>NC_081370.1:28688672-30026142 GCF_030684315.1 Stegostoma tigrinum | reverse complement strand
AGGAGCTGGTGGAGGTTTTTTTAAAATTGTCTTTTGTTGTCCGCGGGCTTCTGCCATCACCCAGTTTGTTCGGGTTTTCGGTGGGATGGTGGTGATCTCCTGGGAAAGGCCTTGCCTGGCCCCCCGGGTCCTCGCTCGGGTCGATTTCTCTCCCCCGCCCCCCCATTCCCTGGGGTCTCACCCGATTGTGGTCGCGCACTTTAAACTTTTTTTTCTTGAAATCCAATTTTCAGATCTTTGGAAATGTGAAGTTTGCAAGAGATGGTGTTGCTGGCCTGGGTGAAGGGTGACGTGAGTTTATTCCATGTGGCTAGATGAGGAACTTGAACGTCTGGCGCGTAAATCCTATATTATCGTCTGGCTTTTTTTTACGGTTTGTCCTTTAACTTTTGCTGTTTCTCTTTCTCTTCCCTCTCCTCTTCCCCCCCCCCCCCGACCCCATCCATTGTTCTAATGTGAGCTTATATATATATAAAATCTCACTTTACTGCCATAAAGAAAAGGTGGAAACCACATGCACATGGCACTCGCTTCACAAAACACTGAAAGCGTTTGAAATTAATCATTACTGAGCAGGAAATGATGCTTAACTCACGATGGTCTTCATAGTCTTCTGTGATGAGACTGCCTTTAAGGCCTTGCTGATTACTGCTCAGGGTTTCATCAAATTAATTTGCAAAATTGATGCTGGAAAGGCTCTGGGCTTATTTGGCTCAAATCTAAATATCAAAAAGTTAATAATTAATAGCTTTTGAGCTTGTTATTGTCTAAGTTTATAGTTTTTTGAAATGCTTTTCAAACTGAAAAGTTTTCAAGGCTTTTACAATAGAACAAATATTTGTATTTCAATCCACTTGCTGAGTATAGTGTTCACTTACCCACTTAGGAATTTTTAGTTTCTATTTGATCATCTGTCTTGGGGAAAATCCTGATATGTCTTGTGTAAACCAACTGCATAGTAAACCATGCTTGGGAGTAAAGAGTCTGCTCTCCTTTATTTTGTGAGTGTGTGTGAGGTAGGTAAAGGAGTTGTAGTTGAATACCAAAATAAAGGACCCTATGATGAACTGGATAGCAGGAGAGATTAAAATGACAGTGCAACCAAAAAATAATGGGTTTACATTTGCAAATCAAAAACTGCAACAGTGGCTGAGTTAGGAAGGCTACAAACTGCCTCCTCCCTCCTGTGTGACTATAAAGCCAATTTTTCTATCTGTCTATAAGAAAACAGTGTTTCTGAATACTGAGGGAGCAGCAATTCTGATTTCAGCCTTTGTCGCATTCACATCTGACTTGTGCTTGTGTAAGGCTGATACGTGATCTCTGAAAGTACTTGTCATGATGGGCTGCAGTGAACCAACTTATTCTCCCAGCAGTTGATCTCTCGTGAGTTTGTATGTAATGGCATCTGAATTCTTTCTGCAGACTGTGAAGTTTTTAATCTTTGATAGAAACTTGTGTTGTCACTGGTTTATTTGTAGGTATGGCTGAGTCCTGGGAGAAGCTCACCCTGAATCGCAGTACTTGGTATGCCCAATTGAAATGTGAGGCGAATGCAAGGAGAAGTCGTCCAAGCCACCAATATGTATAAAACTAATGTCTGCACCGTACTGTTCTGGTTGTCCTGGGTTCCCATTGCCCCGATTTATAATCTGTGAAACCATATCAAGCACTCGCAGCGGTGAACGATGTTAACTTTGCCTTCAGGGCTAAGTTTGACATTTTCAATATTGTACACGTGCTTTTTTTTGGGGGAGCCTTTTTCCCTCAATGTATTTTCACCAGGTAGGCACAATTCAGTATGTCAGTTTTTATTCTGTTGTTATTTCATGGCATGATGACTTCACACTGGTTACAAGTTGGTGGTTATTTGGGATCTGCTGGTGCTGTTGTAGATTTGGCTAGGCTATGAATTTTGCAATGGTTACTATGTTGATTTTTATTCCCAAACCCCTGAAAGTGCATAATCTGAAATATACATTTTCAAAGTCTGGCCGCCTTCACACTGAGCTTATCTGATCCAGGGTTAAAATGATGTTTATACTCACGATGGTCTTCTTAATGACTGTGATGAAATTGCTTTAAAGCATTGACTGACTACCCTGGGATAGGGATGAAGCAATTAGTAGAATTTGCAGTGTGTTGCGTGGATGTCTGTATCTCACACGTAGACTAGTAGAAGCAGGACAGCTAGCCCCTCAAACTCCACTATTCAGTAAGTGCGTGTTTCCCAATTGCTCCATATTACCACTTACCCACAAAAGCTTCACTCTTTTTATAATAAAAGATCTATCCATCTTTGCCTTTTTGTAAAAAAAAAGTTTAGTGACACTGACTTGTATTGAATAAGTAGACGGTTCAAACTTGTAATGTTGTCTGAGTAGTTGTGTAGATATTTAGTAGAAACATGCCTGTTGTTATCTCATGGCAGGGTCAGCATTAATGACCAATCTGTTTGGTTTTGATTTTGTTTAATGGTATATAAGTTAACACCTTGATTCAACATATGTTCCAGAGACAATCGGACATGAGTGAATTGAGCCATGATGAATTCCTATTGAGAACACCGCAGTGGAAAGGCTGGAATTATTTCAACATGTTTCAAATCTGAATTCCCAACAGAATATTTCTTGGTGCTACTTAAGGCTTGTGAATGTGCAATGATCACTTAAAGGATTTGTTGAATAAACTCAAATAAAGTTCCTTCTTCAAATTACCAATGCTTTTAAGCTGTTGTATTAATTTTTCATTTCACTGAATGAATGCTTGGTGACAACTAGAGGCATCTAGTAAGTAGGTCAGTTGGAAATGTGCTGAGACAGTAGTTGAAACATTGATTAGAATGGACTGTGTGAGCCTGCTCTGCTAGTCCATGTCATTATGACTAAACTGATCAAACACCAAAATATTCATTCCTTATACCATGTTCTCGGTTCAGCCAATTGCTTCTAATGATTTTTTTTCAAGATCTGAAATAGGACTTCTGCTAATGAAGATGAATCATTTTTTTAAAAAACAAAAGTTGCTCCTTAGCGTGACATGGCACAATAAACATTTTGCTTAAACTTGAGAGCTACTTCTGCAGAAATTAGGATGCTTCCGGATAAGGTAACCTGTGCAAATTCATGTGATTTGGCCCAGTTTCAGTACAGAGTGCCTGATCAGCAGTTAATGTTTTTTAATCTAATTATTTATTAGAATAAAGTGGCTGTTGTAACAGTGTATAAATATTTGTGACTATCAGTGTCTTAGACTGCCTCTAGAGACTTTATTAGACTGCATTGGTAAAGAACTGCAAATACTGGACATGGGATACAAGACTCCTCTTTGAAATCTCTCACCAGCAGTTGGCAGAATGCTGTGCAAGTGCACAACAGACTGAGTCATTAGTCTTCAGTTGTCTGAGAAGCTGAAAATGCAATCGGGCACGTGTCCACAGGCAGTGTGACCTTGGTAACAATTAGATTGTGGGCTGATGGTGTTTAATAGCCCAAATGCAAGCTAATGTTATTCATTTTGCATCTGGTAGGATTGAAATCTTGTGCTTGCTTTTGCTTCTCTCCTTACCTCCTACCCTCATTGACAGCATTCCTGAGAAGGGCCAGAAAAAGCAACCAGTCACATGAATTTTTTTTGAGTCAGGTTAGACACTGATTTGGAGCTTGCCTGACCTAGTCCATGGCACAAGTCAAGGGCTGAGGAAATTTTGGGTGAAAGCCACCTCAACACTGACAGTCCAGGTGAAAGCAACCTGCCTGATCAGCAATCCGATCCCACTGAGTGCTTAGAACCAGTTGTTGACAGATGGATTATGTACCTCAAACATGCACTGCAGCAACTTGCCCACAGTGACTGTACTCTTGCTCCGTTAGCAGACATACTGGCAAGATGGTGTGGCCTAATAACTTTTGACAATTTTTATTCCATCACTGTTTATAGGGATTAGGGTTTTTAACTTGCAGTAGACTTCCAGATGTAAAAACCAGTCCTTTGTTAGCCTTTTTGATGCAGAAAATAATGCAGTTTGTATGATCTATAAACTTAGCACAGAGGCACCTGAGACACTCTTCCCTATTTGTAACTTTTTTCATGATTTATAAGTACCTTGCATCTAATGTAGGTGACTTTGTGCTTGCTTACATTGCAGTCTGCTTCCAGCAATTTGCTGTTAACAAAACTTTGGCGAAGTTTGTGGCATTCTGTGCTATGTTCATAATAGAGTGAGTAGTCAATTATACCAATTAGTGCTTGCCCACTGTTTGTATTCTGTCTGCTGCCTTATTGGCACCTTCCTAATTGGTCACTGGTTTGTCTTGCAACGCATGAGCATTAGCTCAATTCATGCTTAAAAACTGCATTTGAGATTCACAGAATAATTTCCACAAGATAGATACACAAAGTTCTGTAGTACAATGGATCTTCCACACAGAATTGTGGTGCACTGTATAATTAGGATAATTGTTTATATTATCTACTCTTGGACAGAGTAACAACTTGTATAACTGTATGAAGCCATGGCAAGTTTGATATAGTAATCTATAAGTAGAACGTTCCAGCAAATACTCCACTTGTATATGATTTTAGCTGTGTATAGCTAACTGAACTTTTATCTACAATCGTAAGAGAGACATGGGGCACAGCTTACTATAAGGGGAAGTAGTTTGGAGAGCATTTCTTGTGGAGAAAAACACCCAAAAGCTGGTGAGTGTCTGGGACTTAACTGCGAAAATATGGTAGAGGTAGGAACCACCACAACGTTAGGTATAGGATGAACACTTGGGGCCCCTACCCCTGAATGCTAGGTTGTTTCAAGGTGGGAAATAGGATTACAGCAGATATGTCCATTGGTCTTCAAGTACCCGATAAGTTTTGGCCTTTCTTCTGTGCTGAGTATATGAAGCTAAATTGCTGTGTAGACTAGTATGCAAGTACTTGAGGATGAAGTTGGAGCTTTGCTACCAAATGTTTAGTAGCTGCCTGTGTTCATACCATATTCTAGTCATCATTTGAGACTGACTTAATTGTCTACTCCAAATCGACTATCGCACGATGTCAGGCAGCATAGGCTTGTTAGCTAGTAAATGTACAAGTAAACTTCACAACTGCTGAGAATCTGTATGGCTGTTGAAAACTGAGCTTCCATGTGCAGCCTCCTTCAGCTAGTTCGACCTTTTACAACTCTTTGGTAATTTTATGTGCTCCAGGTCTTTTTTGTTTCCTTTTTTCTTTTCCATGACTGCAGCTCGCTCAGGATTGTCAAGGGGGATATGATTTAATTTGAAGCTAAGGACAAACTTTTTAACCTGGGATAGCATTTTACTAGCCGCTTGGAAGTGTTCTTTGTGTCCCAAAAGAACAAAGCATGGTCCTGAATGCCCTCTGCTGGCTGGTTGGTACCACTTGCACCTTTTTGAGGGGGGGGAAAATGGAAGGACTTCAGTCCCCCTTTTTTCAGTTCTAGAGCTAGTAAGTCCTCAGGAGAGATTCCTGGTGTTCTTGAGTTGATTTTCAGCTTCTACGGTGGCTTGATATTAAATACATGCTCTCTGTAATTAACATTAGGAATAACTATCTCTGAGCTGTATCAAGATATAGCATGCGCATGTCCTTTTTATTCAAATTTTAATATTGTTGGTGCCACAAAGTTGAATGTAGAATTTTAAAAACCAAGTTTGGCGATAACTCTAAGAACCACCAATGCTGGAAACCAATCAAGCAAAAACAAATTGCTGGAAAAATCTGCGATAACGGTGGCTCAGTGGTTAGCACTGCAGCTTCACAGTGCTAGGGACCCGCGTTCGATTCCAGCCTCAGTTAACTATGCAGAGTTTGCAAATTCTCCCTGTGTCTGCGTGGGTTTCCTCCAAGTGCTCCGGTTTCTTTCCACAGCCCAAAGATGTGCAGGCTGGGTGGATCGGCCATGCTAAATTGCCCATAGTGTTCAGGGGTGTGTGGGTTACAGGGGAATGGGTCTGGGTGGACTTGTTGGGCCAAAGGGCCTGTTTCCACACTGTAGGGAATCTAATCTAACAAAGTGTGGAGCTGGATGAGCACAACAGGCCGAGCAGGAAGGCTGACATTTTGGGCCTAGACCTTTCTTCAGAAACGTTAGCTTTCCTGCTCCTCTGCTGCTTGGCCTGCTGAGATCATCCAGCGTTACACCTTTGTTATCTCAGATTCTCCAGCATCTGCAGTTCCTGTTATCTGCTGGAAAAATGTAGCAAGCTTGGCAGCATTTGTGCAGACCGATGTTTCCGGTCCAGTGACCATTCTTCAGAACTGAAGGTTTTGGTGTGCGTGCCATATCCCCAGGAAAAGCTCAATTTGCCCTCTCTGCCCACCACTGTAGGGACAGCTGCAGACTACTGTTGCCTGTTTAATGCTTTGTGTTACTATTGCAACTGTAATCTCTATAACACTGGCTGGTCGCATCCATCATGGTGTGGACTACACCCTGATTCTTTGCATGTTTGCTTTTAGTGGAATTTTTTGAGTAAATGTTTTTCCCCTGTGATTATAAGAACTTTTTTTGATTTTTCTATAATGTTTGGTTCAGTTTGTTGTGGAATGTTTGTATTTTTTCCTTGTTCCGTATTGTTACTCCTCTAGTTTCATACTCTTGCGTTTTGTAGGACAGTGCCTGGATATGAAACCGTAACTTTTTTCTCTCTACTGATCTGCCAACCCTGCAAATTTCCTCACGTTTGTTCCACCTCTAGCACCTGGCGTTATTTTATTTTCTAAGGGTTTGTTTTCCCTTTGGGTCCCATTTTTTAACTCTTTCTTTAAAAAAAATGCTGTTGCTATTCGTCTTGATGTTAGTTGCAATGTTACTTATTTTCTCCCTCTTAGTATTGGTTGTCTTTTTGTTGGCTTTTAAAATTCCCAATCCTCTGGTTACCATGTTTTTACCATGCTTACACTTGCATTTTCAATTTTGTACCATTCTTAACCACTATTTGTTTATCCCCTTAGAATCCTTCTTCCAAGTTTTCACTTTTTTAAAGTGATAAACTTTTTTTTAGATTTTTGCATTATTTGTAAACTCTTTTCTGGTAAACTCCTTTTTCCAGACCATTCCAGCCAACACTGATCTAATTTCTTTGTAATTACTGTAAGTTTATACAGTTCTTTTCCTACCCATGTTTCTATATCCCAAATTGAATGCTCATTTACCCTTGGAGATGATATATATATTTAGTTTTATGTGACAGTAACTTAAATAGATCAAATTAAAAATGACATTTCCTATCAGTAGGGCATTGCCATGTTCTGGGCTGTTTCCCTATGTAATAATGGTAACATTTTTACATTTCTGCAGTATTACAGTCCCTGTTTACTGGGGGAGTTTTTTTTTCTGGCATCATTTTATTACACCTGCCTGTTACATATTACACACTAGATCCGAAATAGCCTGATCCCTGGTTGGATCCACTGCATGTTGTTCCAGGAAATGCCTGAATGCACCCCGAATACTTCATGGCTACTTCTGCCAGTCTGACATTCCCAATATCTTGGATCGCAAGGTGTATCTAAGTATTTATTTTGGATTTGGCTAAATGATAATTGAGAAGACTCCATCAGCAATTTGCTTAAATGTGGGTGCTTATTAATCATTAAAGCTGATGATGATATGGATAAAAATGGAAAAGAGAACAATAAGCCTCTCACCCCTTTGCCTGATGGCGTCCCCTCAGTCAAGGGCTGGTCTGGAGGCTTAGATTCATTCCTGGTACCATTCAAATTCCTGGTCCAAGATGAAATCCACCTCTTGGAAGGAAACTGGTATACTGTGTAATAAACAGCCAACCCGGAAGGCAGGTACAAGAGACAAAACTGTTTACTAGTACAGAAAGCACAACAGAAAAACAAGTTGCTGGTGCTGTCTTTGGCGTGTAAAATAAATGTTCACAGGGCTCAAGATTGTGCAGCTCTCTAATATCATAATTCTCCCCATTCTGTACACTCAATATATTTGAAAATTAAAGTCACCTGTAATTAATATACAATTTTTTTAAACATGTCGTCATCTCCTGATTTATTCTGCCCTAAACTGTAGCAAGTGCCAGGTGGTCTATAGACTACTTCCACTTTTGTCTCCTTTTATTATTTCTTACCTTCATCTGTATAAGTTATATATCTTGCACTCCAAGATCACTTCTTGTTATCATATTATTAACAAACTACTCTGCCCCTTTATCCTTCCTTCCTGTTGTAAAGTCACATGCCACTAAATGTTTGATAACCCTTGTGCTGTGAACACATTGTAACATCCAAAAGTAAAAACAGTAGAAATCAATGAGCCAACCAGTCAGTGATGATTTACTCCATGACAAAAATACTCATGTATTGAAGATTTAACGGCACAACCCCTGTTGCGAACCCCAGAAAGACAATTTGAACTTAGTCATTTGAGATGTCTAGCATGGAAACAGACCCCTTGGTCCAACTTGTCCAGTCAGACTAGATATCCTAAATTAATCTAGTCCCACTTGCGAGCATTTTGCCTGTATCCCTCTTAAACCCTTCCTATACTTGTAACCATCCTGATGACTTTGAAGTAGTTGTTGAGTGTTTGATCAATTTGACCCCCTTTCATGAGAACATTGACATGAGCTGTGCTAGTGCAGTGTGTGTAGAATGGAGTTTAGTTGGTCAAGTAACAAGAGTTAATCACTGTCCAGAGTTTGCTTTGAATTTTTATTTATGATCTCAATTGCTACTAACATAAAAGAAATATCAACGTGGAATTTGACACAGGCGATATGTATTGCCTTAAGCTTACAAATCTCTTTTGTCCACAGAGTTGTATGAAAGAGAACACAATTCTGAAAATTCATAAACAGAAGATTTCAAAGTGCTTTTTAATATAATGAGAATTTACCCTTGAAGGTATGTTTAGTTTTGTGTGACACTAACCAGAATAGTTCAAATTAAAAGTGACATTTCCTACCTGCTTTCTGGGTTATTTCCCAACGTAATAATGGCAACATTTTTGACACTTCAAAAATTACCTTTTTCGTTTAAATTGTATACGTTTCTGTGTATAAACAGTGATGTTTCTTTTTTCTGACACATTGTCTGAGATGAAGTGAAGGCATTTCTAAATCCCAAGCAGTTCCAGTTCTCCAGTCTCTTCGTTTTGTTATGCATCACCAGAATTTAACGAGAAGGCTGAAGAATCCGATCCCTGCATGTTTGTGATAAGCTCTAAATACAGCTCTCTCATTGATTGCTGGAATGAAGCATTTTGTATGCAAATGAAGTATGGATTGGCAGAGCTAATCTGCCAGGAAGGAAAATAACAAACATTTAGTCCCCTGAATACACTGTTTGCATAAGCTTCAAGTAACTTTGAACAGGAAAGTGTTTTGCCTAATTGTAATGCATAATGCAACTTAGATCCCTTGTTTTATTCTGCAATTATAAACATTGCGAGAAAGATGAAATTCAGTTCAATGTAATTGTACAAAGTTCTTTCTTATCCAAACAAAGTAACTATACAACTGACCATCCTACAATGATTTTTCACTGTAGTGACAATACGCGGCATTGGCAAATGCTCATTCCTTGACACTAGTGTTGGATACTTGTGTTTTAGAAGTTATTCTTAATCATTCATCTTTTCCTTCTCCTATCCTAAAAACTCACTCTTCTGCTTCTGTTCTGGGCTTCACTTCCATATTGCTTGTGAATCCTTACTTAAGTTGCCACTTAAGTTTAGTTTACAGTAGTGATCACTGATACTGCTGCCTCTGAATTAATAAAGTTATGGGTGTTCTCACTCCAGAAAATTGACCTATACTTTAGGCTAATAATGCAGTGCAGAATATTGAGTGAAGTAAATGCATTATCTGATATAATCCATTTGAGATGAAAGCTCCAGCTATGTGTTTGAAGACACTATTCAAATTCAGTGGTGGTCTGGCTAATGTTTAATCCTTGACCAAAACATAAATGCCATTTAAATAAGTCATCGCTTTGTTACTTGTACATACTAGTGCACAATAAAGCTATTTTCCTATATAACCATAGCTGTGGTATTAGCTGTGAAATCTTTGTAATGAAGCAAGAATGCCAAAAGCACAGTGAAATTATAACTACTGGTACGCCTAGACTGCAAATGCTAGCAGAAAATTGGACAGAACTTGTGTCCATGTTTGATGCTGTTGTGTATACTTTCTGCTAAGTGCTGTTTAACATTGATCAGAACTGGACAACTGGGGCTGATTTTTACCAACTCATGCCTGGGATGCTGGTGCTGCTATCATTGTCCAAATTCAGATCATCAGCATTAATGTTGATTTATCTTTACTATAAAAGAGAAATTTTGGAAGTGGCTTCTGATGTTGCAACAAATTTGCCTCTTTTAACTTGGAGGGATGGTATTTTTACTGAAATGATTTTTTTCAGGTTTTTGCATAACTAGAATGTAATATGCTTTTACTTGTCTGGGTTCTTGGTATTCATAATGTAATGATTAGTTAAACTAACTGTTGCTGTTGCTTTTAACCGAGGTGGAAAAAGAAGGGTGGGAACTAAATCAAAATAGTGGTGCATGAGGAGATGGTGCATTCTAGCTCATGTGTTATCCCTGTAGAGTGTTGGTAGATGTCCCCCACATGCTCCCTCTCTAAGGACACCAGGCATGAATATTGCCTCTTCCATGGCTATCAGTCAGGAATTACAAACCCCCTCCATGGCCTGCTACCTGGCCCAGTTGATGACTACTTTAACCAGACCCAGGAGCAAGCCCACAAAGAGGTTCTCTCACCTGCCCACCCCGCTCTGCACTGGGTACCCAAAGATCAAGAGCATGGGCCTGAAGTGCAACCGAAAGAAGAGTAACAAATTCTGTATACTTTCCCACAACTCGTGCATACGTAGTTCTGCAGGGCACCACAACAAAAGGCAACAGTTGGAACACAGGGAAGGGCTAATTCAAAATGGAATTGTAAGGGGATAAGTTATTGTTTTCTTTCCTTTTTCTATCCAAAGATGCTATCGCATCTGTGTGTCACCAAGTCACCCATCATTCAAATTAATGAGCAATTTTGTGTAACACCTGTCAAGGCTAGTTCAGTAACATCATAAATGAGAGAAAGGTAGGGAGGGAGCAAATTAAAATGGACCTGGAGGAGGAAACACTGCATTCCACCTTCGGCCGTGCCCAGCAGCCTATAAAGGCATAGTGTGTGTTAGTGGACACTACAAGCTCCCTCTCCAAGAATACTTGGACACAAATGTAACTGTAGGAGAGGGGCAAGGCCGCCTTCACTGCCTGGACCTGTTAATGGTCACTTGATCATATCCAGGAGGAGGTCCTCCAATATTACCTGCACCATCCACACTGGATACCCAGAATTAAGAGTGTGGAACTGACTTGTCGTCAAAAGAACAGTACAAGATTTTAAAAAATATTTAAACAGGGGAGAAAATGCCCACACCCAACATATGTGTAGTCCACAGACTACACAGCACCACAGAATAAACGGCTGTGATGGGAGATTTGTCATTTTTTCCAAAAAGGGTAGGGAAAGAGAAAGGGGCTAAATCAAAACAGAATTGGAAGAAGAAAGCCATTACTTGTGCTAATTATTTTTGTGGTGTTATTTTTCTTTTTGTTTTTATCCAGGAGTGTTTTTGATCCACCACAAAATCCCCTGTTACTTTTCTTCTTTATTCTCTGCCACTAAATCACCAATCATTCTCATTAATAACAAATTTACACAAAAAGCTGTTAGGGGCAAGAGTAAGGGAAGCGTAGGGAGACAGGAAGAGGACAGATTCAAAATAGAATTGGAGGGGAAAATTGGCATTCCACCCTCTGCAGTGCTTGTCTTTCTGAAAAGATACAAAAGTATCAGTGGTCATGGCAGGTTCCCTTTCTGATGATACTTGAGCCTGAATGTAGCTATGGAAGGGAAGGCAGTCAGGTTGTGTACTGTTATTATTGAGATACATCTGTCACCTCATTTTGAAATTATAATGGGGGAAAAGGCCTGACACTTGGGAGACTCTGGTTGTCCGTGAGGGACTAATAAATGCTTTTCCACCCTCTCCTAAGCACTTGTGCTGCTCTATAATTCCATTGGCACAAGGTACCCTATAGGCCTTACCTCTTAAGCATTTAGTTATTTTTATTGAAAATAATTTGAACACTTGTGTGCATATTCAGTTCCCCATGGTCCTTCACCTCATTTTGAAAACCACCACCCCCCTCAAGCAGTCTGAGTTGTGATGTGACTACACTCCTTTGTGTGAGTTGCAATTATCACTATGTTGAGGCTTATTTGCAGTCTTGTCATAGATTAGTTTAGAGTTGCTGGATGTTTGTGTTTAAATTGATTGTAAACCCTAATTTGTGTTAACTCTTGTTAAATTGGTGCTCAGCCCCATATTTTGAAAATTCAAAACATGGAAGGATTAGAATATTGATCAGATACTTCAACAGACATTAAATATTAGAATTAAACCTGGACATTAGAACTTCCAGGTTAACGGGATAAAGCATTGGAGTAAAGTTTAAAGGATCTGCAGTTAAGTTGGGCCTGAGAAAGCATAATGATGTTTTCACCTTAATCTAATCGTGCAGCTGTTGGCTTAGCAGTTAAGAGAAGTTTGACCGTGGTGGGTGACTGGCAACACGACATTTGTATGATGATGCTGAAGACCTGAAAGGGCTGGTTACTCAGAACTATTATGCTCCATTGTTAAGAACTTGGAGCAGTGAGATTCGGATAGCTCTGTTTTCCTAATTTAGATCAGAATGCTCACCCTGAATTGCTTGGTCGCATGCAGATTGAATTTCATGTGAAGGAGTGGAAGAGTTGATGGATATGAAGAAATGTAGGACCAAGAAGTGAAATTTAAATACAAAATACATTTATAAAAAAGAAACTGGAGGAGAAATGGTACATAGAAGTAATTGAGAGCTGCACCTCTCAATAACGTGGACATTCATCTATAATAACATTACCATTAATGGAATGGGTTTCAGACAACAATTCTAGGGTGACAAGATGATCTCATTTGCTGTTTGTTGACTTCCACAAGAGACTGATGGAGGCAGACTGAACGTACTGCATTTTTATTTTCTCACCTATTTTAGGAACTAAAACAGCTTCCGACATATTTTTTATTCTTTCTGATGTGGCTTTCGCTGCCATGGCCAACATTTGTTACCCCTATTGCCTTTGAACTTAATGGTGTACCAGGCCAGATCAAATGGCAGAAGTCAACCACATTGCTCTGGGTCAGGAATCTAGAGTCACATGTAGGCCAGACCAAGTAAGGACAGGAGTTTCCTTCACTAAAAGGCATTAATACCCAGGTGGGTATTAATGATAACATAATCATGATAAAACCACAGCTTCTAATTCCAGAGTTTTATTGAATTCAAATTCCACCATTGTGTTTTGGTGAGATTTTAAACCCACATCCCCAGAAAATTGTATTACTAATTTAGTAACATTACCACTACGCCACAGCCACTTTTATAGTGAGTATAGAACTAACTATGCTGAACAACAATGACGTTCCCTGCTCAGTTTTTTTAAAATATATTGTTTTGCAATGAAGAATGATTACTGAACCATGGTAAAAAGACTATTGACAAAATCAATGATCAGCCAATTCTGCCATTTTAAATACTATCACGGCAGGAAGAGGAAGAAAAAAAAACCTTGGTCTTAAAAATTGTACATGAGCCACATAACGGTGGCACTAAATGGTCTGGTATCTACTGTGTGCACTTGCACAAAACCACAGCTTGAAGATGCAGACAGTGCCAGGATGATAATCGGGGAACATTGTTTTCCGACATCTGGCCAGTAGATAAGGAACGTCTGCATACAGATGATAATGCAAGTAGGCATCTGCAGTACTGTGTCTTCGAAATTTCCTCTGAGTTTCTGAAAAGGTTTTATTTAGCCCACTGACCTTAATTGAATATTAATTAACTAATTACAGAAATATTGTTCCCCACAAATCCTGAATAGGTGACTTTTTAAAAAAAGCCATATTTTTATTAATGTTTGCATAGCGTATAATTGAATCTTTGTGGCTGTCAGCAGCTGTCAGATACACCTCTCAGCTTCTGTAATAAGCCAAATTTTAAAAAAAATTGCTGAGAGTGTGATTCATATCGCTATAGCAAGCATATTGTGAGTTTTGTATTTTATATATTTTATACAAAAAGAAATCCTGGATCCAAGTTATCAACAAAATTGTCTTTTTTACTTCTACTGTATCTCAATGTAGTGAGTTTAATATAACTTGAATTCAAGGTGGTCAGGCCAGGTTAGCTTAAAACATAATGACTGTGCTGTCTGTGGGTTGTGACTGGTGGCATTACGGGAAGTAGTTATGAACTCTTGCCCTGTGAAAACAAAATGTAAGATTATATTTAAATTTTATATTTACATAAAACAAATACAAAGTGCCAATATATAAGACAAAACAGAAGATTTAAGAAGAATTATCCCCCACTTGGTTTCTGGGGCTTGTAGGAGAGGAAGTGTGACCTTCAGCTATATTTATGATGTGGGTGGACAACTTGGGTGTATGACTTCAAACTTTGTCAACATTGAAGGCTCTGAATAATGGATAGTTGAACCTAAGCGACTGAGATAGTGATGAATAACTTTCATTGAATTGCATAAATCTAATGGCCAAAGCAGTTTCAAATAACATAAAAGCTTGTAAGAAGGAAGGCTAAGTAGTTGGGACTTAGCCTCCGTCAATTTAAGTTGTTACCTTTTATTCTACTAAAATGGCTATTACTGTTCCTCGTCATCACAATTTGGAGCAAAATTTATCATATGTTTATGCTTTATTATAAGTATTACAATTTCACTGCAGCTAGCACAAAGTTACTGTATTAGTACTATAATTTTATTGTTGTTGCTACCACATGTGGGTTCTCGATTCCAAAGTAAGGCTAGAACTAATAGCTTCATCGTACCATACAGCCTAAAGGAATAGCTCCTGCGATTAGTAGACCTTAAAGTATAGCTTTGCTACAGTGGAGGGCATGAAGGAAAGTTGTTATTGTTTCAGTTCTGGAGTGCAAGCCTGGTTGAATTTTCAGCTAATTGTGAGAAGAACAACATCAGTGGCTCAAGCATGCTTTGGACTTTGACCACTTTTATGGTCATTGTTGACAAGGCCAAAATTTACTTCCGTTCCTATATTTGTAATTGACACTGGTGGTGGTGAACCATCTTCTTGAACTGCTACAGTCTGTTTGTTGTAGACACTCCCTCATTATACTTAGGGAGGGAGGTCCAGGATTTTGACCCAGTATTAATGAAGAAATGGTTGGGATGTTGTGTAGCTTGAAGGTGAACTTGTAGATAATATTTTCATGTTTCATCTGCCCTTGACCTTCTAGTTGATATTAGTTGCAAATCTGGGAGGTGCTGTT
The DNA here is from genome assembly GCF_030684315.1 of Stegostoma tigrinum. Taxonomy (NCBI): domain Eukaryota; kingdom Metazoa; phylum Chordata; class Chondrichthyes; order Orectolobiformes; family Stegostomatidae; genus Stegostoma; species Stegostoma tigrinum. The sequence continues at coordinate 30,010,715 of NC_081370.1, read as the reverse complement.
GAAATAGCCTTGGTGAGTCACTGCAGAGCAACCTTTAGATAATACACACTGCAGTCTCGGTGTACCAGGTGTGAAGAGAATAAATGTTTAATGTGGTGGATGCTGCACCAACAAAGCAGGCAAATTATTTCAATAGGATCAAGCTTCTTGACCATGTTTGGATTTGCACTCATCCATGAAAGTCAAGAATATTTGCACACACCTGACATTTGGCTTGTAGATGCTGCTAAAGACCATAGGAACTAAGGAGGTGAAACACTCATTACAAAATTCCCAACCTTTCATGTGCTCTTATGCTAATGTACTTACATCCACCTGACACTTTGGCCAGTGATGACTCCTTGCTGCAAAATTTAGTGAAGGTATGTCATTGAATATCAAAGGAGTGGTGGTTTGAATCTCCCTTGTTGGAGATGATTGTTTACTTCAAGTTGAATGCAATAATCAACTCGGTGCAGCAGTGAGGGAGTGCTGAGTTGTTAGAGTCTAACGTTTAGATGAATTGTTACTTGGTGCCTCTGTATCCCGTTTTAGATGTATGGCCAAGATTCTTCAACATTATTTGACAAAGAGTAAGGAGCTCCTCCATTGTTCTGGTTAACATTGTTCCTTCAAACAATACCATCATAGACTAAAGTATCAGTAACCTTATTGTTTATTAGAAATGCTTTTGGAATATATGAGATATGGGACTATACTCATTGGAGTTTAGAAGGATGAGGGGTATCTAATTGAAACTTTGAAAATACGGAATGGCCTGGACAAAGTGGATGTTGGGAAGAAGCTTCCTTTGGTAGGAGAGTCTAGGACCCAAGGACACAGCCTTAGTGTAAAGGGAGGAACTTTTGAGAATGGGGATAAGGAGAAACTTCTTCAGCCAGAGAGTGGTGAATGTATGGAATTCACTGCTACAGATGGCTGTGGAGGCCAGGTCATTGAGTACATTTAAGACTGAGATAGATACATTCTTGATTATCAAGGGGATTAAGGGTTACACGGAGAAAGTGGGAGAATTGTGTTGAGGAACTTATCAGCCATGATTGAATGGTGGAGCAGACAGGATAGGCCAAATGGGCTAATTTCTGCTCCTATGTCTTATGGTCTTGTGGTCTTATAATTACTATATAAATGCAAGCTTTTTTTTCTGAAGGTAACTACTTTACAATACAAAAGGTACACAAGTGAATGTTTGATGCATAGTCCTGCATTTTACTGCCCTTTTGGTCTATACGTTTTTATAGACTGAACAGGTGATCTGGCTGCCAGGCACTTGTTAGTGTTATGCCTTGTTTACTCACTGAGTTGCCCATAAAATTGACCTAGAGTTCAAACCCTCTTTCCTTCTGATTTTCCATTCCACATCCCAAAGGAAAATATTGTGCTTCATGTAATGTACTGGTAAGTTTACTACTTCGTAAGGTAACCCAGTGTATTTTGTGTATATTTTCTGCAATTTCTCAGCTGGAATGCCCCAGATAGAAAGGGGAAATCATCTAGAGCCACTGCTCCTGAGGTTTAAAGTATAATATTGTGTGTGAGGCCTTATACCAGGACTTAGTATGGATTGGGCTCATTCTGCTTTCCTGACAGTTGAGTATAGATATTTGATTGGTACTCATTGTTTAGGATCGCACATGGAAATGGCCATATTGATGAGATCGTGTATTCAAAATGCATCAAATCATACTTTAAAAAGAATCAACTGTTTTCAGAAACAATGTGGGGAAAAACTTAGCCAGAATAAATATGCTAGCACATATTTATGTATTTAGTCACAATTATGAGCCAAGCAAAGTGCTCAGTGATGCAGATATGAAGCATGATTTGGAAATGCAAGAAAAATATCATGTGACATCTGTTCTGGAGTAACTCCCATAGAAATTGCAAAGGATTAGAGAGCTGTTTATGCCAATTTATTTCAATGAAGGGATACAGCTCTTGGGAATGGTTAAGTATTATTTCGGAGGATAGAATTCATAGACAGTGGCTGTGTTGAAAAGGCAGCCAGGGCATAGGGAATGGACTGGATTTAACGGTTATCATGGACAGATTTGGATAAGCTCACTTTGTATTTCTACTTTGTTCCAAGGGTGTGAATGATAATTTCACTGCCCAGTGATGTGATCATCTGTGGCAGTAAATTATAACTTAATAGTCAAATTCCAGAATGTGTTAGAATGAAACCATGAATCACCTTGAGAACAGATAGATGCAGCAATGTTAATGGTGCATTACTGACATTCTTTCAGTCATGCCAGAGAGTATTGGAATTCATTTGCACCTGTGACTGATGAATTATCCCTGTTCTCATTTCTGAGAATTTCACCATTAAAATGTCTTCCTTTTTATTGTGAATATCCTCTGGCCTCTATTGAAAGTATAATTGCCATCTTTATAACTTTTTTTTGTACTCTGCTTGACTCAAAAAAAGGAAGAAAGGTAAAGTTTCCTATTCAGAGCAGCAAAGATGTTATCTACCTCTAAGCTTCTGAGAATGCTGCTCTTGATACAGAGGTAATTAACTACTTAAATAATCTGGAATAAACAATCCAAGGAACATCTGCTCATGTCAGTTGATAGTTCCATCTTTCTGCCCTCTAAATAGCAGTTAGTCTTTTTTTTGAAAGGTAGATTTAGACCTTTATATCACAATTCATTGGAGTTAGACGACTTGCGTATCACATAATTATTCCCTACTAAACATTCAACCCAGGTAAATGCAAATGGCCTAAATTTAAATGAAGTGAATGTGAATGTTATATACAATTAAATGGCTTCAGAGTAGTTAAGATTTTTTTTTAATTTACCACCCACCTATGTAGTCATTCATATGGCTTAATTCTCCTCATCACAATGCGCAGTAATGGATGGCTGCATTACTTGCAAATAAAAAATTGTTTATCTTACGCTCTGGACTGCAAAATCATCAGAGGCACAAATATCTCCAAAGTTAAAATCTGTTATCTAAATAAACAAACAGCATAGCAAAGATAGATTAAACTTTGCACGTCCTAAAAGACTGGGCTAAGCATCAAGAGTTATGGAACAAAGACAGTGAAATTAGTTTGAGATATGGATCAGAATGATAGGATAGAACAGTCAACCAATCTTGAGGAGCTCCATGAATGGAGTCACAATAGGACATCCACAGGGCTGAGGTAGCATATTCAGAGAAATGGCCTCACCACAGCTTAAGGGTTTAGAGGCAGAAAGGCAATGAATGGCAACCAAGCAATTCAAGAGAAATAGACAGGTAGTGCACAAGTCCACTAAGATCGCATTCTCTTTTTGTTTTGAAAGCTGGAGGGGGCATTTGTTTCTCAGGGTGGTGCAGTTGGAGCCAGGTTTGTTGACAACACAACAAATAGCTAAGCTGTACCAGGCAGGAGTAAGAGCAAAGGAACACGACAGTGATAAGGGTTCATTTGTTAGGGGAACAGACAAGCATTTCTGTGGCCATAAATGTGACTCTAGGATGCTACATTGCCTCCCTGGTGCCAGGGATATGGATGTCATCAAGCAGCTACAGGATATAATTCTGGGGAGGTTGATTAGTCAGAAGCTATTGTCACATTGGTACCAATGACTTTGGTAGGAAGAGATACGTCCTGAAATCAGAACTTGGGGAGCTAGTAGAAAATTAGCAAGTTGGATCTCAAATGTAGCTATCTCCAGATTACTCCCAGTGCCACTTGCAAGTGAAATAGAAAGATAAGGCAGATGAACACATAACTGGAAAGATGGTCCTCGAGGTAAGGCTTTGGATACTGGGGGCATTGCCACTGGCTCTGGGGGGAGGTGGTACCAGTACAAGGAACAGCTTGCACCTGATTAGAGGTGAGGCAGAGTTCCTTGTGGATGTTTTTATGGTGCTGTCCAGAGGAATTTCACCAGGGTATGGGACCTAAGAGAGAATATTTAGGAGGGATACCAGCATAATCGAAGCACTTGGAGAGATGGATAGCAATAGTATAGATAATAGAAAGTCATTGGTGAAGTCTGAGTAAGGGAGAAAGTAATGAGGTTGCTGTAATTTTATATATGTGAATGCACAGAGTATAGTAAATAAGATTGAGGAATTACAGCTTGCTATGTGGAATTATTATATGATAATAAGAGACCTGGCTCAAGGAAAAGCAGGACTGGATATTAAATATTACTGAGTGCTAAGTGTTTGGAAAGATAGGAAACGAAGGAGGAGAGGTGGCAGTGTTGGTTAAAGAGCTGGAGAAAGGGTGCCAGCTAGAAAAGATGTACAGCTGGATCGAGTCCATTGGAATCAAGTGTCAGTGGTGGAACACTGAGGAGGCAGTGATAATTATACTGCAAGGTTTTACATGCTAGCCTTGATTGGCGATTGTCCTTTTCTCCTAAGAGTAATTAACTGGGGCAGAGCCTACTTCAATGAGGTGAATACAGTCTCAGCCAGGATTGACTGGAACATAGCATTGCTCAGCTATAGATTTTCCTGTCAATGGGTTACCTTCAAAAATGTGTGTTCTGGCCAGCATGCATTCCCTCACAGGAGAAAGGGCTCCATGGGTGTAAACAGAGATGGAAATTAACACAAAAAAGTAACCGTTTACCAATGATGGGTGTCAGGTAGAAAATGCAATTGAAAACCAAGCGAACTAGAGAAGGTTCAGAGATGAGGCGCAAAAGCATGCAAAGTGAAGATGGATTATGAGAAAAGACTGGCAGCCAATAAAAAGTGATCTTTTAGAAGCACATCAATCATAAGATTGGTAAGAGGAGTTGGGCCAATTATTGAAAAGAAAAGGGAATTTTTTTCTTTATTCATTCATGGGATGAGGGTGTCAATGGTTAGGCAGCATTTATTGCCCATCCATAATTGCCCAGAGTCAACCACATTGCTGTGGGTCTGGAGTCACATGTTGATCAGACCACGTAAGGATGACAGTTTCCTTCCCTAAAGGACCCAATGGGGTTTTCCCCCGACAATCAGCAGTGGATTCACGGCCATCATCAGATTCTTAATTCCAGATATTTATTAAATTCAAATTCCGTCATCTGCCATCAAACCGGGGCCCCAGATCATTATCTGGGTCTCTAGATTAACAGTCCAACGTTAATACCACTAGGCCGTTCCCTCCCTACATGTAGCAGCAAGTGACATGGCCAAGCTGTTAAATGAATACAGTACATTGCATCTGTTCTTACCAAGAATATACATGACATCCTGCATGTGGTATCGAAGAATCTCTGTCACTAGAAGGGTTCACAACTAATCAGGAGTAAGTTTGAATGGGGTACTGATTCTTAAAATTAACAAGGTAGTGGAGCTGAATAAAAAGACCCAAGGATTTTGAAGGAAGTGGAAGTGGGTGTAGCAGGGCACTGGTCATAACATTTCAGTCTTTTCTACATTCAGGGAGGTGCCAAAGGACTGGAGAACTGGAAACGTCACATTCTTACTCAAATTAGGTTGTAAGGAGAAGTCCAGCAATTACAAACTGTCAGTTTTACTTTAGCAGTGTGAAAGCTTCTTGAAGCAATTATTCAGCATATAATTCAGTCACATGAAGGAAGGCATTTCTTCAGTAAGAGCTAGCTTGGATTTCTAAAGGGAAAATCATATTGGACCAACTTGCTGGAGTTTTTATTTGAGAGGAAACAGAAAGGGATAGTGAGGGTAATGCTGCTGAGGACTGTCAAAACCATTCAGTACATTGATTCACAGTTAACCTGTGGGAGAAGTTATAGCTCATGAAACAAGATGCAGTACTAACATGGATGCAAAATCGCTGAGTAATAGGAAACAGTAATGGTTAATGGACATTTATTGGGATTGAGGAAGATTTGTAAAACAATTCCCCAGGGGTCAGCATTGGGACACTTGTTTTTCCGAATCTATATTTACAATCTAGCTCTTGATGTCTGGGTGACAATTTCAAATGTTGCAGATTGTATGAAACTTGGAAACATTAGAAACTGTGAGGAGGACAGTGCTGAAGTCCAAAAGGACATAGGCAAATTGGTGGAGTGGGCAGGTAGATGGCAGATGAAGTTCAATAAGGAGGAGTGAGGTGATGCACTTTGTTAGGGATGATCATGGGCAGATAATATAAAATACTGGGTACAGTACTTGAGGGAATGCAGGTGCAGGGGGTATATGTACGTAGATCACTGTCGATGGTAGGACAGTGCTAAGAACAGTTCAACTATTTAGCACCCTGGGCTTTAGTAATAGGATGAAAGAGCACAAATTAGAGAGGTTATGCTGAGTGTCTCCAGGATACCTACTGGTTCTCAGTAGGAGTGTTAGTTTAGTCCTGAGTGCCATGTTATAGGAAGGATGTGAATGCATTGGTAAAAGTGCAGAAGTTTACAAAAGTTATTCCAAGGTTGTGGAAAGTCAGTTATGGGGATAGATTTGAAGTTGGGACTCTTTTCTCCTCAGGGTGAAGATGCTGAGAGAAGATCCGATTTAAGAAAAATTTCGGAACAATGGGAGGCAGGGATTGGGTATATGGGGGAAAACAAACTGTTTATATAATGACAGAGAACAAGAGGGCATAGAGTTTAAGCGATTCACCAACTTAGCAAATACTATGTAAATAAAAACTTTTTCATACAAATAGTTTGGGATTGGAATGTACTACCTGAAAATGTAATGAAGGCAGAGTCAATTGGGGCATTCAAGAGGTCATTGGATGATTATTTGAATAGAAATGCAGTGTATGGGTTTGAGGAAAAGCAAGTCAATGGCAGTAAGTTATAATGCTTGTTGGTGAGATGGTGAAAACACAAAGGGCTGAATGACTTCCTTCTACCCCAGAACAATTTTTTGATTGCAGTTTTTGTAAAAAAAAATTGGAAGACTGTCCAGCTAACAGCACACTTCACTTTGAGAGTCATTGAGAGTGTTGTTGACTCCTGGGGGAAAGATTTTTGTTTGCTGTTGGGAAGTGGGCAATGCTGGCTGGCCCATCCGTATCTGTCCTTGAGAAGGTGCTGGTGAGCTGCTTTCTTTGAACCACTGCAGTCCACGTGGTGTAGATTGAACCACAATGCCCTTAGGTGGGTAATTCTAGGATTTTGACCCAATGACAGTAAAGGAACAGTGAAATTTCCAGGTCAGGATGGTGAGTGGCTTGGAGTGGAATGTGCAGGTGGTGGTGTTCCCATGTATCTGTTGTTTTTGTGCATCTAGATGGAATTGGTCATAGGTTTGGAAGGTGCTGTCCAATGATCTTTGAATTTCTGCAAAGCGTCTTGTAGATAGTAGGAGCAGTGTGTACTCAGTGTCAGTTGTGAAGAGTGTTTGTGGATGTGGTACCATTAAAGCAGGCTGCTTAGGCTTGGATGTTGTTAAGTGTTATATAGAGTGTTGGAGCTGCACTCATCCAAGCAAGTGGGGTCTATTCCATCACACTCCTGACTTGTGCCTTGTAGATGGTTGACAGGCTTTGGAGATTCAGGAGGTGAGTTACTTGCTACAGTATTCTTAGCCTTTGAACTGCTTTTATAACCACTGTTTGTGGTGAGTCCAATTGAGTTTCTGGTCAGTGGTAACCCCAAGGATGTTGATAGTGAAGGATTCAGTGACGGTACCAATATTCAATGCCAAGAGACAGTGGTTAGATCATCTCTTATTGGAGGTGGTTGTTGCCTAGCATTTGTGTATCACTTGGCAGTTGTCAGCCCAAGCCTGGATATTGTTTAGATCATGTTGCATTTGACCATGGGCTGCTTCTGTATGAGAGGAATCACGAATAGTGCTGAACATTGTGCAAACATCGGCGAACATTCCCACTTCTGACCTTATGATGAAGGGCAGTTGAAGATTGTTGGGCCTAGGACATTATACTGAGGAACTCTTACAGAGTTGTCCTGAGGCTGAGATCACTGACCTCCCAACAACTATAACCATTTTCCTATTGTGTCAGGTATGAATCCAAGCAGCAGAGTTTTCCCCCTTATTCCATTGATTTCAGTTTTGGTAGGAGCTCCTTGTTGCCACACACAGTCAAATACAGCCTTGATGTCAAATACAGCCATGACATCAAAGGCTGTCATTCTCACCTCGCTTCCGGAATTCAGCTCTTGTCCGTGTTCGATCAAAGGCTGTACTGAGGTCAAGAGCTGAGTGGCCCTGGCAGAACTTAAACTGGGTGTCACTGTGCAGGTCCTCGCTGGGCGGGTGCTGCTTTTAATCCTGTTGATGACACCTTCTATCATTTTACTGATCATTGAGAGTAGAGTGGAGGTAATTGGCTGGGTTGGATGTGTCTTGTTTTTTGTGTATATACATGGGAAATATTCCACATTGTCAGGTAGACACCAAGAGTCTGCAGGACTGCAGAGCTTAGATCTGATCCATTGGTTGTGGGATCACTTACTCTGTCTATCACTCACTGTTATGTTGTTGGGATGCAAGTAGTCGTATCTGGTGGCTTCACCATGTGGACACCTCATTTTTAGGTATGCCTGGTGCTGCTCCTGGCATGCTCTCTTGTACTCTCCATTGAATCAAAGTTGATCCCTTGGCTTAATGGTCATGGTTGGGGGTGTATGCCAGTCCATGAGGTTGCAGACTGTGTTGGAATACAGTCCTGTTGCTGTTGATGGCCTACAGCACCTCATGGGTGCCCAGCCTTGAGATGGCAGATCTGTTCAAAGTCTGTCCCTTTGGCATTGTGATAGTGCCACATAACACAATGGAGGGTATTCTCAATGTGAAGGAACTATGTCTCCACAAGGCCTGTTTGGTGGTCACTCTTACTGATACTGTATTGGACAGATGCACCTGCAGTTGGCAGATCGATAAAGATAAGGCCAGATATGTTTTATTCCCCTTGTTGGCTCCCTCAGCACTTACAGGGTCCCTATCTAACAGCTATCTCCTTTACGACCTAACCAGCTCAGTCAGAAGCCCTGCTGCTGAGCCACTCATGGTGTTGGAAATTGAAATCCCCTACCCAGAGTACATTCTATGCCTTTACAACCCTGATCGCTTCTTCCAAGAGTTGTTCAGCACAATGGAGGAGTACTGATTCAACCAAGGGAGGATGAGAATCATCAGGAGGTTTCCTTGCCTATGTTTAACCTGAAGCCATGAGACTTCTCAGTGTCCAGAGTCAATGTTGAGGACTCTCAAGGCAGCTCCCTCCTGACTGTACACCACTGTGCTGCCACCTCGGCTGAGTCTGTCCTGCTGCTGGTACAGGACACGTCCAGGGATTGCGATTGTAGTGCCTTACAGGTATGATTCTGTGAATATGACTGTCAGGCAGTGGCTTGACTAATGTGTGAGACGGCTCTCCACATTTTGGTACTAGGCCCCAAATCTTAAGAATAGGTGGCTCAGTGGTTAGCATTGCTGCGTCTCAGTTCCAGGGACCCGGGTTCAACTCCAACCTTGGGTGGCTGTCTGTGTGAGTCCCCTCTGGGTCCTCTGGTTTCTTCTCACAGTCTGAAGGTGTATAGGTTAGGTGGATTGGCCACGCTAAATTGCCTCAGATTGTGCAGGCAAGGTGAGTTAGCCATGGTAGATGTGGAATTACAGTGATATGGTGGGATGCTCTTCGGAAAGTTGGTGCAGACCCAATGGGCTGAATAGCCTCTATCTGCAGTGCAGGGGCTCTATGAACTAAGAAGGGCTTTGCAGGGTCTACAGAACTGTTCTGCTGTTGTCTTTTCTGGTACCTCAGTCAATGCTAACTGGTCTATACAGTTTCATTCCTTTGTCGAGACTTCATAGCAATTGATACAATTGAGTGGTTTATTAGACCACTTCAGAGGGCAGTTGTGACTGAGCCATGTTGCTGTGGGTTTGGAGTCATGTGGGCCACAGCAGATGAGGATTGTAAATTTCCTTCCCTGAAAAAAGTTAGTGAACCTGGAATATGAATTATGTCTGCTATGAATTTGTCTATTTTCTGTAGTTCAGGCATCCACTAATAGAATTGCTAAAATGCATATAAACAGATCCTTCAATCCAACTGGTTTATGCTGTTGTTAGTGCTGCACTTCTTCCCAGTTTTATTTAATTCTATTAGCATCACATTATTTCCCTTCTTACTCTTCCTTAGAAAACTAGCTTTTCCTTAAATATGTCTATGCTCCTCACCTCAATTTACCATGTGGTTGAGAGATTTACGTTGTAACTACTCATTGGATAATGAAGCTTCTGAATTCCCTATTAGACTTATTCATGTGTATTTAAATTTATGACCCCTAATTTTGTTTGAACCCACAAGTTGAAACATCTCTATGTCTCTTATAGGGGAGACAATGGCCTAGTGGTATTGTTGGTTATTGTTGGTCCCTGTTAATCCAGGGACCCAGGTAAGGTTGTGGGGACCAGGTTCAAAGCTAACTGTGGCAGATGGTGGCATTTGAATTCAATAAAATATCTGCAATTAAGAGTCTAATGATGACCATGAAGCCATTGTTGATTGTAGGGGGGAAAACACCCATCTGGTTCACTAATGTCCTTGAGGGAAGGAAACTGCCATCCTTACCTGATCTGGTCTACATGTGACTCCAGACCACAGCAATGTGGTTGACTCTGAACTGCTCGTTGGGCAACCAGGGATGGGCCATAAATGGCGCTTAGCCAGTGACTACCCTCATCCATTAATGAACAAAAAAAATTCTCTTTTATGTTGAAACCCTTTCACTATCTTAAAGACCTTTCTTTGAATACCCTTCCTTCTTCTCTTTCAATGAGAATCACCATCGACTGTTTAATCTTTGATCACACTAGAACTTACATGATATATCTATCAATGTGAATAATACACTCAGTTACAGTCAGCTATGTGTTTACCAAGCAAAGGAGACTGCCCAAAACTATTTCTGACCCAGATCAGATAAAATAAAACAGATGCAGTCTAGAGCCCACACAATCAGCATCTGAAAGAATGGTTATTGAAACCATACACCCTTCTTACAATAATATCTGCTGTATTCCAGCAAGCAAAGTGTTTAATTGTGCCAAGAACACTTTGGTGACTATTGCGAAAAAATAGGTAAGTGAGGGTCTACATTGTGTTATGTTAATGTATTAATGATAATGGTTTAATTATTGACTTTTCTTATCAGAATTTGGTTATCTTCATCTGGTTAACTTATTTAAAGCTGGAAAACACATTATAAGTTATCAAGTTTGGTACACATGTAGTTGACTGTAGCTGAGTTTATTATTCACAGAAATATATCCTTTAAGCTCTAGTATGATTAATTAGCAAAGATTATTAGAAACTAACAAATGTCTGTCTATTTAGCTTGCATATCCACTGCAGACAAACTGCCAGACTGAGTCAAAACATTGTATACATACACAAATGGAGTTATTAAAGGTAAACTGTCTTAAAGACAACAGATAACAGGTAGAAAAGTGGTTAGAGTGCCTTGTGATGAAAAAGTAGACTGGTTGGTGGGTGAGAGGATAGCATTACAGATCGTTGAGAAGGTCGAAATGGATGAGTAATTGGATGAGGTGCAAGTTGGGTCAAGAATCATGTGAGGTTTCTATCAGGGGGTCGGTATATTGGTGTTTCTTGGGGCTTAGGTGTTTAAGTAGGTGGATCAAATGCCAAAGTGAAATGGTCGGCTACCATGGGCTCAAGTGTTGTGAGGAGGGATTGGACATCAGATGGGGGTTGAATGGTGGAGGCATTTGGATGATGGTTGAGTTCAGGGTTGGGTGTCTGGGTGAGTTAGAGTCGGCTGAGAATCTTTAATCAGTGTCATTAACTGGGGGTTGGTGTGAGTAATGCGGGGGTTGGGGTCAAAAAGGTTGCTCAGGGTCAGTGATTTGGTTGTCAGTTTTATACATAGCCAGGAGTTAGACCCCGAATCATCTGAAGTTTCTGACTGTAACTTCAGGGATTTTTTGGAGGGTTCCACTTGCTGGATAATTGCCCATTTTACTATTTAAACCTCCCAGGCAGTTACCACAAAATCAATACATTGGGACTTTAAGGGGTCCCAACACGTATCTTCACTGGGTGCGTCTGGTCTCCCACTATCCAGAGGCTAGAAGATCTTGGCTAATCTCCTTTTCTCTATTCATACGGACTAATGCAGAGTTCTGTTACGTGTTCAAAACAACACTTAATGTTTCTAGAATGATGCTTATTTAGTGACATCCTCTAAACTGACACAAAGCCTATGGATTCTGCTGAGAAGTATTTGGTATGTATGAGCTACCCTAGCAATTTCTGGGAGTTTGAAAGCTGCTGTGGATTAATTCCTGTAAACTGAAATGATAGTGATTGCAACACAATCACTGATGTTTCAGTCGGGAAACTCATCATCATCATCATTAACTGCACTAAATGCCAGTCATTGCTAAGACAAGCAAAATGAATGCAATGTGACAATCTGTGTCTGATTGCAAAAATACAAGAAAATAATTAGCTCCATAGAATTTCTTAAGCTTGCAGGTACTGTCCGACATTTGGAGGAGACTGCACTGCTGGTTTCCACACTCCCGTATGTTCTGCTGTTTGACACATCATTTTTACAAATGGAATCATTTTCAAAAGTTCCAGTAAAATAACAACTCCATCATTGCAAAACATGGGGTGGGGTTGTGGGGGGGTGCGGGGTGCACAGTTCGTGGCTGAACAGGCTGCAGAGAAGATTCTCATTTGCCTAACTGTAGTATAAACTTGCTTCTTGATTCCTCTCCTTGTACAGATACCAGTTTAGGTTATTTGATTAGGTGAAAGACAGGACCAGGTGCTTAATTGTGAACCATGGGAGTATTAGTTCTAATCTTTTACATTCCCTATCACATTATACCCTTATTTTTCAAGCATCTTATCTAATCTATTCTTAAATGTTGTCACAATCTACACTTTAATCACCAGCACTGGTAGTGCAACCTGTTTCTAATTATGTTTTTCAATTTTAAATGTTTTAATCAAGTTACCACATTATTATTTCCGTGAAACAAGACCCAAACGAACAAGTTGTCCTTCGTATTTGTATTTCCTCATACTGGGCGACGTCTTTCTGAATCTGTAATGCTTACTATTGTTTCAGTGTCCATCTTTGAACCCAGAACTGCAGGTTGTATGCTACACTGAGGCCTTAATAAAGATTATTTCGATTGACCAACCCACCTAAGTGTTTGCACTCTATTTCATGGTTATTGGAACTATGCTATTGTGTGCGTATTGCTTGCTAAATACTCTTATTGTAAAATTGAATATTTGTTTTCTGAAATAAGGGTTGTGGGAGATCACTTAGTTCATATGAGAGAGTTTAGTTGGCTGTTCATTTTCCTGGCTACTTCCTGCAAGTGCTGGATCAGTTTAGTAGAGGCAACAGTCTCTCTCCAGTATACCAGCCAAATATATCTATTCTTGCTGGAGCAGGTTGGGCAACTCTCTGGGGTATGACAGCTGCATCAACCCTATCATTAGCCAGTGTTGGCTGTCACTGCTGATTAGAAACAGGAATCTTGATTTACCTATTGGTGCTGAGAACAAATGTAGCTCCCTCAGTTACCTATACTGCTACCTTAACAGTCACCAGCCAATTCAGCACTAATTAGGGAAGGCATTGACATGGTGTTAATGTCACTGGCCATGGTAATCCTGAGCCCCGGGCTGCAAATCTGGGGACAACTGTGTGAATCACACCCTGAAAATGGTGAAATTTAAATTGAGTAAAAGCTGGCTGAACAGCAACCACATAAATATTGCCAATTGTCATAAAAACTCATCTTGGTTCACTTTAGAGTCAGGAAACTGCCATCTTTACCTTGTCTGCGTTATATGTGACTCCAAACCCATCGCATTGTGTTTGGACTTTCTACTGTCATCTGAAAAGGCTTAGCGAGCCTTAATTGTATTGAGTAGCTACAGAATGAAATTAACCACTAAATTAACCAATGAAATTAAAATTAAAAAATATATTTCAAAAATTATTCACAATAAACATTAAACGGTCTAAGTGTTTTTTTAAAAAAGTCCATCATGTTCCATTTGCTTAGTTCACTGCTGTAGAATATTTTCATGACATTTCTGAAACTGTAAGTTGACAACATTGACCAGGAAGAAAACTGTAGAAATGCAAATGTCGTTACACATTACAATCAGCCATTCTTACAATATTGGGAAATCCCAAGTGTACATCAATGTTCAATCACCTAGAAAATCAGACGGCAGGAGTGAACTGAGATCAGATACTATGGAAGTAGCTCCAAGCCAATTTGAGGGGATGGAGAAGCTAGAGGTTCCTGTATACAGTTAGAGAGGCCAAGCTGAGCTTGAAACAGTAAGTTACTAAATATACAGAGCATACATTATGTTCAAATCATTCCAATGGTATGTGTTGTATAATTGTTACGTTGCACTTTTCTACTTTGAAAAGATCCAACCAAATGTAACTGTCCCTTGCTTGCATTAGTTAAAAACCTGACTCCAGTGTCAGTTCTTCTTCAAAATGGCTGCTCCTCAATTGTGGTGTTCAGCTACCGAACCGGGTAACCTCTTCAAATGAAATTGGTACCAAAAATAACAACAGCAGACGCAGCCCTGTCAATCCAGCATAGTCCACCTTAACAACATCTGAGGGCTTGTACCAAAATTGTCCTTTTAGCCTGATACGGTTATGGTCACAGAATTATACCTTTTACAGACAATATCCCAACATCACAACCATCATTCCTAAATATGTCCTGTCCCAGCAGCAGGACAGACCCACCAAATGTGGCAGGGCAGTGATACACAATCAGCAAGGAGCTGCTCGGGATGTCCTCAACATGATAAGGAAACCACCTGATAATTCCCACTTATTACTTCCCTCACCCTCCTCCGGCTGATGAATCAGCCCTCGCCCATGTTTAAAATCATTTGGAGGAACGGTTGAGGGTGGCAAGGACATTGCTGGATGAGGTCAACAGTACATGGCGAGTGAACTAACAAGAGAGAAAAGTCTACTTGATATTATCTTCACCTGCAACAGTTCTTGGGGAGATGAAGTCTTGTCTTCACACTGAGGATGCCCTCCATTGTCTTGTGGGGCCCTAACACTATGCCAAATAGGATAGACTCTAAACTGATCGAGCAACTCAAAACTAGGCACCCATGTGGGCCACCGGCAGTAGAGAATTGTATTTAACCATGTTCTGTAACTTGGGCGGCATGGTGGCACAGTGGTTAGAACTGCTGCCTCACAGCGCCAGAGACCTGGGTTTAACTCCAGCCTCAGGTGACTGTATGCGTGGAGTTTGCACATTCTTCCTGTGTTTGTGTGTGTTTTCTCCCACAGTCTAAAGATTTGCAGGTTAGGTGGATTGACCATGCTAAATTGCCTGTAGTGTCCAGTGGTTAGACATGGGAAATGCCAGGTTGTAAGGGAATGGGTCTGGGTGGGGTGCGCTTTGGAGGGTTGGTGTGGACTTGTTGGGCTGAATGGCCTAATTCCACACTAGGGATTCTATGGTTCTCCATGGCATAGCATATCCCTGTAGTGTTTGGCTTTGAGACATTTTTTTAAATCCTGATCATCAGGGTGAAGTGGACATGACAATGGGCAATTGAGGAAAGCGAAAAATTACATGGAAAGCAGGTCTAGTGCAAAAACAGCCTGTTTTGGCTGGAAGATAATGGCACTGACCTTGGTTGGGGTAACAGACTTGTGCATTTAACACTGACACCTAGAGTTATTTTACAAAGAAATGCCTGGAAAAGTACTGAAAGTACTAAGATGTGGTGATACCGCAAGTAATATTTGATTCAGAATAGTATTAATATTGAAGACTTTGACCCATTTATTGGACTTCCACCGTCAGATTGGGCTTGTGAGACTGGTGACGTGGACCTTCACCATCGAATTAGGGTTTGTGAGATGAGGGCCAAGGAATTTGAGGTGGATCTCCAATTGTCACCATTGCTGGTCCCCGATGAGCTGAAAGGCAGTGGTTTGAATATAGAACATAGAACATAGAACATAGTTTGTATATGTATAAAGCATTTTCATCTAAAGGTTTTATTGTGTGTGTGTGTGTGTGTGTGTGTGTGTGTGTGTTTGTGCGCGCACGCCCATGGTATATATTGTATATGGATTAAGCTAAGAACCAAACAGCACAATCCCATAACCAGTCATGAATGATGGTGGACAATAAAACAACCAATATTGGGAAGCCTAGCTGGCACATCGGTGCAAAAGACAGGGCTGAAGTGTTTGCATCCATCTTCAGCAAGAAGTACTGCATTGATAATCCGTCTTGGTTCCTCCTAAGTGCACAGCAGTACAGATGTCACGATTCACTCCATGTGTTATCAAAAAATAGCTGAAGACACTGGATACTGCACAGGCTATGGGTCCTGACAACATTCTGAAAATAGTAATGAAGACTTGAGCTTCAGAACTAGCCCTACCCCTATCAAGCTGTCCCAGTACATTTACAATACTGGCATCTGTCCAACATTGTGGAAATTTGCCCAGGTATGTCCAGCACAAAAATAGCAGTACAAATCTAATCCAGCCAATTACTGTCCTTTTCAGTTCACTGTCCATCATCAGCAAGCTGAATGGAAGCTATTACAAAGAATGGTGAAGGAACTCAGCAGGTTGGCAGCATCTGTAAGAGAGGAAAACAAAGTTAACACTTTGAATCAGGAATGGCACTTTTTTTGAACTTCACAATTCCTTGATTGGCATTCCAACCTCAATGTTTAATGTTTACTCCCTTCACCAGTGAACACAGTCCCTGCAATAATTTGCAAAGACTCCACCCACAGCACCTTCCAAGCCCATGACCTCTACCATCTAAAAGGGCAAGGACAAAGGATACACAGGAACCCCACTAGTTGCAAGATCAGCCCCAAGCCACACGCCATCCTAACCCTAGAACTATATCAACTTTACGCCACTGGGTCAAAATCCTGGAACTCCCTCCCTTGCAGCACTGTGGCAATATATAGACCAAATGATCCTCAATGGTTCAAGAAACCAGCAGAAGCCCCTTTCTAGGGAAATTAGGAATGGGCAATAAATATCGGCCCAGCCAGCGATGGCCACAATCCATGAACAAATAAGTTAAAAAATTCGTGCGGTTCTATGTTCAGAACGATTATCCTGAGAGTTGTGTATGGCTTACAGTATTACAGTTATCCATTAGTGCCATTTTTTGAAATAATGAATTCACAATGTGTTCTCAACAAAATTACTCAGCCATTTTTTTTTCAATAGAAATAGCAATGTTTCACTGCACGTAATGAGTGAGTGTGTTTACCACAGTTGCTGATGTGGAAACTCTTTGCATTAATAATTAAAATGCTGAATAGTTACATCTAAACATTTTAATTAATCTATCTTGGATAAATAATTAAAACTGTACAATTACACTCAGCATTCAAGCATTTTAATTTATGTGCCCTGCTATTATGGGAGTGACACCAAAGTGCGCAAATGGAGGCACAGGGCTGATCGGTTGAGGTATATGGTTTATATCCCTTGAGTAGCTAATGTGATGATTCACAGGGCAGCATGATTTTGTTTTCCATCAGGCCGAGGTACTGGAGCAGTCAATAATAGCCTGCTCTAAAGCTTAAATTTTCATTTAACTGCTGAGCGTAACAATAACGTTTTATTGATACATCTAGGCGAGGACCTATAACAAAAGCACCAGCAAAGTCACATTAGTCAAAATTAATGACGGGCCAGCACATATCAGCATAGGAAAATGCAAGCTCCCATACTCAGCGGAACAAGTTCTCACAGACAGGCAACATGTCCCACCATTGATCACAACACACCTTCATCGAATACTGCCTTTCACACCATTTGGAGAGTGGACAGACACTTCTGATGGAATTTTCTAGGAGTCTGAATGACGTGAGCTATGGGCAAATTTGTGGCACAATTGAGTGAGAAGTCCAGTGAGACCTATCTCAATGTCGCCAGCAACTTGCTGCACCTTCTATACATTTGCTGAGCCGCAAGGTGAGTTTCTCACCAGGCGGCAGCAAATGCCTTATTAATGCTATGATACATCTCATTGATATTCAGCTTCCTGTGTTACCAAATGTGTTGAACAAGCTAGTCATCACGATTACTTAACAATACTCAACAATCTGTGGGCACCAGTTACATGCACCTCTCATCAATGAACATTGCCAAGTGACTTCTTCACAACTCCCTCTGATCCACTTGCAGGATATATAGGAAGCACAGATGTACATTGCAGAGCACACCATCGGCTAACATAGGATGCTGCAAAGTCACTTTGCACCCAGGTATAGGCACCCAGCTCAAGAATTGGGCCAGGCTCCATCTCACGGCCATCTACTTGTCCTCTTAGCACATGTTCATTTAGCACCTATCTGAATGCTTTCAGCACCACTGCCTTGCTGTGCTGTGCCAATTTGCACAGTCACATAAAAAGGCCTCTTGCCTTGCTGGTCTGCAGAACTCTGTTCAGGGGGATTTACACTGCTACATCAATCTCAAACCTCCACCATGTACTAACAGCTTATGCAGCAAACATACTGCATGTGCAGCAAACAGTCAGCCATGTCTCAAAGCCTTAGGGGAATAGTCCTCACTGAAGTCCAAGGGGATATAAATCAGTCTTGGGGGTGCGGGGACAGAAAATCAAGGACAGATCAAGGGCACAGTCCAGGGGATTGGCCATGATTAGTCATCAGGTTGGGCGATTTTAATCAGGTTGTCTGTGCATCCAGTCTCCAGAGAGTGTGTGTTGGTCAGTCTTGTGGGACTGTGACAGGCAGTACTGTGTGGGTGTTGGCGGGGTGAGGGGAGGGCTATTGCATTTGGGGAGATGTACAAGCATCAGTCAGGAATCTGGGCACTTCTCGTTCAGGGCTGGCTGCTTAGATTGCAAAAGAGGTTGAACCATAATCACTTTATCAAGTCCTTCTAGAGAACCTGTGAGGGTAGAGGAGAGGACAAGGAGGGCTGCTGCCAGTGGAAGGAGACTTGGGAAACTATTGCTCAGGATTAGGGACTGCAGACTTGTGGTTGAGGGGACAATAACAATTTGTATCGATATGTACAGGGGGCAGTTGAGAAGCGTAGGTGGAAAGGGAAGTTTGTCCACGGTCAGGAGCACCCTGACAGTGAGGGAACAGTGTACGATGACATTGACACAGAGTTCCTCAATCACAAAGGGGCTGAGAGGAATGATGGGCAGGTGAAGGCTTATGTATATGGGTTGGGTCAGGACCTGGGGAGATGCAAAGCTTATGATAAAGGTATCAGGAATGGCAGCTGGATGTTGGATGCCTCAGTGAACACACAGCAGTGGCAGCTGGAAGCCACCGGTGTAGAGCAGTTGCTGTTGCCTTCCATTATGCCTGTAAACAAAACTCCTAACAGGGAAGAAAATGGCTCAGAACAAACTCAGATTAGCAGGGCCAGTGACTCAAAGGGCTGCTGTAAAGAGAAACAGCATTACACACAGACACAGACTTGTGGGCTCCCTAATGCATTGGCTAACTGTATGCTGTACGCCTTCCCGCCCAAGACATCACACCAGCATATTTGGACACACAAGCTACAAAAAGCATAGGGATGTTTAGGTCAAAGGGCAATGATGTCAGGATATTTCCCAATATACACATTGTTTATCATGCTCCCATTGGCTGCAGTAGGCTTTCAACACAGATATCAATCCATGGTACATTCTGTATGAACATGGAGTTGACATCATGCTGCTGCCGTTACATTTGGGGTGTGAGGTCGTGTTGAAAAATACCGAGATCAGTAAGAGGTAAAAATAGCATCTGTAGTGGTGCTGTTTGAGGTAGTGATGGAATCCAAAGAACAGTTTTACAGTAGCCTCTCTTATACCCAGTTTCTACATACATGAACATTTTATCACTGTGGTCTCACATAGTTGTATCTATTGTACACAAGTTTGTGAGACATTTGTCCTGGGGAAGCAGAAGATGGTTCAAGCATTTGCTAAATGCTGGCTGTTACTTCTGATGGGATTAGAATGTCTGGCCGGTCTAAACTTGCATAATTTAGAGGTGTTAGTCCTTTTTTCTATAAAGTTAGTAGTGTTAGTGAAAATACCAGGCCTATATGATGTAAATAAGTAAGAAATTAAATCTGAAAGTATAGGGGATATCCACTGAATGGCGATTTGTTCTGGGTAGAGGGCCTGGTAAGATGAGACTGAAATTGATTGAGAAGGCAGGCTAGGTATTTAATGTGGCAAGTTTGGTGAGATATGAGAGAGATCTTGCCAGGCCTCGCAGCGAAAAACTCTCAAAAACTCAGTGCAGTTCCCACTTAACCAAAAAGCATAAGATTTAGCACTTTGTTAATTGATTGACGAAGAGTCAAGAATTGTACAAAATGGCCAAAAATGTAAAGGAACAATTTTTTTTTAATATCCTGACAATTTTTTTCTCTGGCTGCTGGCAACAATGTCCTGGAGAGAAATCTTCAATTCCCGGAAACTCCAGATCAATGACTATCAGCATTAACAAGGACTAATAATAATCAGCCATCCAGTGACTTGTTCAACTGAACTTACATTCATTTTTACTGCATGAACTTGTCTTGAAAATCTGGTCAAATATCATTAGACAAATGTATATCTGGCAACAGGAGTCATTGAGCTAAGGAATGAAAAATCCACACTGATTTCTTCTCTCATGGGCACAGAAAAGTTGAGGACAATTCCATCTCTCTTATGACCACCTTTGCTAAACGTTAGCTAATTTGGCACAGAACAGAGACTGAACTTGGGAAGTTCCTGCTCTGCAAATGCTCATTCTCCCACCACACAGTGCACTTATACCTCAAAAAGCTGTTTAATTTTTTTTATAGCTTCTGGATGAGTAAACTGCTGATTTCACTTTGTAGAAATAGAAATGAGTTAAAGATTTATTATAAGTGTTTTTTAACGTATTCTGAACACTGTGGACCTATAGAACTTTGGTCCATTGATCTTCTTTTTACCTGCAGCCCTCACTTCCTATACCCTGGGACAGAACCTTGTTTGTGTTTTGTAGTTTTGTGAAAAATGTTTCAGGAGACAACCTTCATCAATCCTGCTTATTCAGAACACTATGTTGATGCTTTGAGAATTTGCCAGGGTCAACTGCTTATGTTGCGGGATAACAAAGGGTTGGAAGGCTGAATTGGTGCATCTAATGTTTATGTTTGATAATTAAGTGCGCTGGATTATCTGGATGAATGTTAAATCTCCTCTTCTTCCACTTTCCAGTTGATTGCTATTGCACAGTTTTAAATGATTGACAAGAGTTGAAACATCAGCATGTGTGCTCCTAAGATGCTGCTTGGCCTGTTGCGTTCATCCAGCTCTACACTTTGTTATCTTGGATTCTCCAGCATCTGCAGTTCCTATTATCACTGCTACAATTTTCACCTCACTGCGAAGCCTCTTCCAGGGATGCCTAACCTGAAGAAGTTACCCTCCTCCCTCCAGACAAACCTCAGGGGATCTCTCTCCCACTGCAACCTCTCCACCTATCTTCTCTATCCATCATCGATCCGCCACCCCCTCTCTCTCTATTTATTTCAGAACCCTCTCCCCCTCCCCCATTTCTGATGAAGGGTCTAGGCCTGAAATCCCAGCTTTTGCGCTCCTAAGAGCAGGCTCCTTGGCCTGCTGTGTTCATCCAGCTCTACACTTTGTTATCTTGGATTCTCAGGCATCTGCAGTTCCCATTATCTCTATATCTTAATCTTGTTGCATTCCCAAACAAGGTTTTCCAAAATGAACAGTATGCTTGATACTACGAAGGCAATTGTAAATTCCATGCTAAATTGTTCATTTGGAATGCCAATCGCTCATGAATGAATGGCAGTGACAATTGGAGATGGTAGATGTACTCAAATCTAACTGTTATTACCATGCTAGAGAAAATAAAGTGGTGTCTTCAGGGACTAAGATATTGGATTGAGCAGTAAAAAGGATCAAATCCAATGGCCTTGTTTGAGAAATATTTCACTTTTTCTCTCCTCTACCTCTGAGGTTTTGGAAAATACAACATAAATGCAAGTCTTTCATTTCTTTTCAAAGCTGTTGACAGTGTGCTGAGACTCAGTTTCCCAGTTGTCCTCTCGTACCTCTGCAAAAACCATTCTTCCTGGGTGAAGTTAGACACTGGGAATCAGCAAACCCTTTGACAGATGGAGAGCACCCTAGCTAAGCCTGAACTTTCCTTCACCTAATACCCATGCATGTACTTCCAACAAAGGTCACCCATACAGCAGTTGGGAGTGAAAACACTCATAATTTATTCCTCACTAACCCCGGACTGCTGAAGCTGAAAGCCCAGCACCCTGGATCAGAATAGCAAATGCAGTACAGATTGGGGATTGAACCTGAATAACATTGCTCACTAAATTCTGCAGAAAACTCATAGCATAAACAAGGAAGCAGAAGAGAAAACGCTTCTTTGATTAAGTTAAAACAGCCTGAGTACAAGTAATTGTGAAATGCTTGTCAGAAGAAAAAACTCAGGGAAAAAAAACTCTGGAACCATTACCCATTTACTTAACCTTTCAGACAACTTCAACATTCTTTCAGTGACGATTACATGCATTCTTCCAAAAGATATCTTCCCATTATTAAAATTCCATTTTAAAGTGCATTCTTTATGCAAAACTTTTAGACTTGTTGCTACTCACTTTGTTTTGATATATGACAACACAAATCATTCTGAAACACATTCCACCTCTTACGTAAGTAATCACTGTGAATCATTTTTCTTCTTCCTTCTCAAACATAGAACAGGTTTGCCACAAATCGTCTGAAGGCATTATCTATTTAAAAGCCTGTCTCAAAGTTGCTATTCAAAAGCATCCTGTCTATTTCATAAAGTTGTACAAAATTCCTCCCTACTAGTTCATTCAAATTTTTTTAATTATAGAAAATGAGCAGAAATTGGTTTTCTTGGATTATACCAATACAGCAGCCCAAATATTGTGCAAATTTTTCATTGCAGTATCCTAACTTATTTTGTCTATAATTTTAAATGTATTAAAACTTTTAAAAATAGTGAAAGATTTATTTTGGCAGCTTTAAACATCAATTAATATTACATAAATCACTTCTATTTTGGATGTCTTCAAAATAATTTACTGGTTTTAAAACTTACATTTTTCATTTCCTAATTCTTCCAGGCATTGGTCTGGTGGTTAAAACTGAATAAATTACATTAAATTGTGATGAAAGTTACAAAGTCCTTCTAGCAGCCACAAAGTGTATTTTGTTGCTGTATCCTTTTGTTCACTATGGAAGGAGAATGTGCAAGGATGATTTAAAATAATTTTTCTTACTTAGAATCTTGTTGGATTAACTGACACCATAAACCAAATCACCTACTCTCACGAACTATTAATTCAGCATGCAATTCCAAAACCCCAAATAAATTTCAGTATCAAGTCAGTTTTGTACTACATCCATATCATTTTTAAAAGTTGAATATTCTGAATTTATATCTTAAATTTTAATGTTTTCTCTGCCACCTCCTTACTTCTATGAACTTTCTTGCACCATTTGGCTGCTGACAATAAACATTGTCAATTGTTTGCAGGTCACAGTTGAGATTAATAGTAATAGGTGGAATGGGAGAGGGAGAATTCAGCACTAATGCCATTACAATAGTAGGGTCCGGCAAGATCTTAGCCTGACCTACTTTGTTAACGTTAAAATATTGACTTTTGATGAACTTTACCTATTGTGGTGCTCTGAAGTAAGGCATGAATCAGCAGCAATCACTTGGGTATGCTCCTTGCTTTATCCATTAGTTACTTATACTGCAGCTCAGAGGGAAGTGGGGGAGGGGAAACATCAATTTGATGATTGTCTTTTATAGTTTTAGTGCTGTCATTGTGGAGATTGAGAGCTCTGTCTTTGGATTAGTCAGTGTAAAAGCATTTTAGCTAGTAAGTGAGCACTTAGGGGATAGTGAATTAAATTGCTTGTGTCTAATTCTGTATGTTAGCATGCTGTTCGAAGTATATTAGGATATTGAATAGTAGTAGCAAATTGAGTATTTCCATATTCATCGTTTTAACAATTAATCAACACTTATCGTGAATTTTAACAAAAATCAGCATTTCTTACAGGGCTCACAGATCGTATTTCAATATTTAAATTTACATGCTTTAATCAAAAGACATTCAAAATGACAGCATTCATCTTCTGAAATCGTTTGAAGGTGATTTAAGAAACTGATTGGCCAGCTATGCATACAACAACCAACGCTTTCAAAATAGTTCAAGGAAAGTGATAAACTTAGAGCATGGATCAGTACCTGGTGCTATGATGTTGTGGCCGTAACAGAGACATGGGTTTCTCATGGGCAGGAATGGTTGCTGGATGTTCCAGGGTTTAGAACATTTAAAAAGAATAGGGAGGGGGGAAAAAGAGGAGGGGGTGTAGCACTACTAATCAGAGAGGGTATCACAGCTACAGAAGCTTCCATTGTCGAGGAAGATCTGCCTACTGAGTCAGTATGGGTGTAAATTAGGAACAGCAAGGGAGTAGTCACCTCGTTAGGGGTTTACTACAGGCCCCCCAATAGCAGCAGGGAGATTGAAGAAAGCATAGGTCGCCAGATTTTGGAAACGTGTGGACACAGTAGGGTTGTTGTAATGGGTGACTTTAACTTTCCTAATATTGATTGGAACCTCCTTCGAGCAGAAGATTTGAATGGAGCTGTTTTTGTAAGGTGTGTTCAGGAGGGTTTCCTAACTCAGTACGTTGACAGGCCGACGAGGGGAGAGGCCATTCTAGACGTGGTGCTTGGAAACGGGCCAGGGCAGGTATCAGATCTTGTGGTGGGACAGCATTTTGGTGATAGTGAGCATAACTGCCTCATGTTCTACATAGCTATGGAGAAGGAGAGAGTTAGGCAAAATGGGAGGATATTTAATTGGGGAAGAGGAAGCTATGACGCGATTAGACATGAGTTAGGAAGCATGGACTGGGAGCAATTGTTCCATGGTAAGGGCACTATAGACATGTGGAGACTGTTTAAGGAACAGTTGTTGCGAGTGATGAGTAAATATGTCCCTCTGAGACAGGCAAGAAGGGGTAAGATAAAGGAACCTTGGATGACGAGAGCGGTGGAGCTTCTTGTGAAAAGGAAGGAGGTAGCTTACATAAGGTGGAGGAAGCTAGGGTCAAGTTCAGCTAGAGAGGGTTACACACAGGCAAGGAAGGAGCTCAAAAATGGTCTGAGGAGAGCCTGGAGGGAGCACGAGAAAGGCTTGGCAGAACGAATTAGGGAAAACACAAAGGCATTTTATACTTATGTGAGGAATAAGAGAATGGTCAAAGAAAGAGTAGGGCCGATCAGGGATAGCATAGGGAACTTGTGTGTGGAATCTGAGGAGGTAGGGAAGCCCTAAATGAGTTTTTTGCTTCTGTCTTTACGAAAGAAACAAACTTTGTAGTGAATGGAACCTTTGAAGAGCAGGTGTGCATGCTGGAATGGATAGAGATAGAGGAAGCTGCTGTGCTGAAAATTTTGTCAAACATTAAGATTGACAAGTCGCTAGGCCCGGACCAGATTTGTCCTCGGCTGCTTTGGGAAGCGAAAAATGCAATTGCTTCGCCACTTGCGAGGATCTTTGCATCCTCGCTCTCCACTGGAGTCGTACCTGAGGACTGGAGAGATGCAAATGTAATTCCTCTCTTCAAGAAAGGAAATAGGGAAATCCCCGGCAATTACAGACCAGTAAGTCTCACGTCTGTCATCTGCAAGGTGTTAGAAAGGATTCTGAGGGACAGGATTTATGACCATTTGGAAGAGCATGGCTTGATTAACTGCAGTCAGCACGGCTTTGTGAGGGGCAGGTCATGCTTCACAAACCTTATCGAGTTCTTTGAGGATGTGACTAGAAAAGTTGATGACGGTCGAGCTGTGGTTGTGGTGTATATGGACTTCAGTAAGGCATTTGATAAGGTTCCCCATGGTAGGCTCATTCAGAAGGTCAGGAGGAATGGGATACGGG
This sequence comes from Stegostoma tigrinum, assembly GCF_030684315.1. Taxonomy (NCBI): domain Eukaryota; kingdom Metazoa; phylum Chordata; class Chondrichthyes; order Orectolobiformes; family Stegostomatidae; genus Stegostoma; species Stegostoma tigrinum. The sequence goes on along the minus strand of NC_081370.1, from coordinate 29,984,756 downwards.
GAACTTAGCTGTCTGGATACAGAATTGGCTGGCCAACAGAAGGCAGCGAGTGGTAGTAGAAGGAAAATATTCTGCCTGGAAGTCAGTGGTGAGTGGTGTTCCACAGGGCTCTTTCCTTGGGCCTCTACTGTTTGTAATTTTTATTAATGACTTGGATGAGGGGATTGAAGGATGGGTCAACAAGTTTGCAGACGACACAAAGGCTGGAGGTGTCGTTGACAGTATAGAGGGCTGTTGTAGGCTGCAGCGGGACATTGACAGGATGCAGAGATGGGCTGAGAGGTGGCAGATGGAGTTCAACCTGGATAAATGCGAGGTGATGCATTTTGGAAGGTCAAATTTGAAAGCTGAGTACAGGATTAAGGATGGGATTCTTGGGTGTGGAGGAACAGAGGGATCTTGGTGTGCAGATACATAGATCCCTTAAAATGGCCACCCAAGTGGACAGGGTTGTTAAGAAAGCATATGGTGTTTTGGCTTTCATTAACGGGGGATTGAGTTTAAGAGTCGTGAGATCTTGTTGCAGCTCTATAAAACTTTGGTTAGACCGCATTTGGAATACTGCGTCCGGTTCTGGTCGCCCTATTATAGGAAAGATGTGGATGCTTTGGAGAGGGTTCAGAGGAGGTTTACCAGGATGCTGCCTGGACTGGAGGGCTTATCTTATGAAGAGAGGTTGACGGAGCTCGGACTTTTTTCATTGGAGAAAAGGAGGAGGAGAGGGGACCTAATTGAGGTATACAAGATAATGAGAGGCATAGATAGAGTTGATAGCCAGAGACGATTTCCCAGGGCAGAAATGGCTAACACGAGGGGTCATAGTTTTAAGCTGGTTGGAGGAAAGTATAGAGGGGATGTCAGAGGCAGGTTCTTTACACAGAGAGTTGTGAGAGCATGGAACGCGTTGCCAGCAGCAGTTGTGGAAGCAAGGTCATTGGGGACATTTAAGAGACTGCTGGACATGCATACAGTCACAGAAATTTGAGGGTGCATACATGAGGATCAATGGTCGGCACAACATTGTGGGCTGAAGGGCCTGTTCTGTGCTGTACTGTTCTATGTTCTATGTTCTAATACTTTTAGATTGTGGCAATAACCCACTGGTGATAACATTCTGGTTAAGATTCATTCAAGACTGGGTGTTGGGCAAGCAAACAAATAGGATGGGCAACATAGTAGAATTGGGAAAGCTGGTTGCGAGAGAGCTAGGTATCTCTAGTATTTCTGTGGAAGCTAACCCCATTTGTGTGGATGATGACATCAAGGGTTAGCATGTACACAAAGCAGAGAAAAGACAAAAGGGGGCTGTCTGGAGACTCTGGAGGTGATGCAATCGTGTTTGAGGAGAAATGACTGTTGGGGGTGCCCTGGTTTTCTTCATTTAATAGGAGTTAAAACATTTTATGAAAACGTGAATGATTTGGGCAACGGAGAGGAGTTGGAGAAATATACAGAAAGGATACATTGCCTTGGTCTTTCAGATGATATTGGGATGTGTATGATCTATCTTTGAGGTGGCACGGTGGCACAGTGGTTAGCACTGCTGCCTCACAGCACCAGGGACCTGGGTTCAATTCCACCCTTGGGTGACTGGCTGTGTGGAGTTTGCATATACTCCCTGTGTCTGTGTGGGTTTCCTCCTGTGGTCCAAAGATGTGAAGCTAGGTGGATTGGTCACACTAAATTGCCTGTAGTATTCAGGGATTTGTACATTAGGTGGGTTATAGGAGGATGGGTTTGGGTGAGTGCCCTGAGGGTCAGTGTGGATTTGTTGGGCTGAAGGGCTTGTTTCCACCCTGTAGGGATTCTATTCTATCTTTCTGGCAGATGCACAGCTAAATGAAACCGTTCACATGCATGAAATTGATGGTTATTTTCTTATTATGATGCCTTGAAAACAATTAGACTCTGTAACACAAAACTACAGCAGTTAAGAGATTGTGTTCATCCAGCTGCTGCCAAATTATCCTCAGTCTGCATTCATTTAGGTCTGATAGCTACAATGGTACTATGATTAGCTGAGGCACCGATGAGTTAGTGAGGAGACAGATATCTCACATTCTGTTCCTCATTGCCATTCAGTGCAACGTGGTTCTTAATGAATTAGTGGTTAACTAATGGGATTTGACCTATCACTGTACACTTCTACTGAGCTTAAGTTCCACTAGTTTTACTGCTGCCATCTCACACTTAATAAGAACTGTCTTATTTGTCAGCTGAGATGGGGTATATCCAACTTGGCTCTAACCTTACAAGTGAGTCTGGCCAAGGTGACCATCAACAGGTCCAGGAATTGGACATTAGATGAAGTCATAGTTTCCCACTGCCTGCCCCACTTCTGCAGCTACATTCAAGTCGGAGTGTCTCTGCCAAGGGAGCATGCTGTGTCTACCACTATCCTTGAAGCTTTTAGAGAGGGAGGTGGGAATTGCAGGGATTAGAGTGCATATTAAACCCTCCAAATCCATTTCAGTTTAGGTTATTCCCCTCTGTTTCTTCCAAACTTCTCTTGGATTTGTTGTGCACCTCGTGGTAGTGCTTGATAGTAGTTCTTTTAAGTCGTAGTACAGGTGATTTGGTAGTAGTAAATAAGGTGTGTAATAGCATATCTGAACCAAATAAAACCTGACAAGTGGAAGAGAATCTAGTCTAAAGTGCTTAATTTGCCTCTGCTTAATTTTTTTTTATTCTGGAGCCCTGGGTTGTGAAGTGCAGGCTTCATTTTAGCAATTGATCAACATTTGCGAATTTTAACAAAAATTGTCACTGCTTATGCAGTTCAGAAATCACGTTTCAATAACAAAATTGACATGCATTAATCAAAACACATTCAAGATGTCTAAATTCATCTTTCGAATCCATTTGGAGGTGATTTACAAAGTTAAATTGTCCAGCTGTATCTCTCTTTATGCTCCATATTATTCCAGCCAATTGAGAATTTACCATCACATTCCCATTGACTCTAATTTTGTGAAAGCTTCTTTTCCACATTCGGTCAAATGTGGCTTTGATGTCAAGGGCTCACGTTCATCTCAATTCAGCTCTTTCGCCCAATTTTGAAGCAAGGCTGCAACAAGATCAGGAACTGAGTGACCCTGGCAGAACCCAAATAGAGCAGAACTGCACATACTATTACTAAGCAAATGCTGATTGATGATAGTGTTGATGACCTTGGTCATTACTGAGTAAGCTGAAGGAGTGGTAACTGGCCATGTTGGACCTACCTTGTGTGCAGGGAATAACTGGCGATCTTTCAACATTATTGAGTAGGTGTCGGCCAACATTTTCTCTAAGCTGTATGGCTGTCCTGCCAGTCTGAGGGTCTGTGCACACCATTTGGAATGCTAGTTCTGGACTCTCTGCCACTGCCACTCATGAACATTGGAAGCTGAAGGAATGAAAGGGAATGTAGATGCCAACATTGGGGCTCTAGTGGCTCCACCCTCGCCTGAGTAGGGGCATGACTCATTCTGAAGCACAAACCTTCGTTACTGTTGTTGGGATGTTGTCAGGCTCAGCTTTTGCAGTATCTTTGATAGATAATAGTTTGTATTTGAGTGTAACTGATAGTTGTTTCTATTGTTGCAATTATCAGGAATTGTTAATGATTGTTATGATTACAGGAAAAATGTCAGGGAATATCTATTGGAATAATTATTGCAGATGTATTGATTGATTGTGAAATTTAGTGGTCATTCATTGGAGAAAGAGCTTGGCGTGTTTGAAAGTCCTCAGTGTAGTATTTGGTGAAAATAACACAATGATGGGAAGCTCGTGGCCAGCATCTGTTAAATGCCATTCACAAAGAAGCAGAATGTTTTTTTTCTCTTCTGAGAAAGATTTGTGATTTATTTGGATGGAAAGTCACATTGGTTTTGGAGGGATGGAGATTTTTGCAGGCGCAGTTTAATTGTACAGATTGGAAATCAGAAAGGGACCAGCTCCCACTGGGTTTACGCCGAGGTTTGTGCATGTTTGGAATGAGCTGCCCGAGGAAGTGGCGGAGGCTGGTACAATTATAACATTTAAAAGACATCTGGATGGGTACTTGAATAGCAAGGGTTTAGAGGGATATGGGTCAAATGCTGGCAAATGGGACAAGATTATTTTAGGATATATGGTCTGTTTCCATGCTGCACAACTCTGATTCTATGACTACTTTTGAAATTTCCAATCTAGATGACAAGAATCGAATCCTGTAGCTTTCCTTTCACAAAGAAATATGAAAATAGTCAGCATTAGAGTGGAATTCCCATCATTACTGCCTGCATTGCACATTATTACATGGACATCAGTATGTTGTGAATAAATAACAGAACAGCTGTAAGTGTCTCAAAGCTGTCTACTAATTGAAGAACTTATCTCCAAGGTTTGTTTGCAATTTTTGGTATTTTATTTTTAATTGCTTTGGGGAGCTGCAGGGGGAACTTCAAATATCCAGAGTGAAAGAAATATCAGAGATCAACACAGGAATAGAAACTCAGCAGGTCTGGCGGCATCTATGGATAGAAAGCAGAGTCGACAATTTCTGGCCCAGTGACCCTTCATCAGAATTGACTTTAACTAGGAAAAGGTGATATATAGGTTGAAAGTTGGGGGTGATGAACGGGTAAAGGACTAAAAGATAGGTGGAGATGGTGCCCAAAGAGAGAGAACAGCAGTTTGAAAGACAAAGGGTTGGATGATTGTGAGCGGGGAGAAAGAAAAGTTGGTAATGGAAACCATTTGTAGGTGATGCTAGTCATCAACACTCCTTCAATCTCCAGAGTTTAACACAAGCTTCCCTAAGACAATACCAATCTTTGTAAATGAAAAGGGGAACAAGTAAGGCCAAGGGAGAGAGAGACACACAGTGTTAAAAGTATATAGTGCTAATTTGCTATTATTTCTGAAATGAATCTGCAGTACCTGACAGTCCAAGAACAAGCTTTGCCTTCATTGACTCTGGTTCACTCACGAAGTTATGGATGAACAATGCCATTTTCCATGTAATGATTAATGGCCTAGCTTAAATCAAGAAACCAAACAGATTTTGACAGTGACTGTCAAAGTCAATAGCGCTATGAATGTTTTAGTCACTCTGTTTGCTTCCAAGTTGCAGTTGGTGGCTTATATTTACATCCAGGATGTGTCTAGATCCTGTACACGGCAGGTCCTGACAACTTCAGACAAGTTTGGGAAATTATCAGTTTCTTGATGACTCCATGCAGTAACATTACATGACTATGTATATTGTTGTGTTGGATAAGGCTGAAGATATGAGAATCGATGTGAGGTTTTTCAATGGACTTGAAGATGTTAACTGCAAACCAGACATTAGCTGCAAGCCTAACTGCAGCTGGTACTTGGGTGCAGTAATCTATTTGCCTTAACCACTTTCTACAATGTTTTCTTTACTTGACAAAGGTGCAGCACTCTGAAAGCTTGTGACTTCAAATAAACCTGTTGAACTGTAACCTGGTGTCGCGTGCCTTCTGACCTCTGGGAAACATGGCACACCTCTTGTTTCCACAATGTGTGACCTCACTTCAATTATGAATTTACAAGCAAGGCTCATTGTAATAACTTATTTATCAGCTGGAGTGGTCAACAGGAAGGCTTTGGAGGGTCTGAGGAGTTGGTAGGACAGGAGTGACATTGTCACAGTATGTTGTAACCTTCACAATTTTGCTGTTCCCAGGAGGAGTTGTGTGCAGATGAAGCAGTGGATGAATCTGAAAGTCAGTGACATGAAAATCAATACCCTGAGGTTTCTTCCATGCGAGCTAACATGAAAATTCATAGGAAAACTGTTGGTAATGCTTTCTGTTTGGATTGAAATGGCACCCTTAGAAAACTTCCATCACTAGGAACTCCTTAGCCTTTCTGCTAAACCCAATAATTCCAATCTTAAATCTTTGCTTTTCTGGCCTTCATAAACATTCATGCTATGTCACCCAACCACAATTTACAATACATCATTTTGGCAACAGAAACAACTCAAAATGCAGTATCAGGTTTATTTTACAATTGCAGTTATCAACCCTACTTTTAATCAGAATATTCTTCCTGGTTGTACTTTTCTATCAGTTATCGTTGTGCTCAGTCCGGTGCTACTTGAGGTCCGGTCACATCTGACATTGATGGCTACTGATTTTGATGGCTACTGATTTTGTAAAAAGTGTTCTTGAGACTGAGGTGTTTACCATCATATGATAGAAACAATGTTGGCCAGGGATTACACCAGTCTAATGCTTCTGTTGGTAGACTTCTAGACCAGAGGTCATGAGTTTGAATCCTGCCATGATGAGTTAGTTGGATTTGAAGTAACAATTGTTAAATCAATGCCCTTCAGAAATGGGACCTGCTACGTGAAGAAATATTATTAAAGAAGATCCTCAAGATTTGGAAAGAGGCAAGTTTCCTTATTCTTGTCTCAAGTCTAGTGACCCTTTAGTGCTTTGTTTTATATTATTCGTTGTTCTTCTCCCTTGAATGCCCATAAAAGGGGATGAGTACAGATTATGGCAAATCTCGCCCCCTCCCCCCCACCGCCCCTCCAAAACCCCATGCCCTCAGGGACAGACGAGGAGGGCCAACATTGGCATAGAAATGAGTTAAGGGCATTTCTAGCCCTCTTTTCTCAACTTCTGATATTGGCCTTTAACAATATCTATTTCCGATAGTGTCTCAAAAATGTCAATTGTGTACTAGGCATCTATAGTCCCTCTTCCCTTTCAATCCCTCACCCAATCAAACTGGAGCGTTTGGGAGGACAGATGTGTATCAAATATTGTTTTATTTTGCTAACAGCACTGCAATAGAAATTGGCCAAATGGCATACTCTGCTCTCATTTGTTACAATCATATGATTTTCATTTTCCATTGAGGCTGCCCTATCATTCATTGAGAACATGTCTGATCTGATTGTGACTTCAATTTCTCTTTTTGCTTACTTTAATAATCATTGGCTCCATTGTAAATGAAAAATCCGTGTGATTCATCTTTGAATATATTCAATGATTCAGCCTCTATTGCTCTCTGTGAAAGAAAATTCCAAAGTCTGTCAACCCTCGGAGAGGAGAAATTCCTCATTTCTGCTTTAACAGGGTTCATGTACACAGCAGATACTCATGTGACTCAGCCAACACTGTCTATCCCATGCAGCAGGCAAGGATGCCCCAAGTCTTGGTATCTTGGTGAGACCATGCAGATGCTGCGACAATGAACGAATGGGCACCATGCAACAATTGCCAGACAGGAATGTTCCCTCCAAATTCGGGAACACTTCAGTGGTCAAGGACATTCAGCTATCCATCTTCAGATAAGCAGCCTTCAAGATACACAACACAATCACCGAGAGAAGCCGAAAGCCAAGTTCGATACCCTAGAAGGTGACCTCAACTGTGATCTCAGGTTCATGGTGTGCCAGATGTGATCCCATCTCACTGTTTGGTATCTGTAAAATCTTACTTACTGTTCTATTTTGACACCATCACCTTGATAAATTATTATGATCTCTCTACCTTAATTAGTTTGTACAGATTTAGATTACTTATTACTTTAGTTAGACTCTCAACATGCGACTTTTATACGTTTTATGTTATTCCAGTCATTTGATTTGCCTCCAGCACCACCTTATTTTCAATATTTTCTCATTTTGTTTCCTGCCTCATTTAGTTGGATTCGAGGTCATCCCTTCATTTGTTATTTAGTTGTTGCCACTTTACTCACACTGTCTGAACACTCTTGATCAGCTGCAGAGGCCTATTATTCAGCCTGTCGACATGCTACTCACACCAATTGTACAATATTTTGGTCTCTCTGCCCTTGATCTGTCTGTCTATAAATTCTGTGCCTGTGTGCTTCCTTCTCACTTCACCTGATAAAGAGGCAATGTCCTGAAAGCTTGTGATTTCAAATACATGTCGTTCTAGATTCTCCACCAAAAGAAATACTGTCTTATTACCCATCCTATCAAACCTCCTCAAAATCTTATGTTTCATTAGGTCACTCCTCATTCATCTAACCTGTAATAACTCAACCTTTCCTCAATATGCAATCTTTTCATCCCAGTAATTAACGTACCGAACATTCTCCGAGCTGCTTCCGCTGCACACATGTTCCTTCTTAAATAAAGAGACAAAGATTTTACACAGTACCCTGAGTGCAGTCCTTGCAATGACCTCAACGCTGTATCAAAACTTCCCCCCTGTTATATTCCATCCCCTATGTAAATTGCCAACTAGTTGTTATATCTGCACGGTATGTTTTTGTATTTAATTTATAAGGATTTATCGGCAAATGAATGGTGAGAATATAAGTCAAATCATAATAATCAGTCAAATACAAAATAAGAGGAGGGGGTGCAGGTGAATGGAGAACTGAAGCAGCAAATTTTGTGGCAACAACAAACAAAGAAAAATAGTTATAGGGCATTACATTCAGGAGTACAGAATAAGGGTCTTGGGAAATGATACTGATTTTCTTTAAACAATGATCCAGGATTCCCTACAACACTGTATACTTTTGGTTCAGAAATGATAGCAAGGTCATTATGGCTTTGGTGAAGCTGCATCATGGATGAGGCATCTGAACAGATTGTGTATATTAGTAATGTGTACTTTTCAGAAGATTATTGATTATTTCACTGTGATAGACACCTGTTAGTTGAAAATTGTCACATAAAGATTAATAAAAATTCTCCAAGACTGTGAAAAGAGAGAAACTTAAACAGAAAATGTTACAAATATTCAACAGTTTTCACCACTACTGTGGACTGTGTTGTGGTTAATGATCATGTCAACAAGCTTGACCAAGCTGGTGAAAGGTCACTATTGTTTTAGGTCTCATGGTCAGTATATCTGCATGCCTTTAAGAGATGGGCTTATAATATCACCACTGTAAATAGCAGCTGTCCTGTAGATATTGTAAAGAGTGCACCTTTTGATTTCTGTTCGAAGATGATTTATAAAGCTACATTAGCATAGCTGTGCCAAAAACCACAATATCTCTGGGCAGCATGGTTATTCAGTGATCAGCACGGCTGCCTCACAGTGCCAGGGATCCAGATTTGAATCCAACCTCAGGTGACTGTCTGTGTGGAATCTGCACATTCTCCTTGTGACTGTGCAGTTTAGGTGGATAGGCCATGCTAAATTGCCCATAGTGTCCAGGGATGTGTAGGTTATGTGGATTAGCCATGAGAGCTGCAGGGATACAGTAGTGCGGTGAGGTTGGGTGGGAAGCTCATCAGTAATGAGTTGGTGTTGTATTGTTGGGCTGAGTGGCCTGTTTCCGCACTGTAGGGATTCTATGATCTCTCTTTATGCTATGCATGATTCCAACCTGCAGAGAGTTTAACATCAAATTCCCATTGACTCTAAGATAACAAGGTGTGGAGCTGGGTGAACACAGCGGGCCAGGCAGCATCAGAGGAGCAGGAAAGCTGACATTTCGGGTCTGGACATTTCTTCGGGTCCAGACCTGAAACGTTAGCTTTCCTGCTCCTCTGATGTTGCCTGGCCTGCTGTGTTCATCCAGCTTCACACCTTGTTATCTCAGACTCCGGCATTGGCAGTTCCCATTATCCCATTGACTCTAGTTTGTTGGGATTTCTTGATGCCGCATTCTGTTAATTGCAGCATTTTGTCTTTTGCACCGGACCTCTACACCACCTGTTCCCTTCTCCTCTGCCTCTGTTAAAAGTATTAAAAAAACCTATTTTATGACTCTTTTCAATTCTGAGAAACAGTCATACTGAACTCGAAATTATAACTCTATTTCTGTATCTGCAAATGCTGCCAGACCCAATGAGTCCCTCCAGCATCTTTTGTGTTTGTGACAAAGTATTAGGATTGCTTTCAGGAATCTAAAGAGTGATAACCCAATTTCAATTCTTAAATTTAAAAGCAATGCCTCATTGATCATTTGAATGTTGATCATCATATTGAACAACTTACTGCAACGTGAAGGTTTTAGAGGCTGTAAGGATTAAATACATCATTACATATGGTTTAGGTAAATATCTCATATTGGTTGACCTGATGTGTGACTATCTATTGCCTTTACTGCTCTAGAGTATCAGATGCCCAAGGGGAGGGAGTGGGAGGGTGACTTTTAGCTTACAGGGCCTCTGAGAGGCTTTATGATGACTGCATGGAGTAGATCTCAATGTTTAGCTATGCACCAAGCTAATAATTAGCTGTGTTATTCTGGTATCATGCATATTTGTCATTATTGAATCCATGTACAGTGGTTGTCCTTGCCTCTTCAAATGTCATGGCAAACAGATTATACATGCAAGACTGCTACCTTGCATGCCAGTCATCATGCCATTCCTCACTAGGTCATTGAAGTGCTTCCAGCACTTCACTCATGGTTCCACCATGACCAATAGTTTTTCACCTCTTCAAACACCTCCATTCAAGTCTTCGGAAGGCTGGCTGCTCTGTTCTACCTGCCTTCTGGGGTTGGTGATTGTCTCCTCTCCTACTCAACCTGAACGAGTACTTCACATGGAGTGATGCTTCCTCTCACTCCTGTCATCCTTCCACACACTGTCATCTGCTGCAGCCTTGTTTAGCATCCTCTGTCAGCAGTCAGTAGAAAGATTCAGACCTGCCTTAAAGATAGTATCTGTGCACTTGCTGTCAGCACTAACCCAATAGTTGGCAGGTAAGGTCCACTCTGCCACAAGCCAGATATAAGTTGACTGCACTGGGCAAAATATGCAAACTATTCCCACACTCCTGTGCAATAATTTTGAAATGACCTTGATGTCGGATTTAGAGACAATCAGCAAATCTGTTTCTCACTGCACAGAGGCTACCAGCCTTATTAAGTATTACAAGCATTTTCTGTTAGTATTTCAGATTTCCAGAATCTTCAGTATTTTGCTTTTCTGTTACTGAGAAATAATTCAACTTCTTGACAAACTGAATGGTGAGTGAATTGGCTAAGAAGGCCGTGGAGAAGGATTGTGTTGCTAAATTTAAGAAATAACTGGATTAATCTTTGGTGAAAGAATGTAACAGGCAGTTATGACACGGTGTGTGATATTTTACAGACTTTAATAAAAAGGAAAAAATAGACACATTTTGTAACCACTGATGCAACATTTACAACAGGTTAACATTTTGCACATTCTTTACTAAAAGTTGTTGGTCCTCTTTCCTCTTGTTTTCAACCTTTAATTTTCTATTCCTACACTTATTTTTTTTTCCTTTTTGAGAATAATTTCATTTATTTTTGGCTTCCCATTTCTGACTTACACTTGAGGGTGTTTAATTTTCGGCTCAGGTCAGGATTGTATGGTATTTGTCATTTGGTCTAATCTCTGGCACATGAAGCAGTGAATGAAAAAGTTTAGTGTCAGTGTCAGACCAGAATTACAACTAAATAAGTAAACCCAATTGTGATCACTAAGGGTTAAAATTCTAAATTGTTTTAGCTTCAATTGACTTCAGGACGGACAGTTTGACTTAATGTATCAGATAAAAGTAACTTTGTGGTAACTCAAGCAAATGCCTTGTTACCAATAAAACTACATTTAACTCTTTGAATCTCCAAGAATCACACATTAATGCAAGTTTCAATTGTACAAATGCAACACTTTCACACTGATGGACTTTAGTTGAAAACAATGACTAGACATAGAAAAATAGCTTTAATTGCCTGTGATTCATTGCACAAGGAACAACTGAAGTGTGCATACATCTTTAAGGGTTCATTGTAAAATGTAGACATTTACCTGCATCTTATACATTATGGCAAGGCAATAAGAAGGGTTGGCTTTGATTATGAATTTAATCCATGTATTGCTGATGGCACATTAATCTGTTTGTATCCTGAGGAGGTTGGCGCTAATGCAATCTGAGCAATATATACAGAGCAGTGTTATTACCATAAATTGAGTTTTTATCATAATCTCAATACTATGGGGTTATTATATTAAGATACAATATTGAAGCAATAATGCACAAAAAGTTTCAAACTTATTGCATGTTTTAGTAGGCAGGAAAACTGGCAGATTTCATCTCCGCAATTTCAATAAACTGAATTCTTTTCATAGCTTCCAGCATGTGAGCTTGTTTCATCACCTAATATTTTTAATAATGGTTTATAAAACCTAAGCACAGGCTGTGATACAGAAGAATAGGATTAAAGTGGAAAAAAACAAATAAAATATTTCATAATTTGAGTATATAAATAGTTTTGGAAGAAAATTATAAAACAAAATTCCAAACTTTAAGATACCTGCTTTCAAGAACTTTCACCCCACTATTATTTGTGCTTGGAACTCTTAAGTGAGATGAGAGATTAAGTAGTTAGTTGTAAGGTTTGTGTACACTGTTCTCCAGCTGCTATGCTCCCACATTGTCAGGCTCTTCTTCAGGCCCAGACAGAAAAATAACTGGAGGTACGCTAATATTAAACACATTCAGGGAAGTTATTTGGGTGGAGCTGAGAAATAAGAAGCGCATGATCACCTTATTGAAATTGTATCTTGGACTCCCCACAACAGTGAGTGGGAAAGCGAGAAATAAATTTATGAGGAGGCCTCAGTGATCCGTGAAAATACTTGAGTGGTTATGGTAGTGGATTATAATTTTCCGAACATTGACTTGGACTGCTATACTGTTAACAGCTTGGATGGAGAGGAATTTAAGTGTGCACAAGAAAATTTTCTGATTCAGTGTGTCGACTTTCCTGCTAGAGAAGGAGCAAATCTTGGGAAATAAGGCAGGGTGGGTGACTGAGGTATCAGTGGGGGAGCACTTTGGGGCCAGTGACCATAATTCTATTAGTTTTAAAATAGTTATGGAAAAAGACAGACTGGATCTAAGATTAAAGTTCTAATTTGGAGGAAGGCCAATTTTGACGGTATTAGGCGAAAACATTCCAAAGTTGATTGAGAGTGGATGTTCACAGGTAAGGGGATGGCTAGAAAATGGGAAACCTTCAAAAATGAGAGAGCTCAGAGACAGTATGCTCCTGTTAGGGTGAAGGACAAGGCTGGTAGGTGTAGGGCAATGCTGGATGACTAGAGAAATTGAGGTTTTGGTCAAGTAAAAGAAGGAAGCATATGTCAGGTATAGACAGCAGGAATCAAGTGAATCCTTTGAAGAGTATAAAGGCAGTAGGACTGCACTTAGGAGGGAGACCAGGAGGGGAAAAAAGGGACATGAGATAGCTTTGGCCAAAAAGGTTAAGGAGAACTTAAAGGGATTCTGCAAATATGTTAAGGACAAAAAGGTAACCAGGGAGAGGATAGGGCCCCTTAGAGATCAGCAAGACCACCCATATGTGGAACCATGGGAGATGGGGGGGATGCTACCTAAGTATTTTGCATCAGTATTTACTCTGAAGAAGGATATATAAGAAAGAGAGCGCGGGGAAATAAATAGCGACGTCTTGAAATTGTCCATATTATAGAGGAGGAGGTGCTGAATGTCTTAAAATACATAAAGGTAGATAAATCCCCAGAACCTGATCAGGTGTACCCCTAGAATGCTGTGGGAAGCTAGGGAAGTGATTGCTGGGCCCCTTGCTGAGATATTTGTATCAGCAATAACCACAGGTGAGGTGCCGGAAGACTGGAGGTTGGCTGATGTGGTGCCACTATTGAGAAACATGGTAGGGAAAAGCCGGGGAACTATGGATCAGTGAGCCTGACATTTGTGGTGGGCAAGTTGTTGGAGGGAATACTGAGGGACAGGATTTACTTGTATTTGGAAAGTCAAGGAGTGATTAGGGATAGTCAACATGGCTGTGTGCATGGGAAATGGTGTCTCACTAACTTGATTGAGTTTTTTGAAGAAGTGGCAAAGAAGATTGATGAGGCAGAATGGTGGATGTGATCTAAATGGACTTCATTAAGGCATTCAACAAGGTCCTTTACTGACAGTGAAGAAGGTTACCTCAGATTACAATGGGATCTTGATTGCATGGGTCAATGGGCTGAGGAGTGGCAGATGGGGTTTAATGAGGTAAATGTGAGGTGCAGCATCTTGTAAAGGCAAATCAGGGTAGGACTTAACGGTACGGTCCTGGGGAATGTTGCTGAGCAAAGAGACCTTGGAGTGCAGGTTCATAGCTTCTTGAAATTGGAGTCACAAGTAGATAGATAGTGAAGAAAGTGTTTGGAAAATGCTCACCTTTTATTGGTCAGTGCATTGTGTAAAGGAGCTGCGAAGTCATGTTGCAACTGTACGGGACATTGTTTTGGCAACTTTTGGAGTATCGCATGCAATTCTGGTCTCCCTGCTATAGGAAGGATGTTGTGAAACTAGAAAGGGTTCTAAAAGATTTGGGAGGACGTTGCCATGTTTGGAGAGTTTGAGCTATAGGGAGAAGCTGAATAGGCTGGGGCTATATTCCCAGGAGCATTGGAGGCTGAGGGGTCCCCTCATAGAAGTTTTTAAAATCGTGTAGGGCATGGATAGGGTAATTAGGCAATGTCTTCTCTCTTGGGTGGGGGAGTCCAAAACTAGCGGGCATAGGTTTAAGGTGAGAGGGGAAAGGTATAAAAGGGAGCTAATGGGTAACTTTCTCATATGCGCATATGGAATGAGCTGCCAGAGGAAGTGGTGGAGGCAGGTACGGTTACAACATTTAAAAGGCATCTGAATGAGGATATGAATAGGAAAGGTTTAGAGGGATACGGGTCAAATTCTGCCAAATGGGACTAGATTTATCTGGTCAGCATGGATGAATTGGACAGAAGGACTTGTTTCTGTGGTGCATTTCCTTGTGACTCTGCGACCTCAGGACACTTTTGTGCCTTCCAGGTGGGCTGACCTGTGGAATGGTGGTGTGGAGTGGCACACAGGCAGTCATCCTTACAAGGCATCTCACTTTCACTTCATCTCTCAGGTACTGGTTGGTACTCTGTCATCTCACTTTTGATGGGCCTTGATCTTCCAAACATTTCATATCTGACTGATGGACTTGAGTTTATAATCAGACCATGGCTTGAATGGGCTGGATGCCTACTGAAGAGCTATGAAAGGTTTCAAAAGCTGTGTATTCCCACTTTAGCATTTCCCTTTAAGTTTGATGCCCATGCAGTTTTGTAGCAGCACCACTAGCATGCTTTCTGCACCTGTACAAAATTGGAACTGAGCCTACGCAAGTGAGCTAAACATAGTGACTGTTACAAAAGCAGATCTCTATTTGAGTTTGTCTTAAACCTTAACCAATTGTGCCTAATCTATACCATTGGAGGAAAACTTCTGAACTTTGCCTGTGACAGGAGGGTACCAACAAGTGAATGCAACCTGCTCCATGCAAATCATATTTTTGTTTGAAATCACATTAGAATCTAGACCCTGGAACATTTTTTCCTCACCGTAATCTGTGAATGTAGTATTAACAGTATCACCCTCACACTAGCCTGGCTGATTAACTCAGCACAGGCCAAGGTGAGAATTTGAAGATCTACATGATTCAGAATTACTCCACACAGGTACTGTTAGCCACTCAACCTCTGAGAGAGCTTAAACATACATATTAATAATTCAGTGTGCATTTCTGTTAATGAGACATACTTGAAACTAAGTAGTATGACATTTAAAAGCAATCATGCAATTGTCTTCTTGATCCATTCGCTGCAGAGTTCCTAACTTACAACACACGGCAGGAGATTAAATGTTGCTCCTGCAGTTAAATTTTCACTGTCTGTTCCATATTACTAGATTCTTTTATTTCCAGATTGACATAGTTTCAATTCCACATGTTCAGTCAAACCAGCATTTTTTTCCTCACAGCTACTGTTGCGCATACATTTAGGTAGAATACAATCATGATTTTGAGAATTGGTCAGGCTTCTGCATTTTTAAGCCCCTATTGAATTTGTGTGATCATGAATTTTCCTGTGCAATGATTTCACATTGCAGCACTTTACTAGATAGGTAATTGTTATTGATACATATGATTTATGAAATACTAGTAATTCTGGTAATACTGGTCTTGAAGGTAAAAATCAGCAACAAGAGTCAGCTATTTAGCCCCTCAAGCCTGTTCTGACATTCAATGAGTACATGGCTGGTCTATTTGTAACCTCAAATCTACATTCCCATAAGCCCCAATAACCTTTCAACCCCTTCCTTAACAAGAATCCATCTACCTCTGCCTTAAAAATATTCAAGGATTCCACTTTCACATCTTTTTAGGGAGAGAGTTCCAAAGGCTCGTGACAGTCAGAGGAAAACAAAATCATCTGATTACTGTTTTGAATGGGCAACCCCTAATTGTTAATCAGACTCCTAAATTTACTCATAACAGGAAACATCCTCTCGTCATCCACACTGCTGAAGACCCTTCAAGATATTATATGTTTCAATCAAGTCACTTCTTACTCTTCTAACTCCAAAAGATACCACACTAACCTGTTTAACCTCTCCTTATGAGACAATCTGCTCATTCCAGGTTTTTGACAAGTAAACCCTTGAACTGACTCCATTACTCCACATGCTTCCTTACAAAAGGAGGCTATCATTGTGCACAGTAGTACATCTGCACATACTAAAAACCAGTTTAAAGAAAGTTCAATGATACTTCTAATAATGTTATTTGTAGAGTTAGGCTAAATATGATAATCTACATTTTGTGATTTCTCCAGGTTGCTTGAAGATAAATAACAAGCCAATTGAAAAATCGGGAAAAAAATGCCTTTATATTCCTTGCAGTGTACCATAAATTGAACCTGGCAAAATTGCAGTGACAAGTCGACACTGTGCTGAAGAGACCCTGCCAGTTCACAGGGAGGCTTGTCCCACTTAATTTCATGGGCAATTAGAGGTGGGCAATAAATGCTGGCTTTATCAGTGATGCCCACATCCTGTGAATGAAAGAGTGGAAAATTATTCTTCTCACCTGTCATAGACCTGTACAATTTGTGAGTGGCCTGTACAGAAAATGTCCAAAGCTGAAACACTAGGGGGGCTAATAGTCCAAGTTTGTGCTGCAGGTGGCTGCCTCTCCAGCTAGCCAGACATATATAATGCCCTATTTACCACAGACAAGGCTTCCAATAGTGTGACAAAGTCATATAGTCAGCTCATAAAACACTACTTCTAATAACTGAAGGAACATAATCTCTAATAATAAAACTAGTTCATTTCATATTCTGTGATGTGAATTGAGGCTCAGATAGGGCTGTAAACTGCATTTTTCACATTACAGAGAACATTATAAAATATATTTAACTTCTCTAAAACTAGTGTTCCGCTTTGTTTTGGACATTTTGCAAAATAAACCAGTTTCTGTAGTTACAAATATTTTGTCCCAAGAAATGCATAAGGGGCTCATACAAGGTTAATCGGATATGCACAAGGGGTCTCAGTATGGGGTCCTTGGGTCATGCTATTTTAATAGATAATATTCGCCTATAAAGATGAACTGTTGATTGTAGTTGGGGCCTGTTTAAGTCGGGTTTTTTTTACAATATTGAACTGATGAAAGTATGTGCTACCAATCAAAGATTTGGAATAGTCTGCATTTTCTTGGGGACAAGCAAAGTACCGGGTTATCAGTAAGGACAAAACTATGTGTATGGTTTAAAACCCACAAGAAAAATGATCCCTAAAGAAGTAGGCGAGTATATATGTGCCTCTAAGAAGTAGCCCAATAGTGTTGCATCTGAGATGCTAACACTTACATTTTATCCTTTATGTTGTATTTAAATGATCATTTTCTGTTTATATTAGGTCTTTTTGTCAGATCAAAACGATTTTTAGCATATTATTGGAACAACAGAAAGGGGATGGTTATGGCAACTAAAGCGTAATTCAAGCAATAACTCTTTTTCATTATAGATAGGATAACATTTCTACAGTGTATGGTTCTCAATAATTAATAATCATTACCTTTTCCTTCCTACCAGCTTAATCGGTATTAAATTTGCCATGTTTTCCCTTCTGCAGATATTGCCTCCACTTACCCAACCAGCATCCCTCATCTGAGCAGATTGAGCAGTCATTATTAACAAATTCAGCAAATATATTCCAGTTAGAAATTTATTTATAGCTTGATTTGTAACTGATTTTTTTTAGGTTTATGCTAGATAGCATGGATCGTGCATATCAGTTGTCCCGTTTTCCAACCCAAAAATCATAGTTTACATATACTAGCATGGAAGTTGATTGTCCTTTTCAGTCGGGACATGCTATATCTGCATTCGTATTCAGCCTCAGTTTATCATCCCAAAAATGCAAGCTATACTCATTGATACCATGCAACTGGGCACAAGGGATACAGCAGGCAATATATGGTGTATTGTGAAGACAATCCCACACAGAGCAGACCGTGCTCAGTGAGTGAGGAAGAGAAATTAATCTTCCAACAAAACAAATGAATTATGAACTGAAAGCAGAAATTCTTGAACAAGCTGTGCAGTCTGGAAACATTTCGGTCTAGTGGCCCCAGACCTGCTGAGTTTCTCCAGCAATTTCTGTTTTTGTGTCAGATTTTCAGGCTGTTCAATGTTTAATGATAAATGAAACTGGTTTCTAGCTAAAAATTTTAACAATTGCTAACAAATCAAATAACTATGCTGAGGTGAGGGAATTCAGTGTTGGTGAAAATCTGTTCACCAATGAGAAGAAGAAATTCACTCTGAAAATGATATCCAAGACCACATAGGCCACGAGAATAGAGATTTGTAGCAGAATGGGTCTTAAGTAGTCAGCACGGTTATACCATCACCAGAAATACCAAACCCCAAGTGTAAACTCTGAAGAAAGATTTTGGGGCAAAGCTAGTCGCTGCAATTGCTTTATGGAATCAAATTGTCTCTAGGGTTGTGGCAGAAGATTAAGATCGGTCAGAGGTTACCAGAAGTCCTTGATTCCCAAATTACACTTCTCTAGCAATTCATCATGACACAGCAGCAAAAGCACAAGTTCCCATTTTGTCACATTAGCAACATGGATGAAACACCAATTAATTTCAATGTGCCCATAAACCAAATTACGGAATGAAAAGGTTCAAAAATAAATCTTGTGAAAATCATGGATATGAGAAAACATGATTCCTGATGCATTGGCCTGCATTGTCAACCAGATGAAATTAAAGCTTTTGGTAACTTTCAAATGTAAAACCTGAGATTTTGTACATATCCATGACCACAGTTTGATGGGTGAGGGTGGAATGATACTGTAGATTGATAAAATGTAGAATAGGTGCCTCAGTGATTAATGCAAAGAATGTAACTTTTAATAGTGTGGGACATGGAATCATAGAGCTGTCAAGCATGGAAACAGATCCCTTGGTCCAACTCATCCATGCAACCAGATATTCCGAATTAATGTTGTCCCATTTGCTAACATTTTGCCCATATCCCTCTAAACCCTTCCTATTCATGTACTCATCCAGATGCCTTTAAATGTTGTAGTTGTACTAGCCTCCACCACTTCCTCTGGCAGCTCATTCCATGCATGCACCACCCTCTGCATGAAAAAGTTGCCCCTTTAGGCCCTTTCTAAATCTTTCCCCTCTTATCTTAAACAATGCCCTCTAGTTTTAGACTCACATATTTAGATCACACATAACTAATGCGATCAAAAGGAGGCTTAGAAGAAAACAACACCAAAATTGCAGTTATATCAAGGGTTTAACATCTATCATCAACCTTCAGGTATGTGCCCTAACAAGCTATTCAATAATTACATTCACATCTAAAGGTGGATGACAGAGAAAAATCTTTCACCAAGTGGAAATAAACAAGCTAGACCGCTTGATGTGTTTTTCTGAGCTCATAATCTCCAAATGTCATGAGATCATTCAACAAATGTGGAATATCTAGTTCGGTGATGGAAAAGAAGATGACTGAAACAAACACTAAGAATGTTGGAGAAACACAGCACGTCTGGCAGCATCTGTGGAGAGAGACACAAAGTTAAGGTTTCAAGTATGGTTTTTTTTTTCAAAACTATTCAAAACTTGACATCATAGATACCTTTTAGTATCATTTTGCCAAATAAATAGGTATGTTCCAGGAAGCTTTACATTGAATAGAGTCCAATGTTTATAGTTATGAATTTAATAGCCCTGGGAATGATGGATCCATTTGTGGGAAAGTAACAGAGCTAGATTCCTCTAAGAAGCTACTGTCGGTTTACATAATACAGTATTCATAATGTAGAAATTAATCTCCATTTTCACATTTGTCACCAGAACCTGAACAAATATTACTTTCAAACCCCTGTAAATTATATAATTGTAACGTGGCAGTTTTACAAATCTGAGAGAGTTACCAGTGTTTTTATCTATTCAGACTGATGGAATTAATGTTTTCTACCTTGCCTGCCTATAAAGGACTGAAATGAAATAAACAAAAACAGGAATTCCCAGAGAAACAGCACATTTGGCAGCATCTATGCAGAGTAAACAGAGTTAAAGACTTTTCTTCAGAACAATTCTTTGTTTTTTTTTGTATTTAAGTTACTGTCACATCTCTTCTAGAGGTCTCTTCACCTTGAAGAAGTTCTGCTCCTTTCTCCAACAGTAGTTCTGAAGAAGGGTCATTGGACCTGAAACGTTAACTCTGCTTTCTCTCCACAGATGCTGCCAGGCCTGCTGAGTGTCTCCAGCAATTTTCGTTTGTGAATTTTCAGATCTCCAGCACCTGCAGTTCTCTGTTCTATTTTAGGCACTGAAATAAAATGCATTGGTGCAACTACAGTCCAAGCTCTCAATAATTTGGAACTAATTCATGAAAATGTTACAATGGTGCAGCAGATGGTGCTATTCTGAAGTTTAGGCAAAGTTGCAATGTTGCAACAAAATTGTGGGAATTCTTTACTTGTTCTGTACGCTATCCAGAAATGCAGGATCATCACAAAGGTGTGATGGTTCCACTTCTTATGTTGCTGAATATATAATTCTCAATACAGTAATAATGCAGCACTTGAAGTGAGACGGAGTAAAATAAAACAAGGTGGTAAGTATTGCTACAATGCACACATTTTACTATGTATTATAATAATAATTAGAATTCAAAGCCCTTTAAGGAATATTATCTGGAAGAAAACCCTTCAGTACAGAACATTAAAGAATCCACTGCCACTTACACTTGATGTGGGTTAAATCCCAGCAGATGCAGTGGTTTGCTAAAAATCGACCTGCTCAGAGAGGTTATGACTCTGCTCTGGAGCAGGTGGGACTTGAACCCAGATCTTCTGCTTTAAACGTAGGAACATTACCACCGTGCCAGAGGAGACTCCAAAAGTGGGTGTTGATATGGCAAGGAGTTAAGAGGTTAATTAAGTAGAGATAAAGGAAGAACAGACCACAGGTGATTTAGTGATGGATAAAAAATGTTCAGTTATGTGTAACAGCACTTGTGGATTTAAAATAAAAAGGGAGACCAGGCTGGATTGGTGTGTGGTGGAGCTATAAGAATGAGGTATGGGAGTAGGCATTTCAGCCCTTAAGTCTGCTGCACTATTCTGTCTAATCATAGCTGATCTCATCTCAGCCACAACTCCATTTCCCTGCCCTCTCTCCATAACCTTCGACCTGTTACTAATTAATAATCTGTCTCCCCCACAAATTTACTCAATTGTCCCAGCATACAGCACACCCTGGGGTAGGGAATTCTACAGTTTGACAGCTCTTTGAGAGAAGTAATTTCTCTTCATGTCTGTTTTAAATCTGCTAACTTTATTTTAAAACTACGGCATCTCATTCTGGATTGCCTACAAGAAGAAACATCCTCTCAACGTCTACTTTGTCAATCCCCTTTAGCATCTTAGATACCTCAATTTGATCTCCTCTCATTCTCCTAAACCCTGCTCAATTTATCTTCATGAGACAAACCCCAATCTGTGGAATCAATCTAGTGAACCTCATCTGAACTGCCTCCAATGCATCCCTCCTCAAGTAAGAGGACTAAGGCAGTGTACAATTATTCAGGTGCCAAAATTCCATTTCCCTTCCTTATTATATGCATACTAGTTTTCTGATGTGTGTACAGAGGACCTGTGAAGTTTCTGTGGAGAAGAATGGCTGAAACCAAGTGCAGGGAGTTAACATATGACTTCCTGCCAATGTTTTGTGAAATTGAGCCGATGATTAATGACAATTGATGAAAAGGTTGAAGTGGATACTTGGGCATAAGTAACATATTTCTCAAGAAAAAAAGCAAGCTATGGTCATGGCTGGCCATAAAAGTTGTCACTTTCCACCAGAAGAACAATCAGATATAATGTATGCTGAAAGCTAGAAACTCAACAATTGATTGCTGAGGAAGGTCTGGAAAATGTATTAAAAAGTATGGACAAAATCTATAGAAAAGTTGAAACAAAAACAGAAATTTCTGGAAAAAACTCAACAGGTCAGTCAACACTGATGAGAGAAAGCAGAGTTAACATTCCAGCTCCTGTGACACTTCTGCAGAATCCTGTGTTCTTTAAATTATTGAACTATGCTGTGGTGTTGAACGTGGATAGGCTCTTGATATGTATTGAATCATAGAAACCCTATAATGAGATAGCAGGCCATTTGGCTCATTGAGCATCCCACCCAAACCCACACTCCCTACCCTATCCTGTAACGCTGCATTTCCCATGGTTAATCTGCCTAGCATGCACGTCCTTGGACACTATGGACAATTTAGCATTGCCAACCCACCTAACCTGCATACCTTTAGACTGTGGGAGGAAACCAGAGCATCCGGAGGAAACCTGTGCAGATATGGAGAGGATGTGCAAGTTCCACAGTCACATGACAGTAGAGCCAAACCTGGGTCCTTAGCGCTGTGTGACAGTAGTGCTAACCACTGAGCCACCATGCCAGCCTGGTGGGAGTTAGCTCTTGAGAAAGAAATGCAGTTTTGGATCAGATGTGTAGATATATAGATAAATATAGAACATTACAGCACAGTACAGGCCCTTCGGCCCTCGATGTTGTGCCGACCTGTCATACCGATCGGAAGCCCATCTAACCTACACTATTCCGTGTACGTCCATATGCTTGTCCAATGACGACTTAAATGTACCTAAAGTTGGCGAATCTACTACCGTTGCAGGCAAAGCGTTCCATTCCCTTACTACTCTCTGAGTAAAGAAACTACCTCTGACAGCTGTCCTATATCTTTCACCCCTCAATTTAAAGCTATGCCCCCTCGTGCTCGCCGTCACCATCCTAGGAAAAAGGCTCTCCCTATCCACCTTATCTAACCCTCTGATTATTTTATATGTCTCAATTAAGTCACCTCTCAACCTTCTTCTCTCGAATGAAAACAGCCTCAAGTCCCTCAGCCTTTCCTCGTAAGACCTTCCCTCCATAACAGGCAACATCCTAGTAAATCTCCTCTGCACCCTTTCCAAAGCTTCCACATCCTTCTTATAATGCGGTGACCAGAACTGTACGCAATACTCCAAGTGCGGCCGTACCAGAGTTTTGTACAGCTGCAGCATAACCTCTTGGTTCCGGAACTCGATCCCTCTATTAATAAAAGCTAAAACACTGTATGCCTTCTTAACAACCCTGTCAAACTGGGTGGCAACTTTCAACGATCTGTGTACATGGACACCGAGATCTCTCTGCTCATCTACACTACCAAGAATCTTTCCATTAGCGCAGTACTTTGCCTTCCGGTTACTCCCACCAAAGTGCATTACCTTACACTTGTCCGCATTAAACTCCATTTGCCATCACTCAGCCCAGCTCTGCTGCTTATCTATGTCTCTCTGCAACCTACAGCATCCTTTGTCACTATCCACAACTCCACCGACCTTAGTGTCATCTGCAAATTTTCTAACCCATCCTTCTACGCCCTCATCCAGGTCATTTATAAAAATGACAAACAGCAGTGGACCCAACACCGACCCTTGCGGTATACCACTAGTAACTGGTCTCCAGGATGAACATTTCCCATCAACTACCACCCTCTGTCTTCTTTCAGCAAACCAATTTCCGATCCAAACTGCTATGTCTCCCACAATTCCATTCCTCCGCATTTTGTACAATAGCCTACTGTGGGGAACCTTATTGAACGCCTTGCTGAAATCCATATACACCACATCAACCGATTTACTCTCATCTCCCTGTTTGGTCACCTTCTCAAAGAACTCAATAAGGTTTGTGAAGCACGACCTACCCTTCACAAAACTGTGCTGACTATCCCTAATCAATTTATTCTTTTCTAGATGATTATAAATCCTATCCCTTATAACCTTTTCCAACACTTTACCAACAACTGAAGTAAGGTTCACTGGTCTATAATTACTAGGGTTGTCTCTATTCCCCTTCTTGAACAGGGGAACCACATTTGCTGTCCTCCAGTCGTCTGGCACTATTCCTGTAGACAATGACAAGTTAAAGATCAATGCCAAAGGCTCGGCAATCTCCTCCCTAGCTTCCCAGAGGATCCTAGGATAAATCCCATCCGACCCAGGGGACTTATCTATCTTCACACTCTGTAGGATTTCTAATACCTCTTCCTTGTGAACTTCAATCCCACCTAGTCTAGTAGCCTGTATCTCAGTATTCTCCTCGACAACATTGTCGTTTTCTAGAGTGAATACTGTTGAAAAATATTTATTTAGTGCTTCCCCTATCTCCTCTGACTCCACACACAACTTCCCACTACTATCCTTGATTGGCCCTAATCTTACTTTCGCCATTCTTTTATTCCTTAAATACCAATAGAAAGCTTTCGGGTTTACCCTGATCCTATCCGCCAACAACTTCTCATGTCTCCTCCTGGCTCTTATGAGCTCTCTCTTTAGGTCTTTCCTGGCTACCTCGCAGCCCTCAAGTGCCATAACTGAGCCTTCTCATCTCATCCTAACATAAGCCTTCTTCTTCCTCTTGACCAGAGATACCACTTCCTTCGTAAACCACGGCTCCCGCGCTCTACAGCTTTCTCCCTGCCTGACAGGTACATACTTACCTAGGACACACAGGAGCTTTTCCTTGAATAGGCTCCACATTTCTAATGTGCCCATCCCCTGCAGTTTCCTTCCCCATCCTATGCTCCCTAAATCTTGCCTAATCTCATTGTAATTGCCTTTCCCCCAGCTATAATTCTTGCCCAGTGGTATACACCTATCCCTTTCCATCACTAAAGTAAACATAACAGAATTGTGATCGCTATCACCAAAGTGCTCACCTACTTCCAAATCTAACACCTGGCCAGGCTGATTACCCAGTACCAAATCTAATGTGGCTTCACCCCTTGTTGGCCTATCTACATACTGTGTCAGGAAGCCCTCCTGCACACACTGGACAAAAAGTGACCCATCTATAGTACTCGAACTATAGTGTTCCCAGTCAATATTTGAAAAGTTGAAGTCCCCCATGACAACTACCCTGTCTCTCTCACTCCTATCGAGAATCATCTTTGCTATCCTTTCCTCTACATCTCTGGAACTATTCGGAGGCCTATAGAAAACTCCCAACAGGGTGACCTCTCCTTTCCTGTTTCTAACTTCAGCCCATACTACCTCAGTTGACGAGTCCCCATTCTTTTTGCAACTGTAATACTGTCCTTGTATTGCCACACATCCCCCCACCTTTTACCATCTTCTCTATTCTTACTGAAACATCTAAATCCCGGAACCTGCAACAACCATTCTTGTCCCTGCTCTATCCATGTCTCCGAAATGGCCACAACATCGAATTCCAAGGTATTAACCCATGCTGCAAGTTCACCCACCTTATTCCGGACGCTCCTGGCGTTGAAGTAGACACACTTCAAACCAACTTCTTGCTTGCCGGTGCCATCTTGTGTCCCTGAAACTTTATTTCGGACCTCCCTACTTGCAATCTTTTCTATACTTTAACTACAATTTTGGTTCCCATCCCCCTGCTGAATTAGTTTAAACCCACCTGAACAGCCTTAGCAAATTTCCCCCCCAGGATATCGGTACCCCTCTGGCTCAGGTGAAGACCATCCTGCTTGTAGAGGTCCCACCTACCCCAGAAAGAGCCCCAATTATCCAAGAATCCAAAATCCTGCACCATTCCTGCAGCCACGTGTTCAACTCCTCTCTCTCCCTATTCCTCGCCTCACTAGCATATGGCATGGGCAACAAACCAGAGACAACAACTCTGTTTGTCCTAGCTCTAAGCTTCCATCCTACCTCCCTGAATTTCTGCCTTAAATCCCCATCTCTCTTCCTACCTATGTCATTGGTGCCAATGTGGACCACAACTTGGGGCTGCTGCCCCTTAAGGATCCCAAAAACACGATCAAAGACATCACGCACCCTGGCACTTGGGAGGCAACACACCAGCCGTGATTCTCTCTCGTCCCCACAGAACCTCCTATCTGTCCCCCTAACTATGGAGTCCCCAATGACTACTGCTCTGTTCCTCTTCCCCCTTCCTTTCTGAGCAGCAGGGACAGACTCTGTGCCAGAGACCTATGCCCCACTGCTTTCCCCTGGTAAGTCCCCCCCCCGCAACAGTATCCACAACGGTATACTTATTGTTGAGGGGAATGTCCACAGGGGATCCCTGCACTGCCTGCCAGTTCCCTTTCCGTCCCCTGACCGTAACCCATCTGCCTTTTTCTTGTACCTGAGGAGCGACTACCTCCCTGTAACTCCTCTCAATAATTGTCAAAATTCTTAAAAGAAAATCCTAGGAAAGCATTCATTCCCAGCAGCTTTCACAGCTCAAATGGGACATTCAGCAGTTACACAAAGAATGAAGTATTCAGCAGTAGGAGCGATGCAAGACTACCCAGATCAGGCTGAAAGCATCAATCTGAAAGAATAAGAACTTTAATGAGTGATGATAGTGATGTGTCTGGCATTAATAAACAACAAAAATTGAGAAACAATAACAGAGGAATGAGCCTCAGGAATGCTTGGCACATGGTCAGCAGATATTTTAGGTGGGACTGGAAGTGCCAGCATGAAATGAAATGAACTAATTGGAATAATAAGTCTTTTTGAAATTATGCACAACACGGAAGGTTTGGTACAAGAAAATGGTGATATTCATGAGGTGGAGGGAATTGTACCAGTTACAAGAATATTTTGGCTGCAGATTCATTCAGTAGTGCTGTGTCCAACTTTGGATGCATGAGTTTGAAGTGGATTGATTAAAATGTTATCAAGATTATTTAAACATAAAGATTGAAGGATGGTTAAGGAATTTGAAAGTTCTACCTCCTTCAGGTTTTGGGATAACAGCATGCTATAATCACTAAAATGAATGGTGATTATCTAAGAAATAGCCACAGTTAGCCACTTTATCAGCATAGACGTAGTTAAAATTCCTGCTGAAAGATGGAGTAAGGGATAATGTATACACTAAATTTTTGGACAAGATCAGGATAAGATGTGATTTTTGCAAATAAAATATGGAATGACACAGTACAGTCACAATGGTCTCTTATTAGCAAAAGACTTTTATAAAATTGTACCATTAGAATTGAAGGGATGGAGTAAGGAAAATTATTTACTTAATAAATAATTATTATCATCTTGTGCTTCATAGAGATGAAAACTAGATTTAGTTATTCTACCGCAATATGTAAGAAGCAGAAAAGAGTAGTAATGGACAAGGCTATAGAGAAATATATAGGAACCAGAGTGGGGGTACTGGCTAAAGTCCTAACTGACAATGTGGGGAATAATTGTCAATAAGGTAATGAAAATATTAATATTGTGGTAATGAATACAGCAGCAAAAAGTTCCTTCAATAATACAGTGTATGAAAGTAATCCCAGAGTATTAGGTGAAATGCTTCACACATTTCCAGCAGGCCAACCAAATTGTTAACATCTGTCCTGACATGAACTGTCCATGTGAAGAACTCACTGCACTGCAGTAGTCGGAGCTACAGTCTGTGTTAGCTGGTTTTTGAGGGAAATCCAAACATTCCTTCAGTAATGAATGATCATCCCCTGAATTGAGAAAGGACAATAATCAGTTCCACCTTTTCTGGGCATATGAAACCTCTTCTGCAGCTTGCCTTCTCTCACACATGTATAGAAAATACTTCCTTTTGAAATGTTTCACCTTATGAACATATAGCTTCTATACTGATTAACTTGCAGAAGAGGTATGAAGATCTTCATGATCTCCAACTGCAGTAAGGAGATATGTTCTAACATCTCGGTTGCAAACTTTCTCTTTGAAGCCCTCAATGTCTGGGTTGTTTTTGGCCTTCTGAATCTCATTAACAAGTACTTGTTGATGAACCATCTGATTAATAAGACTGACTGAGCCTTATCTGGTACCACAGTTTATAACTCAAATACTCTCCAGCTCTCCAATGCTGTCGAGCTCTCTAACTCTTTCCTTTGGTATCCTTTATCAACTTCTCTAACTTGCTTTTAATCATCAAGCTTTCTTGCTCATAATGGCTTTTGTTTTTTATGCTATTCCCAACCTATGCCACAGTCCTTGTTCGTGTCAAAGTATGACCTCTACCTACCCACTTATTGCATGTACAAAGTCCTTACTAGGGCCATGTTCAGTTCCAGGACTACTTTCAGAAATTGTACTGCAATATCTGGCCTTCCACATCTCCACCTCATTTTGTCAATCCATGGATCTTACCTCTAACCTACATCTTGCCTACTTAGTCAATTGTTGTATTAGCTGGTGGCTCTTCCTGCTGTCCCTGTTATGGTGGCATTCCTTCATTTTGTGGCCCTCTGGCATTATTGTTGTGCCAATTTTAGTTTGACGTGCTGTGGGGCAAACACAGTGGAGTAAATTATTGTACACCTCCTTATTACTTTCCATATTCAGTCAGCCCTTCACTTGCTCTAATTCCTCACTTGTTTATATGAAGTGTATGGTTTTCTTACATTTTCTGTGAATTGTTTAGATTTGGAAAGTGTGCAGTCAATGTCAAATGCTATCCTGGCGTGCACCCTAACTGCTTGGTGGCTCTGCAGTAAAATTAGTATTTTTCCAATAGTACCTAGGACCTTACCCAGCCTTTCTATTCTTTCTGCCCTAATCTTTTGTACCGTATCATATTCTCTGCATTAAATTTATTTCTCATGGCCTCATATGATGCTGTAATACATATTAAATTTTCCGTAAAGCCTCAGTTTTAATGAATACCTGCCTGCCTGAACCTGGGAAAGGAATTCAGATCATGTGAGGGAAGATCATTCAAGGGTACTAATCCACAATGATTTAGGAAGGTAAGCAGAGATTGTACTTTGACACAAACAAGGGCTATGAAGAGTAAGATCAATGAAAGCATTGGCTTCTTGTCTCATTTTAGCAATGTTTAAATTCTGTGTAATTGTTTTTTACTTTTTTCAAGCCACCCTCCATAGGAGACATATAGAAGTCAAGATGATTGATCAGACAATCTATTAGCAATGATTCCAACTGATGCTAACAGTTTCTAGAGATGCTTATATTTATCTCAGTGTATGGTGCTTTCACGGTCCAAGTAGCAATAAGGTGGGAGAAACTGAGGTGCAGTTGTGCTGAGAGCAGAGCTGCTTTTTTGTGTAATTATTCAGGCCTGCTGTTGGGTCATATGGTTTATGATGTTTAAAATCCAGGAATATCTGATGTGGAAAGCCTATCACAGCATTTGCTACTATATTGCCACTTATTCTTACTTCAGTGGGGGAAACAAGCCAGAGTTTTGATGCAGTAAAACTGTCAGGGCAGTCCCTGAGGAGCTTCCTTCTATTTCATGCACCCTCCGAAATATCAGGAGATTTCAGCTTGCTTGACTCCATTTTGTATTTAATTTACATAGGAATTTTATTTTATTTCCAGGCACTGTCTGGAATCTTTCCAAGGAGAAGCAAACAACATTATTAACAAAAAATGTATTTTGCATGAAATACGTAACAGTTTGGAATGCAAGGCCACTATCCCAGAGCATGGGAATGCAGACAGCATTAATCCGATAACAGTTGTAGGGGAAGGCATTGTTGTTTCTTTATCCTCGACCTTGATGGACCTTTTAGTAAGCCTCAGTTACTATTCTGCATTGAAATCTAGCGAATGTGTTGCATGAACATCAGATTTGCTTATTTATATTTCAGATTACTGAAAGCACGGTTTGGGGAGAACTTTTTAAGAGAAATTTCACAGGCACCAGGGACGAAAAGAACTGTGAGCACTAGCCATTACTACTGGAAAGATGGCTCTGGTTTGTAATCAAACAGCAATTAAGTTCATTGAGCAGTCGAAAACTGTACCCTAACTGTAGCCATAAGCTTTACTCTAAACCTAACTATAGCCATAAACTTTACTCCAACCCTAACAATAGCCATAAACTTGATTCTAACTTCAATGTCATGGCTATTAAATTGAAGTAAACAATTTTAATTTGTTTCCTTGTCAATACTGCAGACATTGAAGCACACAGAAGACAAGTCTTGTCATTGGGTCTTTAGTGTGACCTGAAAGAACTTGCTCCCTCAAAGCTAACGTCCATTTGCCTGTGTGTAATTGAGACTGATAACAGCCAAACTAAATCTAACCTAAATGGATGACATTTAGTGAAGCACCAGATCAATAAAAACTGCCTCAAGTTTAAACTTCAACAATTTCTACCAATGCAACAGTCAGACAAAAATGTCAATAATGTGATATTATTGATTTACACTATTTTCCTTCACTGTTGTTATAACTAGCAAGAAAATACATTTGTATTTGGAATATCATTAGTTTTGCAAGACAATTGTTTGGTTTACCCAAAATATTTTAAGATGTAACAAGAAATATCTAACCAGATAAACAGAAAGCGGGACATAATACCAGCGCTTCGTCGGAGGCTCACTGATGATGTTACCTAGAATGGTGACGAAACGTCTGAAAACTAACCTTCCAGCTCAGCGAGCAAACTCACATCCAGAACCTCAACCTGAGCTACAAATCTTCTCAAAACTCGCATGTAACAAGAAATCAGTGCGCAAATAAAGATTAGTCTCCACTTGTCAAGAGAAAGTTTAGTTAGTTAGATAGGAAAACAAATCAAAGGGATCCCCTTTCCTTTAAAACCTGTTCAGTCAAACGATATATCTTAATCTCAAGTTCTGTATGACGATTTGGGACTTTTTTCACTGGAGCAGAGGAGTTCCAGGGGTGACTTTATAAAATCATGAGAGATGTAGATAACATGATTGTCTTTTCCCAAGGATAGGGGTTTTCAAGACTGGGGGCATATTTTTAAGGTGAGAGGAGAAAGATTGAAAAAAAAGTGAGGGGCAATTTTTTTACACAAGAGGGTGGTTTGTGAGTGGAATGAACTTCCAAAGAAAGTGATGGATGTGCGTACAGTCGCAACATTTAAAAAACACTTGGATAAGTGCATGAATAAGAAATATTTGGAGGAAAATGCGACAATTGCAGGCAGGTGGGACTAGTTTAGTTTGGGACTATGGTCGGCATGGACTGGTTGGACTGAAGAGTCTGTTTCCATGCTGTAAGACTCTATGATCAATATATTCTTAAATGATCTTTAAAAAAGGAAGAAGCCTTTTTCTTTATAATAGTAGTGCAATTATTTAGTACAGAGATGTACTTAATTGTTATGTATCTATTCAGAAGTCACACGATACCAAGTTATAGTCCATCAAGTTCATTTGAAATCACAAGCTTTCAAAGTGCTGCTCCTTCCTCAGGTGAAGGCTTTATTAGGTGGCTTCACCTGACAAAGGGGCAGTGATCCAAAAATTTGTGATTTCAAATAAACCTGTTGGGCTATAACCTGGTGTTGTATGACCTCTAACTTTGTCCACCCAGTACAACGTCTGCACCGCCATGCAGCGTTTATGATAAGACATTGAAATTGAAGAAACGGTCCAAGATTTCCCTATATTAAAGACTTATATATAATATCCATGCTGTGACAACCTGCACCATTTCCTATCACACTATTTCTGTTGTGCCTTTTCCATTACAATTTACACTACAGTAGTTTGTTTTCCTTAGCTCTGACTGAGCCCTCTGCATCCTCACCCTATGAAGTTGTAACTCCTATTGCCTGTAGCGTTCTGACCTTCTCTGTCCTTGCTGACTGGTTAAACACTCGACTGAGTGCCAAAGTCTGAGCAGGTAAAGATCAGCAAGTTTAACTTCCAAGCCTTTAGAATTAAAAACACTGTGAGCACCAGAAGAATCTGAGAAGCAAGTGCACAACTATAAAATAATTGGCCCATATTAAATTTTAATGTTTAGAGAGCTGGTTTTGATTTGGTCCCAAAGAGGAATTTGCACATCCCGTCATTTTGAGCACAGTCATGTCTCTTACTTGGTATTAGATGGGAATCTCACTTGAGAGAGATCAGTGAATAGATTCGGTAAATAATGTAACAATAGGAGTTCTCGACTGAGTTTGAGAGGCAAGGCATGATGTTTGTGGATACAAAACAGAAGCTTGCTTACTCTGCACCTAATGATGTTTGTATATATAAATCAAAAAGTGCTCTAATTTTCAGGTCTGTAGTTAAGGTGTGAATGATCTCCTATCCCTATGCATCCAGCTTTTTATTAGCATGCCCACAGTATAAACCAGTGAGTCATTAGTTCAGTACTGTAAAATACACTCATTTATGGCATGGTGACATCTGTTACTTTGTACCTCAGCACTTCTGATATGGCCAAAACTGCTCATCTTGACTTTTTAAAACAGAATGCTTTGAAAGCATGAAACAGAAAGAGAATATTGGAGGAACTCAGCAAATCTGGCATCTGTGAAGAGGAAAACAGTTCATGTTTTGAGCGTTTTCAGGCAATGCTGAAACACTGGCCCTGCTTTTAAATAGGGACTTTGCAAGCCACAGTATTGTGCAGATGATTGCTAAATCTGTATTTTGTGCGTGTAAACATTTTAGCTCATTGGAACTTAGCTTGCTCGTCCTCTTGCGTAATGGTGTGCATTAAGAAAAGTTTTTTTATTGCAAAAATATGCTTTATTCATGGAAGGAAATCTTTATATACATACACAGTTAACAAAGCTGTTCAGTTGTATACTCTGTTTATTTACAGAGAATAAAGTAAACATTGGTATTTTCATTTCTCTATATTTACAATTAACCTTTTGGTATTTAGCTAAGGCATCAGCAGGGTCTTGTTACTGAATGGACCCCTGTTATGCTTTGGCAGAAGGACCTTACACAGTTGTCTTTCCCCACTGTGCCTTGGCAGCAGCTGCCCCAAGCTTTAGTTGCATCCCTTGGAATGTGCCAATCTGCAACACTCAGTCAGGGTCAACCCTTTCAACAGGAAAACCAGCAAGTTTCAGCCAGACTAAAGTGCGCCTTTTACCGAGTTGATGGTCCTTTAGGCACGGTTCATGTTTGACTCGGTGTGCATCCCAGGGAACAGACCGCAGAGCACAAAACACTGTGTCACAGACCTGTTTAGGATGAACTTCGACAAAAACCATTGCATTTCTCTGCAGACTTCCTTCGCATAGGCACATTCCAGAAGGAGGTGTTGGACAGTCTTGTCCCCTCCCCAGCCACTTCGAGGGCAGCGTGCGGTGGTGCAGAGAGTCCTGGCATGTGTGAAGGATCTCATGGGCAGAGCCCTTCTCATCACCAGCCAAGCAATGTCCTGGTGCTTGTTGGAAAGCTCTGGTGATGAGGTATTCTGCAAAATAACTTTGACAGTCTGCACAGGGAACCACTCGACAAGATCCATCTCCTCCTTTTCCCAAAGGGTCTTGAGGACACTACGTGCTGATCACTGCCTGATGGACTTGTGATCAAAGGCGTTTTTCTTCACAAATTTCTCCAGAAAGGACAGATGATATGGGACGGTTCAACCATTTTGAGCGTTCCGCGGCAACAATGCCAAGCCTATCCTTCGCGACACTGGGGACAGGAAGATCCTCAGCATGTAGTGACATTTGGTGTGTGCGTACAGAAGGTTTACACACAGCTTGATGCAGCCACACATAAAGGTGGCCATCAGGGTGAGAGACCATTGGGTACGCTTTCCTCCCTCCTTTGTCCAGTTCTTTATACATAAGGTCCTTGCGGATTCAGTTAATCTTTGACCTCCAGAGAAAGTGGAAGATGGCTGCAGCAGTGTAGGTTCGGGGAATGAGCCAGACCTGCGCCAGACACTACAACACTGAGGGTACTTCACACCAGATGACCAGGCTTTTACCCACAATGGAGTAGTTGCCCAGTTTCTGCCTCACTTTGGTGACACGCTCCTCCCAAGTTTGGGCGCATGCCCCAGCCCCTCTGAACCAAATACCGAGCACCTTCAGGTAGCCTGTCATGCTGGTGAATTGGTTGGCCTCGTTCCCAAAGAGCATGACCTTGCTCTTGCCTCGATTTTCCTTGGCACCTAAGGCCAGTTCAAACTGGCTGCAGATGTTCACGAGTCTGTTCACTGACTGTGGATCTGAACGGAAAATGGCAACTGCACCCATGTACATGGAGGCTTTGACCTGCAGGCCTCCGCTGCCGAGAATAGTCACTCCTGTCAGGCTCGCAACCTTCCTGATGGACTCGGAGCACACAAACAAGGCAGGGAAGAATGGGCCGCCCTGCCTGACTCCAGATCTGTTTGGGAAGATTTCTGATTCCCACCCATTGACTGAGGCTGTGCTGACAATGTTGGTGTAGAGCTGTCGGATCCAATTGCAGATTCCCTTCCCAAAGCTCATTTTGGAGAGCACAGCTCTCATGTAGTTGTGCAATATCCTGTCAGAGGCCCTCTCCTGGTCCAGGCTGATGAGGCAGGTATCCACCCCCCTGTCCTGCACACAGGCGATCATATCCCTGAGGAGCGCAAGGCTCTCAGCGATCCTCCTGCCCGATAAATTACCGATTGGTCAGGGTAAATTACCGATCTCAGAGCAGACCTGGTCCGATTGGCGATGGGCTTAGACAGGATTTTGTAACTTACATTCAACAGTGAAATAGGCCACCAATTTCTAATTCCCTCCCTCTTCCCCTTCTGCCTGTGGATGAGGGTGATGATACCTTTCCTCATGGATTCGCACAGGGTACCTGCCAGAAGCATGCCATCGTACACCTCCAGCAGGTCCTGCTCAGTCAAATCCCACACAGTAGAATACACCTCAGCCGGTAACCAACCACTTCTAGGAGTTTGATTCTTTTTAAAGGATTCAAGGGCCTTGGTCAGCTCATCTGGGGATAGGGGCTGGTCCAGCCTCTCCCTTGTGCTGTCGTCTAAGACCTCTGTGATAGAAGAGTGGAACGTCTGGGAGGCCGTGCTGTTAGTTGGCTTCGGGTCGTACAGTTTGGTATAAAAGCATGTCATGGGCCTTGATTTCTGAAGAAGGGTCTAGGCCCGAAACGTCAACCTTCTTGCTTGGCCTGCTGTGTTCATCCAGCTTTACACTTTGTTATCTCATGGGCCTTTGGTTTGGTTGGGGTGCAATGATTGCTGCTCCTCCAGCCTGGGAATTCTGCTGCAAGGAGGCAACTTCACCATTTCAGAAGTTGGGGAGGTGGTTGGTGGGCGCCTTCTCCTGGCAGACATTATGTACAGGAACACTCCTGTAAGAGTATTAATGTGTACCCCCCAGTGATAAAGCGTGAGCATTTAGCTGCCCTGTAGCAGCTCCCACTGCTGCTGGCTACATCCAGGCTGGTCACTCTTCAACTGCATCATCGACATTAAACTGGATGCCACATCTATCTGCTTGAGAATAGATTTCCTGTTTGTGTCCTGAGCGTTCTTGGTCAGATCCACTGATGAATTGCTGATGTTCTTCTCTGACCACTGCCTTCTGCTGGCCATCTGTCACCTGCAAGATGACCAGCAGGATGGCTAGGGAGCGTGGAAGCTAAACTGTTGGCCCCAGAAAATGTTGACGCGTTCAAAAGGGATTGTGGAGGTTGGAGAACCATGAAGCGCCGCTTTGAGTCTCCGGTGGACTGTTGGGAAACAATCAAATGGCATATCAAAAGGCTCGAGCACTTGCTGGTGAGGTGTGGCTTCCCACACTCCTGCAGAAACAGGAAATTTAATGTTGGCCAGGCAAGCCAATGCGGAAACATATCATGTAGTAAATTTGACAATATGCATGTTAGTACTCATGGTTTTTAAACCCATTTTAGAATTATACAGTTGTTAAAACCCAATGTCCACTTACCAAGATCGTATCACTGGGGCAGTCCCTACATCTCCGTT
Source organism: Stegostoma tigrinum (assembly GCF_030684315.1). Classification (NCBI taxonomy): domain Eukaryota; kingdom Metazoa; phylum Chordata; class Chondrichthyes; order Orectolobiformes; family Stegostomatidae; genus Stegostoma; species Stegostoma tigrinum. The sequence continues at coordinate 29,948,703 of NC_081370.1, read as the reverse complement.
GTGTGGGTGAGCTGTTGGGTCCTTGTGGGACTGAGTTAGCTGTCCAGTTTCTACATTTCCCCAGTCTGGTGTCACCGGGGCGGAGACAAAGCAGGGAATGTCCAGTTCACAGCCCGACCGGAGGTGGTGGGGGGCGGGGGGGTGAGACGCGGCTGGCGTCTCCTGCTCCTTCCTGGAAACTTCGCTGCTCCCGGTTGCCTGGAGCTGTGGTGTGGAGGAACGCCCCCCCGCCCTTGACTCTGGACAGTGGAGGCCCGGGTTTCCCCTCCCAATATCTGCCATTTTCTGGGTGGGAGGGAATAGCTCCTCTCCTTATCCCTGGTAACTTGGATCCTCCTTTTCTGTTGGTGACTCTCCCTCCATAAGTCCTCTTCGTCAGAAGAGTGTGGCTATCGTGCATCTTCTCCTTCCCGTTTTGTTGCTGTGGGCTTGTTGGGGGTGGGGTGGCACGTGAGGTTTCTTTTTCCGGTTTCTGTTTGACTGTTTTCCACTTCCCCAACTCATCATCACCTCCTCCTCCATTCACTCTGGATTCTCAGTGGAGATTGAGTCTGTTCTGCCACTGTGCTGTCTCTACTGTGCAGCGCGTCCCTCTTTCTGTGTGCACCTCACTTCATTTTTTCCTGCTGGAGGGTGGCCTTTCTGTCCTTTTGGAGGGGCTTGGTTCATGTTGCCACTGCTTGCCATCTCAATGTGTGTACCACTGCCCCCACCCACGTCTTGGGCATGCCTTATACCGGTGGTCCACTTCCCCTCACAGGTTGCAGTTCTTTGCCTGTTGGCAGTCTTTGGTCAGGTGCCCCTCCTCCTTAATAGGGTTGCCTCGCACTCGGCTGCCATGCACACCGACCTCACGCAGGTTCAACAGACCCTCGGCTGCCCTGCATACATCAGCTAACCTCGGATCCCACCAATTGCAAAGCTGGATAATGGTGGACGATGTTCCTTTGCCCTCAGGGTTACCTTGACCTGGTCCATCACACCATTGTTTCCACTTTCACATACCTTCCCAGGCTGGTCAGGATATATGCAACAGGCATCCTTCCCAGGATGGTCAGGATATATGCAACAGGCACATGGGGGTTGTACATTTGGATGGTGAGCATCTGACTCCTCTGCTCAAACAATGACATTGCATTCAGGACAGAGAGGGGACCCTCACCTCCTTTCTCCTCAGATAGCTTCAGGAAATGCTCATATTGCTTCAGGTGGCCTTCTTCCACCTTCTTCACAGTCACTCTGCCTGTGTTTTTGACCCCCTCGGCTGGGGCACAGGTCATTGCTGAGGCCACAGCTATAAGTTGACTTTTCCCCAAATTGGTGTTAGGCCAAAGCTAGCATAAAGATCCACCAATAGCAGGTCAACACAACCTACGGTCCTCCAATGGCCAATAACAATCTTGACACAGCACTGAGCTCAATGGCTCTGATGACTCACAACTTGACACTTAAACTTAACCAAAAGGCTGAGAAGCATTAAAGACAGATAATGTTAGTGTGCAGGTCAACCTAGAGTGAATGTTATAGCAAGCTTCATAAAATTCAGTTTTTAAACACGGCAACTGAGTTCCCTTTGTTCAGAAAACACCTTTGCTGTACATTAACAGGTAAAGCCATTTTTTGTTAGTGAGTTGAAGATCTGATAACGTGGTTACACAATGCAACTCCTTTCATTCAACCAGCCCAGTTCATCCCCACCCCCACTGCATCACACAACCAGCCCAGCTCTTCCCCTCCCCCCCACTGCATCCCAAAACCAGCCCAGCCTGTCTCTGTCTCCCTAACCTGTTCTTCCTCTCACCCATCCCTTCCTCCCACCCCAAGCCGCACCTCCATTTCCTACCTACTAACCTCATCCCACCTCCTTGACCTGTCCATCTTCCCTGGACTGACCTATCACCTCCCTACCTCCCCACCTATACTGTCCTCTCCACCTATCTTCTTTTCTCTCCATCTTCAGTCTGCCTCCCCCTCTCTCCCTATTTATTCCAGAACCCTCACCCCATCCGTCTCTCTGATGAAGGGTCTAGGCCCGAAACATCAGCTTTTGTGCTCCTGAGATGCTGCTTGGCCTGCTGTGTTCATCCAGCTTCACACTTTATTATCCTTTCATTTCCTTTGTTATTATAAACCAGGTATCTACCCTGAAATGTCAGCTTTTGTGCTCCTAAGAGGCTGCTTAGCCTGCTGTGTTCATCCAGCGCCACACTTTGTTATCTTAACTAGTCTTTGCTTCAGTGGTTGAGAACATTCAGAAAATAGGCTATTGCAATTAAATTATTACAGTCATTTGAGGTAAAACCAGAAATTCAAACAGATTCAGGGTGATGAGTTTTCTTTTGGCAATTGTGAATGATAGAACTTACTAAGAGGAGATCACAAGTTTAATTGAATGTCATTCAGTTATAAATAAATAGCAGAGCGTGGGTTCTCTGGATCCCCTATGGAGATGTAATTCAGCTGTGCAGAATAGTTGGGTAACCTATTCCTCACCTTCTTGGTATAACTTCTGAATTTTAAAAATGAAATTCTTATTCCAAAAAAATTGAAATGAGAATTCCAGAACTCGTTGAACATCATGCCTCCTGATGCTGCTACCTTTTATCCTAACTAGTTGCTTGTTGAAAGTGCTATGTGCTATTGAAGTACGATGGCACATCAATGCATCCTCATCTTTTATGAATAGGCCATTTTAGCAAATGTTGAGGCTTTTGTTATGTGACTATGAGTCATTAATGACTGATTAATGGGTAGACTACAGGACAAAAGAACTCAAGGTCACCTTAGATCATTGGGAATGCACTGAATGCTTCCTCTTACAGCAGGAATGTAATAGCACACAAATGAATGGTAGAAAATCCATACAAGAATAAAACATGCTCTCTAACCATGATGGATGTCTGCATAAAGGGGTAATGTGGACTGAAGGTGAAAGTATGCAAGGATACAACTTTTTATTGTAAATTTGACAAAATAAAAACATGAAATGGTAAATGAAGCAGGATCTTTAAAGATGAAAGTATAGCTTAATATTTTGAGTGAAATGAAATATCAGCATTGAAAGATCCCTGTGAAATGTAAACTACAATTTCTTATTTTAGGTGATGACAGATCTGTTTATTTCCAGCAATTTCTACAAACATATCTGTCCTTTAATTTTTCTCTTGACATCTTCCATACTTCTCAATCCAAGTGCAAACAGGGAAAACTGGAAACATTCTTCAACCAGCAGCAAGGGTGCAGTGGTGAGAAGAACCAGTTTCAGGCCATTATCCTTCCAGCAGAGCCAGAGAAAAACAGCCTACAGGTTTCTAGAGCAAAGGGTTCGGGCAAAAGAACAAATTAGAAAGTCTTAATCAGGCTGAACTTCATCAAATAACAAAAAGGATGATGCAAGCTAAAAGAGATGCTAATGTTACAAATAAAAGAAAAGATGAGTCTGGAGGTATAAATAGCTACAGCATGCACGCGAGCGAGAGAGCACAGATTTGGTGACAATAAGGACTGCAGATGTTAGAAGCCAGAGTCTACAGGTGCAAGGCTGGAAAAGCACAGCAGGTCAGATAGCATCCGAGAGCAGATAAGTCAAAGTTTTGGGACAAAACCCTTCATCAGGGCTAGGAGAGCCCAGAAATGAGTAGAAAGAAGGCGTAGGGCTGGGGGAGGAATAGGAGAGGTGGTGATAGGCAGATGCAGGTCGGGGGTTATTGTAATTAGCCCCTCAGAAGGGTGGAGCAGATAGAGAGTGGGAAGATGGACAGGTTAGGTCAGGACAGGAGGGGGAGGGCTGGACATAGAATAAGGCTGGGGTGGAGGGATTTCTGAATCTGAAGTCATTGTTAAGGCCATTGGGCTGTAAGCTCCCAGGGCAAAATATTAGGTGCTGTTCCTCCAGTTTACATTTGGCCTCACTCTGACAGTGGAGGTGGCCAAGGATGGGCATGTTATTGGGGAGTGGGGGGAGGAATTAAAAATGGACAGCAACTGGAAGGTCAGGTTGGTTGGTGCATGCAGAGTGCAGAAGCTCCACAAACCAGTCTGAGTCTGCATTTGGCCTCCCTGATGTAGAGGAGACCACATTGGGAGCAATGGGTGTAGTACATAAAGTTGGGTGAGGTGCAGGTAAATCTCTGGTGGATCATGGAGGATTGTTTGGAGCCTTACATGGAGCTGAGCAGGGAGGTATGGACGCAGGGGATGCAGGGAAAGGTCGTGGGTGTGGTGGAGAAATTGGGGAGTGTAGAGTAGATGAGTGTCATGGGATGAATGGTCCCTGCAGAAAGCAGATAGGATTGGGAAGGGAAATTTTGTTTTGGTGGTGGGGTTTGATTGTAGGTGGCAGAAATGTTAGGATGTGCTGGATCTGGAGGTTGGTAGGGTGGTAGATGGAGACTAAGGGGACTCTATGCTTCTTGTTGTTTAGGAGAAGGGGGTTTGGGGGCAGAAGTGCAGTAAATGAAACAAACGCAGTTGAGGTCATCCTTAATTGCAGAGGAGGGGAAATTACTGTCCCTGAAGTAGGAGGATATCTGGGATGTTTTGGAGTGGAATACCTCATCCTGGGAGCAGATCTGGGAGAGATGGAGGAATTAAGAGTTTGGAATAGCATTTTTGCAGGAGGATGGGAGAGTGTAGTAGGTGTAGTCAAGGTAGTTGTGAGAGTCAGTGGGTTTGAAATGGGTGTCAGTGGTGAGTCTGTTTTTGGAGATGAGGCGGAGGGGTCTGGGAAGTGGAGGGAGGTGTCAGAAATAGTCCAGGTGAATTTGAGGGAGGTTGAAAAGTATTGGAAAAGTTGATGAACTACTTGAGCTCCTTGTGGTCATTAACATAAATGGAGGAAAAGGTGAGGGATAGTGGTGTAGTCGCAGAAGAGGGGTTGTTCCACAAATCCTGCAAAGGGATACACATAGCTAGGGCCCATGCAGGTGTCCACCCCTTTGGTTTGGATGAAGTGGGAGGAAGCGAAGGAGAAATTGAGTGAGGACCAGTTCAGACAAGCAAATGAATTTTGGTAGAGGGGACTGGTTGGACCTATGGGAAAGTAAGAAGCAGAAGACTTTTAAGTCTTCTGTATGGGGGATGCAGATGAACAGGAACTAAGTGTCCATAGTGAAGATGGGGTATTGGGGGTCAGGGAATTGAAAGCTTTGGGAGAGTTGTAGGGCATGGTTTGTGTCACAGACACAGGTGGGGATTTCCTGGACCCAAAGGGGAAAGAATAGAGTTGACTTAGAAGGAGATGAGGCAGTGTTAAGGAGCCGGCAGAGACAATGAGTTAACTGGCACACTCAGGTTTGTGGATTTTGGGTCGGAGATAGTTCCCCAATGCCACGCTACCCATTTGTCAAAGTTGGAGACTGTGGTTATCTGAAATTGTTGAACTCTACTAAATCTAAAGTACAAATTCAACAGTCTTTACCATTATTTTTCCACTTAAACAATGAAGGACTGGAATGTTAATTTTGAACTTGATTTTACTAACTTTCTTTCTCTTGGTTACTACTTGAACTTAAGATTTTGTTCCAAGGTACTTTTGTACTAAAACAGCACCACGTGTGGTGACATTGTACACTTCACGTACTCCTGCAGTTGAGCACACATGACAATAAAGCTTAAGTCATAAATCAATTAAATCAAAAAGTTACCATTGCTTCAAACTTCCCTTGAGCCTCAGGTTGAGGCCAGAGACATCAGGATGTATACAAGGTGGGGAATTAAGATGCATATTTACTTCTGGTCAAGTTACAGGTTATGAAACAAGAATTTATTAATAAAAGTAAGCTGTCATTTGTCCCGGAGACTGCAAAATAGTTGATTTTCTTTTTAATTGAAGTTATCCATGCAGGTATTTTGCACTTGGGACTACTACGGTAGCTTTATCACATTCTCAGTTACTTACTACCTCCACACACCCTTCTCAATCACAATGGTCATCTTGCCTAGTTATGACAATCTAAATTTGGGGCTTGGGTCAAATATGGAGAGCATAAAGCGTCTGCAGGCCTCAGTCCTGCTTTTTAAAAAAAAAATAAACTGCCTAGCTCTTAGATCTCAACAGGTGCCTAGTTTACCTCACTGTAAAACACCTAATTGCACAACACTATTGTCACCGATTCTACATCTCAAGTATTCTGTCACTGATGCCAGTTTAGTCTTTTCCTCATCAGTTTTCTTTTTGCAGATGACTGCCTTGATTGCACTGAAGAAAAATTGAATCAGAATGGCAGCCAAACTGATTGAAAAGAGCAGCATGCCCCATCAGGTCTCTTCAAACGAGCAAAACATTCACCAGCAGTACAGGAATCCAGTAAATTACACTTTGTATGTGCATATAGCTCTCCCAAATCAGCAACCACAGCATCTTGTATTTATATTGCACTAGTAATGCAGTAAAACATCCTAATGTCCTTCATTTGAGCTTAATCAAACTTGAAGCCTGTACCCTGGGTCTCCCTCAATTAACCATAGTAAAATTGCCAGTATAATAGTAGCAGGAGGGAGGGGGTGGGGGGAAAACGTGATCTCAGTGCACTTGAACTCCACATTTTTCTTTCAATCTTACAACAGATTGACTTTGGATAACTTCAATTAAAAAGAAAATCAACTATTTTGCAGTCTCCGGGACAAATGACAGCCTACTTTATTAATAAATTCTTGTTTCATAACCTGTAACTTGACCAGAAGTAAATATGCTGAACTTTGTGCTCAAGGCAGAAAAACAAATCACACAGCAAGGATCACTGGGCGTGATCTAAGTAGTATTTTTGAACATAGAAGTCAGACCAGCCAGATTAACACAAGAATAATAATGGTCAGATTCTAGACAGGATCTTGGTGTGTAAGGGCTTTTCCTTGAGTTATGCAGGAGTAAAATGACAACACACCAAGGTCATACTTGTATACCATGTGATTGAATTACATTCTACTTACTCCCTCTACACACCCTTCTCAATCACAGTGGTCTTCTTGCCTAGCTGTGACAATCTAAATTTGGTGTGTAAGATCCTTGAAGGCATCAGGACAGGTTGATCAGGTGGGTAAGGTATATGGGACATTTGCCTTTATTAGTCCAAGGTATTGAATAGAAGAGCAAACAGGTTATAATGGAGCTCTATGTAATGTCAGACCATTGCTGGAGTTCTATGGCAGTTTTGATTACCACATCCTATTGGAGGGATGTGATTGTACTTGAGGGTGCAAAGGACTTCACCAGGATGTTGTATGGACAGGAGCATTTCAGCTGAGACACACATAGTCAGAGTAGTTTTCTTTAGAGTAGAGAAGACTGAGGGGGTTCTGATTGAGATGTAAAAAGGTGAGGGATAGTGATTCGTTAAATAGAGAAACATCTCCAAGGAGTCAAGAATCAGGGGAAGAGGAGTCTAAGAAACGTGGTTTAAAGGAAAAATTGTATTTGCCCAGATGGTGGTGAGCACTGGCCAGGAACTGTTAAGACAGTTTTTGACCTATTTGGATGAGCTTTTGAAATAGCCTATAGCCTTGGATGCTATGGTAAGTGCTGAAAAGTGGGATGAGATTACAATGCTGCTTGTTGACTGCCATGAAAAAAAAGGTGGTCAAAACATCCTTCTTCTATGCTGCATAAACTGACCAATTATATCCAGCTCGCCAATCATACAGGGCACTTAACACTTCAAAATCAGTAATAGTATGAACTTACAGTAATTAACCACTAATCATATCTTACTAATGTCATCTCGGTATCTGGCAGAGAGTAGGGAAAATAATATTGTTGTAAATGATCAGTCATAATCTAGAAGGGCACAGCAAACTCAATGGGCTGAATGGCCTTTTCTCTTCAAACAAGTTACCTGTAATAAGTCACGGTAATTTCACTGAGATGAGTTAATGAGAATCAGAAGCATCAGAATCTGGAACACATTTTCATATTAGAATTAAATCCGAATATCCTGTAGTACTAAACCAGGCTTACAGGTAACGAAGTGCCATATGTCTGGGGATTATAGATGGGGACTGAATATCAACCTATTTAAGTAACATTTGGCACTCAAAAATCAGCATGTTTAGAAATGTTTTCCCAACACATGCAATTCAGGAATAGTAAAACACCGTGTTATGTCGTAGTAATCAGCCAGTGCCTTAATTTAGTTAAAATTTGGCAAAATATCTTCAGCAGGTACAGGTGAACAAGAGACCTCAAACTTGTAACAATTATACTATGGGCAAGGCACAAAAGAAACATTAACATTGACAACAGCTAATTTTTTTGAAAGACTCAGTCAGATGTGCTGCACTGTAACAGACCCTTTGGTCCACTGGCCTGTGCTGACCAGATATCCTAAATAGATCTAGCCCCATTTACCAGCATTTGACCTATATCCCACTCAACGCTTCATATACACATCTAGTTGACTTTCAAATGTTGTAATTGTACCTGCCTCCACCACTTCCATTGGCAGCTCATTCCATACATGCACCACCCTCTGCATGAAAAAGTTGCCCCATAGGTCCCTTTTACATCTTTCCCCCCCTCAACTTAAACCTTGCCCTCTAGTTTTGGACTCACTGACCCCAGGGAAAAGACTGTCTATTTACCCTATCCACACCCCTTGAGATTTTAAACCTCTACAAAGGTCACCCCTCAGCCTCCAACAGTCCAAGGACAATAACCCCAGTCTATTCAGATTCTCCATACAGCTCAAAACTTACAACCATGGCAATATCCTCAAATCTTTACTGAACCCTTTCAAGTTTCGTAACATCTTTCGTACAGCAGAAAGACCAGAATTAGTTTTCAAAAGTCACTTAAACAGTGTCCTGTACATCATTTCTCAATTCCTACACTCAAGGCACTGACCGATAAAGGCAAGCATACCATCACTATCCTATCTACTTGTGACTCTACTTTCAAGGAACCATGAACCTGCATGTCAAGATCCTTCTTCAGCAACACTCTCCAGGACCTTACCATTAAGTGTCTAAGCCCTGCCCTGATTTGCCTTTCCAAAATGTAAAACCTCATTTATCTAAAATGACTCCATCTGCCAATCCTCAGTCCATTAGCCTCTGATCAAGATTCTTCCATTGTACTGAGATAACCTTCTTCGCTGTCCACTACACTACCTCCTACGGTCACATCGAAATCATTTAAGTGACAAAAAAAAATGGACCTAGCATTGATGCTGTAGCACACTGCTAGTCACAGACCTCCAGTCTGTAAAGCAAGCCTCCACCATCACCCAGTCTTCTACCTTGGAGCCGGTTCTGTACCTAAATGACTGTTCTCCCTGTATTAGTGGTGTAGTGGTATTCTCACTGGATTGTTAATCCAGAGGCCCAGGTAATGTTCTAGGGACTCTAATTCAAATCCCACCATGGCAGATGGTGGGATTTGAATTAGATAGTAAGAGTCTGAGGACCACGAATTGTTGGAAAAACCCATTTGGATTCATTAATGCCCTTTAAAAGGGAAGGAAACTGCCATCCTTACATGGTCTGGCCTACATGTGACTCTAGGCCCACACAAATGTGGTCAACTTAAATGCCCTCTGGGCAATAAATACTGGCCTAGTCAGCAATACCCACATCCCATGAATGAAAAAAAATTCCATGTGATCTAACCTCGTTAACCAATTTACCACAAAGGCCGTTGGCCGTTTGTATAATTTCTACAAACTCTGCTTTTTAGGAAAGAAAGTTTGAAACTATACTAAAGCTTTGTAAATGGTATTTAGAACATAGATAGAACATAGAACAGTACAGCACAGAACAGGCCCTTCAGCCCACAATGTTGTGCCGACCATTGATCCTCATGTATGCACCCTCAAATTTCTGTGACCATATACATGTCCAGCAGTCTCTTAAATGACCCCAATGACCTTGCTTCCACAACTGCTGCTGGCAACGCATTCCATGCTCCCACAACTCTCTGCGTAAAGAACCTGCCTCTGACATCCCCTCTATACTTTCCTCCAAACAGCTTAAAACTATGACCCCTCAATAGGGGTCAGCCTCAATAGATAAGGAATGCTGAAAGAATTACTCCATGTCAAATTCATTGTTATAGTATACTTTCAGGAGCAAAACAGAACATACTGGAAGTTCATTTCCAGTCAGGAGTTCATCAAATTTGGTTCTATTGTTAAGCAGGAAGTGTCTTTCTTTCTACAAAAGATCTTGGTCGTTAATAAACATTTTACAAATATCCACCGTAAATTTGTAAAAGTGAGTAAACACATTGAGTATCTCTGATAGCAGTTAAAGATTAATGGAATTTTTAAAATGTTCTAACCAAGAGCATGAATTTGGAATTCATTTCAAAGCTGTGGCAAATGGAATTCAACTCTATTAGACTGAAGATATAGAAGCCAAATTACTGCGTACAACTCCATCGATTAGCAGTCAGAACCAGGGTAACAGCACTTTCACACTACACAGCATGTAGTGTCAGCTTATCACCAGTGCAAATGGATACTTCCGAACCTGACAGCACTCAAGTTAGAGAAGCCTAAATTATGAACATTTACTCAATGCTGCTTTGGAACTTGTCAGTCAATCATTAAAACAATGGAGAAATGCACACATTAAGAATTAGTTTAGCAGGTGACCAAAAAGCAATTGCATCAGTTGCATAAGAATGCTTTAACTTTTTTGCCCATTCATGAGTCAACCTCAAAAGCAGTGTCATTGAGGAAGCAGATTAGAGATATGTTTAAACTGGCCTATTGTCCAGTTAATTTTGATCATTTATTGTCTTTTTTCAAACTAAAGTGGTATAAATTCAAGTTTTTTTCATTTACCAGATAGCTTTGAACAGGCTTCTAATTCTGATGCCAATGAAAAGATTAGTGTGTAGTTCAGTAAAATATTTACTGAATATTATACACATAGCTGACTTGTAATAGGCCTCCATGCAGCAAAAATCAGTAAAACAGTTTACTCCGCTCAAATGTATGAGGAGCAATATTTACAAAGATCACAGTACCATTAAAAAAAAATCATTGGGAAAGGCATTAATTCTTTTGTATACATTCAGGGTCATCTTCCATAAAAGATCAATTTAGACAGTTCTTGATTAGTAAGGGCATCAAGGGTTATGGGGGAGGAGATTCAGAAACATTAGCCATGATTGAATGCTGCAGCTGACAATATACCATGGGCTTAAGACCATACAACATTGAAGAATTTAGTTGTAAAGTGCAAGGGGAAAATGTTAATTTTGGATTTGCATGTGAGGGGAACACATTTCTAACCACATTGGCCTGAGTGCCAAATGTATTTTAAGAGAGTGTAGATTGGTATTGAGCAAACTATCTGCATTGGCAAAGATAGTGATAATGGGAACTGCAGATGCTGGAGAATCGAAGACAACAAAATGTGCAGCTGGACGAACACAGCAGGCCCAGCAGCATCTCAGGAGCACAAAAGCTGACGTTTCGGACCTAGACCCTTCATCAGAGAGGGGGCTGGGGTGAGGGTTCCGGAATAAATAGGGAGAGCGCGGGAGGCGAACTGAAGATGGAGAGAAAAGATGATAGGTGGAGAGGAGAGTATAGGTGGGGAGGTAGGGAGGGGACAGGTCAAGGAGGCGGGATGAGATTAGTAGGTAGGAAATGGAGGTGCGGCTTGGGATGGGAGGAAGAACAGGTTAGAGAGGCAGAGACAGGCTGGACTGATTTTGGGATGCAGTGGGGGGAGGGGAAGAGCTGGGCTGGTTGTGTGGCGGGGGGGGGGAGGAAGGGGATGAACTGGGCTGGTTTTGGAATGCGGTGGGGGAAGGGGAGATTTTGAAGCTGGTGAAGTCCACATTGATACCATTGGGCTGCAGGGTTCCCAAGCGGAATATGAGTTGCTGTTCCTGCAACCTTCGGGTGGCATCATTGTGGCACTGCGGGAGGCCCATGATGGGCATGCCATCGAAAGAATGGGAGGGGGAGTAGAAATGGTTCGTGACTGGGAGGTGCAGTTGTTTATTGCGAACCAAGCGGAGGGGTTCTGCAAAGCGGTCCCTGAGCCTCCGCTTGGTTTCCCCAGTGTAGAGGAAGCCACACAGGGTACAATGGATACAGTATACCACATTGGCAGATGTGCAGGTGAACCTCTGCTTAATATGGAAAGTCATCTTGGGGCCTGGGATAGGGGTGAGGGAGGTGGCAGGTGTAGCACTTCCTGTGGTGGCAGGGGAAGGTGCCGGGTGTGGTGGGGTTCGAGGGCAGTGTGGAGCGAACAAGGGAGTCACGGAGAGAGTGGTCTCTCCGGAAGGCAGACAAGGGTGGGGATGGAAAAATGTCTTGGGTGGTGGGGGTTGGATTGTAGATGGCGGAAGTGTCGGAGGATGATGAGAGCTCCTCTGGGGAGCAAGAGGCGGCGCCGGTACAGTCATCAATGTAACGGAGGAAGAGGTGGGGTTTGGCGCCTGTGTAGGTGCGGAAGAGGGACTGTTCCACATAACCTACAGAGAGGCAGGCATAGCTGGGGCCCATGCGGGTGCCCATGGCCACCCCCTTAGTCTGTAGGAAGTGGGAGAAATCAAAAGAGAAGTTGTTGAGGGTGAGGGAGAGGGCGAGTTCGGCTAGGCGGATGAGGGTGTCGGTGGAGGGGGACTGGAAGAAGCGGAGGGCCTTGAGGCCATCTGCATGCTGAATACAGGTGTATAGGGACTGGACGTCCATGGTGAAAATGAGGTGTTGGGGGCCAAGGAATTGGAAGTTCTGGAGGAGGTGGAGGGCGTGGGTGGTGTCACGGATGTAGGTAGGGAGCTCCTGGACCAAAGGGGAGAAAATGGAGTCCACCTATCTGGATCTGGAGTCTGGACTTCCTACAGACTAAGGGGGTGGCCACGGGCACCCGCATGGGCCCCAGCTATGCCTGCCTCTCTGTAGGTTACGTGGAACAGTCCCTCTTCCGCACCTACACAGGCGCCAAACCCCATCTCTTCCTCCGTTACGTTGATGACTGTATCGGCGCCGCCTCTTGCTCCCCAGAGGAGCTCTCATCATCCTCCGACACTTCCGCCATCTACAATCCAACCCCCACCACCCAAGACATTTTTCCATCCCCACCCTTGTCTGCCTTCCAGAGAGACCACTCTCTCTGTGACTCCCTTGTTCGCTCCATACTGCCCTCCAACCCCACCACACCCGGCACCTTCCCCTGCAACCACAGGAAGTGCTACACTTGCCACCTCCCTCACCCCTATCCCAGGCCCCAAGATGACTTTCCATATTAAGCAGAGGTTCACCTGCACATCTGCCAATGTGGTATACTGTATCCACTGTACCCTGTGTGGCTTCCTCTACATTGGGGAAACCAAGCAGAGGCTCAGGGACCACTTTGCAGAACACCTCCGCTTGGTTCGCAATAAACAACTGCACCTCCCAGTCATGAACCATTTCCACTACCCCTCCCATTCTTTAGATGGCATGTCCATCATGGGCCTCCCGCAGTGCCACAATGATGCAACCCAAAGGTTGCAGGAACAGCAACTCATATTCCACTTCGGAACCCTGCAGCCCAAATGGTATCAATGTGGACTTCACCAGCTTCAAAATCTCCCCTTCCCCCACCGCATTCCAAAACCAGCCCAGTTCGTCCCCTCTACCCAATGCATCCCAAAACAGCCCAGCCTGTCTCTGCCTCCCTAACCTGTTCTTCCTCTCACCCAGCCCTTCCTCCCACCCCAAGCTGCACCTCCATCTCCTACGTACTAACCTCATCAACCTGTCCATCTTCCCTGGACTGACCTATCCCCCTCCCCACCTATCAGCTTTTCTCTCCATCTTCAGTCCGCCTCCCGTTCTCCCCCTATTTATTCCAGAACCCTCACCCCATCCCCCTCTCTGATGAAGGGTCTAGGCCCGAAATGTCAGCTTTTGTGCTCCTGAGAAGCTGCTGGGCCTGCTGTGTTCATCCAGCCTCACATTTTGTTATCTTGGCAAAGATTGATAGTTCATTAGATTACTCAATGTCAATTTGTTTGTCATCATCTGAATTGCTGGCTGAAACAAATGAGGGTAGCCTAGCAGGAAGGGCAGCATTTCATTTTGCAGCTCAGTATCAACTTCAAGTACTAGATGAGCTATGGAAACCAGATCAGAAGGGATCCTTGGGTGGATTGCTCAGGCAGCGGGGTTTCTTTTAAAGGCTCAAATGAACTAATTTAAAAAGGTTATTCCCCTCAGTCATAAGATGACCATTACAGCAAGACCAATGGTTACCCATCCCTAGTTGACCTTGTGGTGCATGGCAGAGAGTCACCTTGAACTCCTGCTGTGGATGTGGAAATATTTACTGTTGTTTATCCCCACCTCGAGACAGTTATCCAAAAGTGTGTTCCAAATCAGGAAGGCATAGGAGGGGATGTTTGGATGGGGCTGGGAAAACAAACCAGTCCTGTTGGTCTCCTCATATTTCCCTTATTTGCCAAAGTTCAGTTGATTGTGTAAATGCAAATCCTGGAGAAAACTTGTTTGGTAAAATGGAGAGCCAGAGATGGTAGGCAGACTTGAATGCGGTGCTCAGTGGTAAAATTAGCAGTTTTAGCACAGGTTGTGATAGGGCTATTCTTCCCAAAGGGGACTTGGAATTGGTGGGAAACTGGAGGCAAAGTATTTTGACTCAATGTACCAAAAACAAAAATCTGCAACATGGCACTTAGTTTTCACAGGACAGCAGTGAAACAAGGATGACCACACTAGTTTGTGTAGTTCTAAAGAGGCATTCAATTTAGGAGATTTAAAGCCAAGTACTTCTGAGCCGTTTTATGCATTTCCTACATTACAGCACTGTGCTCAGTTTGTACATTGCAAAGTTCCATAAAGAACTAGGAGATAAGTCAAGTTTGTCGGTTAAGGAGATAAATTTCCATGGCACCTTACTCTTCAAACTGTAGAATAGAATCAGTTTGTACAGGAGGATTAAACTGAATTTTATGTACAAGCAGCTATTGATAGGAAAACCCATTAGGACTTCGACTTCAAAACTCAGGCTTTTGTTTACCTTACTTAATTCCTTAAGAACCAGCATTTATATACAGCTAATTTGAACAGACCTGCCCAAAATCAACACTATACTCAGATGTATATAAAAGGAGGAAGAAAGATGCTTCAAAGGGCATGCAGAAGCTGGGAAATTGCAAACAGTGCAACTTGGCTGCACCTCAAAATATGCTGCTGTGGAGCAGTCCAGTTTTCTTTCCATTTGCAAGCAATGTCTGGTGCTGGCTGCTCATTTACAGAGGATTACATATTAGAATTTGTTTTTGGTCATTAAAAATGCTGTCATAAGCACTAATTTTATTGCAAACTTCAGTTCACAAGTCTCCAATCCACTGACTCCTGACAATATAACTACAACCAGTGCAGGTGTTTGTTTCAAGATAATAAAATGTGAGGCTGGATGAACACAGCAGGCCAAGCAGCATCTCAGGAGCACAAAAGCTGACGTTTCGGGCCTAGACCCTTCAGAGAGGAGATGCTGCTTGGCCTGCTGTGTTCATCCAGCCTCACGTTTTATTATCTTGGAATCTCCAGCATCTGCAGTTCCCATTATCTCAGGTGTTTGTTTCAGTGGCTTTGCCTCAAATACAAGGTCAGATCAAACTGCTTAGAGTTTTAGAGGTCAGCACTGAAGCACCCTCCAGAGACACTTTACACCAATTTATATCCCAGGGTTTCCAAAACATGATTAATTCTAAATTTAAAAAGTTAATTTTATTTGAATTCACCACTTGCTTCCCCCAATAGTGTAACATTAACTTGTGAAAATGCAAATTGTGGTGATGGAATTATTGCCCGATGCTTACCAAAGATGTACTTTTAAACTTGAGAGTTAGCTAAGCTTTCCAAGTATAATTGCCTGTTACATAACTATACCAATAACCCTTTATACATAGATTCATGAAAATGTCATTACACAAGTTACAATCAAGTCTACACTCGATTAGAAATATTTTACACAATCAAAAACACTAATGAGCACTTCACTGACTTGTAAAAATATCCAGGGCTCATTGGCACTATAAAGCCAAGTTAACAATCTGATTTCAGTACCACTAGAATGGGGAAAAAAATCAACTCATTACATTTCAACTTCTAATGCCATTGTTTTTGAATCACCGTTCTGCACCAAGGATTCAGACAAATTCATATCTGTGCATGTTCTTTTACTCTGGGATTGTATTCTTGATTCTTCACATTATCATGCAATAGTATAATTAAATATGAATGACACTACATAGGCTGGCAGAAAGATTCTTAAACTGGAGTGGTCAGGTTTGCCCAGCAGAAAGCACAGGCCATTTGGTGAGGGAGGTGGTGTGTACACATTTGCCCATGTCGCCTTCTCAAATTGTGCAAATGCTGCACAGATTAAATGGACCGATTATAATCACTGCCTTCATTTGTTGTACAGTGCAGGAATTGTTCAGTTATCTAGCCTCACCTGACTTAGAGTTTGATCATTCTGCCTTGAAATTTGCAATTAAGCATGGCTGGGGGAACCACTAACATCTAGTCAATGCTAGAAGTATTATTATTCCAAATTCAGATTCTGCCACCTTGTAAAAGACAAGAGAAAGCCAGACAACAGCTAAGTTCTTACATGAAGAACTGCAACCAAATGTAAGGTACCTGCAAATTCACATTTGCAGCGTAAAGCAAAAGCCAAAAGTCTGGCAAAAAAAGTTGTACATATTGCACAAGTGCCACAATCATTACACCCTCAATTGTTGGGACTAGAATTTGATACATGTACCAAATCAGGACAATCGATCAAGGTCTTTAAGAAAATAAATTTCAATGAAAAATTCTAACTTCAATAGCCACCATCTAAAATGCAAACTTTCTAAGATTGATCAATTTTACATCTGAAGTAGTGGTTCATTTCAGTATGTTTGTGGGTGAGAATTAAAAAAGTCGATGTTCACAAGTAGGAACATTTAATTTTCTTTAATGCACACCAGTAATAATAAAATTGCATTACACTTATGTAAAATAAATGTTCCAGTTTATATATACAGAAACACTGTACATACCCTCCCGGACCCAACATCACAAAACATACAGGCAAAGCACTGCCCAGCTAAACAGCACAGCTGTGCATCTAAAATCTTAACTGCTCAGTGTTGGAGAAAGTTACTTTAATCCATTCTGGACTAACTGAAGTGTCACAAGCAAGCTGACAGATGCTTTCCGTTTTTGTTTAAGTGTTGAACATCCCACAACACTTTCGAAGGCCATGGGCAAGTCATTGAACTTGTGATGAGAAACTTCCATTCATTGCCCCTTCTTCATAGTCCATTTGGCAGAGGATCATGTTATTCTTCAGAAAAAATTTGTCACCTACACAAAACCTAAGAGGAAGAGAGAGGTTACAAGTTTGAGGAAGTTTACACAAAGGGTGGTCTCATGCTATTTTTCACAATGTGCTGACCCATGTATGCATCAGTATGAGAATATCCACACAAAGCAAGATGTGGAGTGGTCCTCTAGCATTCTTTCAGCCAAATTACAAACAGGATCTGTTCATTTAGGCATAGAGATTTTTGCTGTATGAAGTTTACTGACACATTTGACAAGGCGATTGCAGATAAAGAACAAAAACAATACAACATAGGAACAGGCCCTTCGACACACCAGCCTGCTCCAAGTCCTTAGACCCATTACTTAGAGGTGCTATCTATTCTTGTTTGCCACCCCTTGACATGCACCTAAAGTGTTGCTATGATGCCTGCTTCCACCATCTCCACTGGCAGAGTTCCAGGCATCTGTCACCCTCTGGAAAATCTCCCCTGCACTTTTCCCCATAAAATACCCCCCTCACCCCACCTTGAAATGGTGCCCGAATTTAATTGACTTTCCACCCTATGCCTTGATAGGGTGGACACTCAGGTGACCCTTCAGCCAACTTTACAGTAACAATCCAAGTTTATCCAACCTCAGAACTCAAAACCCTCCAGATCAAGTAACATCCTTGCAAAATCATCTCAGCACCTTCTCCAAAGCATCCATGTCCTTCTGGTAGTGTGGCAACCAGAACCACATGCAGGATTCCAAATGTGACATGAGTGTACAAGTCCCTACAGTGTGGAAACAGACTATTTAGCCCAACAAAGTCCACACTGCCATACCAGAAGAGCATCCCAGACAGATGCCATTTCCCATGTCTATCTCACCCAACCTAAACATTGCTGGACACAATGGGCAATTTAGCATGGCTAATCCACCCATCCTGCGCATCTTTGACGGAGGAATGAAACCCAGACATTGTGCGAGGCCTCGCACATTCTCCCAAACTAAAGCTTGATATAGCTACAAAACCTTGCCAACTCATTTGATGCCTTGGCTGATGAAGGTAAGTGTGTTGTATGCCTTCTTGACCACCTTATCCACGTGCAGTGCTGCTTTCCAGGGATCTGTGGACCAGATTTCTGTCATGCTCCTCAGGTCATTTATTGTACAACTGGTACCTGAAATTTTATATTCCAAAATGCAACACCTCATGGCCAGATTAAACTCCATTTGCCATTTCTCTGCCCAAGTCTGTAATCTTTATCTCACTGTATCCTTTGACAATCCTCACTCTGCAACACTGCCAATTTTGGAGTCATCTACAAATGAAAATAAGACAACCCATATTTCCCTGCAGATCATTTACATTAAAAAAGGCCCCAGCAGCAATCCTATGGAACACCACTAGTTACTGATCTCCATTCTGATAAGCACCCTTTGACCATGACAACAACCAAGCCAGCACTATCCAGATTCTACAATACTCTTTGTATCAGCCTGCTGAGGTACCTTGTCAAATGCCTTGCTAACGTCTATGTAGACAACATCCACCACCTTTCCCTCATTGTCACATCAACAAAAAGGTGATGAGACAAGAGTTCCTCACAAACCCAAGTTGTATATTAGGAAACAATAGTTACATCATTGATTCGGATTACATCCTGGATGGAGTTCAGATCTCATTTTGACAGTTTGAATTGGACAATTGTGTCATCGAATGATGCAGCTAACAATAATGACTGCAAAAAAAAGCTCCAACTGATTCAGGTTAAGAAATCTTTTTCGTACAAAACTTAAGTCTTCAATTTCAGGTTCCATTTCAACAGTTCATCTTTAACTGTTTTCAGCTCAGTTGCACCAAACCAAGTTCCCGTTGATTCAAAGCCGATCACCAGTTGCACCACTTAAAATGGACAATACACAATGCATACTTCATTGTGGTTATTATGCTTAAGCACTGGTATGGCAATCAGCAACATTCAACTACTTATACCCAGAAATAGTTGCTGCATCAGAAAACAAGGAAGATGTCCTTCCAGTCACAGTAAGGGTCATGAATTGTTTGTTTTCCTTTCATAGTTACATGTTAACCAGTTGCCCCAGTCAATCCCAAGGAGATCTGGTGTCAATTTCCTAATCAGTCATGATAAGCACTTCCTTCCTACAGTCATGCCAACAGGTTGGACAATAAGCATCATGTCGACAAACAGGGATGCAATTTTCTATGCCAAAATAATCCTTTAAATATTTCTCAAAACATAAATCAAAATCTAAAAAGCATACTCAACTCCAAGGTACATTCAGCCTCTAAAAAAGATGTCTTATAAAGAAAATTTGGCTCTCCATTTCAGAACTCAATTAACAAACAATATGCCATATTTACCCAAGCAAATTTAAAAGTTAGTAGGTATCTTTAAATGTTCTCGGCATATTGAAGTAAAGCCATATTACAAAAAACGTTAAATGGGCACTTCCAATGTAGGTTTAAAAAACAACCAGGCAATTATCCATTTATTAGGAGGCCAAGTGGTGCCACAAGACTCAAGATTTTTGAGTTAATCCTAAGACTACTTTGCCCAACGGCCTAGCGGATCAACCTAATTCTCTGCCTTCCCCAGCTTACCTCTGATTACAGAGCTGACAGGCAAAACAGTCCAAGTGGTAGACATTTTCACGGGCCCTCATCACCATCTCAAAGGCAGGGATCAGTTTACTGCATGCTGCACAATTTCCTGTGGTACCAAAAAGCCTGGACGAAAATGGGGAAAAAAGGATTGGATAAGCTCAGCACAAGCCATTTGAAGAACAGCAGCACAGTATAAGCTTTGCCAGATCCATTTACCTTCTTAGGTTACATCGTTTGTAATACAAAATCCTGGGATTGGTTTGAAAGCTCAAACTAGGACAAATAATCCTTATTTTACATACATGCACACTTCACTTCAGGATTGGTAGGTTAACTCTCAGCCACTTTAGCAGATTGGCAACACATCCACAATAAATGAACTGTTATACATTCAAGCTGCCTAAAGACCTGCATTGTTGACTAGATGCTGTGCGAGTACAGAACTAAAGAGTCACATTGATGTTTGTCTGCAGCAGCCAGCGTCTATTCAGCTAGGCAGAAAAGATGCCGTATCATTGAACCCGTGAAAACAGTTTTGACCCCAACTAAATTATCCCTCAAAATATTTCAGCTATTCATAGTCTTAGGTACTCTCAAATAGTAAGGTTGTTATCAGCTACATTTATGTACACAATGGAAAGCAACTACACTTTTATTGAAATGAAACTGGCAAAGGCATTTAATGGCCCAGTCTACATGCATGCTGATGTAGAATTTGATTACTGTATCTTGTCCATCACTTTGGGGTGCTGTAGGTTTCTCAAACTCCTTTGAGTGACAGAACATGCCTGTCATTAAAGTAAAAGAGAATCAATTTCCATTTTCTACCTCTAATTATGTAACATTTTAGATAATTACAGCCTGTAAATAGGATCAGATACTAATAACACACACCAGTCTGAAAGCAGAGAATGTAAACTACACACTGTCTACACTGCTTATTACATGGCAAGACAATAAATCTAACTCCATTTGGATTTAATGATGTGCAAAGTAGATTCAACACATCCATTTCAAGTCACCAATTCAATAGGCTCTGAATTCTGGAGTCAAGGGGTTGATTCAGATTTTTAATGTTCTAAAACAAAATTGGCAGTTTTCAAAAGACTGTGTAGAAGTCACTTTCTGGATTTGGAACATTGATCACAAAGTAAACCTCACAGTTTGGCCCATAAAGATTTGTCTGACAAATGAATATTCAGAAAGGCACCTCCAAGCACACTGGCTTCTGAGAACTCATCAACATGTTCAAATTTGCATTTGTCACCTTTAATCAGGTGAATTTAAGTTTACATTTCAACAATGTAGTAAATAAAACATCCCAACATTATTCTATTTTCCCATTCATCTGCAATGGAACCAAATCTCCAGCTTCAATATTGTACCAATGTGCCTGTTTCTTCCCTTTACCCCAGGGAGGGTCATCTGAGTCAGCTTCCAGTTTCAGATCATTGGATATTTACTGTCCAGTCTCCTGAAAATTTTAGTTACTTTACCACATCCTTCCCCATACTGCCTCAAATAACTGAAAACTGATTCAGTGTCAAAAAAAGTTGCATCTTAAAACTACACAATCCATATCCATTCCATAAAGACCAGCAAATCAATACAATAAAAAATTTTGCCACCCAAAATTCTGGTAGAAACCATTTCACATGTATACCCCAATAAAAGCAACGGCTATAAATGTAGGTGAGTACAGCCAGCCAGACATTCAGATGTTACAGCACAAAATTAAGTCTGACAAGTTAGCTAGCATAAATCAATGGTAGCTTAGACTATTCTATTCCCTTGGCTATGCAAAGAAAGTCCCTTCTTTGGAGGCTGCCTGACCATGTATTTACAGCATTTTGCTTAATTTATTTTCAGTTTTTCATGTTTTTGGATCTGTCTCAGCCACTAAAAGTCAAGCATTTTATGCAAAAGATTCTACACCCCTATGCATAAATTGGTAAAGAGCGTTTTTGAAGGAGGGAGCCGATTTCAACTAGAATTGTACATCAATTGTTCATGTGATTAGTTGTGGCTAGAATGATAAGTAGCATTAATTTATAATAAATTGGTAAGCTTCTGGACTTTACTCCACATTATGCTAACCTGGCTAGTTAATTGAAAATTTTGCCAAATTGAATACAATTGACATTTGACAACTCCAGAAATATCAGGACTCATTTCCAGTGCATTAGATTAGATTCCCTACAGTGTGGAAACGGGCCCTTTGGCCCAACAAGTCCACACTACCCCTTGAAGCATCCCACCCAGACCCATCCCCCAACAGCCCACACACCCCTGAACTCTACAGGCAATTTAGCATGGCCGATTCACCTAACCTGCATATCTTTGGACTGTGGGAGGAAACCCACGCAAACACAGGGAGAATGTCTGTGTGGGGTTTGCACAGTCGCCCAAGACTGGAATCAAACCCGGGTCCCTGGTGCCGTGAGGCTGCAGTGCTAGCCAGAGCCACTGTGGCACGATATTCCATATAGCCAAAACTTGTTACTGAAGTCCCTAAGTGATTATAGTGAAACCAAATTGGAAATTAGTTAACACCACAAGTTCAGCTGAACTCCAGCAAAATCTGCTGCCAAACTGTCTTTAAACATTTTGGTTGTTTAAAGACAACTAGTAATTTTACAATCACAAGGAAAGCAAAATTTAGTGGTAGCCAAGTTTAGTTTAATAACTCATTGAATGCAGGAATTACTAACTGGACACAACATTCATAAACACCCCTAGATGCCCATCACCTGGGACTGCTGCAGTTTGGGATCTACGTATGTAAACAATGCTATTAACAAGCAAGTTCCAGGATTTCAACCCAGTGACATTGGAGGTCAAGATAGAATGTGGCCAGGGAGGTGAATTTGCAGAGTGTGGTATTCCCAGTATCTGCAACCTTCTTCCTTCCATGTATTAGGAGGTGGATTTGAAAAAAGGTGCCTTTTCTGAATTTCTGCAATACATCCCAGCACTATTGCAAAGCTTTGGTGGAGAAAGTATTAATGTTTGTGGATATGGTACAAGTTAAACAAGCTTCATCTTGATGGATGGCCTCATTGTTGAGGCTGACTTATGCAGGCATATGGAAGTTGACCCAAATTCCTGATCTAGGCATTACAGATGGTGGACAGCCATTTGATGGGGGGGTGGGGGGCAGAAAGGAGAAGAAAAAAAAAAAAATCAGGGAATGAGCAACCCATATCACCTGTCATTGTAGTGAAATGAGAGGCTGGATGAACACAGCAGGCTCAGGAGCACAAAAGCTGACGTTTCGGGCCTAGACCCTAGGCCCGAAATGTCAGCTTTTGTGCTCGAGATGCTGCTGGGCCTGCTGTGTTCATTCAGCCTCTCATTTCATTATCTTGGATTCTCCAGCATCTGCAGTTCCCATTATCACCTGTCATTGTAACCACTATTTATAAAGATTCTAAAACTGTTCAACCAGGTTTGATCCACCTCTGGGTCAGGTGGTAGACCAAGAAGGGATTCAATTCCACAAGAGAAGTGGTACTTGGACAATTTCCCACAATTGGGTAGATGCCAGTGTTGAAGTTGAACAGCTTGGCTAGGGACAGTTCTTCAGCATGAGTGACAGGGGCAGCATCAGAACGTTTCCTTGCTTTTTTAAAAATCAAATAGGATCCCTACAGTGTGGGAACAGGCCATTCAGCCCAACAAGTCCAGACTCTCTGCCACCCTATCCCTGATGACCTTTCGTTTTCCATAGCTAATCCACCTAACCTGCACATCTCTAGATTGTGGGAGGAAACCAGAGCACACAGACATGGGGAGAATGTTCAAACTCCAGTTGCCCAAGACTGGAATTGAACCTGCATCCCTGGTACTGAGGTAACAATGTTAACTGAGCCACCGGGCTGCCCTTTTTTTGATCTAATGCCATGGGGCTTCATGGGATCTAGAAGAATGTTGAGCACTTCAGGACAACTCCCTCCCAAGCGTATATTACTGTGCCATCATACTTCTGGGTCTGCCCTGCCAGTGGGACAAGGTATATAGGGATGGTGTGGTCATATGGGACATGGTCATGATCTCATACCAAGCCATTATACTGTGATTAAATCAGAAACAGTTCATCCAATTTTGGCACCAACTCCCAGATAGATAGCTCTGGTGAGTCAACATAGCTGTTTACGGCTATAGTTTTTGGTGCCTATGTTGAGGCCAGATGGTCTGTCCAGTTTGTTCTTAAAGGCTGTTTACTAGTTGATCCAACTGAAATAGCCTAGCAAGCCAGAGGCCAGACTGACTACACTGTGGGTCTGGGTTCTCATGAAGGCCACACCAGGTAAGGAAAGCAGATTTCTCTTCCCAAGGAAAAATGTGAACCAGGTGGACTTTTATGATAACTAACAAAGGTTGTCATGTTCTACTTTCAGTGCTAGAGGCTTTTAAAGTGATGCAATTGCTACCACCTAATGAGATTCAAACACGATTTCTCTTCCAGCAAATACCATAACACTATCACCTCAAAAAGAGAGATTAAAACAAATTTGAAACTATAGTCAGGTTGATACAAAATCATTTTTGCTTCCTAGTCTAATTCACACCATGAACAGATAAAAAAATGGCACTTGACCGCACTCACTTTCCTTTTGTCTTTTTTTTTTAAAAACAAAAAAGGTCTGCAGACAGCTTGAAGGACCACAGAGCTCCTTTTCATTGAGGTCAGTATCTTAGTGAATGTCTGAATGTTCAGACTTCTGCCCTACTCTTGTGGAAGGAGAGAAAACAAAGCTGTGCAGGTATTTCCCCTGACACGGTAGTTGTATTCTGTACAACTTCTTGGTCAAGAAAATCACATTATTGGGAAGTCACCATAGAAAAGTCACTTGTGCAGGAGAAAGCTTGTATTATCCAAACATCCACTACTCAAAATTACTTACAGCCAATTCACATTAATGAACATATTGCAGCAGAAATACCTGTACACCAAATCCTGCAGAACATTGCAAACCCACAATTTGGCTAGATTTTCCAGTGAAGTTATCCAATTCCTGTGTCCCATTCAGACTTTTCCTCAAAACTGCTTTAGCATTGCTTCAATCTGTTCAACTTTGAAACCACACTAACCTGGACAGCAAGTTAAAAACCAATCCATAGGGATATTCATGGGTACATTGTTAAACGCTAAAGGGAGGGACTGCATTTTCAATGTGGCCAGAGATAATGGGAACTGCAGATGCTGGAGAATCCAAGATAACAAAGTGAGGAGCTGGATGAACACAGCAGGCCAAGCAGCATCTCAGGAGCACAAAAGCTGACGTTTTGGGCCTAGACCCTTGAAAGGTGTGGGGGGGGGGGGGGGGGGGTGGAAGGAGAACTGAAGATAGAGAGATGATGATAGGTGGGGAGGGGATAGGTCAGTCCAGTGAAGATGGACAGGTCAAAGAGGCGGGATGAGGTTAGTAGGTAGGAAATGGAGGTGCGGCTTGAGGTGGGAGGAAGGGATGGGTGAGAGGAAGAACAGGTTAGGGAGGCGGGGACAAGCTGGGCTGGTTTTGGGATGCAGTAGGGGGAGGGGGAGATTTTGAAGCTTGTGAAGTCCACATGGGAACCGTGCAGCCCAATGGTATCAAAGTGGAATAGGAGTTGCTGTTCCTGCAAACTTCAGGTGGCATCATTGTGGCACCGCAGGAGGCCCATGATGGACATGTCATCTAAGGAATGTGGGGGGGGGGGGGGGGGGGGAGCGGAGTTAAAATGGTTCGCGACTGGAGGTGCAGTGGTTTATTGCGAACTGAGCAGAGGTGTTCTGCAAAGTGGTCACCAAGCCTCCGCTTGGTTTCCCCAGTGTAGAGGGAGCCACACTGGGTACAATGAATACAGTATACCACATTGGCAGATGTGCAGGTGAACATCTGCTTAATATCAAAAGTCAATACAGTATACCACTTTCCATCATGGGCCTCCTGCAG
Organism: Stegostoma tigrinum; assembly: GCF_030684315.1. Classification (NCBI taxonomy): domain Eukaryota; kingdom Metazoa; phylum Chordata; class Chondrichthyes; order Orectolobiformes; family Stegostomatidae; genus Stegostoma; species Stegostoma tigrinum. The sequence continues at coordinate 29,922,868 of NC_081370.1, read as the reverse complement.
TGCCACAATGATGCCACCCGAAGGTTGCAGGAACAGCAACTCATATTCCACTTGGGAACCTTGCAGCCCAATGGTATCAATGTGGACTTCACAAGCTTCAAAATCTCCCCTCCCCCTACTGCTTCCCAAAACCAGCCCAACTTGTCCCCACCTCCCTAACCTGTTCTTCCTCTCACCTATCCCTTCCTCCCACCTCCAGTTCCTATCTACTAACCTCATCCCGCCTCCTTGACCTGTCCATCTTCCCTGGACTGACCTATTCCCTCCCCACCTATCTTCTTTTCGCCTCTCCCGCCCCCCCCCCCCCAGCCCCCCATTTATTCCAGAACCCTCTCCCCATCCCCCTATGAAGGGTCTAGGCCTGAAATGTCAGCTTTTGTGCTCCTGAGATGCTGCTTGGCCTGCTGTGTTCATCCAGTTCCACACTTTGTTATTTTCAATGTGGCCACAGCTTTCAAACCCAATTGTTTCAGTGCTAGATGTACATAAATTTGTTTAGATCTTAAATTTTGGATGATGCAAATTAGCTCTATACCAATTTTCAACATTAAATCAATGTCTGTTGTCAAAGTTCTCTACAAGCAAATATTATGCAATACATTACACAAGTGAGGAAATTGCTCAGTTCCAGCCAGATTTCAATCCAAGGCTCACAATTACACTGGTTATCTCTGCTATGTACATCCATGAATCAGCCATTAGCAAGTGTTGTGCTTGTAAAAGAGCTCTTTAATGTGAAAGCAAACAACAGCCAAAAGTGCCACAACCCAATTCATAATGCAGCAATGTGTGAAATTGGATTAACAAGTCTGCAGCCAAGAATCAATTCTAGTAGAGTAGATAAGGGGGAAACCAGTGGATATTGTTTATGTGGACTTTCAGAAGTCTTTCAATAAGAGATCCAACAGATTAGCATGTCAAATTAAAATACAGGATTGGTGGTAGACAATGAGAGTGGGGTATCGCAGAGATTGGATCCCACATATAACTACAATTTGAACAAGGGAACTGTGTAATCAAGTCTGCAGACAATACAAGTCTGGGTAAGAACATGAGCTGAGGGGACAATACATATGCTTGTGATATGAATAAGTTGAGTGGATAAATGCATGGCAGATGAAGTGTGTAAATGAAGGGGCTATTTTCATAGGAAAAATAATATAAAATGCCAATGCTCATTCACAATGCAGTAATAAGACAGTTTATTACTACTTAGAGTAATTTGGTTAGGAGGTGCAGTGAGAGCTGTGTCTCTTTATAAAGAGAGTCTGTGCGCTATGTTGATCTTCAGCGACAGGATTCAAGCACAGAAATGTCTTACAGCAATTGTATGGGACCTTGGAGAGATTACACCTGGTGTTGTGTACACAGATTTGGTCCCTTAGTGTTCAGCTATAAAAAAAGTAAAACAAAAAACATTTACCAGATTGGTAATGCATCAGTCCTGCTAAAGAGGTAGGATTAGCTAATATATTCATTGGCATTTCAAAGAGTTGGGGGATGGAGGAGAGATCTCAACCCTATGAAATCATAGCAGGACTGGACAGTAAAATTTAAAATGATGTTCCTAATGGTCAGGCAGTTAAAAATCAGGAGCTCCCAGTTTAAGGGTGCAGGCTAGGCCACTTAAGACCTAACCAAGAAGTTTCATCCAGAGCAAGTCTGTGGAATTCAACACAAAGCAATTGATGACAACATTGAATGTTTAAGAGCAGTTAGATGTGGTTCTTCTGGCTAAAAAAACCATCAACATGAATGGGCAGAGTGTACCAATTTGGATGATCATCCAAGACTGTTCTGAACAGCAGGTCAGATCAAAAGGGTAAGTGGCCTGCTCCAATCGTTTCTAGATTCCCAAATCCTGAGAATTTACACGCAGTGACAATTATCAAGCCATTTCAGTGCAAAAAATTAAAAATGTCCACTCATCACCAAGGTTCCTACAATTAGCCTTCAAACTAATCCTTCAGCTAAAACAGTAGCTACCATATTAGAGGAGCAAGTTTAAAAAATATAAAATTTCAACCATTTAACCCAGCAGCTCAATTGCTCAGACAAGTTCATAATATCTGCCAAAGGTCCACAACCAGAATTACTCAGCAGTGCCTGGTTTTGATCACCAGCCATCTTTTTCACTGAAAAATGATAATTGGTGGTTGCCAAATTAAAAAGTGTCAGGAACTAGCAGCATTAGCAAGGGGGTGGCACCTGAGCAAAAAGGTTACGTTACACACCAACCACCCCCCCCCCCCGCCCACTAAAAGAGAAATATTTTTTATTTATAACTGACATCTTTTCCACTGGCCATAAATCCACAGCTGCATCATTGCAAAGTTCACATATATTCTAAATTATGAGAATCACGATAGAAGGATGACTGAGCATTGCACAACAGTCGACATTGCAGTTATGAAAGATTTGGTGTACACAGCCAACTGTTGTATGCAAGTTTTGTATCCTAAGAGAAAACTTGGGACAACATTTCATTAAGACGTGGCAACTGGTAACAATTATTCATCAAGCCTCTTGTAGGATTAAGTCAACAGAGTGCACAACAGTTTTGGATCATATCCCAGATGCAGATCTTGAATGGATGAGCATTTAGATAATGAAATCCCTTTAAATTGTAAAGGGTCTCTTCCCATCCCCTGACCAAAGTAAAAGATCCTTTACAATATTGTCACAACACTCCTGAAAAAAGTCAAATTCACTAAGTAACAGGGGTAAACAAGCAGCACTACGACTCAGCCTGTTGCACAGCCAAGTCCTCAAAAAGCAAGGGTTAATTCTGCATTAGGATGTGCAAGTAGAAAGGTTCTTAGGGAGCATTGAGTATTTAATGTTAGACCATTGTTGAAAATGTTGCTGTCCACAAGGTTGGGGAATGGGTTGGGCAGGGGGGTGGTGGGGGGAGGAGTGGAGGTGGTGTGGGAGTTGCTTTAGTCCTTATTTAAACTTAAGGGCGTACATTCAAATTTTGAAATGTCTGTAATTTAACCATTCAAGTCTTATCATTTTAGCAAGTCTCATTAGAAGAACTAATCTCCTTGAGATGTGCAGAATTAAATGCACTCCCCCAGATGTGTCCTGACCAAGGTGTTTTTTAAGAATAGAAGCATAACACTTGATCATAACACTTGATTTTCCAACATGCCAATAATTACTACTTTTTGCAGAGCCAAAAAAATGCAGTACTAGTTTCTAGACAATGGAAAAGGGCTACAAAGTAAAAAAGATAGACTTCAATGTTGTAAAGTGGCTTGATTGGGTTTTTTCAATCCCAGTGCCAAAATAGCTTGTAACAAAAAGGTCAGATCTCCATTCCTTTTGTGGAACATCCCACTTGTCAATATTTGTGGCAATAATCTAGTAGCAGACAAGGGCTAAAGTTTTGATCAATTTCAGGAAGAAATATTGTCACTTGAAGACTCAATTATTTGAATGGAGTCTCAAAAGACAGCCTTAATCTGCTCTAGCATATTTCTTCATTTCAAGGGATATGCCATCATAGCTATGAGCTAGCAGATTTTTTTCCCTTAGTTTACCTTAAATAGTCTCTACGACAGAGAATTAGGTTTGCTTTTGTGTACAGCGTTGATCCAACTTCTCCAAGGCGGCAGTCACAACAGGCACATTTTAGACAGTCTTCGTGCCAGTATTTGTCCAGTGCCTTTAGCAGGTAACGATCCTTGATCTTGCGACTGCAGCCAGCACAACCCTTCTGCTTTCCTTTTGGTTGTACAGAAAGCATTGGTACACCTACAATTTAAAAAAAGATTTTTTTTAAAGCCAGAAACACTTATTTGAAATGCTTCTCTCCAAAAAAACTTTGCCAGTCAAGGTAATCGAAGTAGTTTACTCAAACTGTGATTAATTTTGATTGGAGGAGTTAAAGTTTCTTTCCAAAAGGTGGTAAGCAGAATACCTAACAAGTCTTCAGTTTTCTAAAGTGACAAGATCTCGGGTCTTGAGAATATTATCCATGTGAAAATACTGCATTTGGCAACACCTTATAAATAAAAAGCTCATTTAAATATAGTGACATGACCACACGACCCCTCAACCATCATTTTGCAGTTCAAAAATGCTTTGTTTGCTTTAAAACGAGATATGCAGTCAGTTCACAGAAAGCAAGATCTCAAAACGGCAACTTTGGTGACCAGGATGTGTGTTTGATTGAAGGAACACCAGGATCATCTGCCAAATAAAACCAGCATTTTATATGCACTGAAAACATCACAGAGCCTCAATTTAACATCTCACTTCAAAGTTAGTCCTGAACTAAGGTTCACTTAGTGCCACACAATTGTCAACTTTGGGCTGAGGTTTCTGGAGTCTGAAACCCACCAGTAACTTGACAAGAAAGCATGAAGCCAATAACAAGCAAGTTTTAAACTGAGTCACTGGCAACACACTCTCATTTGACCTTCATAAATTTGAAGATGCAACGGCACTTTCGGCCTCAGCCAAAGAGACAATACCAAATTTCCACAACATACAAAAAGGCAGCAGTTCCTGATTTCACATTGTTCCAGGGATCTTATGCCAAACTGTATCCCCATTTTCCATGGTTGTGCTCATATTACATTGATGTACTGAATGTGAGCTGATATTTAAATTCAGTAAGGACAAATTAAAGTGGAAAAAATTAGGAAAGTTGCATATGGCCACCAACAGTTCAAGTTGAAAATGCTCAGGACTTAAATGTACAGGCAACATTTACATTCCTCATTGGTTAGACGGAAATTGGACAAAATTGGCTTCAACTGTTCATTTGGGAGCCCGGCTGTCCCAAGAGTACACTCTAGATATTTAGTGTAGCTATCTGTGCCCAAATAAATATCATTGCTAAATTAAAATCTAACTTTGCATTTCTGATAAGCATCCAATGAGTTTACTAACTTAAATGAATCTGTACTTTTTGAAAACAGTTTAAATGCTAAATTTGAAAAGCAGAACTACCATTCCAAATGTACAAAATGGTACTGAAACAGGAGCATGATGCCATTAGAAATAGACTAAATCTGAGGCTCACTTGAATCAAACAGGGCAGGTTTGTCACAGTCCAAAAATTTTACTTCTATTCCCTTCAAAGCCTGAGAGGGCCTACAGTTGGAAAATGCAAACACATTTAGCTGAAAGCCCAATTTTGAATTGAGAGATTGTCCTTTCTCACAATTTTATGGAAGGAAATTTTTAAAAACCTGATTCATTGCATATGGGAAGTTCCTACCTTTGACAATATTTTCTGAAATATTTGCTAACCGGTCTGCTTCTTTTTTCTGTGCGCTTTATTGGTAACATTGAAAATGCCAATCCTTAAATCTGATCTTCCACCCAATACAGAGTTGTGAACGGTCTACCTCAAGCTCCGTTTCCCACATTATCCAGAAGTCTATTGTCCTTGATATCTAAATCCAGTGTTGCACTGAAACTCTGGTACCAACCACCTGGGCTTGTTGTTTGGGGAAGGGAGGGAAGGGTTCCTCCTTTCGACTCAAAAACAGTAGGAGAGAGAGACAGCCTCAATTAGGGCACTTAATTGGTCAGCAAAAATTTAGGAACTGAATCCAAGAGCTGTTTTAATCAGTGTTAGATAGGCCACTGAAGAGAACCTTAAGGAGCACTTGTTATTTACAGCATTTGTCTCCTAGACTTGTGTTAAACTGCCTGATTCTCCACCCACTCAAGGAGAGATCAGACTGGGTGCAACTAAAGCAAATATTAATTTTCAGAATCAACTTAAAAGAATTGTTCTCAGCCTCAGGATATATTCAATGGACTGACTACTCAACCATCTGGAAGTAGAGAATGCTAAGATTCACGGCCCTCAGTGAAGACATATCAATGCAAAGCATCTCCCCAGCAGAGCACAAACCCAGCACTTACCCAGTCAAACACCTAGTACAGAGCAGGAATTGTACCTGGGCTCTGGATTTATAGTAACTGAGCAGGTCCAAAAAGAGCCAAAGTGATTTCAATTACATGACCTGGAACCAGAGCATAGGGCTCAAAGCAACAGTCTTGGCATTCAATGGATCACATGAACATTAGGTCATTTTGTTTTGACTCATTCTTACTCCATGGAACTCTGGTCTAACCTACTCATGGCACAATTCAGAGGTCACTACAGGACCTTTTAAATTCCTGAAACATCCGCCCTTGAGTAAAGGGACAAAAGCTGCATACAACATTTCAATGTGGTCTCAAGGCTCAAGAGATTTGGATACTTGACTGGTTGATAAGGAGATTGCCATCTGCCAATATCATGCACCATTTAGTGTATGAATTAGTTAATTTGAATATGTGTTAGAGACAAAAAAAGGAAATACCATCCTTCAGAGTAAGCAATATGACCAGTTCAGTGATCATTTAAAGAGGATGGGGATACAGAGACAAATTTTAGTAAAAAATGCAGACATTGTAACTGATGGCTCTAGAAACTAGGAAACAGCCTCAGTCCCGTAGTAATGTGAATTTTTAGTTAAAATTCAACACAACTGGGCTATTTTAAGAGGGGAAATTAGGAAATGCTAGAAAGCTATAATTTTGCCTCTAGTACACTAGTCACAGGTTGTCAACTTATTAGATAAGGCTACTACTGGTAATGGATTGAAGGTAGTGAAAGATAGATGTAGTACAGTTGGTGACTGAAATGCCAGCTGTTTCGGCTTGATTCTCAACGGTTGGATATCAAAATTCTTAGACTTGGTCTGCCCAAGTACCTTGCATTTTCTGTACTCAAGCAGCCAATTACTCCAACTTTGTAAAGGTTCAAGTCTAAGTAAATCAAGGATCAAAGAGTGCTCATGATTTGGTATGACAAACTCAACTAGCAACCTGAAAAATGACCTGAAGGCTCCATTTACATTTGGAACAATGGGTACAGTTAGCACGTATTACAACAATCAAGATCTTGTTATACTTTAAGAAATTGAACATGGGGGCAAGTCATCATGAGTGCCTGACAGGGATGTGGTAATAAAAGGTGGTAAAATTGAGGAAGAGACAAGATTTAAACAAACCAAGCTGCCAGAATTTTCAGCAAGTGAGCAAAAAGTTATCTAATTCACTTAGTTCAATTGATGCAATCTTCATATCATGCTTTTCCCCACAGTGGGCTTGCTTGATTAAAGCCTTGCTATTTTCCAGCACTTCTAGATGCTCTCAATAAGTATTCCCATAGGCTTTGCCTGTAGCCCTCCACTTCAGCAGCTTCACGTTCCACTTCAAAAAAGGAATTGATAGTAAATAGAGATCAGAGATAATGGGAACTGCAGATGCTGGAGAATCCAAGGTAATAAAATGTGAGGCTGGATGAACACAGCAGGCCAAGCAGCATCTCAGGAGCACGAAAGCTGACGTTTCGGGCCTAGACCCTTCATCAGATGAAGGGTCTAGGCCCGAAACGTCAGCTTTCGTGCTCCTGAGATGCTGCTTGGCCTGCTGTGTTCATCCAGCCTCACATTTTATCATTGATAGTAAATAGATGTTTTCACCAGCCTGATTATCTGGGCACGTTAATGAATTGCTTGGCACATCTCTGTAGGAAATTGAATACTGTTTCTATTTGTCATAGAAAAATGGTCTAGCTTCTCTACTTTCAGAAATATTGTCAATGTTTATACCTAGCATCTGCCTTTTCATAATGTGCATTTTCTACATCAGTTCCCAAGAGACAGATGAGTTAAGCCCAGTTCAGATTAGGGCAGAGGAGCAATTTGTTGTGGCAATTCATTTTTAATGAAGTTTCAGCAACCGAGAATAGTGAAGATGGGATAAGTAACTAGAACTGGTATACATCTACAGTTCACAAGTTCAGTATTTGATTCTTGCACAGCTTTTAGCCCATATCACTAATGTACATTTGAAAAATTATTTTTCAAAAATCCAGCTGAGCAACTATTGCACAAAAGACTGAGGGTTGCACTTGTGCTGCCCCTCCCTATTCAAGATCACTTTCAGCACCTGCATGTGCACATCTAAATTGGATTACTACAATGGTTTCTGCCCCTGCCACCCTTGTAGGTGACAAGTTCTGGAAGGGTGCCAACTTTTAGGTTAAAAAACCATTTCCTCATTTTCTGTAAAGTGTCTGTCACCATAAATCTATTCTGTGATAGATCCCTTCAAAATTCTGTCTATGCCCCTGTTTTTAAACAAAAAAAATCACGTACCCCTCAGTCTCCTCTACACCAAAAGGAAAACAACCCTAGTCTGGTATTTTAAAATCCCCAGCCCTGCCACCAGGGAATAAGCATCCTCTGCACACTCTCCAGTGCTATTCTATTGCTCCTATGATATGGGTTCCAGAGTGGCGCACAATACTCTAACAGATGGTTAGGCCACAGCTAGAGCTCCAACGTCACCGCCCAACTCTTAAATTGTTAGCCATGACGCACAAAGGCGAGTATCCCAGAATGTCCTTCATTATTCACCTGGCCTGCTATCTTATTGGACCAGTAGACAGACACCAAAAAATATCTTGCTGATTCTAATATTTCCTGGGTTGCTACTGTTCATGTATTCAGTCTGGTTTGTCCTCTTACCCAGACTGAATTCTATGTCACTTCCAACCTCTATCCTAAGGCTATTTAGCACCTCAATTTTCATATCGCAGACTTACTGATCACTCTCCTACATTTCAAGCTCAGTAGTTTATGTAAAGACATCACAAGGACCTGAATACCAATCTGTGCAGGATCCCACAGACTTTCAGTCACAAGAACACTCCTTAAACATCACACCGCTTGCTGCCACTCAGCAAATTCTGCAAACTGATTCCTTGAAGGGTTTGTTCATTTAGGAAGGTTGAACACATTGGGCCTACATTTGTTGAGATTTTATTCAAAGATTGAGGGACTGGGCAGTAGATGCTACAGCTCTCTCCCCTCTTGGGGAATCTAGAGCTGGGAGGTGCAATTTCAGAATAGGGCTCTCCCATTTAAGAGGGAATAATTTCTTAACCAATTTCTTTGGGTTTCACCACCTGAGTGGGGCCACATTGAATGTGTTCAAAGCAGAGTATTTGTTGTAGGTGAAAAATTCAAACTTAAAGTGAACATGTAGGAAAAGAGGACTGGAGGCTTACAAGCATCCTAGTGCTCAAACACCAAAATGGCTAACTCCTGCTTTTGTAGTTGTACAATATGCAGTTACAACCATAAAAAAAACACTTTAAATTCACAGCTTACAGTACTAATGTCACTTCAAAAAGTGACTAATGGATGATTGTTCAGGATTTTTTTAAATAAATGAGACAGCTGGATCAAGAGCAAATTTTGACCATTTCTAGGGAGACAACCTGAGTCTCAGCTTTGTTCTCTCCCAGATTTAAGTAAAGCAGTTCATTCCCATCAAAAAGGGGAGTTGATAGTGGCCACGTCCATGTACACAGATCCTTGAAAGTTGCCACCCAGGTTGACAGGGCTGTTAAGAAGGCACACACTGTTTTAGCTTTTATTAATAGAGGGATCGAGTTCCGGAACCAAGAGGTTATGCTGCAGCTGTGCAAAACTCTGGTGCAGCCGCACTTGGAGTATTGCGTACAGTTCTGGTCACCGCGTTATAAGAAGGATGTGGAAGCTTTGGAAAGGGTGCAGAGGAGATTTACTAGGATGTTGCCTGTTATGGAGGGAAGGTCTTACGAGGAAAGGCTGAGGGACTTGAGGCTGTTTTCATTCGAGAGAAGAAGGTTGAGAGGTCACTTAATTGAAACATATAAAATAATCAGAGGGTTAGATAAGGTGGATAGGGAGAGCCTTTTTCCTAGGATGGTGACAGCAAGCATGAGGGGGCATAGCTTTAAATTGAGGGGTGAAAGATATAGGACAGATGTCAGAGGTAGTTTCTTTACTCAGAGTAGTAAGGGAATAGAACGCTTTGCCTGCAATAGTAGATTCGCCAACTTTAGGTACATTTAAGTCATCATTGGACAAGCATATGGACGTACATGGAATAGTGTAGGTTAGATGGGCTTCAGATCGGTATGACAGGTCGGCACAACCGAGGGCCAAAGGGCCTGTACTGCGCTGTAATGTTCTATGTTCTATGTCACTGAACAGGCAATCCAGAATCCCAGGCTGTAGTTCAGAGGACAAAATTCCTTTTACAGTAGTCATAAGTTTACTAAAACTTGAGAAACCATTATGTCCAGCATCAAGATTTAAAAGTTACTGAAGAGGTTTGAAGTGCTTACTGTTCCAATTATATTTTTCAACAGTTCAGTGGTCATGCCTGGACATCCTCAATCCACTGAGGACTGAATTCCTAGTATTTACTACAGCCAATACAAGTCCTTCCTTGCCAAGAACCTTCACAAGCACGAGAACAATTAAATGCAACACTGGGCCCACATTTGTCCTGCTCCTCAGCTATGTGCAAAAAAAAAATAGCCTAATGCTGAATTTAAGAACCTACTTCAGGTCAGTAACGCCACTTAAAATTTACTTGAACCCAAGTCAATTTTCTACCTTTGGTTGTGGCAACTTACTTTTAGCCACATCTCAGGTCTCTTCTTCAGCCTTAAACGGGCATGATCTGACGATATTAACTTCAAAAATAGGTGCACTATTTAAATATGCGTTTGCATAATTTGAAAAGTTCCAGCTTCGAATGGTTGCAGTTATGATAGCTAAGGTTGAAAAATTAAGTTGTTAAAGCTACACTATTCTGGAACAAATTCTAGAAGGTAGAGAGATGACACTGTAAAATAAAGTCATGGAGGTATAACAATTGAGTTTCTTACATTGCAGAGGATGTAGTGAACAAGAGTAGAATATTCAACTATCAAATCCCCAACGTAAGGTTACACACCCATCAGCAAACTGAAAAAGCTGATATTTTAAAGGTAGTTTTTAATAGTCTTATTTTGGTTTAACAACCAGATTTCCAGCACACTGCATTAAATAACTGTACAATAATCTGAACATTGTGCCAGTTTAGTGGCCTTTACCATATTAAGGGTTCTGAGAACAAATTTGAGCTTACTGAGTCAGAGGGAGCTTGTTTTCTTTAGCTGAAAATACAGTAAAATCACTCAAAGCTAGTAAGTAGCTATATTTTAAAAGTCCTACTTTACAACATCCTAAATGCATGTAGGCCACTTAGCTCATGCTTGCTCTGCTATTCATAGCATCGTGTTGTACATTCCCATTTACCCTCAACCTTGGAATATTTTAAAAAAGGTGAGGGTAGATTCTTATTAGACAAGGGAAAAATCAATGTCCATACTCCACTAAAAGGCAAGGTTCCAAATATCAACAGAAATCCCCTCAACTGTTTGCAAAGGATGACGACCCCAATTCAAAAATAACAAGCATCACCCCATTCTGGATTTGCCCACAGGAGGCAACGTTAAGTGCAGTTGAGGAACATTCCAGATTTTACACCCAATCAAGTCAACTACTCAACTCCAGTTGAAACAAGTCCAGCCTGTCCAACCTAGAAGGCAACACAATCATTCCAAGTATCAATATGGTAAACTTCAGCACTGTCTCCAATGCATGTCCTTAAACAAGATGACAAAAGCTACATGTTAATGAGACTATATCTCCAATACTAACAGTATAACTTTTTTGTACACTTCCTCTCAAAGTAGAGCATGCCATCAGCTTTCACTTTTATTTGCATATTGTCAATGACTTGCAGTAGAGTATCCAGATCTTTGATGTCTGTTTTATTGTTCTTATCAAAATGACCTTCATAGTTTCCCCACATTATGCCCACCTAATCTACACTTAGTCATTCAATACTTGCTCTTCCTTCATTTGTAAAAGGTCACCATGCCTTAAATCCCCTCAATCTCTCCCAAGTTAAATCCAAAGTTTATACTAATTAATTCCTTTTTGCTCTAATACCTTTGCGGAATCTTGTACTAGACTTCAAAGTTTTAGAAGGCATTTGACAGGCTCCTTATCCACAGCACAATAAATTTCTTCAATAACTTGTGTAGTAAACATGGCTTTCTTTTCCACAAAAGAAAATCAAAGTTTCCAGATTATCATGCCCACTTGGAAACAAGGTAATTGGTTTCTAATACCTTCCACATGACATCAAGTTAAGTGGCCTATAGGTTCTTACATTTGATAGATTCAGGAAATGCTCCAGACTAAAGAAACCTTGCAACACTTATAATGCATCTATTCCCTCAATGCACCTCCTAACAGTGCAGTGGAGGCTGGGACATTAAATGTCTTCAAGGCAGAGATCGATAATCAAGGAATCAAGGGCTATGGGGAGAGTGCAGGGAAGTGGAGTTGAAATGCCCAGCCAGGATTTAAACAGTGGAGTGGACTCGATGGGCCAAATGGCCTTACTTCCGCTCTTGTCTTATGGCCTTAAGACTCCAAATGGAGTCCACCAGCGTCCACAAACTGGACCAAATAGCTCAAGTTTCCAAGTACTGTATCGCTTGATTGTGATTTCCCCAAATTCCTTTGTTCACCTTCTAATTTACAGACATTAGGGGCTTATGGTATCCTTACCTGATGCAAATATTTATCCACTACATCTACCATTGTCTACTATTAACAGCTCATTCTCAAGAGTGAATGTACACTCGTTTCTACATTTCAGCTAGGTTCTAAAGCTGTAATTCATCTAGATTAAAGCATTCTTTACACCCTAACCAGTTATCCAAGCTGCCAGTCATTTTAATAAGCTTCTTCCTCAAGCTTGATATTTTAACCAGATTGTGGGCTGTCCTCAATTCTACACAGGAGAAATTTAATACTATACTATTGATTCTCTAATCTAATATCCTAGTTCACTTCAGCTAGTTTGCCCACTGTTGTCCTGTTGAGTTTAACATACTTGTCTTAGACCTCATCTCCTCCATTTCAATCTGGAAAAAAATTCAAATCACAATGGCTGGCACCTAGAGGTGCCAGACTTGGGAGATCATTCATGGTGTCCTATTACACATAGGAAGTCTAGTAAGGCCTTCTCTGGCTGGTCCCAGAACATACTGCTCTAAGTAACTCAGTTCTTTTACGACCTCAAGGGCCTGATTTTTCTAGTCTAGTTTATCACCTATTGCAGTCCTTTTATCACAAGCACCCACTAGTGTGCATTGTACGTTCTATTACTCCATGGTTACTGTTCAAGAGCCTCTAGATCACTCCTGATTAATTTCTACTCAAAACACTACATCCTGCTTGGGAACAAAGTCCACCCTTAAATATTGCACCAAAACCAACTTCGACAAGAGTTCAGTGATAACACTTGTGTAGCCTATTTCTTTGATCTTATCCCTCAATATTCAGAGCCAAATTTGGTCATCCCACAGCCATGTCTCTGACGACTACTAGTAGCTAGACAGAAAACCCTCAAGACCTAATTACCCCAAATCAGGAATCTTGTTTTGATACAATGTACTATGGAAGCTTTCATTCTTTGGAAGTCTAAAAGTCTAAATGGATTCATTGAACACAATAGAAAAAGGAGTACTAGGCAGCCACTCAAAACCTGCTCCACCATTTTGATGTGATCATGGCTGATCTCATCTTTGTCTACTTTATGCTCTTGTCCACTCTCCATAATCCTTCAACTCAAATCTGTATCTCCTCAAATTTACTCAATGTACCAGCATCCACCACGAGCTAGAGGTAGTGAATTCCATAGACTCATCACCCTTTATGCCAGTTCTCATCCGTTTTACACCTGCTTTGGCCAACAGCCTAAACAACTAGGCCCAACAGTTTGTGAACAAGACCTGATGGAATACAGCAAAACCAACATTATCACAGTCAAAAGCAAACAAGGAACAGCCCAGGCCTGTCTCACAATTGACCAAAAGGTGCTCAACTTCAACATCTGGGTCATAACTCTCCCAAATACCTTAAGTACTGAGCCAGGGCAATAGGGAGAGATATGTTTGTGTACTCCCAGTTAAGGCCAGATCCCCCAGCACCATGAAGTGATCAGATCTTGGCATGGGTACATCTAGGATGACTTGGCCTAACCACATTGGACATTCTGACCCCTGCCGTGACACCACTGGCTGAAGTCCAAACATTCCAGAAGGGCTCAGAGAAAATAAGGAACGTTTGGTGGCCATTCCCTCAGTGGAGGCTTCATGGGAGACCCAACCACATACCAAGAACCAGAATGCCCTGCCAATGGAGCTCTGAATTGGATCCAGCAGTCCACCCATGTTCAGAGCCATTAGCATGTTTTTCAGACAGCCTGTGGAAGAGAAAGGTTTACCTAATGAGTTTTTTTTTAAAAAACTCAAACTACATTTTAAAATTTGAACTGCAGTCATTATCTGTGGACCTGGGTATGTACTGGAGTAGTAAGCTGGTTGAAGTGTGCAGAGAATTTGGGGCAACACCATTACTCTAAACTTGTAAGACTGATGTGCAAAAAAGTTCCCTTTACCTATATTACTAATTCTAGTTGTCCTTTCATAAATTCAAATGGATTTATGATTCAAGTACTTCACCACAACCTAGAGATTACAGCATTTTGCCTGATATGACACATTGTTTCATTTTTTTTTAGGAAACAGGATTTTGTCATCTCCCAATCCTCAGCAATTGTAGTTGAATTAAATTGTAGAGGCTAAAAATCCATACATCCATCTTGCGTCTTGCTAAACCTAGCAAATGCAAACTGTTAAATTTGGAGAATTTGTCACTAATTTGTCTCTTAAAAGTAGTCTAGCAAGAGATGTTAAATTCCTCATTCTTTCTAGTTCCTGGTTTCATTTTTCCATGTAGTCTGAAGACTAATCAAGTTCTTATTCTAACTTCATCCACATTTACTTGTGTAGAATTAAATATTCCCATAATTCCTACCTATTGCCAATTCTCCTAATTTGCTGAACTCAATCCTCAATTCCAAATTTTTGCATTTTTGCAAGCACAAGCCTCTTGATTTAACTTCTCTAGTTCCAAGTTCACTACAGCTGAGCTGTATTTGCTCCAAATAATCGTGATTTAAAATACTAAAAACAATTCAAACTCTTGAATAAAAAGCTCTTTAATTCTAGGCATTGGGGAGACTACATTGAGATTAGTCAACACCCGAAATTTACCAATTAAAATCTAGGTCATAATCAAGAGATAATTGAGCACAAAAGCTGCATTTTGCTGTTCAAACCATAAATATGGTCTAGTCAGAGCAAATCTGGTTAGCATGTAGATATTTCTAAAATTAACTTGTTCAGCAAGTAACATCTAAAACAGGTGGGATTTGAATCTGGGCCCTTGGTCCAATAGTAGGGGCATGCACTGTAGAACCACGATGGTTTTAATCCATTAACTCCAATCATGGAGTCTCCTGCTGTGACACTCCGTGTACCGCTGAAGTCATAGCCTTGGGTTTCTAAGGTTTTGTGGAACCTGCCTCCCTATTTGTACAAGACAGAAAATTGCTGCATGTTAGTCAATAAGTTTATTCAAGATGCTTTGATATTACCTTTGTATTCCTGATGCCACTTACTGGGGGTGACTGGATATTGCATGAATTATTGTCCAATAAACATTCAAATGAGCCAAAACAATAGTACAAATTGGCAGCTGACAGGGATTGCATATTCTTCTGGATTTTCATATCTCATGATTAGATTACACTTAAAACTGGTGATAAGCTAAATGGCTAAAGCTCAAGTAGCTTCTCACCTAACAGCGTGTGGGTTAATAGGATTGGTGAGGACTTCAAAATGATAAGGTACATGCACTGCTGTCAGAACAATTTACTGACTGCTGTTCTGGAACAAGCTCTTACTAAATGCAATTCTGCTTGATGTATACTCAACTTGCTTGTCATTAAAAGTTCAGTTCTGATCATTAAGTAGAATTTTAAACTATCAAATAACTAGCTATCAGTTCGCGTAGCTTCCATAATTCTCTGACTGCACACTTCATGATTCCATCACAACTGGATATCAAAATCAGTTGTTATAGAACTGTCATTGACCTCAGCTCTTCCCTCCAGCTTCCCCCTCCATATTGTCCATTCCTCACCTCTAACCTTGAACAGCTTGCAACCTTCCCCAAAAATCCAGAAACAGAACTGCTTTGGTTGTAACCATTGTTTCAAACTGTTCTGACTGAATTTATGACTTAAGATTTTCTCCTTTTTAAAATCATATCTCTCCCACATGATCCTGATGTTCTACACTGCATCAACTTCCAGTTTTCAGACCTACCTGCCTGCCCATTGGTAAGGGACAATTTCAGCACAAGGAGATAGTTATCTTGGATGGATGTCATAGTCCACGGCATCTCTGGATGAGTTCCTCACAGTAACACCCTCAGCCCAACAGTATTCAGCTGCTTCAAATGAACCTCCCCCAAGAGGATGGAGCAGAAATGCTTGCTGATGACTGCACAATATTCAGCACTAGACTGCTTCAGTATTGCAGGAGTTATGTTCAAACTGCAATAAAATTAAACAATATCTAGAGATAGTAATAACTGATGCTGGAGTCAGATAACACCATGTGGAAATGGAGGAACACAGCAGGCCCAGCAGAGGAGCAGGACAGTTGACGTTTTGGGTCAGGACCCTTCAGGGTCATTTTCTGAACAATATCCAGGCTGGTGCTGACGGGTGAGGAAAAACCCAACATTCATGTCACACAAAGACCGCCTCCAACAAGGGAATCTAACCATGAACAGCGATACAATGGTAATGCCATTGAATACTGAAATCCCACTAACATTCCAACAGTTACCAGTGACTAGAAACTGAACTGGGTTGCTGGGTCACAGTCAAATCTTGGAACTCCCTCAACAGCATTGTGGCTCCAAATACATCACTGACAATAGATCACTGCCACTTTCTCCAGAGCAACTAGGAATGGCCAATAAATGCTGGCCTAGTCAACATCCACATCCAACGTGAATTTAACCAAGTTAAAAGATGGTCTTAAGGCTGTTTCTTCCTCAAATACAAGAAATTCTCTAGTTGGATGAACCCCAGTCATAAAAAGAAGTTGCACCCTCAGTACTTGCATGGGCCTTAATTATGCCAGGCTTTGTATAACATTCGCTCTTGTCCTCCTTTCCTCTTCTCTAATTGATGCTGCTTCTTGTTCTCAGTAAGGCTGAACATTGAAGGTGAAATGTTGGCAGTAGAAACAAACATCAGGAAATGTAGCTGCTCAACTATCTCTGGAAAAAGACAAGTCTTTATAATTATTCCATCCCACACAGCAAGTTCTACTTAAGGAACATAATGAGAGAATGAAATCCTCATACATTAAGTGCTCTAGATATATTTGAGGGTTTTCCTTCCTTCCAGGCACCCCCTCCCCTCAATCCCTTTGCTCCCCCAGAGATGTTTAGTGTCCCTTTGCTCCACTGCATTGGAAGGATCATTTTGCTAAAAATCTCCTTTAAGTGATTATTTTGAAGGAACCACCGACGTCCTGGTATGCACTCTGTCCTAATATCTGTCTCCATGGTTTCATACCTCGTCTAATACCTTCCTCACCAAGATCCACGCTCAGGTGAAGCAGCACTTGATGCTTCATGTACTATATTCACCGCTCAGCACACCAGGACAGTGTGGTGGCTCATTGGTTAGCACTGCTGCCTCAACATCAGGGACCTATGTCTGAATCCAGCCATGGGGAACCATATGCAGTCAGCATGTTGTCCTTGCATGTGCAGGTTAGGTGGATCGGTCATACTAAATTGCCCATAGTATGCAAGGATATGTTGGGTTGGCTGTGGTGGATGCAGGGACAGGGTGGTTGATCTGAATTTGATGCTTGAGGGCTAAATGGCCTGCTCCCACACTATGGGGATTTTATGATTCTCTTGAACACAGTCTCTTTTGGGGGTTTGGGGAGGGGTAACAAACATGTCTGGGTTACACTGTCTACAAGCACAACCAACCCTCCGGTTGTTTGCCATTTTAACACCAGCTTGCATTAGCCTGATCTGCTGCAGTACTCCATGGGAAGCTCAAACTGGAAACACTTTACACCTTCAGGATTACAGGTCAACATTGAGAAAGAAAAACAGACTGTTCCATTTGATGTTTTTAAGTGCCAGCTGTATCTTTTTATATTTTTGCTCTTGATTACAGCAAACCTTTATTCTACCAATAACATTTTCTAGATCTATACTTAGTTTCTTTTGTGACCATTACCACATTTATTGCCTTTATTCAGTGGCGACTTTTCTCCCACAGAGTAACTGATCCCTGGTTTTTGTACTTTTGAAGCTCCTGTTTCAACAGCACTAAAAAACCCATTTATATCTACAGTTCTGAAGTTACATTAGGCTTGACACAAGCTTTTTTTCCTCTAGACACTCCAATCCAAGTTTGTTTTTATGCCATTTTAAAAGTTCCATTCTATACCATGTTTAACCTTAATGGGACTTAAGTTAATAGGCTGTCATAGAAAATCACTTCCATTAATATTGATTTTATCAACAGTACATGGGGAAAAATGGTGTTTAAAATACCAGGAGGATAATATGCTTCAATCATCCTTGGTGACTTGATGTATTTTTCCCAAATCAAGGACAGTGAGTTGTTAAAAAATTGAACACAGGAGTTAACATGCTTGAACTCTAGTATGTTATCATTCAAGTCATGGATAATGCAAGAAAACCTCAGCAAATTTTAAGAATACAAAAAGGAGATCATTTTACACTAGCCATGCAGGTGAATGTTATTCACAAGGAGGGACAGACAAATCAAACTGCATTGGCCACTCTTTACAACACTACTGAAACCAGGCCAGGAGAGTCTCTTTATTCTTTGAAAGCTTTAGCTTTCTAAATAGATGAGTTGTTGATAGCATTACATCTGCAACATTCACTGTTCAATGCTCGGTAGCAGTTCACCTACCTACCAGATGCCTTGCAGAAATTCAGAAAACCCTTAGGACAGTACCTTCTAGCCCTATGGCCACTTACATCGACAAGGGCAGTGGATACATGGGAATGTCACCTGCAGGTTCCTCTCCAAGCTGATCACCCCAACTTGGAAATAGTCAAAGGGGTGGTGATACAAGTCAAAATCCTGGAATCTCCTTAAGGGCATCAGGGGTCAACCTACAGCATGTCGACTGCAGTGACTCGAGGAGGCAGTTCAATGACCTTCACGTGCAACTGGGTTGAGCAATAAAATGGCCAGCGAGAAATACCCATGTCTCATGAGTGACTCAAGGGTCAAGATATTCAGGAATCACAAGTTTGGTGCCATCATGAATTAGATTTTAAAATTGGCATCTCCATGAATCCATCTGGAAGTCAGCAACCACTGGTAAACTATGCAAATATCTGGAGACCTCGGCACACTGATCAGTGGTCAAGGGCAGTAATGCAAGATTTCTCCTATCAGACACAATGTGCAACTATTAAACGATCACCACCCTTTGAACAGATGCTACAAGTGCAGAACATTCACTTTCACCACTCACCATCATCCCCACCCATCAAGTTTTGTACTGCATCTGATCGGAAGAAACTAGTTTGGTACCCCAACCTCTCAAATAGATCAGATGCTCAGTACTTAAAAACATGGAGTAACACTGTAGTGGCTCTTGCTCAGAAAATTATGTTGTAATACAGAGGCTGTTTATCCCGTGACAAACTGACTGATGATTGGTTTGTTGCTTGTTAAGAAAACTGGTGTTGCAATACATTGTGTGGCATCCGTTATACAAGAACACAGCAGGTGCAGGTCTGTACCAGGAACAAATCTGCAGCTACTCTTTCTCCCTCAAAATGAGGGAGTCATCTGGAAGTCACTGCCCTGGATATATTTAAGAATTTCCAGTCTAGTTCCTTACTTCAAGGAACAAAGGTATTAAACCAAAATGAATTCATATTGAATCTAGAGCACAACAGGTGCCAGCTAATGATCACAGTTCAGAAGCATTACACAATGAACGAGAAAAGCAGTTCTGGAGAGTGAGGCTTTAAACAACATTGGAGGCCACTGAAGTTTACTTTGAAACCATTTGGCATAGAGTCTTGTGATATTTAAAGTGGTCCTATTAGGGAGGATTTTGGGGACAGCTTTAAGATATGCCATCGTGATTTGTTTTAAACTTGTACACTAATGTTTACACCATCAGCTATTATGTACCTTGAATATTCTGCATTATGCTCCATCTTTCCTCAACTGTAATAAAATTGTTTCTTTGCCTGGGCTGCTTCACAGCTTTCTAAAAATTGGCCCCATCACTTCTTAGCCAATTACTGTAAAGTGTACTTTGTCCGTTTCTACACAAATTACTTCAGACAGGCTTTTAGCATTAGACATTATGAAGGAAGAGGAAGAGATCAAGAAACTTGTCTGCCTGAGCACTTATGTAGATGCACCTGCAAAAACACCAAAGGCAACTACAACTAAACTTTTCAGAGATCCAACTATTTCCTTCATCTGCATAAGCAATGAATTTTACAATAGCAAATTGAGCAAAAATTAAACTCCAAATTTAAGTCCAATTAAGAGTTGAAGGCTCAAATCCAAATATCAATTTAAGCCCCAAGATATTGGAGCAGTTAGCAATCAGACAAGAGCAGCCTGCAATCATCCCAATTTGATGGAGAACTCTGTCAGGAAGATTAAGTAGTTGATGAGTTTCAATTTGGTGCCATGAGAACTAAATTGGAAGCGTGGATACATGATTTTGAGCAATACATTTAACTTTCAAAAATGTGTTTGAATGATCTACCAATGTATTTTAAGCTGACATGGAGATCTTACAGCAAATATAAATTTTGCTTTATCATGAAGCTGGGCAAACAATACACCACTCCTGTTTATAGAATTCAAGTTATAAAGGTCATTTACATCTTAAAACAGGGCAAATGTTACTTAAATAATAGAAGATGTGGAACTAATTGACAAACATTGATTGCTGAACAGAGAACTAGGGATGCAGGAACTAGTTCTTTGAAGTTTGCAATGCAAGTCGATAGTGGTTAAGGCAGTATTTAGCACGCAGGCCTTCATTGCTGAGAAGATTGAATAAAGAGTTGGGATGTCATACGGTTGGACAGGACATTGGTGAGGCTTCTTTGGAGTACTGTGTACAGTTCTGGTCACCCTGCTACGGGGAGGCAACTAAATTGGAGGGGCTCAAAAAAGTTACTGGGATGTTGCCAAGACTGACTTTGTTCACCGGAGTGTAGGAGGTTGAGATGTGACCTTAGAAGTGGGCAAATTCCTGACAGATATGGATAAGGTGAATATCAAAAATGACTTTTCCACTGGGTACGGAAGGTCAACACTAAGGGGCATAATTTTACGGAGAGGGGAGAAAGATTTTAAAAGGAGGACCCAAGGGGCAACATCAGAGAGAGAGGTTCTTATATAGAAGAAGCCAGGAGGAAGAGGTGGATGCAGGTACAGTTACAACTGTTAAGACTTTGGATAGATATGGGAGCAGGAAAAGGTTAAGGGGGGGTATATGAGCCAGATGAAGGAAACAGTGAGACTAGGAAATATCAGGAAACTGTCAGCATGAATAAGTTACTCTGAGGGGTCTGTTTTAGGTGCTTATGACTATGACTGAAGCAAGTGACAACTTTCTACTCATTCATAGTATGTGGGCATCATTGGCAGGGCCAGCATTTATTGCCATCTGGACAAGCAGGGATAGGCAGTCAAGATTCAGCCACCTTGAAGGTTTTGATCACAATGACTGACAACCAGATGGTTTTTTGCAGCAATAGACAGTAATTACTTGGTAGTCATTAGGCTAGATTTTACTCATGTAAAATGTCACCACCTGCTATGGTGGGATCTGAACCCATGCCACAAGAACATTATGTCTTGCTTACTAACTCAGGTGACATTATGCCACCTCAAGAGTTTCAAAGAACTAGAATCTTGGAACAGGTAAGTTTTACAAATTTATGTACTAAAAAAGTCATACATTTCATAAATGCAAATCCTTTTCAGGGTGTACTTAATTTTCTCATTAATGCAAGCATAACAATCCATTTTCAATGGATGAAAACCAACATTTGCATCTATTCAAATATTTGAGAGAATGCAAATAATTGAAATACAACATCTGAAAGCTTCTTTCTTCAAAGTTCTGTAATCCATTTTCTTTTAAAAAGTCACCTCCAGAGACAGCACAAAAGTGTGAAGTGGCCAGCATTGCTAGGTTGATCATGGTTTGAACTACTTCTATGTCTTCAGTCTTCTGCTATTCTGTACCCATGGAAGTTAAAGATGTTGGGTGTACACACTACGGCACAACTTGATCCTACTCAGCTACAGCTGGCTTTGCTTTGTCCAGGCAACCATTTGCAATGTAAATGCCACTGAACTCCTAAGCCAGTGTACAGAATATGGATTCTAATTCTTCCATACTTGTCCAGTCACAATAGCATTTGACTCATTAAAGTCAGTGTATATTGAAGTGTCTAAAACTTAAGTCAGAAATCAACTGTTTCCTTCAGCACCTCAACAGACCAAATACCAGAAGGGAAAGGCTGTAGGCCATGCAAACAAGGAGTAAGCCATTCATGGATTGCATTCCTTCAAAGAATCTCACTTTCAAGGACAAATCAATGCTGGCCTGGCCAGCAACAGGGAAAAGGCTCAAGCCTGCTCTATTTGATATCAAGGGAGATCAGGCTGAAACTTAACATTCCTAACTACTAATAAATTTTCACCCCCTTGCTTACCAAGAATCTATTCATTGTGACCAAAAAGGCTCTGTAAAAGGAAGGAACAGATCCAAATCTTCTAGATTCTCCTGGAAGAGGCATCATCCTTCACATCTACTCAAGATTACATACAAGTTGGTCAGGTCGTCTCAAAACTCAGGCAGATGCAAGCCTACCCTGTCCAACCTTGAGGCAGGCTACCTACTCCTAGGATGGTCAACTAACTTTGAATTGCATTCAACATTTGCATCCTTCCATAAATAAAAAGGAGACCAATATTGTACAGAGCACACAAGATGTGCCATTTTCAAAGATGGATAACCCCCAATTATATTTGATACACCCAATTCCACTTCAGCTTTCTAATTTTTAGTGCAAATATTAGTATGGTGCATGCAAGAGGAATAAGTGATGGTATTCCTCTTTCAGATACCTATACTGATCTCCTGGCAATCTCACAAATGGTAACGCCTTCCTGCTTGTCCTCCAAACAACACAAGCCTCTTCTGTTTGAAGACTATCTTGAATTTTCTACCTGGGTCCAAACATTCTGACCTGATGCTAAAGCTGGCAGAGTCTGTGCTGCACCTAACATGTACATTTTTCCCCTGCTTCATTAACATATGCAGACACTCAGCACCTGACCAGCATGCTGACAGCATTTGCAGCACTGACTTCTGGAGTAAGAAGCCACTACTCCTCATGGACCTCAGGTCTGCATAGTAGTTGTTAGCAGGAATGCCAAGGCTTGTCTAGTGGTTTTTCAAAATGGTATCAGTTACAAAGGTACTTCTGTTTAATTAATTATATATTGCGTTTTCCAACCACCTGTCAAGTAGGCCATTTTGCAGAACTGCACTAGTTACTGATTTCAAATGTTACTGTCTTGTTAGGAAAATAAACTTGCTTTCTTCAGGCTATGGTATTTTCCTGGAGAGAATGACAGACACTGTCAGCCCTTGCAGTGGTCTGAATTCTGCCAGGTTCGTGCTCAGAAAATTTGATCGGATACCCAGGAGCCAGATCGTTGTCAGCCTGGTACTGTGCCATCCAGAATTCACAGTAACCGGTTCCTGACTAAAATTCAGTCTGTACATATTTTCTCTCTTTTGTTCTTCTAATCAACCTGTTCAGAGACATCTACTACACACCTCTGGAGCAGGTGGGGCTTGAGAGCAGGCCTCCCAATCTAGGGTAGGGATACTACCACTGCCACAGGAGACCCAAGCCCATTGAGCAACGCATTTATTAGCCTCACTTGGTCAACATGTGCCTTAAGTTCCTGAAGCTAGTGAAAGCGATGCATTTGCAGTCATGCAGCAATATTTTAATCTTTGTTCAGATCTCTGCTGTTCCATTTAATAGTGAAAGAATCACATCTCATGTTGTGACCAAGTACAGAGGCAAAATGCAGACTGGCTCCTTGGCAGAATAAAATATCAAATTCAACAAGCTATCTTGCTCATTTGACATATCCTAGTGACATCTTCCACAATGGGTTAGATCCTCAGTGAAGAATGCAATGTTCAAACCTGAGGAGTATCCAATCAAGATTAGTACAATAGTAACTTCAAGGATCTTGTGGTAATATTGGTTTTAGCATGAAGTTTTAACAATTGTATAACAGTTTCCAACTGGATTTGTAATAATAATTATCCAATGCCACCAATTCAGATAATTTAAAGAAACTTCCTATTTTTTCCAACTTGAATTCAAATACACAACTGAAGTGGGTGAAAAGAAATGAAAAAACCATGAGCTAAAGAAATTGTAGTACTCAACTGATGGCCTTTCAAAAACTTGAGTTTTGAGGCTCAATATAAATGCTGATAAACCAGCTAAACCAGTAATGGAGATTGTATTGTTCTAAACTTACTCCAGGCTTAAAAACTCAAGGCCACTTCAAATACTTATGTGGCAGGGACATGCAAACCAACCTGTAATAAGGGAAAAAGTTAGTGGCAAGAGATGGCAATAAGCATTTAGTTTGAGGAAGTTACTGAAGCCAAAAACTACATGCAGTCATTTACCTTTTAGCAGAAATTAGAAGTCAAGCTGTACAACTCAGTACAAGTTAGAAGAACATTACTGTCCACTTCTAATGACAGATCACCTTGACAACTTCAGGCAAACAGCATTCTTAGATTTCAGACCATACAAAAACACCCAAAGCCTAGATTTCAGTTTGCGAAATCTGAAGCATGTTAGCATTTGCAAGCATTTTAACCACACAGTTTGGTACCATGCACTCAGTAAAATGGATTCATAATTTGCTAAAGGCTTTGATTAGGTACATTTGTAAACATTATAACCAAAATTAGCATCACTTGCGCAAGAGTGTAAATCTGTAACTTCAGATCTTAAACATGTCAGATTTGAAGCCAATTGATGTCCTATCAGTATATTGGAATGCCAAATACAGCACTTGATCAATTAGACTGAAGTGTTAATATACACACATCAATGCCTTCAGCTGGTAATGACGTTTTTAAAAAGGTTCACATTTTTAAAAGCAAAACTGGAGGTTCTTTCACAGGTTTCAAAATTTGATCATCTGATAATAGGATTGCCTATCTGAACAGTTTAAATTCTAAAGTGTAAAGCCTATGAAGCTTAGCAAGCAGCTTTATAGAAAAAACTGGACTGAGCGCAAATGATCAATATAGATTTGAAAAGGGTTAATGAGGTGTCAATAAAGCATTTCTGGTTTAGCTCAGGAACCAAGTTTACTTGCAGTCCTTTCAATTAACAGATCTGCATTTGGATCACAATGACATTGCATATTGTGCTATACAGAGACGCTGCCATCAATTTCAGAACCAATTCCAATCCATCAGTAAACCATCTTGCATATCAAGCACACTCCATTTTAGAGGGTGTTATAGACCCTCTAACATCAGCTCTTAAAGGTATAGGCAATAACACTTAAAAATCTGTTCTAAGAAATATATAAAACCACTTTCCAGTTAACAGTTATTCTACACGATTACTTCAAGGGCCACGTTTTAAAAACTAACATACAACCGAAAACATTTATTCTATCCCTGCAATATAAACACTTCACAGTAGGATTTAAAAACAGGACTCATGACTAGACAAAATATGCCATGCTCACATTAACTTTGTCTTTTATAAGATAAGGCATATCATTACTCAACTAACCAGTTTATGATCCAAATGTTGACAAATTAAGTGCAAACAATTCAAGAGTACTGCCAAGTTCATGAAGCAAAGGTTTGGCAGAATTTAACATTTAACATTTCTTTGCTAAATAAATTTGAAATTTAGGACTACTTTCAAGCAAGCATCTATAAGTTGGTTAGCAAAAAGGTGTTCTATTACCATGATAACTATGACAAGTGTAAACAGTAACAACACAAATAACTATCACAACCAGAATTAAGTAATTCACCAAAACCATCTTTCCATGGAGGAATAAAAGGCCATTTAAATAATCAAGTAAAAAATTCCACTCTCATGGTTGTGATTCACTCAACCAGCTCTACCTTAATGGCAGTCACATCATCTCTGGTTGGTGAGTAGAGACTAAAAAAAGTGACCTGTACCTGCCTATTACAGGTCAATGCCAGGAGACAAGGGTAGATTCAAACTAGCAACTACAAACTGAGGAATGGTACAGGTAGAATTCTTCCAAGACTTGCTATAAAATCAATACAAAATGCTTCAACCTCCTTTTCTTAGAAAAAATTAAGATCTACACTTTATCAAAAAGAAGTTAAAACAGAAAACAGGTAATAATCGATTTTCAGCTATTCTTCACAGCAACCAGTTGAGCCCAGCAAGCAAAGGGTGAAGCTTTTATGCTATAAACAGCAGGTGATCTTGCTCTTCTGCAAGTCCTAATGCTACTAAAAGCCACTCTTAGTGTACTATAATTGGGCTTCAGTAGTTAATGTAGTATTGACTGCATTATATGGCAGTGTGTATCCTCTTTTACTAATGCCATTTGTATCGCCTTTGTACATTTACCATATTGCTTAGCCAATATCTGTTAAAAGCAATCCAAATCATGAATCATACACAAACTTTTAGCAAGGACAAACATCCAAAGCAGAGAATTTACAATTGACTTGGTACAGAGTCCACTTAGAGAAACAGGATTTAATAGGGCTGACTGTCATTTTTTGTGCTATGGTTTTCATCAACTGCAATCAGTTCATACTCATCATTTTCACCGACTTAACGCTCCCAGCACTATGGTATTGGTGACTTTTCCTCGCCTTACTGCAGCCATATCGCGCAAAGTCCCCACGTTAAGCAATGAACCATACGTCCCCCGTTATCCATGATATACATTACAGGCGCTTTGAAGTATGCAAGAGCGTGTTTGGGGGGGGGGGGGGGGGTGGTTGAGGTGATGATGGTGAATGAGGAGAAGAGTGGGAAGGAAGGGGAACGATAAAGCATTTCGCACATTAAGCTCTACAGTCTTTGAAGAGTTAAAGGAAGAGTCGGTTCACTTCGCTCGTATCGACGGGAGCACAGCAGGCAAACAGCCGTCTTAAGTCCTACATTAAGACCGAATCACTTTTCAGAGAAGCTGAGGGCTCATTAAAGTGCTTTATCCGAACCAGGAGTGGGTTGATAAACATACACGTGTTTCTATATTTAGTCTGATAGAGAACATGTACAGCGGAAAAAAGGAGCGAAAGTATGAGGCTGTTGGGAAAAAATGGATTGGAAAGTAATTGCATTAATTGTGTCAATTTCATCTCCGTAGCAACGGGGCAAACGGCAGCAACTGATCCGGACAGAAATACAAGGACAGAACTGGCTGCACTCGCTTTTTACCAACCGCGGGAGGAAAACTGAAGATAACTCGATGCAGCTTGATATTCGGTAATCCGCTCACTGATCTCTAATCCGTACACGTCGCCCCTGCAACTTCTCACGGCAGAATCAAAGCAATTGCATGATTTCCAAGCACAGACTTTCCCCATTTCCAAAATGGAATGTTTGCAGCACTGTAACCGGGGGAAGCAAATGCACAAGAAGCCATCAAGTGAAATCGAAAGGGGGGGGGCGACGTTAAAAGCAACTAAGGGGGGTAAGAGAGAGCACAAATACGTACAAAAGAAACGCAGTTTAATGTTGCACTAGGAACGAGAACATTCAATCGCTTCTAGAACTGAGTTTGTGGGTCCGATCAGGGAGATGCACAAGCCGAAACCCGGTCGGGGGGGGGGGGGGGGGGGGAAGAGAGGAGGAGAGAAAGAGAAAGAAATAGACGCATTGTTTCCACACGGCCCGGTATAAACACGGTAAGAACATGTGAAGAGCATTTCGCAAAGGAAGAGGAACAATATAAACAGACCGTAAAAGTGATCACACAAACCGCTTCCATCGCCGCTGTTATTTTGCCAGGTTTCATTTCACGAGACACAAATCCCTGTGGGCGGCGGGGGGGAAGGAGGGGAATAGAAAGAAGAGAAAGAATACGGGTTTACCAAAAAAAAATCCCCCCACCAAGCAGCGTGGCTCACCTTCCTCCTTGTCAAGTACCATCGTCCTCTGGACGCAGCGGAGTCCGGGGCACGGCGCTCCCTCCTCAGCGTCTCCAGCGAACGAGAATCGCTGGCTGAACTGCTGACAATCTTCTGCCTTTGAAGATCGAAAGAAGTGGTGACAACCGACTTTTTTTTTGGTTTTTCCCCCCCCACCACCAGCACCTCGGTTAATGTAAAACACAACAGCCCCACACCTTCAACAGCCGGTACCTAGGAAGAAAAATCACACTCAGCCGCTCTCAAAAGCCGGCAAACAGCCACCAGCAGCCTTTTCCTCCAATTTATGTGGTTCTGTACCCTTTAGGGTCCCTGGCTGGCGAATAAATGCACACATTTCCCAGTATTCCTCAGGTTCCCTGGTTAATTAAATCAATTCATTATGCTCATATCTGATTAGCAGCCCCCGAATCAATTATTCAATACACAAACATAATTGCCTGTGCCAGAGGTGTCTAAGTTTTAGCTTATTTAACTCCAAGGACACTAATTACCCCTAGGGCAAGGGAACTTTTCTCATTAATTCTGAGAAATACAAAAGCCCATTTAAGGAGTGTGCGTGGTTGACTCACAAAGGGAACATTCTGTAATACACGTGCATTTAGCAATGGAGATTGCGCGAGAGAGAAAGGGGTTTGGTACTAATTTATAAAATAGGTAATCTTATTTCTTCCAAAGGTACAATAACGAGCCACCCTCGAATCTTTTATTAAACCTTGAAACAAAATGGGATGGGGAGGGGGGCGGGAAGGTAAAAGTGGAGGGCGGGAGATCGTTAAACTGGATTCTTACCGATTTTTTTTTATTAAAATGACAGAACAACGGGTAGATCCAAGATCGTTCCCTCCAACTACAACCCCCCCCCCCCCGCTTCCCCTTTTTAACATTCAATCCAACTTTAATCCTAACCATTAGGAACTGGGCATGCAGAGCTGTCCAGCCACAGTTCTAAATTACAATCAAACGGTTACCAATTACACAAATTATTGACGGCAGATTCTCTTTTCAACTGCAAATTAAGGCTATTAAGAAAGCCTTTTTTAATGCAAAAGTGACTAATTAACCAACGGATGGGAAGTCTGCAGCCCAGATATCAAAAAAGTGCTCTGTGCACATTGCGGAAACACAAGGGAACCAATTAGTTTAATTATCAAAACAGCTAATTAAAATTGCACAGTTCCTAATTAGTTCTTTGCTTTTTCCTCTAATTGACAGGATGGAGATAAATGGGCAGCCGATGAAAAAAAAAGAAAACAGAGAAACTCTGGTTGAATATTTATGCTGACTTTATCTCGGTCTGTGTGGCAGCCTTGAAACTGGGAAATTAATGACCTTAATTCCCAAACTCTTTTACTCTAACTGCGCTCCCCTCTGCGTTCCCTAAGCATTCTGATTTTTATGGGTCCAGCCACCCCGCCAACAATTTACTCGGGGAAATAAAAGCCCTGGGAGGTGGGGATGATCCAACAATTCACTGCCTAATGTGACAGTTCCCAGTTAAAGACACAGGGCTCTCTTTGTACCTTACATTTAATCGCTGCCAGAAATCTGATCGTCATTACATTCTCTTTTCAAACCCGTTTCTCCTTGTTGCGATCTTCGCTGTGACTCCCCCCCGCCCCCCCGGCCAACCTTTAATCACGTTAATTAACCGTCTATTGTCTTCATTGCCTGGGGAAGGGGAACTTGTCACAAGTGAGCCGGCGGTTTTCATTTGCAACTTGATGTGTTTTGATACAAATTCCACGGTAGTAACGCCGTGCTGAACAAGCCAAACACAAACGCTACCAGGCTCTTCTGAATGTGGCCTTCCCGCTTAGGAAGGTTGTTAACTGATGTTAAGAATCGCTTCAATGAAGGGCAACCCTATCTATCATGGCACCAGCTTAAACGGTTGCTGATGTTTATAATAAGCATATAAATGGTTTCATAATTTTTCCTTCAACTTCCCCGTCTTTAAGAGATATTAAGTTTACTTTCAAAAATACAACTTTCCTAGCCATTTTAGCTGAACTTAAATCCCACTCCCCAGTGAAATCACAATGCAACTAGAACTCGTTGCATCGGAATTACAGATAGAACTGTCACACTACTGAAGTTTTTTTTGGGGGGGGAGGGAGAAACCGATGCTTTACGGTGACTAATCTAGTGGAATTTTATTTTTATTGTGTACAATTCCAAGCTTCTAATTGGTTTCCTCACCTTCACACCTTGCAGTAAAATCTACCCCCACACGTTCTATGCGCTGCTTATTGATTGAGTTTCATTTGCAGGTAGGGACAATAGTTTTCACGTGGAATGCATTTGCCCGAAAAGGCAGACATCCTTTGTGACAAAACCACTTTTATCCACCTCCTGCAGCCCTGTGCCGTGTAAAAATCGAACTCGTTTTGTCGAGATCATTAGGAGTTTGGTGAACTCCACATTCTAAATTGCTAATAATTAACTAGCATTGACTGACATTGTGCTCACAGTGATATTTCCTCACACACATATTCTGCTAGATCCTTACAGTATGAAATATTTTATCACATGACACAACAAAGGAAATAATCGCCGTCACACTACAATAAGTCTCCCATTTCAGATCCTCTGTGGTGGTAATACCATCCAATGGTCAGATGGCATTGCAGTAGTGAAACACTTTCCAGGATGCCGATTTTGCACTGTTCTGGGAACTTGACTTCATGTTTTGCCATGGAGTTAAGTATGTTTGAACTACCCATAAAATTAATAATTCTGGGCTCAAAATAATGCTGGAAAATTGAACTTTGAAATCAGGATTTTCTGCATGGGGATTATTTGCATCTAGAGAAGAGAAAAAAGACATTATAAATGGTTACATGGATACCACAGTACTCACTGTTGGTAAAAATACTTGTTAAAAACTTAGTATTGGAAGCAAAGTTGTCTCTATGTCTATGTACAAACAACTGGATGATAGATCCAAGTTTATTCCATTTTTCTGAAGTCGCCAAATGATTATGCAATCTTTGTTCTCTAGTTTCTCAATGTTTATCCCAGATTTTTGAAAATGTCAGATAAAACATTGGAAATAATAGTACATCATGAAACACATCTTTTTCAAAAATCACTTTTTGGGACAAATTACGTGATTTAAGGGATAATATGACAAACAAAATATACCCTTTACCTGGCCACACATGTCACTGTACAATTGTATTCAGCTTGGTTTAGAGGAGAATAGTCCCACTCAAGTCCAAAAGTTGTGGGTTTCAGTCTAACCCATCCAGAAACTCAGCTATTCCAGCACTAACCCTAATTATTCCATGGAAATAGTGCTGCAGGTATAAAAATCAATAAACTAGTAATCAAGAGTCCTAAGCTGATGTTCTGGGCACATGGGTTCAAATCCCACCATGGCAGAAGTTTGAATTCAATAAAAACCTGGAATTTAAATAAATAAATCAATAATAGACATTTATTGTAAAAACCCATCTGGTTCACTAATTTCCTTTAAGGAAGGAAGCTGTCATCCCTTCCTCTGCTGGTTTCCAAATCCACAATAATATAATTAAGTTTTGACTGTCCACTGAAATGATCCAGCGGGCCATACAATTCAAGGACATGTAGGTATGGACAATAAATGTTGGCCCAGCTAGTGAAATCCAGATCCTATCAACACATTTAAAACAAAGCTGATTCACTGCAACGCTGTCCTTTGG
This sequence comes from Stegostoma tigrinum, assembly GCF_030684315.1. Taxonomy (NCBI): domain Eukaryota; kingdom Metazoa; phylum Chordata; class Chondrichthyes; order Orectolobiformes; family Stegostomatidae; genus Stegostoma; species Stegostoma tigrinum. The sequence continues at coordinate 29,891,053 of NC_081370.1, read as the reverse complement.
GCAAGATACAAACTGAAACTATTCCTGCATTTTCTAGTAGTTCACCCAGCTGCTCAAGATTAATGACACTACTTGAAGATATGTCTTGAAATATCTGCTTATGCTGGTCAACATTCCTCCCTCAGTCAACAATACCAAGTACCGGATTAACCAGTCTTCTGTCTAATATTTGAGATTTTGATATGTGCCAAATGGCTACCATTTTCTTCTAATAGCATATGGAAAAAAATTGCCTTCACCTGACTGTCCTCAAATGACATGACAGTAGTGCTTCCAGGTGATTCACTCTACATGAAGCACAGATGTGACCAGATGCTATGGGCATTCTATGAAGTAATTTATGCAAATTGATTGAACTATTTATATGTTACTCATGCACATGTTGGTTACATATAATTTTAATATTATTTTTAGAAGTGAGTTAAGTATTTTAATCTTTGTATGGTTAAAAATATTTACACCAACTTCATGAATCATTTTTGTCACAAGTAAAATTAATGTCTGATCTCAACTGTTTAAATTTTCAGTATGGCAGCTAGGCACTTAAAAGGTTGAGGAGCAAAACAGATGACATCAGCCTACAAGTTTATAATTCATATTAATATTAGTAAAATTCAAATCAGTTATATATGCACAATTAGTCTCTGGTTTATTACCCACATGACAAAAACATTCAGATTACATATACATCAATTAATTATGCTATTTTGCATATGGAATAAATTACATATTTGATATTGGTTTCCTTTGATTTATTACTGTCTACTTGCTAAGTGAAATGCAAGCTGTACTTCATGCAGCAGTGTTGTTTGCAGTCTTAACTGCAGTGAATCTGTTATGCATCTTTCTATGGTTGTTAAGGCTTGCAGGATTTCCTCAATTTAATGGTTGGGAGACTGGTGAAGTGGCACCACCCACATTGGGTTCTTATGAGTTTTGAAGGCATGGGAAGTGCCAAAAAGCATTGTCCTAAAGATTGACTCATACACATCGTTCTAAGATCATACTAACTGAAATAAAAACTGTAGTCAGTGTAAGGTCATATTCACTTGGTCACTTGTGTGAGGATATTTCCACAGAAATATAGGTTCCTGTTGGATTCATTATGAACATATCTTGTAATTAACTTTGAATTACTAGTATTTGAATAAACAAACCAACAAACAAAAACAACAACTGCATTATAACTCAATAAAACTCAATGATTGTATATATAGGTCAGAATTTTACTTAAAGAGAATGACCAGAAAATTACTTGTATAAAAAGCTGAATTCAACTGTTGAATCAGAATTTTGTTAGGATTGGGTAAATGCTTATCTAATACTGGCAAACCATATTCTGGCAAATGTAATTTGAATTTATATTTTAGTTATTTTCCATGATGCCAAATATGAGGATCCTGGCTAATAGCTAGCAATGTATGTTTCACCTCTATTGTTAAATTCCTTGGTAACTTAAGAAAACAAAACAACACATGCAAGACCGACTGAAAGTATGTCATATTGTTAAAGGGTCTGCACACAAAAACTTGTTAATTCTACTTGGCTAATTTAGAATCTATCTACAGTGGAAAAGAAAGATTGAGACAGTTTGGAGGAACATACAAAATGTAGCAACAAATAGGGCTTAAAAATTGCAACGGGTATTATTTTTTCTAGAAGATAGAGCCAATGATGTTGAAGAATAGTTTTATTATTGATAGCCATTTAAAGGAAGCAGCCAGTTAATGTAGGCATATTTTCATATTTCAATAGTTGGTTAAAATCCAGTTTCAGAACAGCAGCCAGCCTTCCACTTATCAATGTATCACCTTTTGTCTAGCGTCATAGAATTAAATGATTATTAGGCTAATGTTTGAGTGGCTATGTATTACAGATTCATGTCTGTGGGCAGCTGGGTTGAAATTGGCCCAAATCATTTCACTCGAGAGCGGACACTTGGCTAATAATGAAAAGAGATTTCTATCACGTCTATCTGGGTGAGATTTGAACTCAGGTCAGAGACAAGAATGGACAAGTTTTGACCAGCTGTGTTTACCAGCTTCCCTGGAGACAATGTACTACTAAATTTCAATAGATAGTGGGCTTGATTTTGGCCCAGTCTTGACACTGCTCTTCTGGTTTCAAAGTAAAGTTTAATTAAAAAGAAATGCTGCCTTCCTTTGGTCAGCACTAGATGGTGCCACTGTAGGTTTTCTGCAATGCGCATTGCAACTAACTTTTTGATGGAGGTCGTTCCACAGGTGTTTGGCATCTTATTTACATGTAAAAAAGTATCTAATACCCGTTCCAAGTGCAGACCAGCACATCAAAAAAATGAATCTCACAAACTTTGCATTGGTATCAATACTGATACAGTCAATACAGGCCAACTCATTGTTAAGTTAGTATTATTTGAGCTAATCTTATGCTTAGAAAATTGATACAGTGCACATTAAGTTCTGTGTATCCCTATAAGTTTAGAAGGAGGAAACATATTGGTGTCTTTAAATGGTTAGGTGAGAAACACATTTATAGAAAATTACATTTCCACCAGTTTGTTGCTTCAGTAACTACAAAAAGAAAGGTCTATTGCTGCAGGAACTTGAAGACATTAATTTACGGAACTTCAATAAAAGCATGCTTTGCTCAGCACACCAATGCAAACACCACTTTGCTATTGGACTTGCTTTTTCAAAAAATTCTGTCATGTGTTAATTAAAATGTTCTTGAGGAATTCAATTAGAATGGGTTTGGACTTGACCTTGTGTAATACAGGATGGTTTATTTATGGAATGTTCTCTATTTTGGCTTCCCGTTGAAAGGCACATTACAACACACAACATCTTTCTCTGAAAAAGAATAGTTTTGATAATCGTTTGTTTTTCATTGTATTTTAACCCCCTTACACAAGATAATAGAGTGGTCCAGGGGACAAATGCTGTTTGGTGTATCCATCAGCAGTTGTGTTTGAGAGTAGAAATTCACAAGCCATTTTCCCCTTGCTTGGTTTTGATACATAAAATCTACAGTGTAGAAACAGGCCATTCAACCCACTGTTACATGTCAGTGAGTACTACATTTCACAGCTCTCCACTCAGAATACTTCATTTGCATATACTTTTCTATTCCTTTGCTTTTCCTCGAAGGTTACCCCTCGAAGGCACGGAAGCTATTTGTCTCATCTATTCGATGTACCATTTCCACATATGAATCACTCTCTCAGTAAGGAAGATAATAACTGAGATCGGGGAAGCCCAAATGCAGTCAAATTGGGTTTCAGAAGGTCGCTTGGTTCTGACTCTAACATTCTGGTCACCTCAGTTACCCCTCAGTGTCCTCTACTGAATCCAAAGAATTGTACTTAATACAAAGATGTGAATGTAGTTTTGTGCCACAAAATTTTAACCTATGCTGAGCTCAATGTTTTTGTGCTTTTGTTTCCCACCTGTTATTTGTCCATATGGCAGCCCTTTCACCCAAACAGCTCGCACAACAAAGAATATACATGTTGGCGCTCTAAATTCCATCAATACGAAGACCACTTGTGAGAGAAAATGTGAAATCAATTTTTCCATTGCTATGGTAGAATGCTCCAATTTTGTGAAATGAAACCCACTGAGATTTGATTTAAATCTCCATAAGTTTGCCTCAAGGATTCAATTAGGAACACAAGAACAGAACAGGCAAGTTAGCCCCTTGAGCTTCTTCTGCCATCCAGAGAGATCATGGATGATCTCACTCTCATACCATATACTGGCTTTTGCTCCATTTCCCTTCATTCTTTTGGCTAACAAACATTTATCAACCAGATTTTTAAAATGAATAATTGATTCAGCGTCAATTGCTGTTTGTAGAAGACTGTTACACGCTTGCAACGTCTCTCTGCTTGAAGCAATGTTTTCTAATTTCATTCTTGAAATGGTCTGGCTGTAAACTTTACCCTACACACCTTAGCCCCGGACTCAAAATTGTGGAATTGGCAAGTGGTCTTGGTATGTGAACCCAGAACAACAGATTTTAAAGCTTGGGGTTATTATAGCTATGCTGGTGGATTAGCCAGCACTTTTCACAGAAAAAGATATTGTGAAGCAAGCTTCCTCACTCCACCACCCATTTCACCAACATTACCTCACTTGAAGATGCAGCTCTTGCTGGGAATCAGTTCCACAGGAGACAACAGCATTTCACTCTTTCAATCAAGAGACTGTTATAAAAAGATATAAACCCAGATGGTGTGCGGCAATAGGCTATTAAACATAGGGTGCATCACTGGTGCCTCAGTTTGATTGTAGTCTCAACCAATATTCTCAACTCAATGAGTATTTTCCAACAGAGATCTCTTCATCTGCTCAGGGAGTGGAAAACTCCTGCGACCATTTTTATTACTGTGACTGATATTCTGGATCATATGTGCTAATTCAGCATGGAGCAGGGATTTAAACCTGGCACCTTTTGATCCAAATGGTTCAGTCTCCTACCAAGTGTTGCATTAAACCACTAAGCCATTAAGAAACCCTTGGTAGAGAAGTTTAACCGAATGAAATCGCAGCTACTTTTGCATCTGGAGGAGTTAGTAACCTGAACCAAGTTTTAAAAAAAAATAGGCTTACTTAATGCTGGTTTCACTAAACTGTTAAAATAATTTTTAAAATTGACAGGACAGAACAAATTTATAAATGCGCTTTTTTAATTTAAAAAATCAATATCAGAAGCTTAGAAATTATTAGTAATTCACTAACATTGCATTAAAAAGTTGAGAATTTAAAACATACTTATGTATATAGTATTCCTGACTCAACGTCACAAAACATGAAAAGACAGTTGCTCAAAGGCCATTATAGCACAACTCAATCAGATTTGTGGACCACCCAATCGTTAGATATTTATAGAGATGGAATTTATGAGTTAAGTAACTTGAGTCCACAAGTTTTCATCTTAAATGTCTTGGAAACTAGGCTCTGAAGTGTCATGTGATTAGTGAACCTCATCTACCAAGGCTGAATTTGTATTGTATGACATTACAGCTGACGTGTGCAAATTAATTTGAGATGGACAGAGTTCAATAACTAGCCCACCCATGTAATCGGGAACTTTGAGAGTTCAAGGAATTGCCTGGAATGATTACTGGATTATATTCATTTGTTGTATTACACAGACCTCGCTGTCAATCACACTGGAAGTTTAATTGAGAGGGCAGAAGCAAGGTTGTTTAGACAGTTGCTTATTCAGTCTGCCCTCATAATTACCACTCAAAATGAGTGCATACTAAGCAGCATGAGTGCAAGCACACTTTCTGCTACTATTCGCCAAATCTGAAATGAAATTCAGCATTAAGAACTGCTTTAGTCCTATCCTGTACATTAATTAATGTACAGTTGGATAGAACGAGAAGCATTTACAATTCATTCAAATTCTACTTGCTTAATTTTTTTGAACCAGCCTCATTAGGAAGTCTAGCACCAAAGACTTATGTTTGTAATATTTTAGAGTCACAGAAGTTGTCAATATTGTACACATGTATTTATTTATCTCAGTGGCTTAGTTGATCACAAGATCTTAAGTTCAGGTCCCACTGAGGACCTGAGCATAAAACTCTCACTGATATTCTATTGCATTCTTGAGGTAGTGTTGGGCCATCAGAGGTACCATATAAAGGCAGGTCTTTGTTTCTTTTATTAATGTATATTTTTATTGCTGTGCATATTAAATCATCTTTACTTGGGACTAATTATTGTCTCTGACCAGAACAAGTATCATCTTGACCCTGCACTAAATAAATGTTTCCACATTGTTTGTTGTAGCACGTTGGGTTAATCACATGATTTAGTGAAAACACTTCCACAGAAGGTAGGAGGGACTCTGAGCAGCCAAGTCACTCCGGGGAATCCTCACACATATTGAGTACAGCTAAATGTGTAGCAGATGAAGTGGTACAGGCTGCTGCTTCTTTCTCACCTGCTTGGTTGAGGAATGGCACACCATAGGTGTGGAAGGAGATGAGATGAAAGGATCGTTTAAAAACAATGTAGTTTATCAGGAGCACAAATTGTATTAAGGATCACATTAGGATAGATCGGTGGAGATCAGCAGCCTTTTAATAATGAAGGATTATAGCTGACCTTATAGAAGTTTATAAAATCATGAGAGGCATGGATAGGGTTAATAGCCAAGGTCTTTTACCCAGGGTATTGGAGTCCAAAACTAGCCGATAAAGGTATAAGGTGCGAGGGGAAAGTTTTTAAAGGGACTTCAGGGGCAACGTTTTCATGCAGAGGGTGGTACATGTATGGAGCTGCCAAAGGAAGTGGTGAAGGCTGGTGTAATTTCAACATTTAAAAGGAATCTGGATGGGTATATGAATAGGAAGGGGTTAGAGGGATAGAGGCCAAGTGCTGGCAAATGGGACCAGATTAATTTAAGATATCTGATCAGCATGGACAAGTTGGATTGAAGAGTCTGTTTCCATGCTGTACAGTTCTATGACTAAGTCATTTTACACCTTAGATGGTTCCACATGAACATGATTGTTTGATTGGTGTTCTGCACAATGAGTCCATGATTGTTCTTTGTTTTATCTTTCACAGGATGTTAATCAGTGTACATATTGTAAATATCATTGCACATCAGAGCACAACATTGCTTAACTGAAATTAACTTGTCCTCTTTCACAAATTCCTCATACGCATTAACAGCTAATTCTGAATAACCACTAAAATAAGTTTTTGCTAGCATTGATTAACATAGAGCATTCCAATCAGAAGAACACACAGGGTTAGATGGCCTTTTTGACACAGTGATAAGGCATCAGCATAAAAATGGGTAACCTGGGAGAATTTCATTAAAGTTCGCGGTCAGAATTCCAATGTTAATTGGTTTGCAAAGATTTTATGTTAACTTTGAGACCGAGCCTCCCTGGAATAAAAGGACAATACAAATTACATAAAACCATCTACTTTAAGTTCTAATAATTAAATAAAAATGCAGCCGAGCCTAAGGTGTGCTTGGTTAGTAGAAAGTGGGCTTTATATAATTTATACACCAGCTGTTGCAACAGTTTTTTGTATATGCTTTTCTAGGCCATTTCCTTTCTGACTGTGTCTGATGAAATTCTGCTGTGAGAGACTTGGGGGGTGGGGTGGGGGTGGTGCAGGAGTTGGTGCTGTGTTGGTGAATTGAAGGTTTTAATTCCTCTGGTGTTTCTGAATGGAAAGGCATACTGGTGGGAACATTTGATAGAAGGTCTGTAATCAGAATACGCTTGTATTCAGCCTCTACAATACCGAATCTCATCAAATGTTAAAGCACAGGCATGTGTGGAAGGATAGAATTTCAAGGTTTTAGACTGTCCCCATTTTAGACACTCCTCCGGGAGCGTGTGATTACTCAGGTTTAGCAGTTTATTGCCTCATCTTTCAATATCCAGTGAAGCACAAAATTCTAATCTAAGTTGTTCTTTCTACTTAAAGAAAAGGCGTCGAAATGCTCAGAGACTTTAGTTAACATTGTGGTGAATCATTTCTTGCTCTGATTCAATACGATGTGGGTAAAATGATTTTCTGATGTGAACAGGCAGCCCATTATTGGTGCAGTTAACATATTTAAAAAGAACATCAGAAGGTACAGGCTGTGCAATCCAAAGAATAATTTGGATCTTTTACTGTTTAAAGAAACAAAAAGTTTTCAGTGGATCCAAAGCTTATTATCATTATCGGGTTTTCATTACAGGACAGGCTCGTTAATCTGATTTTACTTTCAAAGAATCATAACACTTTTGTTTGGCCACTGGATCAATTTAAAATTGAATGTATATGACACTCCTTTGTACTCAGATTTTTAAAGCAAGATGTTTCAAACATATGCACACAGAAAAGATAATGTTAAATATTTAGAACTAAGCTTAGCATGGAAATTCATCCTATGCTTTCTATGATTCTGGAAGAATGAACCAATTATTAATCACTTTTTTTAAAAAAAAGCTTGTGGATACACATACACTGAACACTCAAACTGGTTTCCTGAAGAGTAAGTGTCAGTTTCAATGCCCCAGTACTACTTCTATTTTCAATGTCACTTTTGTCATATTAAAAATGATCTCTTCCTTACTTAGTTATGTGCCTGACGTTAACAGATTATTGCAATAACGTTTGAATAGCTTACCTGTTTAAAGACATCCATTCAAGTGAGGATCATATACCTGCAGATTTTTGCAGCTTTCAATACACAGCCTAGAAAAACAAACAAAAATCAGAGAGAAATGTTCATTATTTAAAGAGTTATTTTAATGAGATGACCAAGTGTGCCAGAAGAGAGCATGTCTTTTACGTACTGCCATCTTCCACTACTTTTTATCCAATTGTGCAATTTTCTGTGAAAATTAAATTTAATTATCCAATTACAATGATTATCTTGCAGAAGCTGCCCACAACTGTGCCTTTATTATCCAGTCACAGCTGTTACATAACACAGCAGAGGACTCGGTAATTATTGAATTGAATAGAATTAGGTTCATCGTCACATGTACTCACATGAGTACAGTGAGGAGTTTACAAGTCGCCACTTACAGCGCCATCTTAGGTGCAAAGGTACCTAGGTACAGTGTATTAGGTACAAACCAGAAAAATAATGAAAACAAAGTTGTAAAGTTAAACATAACAATCCTTATTAAAAAGTCAGAAAAACAAAGCAATCCAGTTAACAGTTCAACACCTAAGTGCCTGGACATGCTGGGCTGTCACACCTCACAGAGGGTAGACCTCCCCTGCTTGGGGTCAACCTTGCCCCTGCTGCTGTCCTGGGCTGCCCACTCTCATCACCTTGCAGCCTGTTCCTGCTACTACTACTGCCATGTTCAATGACCACTCAGTGAGGATTGTAACAATTGAAGAGAGGGGAAAAATATCAGAAAATTTGAAAAGAATCTCTGAAGAAGAGTGAATGTCAGCTTTGGAACACTAAAAAAAAATCAGCATACTTTGTGTATGTTTTATGCATCATTAATGAGGTATTTTTGCTGATGGCATCATCAAAACTAGTGGCTAGGAGAAGAGGTTACTGGGTTGGATATAAAAACTATGAATCAATGGAGCTACAGCCATTAACACAGAATTTGAGTGATTGCATATTTTTAAACAATGTTAATGTTGTTGATTTAGCTCCCTTAGCATCTTCTCCAAGTGATTTCCTTTAATGATACTATCATATATAGTGTTTAAATTCATGGCAAGTAGAAAGAAGGTATTGATGAGATTATTTTAGTACTATCGTGAAGCGTGGTTTTGTAGGTGACATAATATTTTATGCAGTTTGTAAAAATACCCTGATATAGGAATCATCACAAAAAGCCTCAGTACCTCTTCACAAAATAAGAAAGCAATGAATGAAAAACACATTTTCTCATTAAGTCCATACCTTCTACAGACTGTATATATTCCTACTGGTGTCTACGCCATTACTTAACCCCTTGAGGGAAGTGTATAAATATTCCCTGATTCCCAAGGTGTTAGATGTAATATTCAATTTATTGATCCATTTCTAAATCTTCACTGGCTTGTTGCTTTGACAATTATTACTCCACACACTCCAACTTCCCCAGATACACTGGAAGTATTGTGCTGTATGCATTATTTTAGATTCTCATTCTTTAGTATCTCCTCGTCTATTCTCAATTAGATGCTTCTCTTCAAAATAACATGACTGTTTTAACTTCAACCACTTTCACTGGCAGGCTGTTTCATATGTTTACTACTCTGTGATTGAAAACATGCCTTAACATTTAGAATGAGACTTATTAATTTTATATCCATGAACTCTATTTCTGACATCGTGTAACTAAGTGAAAACTTGTCCATATCAATGCTAACTCTGCATTTCTGGCACTTTAAAGACCTGGATATCATACTCCTTTTATCTTCTTTTCTCCAGTAGAAGTAAACACTGTACAAGTTGTACAAGATTATCATCATATTTTGAGATGTAAATTTATGTTTATTCTCTGAATGCTCTACAATGCATCAATATGATCAATTGATGCATGGTTAGTAGAATAGTAAGAGCTATGCTAAGAATGAGGCCTAAAAAAAGAAAATAATCAGCTTAAAATTGCTCGTATCAACTGTCAGATTTTTCATTACAACTTAAAATACAGTTCAATGTAACTGCCAGAAATTAAACAAATATTCCCATTATCTCAGCATTCACTAACTGGCATATATTGTTTATCTGTTTCCTAGAAGTCTGTTTTACATCATATTTTGTTTCTCAATATAATGTCCTGACCAAAAGAAAAACTGAGACAATGACAAGAATAGACATATGGAACATATCCCCAGTTATAGTGAAGTCTAAAAAAAAATGGACAGTTCTAATCTTCTGTTAATATTGAGAATTTCAATAGCAATGTGTCTACAATCCTCGAAGGGTTTAATGAAGCAATAACAAATGTCTGCATGAAGTCTACCAGGAAATTGATGGTAGGCAGGTTTATTAAAGGGTGGCCTCATAGTCTTCATCTCAAAATTGATCAGGTATCCTCAGTCACCTTATACATTGTTCAGCCGATTTCTCCCAACTTGAGTATTCATTTTATTTATCATTGAATCATTCCATTCTTAATTGCCAAATATATTCAACTGTCAAATAAGTCAATAACTAATTATTAATTATATTCACTAGTGAATCATTCAATTACTGGTTGCATTTTCTGATCAGTTCACCATTAACAAATTTCTTCATTTTCAAGTTGTTAAACAAGTCTTGATTATTTGTACCATTCTCCGATCGATCAGGCTATTGTTTGATTTTGAGTACATTCTCAAATGTCAAATACAGGATGCGTCCTTCAAGGTAGCAGAAAATCAAATTAGTTGATGACATTCCTCAGTCACATATCAAATTCTGTTCTTCCATTATTCCTGTTCCTGTGCTCAACCATATTGACTCACAGCTAACCATAGTGCCTCAATTTTAAAATTTCTATCTTTGTTTGTCAATTCTCCCATGACCTCAATCCTCCTCATCTCTCTAATCACCCTACACATTCCCATCTCTAATTCTTTTGCCCCTTTAAATGTGTTTGTTAAAATTTAACTCTTTAATTGAGAATTTAGTTATCCGCCCATTGTCTCATGCGTGTAAGTCTTCAATTTTGTTTGATAATTATCCTGTGAAGCAGCTTGGAACATTTTAACTATACTAAAAAGTGTTATATCAATGCAAGCTGTTGCTGTTCACCAGCCCAACTCTAATTACTGCCTGTCTTCCAAACAACCTATACTTAATTATTGGATATTCTCCAACCAGTCCATCAATTACTGAGTATACTTTTCAGTCAGTCAAATTGTCCTCAATTACTGTGTATATTATTCAATCAACTTACTTACCTCAATTACGAGCTATATTCTCAAATCAGTCTGTCTCAGTTACCAGATATAGTCTCAAATCAGCTAATTCTCAATTTCTAGCTAAGTTCTCCACTCAGCCCAGTCTCAATGAGCCAGTATATTCTATATTAATAGCCATGAATCAGATGCTGTCTCCCATCAGCCAATATCACAATCACCAAATATGTTCTTCAGTCAGTGATCTCATTTCATCTCACTTTCTGGCTACATTCTTCAATTAGCAGATCCTCAATTACTGGCTAATTGTAATAATTGTTATTGGATATATTCTCCAATCAAACAACCTATAACCTGCTATTCTCAAATTAGCCTATCCTCAATTATTGTCCAATTTCTGAATTTGGTCTATCTTCAATTACTATTATAGCCTGCATGGAAATATAATTACTACATTTGGGTGTATGCGGTGCAGAGGTAGTGGCCCTACATTTGAACCAGGAGGCCCAGGTTCATGCTCCAACTTCTCCAGCGGTGTATAATGGCATGTCTGAACAGGTTGATTAAAGATATCTGTAGTGGTTACATTAACAGACTGTTAATCCATGAACATCTAGATGAATAATTCAGAGAATGAAGGTCCAAATCCCTCAATGGTAGTTTGATAATTTGATTTAATTTTAAGAAGAAGGGAATAGAACCAACTGATACTAGTAAAAGTAATTGTTTTAAGGGCTGTCATGTTAAGCCTTTTGGCACAGTGGTAGTGCGAACCTGGAGGACTGGCTTCATGTCTCACTTGTCCCATGCGTGTGCCAAAACATGTTTGAGCAGAATGATAAAAAATGGTTAATTTAATCAACTGTAGAACAGATTGATGGAAATATCCAAACACCCAGCTGCTTTTTTGTTGGAGCAGTGATCATCTCCCAACTCCTGGATAGAAAGCTTTAGTTCAAGTCTCACCTGCTGTAGAGATTTGTGATAACATCTGAGTAGGTATATTTGAAAGTATTTCAGATTCAATTCAAAGGCTCTTGTTATACAGTGATAGTGTCCTCACCTCTGAAACAGGTAGCCCAGGTTCAAGTCCCACTTACTCCAGAAGTGTGTGATAATATCCCTGAACAGGTTGGTTGGAAAATAAATAAAAACCTGATTGAGCTTTTAGGGCACTGCAGTAGCTGGAGCATATTCTGTCCCTCTCCAACTCCGTTTCAATTTAGTTCCCCTCCCTCTGTTGCTACACTTCATTTATTTTTGTTATTGTTGCACTGGCACTGCTGGGCAACACTTGTTAGTTATTACTGTTTAGTTGTTTTAACAAGTTAATTTGGATATTTGGCAGTGGATATCTCAAAAAAAAATCAGCTGGTTTACTAAAGTCCTGTTGTGGAGGAAACCACTTTTTGCTATTGTTTCAACTTCATAACACTGTTGTCGACTCCCAGCATTGGCTGAAGGAGCCTAATAAGCCATTTCAGAACATCTGGAGATGGGCAACAAATGCTGGCCTTGTCAGTGATGCCCATATCCTCAGAGTCAATAAAAATAAATTCTCCAATTAGCCAGTCCTCAATTATCACTATATTTTCCAATTAGCCTATCCCTAATTACTGGCCACGTTCTCTCATTAGCTTATTCTCAGTTACCAGATGTATTCACCAGTCAGTCCATCCATCCTAAGTTGCTGGTTACATCCTCCAATTAATGTGTTTTCAATTATCAAATAATGTTTTAAATTAATCAGTTCAGCTGCAATATTAGCTGTATACTGCAATTAAATATCACTGTATATATATTCTAATCAGCTCTTACACAATTATCCATATATCCTAAACCTCATCTGCTCATTCTCAATCACATTGTATTTCTTCAGTTGATCTGCCAGTCTCAATTTCTTAGGTATTGCACATTGCTGTTCGATGTTCATGAATAGGAAAGAAGTAATTTTTCTTTACAGAGTTCCTGCCAACTTGTTTTGTTCATGTGTGACATTGCTCTCATATCTCTGCAGTGTGTAACAACATTATGATATGAAGGCACTTCAATTATATGTGAGAGTACTGGGGTTTCATTTATCTGACAATACTTCTGATGATGATGATGATGATGATACAACCAAATCTACAAAAACATGGAAATAACTTTTGAGCAATTGAGTTGGTGCTGCCAAATGAAATCTCATGAGCACTGCACCTTTGAAAGCATATATTGACTTTGGAAGGGGTGCAGTGAACATTTACCAAATCAATACCAGGGATTATGTTATGAGGAGAGATTACACAATGCATATTGTGGTTCCAATAACATAGTTAACAGTTCAATATTGTGAAAGGAATTGTGAAGGTAGATAATGAGAACCTCATGTATTTGTGGGGAAGTCTAGGAGAAGGGTATATAACCTTAAATCAGGGACAGGTGGTTTAGGAGAAAAATGAGAAAAATATTTTTTAGGGTAAAAATAGGAAAAGCCTTGAACTCTCTTCCACAAAATTTAGTAAATGCTATCTCAGTTAATCATTTAAAAGCTGAGATCAATACATTTTTGCATGTCCAAGGTATCAAGCAATATGGAAATGTAGTTAGGATACAGTTCAGCTACGAATGAAGGAATAAGGGAAGAATGGAGTGCTCCTGTATTTAAATATCATTGTCAAGACTTATTTTGCTATACCTGGCTGTAGTGATCAAATGAATAATGTTGTTTTCAAATGATAATTTTAATTAGCTAGGCTAACCGCTATTAGTCATCTGGATGCCTTGAGTGCTCAAGAGACTGTTGATGATGAACTGAACTATTTTGTTCCCATTCACACCTGCTTCTTGTTTAGCCAAGGCCCTTAACCTTCTTGAATCACCATTTGTTAAACAGACACAATCAGATGTTTGTTCTTTCATCAAAAGAGAGATTCAGGAAATGCTAGTAGGAGTTTGTAGATGTTTCTGCTTCCTTCGTGGATCATGGAGTACCATTTTGCCACTAATCTATCTTTTCACTGCAAGATTCAGTGCAGCAGAAATTGGAGATGTTTCACAGAGGTGAAGGAAGTAGATGAGTTGATCTTTGTCCATGGCAGACGATGTGGTGGCATGACTCAAACACTTACTGTACTGCACAAGAGCTTGGTAGTACTGTACAGCTTGACAACTTCCAGTTATGTAGAAGAAAGTAATTTAAATTTCTGGCTGCAAGTGATCTCCATAAATAGCTTTAACTGCACTGAAGTTTTAATGGCAATGCTTAAACACCTCGATTAAATTACGGCTTTGTTACTCACTCTCATCTTACATTATTCAATATGGAATGAGCAGGTTGATTGCATGTTAACTTGAGGAGGAACATTGACATTAAATGTTAGATGAAACCACTTCATTTTTCATTAAACATTAGAATAAAAAGAAGAAATATATGACCAAAAACGTGGAGCATCTCAATAGTTAAACTTCAAGGTAGGTCACATTGATTGTTCAGCAGAATACCATTATATTGGATGCAAATAGGTGATGTCATGTGGACACTGAGACAAACATGTAGACATGCTAGCACAACAGATGTACGCGTTTTTTATTCCGGTAACCTTAGTTCCTATGCTCAGGTTCTTATTAGCTTAATGAACAGTCAGTCAAATTAATCTGAGGTCACCAAGCATTCAAGCATTTTGAAATTTAAGTTAAAAGAACGCTTGGACAGGAAAACAACACAAAATATAAAACTGTCATGTCAAGTGACAGGACGCACCAGGCATGGAAATCCAACATATTCCTGCTTAATGTTTGGGTGTACTTACCTTGTGTTCTTCCATGCCCAGCAGTCATGATTACTATATCACATCAGGTGATTTTCAGCTTCTTAAAACCGTTCCTTAAAAGTAACAGTGCTTCATTAAAGTATTAAATGCAGAATGTATGAGCAGAATATAATTCCATTGGAGTCAGACACCGTCTATCTCATCATTTATGCGATCCTTCTTCTACCAAACCAAATTTGCCAACTGCTGGTTTTAATGGAGGCAGGGTGGACGAGTGATGACCAATGCCTTCCTAAGGTTGCTTATTTAACTATTTTAGTGAAGCTGCTTGCCTCAGATTCTATCACTCTTCCAGCTTTTGCACTAGTAGCCTGAGTTTCCCAAACCTTGGAATAGCTGGGAGGTAAAGAAATGCAGGAAGTGCTTAACTGGCACAGCATGTTTCCTAGGAGGTGCAGCAGTGCCTTACCTTTGACATTGAGCTATATTGGAGCCCCAATGTTTGAGAATGTATCCCCACCCCGTGAATAGAACCTCTTGCTTCAACACTTAATCTGCTTCAGTGTGAGCATTGATTCCATCAATCACCAACTGACTTTGAGTGATGAAGGGTCTAGGCCTGAAACGTCAGCTTTTGTGCTCCTGAGATGCTGCTTGGCCTGCTGTGTTCATCCAGCCTCACACTTTGTTATCTTGGATTCTCCAGCATTGCAGTTCCCATTATCTCTGACTTTGAGTGTCCCAGTTTAACTCCAATCTATGCCTGACACCCACACCCATCCCACCCAGATTACACCTTGACCATCTGGCTCACAATATAACTTACCTCTAATTTGGAGCAGATGGAAACCTATTCCTAGGCTGGAGATTCTCCTGGTGCATTCCTCACCTGACAGTGGACTTGTCAATCAGTCTGGCATCTTGGCAGTTAGGGAACCTGACTCCACAGCGCTCAGAAAAACCTGAATTTCTGGTTTGTGTCCTATCCCTCTCCCCATCACTGGTCTGGAAAACATCTTTCAGTAAATATTAAAGCTTCAGTGTCTTTTGTTCTCAGTTGATCCTAACCCAGTCTTCACCTGACATTCACATATGTACTTCAGTTGGGATTACTGATTAGCAATTTTTATACAAGAAACTTGTTGATTTTTTTTTAATCTACCCTTAGTGCACTGACACTGAGATTAATTATCATGCCCCTATACTCCTGTAATGGCTGAGATCAGGCAACCAAACATGATTTTGGGATCTAACCTGGTATTTACCTGATCGAGAGATAATGGGAACTGCAGATGCTGGAGAATCCAAGATAATAAAGTGTGAAGCTGGATGAACACAGCAGGCCAAGCAGCATCTCAGGAGCACAAAAGCTGACGTTTCGGGACTAGACCCTTCATCAGACAGGGGGATGGGGAGAGGGTTCTGGAATAAATAGGGAGAGAGGGGGAAGCGGACCGAAGATGGAGAGAAAAGAAGATAGGTGGAGAGGAGAGTATAGGTGGGGAGGTAGGGAGGGGATAGGTCAGTCCAGGGAAGACGGACAGGTCAAGGAGGTGGGATGAGGTTAGTAGGTAGGAAATGGAGGTGCGGCTTGAGGTGGGAGGAAGGGATGGGTGAGAGGAAGAACAGGTTATGGAGGCAGAGACAGGCTGGGCTGGTTTTGGGATGCAGTGGGGGGAGGGGACGAACTGGGCTGGTTTTGGGATGCGGTGGGGGAAGGGGAGATTTTGAAGCTGGTGATGTCCACATTGATACCATTGGGCTGCAGGATTCCCAAGCGGAATATGAGTTGCTGTTCCTGCAACCTTTGGGTGGCATCATTGTGGCACTGCAGGAGACCCATGATGGACATGTCATCTTCCACCCCAACCTCAAGTTCACCTGGGCCGTCTCCAACACATCCCTCACCTTCCTGGACCTCTCAGTCTCGATCTCAGGCAACCAGCTTGTAACTGATGCCCATTTCAATCCCACAGCAACCTAGAATATACCTCCTCCCACCCACCCTCCTGCAAAAATTCCATCTCCTATTCCCAATTCCTCCGCCTCCGCCGCATCTGCTCCCAGGATGAGGCATTCCACTCCCGCACATCCCAGATGTCCAAGTTCTTCAAGGACTGCAACTTTCCCCCCACAGTGGTCGAGAATGCCCTTGACCGCGTCTCCCGCATTTCCCGCAACACATCCCTCACACCCCGCCCCCGCCACAACCGCCCAAAGAGGATCCCTCTCGTTCTCAGACACCACCCCACCAACCTCTGGATACAACGCATCATCCTCCAACACTTCTGCCATCTACAATCCGACCCCACCACCCACGGCATTTTTCCATTCCCACCCTTGTCTGCCTTCCGGAGAGACCACTCTCTCCGTGACTCCCTTGTTTGCTCCACACTCCCCTCCAACCCCACCACACCCGGCACCTTCCCCTGCAACCGCAGGAAGTGCTACACTTGCCCCCACACCTCCTCCCTCACTCCTATCCCAGGCCCCAAGATGACTTTCCATATTGAGCAGAGGTTCACCTGCACATCTGCCAATGTGGTATATTGTATCCACTGTACCCGGTGTGGCTTCCTCTACATTGGGGAAACCAAGCAGAGGCTTGGGGACCGCTTTGCAGAACACCTCCGCTCGGTTCGCAATAAACAACTGCACCTCCCAGTCGCGTACCATTTTAACTCCCCCTCCCATTCTTTAGATGACTTGTCCATCATGGGCCTCCTGCAGTGCCACAATGATGCCACCCGAAGGTTGCAGGAACAGCAACTCATATTCCGCTTGGGAACCCTGCAGCCCAATGGTATCAATGTGGACTTCACAAGTTTCAAAATCTCCCCTTCCCCCACTGCATCCAAAAACCAGCCCAGCTCATCCCCTCCCCCACTGCATCCCAAAACCAGCCCAGCTGTCTCTGCCTCCCTAACCTGTTCTTCCTCTCACCCATCCCTTCCTCCCACCTCAAGCCGCACCTCCATTTCCTACCTATTAACCTCATCCCACCTCCTTGGCCTGTCCGTCTTCCCTGGACTGACCTATCCCCTCCCTACCTCCCCACCTATACTCTCCTCTCCACCTATCTTCTTTTCTCTCCATCTTCGGTCCGCCTCCCCCTCTTTCCCTATTTATTCCAGAACCCTCACCCCGTCCCCCTCTCTGATGAAGGATCTAGGCCCGAAACGTCAGCTTTTGTGCTCCTGAGATGCTGCTTGGCCTGCTGTGTTCATCCAGCTTCACACTTTATTATCTATTTACCTGATCTAGTCAGGATATTTCACATAATTTACTCCTGGAGTCATCAGGAGTTAAAGCTTAAACTGAAAGGAAGAGAAACAAGGACGTTTTCATTCTGTATAGCTCTATTATTGAATCACCTTGTAATAATCTCTCTACAGAAGAAAGGTCTTTGGAAACAAAGAGCTGCAAAGCAGTAGGATTAAACAGTGCTTACCTCAACCTGACAGTTATATCTTTCAACATTAAATTTATAATAACCTTACCTAGTATTCCATCATACCAGCAAAAGAAATCCTTCTTTGTTCTCTCGATCAATTTAGTGGTCTCCCTGCAGTGATTCAGTTTTCATTTCAGGATCTTTCATCTGCATTATAAAATTAATCAAACATTTTTAAAAAAAATTAGATATTATTAAACTCTATGATATCTTATGTAAAAAACCAGCTAAGGAAACGCACTATGGCTTTAGAAATATTGATATATTGCTGTGGAAATTAAAATAATATTTCAGGAGCAATAGAAACGAAAAATGTTAAAATTTATTTTCCACCTAATATTTCCCATAGCTTTCCCACGTATTAATGTTCTCACCATACTTTGGAGTTGGTCATGCTGTACATCAATATTTGGTCAAGATGGCAACAAGCCTTCAAGCCTTCAAGCCTCTGCCATTGCCATGAAAGAAGTTTTCCAATTTGACAATAACATAATCTGACTGTGTGGAGGATCTACTCTCCCTTCCTTCCTGTGTAGTCCTTGATTGGTGACACATCCCGATGAATGGATCCAAGATTACAATTCATTCTGTCTGGGGAATTGTGATAAAGTACGATCTAGATATTTTTCTTCCCCAACTTGCTAGAACAAGCCAAAACTTTCTTGACGCCTCCAACCTTGGTGTGACATGACACCCCTAAGGCACCAAACCCTCCTTTCTCCCCATTGGACCCTGACTGACACCAATCATGAACCCAAATCCCTCACCTTTTCCAGAATGGACCGAGCCTAACCCAAACCTCCTCTAGTTGGACCTGGCCTGGCACTCTCTCCCTATTGACTTCCATCCTGTTGCTGGACCTGACTTGATTTTCCTCTTTATACCCCACCATCACCAGATCCAACCCAACAATATCTAAGGAAGGATGTGCTGGCCTTGGAGGCGGCCCAGAGGAAGTTTGTAAGAATGATCCTGGGGGTAAAGGACTTGGCATAAGGGGAACATTTGAAGACCCTGGATCTGTATTGGATGGAGTTTAGAAGGATGAGGGAGGATCTCACTGAAACCTACAGAATACTGAGAGGCCTGGATAGAGTGGACATCAAGAAGATGTTTCCACTTGTAGGAGAGACTGGCACCTCAGGTCACAGCCTCAGAGAGAAGGGACAACCCTTTTGAGCTGAAATGAGGAAGAATTTCTTCAGCTTGAGGGTGGTGAATCTGTGGAACTCCTTGCCCCAGAAGCCTGTAGAGGCCAAGTCATTGAGTGTATTTAAGACTGAGATAGATAGATTCTTGATTAGTACTGCGATTAATGGCCATGGAGGGAAAGCAGGAGGATTGATTTAATGGCAGAGCAGACTTTATGGGCGGAATGGGCTAATTCTGTTCCTATATCTTACAGTCTAACCCAACCCAGTCCAAAGCCTGGACTCCCCTGCTGCTGCCAGACCCAAAGACCCTTGAGCTGACACCCACTTCCCTGTCTGCCCGCTGGGCCTGATTTCTCCCAGCAACCCTGACAAACCCTAAACACTAGCAACCTACTACACTGCCCACTTGGCACTGTAACCTCTTCCCACTGGCTCATTACCTCTAACTCATCTGGCTTCCTACTGCTGACATCCTAAACTAGTAGCCTATTTATCTGGCACCTGACACACCTGGCACCATATCAACGTGGTAGGCTATCCTGTACCTGGCTGGCACCCTATGTCCCAGCACCCTAACATCACGCTTACCTTATATACTTATGGACAGCTGCCAAAGTGGGCTCCTGGACCAATACATTTCAGAATATGGCAGCTGACTGCTGTGAGAAGAGGGTGTTGTTTGCCTTCCTCTGATGGTTCTGTACTACGAAAGAACTGTTTGAATGAAAGTACAGATCCACATTTCTGTGCAAGTCCAGAATGGAATCTCCTTTCAGAAGAGCAGAGCTCCCTTTTTTCATAAGAAAAGACGGTCAATCTACATGTGTTTGCCTCTCTCTGGAAAACCCACTCCAATCATATCCTTCAACTTGTTTAAAAAGAAAACAAGAGGACTTTTTTCCCTCTTAGTTATGCTATAAACAAACGCTCTACATAAATTATTAAATGTTTATATTTGTAAGACTATGTTCCTTCTATCTGATATTCTAAACTGAACATATGTATCAAACTAAAGGTTGTATTCCACACAGAGCTGGTCACAGTTCTCCAAACAGACACCCTATTCTAAAAAGCAAGTCCTAAGCAATATACCTTTAGGTTAAATATAATAAGTGTCTAAAAATAGGTGCTGAGCACTTTTCCAGTTAAAAGCAAACTATGTGACCAAGCAGACATTGTATATGTCCAGTTACATGCAATTTAGACTGGACAATCAGACTGTAATTTATTCAGGATGCTTAGATGACCACATAAACTACGAGAGGAAAGCTTGAGTAATTTATAGATGTCATTTGAACCCATGGTATTAAATTACACCCCTACAATTTCTTCAATAAATATTGAAGTCTTAATAAAATGAAAACAATGCCAGTGACAATTAGAAGAATCCCTGAAAATGGCACTGATTGAAGACTAAGTTAAATGCAGTGTCATCATTGCAGAATAGTGTTACATGACCTAAGAATGGGAATAATCAGAAAACTATGCAACCTTTCCAGCACAGAACTATACTTAGGCAGAACATGATGTTCATCACATATTCCATTCAGAATAGTTCTAATAAATTTTCATTTTAAAGATGAATTGATCTTAAGTACTACAATGTTAGTGTTAGATAGATTGTTGCTTCAAATAGTTAACACCAGAAAATTTTCACTGCAACTAGATTCACTGATAGTTCTGTTTTATAACACAGATGGGGAATGAAAACTGTGGGGTTTGGTTGTCCTATAACTTTTGTTCTGATTCCAAATAACTTTTGTTTGCCTGCCTCCACCTGTGAGAAATATATTCAGGGAAGCCAGAATAACAAACTCTCGAAGTATTCAATTAACAGATTTTCATAGCATTTCACTTGTATTTGTGAAGTTTTAATTGTGACAGAAACCCATATATAGACAAAGGCAGAGAATAACTTAACTGAGAGTCAGGTGACATTTAGAATCCACTTCATTTTCATTGCTTACAATTTTAATGGAAATTCTTCATTAAATTTTCACCTAATATCCAGCTTTTAACACTTATCATGACCAGTATCGAAATGCTTTATTATTAGGTGTAGAATCATCAATTACAAATTTGAAGGATATGTAAACAATCAGGCTCATTTTGATTTTAATAAATTCATAAAACAAAATATTTTTCCCATCTACCACCTATGGTTATATTGAATTAGTTGTCAAAAATCTTAATCTTCAGAAGGCTAAAAATTATCAGCCAGCACTGGTGGTCAAAGACCATAATAATTTGTGCTGTTATTTAAAAAAAATTCATTTATGCAGACTGACGTCCTGACATAACAAAGAATAATAAATCAAAAATACTCCCCTCAAGATTACATTGTAAATGTCAAACTAGACAGTAAATTGCAATTAAAGAAGGGAAATTGCTTCAAAGAAGCACTTGATTTCTAAATGAACAGCGAAGGATTTCTTAAGCATTTAATGATGGTTGCATTTACTCAGCTATTTTTAGGCAGAAGGATGATGATATAATTTTAATGTGCTTTGTAACTCTGTTTTGCACCAAAAGAATAATTCAGAAACTAACCATCAACTACCTGGGAAAACATCACAACACATCAACAGCTGTTAGAGCTGACTTGAAGGTTAAATATTAGGAACAAATCCAATTTCTCTTGTCTGTTCATCCCAGCAGTGTGTTATATTACATTGGATTGTGCTTATGGAGTGTGGGATATGAAGTAGACTAATCAATCCCCTCTGCTCCTGTTCTCAAATTCCTCTCATATCAGGTCTGTGCCCTCGGGCATCCTTGTGGTTTCCAAAAGCTAATTCCATAAAAATCAAAATTGCGACCTGCAGCCAACGGGGGAAGTTATGTTGTTCCCTCATGATTAATCTCCTCTTGGGTGGCTTTCAGAATAAAAACATGCAAGCCGCCGCCTCATGGATGAGAGCTTTTCTCTTCCAACAAACCTTGATCTATGCAGTCAGAGCACCAGAAAGAGTACTTTTCTGATGGCACCTCCTCCTGACTGAGAACATTAAGTGTAGAATTCTACTAACCAACTTTCATCATGCTTAACTCCTTGTGAAGTCCGTATATCTGACAGTTACAAATTAGGACTAGCAAAAAAGTACAGACATGAAGAAATACCATTGTATAGTTGATAGCAGTAATTGGAAAATGTTTAATGGGAGCATTCTATTCAGAAGATTTTATTTCTAGCTGATTTTTTTGGATATTTAAATCATTTTCAGTGCATAAATTGACGTTGATTGATTGGATAATCTGATACATAAGAGCCATTTCATTGCCATAAGGATGTATTTATTGATAGTTTTCAGATGCATGATATTAAACATTATCAAACGTGTGTCAGTTTGTAATCTGCTTGAATTTTTATCGTTGTAGTATTTCAATTGCTCAAATTTTCCAAGCAGCATCAGAGCCCTTGTTCTAATGCTGACTGGACAGAAAATTACCTAATTACCTGCACAGGACTTTTCTGGCCAAAGTTCTGATGGAGGGTCCTGTAGAACTCCCTTAGTGCAAGAATTTTGAAGAGAATCTGTGGTGCAACATTGTCCAGTCTTTACAGCCCTAGCTGATGTATTCTAATAAATAGGGGCTCATAGATCCCAAAGCTTTTCAGCATGCTACTGAAAGGAGTGGGTGGGTCGCCCAGCTGGTGGGCAGGATTATTAGATTGGTTTGGTGGATAGTGGGGAATCCAGTGGTGGAGGCTAATAAGGTCAAGTCAGAGGATCAGTGCTAGGGGAGTTGTGTTCTGGTTAGTTATATAGTTGCCCTGGAATTAGACCAAGATATTTTGGTCTTAACATTTCCTGGGTAACTATTGAGGTAGCTACGTCAGAACTGTCTAACGTTAATGGCTCAAAGTCAGATACAGGGGCATCTTAGGAGGGTGCCAGGAAGCAGTAGAATTGCCAATTGGAAGTTCAAACATCCTGCGCAATTCTGATAGAGTCAATGTGGTGGGATGTCTATGACATCCCAATAGTCAACCTGAGTCAAGTTCCTGGTATCCAACAATCCAGATGCTGGAGGATCTGGACCAATGTTAAATTCAGATATTGCACTAATTAACAGTTATGGAACAAACATTTTTATTTTATCCATTCTTGTGAAATGACGAGGCCACAATGACTGGGCCAGCATTTGTTTCCCATTGCTAATTGCCCTGAGGAAAGTGATAGCCAGCTGCCTCCTTGAAATGCTTTAGGCCATGTAAGAGTTTCCACTGTGCTGTAGGGAAGTGAGTTTCAGTATTTTCTATACAGCAACACTGAAGGAGCAATGATATATTCCAATTCATATTGGACAGAAATTTGCAAGTGGCGATTTTCCCATACATCTGTTGTCCTAGATGGCAGAGGTCACAGATTCAGAAGATGCAGTCAGAGAAATCCTGGTGAATTACTGTAGCGCATCTTCTAGATGTTGCACACTCCTGCCAAGGTGGGTCTATGGTAAACATGATGGATAAGGGACCAGTCAAGCCCTAAGTGGTATCAAGCTTGTTGAGCTTCTTTGGAGTTGCAATTGTCTGGGAAGTAGACAGTTTTTCATTATATTACTTATTTGTGCATTGTTGGTGTTGGACTGGAGGTGAGTTCCTTGCTACAGAATTACTATCATTTGACCTGCTATTGTAGCCATATTATTTATATGGCTGGCCCAGTTCAATTGACCACTTGGCAATGGTAACACTTGATAGCAGGGTATTCAGTGATGGTAATGCCATTGAAAGTCAAAGAGTAACTGTTAAATTCTCTCTTCTGGAGATGGTCTTGGCATTTGGAACTTGTGTGATGTGATTGTTACTTGTCAATTATCAGCCCAAGCCTGGGTGTCATATTGCTGCATATGGACATGGACGACTCTATTACTGGTGGCATTGTAATTGGTGCTGAATATTGTGCAATCACCACCAATCATCTTAACTTCTGATGTTATGATGGAGAGAAGGTTATTAATGAAGCCATTGAAGGTGGTTGAGCCAACGACACTACCCTGAGGAACTCCTGCAGAAATGTCCTGGAATTAAGATGATTGACCTCCAACAACCACAACCATCTTCCTTTGTGCCAGGTATGACACCAACCAGCAGAAAGTTTTCCCTTTGGTTCCTATTTACTCCAGTTTTGCTAGAGCTCTTTGATGCCATGCTCTGTCAAATGCGGCCTTGAGGTCAAGGTCAGCCACTCTCACCTCGCCTCTGGAAGTCAACTCTTCTGTCCACGTTTTGACCATGCTGTAATGTGATCCAAAGCCAGGTGGCCCTGGCAGCACCCAAACTGAGCATCTGTGAGCAGGTTATTCCTTTTCAATTAAATTACACTGACACCCCCATCCATCACTTTGCTGATGAAGGAAAGCCAACTGATGGAACCCTAATCAGTCGGGTTCGATTTGTTCTGCATTATTAACACAAGACGTAGCTGGGCAATGTTTCACATTGTTGGTGGGTCAGTGTTGTAGCTGCACTGCAAGAGCTTGACCAGGATTACAGAGAGTTCTGGAGAACAAGTCTTCAGTACTATGTCTGGAATATTGTCAGGGTCTATAATTTTTGTAGTATCCAGGGCCTTCAGCGATTTCTTGATATCACATTCCCTAACCAAGTGCCACAGACCCAGTCAAATGGCTATGTAATTTAGTACTTGGTCAAGTCAGTCAGTTGTAGTGTTGCTGAGTTACACTTGGTAATGGACTTTGAAATCTACCATCTAGAGTACATTCTGCTTCTTTGCTAAGCTCAGTGCTTCCTCTAAGTGGTGTTCAATATGGAGGAATACTGATTCATTAGCTGACGGTTGAGGGGATGGTAGGTAGTAATCAGCAAGCAGTTTCCTTGCAGATGTTTGACCTACTGACATGAACCTTTATGGGATCAGGGTCAATACTGAATACTCTCAGGGCAACTACCTACTGACTGTATATTATTGTGCCATGCCACCACT
Source organism: Stegostoma tigrinum (assembly GCF_030684315.1). NCBI lineage: Eukaryota > Metazoa > Chordata > Chondrichthyes > Orectolobiformes > Stegostomatidae > Stegostoma > Stegostoma tigrinum. The sequence continues at coordinate 29,865,424 of NC_081370.1, read as the reverse complement.
TCTGTCCTGCCAATGGGGCAAACTTTACCCAGGATGGTGATGGGCTGGCAGCTTGTGGCACAATCCCCCAGATATTGTGAAGGGTGACTTTGTGGGTTGGCATGGCTGTATTTGCCATTATTGCTTCTGTTTCCAAGGTCACTGCCAAGTGGTCTGTCAGGTTTTATTTAGGCTTTTTAATGATTTGTTTAAACTGAGTAGCTTTCTTGGCCTTTTCAGAGGGCAGTTAAGAATCAATCATTTGCTGTTGGTCAGGAATCAAATATAGGGCAGACAAAATGGAAGGATTTCCATTCCTAAAGGACAATAGTGAACTAGGTTTTTTTTATGAAAGTTGACAGTTGACAGTCGGTATGTTGTTACCATTAGAGCTTTTATTTCAAGATTTTATTGAGATCAATTGTCACCATCTGCCAATGTGGGATTCAAAACTGTACCCCTATAACATTGGCCTGGTGCTCTAGATTACACTTCCAGTGACATAAGCAGCCCAATATCAGGCTATGAGAGTGACTGGAGGATCTTTTTGGCTATCAATTTCTGCCTCAGAGGCTACCTTCCCAAATCACGAGGAACTGGCAAGCAAATTGATCCTTATTTCACTTTTGAGAATTTGATGCATTTCTTGTGAATCTCACTTCAACCAATGCAGAATAGACACACACACACACACACACACACACACACACACACACACACACACACACACACACACACACACACACACAGTGAGAGCACTAGTGGAAAATAAATTTGGAATCTTATTCTTCCCCCTCCATCACTGTCTTTTAGGGTTAAAATACATCAAGCAGGAAAAAAAAGCCAAATGAATGTCAGTCATTATTTCTAATGGACATCAAATAAGCAGGAGACTAGTTACAGGAGCTGGTTTTGAAGAGCATAAAATTAATTAAAAAATATAAATTTATAAAAAGCGCGTATATGCACAAGGAGCAGCTACACTTCAGTGCATTTACACTGACAGAGCAAGAGTGAAAATTATTGCACATTGAACAAAAGAGCTGTTTAGTTGTCTCTGCAGAGTTCCACTTATTTTAAAAGCATAAGTTTCTCTAAATCAAATGTTCTGACTTCGAGTTAAATTTAACATGCTCTAACAGGTCAGAAATTTGGACCATTCTCGGAATTCGACTCAGCTCAGTGCTTAGTCCTAATTTATTTGTACAAAACATGAGGTCTTTTCCACATAACTCACTTAGGGTGTGTAATGTATGTCGGCTTTGACCTGCAATCATTCTCAGTCTGGGTAATGGAAATTGCCTCTCCCATATAACCCACCTAGTTTGTGTAATTGTCCAGCATTTGTCTCCACATAACTCAGTTGGCTGTGTGCAATGGACAAGCCTTTCTTTATCTGGTTCACTGGGGTATAGTATAATGAATGAAGTCTTTGAATAGTGTGAGCTAGGTCCAGCCAACAGCTAATTAGAATCCCACCCACACACAGGGTGCCTGTTGGTTAGATCTGTGCTGAATATTCACTGTAAATAGATATTCCATTCTTTAATAGTAAGTAGCAACACAAATTAAAATGACTAGCACCATTTGGTCACAATGAATGAAACCTCAATAAAATAATCACAAAAATTCCCACAATGAACAAAGGATAGTTTTATGATGCACTTCACACGCAATGCTAAAGAATTTCCTATGGATAATGACTCAAGGTTTCCACAAGAATACTTTGTGAAACATGGACTAGAAAGATAATATAACAAATCTCTCATACAGCAGCACAGGACAAATAAACACATTATTACAGGTACAGATTGAAATATATAAGAGGAAAATAGATGAGAAAATTCAATTGGAACAGTTCAGGATGTAGAATGGGGTGACCACTGAAAGTTCAATGTATCAATGAAGAGAGGTAACAGGGCTTATTATGAAATACAGCCAGAAACAAAGACAAAGGACGGAAGCCATTCCATTACTAACTCAAAGCTTGGAAGCACACAAAAAAATGACAGACAAACACTGAGTAATTTTCCCACAGGAAAACAAAGGTCAGTAGTATTAATACCACCTGACCAACTGGACAAAACATTACAAAAATTCATCTTCCCAGTAAAGCAGAAAGATGACACAGATTATGAACCTTGTCTCACCAGGAGCAATACTATGAAGCACAGATATTTGAAAGAGAATCACTAACCATTTGTCATCGCACCAGACAGAAAATTCACAGAAGTCTAACAGTGAAGGGAAAAAAAATGAAAAGAAGTAACAAAATGAAGCTCAGAGGAAATCACAAGTGACATAAGTGAACAATTATTTCAGAAAGAATAACTACGCAACTACCCGCCAAGACTGGCAATCTCCAGGGATTCAATGCTGTGCTCTATTTTGTAACAAAGAGTAATAATACATCAGATGAAGAACTTTGATTAAAAAGTATAATGAGATAAAAAGAACAAAATCAATGTCAGAAATCTGAAAATTAAAATTGCTGGAAATTCACAGAACGTTGGTCAGTATCTAAGAGAGAAAGATATTAATGTTTTAGTAGATTTCTTTCATCAGAATTAATTCAGAGTTCATGCAGAATGCAGCATTAACATGATAAAATGATAAGAGAACAAACCTGCATAGGAATGGAGGAAGGAGCTAAAAAAATGACAAGCGTCATTTTCATCCTTAGATTCCAATAACAAAAACTTTGACCTGAAGAAAACATGTGCATTTGTCCGAGTCCCACCCAAAGTTGCTAAATGACCTACTGTAGAAATGCAGAAATTCCTGCATTTATTTCAGTGAAGAAAACCAAAATCTTTAACAAAGCAAAAACAAGTCAAAACTCCACGAGACAACACATAATATGAAATAACATAAGATATACATCCAACCAAAGGAAAAACTATTACAGCATTCAAAAGTTACAGAGACAAATGACCAGCAGAGAAGCAAAACAAGGACACACTATTTTATCCATCAATCACACCACAAAACCCGCACACTGGATGGGACTAGTACAAAAAATAACACAGGAGTCATAGATAACAAAATGGAGAAGGACAAAGTAACACTCACAAGTCACACAGTATGGAAATGAATCTTAAAAATGTCAAAAAAGGCAGGTAAAAATAATACTAAAAGACAATTACCGAATCCAAACTATTAACATTCAGCACCCAAACTAAATTGAATGCACACACCTGCTTGGTCTTGTAAATAACCCATATGTGATGTTTTATATATTTTTGTGCATTTGCCAGTGGAATAAAGTATTGCTGAATGTAACTGTCTTAATGACTTGAAACCAGCAATGGCAGGATCACAAAAAAGTGGGAAATTATGGCAAAGTCACAGCAAATGAGTTATTTATCTTCAGTAGCCCTGCATTAGTTCGACATACAATAGCTGATGCTTTATTTTAACCTTCCTATTGAAGATTTCAGAAGTAGAGGTACTATATAAAGCTTTATCACTGATGTTATGAATGAATGAGTATTTGCATTGATGCAAAGTACAAGTTGGTGAGCTTTTACTTCTCATGTAAACAGAGAAGTCTGGTGTAAACACATGCAGCTATTTATTGTGGACTATCTTTGCATTGCTGACTTCATCTGCAAGAATTTTTTTTTCACCAGCCTGCCAACCAGAGTTGCAATGATTCATTACTAGGTGGATGTAGGTTTTGTAGAGCACTGAATTTGTACCAGTAACTAATAGACCCAGGGTTTTCATTGGGGATTTTCATTCTTCTGCTGAAATTCCCAAAGAAATGGATAACTGTTAAAAAAAATTTGAAAACCCAGTTGATAGCTTAAAGGATAATATTGCAAGTTTTCACATTTTAAGTCTTTTACTGTAACAGTCAGAATAAAAGCTCCTTCGCCTAATTGCTATTTCTGTAGGCAATTTATACTTTAAATTGCAGAAAGGACTTTTTTTTACCTTTGAACAACTTCACCAGGTGTACAGTATGCTGTCTTATAAGTACATGTTCAATTTTCCAAGATCCAGTTCAAAATGATTCTGAGCTCCCAAGGGCCTACTTCTATTCCTTTCTTTTTATAGCCTGATAACTATTAACCACAAACCCTCTTTCATGGTGAGGGTTCCTCCTGTAGATTCTCCCTCCATTACAGACAAGGTGAATTTCCCAGCTCCATTTGAATTCTCCAAAATATACTCTTATCAGTTTGGGCATGAGCTCCCTGTGTTCTTTTACTGTGAACAATAGGGGTTTTCAGTCTGCAGCTGCTCCAAGATTCTGGCTGACAACTCATCCACAAATTTCAGGAATATCTCTTGGAAAACGCACAACCCGATGTCACAATGATTTCCTAAGGATTCTCCCCTCTCAAAGGCCATCTCCTTGGCAATGTGACTCACATTAGCCTTGTAAACAGATCGAAATACTGATTAGCTACTCTTTTGACCCTGGGCCTCTTTTAGCTTGGAAATAAATGAATAGTTACATATATAACCGTTCACAACCCACCTTCCTGGGAATTTAAAGATTAGTGGACTAACATGTCATCACAAATGCTGCTGCCATTGTGTTCAAGTGTCAACACATTATAGCTTCTTGCCAGCAAAACAACTTAGTCCTTTCGTTAATAAAAGCGAAGTATTATGGATCTGGCAGAATCTCCAGAGAGTGAAACAGAATTAACATTTTGAATCCAATATTACTCTTCTTCAGAATTGAAGGGTGCTGAAAATGTGATGGTTTTTACACTATTGTAAAAGATGGAAATGGTGCTCAGAGCAAGGGGAGTACTAAGAGTATGACAGAAGAGGCATTTATAAAGAGCAAACCCATGTACACAAGACACTTATACACATGAAAGACAGAATGCGTGGGCTGACACTCTTGAACCTAATCCTGAACCGTGAAGGCTGTAAAATGGTAAATGGGAAACAAAGATTTCTTCCTTCAGATTGCGCTAGGCTTCACTGGAATACTTCAGCTGCTATAGGGTAGAAATGTTACCATGACAGCAAGCAACTGGAAGGTTGGGAGTCATTCTCTGGGGCTTTGGAGTCTGGGAATCCCAAAATCCCTGGACAGGATAGCCCTGGTAGACAGTCATTTCAACCTATTTCTGCCCCACAGAACTTATTTCTTCTTATCTTCAATGTTTTTGTTGTCCCTTCATCAAGTCTATTCCCAGTTGATTTTGAGATTCTGCTGATGCTTTATGCCACTTCCACAAATTCTAATTTTCTGGTGCTAGCACAGACATTTTCTGATACTCTTCCCAATGGATGTGTGATAGCTCTACATCGTGTCTCCCATCAGACCAGTTGGTGGGCCCGCTGTTTCCTTCTTGAACAAAGCCCTACAGTCTCCATCTACCACCATTTTACTGTCACCTGGCTGAGCTCAGTGTTACTTTGAACAACTTCTCCTTGAACCCATCTCACTTTCTCTGTGTAGAAGGTGTGGCTATGGGTAACCACATTGATCCTTGTTGTTCCTGTCTGTTTGTAGATGAAATATCCTTTATTCCAATCTTTTTTGCAATAGAGAGCGGCGGAAGATGGGCGGACGTGGTATCGGAGCAGAGAAGCTGTTGGGAAGATAAGTGAGTGCTATTTAAGCAGGTGTGTCCTTGGCCCAGATCCTACACAGTAGGGCCTCCCTCCCACCCACCTCCTCTAACCTAATTAAGAGTCCACAGACTCGCAGAAAAAAAAAGTGTTGAGGGAAGTACCTGGTGAGTAAAGTGCGAGTCTTTGGCTCAGGATTTTTCATTGAAGAGGCTCAGTAAGGAGATTATGCCACTGTTGAGAGCTGAAGTCATGACTGCTAAGCTGATTCAGTGTGCTGCGTGCTGACGGTGCTTCTGGCTCCTATAACTGTGGAAAGTGTGTACACATTTAGCTTCTGAAGGAGGTTGTTGCAGCACTGAACAAAGAACTAGATGACCTCAGGCTCATCTGAGAGAACGAGAATTTTCTGGAGAGGACCTTCAGTGAGGTCATTACACTGAGGATACCAGAAGAGAGAAGGGGGATGTCGATGAGGAAGGAAGACATAAATGAAGTACAAGAGACCCCAGGGGAAGTACCTCTCGTAAACGGGTTGACTCTCTTGGAAATTGTCAAGACAGACGACACTGCCAGTCCGAGAGGCGGACAGGTCTGTGAGTCGAAAATTGGCATAGAGGCAGAGCCGAGGAGTCAGACATCATGCAGACCCATTCTAATAGGGGACTCCATAGTGAGTGAAAGGAGTTTCTGCGGCAACAGATGGGATTTGAGGATGGTGTGTTGCCTTGCTGGTGTCAGGATCCAGGATCCAGGATCCAGGACGTCACCGACAGAGTGCAGGGAATCCTCAGGGGCGAAGGTGAAGAGTCAGAGGTGGTGATGCATGTTGGCACAAATGACGTCAGGAAGAAGAGGAGGGGCCTTCTACAGCGGGACTTCAGAGAACTCGGAAGAAGTGAAAAGCAGGACTTCCAGGGTGGTTACTCCAGTTTGCTTCCAGTTCCTCGGGCTGGAGAGGGCAGGAACAGGGAGATAATGGGCTTGAACGTGTGGCTCAGGAACTGGTGCCGGAAGCAAGGATTTAAATTCTTGGATCACTGGTATATGTTTTTAGGAAAGGATAAATTGTACAAAAGGGACGGGTTGCACCTTAATATGTGGGGAGACCAGCATTCCGGCAGGCAGGTTTGTCACTGCAACAACAGGTGTGTTTAAACTAAGTAGTGGGGGGGGACGGGGGGTGTGGGGGAAGGGACCAAACTGGAAATTTAAGAATGAAGTTAAAGGGAAAGTGAGAATAAGAGAAGTTAAGAAAGACAACAGAATCAATGGAGCAGAAAACTCAAGAAGAGATTGTAGAGTATGGCCAAGTGAAATAGGGATTGATAGGAAGGGTGAGGGGAGAAACAAATTAAAAATATCATATATGAATGCACGAAGCATAAGAAATACGGTGGTTGAGCTTGAGGCTCAGTTGGAAATTGGCAAGTACGATGTTGTGGGGATAACTGAGACGTGGCTTCAAGTGGACAGGGCCTGGGAAATGAATATTCAAAGCTATTCGTGCTATCGAAAGGACAGACTGATGGGCGGAGAGGGTGGGGTGGCCCTGTTGGTGAGGAATGATATTCAGTCCCTTGCAAGGGAGGACATAGAATCAGGAGATGTAGAGTCAGTATGGATAGAGCTGAGAAATTCTAAGGGTAGAAAGACCATAATGGGAGTTATCTACAGGTGCCCAAACAGTAGTCAGGATGTAGGGTGCAAGTTGAATCGGGAGTTGAAATTGGCCTATCGCAAAGGTATCACTATAGTTGTTATAGGAGATTTCAACATGCAGATAGACTGGGAGAATCAGGATGGTACCAGATCCCAAGAAAGGGAGTTTGTGGAGTTCTTCCGAGATGGATTCTTAGAACAGCTTGTACTGGAGCCTACCAGGGAGGAGGCAATTCTGGATCTGGTTGTTGTGCAACGAACCGGGTTTCATCAGGGAACCTCAAAGTAAAAGGAGCCATTAGGAGGTAGTGACCATAATATGATAAGTTTCAATCTGCAGTTTGAGAGGGAGAAGGGAGAATTGGAAGTGTCAGTGCTGCAGTTGAATAAAGGGAACTATGGAGCTATGAGGGAGGAGCTGGCCGAAGTTCAATGGTTCAATACCCTCGCAGGGATGGCAGTGGAACAACAATGGCAGGTATTTCTGGATATAATGCAGAAGGTGCAGGATCAGTTCATTCCAAAGAGGAAGAAAGATCCTAAGGGAAGGCAGGGGCGGCGGTGGCTGAGGAGGGAAGTTAAGGACTGTATAAAGATAAAAGAGAAGTATAACATAGCAAAGACAAGCAGGAAGCTGGAGGACTGGGAAGCTTTTAAAGAACAACAGAAGATAACTAAAAAGGCAATACGCAGAGAAAAAATGAGGTACGAAGGAAAACTGGCCAAAAATATAAAGGAGGATAGTAAAAGCTTTTTTAGGTATGTGAAAAGAAAAAAAAAGGTTAAGACTAAAATCTGGCCCTAGAAGTCAGAAACAGGTGAATTTATTATGGGGGAGCAAGGAAATGGCAGTAGGGTTGAATAGGTTCTTGGGATCTGTCTTCACTAGGAAAGACACAAGCAATCTCCCAGATGTAATAGTGGCTGAAGGACCGAGGGTAATGGACGAACTGAAGGGTATTTATATTAGGCAGGAAATGGTGTTGGATAGACTGTTAGGTTCTGAAGGCTGATAAGTCCCCGGGCCCTGATGGTCTGCATCCCAGGGTACTTAAGGAGGTGGCTCTAGAAATCGTGGATGCATTGGTAATCATTTTCCAATGTTCTATAGATTCAGGATCAGTTCCTGTGGATTGGAGGGTGGCTAATGTTATCCCACTTTTCAAGAATGGAGGAAGAGAGAAAACGGAATTATAGACCGGTTAGCCTGACGTCAGTGGTGGGAAAGATGCTGGAGTCAATTATAAAATATGAAATTACGACTCATTTGGATAGCACTAACAGGATAGGTCAGAGTCAGCATGGATCTACGAAGGGGAAATCGTGCTTGACTAATCTTCTGGAATTATTTGAGGATGTATCTATGAAGATGGACAAGGGAGAACCAGTGGATGTAGTGTACCTGGACTTTCAGAAAGCCTTTGATAAAGTCCCACATAGGAGATTGGTGAACAAAATTAGGGCACATGGTATTGGGGGCAAAATATTGAGTTGGATTGAAAATTGGCTGGCTGACAGGAAGCAAAGAGTAGTGATAAACGAGTCCCTTTCGGAATGGCAGGGGGTGACCAGTGGGGTACCATAAGGTTCGGTGCTGGGACCACAGCTGTTTACAATATACATTAATGATATAGACAAAGGCATTAAAAGTAATATTAGCAAATTGCTGATGACACAAAGCTGGGTAGCAGTGTGAAATGTGAGGAAGATGTTATGACAATACAGGGTGACTTGGACAGGCTAGGCGAGTGGACGGATGCATGGCAGATACAGTTTAATGTGGATAAATGTGCGGTTATCCACTTTGGTGGCAAGAACAGGAAGGCAGATTACTATCTCAATGGAGTCAAGTTAGGTAAAGGGGAAGTACAACGGGATCTAGGTGTTCTTGTACATCAGTCAATGAAAGCAAGCATGCAGGTACAGCAGGCAGTGAAGAAAGCTAATGGCATGCTGGCCTTCGTAACAAGAGGAATTGAGTATAGGAGCAAAGAGGTCCTTCTGCAGCTGTACAGGGCCCTAGTGAGACCGCACCTGGAGTATTGTGTGCAGTTTTGGTCTCTAAATTTGAGGAAGGACATTCTTGCTATTGAGGGAGTGCAGCGTAGGTTCACGAGATCAATTCCCAGAATGGCGGGACTATCATATATTGAAAGATTAGAGCGACTGGGCTTGTATACACTTGAGTTTAGAAGGATGAGAGGGGATCTGATTGAGACGTATATGATTATTAAGGGAGTGGACACTCCGGAGGCAGGAAGCAAGGTTCCGCTGATGGTTGAGTCCAGAAACAGAGGACACAGTTTAAAAATAAGTGGTAGGCCATTTAAAACAGAGTTGAGGATAAACTTCTTCACCCAGAGAGTGGTGGATATATGGAATTATCTGCCCCAGAAGGCAGAGGAGGCCAATTCTCTGGATACTTTCAAGAAAGAGATACATAGAGCTCTTAGAGATAGTGGAATCAAGGGTTATGGGGATAAGGCAGGAACAGGATACTGATTGTGGATGATCAGCCATGATCATAATGAATGGTGGTGCTGGCTTAAAGGGCCGAATGGCCTACTCCTGCACCTATTGTCTTATTTTGGCACACACTCACAACTCTTTCTCCGGTGTATCAATGACCAAACTGGGACTACTTCCTGCTCTTATCCAAACTGGAACTTACGTCAATTTTTATTCCAATTTATGTCCTTCTCTCACCTTCGCCAGATTCATCTCTGACTCTTCGCTCGCCTTTCTTGACTTCTCTGTTTCCATTTCCGGAAATTCATTGCCCACCAATATTTACTACAAGCCCACTGACTCTTGACTTTGACTACATTTCCTTATATCAAGTTTCTTGTGAGGGCTCCATTCCATTTTCCCAGTTGGTCCCCCTTCTTTGCATCTGTTCTAATGAGTCCACTTTCCACTGAGTTCTTTCTGACACAACTTCTTTTTCACTCAAACGAGATGTAACTGGGTCATTAGCAGTCAACAAGTTAAGAACTTTACCATCCAAAAAACACATTCAGAGAACGCACTGAACAAAAAGGAAGCCTTATTCCCAGTGGCAATGAAAACATTGCAAATTACAAACACACATGACAAGCACACCTTGGTTCCAGCAACAAAAATCTTCTAGGCTGTCCTAGAAGGACATTTTACTGGAGGATCTCATAATGGATTGTTTTAGAGAATCTCAAGGTGGAACCTCTCTCACCATGTAAAGGCAGCATCAGTGACCAGTGTACAATGGGAAAATGTTGGCTGGGACCTCATTCCAACCTCTGGATGATCTTGCTAGAGGTGGTAAGTGATGGAAGCCAATAAATCAGCCACTGAGGACCAGGTTGGTGATGCCATTGGGATTTAACTGGCAGCAGATCGCCCCATGCCACGGGAGAAATCTGGCAGCTGGCCAGGTGTCAGCAACATGTCCTTTATTTGTCTTTCAGGATGGTGATGCCTCCATCTTGAAACATCCTTGCAATTTCCTGCTTCCCACAGATGGTCTCCCAATGCTGCAGCCAGCAGGACCATTGGCCATTGGCCACCCATCTACATGCCCCATGTATTGTTCCTAACTAGATGTTGCTTCCTAGGTTGGCACCTTAACTGATTGGGCTTTGGTGTGATCCTAAAAGTGGGCAGTCAGACATCACCAGCAGGATTGGGACCTGCGTTTTGTTCTGACACCTGAAAATCTTTGAAGCTAGTGAGGTTCTGCCCTCAAATGCTTGTAAGTTGCACTTTTCAAAGTGTTCATTGTTTGAAAAATCTTTTGTAGATTTATTTTGAAAACCTAAAAGTGTCTTCAGCAAATGAAGACATACTGCACTGTACTGTACAGAGAAAATAGACTCAACAATACCAATTATTATAACCTGCTCTTAATTTAGATTTATAGCCCATTATAGAATACTTGTTTGTTGTCAGTGAATTCCGCTACTTTTATTATCTGTTCTTATACTATTTGTCAATTTTGTTATTGTTTCTGTGATTTCCATGAAGTTAAGAGAAGCTTTAAGTCAATTCGCAATGTTTCAATACATATGACGATTCTCAATTCTTTATATTGTTGTGATCCACTGAGTTACTGCATCATAAATTGAGCCCTGCCACTTTTCAAAACGTGCACAGTTTCCTAATTTACCTGAATTTCAGGCCAAGATTGATACAAAGCATGGATCAGGTTTCTGTACTAAGCAAAAATTATTATTAATACAAGTAATTAGACTGTACCTTCAGGTAAACAAATATAAAAAGCTAATTAAAACATTTAAAAAAGAGAACTGTAGATGCAGAAAGTCTGAAACAAAAACAGAAAGCCCTGGAGGAACACAACAGGTCTCACAAAGCCTTTAGAGAGAAAGTCAGAGTTAACATTTTGAGTCTAGTAACCCTTAGTAAGAACTGAAAATAGCTGGGAGAGGGTGGTGATTATGCTGATGATGGGGTGAGAGGTGAATAGAGTACACAGAGATGATGTCTGGGGGTAGGGGGTTTACAATGAGTATGAGAGAGAGAGAGAGGGAGTGAGAGAGACGTAGATAGATAGAGAGAGAGAGAAAGAAAGAGAGAGAGAAAAAGCAGGGATGGACAAACAAAGAGATTGATGATGATGATTAGCTGAGTGAGGGATAAATGCTAGGTGGGTGCTAATGAGATGTGTAATGGTGCAAATAAATTAGCTGTGCTGGGAGCAACGCATACAAAACAGGACCTGAGAGGTTGAGGATGGGTAGAGAGCATAGAGGAAGGTTTTCATATTCTGAAATTGTTAAAGTCAAAATGTGGAGTCCTGAGGGCTGTAGGGTACCTCGGTGGAAGATGAGGTGTTGTATTTCCAGCTGGTGGTGAGCCTTGCTCGAGCACTGTGGCAATCCATGAGAATATGGTTGTGTGTCAAAGTGGTAGATAACTGGAAACAAGGGGTGATTTTTATAGACAGAGTGTTTGTGTTTGGCAAAGCAGTCTCCCAGTCTGCCCTTCATTTTTTTTTCTCTCCACCCCCCCAATTCCCCCTGTTTCTCTCTCTCACTCTCCCCACCTCCCTTTTGCTGTCTCTCCCCACCTCACTCTCTCTCTCTCTCTCTCTCCCACACACACTCTTTCTCTCTTTCCCTACATCCCTCTCACTGTCTCCCCCCATTCTCCCTCTCTCTTCCTTCCTCTCTCTCCCCCCACTTCCTCATTCTCTCTGTCTCTTCCTCCCTCCCTCTCGCTGTCTCTCGCCCCCCTCACTCTCTCTCTCTCCTCCCCTCCTTCCCTCTAGCTCTCTCTCCCCCTCCCTCCTTCTCTCTCTCTCTCTCTCACTCCCTCTTGCTCTCTCTCTTTCCCCTTCCCTACTATGCTGTCACTATCTGTCACCCCTCACTCTCTCTCCCGCCCTCTCAAACTCTCTCTCCCTCCCTCCCTTTTGCTTTCTCCCCCCCTCGCTTTCTCTCTCTCTTTCTCCCTGTTTATCACTCTCCCCCCTTTCTCTTTCCCTCTGTGTCTCTCTGTCCTTCTCACTCTTTCTCTCCCTCTTCCTCCCTATATCACTCTCTCCTCTGCCCCTCGCTCTCTCCATCCCTCCCTCCCTCTCTCTTTCTCTACCTCCCTCCCTCTTGCTCTGTCTCTCCCTCTCTCTCCCTCTCACTCACTCTCTCCCTCTTTCTCCTTCCCTCCCTCTCTCACTCCGTCCATTCCACTTACTCTCCTTCTCTCCCTCTCCCTCTCTCACCCTCCATCTCTTAGTCACACACACACACACACACACACACACACACACACAATCAAACAAATTAAAAAAAGACTATTGGTAGAAATAGAAAAACTGGAAAGCCAATTCAGTGGTCTATCAAATTTGACATGATCCTTCTCCAGCTGGCCAGATGCTTTGTTGTTCAGAAGTCTTTCTCTGGAAGCTTCCACTGGTTTGTGAGGAGTCATAGAATCCCTACAGCATGGAAACAGGTCATTCAGCCCAACCTGACACCACCCCATCCCTGGGACCCTGCATTTCCTTTGGCTAATCTAATAACTTGCACATCCTTGGACAATTTAGCATGGCCAAACCATCTGACCTGCATATCTTTGAACTGTGGGAGAAAACTAGAGCACCTGGCAGTAACCCACACTGAGAGAATATGCAAACTCCACACAGACACCCAAGGCTAGAATTGAGCCTCAGGTCCCTGGCACTGTGAAGCAGCAGTGCAAACCACTGATCCACCGTGTCACCCGGTATAGAATGACTGATTCACTCAGAAAATGGCGTCTGACTTACCTGTTCAAAAGTTGCAGTTTACAGCAACTGCTGCAGGAAAAATATTTCTTTGGGGTAAAGTGTGTTTTTGACTGGGCATGGGCAGCCTCTGGGCTGGGAGAAGATTCACACATCTCCTTTCCTTTCTCTTTGTCTCTGTATCTTGTTTCCAGCTCCAAACTGCTCCATCACTCAAAAAAGCAATCACACAGTTGTTGTCGGCAACTTCTTGCTGGCAACTAAAACTGCATAAGTACACAACCTCACACCTTGATTGTAATTTGAACTTAATGACTGCTTGTTCAATAGTTGTTTACAATGTCTGCCATTAGTATTAGGTTATTTACTTGCAAAACTGCAGCCAATCTTTCAAACACTGGCTGTTCAAACAGCCCTTCCTCATTTCAATCCACACCTTTTAAAAACATGAAATTAAAAGATGTGGCTCTTACAAATGGGGAATAAACATTTTTCACCAGTAGCAAAAGTTCTCAGTATCATTTAATGAAATGCCTCTTTCTTGACATAACCACAAATTTCCCCAATTTAAATGAATTAGCTGGTTTTAATTTAATATTTGTGCTGTTTCAGAATTCTTGAGTATAGTATGTTTTAAGGAATGAATGAAATTGCTGTGATGAAATTTTAAGTTAGGAGCCTAAGAAATGGCTGATTGTGAATCTGGAGTCTGTTTTACACTGTGCCAAGTTTTGTTTTCCATTAAAATGGAGAATTATGAGCCTTTATTCCATTATTCCATTGGAGACCAATTTTCACTACAGGTGTAAACCAACAGGTTTTACATTAACATTAAAATATTACATTGCTGATTCTATATTTATAATTTTACCACAAAATACTGCAGTGATGTTTCATGCAGACCATGTTTGGTTCTAGTCTGTAACTTTGAAAAGTATTTCCAGTTGGTTGAAATGCTCATGGTGGTAATCCTTCTATTATCACACGAATGAAGGTGCAGCTTGTTAATTAAGGAGGGAAATGGAATTTTGTCCTTTATTACTGGGAGGTTGGACTTCAGAAAACAGGAAAGTCTTGTCTCAATAGCACAGGATGTTGTTGAGGTCCTACCTTGAGTTGTGTAGAGTTTTGGTCTGTGTATGTGAAAAAAAGGATACGCTAGCATTAGAGACTGTTCAAAAGCAATCACGAGGCTGATTCCCAGGATGCAGGGGTTGAATTATCAAGAATGACGAAGCATGTCAGGCCTTTATTCATTAGAGCTCAGAAGAATGATAGGTGATATCCATGAAATATAACATTCTGAGGGGGTTTGACAGGGTAGACACTGAGAAGATATTTCCATTGAACTAGCGGCCACTGTAGAGAATAAGGGGACACTCATTTAAACCTGAGATTTGAAAGAATTTCTTCTTCCAGAGGATAGTGAATGTCTGGCATTCTCTAGCTCATGTGGTTGTGGAGGTTATATCATCATATGCAAAGAGAAGGTAGATAGACTTTTTAAACTATTCGGGTTATGATGAACCGGCATGAAAGAGGAGCTGAGGCCTGGGACAGATCAGCTATGATTTTATTGAATGGCAGGGCAAGTTTGAGGGGCCAAATGGTCTACTCCTACTCTTATTTCTTTTGTTTTTGTGTTCTAATCTGGGAGAAGGGTGCAAGGGCAAGGGAGAACATAGAACATAGAACATAGAACATTACAGCACAGTACAGGCCCTTCGGCCCTCGATGTTGTGCCGACCTGTCATACCGATCTGAAGCCCATCTAACCTACACTATTCCATGTACATCCATATGCTTGTCCAATGATGACTTAAATGTACCTAAAGTTGGCGAATCTACTACCGTTGCAGGCAAAGCGTTCCGTTCCCTTACTACTCTCTGAGTAAAGAAACTACCTCTGACATCTGTCCTATATCTTTCACCCCTCAATTTAAAGCTATGCCTCCTCATGCTCGCCATCACCATCCTAGGAAAAAGGCTCTCCCTATCCACCCTATCTAACCCTCTGATTATTTTATATGTCTCAATTAAGTCACCTCTCAACCTTCTTCTCTCGAATGAAAACAGCCTCAAGTCCCTCAGCCTTTCCTCGTAAGACCTTCCCTCCATAACAGGCAACATCCTAGTAAATCTCCTCTGCACCCTTTCCAAAGCTTCCACATCCTTCTTATAATGCGGTGACCAGAACTGTACACAATACTTCAAGTGCGGCCACACCAGAGTTTTGTACAGCTTCACCATAACCTCTTGGTTCCAGAACTCGATCCCTCTATTAATAAAAGCTAAAACACTGTATGCCTTCTTAACAGCCCTGTCAACCTGGGTGGCAACTTTCAAGGATCTGTGTACACGGACACCGAGATCTCTCTGCTCATCTACACTCCTAAGAATCTTACCATTAGCCCAGTACTTTGCCTTCTGGTTACTCCTACCAAAGTGCATCACCTTACACTTGTCTGCATTAAATTCCATTTGCCACCTCTCAGCCCAGCTCTGCAGCTTATCTATGTCTCTCTGCAACCTACAGCATCCTTCGTCACTATCCACAACTCCGCCGACCTTAGTGTCGTCTGCAAATTTACTAACCCATCCTTCTACGCTCTCATCCAGGTCATTTATAAAAATGACAAACAGCAGTGGACCCAACACCGACCCTTGTGGTACACCACTTGTAACTGGTCTCCAGGATGAACATTTCCAATCAATTCCCACCCTCTGTCTTCTTTCAGCAAGCCAATTTCCGATCCAAACTGCTACGTCTCCCACAATTCCATTCCTCCGCATTTTGTACAATAGCCTATTGTGGGGAACCTTATTGAACGCCTTGCTGAAATCCATATACACCACATCAACGGATTTACTCTCATCTACCTGTTTGGTCACCTTCTCAAAGCACTCAATAAGATTTGTGAGGCATGACCTTCCCTTCACTAAACCGTGCTGACTATCCCTAATCAATTTATTATTTTCTAGATGATTATAAATCCTATCAATTATAACCTTTTCCAACACTTTACCCACAACTGAGGTAAGGCTCACTGGTCTATAATTACCAGGGTTGTCTCTACTCCCCTTCTTGAACAGGGGAACCACATTTGCTATCCCTCAGTTATCTGGCACTATTCCTGTAGACAATGACGAGTTAAAGATCAATGCCAAAGGCTCAGCAATCTCCTCCCTGGCTTCTCAGAGGATCCGAGGATAATTCCCATCCGGCCGAGGGGACTTATCTATCTTCACCCTCTGAAGGATTTCTCATACCTCTTCCTTGAGAACCTCAATCCCACATAGTCTAGTAGCCTGTATCTCAGTATTCTCCTCAACAACATTGTCGTTTTCTAGAATGAATACTGTTGAAAAATATTCATTTAGCGCTTCGCCATCTCCTCTGACTCCACACACAACTTCCCACTACTATCCTTGATTGGGCCTAATCTTACTTCCGTCATTCTTTTATTCCTTAAATACCTATAGAAAGCCTTAGGGTTTACCCTGATCCTATCCACCAACAATTTCTCATGTCTCCTCCTGGCTCTTCTGAGCTCTCTCTTTAGGTCTTTCCTGGCTACCTTGTAGTCCTCAAGTGCCCTAACTGAGCCTTCACATCTCATCCTAACATAAACCTTCTTCTTCCTCTTGACCAGAGATTCCACCTCCTTCGTAAACCACGGCTCCCGCACTCTACAGCTTCCTCCCTGCCTGACAGGTACATACTTATCTAGGACACACAGGAGCTTTTCCTTGAATAAGCTCCACATTTCTAATGTGCCCATCCCCTGCAGTTTCCTTCCCCATCCTATGCTCCCTAAATCTTGCCTAATCTCATCATAATTGTCTTTCCCCCAGCTATAACTCTTGCCCAGTGGTATACACCTATCCCTTTCCATCACTAAAGTAAACATAACAGAATTGTGATCACTATCACCAAAGTGCTCACCTACTTCCAAATGTAACACCTGGCCAGGCTCATTACCCAGTACCAAATCTAATGTGGCTTCACCCCTTGTTGGCCTATCTACATACTGTGTCAGGAAGCCCTCCTGCACTCACTGGACAAAAACTGGCCCATCTATAGTACTCGAATTATAGTGTTTCCAGTCAATATTTGGAAAGTTGAAGACCCCATGACAACTACTCTGTCTCTCTCACTCCTATCGAGAATAATCTTTGCTATCCTTTCCTCTATATCTCTGGAACTATTCGGAGGCCTATAGAAAACTCCCAACAGGGTGACCTCTCCTTTCCTGTTTCTAACCTCAGCCCATACCACCTCAGTTGACGAGTCCCCAAACATCCTTTGGTTGGTAATTCATTGTTGATATTACTCAACGTCACACAGGGTGACCTGTTAATAGTAATGGTTAAAATTTAAGAATGCTGCAAATTATTTGTTATGCTTCTTTATTTCTCTCAGTTTGGGGATGAAATTGATTTTATCCATAAAACCAATCAAATGGTAGAAAATCTGGAGCCTGTTTACACTGCTTCACAACCATCAATAGGAGGAAAATGAGTTTTTCAGGTCTCCTTACCTGAGGAAGGGTGTTCTTGCTATCAAGGGAATGCAGTAAAGGTTTACCAGACTGATTTCTATGTGTGGCAGATCTGATGTCTGAGGAGCTGTTGAATCAGTTAGGATTATATTCATTGGAGTTTAGAAGAATAACGGTAGGGAGTGCTGGGTTGGATGTCATAGAAACCTAAAACATCCTGACAGAAAATGGCACAGCTAATGCAGGATAGATGTTCGCAATGGCAGGAGAGGCCAGCATAAAGGACCAAAGTGTAATGATATAGGGTAAACCATTGAGGACTGAAATTAGGTGAAATTTCTTCTTGCAAAGGGTGCTGAGCCTTTGGAATTCACTGCCACTGGAAGCATTTGATCAAAAATACTGTATGATTTTAAGAAGGAGCTGAATATAGCAGCTGGGTCAAAGGGGATCAAAGAAAATGGGGAAAACCAGGAATAGGCCTGTGAGTTGGATGATCAGCTATGATCATAATGAATGGTGGAGCGGGCTCAAGGGTCTGATTGGCCTAATCTTCTGATTATTTTCTACGTTGCTGCATTTCTATGTTAAACCTGTTTGTGGCCTATTTGAACAGTTATCAGAATTTCCACCAAATGTGAAGGTCGGTGCTGAAAATGCACTTTGAATTTTCAGTGGATTATTGCAAAGAAGCAGTAATGATGCTGTGATGTCATGCAATGCATTCTTCATCGTTATAACTTTAGAATTACAATTGACGACAGTTTATAAGTGTAACACAGTGTTGCTAAGTGCAATAGAAAAGGCAGAACTGAATTTTATGGATGACAGCAACAAACATCACCAGCATGCATTCCTCTTTATTTTTAATATTGTTGGCTATTGACTATTTTGCTTTACATTCATGTGTGAATAAGTACTCCAGTCTTTGTGCCTCATTGCACTGGAAGAAAATAGGAAAGGAGGGGAAGAATACAGGCTGATCAGGCTGCACAGAAGGCATGTGAAAATCAACAACAGTCGCAGCTAACATAATTTATCAACTGTGAGATAATGGCCTAGAAGGCTGTGCTTCACAAGGGAAACCATTAATTAATAGTCCTGCTTGCTGCGTAAATATCTGCAAACCAGCTCCACTTTTGCCACAATAAACCAGTGGCTATTGAGGCTACTGTTGCCCTCAATGTTTCTATCATGGAGATATGAGTAGCAGACAATCAGACTTGCACAATTGCAATGGTTTTCTCAAGCAAGCCTCATCAGCTTTTCTCTATTCACTTACAGGACAAGGGTGTGGCTGGCCAGCCCAGCATTTAAAGCCCATCCCAAATTACCCAGAGGCCTTTTTGAGAGTCAACCACTTTGCTGTAAGTCCAGAGTCACATGTAGGCCAGACCAGGTAAGGATAATGGTTTCCTTCCCTAAAGGACATTAGTGAACCAGAATTTTTCCAATAATTGACAATGGGTTCGTAGTCATCGTTAAACTTTTAATTCCAGATTTTGATTGAAATCAAATTCCATCATCTGCTGTGGTGGGATTCGAGCCCAGATCTCCACGACATTACGTGGGTTTCTGAATTAATAGTCAAGTGGTAATACCACTGGGCAGTGGCATGAAGCAGCTATATAATTTTACTGACTGCCAGCACTTCCGAAAACGTATGACACAATAGATCACAACTACATGACCCTTCATTTACATCAACAGAATATGATTTCAATCCCTCCACATCCAGTCATCTATGACTAACAATTTCATGCCAGTTACAGTACATGTTACATAAGGCAATCCACTCTTCCACTACTCTTCCAAAAAGAAAATTTGAATCATGGGAAATCAGGGTTATTTTCTGGGTAAAAAAACCAAAAGAACTGCGGATATGGTAAATCAGGAACAAAAACAGAAGTTGGTGGAAAAGCTCAGAAGGTCTGGCAGCATCTGTGAAGGATAAAACAGAGTTAATGTTTTGGACCTGGTGACCTTTCTTCAAAATGCCATTCAGCTCAGTTCCGAGGAACGGTCACCAGACACGAAATGTTAAGTCTGATTTATTTTTTCTTCACAGACGCTGAGCTTTTCCAGCAATTTCTGTTTTTGTTTTGACCTTTTTATATACTTTGGTGATGCTGCATGCAGTTTCCCAAGACACCAGAAACAAACCAATGAGCAGCCCAATCAGATACTGAGGGCAAGCAGTTAGCAGCAATGGCTGGAGGTCAACTGCTCTCTGTATCTCCAGTAACGAAGCATGGTTAACTGGAGTTGCCTTCCTCTGTCCCATGTGCAGGCTTTTGAAAGGGCTGGCCACTGGGCACGCATGAACTGCTATCAAGTGGGGCAGGTAAAGAGTGAAATGTGTGATACAGGTTAGTTGGACATTTTTCAAAGGGTCCTTCAATCTCCAAATCCCTCATCCCTTTAAGTAGGATTATAGAGAATAAATGGTCCAAACAGGCCATTCAGCCCAATAAATCCATGGAAGTGTTTTTGTTGCAATCTGGCATTCTTTCAAAGGATCTAAATTTACCATTGTAACCTTCCATTATCTTTTCTCTCTCCTGCTCATCTAATTTCCCCTTAAATTTAACAATGTTATTCACTTCAACCAGCTTCTATAGGAGCAAGTTTCACCATGTTAACACTCTCTGAGTTAAGAAATTTCTTCTGAATTCCCTACTGGATTTCTCGGTGTCTGTAACTTATATTGATGACCTATTGCTATGTTCCTGTTCACAAGAGGAAACATTCTGTCCGCATCTACTCAACTAAAACCTCTCATAATATTAGTCATCTCTCAGCCTGCTCTATTCAAGAACGTAAAGATTCAACCTGTCAATCCTTTCCTGATATATACATCTACACATTTCTATATCATCCTTGCAAATCTTCTCTGGACCCATTTCAGTGCCTCTATATTCCCTTTTACAACATGGCAATCAGAGTTGCGTGCCGTACTCCAAGTATGCGCTAATTAAAATTTGATGCAGGTTTAACAATTTACAATTCTTTCCAATTCTATTTTCCAATTCTATCCCCCTAAAAATAAAACCTAGTGTTTGGCAATCCTTCTTAAAATGCACTGGCTAATCAGTGGCACATCTTTTAATGACTTATATATTTGTACACTGAATTTCTTTTGTTCCTCTACCCACCTAGACTTGTATCTGCCAAATGTTAACCGACCTCCATATTCTTCATTCCACAGTGAAAATGTTTCATGCATTCTTTTGAAAAGAAACATTTAAAAATGTTTCCATTTTTTGTTTGCCAAATATCATAGTTCATTTTATTCTCCAATATTTTATTCACAGCACCTCAAAATCAACTTTTCTCCAATCTATTAACTAGGTTTTCATTATATTTATCTCCTGCTTTATCATTGTCCCTAGGTGTATTATGCTCACTATTGCCTAAATGTCATCTATTCATCTCATTTACTCTCATCTCTCACCTGCTTGTTCATTTCCCAGTACTACGCTTAATACCTAATCTTCTCGTGTTGGGATTTTCACATACTTGAGGAATATATGATTATATGAACGTGAAATATGTGAATATCCCAGTGTACAACTTCAATCCACACCCAACTATTTGGCAATTGGAAATTCTATTATTATTGAGTAATTGACTGACTCTTATCTCTACTGAAGCTATTTAAAATTTAAAAGAATTAATAGCTAAATCATCCTTTGGGTTGTATGACAAGGGTATATGCATGATAATGCGGTAATTCATTATTATGCTAGAATATAGCTGATTTCGGTTATTTTAGGTTCTAAACAGCAAAACCTCGTATTTACGTAGCTCCTCTAATATAGTAAAATATTGCAAAGTGTCTCATTGGAGTGTTAACAAGCAAAATTTGAAATTGAGTTAAATGAGGAAATATTAATATGATAACCAAAAGCTTGGTCACAGAGGTAGGGTTTGACCAGTGTGTTAAAGGAGAGAAACATGTCAGGAGGCAGGGAGCATTACGGAGCAAATCCAGAACATAGGTCTGAGCAGCTGAATTCATGAACTAGGGAGCAATTAAAAACAGAAGTTCACAAGAAACTGGGATCAAAGGAGTGCAGAGATCCTAAAGGGATTTAGGACTGGAGGGGGTTACAGAGATGGAGAGGGATGTGTTCACAGAGGAAATGTAAGCAAGGGTGTGAATTTTAAAATTGAGGCATTGCTTAACTGGGACATTTTTCAAAGGGTCCTTCAATCTCCAAATCCCTCATCCCTTTAAGTCAGGTTATAGAGAATAAATGGTCCAAATCAGGCCATTCAGCCCAATAAATTAATGCAGGTCGCTCAGCAAAGGCAATGGGTTCATGAAACCTCGTACAAACAAAGAAACAGGCAGCATGATATATTGAGAGTTTAATTGCTACTGAAAAGAATTGGGTGCACTAAAGACCCTATAAATACTTGAATGTTCATATTTCAGACAAACAGCAGTTGTGGGAGATGTTAATTTTAGGCCAAAGGACAGCATTTCAGTGACATGGAACATAGTGGATGATACATCTAAATACATCTTAGAAATTTATTGGGGAAGGGTAGCATCAGAAAATAAATGTCATCCCTTTTACTCTGCAATATTCCTGATAATTGAGTCTGGGTGGGCATACTTTTATCTTTTATGTCTTCGTTCAAGGAAATTGTTTTTGTTTTGTGCTGTCCTTTTGGTTTGGGTAATGGTGAAGGTGTCAAACTGGCATTATGGGCTGGAAAATTTGACTTAGGTCTATATGTTATGCCACTGTAACATACTCTTCTGCCGGGCTTTTTCAAGTCATCTAAAATAGTGTGACGAAAATGAGTAATAGCTTTATTTAAATATCAAAATACATTGTAAATAAAAGCACTGTTTTTTTAAATTATCTACTTAGGATAGTTTGTACAGCTGCAGTGAGCTTAAAGGAAGGTCTGTGGCATGGAACTGTTAGAAGATCTGAGGCATTAGGGTACCTTGGCAGTTCTAGTTTTTTTTTAATGCATTCTCATGAAAGAAACATTATTTTTATCCAATGTCTTTATAAACACATGCAATTTATGTGGAGGGTATAAAATGGCTGAATATTCTCTCTGAATTCTGACAATAATGGAGAATTTTATAAAAACAGAAGAGAAGGAAATGGAAACATAAGGAAGATGAAAACAGTAGCTATTATAATGCAAATTCCCATTGAATTTGGAAGACAATGTTCCAAGTGCATGAAGAAGTCCAAGTCAAATCAAAATTATGATAAAAGTTGGTGTATGTGGTTAAAAGCGTACAACATGAAAGATCGCATTTCCAAGAAAGATGGGAGCAGGCATCAGAGCCAGACTGTGTCCCTTCCCCTCACATTGTGCCACCCAGCAAAATTCTTTGTAGAACCCAACACACCAACCTTGCAATAACCATAGGAAATGGTTTCTGAATCTTGTAAGCTAGCTGAAGAATTTTGTTGTGTACTCAAAGTGTCCCTGCAGCTAACCAGCAAACAATCGATAGCCATATCCTCCCACAAATTCATTGGGTGCAATTTTCCTTCCTAACAGTTGTTGGGAAGGGTAGATAATTGAGAGAGTTTGCCTTGAACAGGGGCTTCCCCATTCTTGCCTTCTCAGCAATTAAGTGCCTCATAAGTTGGTCAGTTGGAGGCCTGATTGCTGAAAAGCTGTAAGTGGTTTTCTGTAATATATAATAAACTTATTATTGTTTGACTCTACCACTGGCTCAGTAACCTCTCCAAAGTTAGACGAATCAGCATAAAACAGGACAGAGCTGTAAAATACTCCAAAATAATTTTGAACTCAAATTTCAAAAAGATCAAGAGTCAAACCTGGAAAAACGGTGCCAAAGCAACAAAACTCATGAAAAAAACAGTTGAAGAACTCTATGGCAAAGTGAAGACAGGTGAGTCAAAAAATAAACTTATGTATGCAATCAGACCGCACCACAGCGACATAGTCAGCTGTGAAGAAAATCCTGATCCAGCGATTGCAGTCTTCGAGTTGGAAAGCAAAAGGAAATTCTGGGGATCTAGTGAGCAATAATTAAAAAGGACAGAAAGATTGATTTAACAGTGCATTAGGCAGTTCCGACACAGGGAAAGCCAGTTCCCTCAAAAGGACAGCTTAAAATAATAGTCCTGCAGTTTGAAGTTAATTCTGTTATACATGCAAAGTGGCCAATAAGAGCAAGTCCAAAAACATGACTGCAAACTTTAAGAGATTGTTGAAAGAAGTTAAATATGTTTTCAATGGGTATTATACATTTAAGAAAGAAACACATAATCTAGCAGACTAGAAAGACCCTAGTGAGAGTTAATGTGAGGCTAAGCAGTATGGAAAATCTTCCAATACTGGAAGGAACATGTAAAACATCAACTAACTGTATATAGCTTAGAAAAACTATGGATTCTAAATTTACACTACCAGTGATATAGAATCACCAAATCAATCTAAGAGCTGGGCACTTTGGTGAAAAGTATTCAGCATTAGACAACCAGTCTGTAAGTCGATCAAATCAATGCATTACATTACTCTATAGGAACAGAAGCAGATTACATTATTGCAATGCATGACAAGCTTGACCTCAGATATAGTTGAAGAAGTCTTAAAACCTTTCGGCAACTGTCTCAAACTGAAGGGTAACAAGATTCTGGAAAGTGTGAATTTGACAAAAAATGTTCAGAAATCAGGTGAATCAAGAGATGCTTTTAGTAATGACCTTTATGTTTGATTTAAGGATATAAGTATGGGGAAGGCAAAATTAATATGAGACTGCACTATAGTAGATGTTGCAGGTTAAGAAAGACCTTCCTCTTGGAAAAGCAATGCAGCTGGTGAGACAAGCAGAGATTCCTAAACAAAACAAGCTGATAATGAGCAGTGAAGAAAATCCTTGCTTCTGAAAATCTCCAGTCACTATACATTCCTTAAAGTTTCTGCTGAATGTAATAGAAGCACCAGGCAAGAAGAGGGAAAGTGCAAGTGCTGGCTCAGATTAGCATCAAGGTCCCAACTTCTCAACCTTACCATCTGCTTAAGGTGTGGTGATGCCTCAGGTTCAACTCACCACCAATCGACTCTCTCTAATGAGAGAGTGGAATGATGGCAACTTTACCTTCCCAAAATTATAAACAATTATTATTACTCTATATGGAAGGTTTCGTTGTAATGATTTATCATTCAAGACAACATCAGCACCTGAAATTGTTTCTGTGAACAGAGGAGGTTGGTCTATCCCCTTCTTTACCTTTGAAGGCATTCCCAACTCCATGCTTTCCTTTCCTCCCCTTCAAGAGTTAAAAATGCTGATTGTCAGTCCTGAGGTGAGGTCATGACACAAGATTAATCCTGAGTGTTACTTCCTGGTTCCTATGGAACAACTATAGTTCATATGTGTATATTGTTAGAACTTGTGCCCTTCCCTACAGACCTGTAATCATTGGGCTTTTCATTGATTTTCAAGTTTATTTCAATTCATTCAATATATAGATTATCAATCTTGTAATTTTACATTGCTTAGAACAGATATATTGCTTTGTAGGGAGTACAATGTAGATTTACAAGAATGATATCTAAACTTCAGAGGTTAAGTTATGAGGAGCAATTACACAAGTTAGGCCTGCTTTCTGTAGCACTTAGAAAGTTAAGGGGTGACCTGATCAAAGTCTTCAAGATATTAATAGTAAAAGACAGGGTAGATAAAGATAAACTATTTCCACTGATTGGAGATTCTAGAACTAGGGCACATAATCTGAAAATTAGGGCAAGACCATTCAGGAGAAATGTTCAGAAATATTCCTGCATGCAAAAGCTGGAAGTTGTTTGGATCTCTCTAACCACAGATAGCAGTGGATGCTGAATCAGTTGTTAATAAAATTTATCTATTGCAGATTTAAAATTAAGTATAGGTATTAAGCTTGTAGTATTAGGCCACAGATCAGCCACGATATCATTGAATGGTGGGACAGATTCAAAGGGTAAAATGACCTACTCCTGTTCCTAATCTCCTAAGTAATTGCTTAAATATTAAGTGGGATCCAACAGTGAAGTCACTATATTCCGACCAATCCTTAAGGCTGTCCTGTCATTAGATAGAGACAGCTGGTGGTGGTTTAACTTGAAGGTCACCATGCCACTGGTGAAAGAAGAGTCCTTCATGGCAATCTCAGTTGGTGCAGGAACTGAACTCACAACGTTAGCAAGTTTCTGCATCACACACCAGCTGATCAGCCAACTGAGTTAACAGGACCCCAATCCAATATGGATGCCCAGGATGGGATGACATAAACCCAGACTATGTGTTTAAAGTATTGTCACAATAAAAATGACAGTGGAGACAGTTGGATACTTCTAATTTGATCTTCAAGCATTACTTTCCAGTAGTTATCATACCAAGTATCAGATTTGAAAAATCAGCAATAGGATGGAAATCTTCCTTCAGCACAGAGAAGAAAATACACAGGAAATTTCAGTCATCTTAGCAGGCATAATATTACAGGCATAAGGGACAGTCTTTTCTCTCAGGTTACTTATGGAATACTCAATGCAGGCCCTCACAGTGGGACCTTCTCAAAGAGGTGCATCTCTGTGAGAGCAACTTCCAATCTGGGGTTTTTAGTTATTCATGGCTGGAAGCCAACATGCTCTATCTTCTCAATTTTCTTTATTTGCCCCAAATTTGTCTTGCATGTGGGTGGTCCTGTTTTGCAAACATAGATTAAATAAAGATCTTCTGTTATGTGTCTACAAATGTTAAACCATGAAGGGCTATATAGCCTTTTAAAACAGTGCCCCAATATCATTTGACAAAAAACCTGAAAAAGCTACGGATACTAGAAACCCGAAACAAAAACAGAAATTGTTGAACAATATCAGCAGATCTGGCAGCACCTGAGCAGAGAAATCAAGAGTTAATGTTTTGGGCCCTGTGACCCTTCTTCAGAACACGGTCTGGAGTTGAGAGAAGGGTCACTGGAACTGAAATGTTAACTCTGATCTCTCTCCTCAGATACTGCCAGACCTGCTGTGATTTTCCAGCAATTTCTGTTTTTACCCCAATACATTTAATGCATATCTTTCAGCTTCTCTAATGAATTCATCAAGGCTTGGAAGCTAATACCCATAGGTACTGCCATGAAAACTCATATCCTATTGGCACCATAATGGAAATTCATTTCCCACTGGAACTGCCATGAATACTCATATCTCACTAATGTCATTGTGGAACTTCATATTCCACTGATACTGCCATGCAAGCTCCTATTTCACTGATTAGTCCATTGTTCAAGATGGAGAGGATCGTGGACCTGGTCTGCGGAGAATCCATCATCTTTTGAAAGCAAACATTGTAATATTTTAAAATTGTTGGAAACTTTCCCGCACAATTCTATCACCTGACGTATTAATTAACAAGGCACAGAGTGCAATAGATTACAGTAGACAACATTGCCTCAGTTTTCTGTTCAGCCAGATAGGATCAACAAGTGTCTCTTCTAGATTTACATTGGACCTTGGAGCTGGCTGCCTGCAAGTGGCAAGTAGCCAATTATCTGCAAATGAATTTAATTAAGAGTTCTATTAAGACCGTAATCCCATACTAACTGGGATATCCTGTTGCCAGTTCAGGGAACCAAAAATAGTCTAGAACCCATGTAGGACAATGTTGTTTGTTCAGGGCAGCAAGTAGGACAGAATCACAACTGTTCATGTTAGAGTTGCTTCTCATGCCTGAAATGGTCACTAGCCGCACTGACTCTCTTGTGGAATGCTTGCCCCTCCAGGATTGTTTCTTGGCTGCTGTGGCCATTTAAAACAAAATCTTACCTATTCTTTTCTCTTGCTATTACCATCTTCGAATTGGCAGCTTCCACCTCAATTGATGAGGTTGCTAACCGGTCAGCATTGGAAAGCCTCCAACCCGTTACAGCAAGATACTGGAGTGAGGCTCCCGAGTTTGTTACTGTTCCAGATGAACAACCCCAAATTGCTAAGTTCCTGATTGAGGAGAAAAAAATTATCTCCCCTGCTTTATTCACCCATCCACTTGAATGGTTGCAACAAGGTTAATTTTGAAAGGACGCATTCCCTCGTAAATACCTCTCTCCCAGACAAAATAAATTTATGTTTTGAAAGAAGCCAATTTAACTAAGCTGTCATGAAATAACAAAGAGTAAGCTTATTAATTCCTAAATGTGAAAGAAGTTATTAACACAACAGGCATTCACACAGATTAGAAATAAGAGCTGAATCCATAAAGACACATGTTAAGAAAGACAAATATATGGATCAGTGGCTAAATGGTTCCCAAAGTAATAGTTAAGTGTTGCCGTCTTTGTAAGGCAAGGTACCAGTAATATTGACACTGGTAGTTGAACAATGGATTTTGCAACCTTCAGTTTTCAGACAAGTTGAGATTTTGTAGTTCTGATTCCTTTCAACTGTGATTGAATTCTAGCATTCAGGGTGAGAGATAGTCCTTTTGTTGTCCTGCTTCCATTTTGTCTGACTACCAGCTGGATGCCTTCCAGCACTCACACCTGAAATACAGGGGTGACTAGGCCATTGTTTGACTGTGGCTTTCATAGGACATGAATGCCTGAACCCAGGCTCAAACAAATCTCTGTCCCAGCAGTAGTAGTACTGAATCTGGCTTTTTAACCCTGTCCTTGTGTCTTATTCAAGGGGAAAAACACCAAACATATCAGCAGTTTGGAACATAATCTGTAGGGGTCATCAACCCCTTTTATCTCAAATTGCTCTCTTTCTGTTTGAAGTTTCTTTGAGATCTCTAGGTATTATACTTCATTGGGACCACACACAATTTTTTGCCAGCCAGCCACTGAATTTACACTTTGCAGTTATTTTGTCTCCTCTTAAAAACACATGTCTTGGAATTAAGGGCTAAAAGCAGCTATAGTTTTTTTAATGGTTTTTATGTTGTAACACACTGCACCTTCTGCGTTGAGAGTCCACTCACCATCCTTAATTGGATGGTAGGCCTCGATGACACATCTTGGCTTCCTACTTCAAAACAGTGATGGGTGAGTCCCATGTAGGATCACACAGGATATCAAGCCACCGTATTAGGTTCCTGACCCTGGAATAAAAACATCAATACAATATCTCACCTGCATGGATGAGGCTCAAAATGGTTTGGCGTCAGTCTAACTTACAATTCAATCATCATTTTGCTGGAGGCAATGAGAGTGAAGTTACGGAAATGGCAATGCTAAATCTGAGCAAGATCTAAACTTAGGATAGTGTGCCATTTCTTATAAGTAAAGGAATATAGAACATTACAGCGCAGAACAGGCCTTTCGGCCTCGATGTTGCGCCAACCGGTGAAACCAATCTGAAGCCCATCTAACCAACACTATTCCATTATTATCCATATGTTTATCTAATTCCCATTTAAATGCCCTAAAACGTGGCGAGTCTACTATTGTTGCAGGCAGGGCATTCCACGCCCTCACTACTCTCGGAGTAAAGAACCTACCTCTGACATCTGTCCTATATCTATCACCCCTGTATTTAAAGCTATTTGGACAAACACTTGGAATGTCATAACATTCAAAGCTATGGGCCTAGTGCAGCAAAGCACACACTTGACGGACTGAAGGGCCTTTTCTGTACTGTATGATTCTGTAATTCTATGATTCTAAGTTACTTCTTCACCGAACTCCATCAAATTAGTAAAACATGATCTCCTTTTCACAAAACCATTTTGACTGTGTCAAATTCCCTTTTCTTAGTTTTCTTAGTGCACTGCTGCAATATCTCAGTTGTAACTTCTGACACCATATTGTCATATTTGCTGGTTGATTGTAATTGTTATGGGAATTCTCAGGAGTTGAGGATTGGAGCAGCAGTGTGATAGAACCCATGAGGAGTGGTAGAAAATGGGTGCTCACCGTGTTGACTCCTCCAGAATTGTCTACGGTGCATATACCATTACCTGGTGCCAAGCCAGCAATGCCATTTGCAAAGGAGGACCTTCTGTAAAGGAGAAATCATCATTAACACAGAAGATGGTGGAACATAGGTATATTTTTTAAAAAAGGCTGAGAAACCATAATGCTGCATTAATAACAAGGAAAGCAAGAATGATTGGACCTAATGTGACACTTGACACCTTTACTATTAAGCAGCTTGTGTTTCCATGTACCTTCCACTATCCACTTCAGTCTTGATGTGGAGGTGTGGGACTGGGGTGGACAAAGTCAGAAGTCACATGACACCAGGTTACAGTCCAACAGGTTTATTTAAAATCACAAGCTTTTAGATTGCTGCTCCTTTGCCAGGTGAAATGAAAAGTAGCCTCTCTTTGTAAGATTATCTGGCAAAAATAAATGTAATTTTTGCACATGAACAACTTCACAACTTCAAAGCAATATGTTGTTCTGAGAATCAAGCAGTACAGAAGAACTTAAAAGAGGGAGATGTGGATTCTTAACATCACTGAGGAAATTTCCTACAACCGATTGTATTCTGTTCTAACAGAAACATATACTCTTTCTGTTGGAATTTAAAGTGGTATTTGTTGAATTTAAATGCAATTATTTCAGGGAGATCTCTAATTCATATAGCAACAGATGATGTGTGCCATAGAGGACCTAAACATCTACAGGCTTGATTCAGGTTAAACTCTGATTAAGTCAATTTCCCCGAAAACTAAATACATTGTAACCTCCCCAGCCTGGAAATCTATTATTCAGTAAACCAGCCATCCAGAAATCTTTTGAGCAGATCCAGGTAATTCCTCGACAATCATCAATATTATTTAGTACAACGTTTTGGAGTGGAATCATGGAAGGTACAGTATTTGGATAAGTAAGACAATGTTTAATACTATTAAATAATGTTTATCACCACTTCATGTGGCAGGTAAATATTTATACCTAACATGTTTTTAGGTTCACATGTTTGTGGTTTGACATTCTGTAATCCAGAAAATTCCGAAATCTAGAAATTATTTAGTCCTAAACATGATATGCTAAGTTACAGTGTATGTACATGTCAGGATTAATCCACAGAAATAAATTTTGAGTGGAACTGTGCCTTAGCTTCATGGGTAGTGAGCACTGGCAATGTTATATCTTTGCTCCCAGTGACCATAATCCACACACATTTATCTGATAATTCCATCAAAGAAAACTTCCTCACATGTCTCCCTCACAAATGAATAAATTGATGACCTGCTGCCAAAGACACTTGGAATATCTGATTTAAACTCTGGAACTTTCAGTGTTTTACTCTGCTATTAAAATTTCTACAGCATAGTGATATTGTGAAGTACATATTCCTGTCCTTCTGTTAGTGTAGGTGTCAGCAATTGTGTGATGTAATTGCTGTAATAAACTCACAATAAGTGTTGTCTTGAGGTTTAGTTGTATAATGTCCATTGGAAAAAATTAATTTGTTTTTGCTTCATTAATAGAATCTTTAGTAGGGAAAAAGCTATCAAATCCTATTGACATATTGTGGGTGTAGAAACATATTTTTATAAGCATGATTGCATGAAGACTGTTCTAATTAAATATTATTGAATTAATTTTATGCACTAAATACAGAAACTGCAAAGACAGAATCTCCAATGTATCTCAATAAGAACATCACCAGTTTGTTGAGATACTAATTAGTATGACAAAGTTTAATCCCACAAAGTTTAACACCTTGTTAGGTAAACACAATTGTGTGAAAAGCATGATCAAACAAGACAAATTTTAAAATAAGGCATGATATCTAAGCAATTATTTTGTGTAGGCAATATTTTAGAATATTGAATTATCAACATAAGTCACCTATTCTGCAACATTACAGTGAGTTTTACATTGCAGGGAAGATTTATCATATAACTTTGAAGGAAATATCAAAATGGAAAAATTGGAAGTAAGGCTATTTCAAAATAGTGTACAATAATGTTGGATTGAGTATTTTATTATAACATAATCATTAAGGATGAGCTCAAAAATAATATTGAAACATTGGATGTCTGAAGTTTCAGCTATTTATGTAAAATGAATGAAGTCATCTTTTCTAGGCCATTTTTATTTTTTCAATATGGTGTCTTATCATGAAAATGCTATGGCTTTAAGAGGTGTGTTTTGTCCTGGTTTCTTTTAGAGACCAATTGAGAAACAGGTGCTGAGCAATCTACGAGAAGATAAACAACTTGTGAAGCCTTGGTGTTTTTTTAAAAATTAGAACAATAGAAGCAGCCTGAGCAGGTATAGTCACGCTCCCACTCACAGAACCAAGGATTTTAGGTTTAACTTTCAGCAGTTGCTGTTATAGTCTTGAAGAGATTTTTGTCCATCTCTCAATTACAGCCAAAAGCTAAGGGTTCTCTTCTTGGGCTATTGAGTTGCATGTGAGACAAATCTGTTTTCTGAATTTGCGTTTTGCTAAGGGTGTATTTATGGAATGTTGCTATTTTGGAACAGTTTGTTAGTAATAGTTACTGTATCTATTATTCTATTACTTTTCCAATATAGTTAAAGCATTCCGATTCCTTCTTTCTTTTACTGCACTTTAACTGTAGTGTTTGAATAAATTGTGTTTTACTTAATGTTGAGTAGTTTGATCAATCAAATTGCATTTAGAACACAGCACCTGACATTTACCATTAAAATAAGAAAAAATTAAGGTCTAGGCTACATCCTTAATGTATTTTGAGGGGTTCTGGTTTGATTCATAACACTGCCACTCTCTCTAATTTTCAGGAGTAAATATATTTTCGTTTCCATCAAAAATAATTGGCAAAAGTATCATCTAGGTCTTTGTTCTAGTGTCGTCTTGGGTGGAGGGGGGTGGTGTGTTGTTCTATATTTGTGCAATAAAGGAGCACTTTTGTGTTTTGTGAAAGGAGTGCACTTGAACTGGAAGACTAGGCTTCAGGGAGGAAGCAACTGCATGTGAGGCTCTGAACAATAGGTTCAAAACTGACGAAAGCCCTTTAATGATAAATAAATAATTTGCATTTGCTCGCTGCTTGTTATATATTTGTCAGCTGTGATTCTTCTACTTTAGGATACTTTTCATTGTGCTGTGAGAAACAGTGAAGGAAGAAAAGATTAGTTGTCAGCTCAAATGACAGTTTTGAAATAAAGGAGTCTGGTGCTGACTGGGAAGAATTGCAACCTTTCTTCAATTGAACCTGATTGATTGAGGTGAAGAGAATTTGAATGCATTAATATTGATTTGTGATCATTAATCTTTTAAAGAAATCAATCTAACACTAGGTTCTAGTAATAAGTTCTTCTAAGAGAAAAGAAGTACTTATTTTAATTTCCAGAAAGTCAAAGCTGATAGCAGCATAATAATAGTCTATCACCTACAGTGGAAGTATTTTGTTGAATTTAGTAATCATGCTACCATGATATTACAGTCCGCTATGTTGTTCCATTTCACATGTTATGGACCGGACCAAACAACCTCAAAATACATTAAAAAGGTAGGCTAGACCCTAACTTATTCTCATTTTAAAGGTAAATTTGAAGTGCATATTCCAGATGTGTGTGATCAAACTACCCAACGTTAAGCAAAACACAATTTATTTAAACACTATAATTAAAATACAAACAAAAGAAAGAGGAATTTAGAATAACAACTGTTGGAAAACTTAACCGAATAATAGATACAATGCCTATTACCTTACCCATTAACTGTTCCAATGTTGTAACATTCCATAAACACACCCTTGGCAAAACATAAATTCAGATAGAGATTCTTACATGCAGCTCTCCAATGCAGGAGGAAACAATATCAAGACAGATTTCAGAGAAAGTAGCAGCTAGGAATCATTTGCTGAAACTTCTACCTCTTCTAGGACCCCAAACAACTTCTGACTGCGGCAGCTAAAAAAAAGTTAATAAGTCTCGCCTGTGAGAGGTGGCCACTCCCCTTTCATTATTCCAACTATTTTAAAAAGATCTTAAGGCCACTTAAGTTATTTACTTAAGTCATTTTTAGTATCCAGTTCATTACTTCTGCCTTTACAACCTCTCTCCAAAAAAACTGAAGTCAAAGTAACCTTTTTAAAGTGACAGCATTGTCACACATCCCCTCTTAAAAAAAAACAATGAACCATCAATAGGGAAAGATGGCTTAATTGTGAAATTCTTCATCTTACTCTATTAGCACACTACAGTACATTGACCCTAACCATGCAAACATTCACTGCTGCATTCTATTTCAGTCCATTTACTTCCACCACCGCATGTCTCTATCTTTCTTCATCAAACGACAGCTCATCAGCAATTACATTTTCTCATCCTGCCACATATATAATTTTCAAATTGAATGGCTGCAATAATAATCTCCATCTAAACAGTCTGGAATTTGTCTTTAAATTCTTCCAAAAACTTTAATAGGTTACGATCAGTATATATAACTGTCTCAGATGGCTGGCAATATAAATGTTGAAATGTTGTAATGCCAACACCAAGCTTAATGTTCCCTTCTTAACTTTTCTGTTGATGAGTATTTTAATTTTCTGGAAAAAATACCCAGTAGTTCTTTTTATCTTCGCATCATCTTCTTGTAAGAGTTTAGCACTGACACCTACATCATGGACACCAATAGCCATTTTGAATGACTTTGCATAATTAGGTGTGGCTAACGCTGCAGCAGTGGTTAACATAGCTTTCAGGCTGTCAAATGTTTTCTGACAGTCTGCTGTCCACTGAAATTATCTGCACTTCTACAATAAGTCAGTCAGTGGAGCAGCCACACTGCTAAAACTTGGTATGAACTTACAATAAGACTCACGCAATACCAGGAATCATAGTGCTGCTCTTTTTATCAATGGTATGGGAAACTCTTCAATAACCTTTGTTTTCACATTCAGTGGGATCATCTGTACATGTCTGATAATGTAGCCCAGGAAATGACTTGGACTTTTGCAAATTCACTCTTAGCTATGTTGATCTCCAAGCTTGCCTCCTGAAATTGATTGAACAAATCCAATCAAAGTTGCAAATGTTCCTTCCACATGGCACTAAAAATCACCAGGTTGTCAATGTGCACCACACAATTGGTTAATCCAGAAATGACTTTATTGGTTAGTCTTTGAAACATGGTTTGTGCATATTTCATGCCAAATGTCATGACTTAAAATTGGTGTCATCCATTTGGTGTCACAAAAGCTGAAATTGTCTTCACTGTTTCAGATAAAGGTACTTGTCAGTATCCTCTGAGTAAGCCCAACTTCTAAATATACGTTTCTTGTTCCACCTTCTCAATACAGTCTTCGAACCATGGAATTGGGTATTAATCAGACATTGTAACTACATTGACTTTGCGATAGTCCACACATAATCATTGGGTATCATCTGATTTTGGCACAATTACTATGGGTGAGCTGCAGTCACTGAAATTCACTTGGATTATGTTGTCTTAGAGCATGTGTTCAATCTCTTTTTGAATCTGTGCCAACTTTGGAGAGTTAAATCTATAAGGATGTTGCTTAATTGGAACACCATTCTCTACATCTGCATTACGCGACATTGAATTAGTACTTCCCAGCTTATTGTTACATACCTCCCCATGTGACAGCAATAACTCTTTCAGATCATTTGATTTTCTTCTGGAATGTAACTTAATAATTTATCCCAATTTTTGGGAACTTCCTCCTTGTCCAATTTAATTTGAGGAATATAAAATTCAGAATCCTCTAAACTTGGTTCTTCACTCTGTGTCATAACCAGTAAGGCATTCTCCTTTCACTCTTCTTCTGTATCAAAATACCTTTTGAGCATATTCACATGAAACACTGGGTGAGATTTTTTTCTAACTGGCATTCTTATTAAATAATTCACCTCACTTAATCTACTTTTGATTTGATAAGGTCCACTAAACATTGCTTTCAAAGGATCACATATCACCGGAAGTAACACTTACAATTTATCTCTGTTAGCAAAATTGTGAATATTTAACATCTTGCCTGCTTCCTATTTCATCATATGCTATGCTACTTTTAAATGCTATCTAGCCAGCTCACCTGCTTTATGTGATCTTTCACGAATATTTGACACATAGTTCCAAACATGTGCTCTCTGATCTCTGCTTTATTAATTTCTCCTTAATTTCAGTGGTCCTCTCACCTCATCCCCAAAAACTAATTCAGATGGACTGAATTTGGTTGATTCATTTGGTGCATCCCTGATTGCAAAATGCACAAATGAAATTCCTTTATGCAAATCGTCTGAATGTCTGGTGAATAGTGACGTGGTGGTAGGAGCACTGAAGGAAGTCTCCACTCCAGGAATACCATTTGCCCTTGGTAATGATGTACCTGGATCACAGGTAGCAGTGCTTCCTCCTGTGGTTGAAAAGCCAATGGAAAATCAGGCAACAATGGTATTACAGGAAGGATATCCTGGGATTTTTTTCTGATGTGATAACGAGGTCTGAATCGTCTGTATAGACTTGGTCTTTGGTAATTGTACTTCAACCTCCTTTTCTTTATTCTTTGATTTCTCCTCCTGTTTCAACCTGTGGCTTAGTGACCTCGTTATCACATCAGAAAAAAATCCCAGGATATCCTTCCTGTAATACCATTGTTGCCTGATTTTCCATTGGCTTTTCAACCACAGGAGGAAGCACTGCTACCTGTGATCCAGGTACATCATTACCAAGGGCAAATGGTATTCCTGGAGTGGAGACTTCCTTCAGTGCTCCTACCACCACGTCACTATTCACCGGACATTCCAACCTCACTTTACATAATGGAGCACTTCCCACCTCATCATGAATGCCACATATTTCCATTTTTCTTTCTAGCAATAGTCCTTCTGAATGATGTATCTCTTCTTTTCCCAACCTTAAAGATTGACATGCTCCATCATGTCTCTTAAAATTGTAATTTCTTTATCTGCGCCTCCTGGCATACATGAGTAAACCTTACCCTCACAAGTAAATGGTTTAAGAAGATCTGGCAATTTCTTCTCAACCAACTCTGACCAAGTTGTGCATTCTGGTGCAACTCTTCACCTTCGAACTGTGCTTTCCTTTACCACTTCAACAAAATTCAGTGGATTATCCTGTTTTTGTACGTTTGTCTTTTTCTAAATCACCGACACTGCAATGTCATGTGGCCCACTTTATTACAGTGAAAACACTCTAGCTTTCATACTTTTCTTTTCGCCTCATGAGTTTCCTTCTTACCCTGTGGTAAACTATCTTATTTACTTTTGATGAGATCTACTTTTCCCCAACCACCTGAGGATTTCTCTTTTCTCCAATTTCTATCCCTCATGGATTGAAATTGATGCCAGAAGCCAAACTTTGATTTATGGACCACCTCATAACCAGCAGCGATTTCAGCTGCTAATCTTGCGGTTTTAACTCTCTGCTCTTCCACATCAGTTCACATTATTCAGGAAGTGTAACTTTGAATTCCTCCAACATAATTGACTCTGTAAGACCATCACATGTTTGATCTATTTTCTTGCCCTTAATCCACCTATCAAATTACTTTGTTTGATTCTTTCAAATGCTATGAATGTTTGAACAGGGTCCTCCCTTAGATTCCTGAAATGTTGTCTGTAGGCTTCTGACACTTGCTCATATGCACCTGAGATGTTTTTCTTCATCTTCTCATCCTTCTGAGATAACTCCTCTGATAGTAATGCAAATGCCTCACTAGTTCTACGCACCAGCTTTGTTTGGATCAACAAAACCCACATTGTCTCCAGCCATTTCCTTTGTTTGGCCACTTGCTCAAATTAAATGGAGAAGTCTTCTTCATTTCTCTCTTCAAATTTAGGCAATGCTTGGACATATTTAGACAGATCCCCATTAGGTCTTTAGCTGCGATGGATTTGCTTGTCCTCACTATCCTCCTCACTAGGCCTACCTCGCATCTTCATCTTTGCCGTTTTGACTCATCTCGTCTTTAATTGCCAACTTCCAAAGTTCAAATTGACAGTCTTTCTCTATTTCCTCTGCTTTTAATTGTAATTCAAACTTTCATCTCCTTCTCATGTTCAAGCTGATTGATCTGCAATTGAATTTTAGCAATTATCAATGATTCCAATGGCATTTCCAGTAAATTTAACCGTCAAATTATTGCTGCAGTTACCTGCCCTTTCCTTGCAGAAAAAGGCAAACCTTACTCCAGCTTGTCTGTCAATTCCAAGAGCCTGGCCTTGCTTACTTCTTGTAAAACTCCCGAAAACACTTCTTCCTCTCCCAGAAAACACTTAATGACCAAAAGTGCTATTAATACATGAGGCTTGCCCTGTTTGAACAGAATTCAACAGCTGAAGTAAAAGACACTAACACCTACCAGTTGCCATGTTTGAGTCCAAAAATCCTAAACCCAAATTGGAATTATAGATTTTGATCCTGACAGGAGTTCCCAGTTTGTTATGGACCACACCAGACCCCCTCAAAATATCTTAAAAATGTAGCCTGGACCCTTACTTTTTCTTATTTTAAAGGTAGATGTGAAGTGTGTGTTGTAGATATGATGTGACCGGTCAAACTACTCAATGTTAAGCAAAGCATAATTTATTTTAACAATATAATTAAAATATAAACAAAAGAAAGAGGGATTTAGAATAACTTAACTATTGGAAAACTTAACCGAATAATAGATACAATACCTATTACTAATTAACTGTTCCAATACTGTAACATTCCATAAACACACCCTTTGTCAAAAATATAAATTCAGACACAGATCCTTGCGTGTAGTTATCCAATCCAGGAGGAAGCAACATCAAGAGATATTTCAGAGAAAGTAGCAGCTAGGAATCATTTGCTGAAGCTGCTACCTCTTCTGGGACCCCAAACAGCTTCGAACTGCTACAGCTGAAAAAAACTAGAAGGCCTGGTGTATGAGATCTGGCTGCTCCCCTTCCACTCTTCCAACTGTTTTTTAAAAAAAACCAAAAGCTTCCGAAGTTATTTACTTAAATCGTTTTCAGTAACTAGTTCATTACCTCTGCCTTTACAACCTCTCTTCAAACAAACCAAGGACAAAATAACCTTTTTAAAGTGACAGCATTGTCACACGTATATAGCAATTTGGTCAGTAATATTTCACGTATGAACAAGTGGTTGTCAAACCACCAGGATTGTGATGGAGTCACATTAAATGGGGCATGATTCAGCCAGAAAAGCTTTAAATTCTGTGCCACAGCAGTGGCCTAAGCTGCATGGCATCACTGGGCCATCACCCGTTTCATAACTCTACTGGGTGGCTATACGTTCACTGGAATTAATCTATATTTTTATGCTGATATTCATTGAGTAGGTCAGTAGCAACATGTATTGTTATATTTTTTGAATAGGCATTATGGACAGTGTGCAGGTGATTCAAACTTGCAGTAAGTCAAATGTTTTGCTCTACTTGAGAAATCTGAAAATTATCCCTATGCAGCGATGACTATTATTGGTTGCTTCGAGATACACACAGCCAAATACCATCACCAGTGCAATTTGAAGAAATCAGGATTTTTTCATGACCAATCAAAAGAAAAGAGGTTGACTTCTAGTTTTTGTTTTATCTTGGGACTTAGACCTGAATTCTGTCCAGGAAAACCTGATGGATGCAGGTTTCCAGTTCAAGTCCTAGTGGGCAGCGGACACACAAAAAGAAATGGACTGTAATATGTAAGTAATTAGTGTTAAATCAGGAGCTATGACCATAAAAGCCACAAGGATTGATGTATTGAAAAAGTGGATGTCTCTCACGAAGATAGAGTAAAGTATAAGATGGTGTTCGAAGAGCCTTTTATTACATTTGACCAATACAATATTTGACCTAGGAGTGTCCGATCATTAATTTGCTGAACACATGCATGTATATAAAATGAACACACATGATAATGTCTGATATGCAGCAGGACACACAACGCTAATATTTGCCTGCAGACATCAAAATGGCTGTTCTTGACCTGCTTGAACAACGTGATATATATGTCATTTCCATTTCACTGTGGGATAAAGATCTCCAGCTGTTACCATCAAACAGATGAAAATATTCACTTATCATTGTCTCCTAAAAAAGCATTATCATTGGTCATATTCAAGGTCACTTCAGAAATGGTATGTCAGGCTTTTTAAGTGTCTTTTCTGCATTTACTTGCTTTGAGAATAGAAAGCTTTGTAAACAAAAATACTCTGTAAGTGGTTGTAAAATACATGGAAAATGTCCACATGGGCATTTTCCTACTTGCTCTGATGAGAAGCAGAAATATTTGTCATGATTTATTCTGCAGGCTGTTCAATATGAATTCTTCACTAAACATCCAATTTCAAAGGTTTAAACCCACTAACAGGCATGGGTTTAGAAGCCTGATTGCCAACTTTGAACATTTCTGCACCAGGTCAATTTCCAAAGTCTGATGTATTAACAAAAGGCATGGCCTTGACAATGACACAATAGATTCTTGCTTAAATATTTTAAGAACAACAATTGGCATTCACTTAGTGCCTTTAACACAATAATATTAACACAATAAAACTTTCTAAGGCATTTCACAAGAGCTTTATCGAGCAAAAAAAAGGGTTTTGAATAACATGAGGTGATATTAGAACAGAGAGCAAAATGTTTGCCCTTCAGAAGCATCTTAAAAGGTAGAGAGATGTACAGGATTAGAGAGGGAAATCTAGAATTTTAGATCTGGGCAGTTGAAGGTTCTGTTGCCATTTGTAAAGCAACCAATCTTAGCTGTGCATAAGGGCCCTGCAGTAGAAGAGCGATCACTAACAAGAAGGTGCTGGGGAAGCTGAAAGGTCTGGATGTGGATAAATCACCCAGATCAGATGGACTACAACCCAGGATTCTGAAGGAAGTAGCTAAGGAGATTGTGGATGCATTAGTGATCTTTCCCTGGGGTCAAGGAAATTACCAGCAGACTTGAAAATGGACAATATAACACCCCTATTTAAGGAGGGAGGGAGGTAGAAGAAAGGAATTATAGATAAGTTAACCTGACGAGGCTTTTGGTAATATTTTAGACTCCATTATTAGGGATGAGATTGTGGGGTACTTAGAAGCACATAGCAAAATAGAGCGGAGTCAGCTCTCCTCTTCAAGGATGGGGTGGGAAGTCATGCCTCACAAATCTGTTATACTTCTTTGAGGAGGTAACAAGCAAGTTAGATTAGGGAGAGCCAGTAGTCGTGGTCTATTTGGATTTCCACAAGGCGTTTGAAAAGGTGCAGCATAGGAAGCTGCTGAAAAAGATGAGTTCATTGTCTTAAGGGCAAGGTATTGGCATGCATAGAGGATTGGCTAAGTGGCAGAAGGCAGAAAGTGGGCATAAAGGTGTATTTTTCAAGATCGTAGCTGGTGACTAGTGGAGTTCTGCAAGAGTCTATGTTGGGACCATAACTATTCACTTTATAAATTAATGATCTGGACAAAGGAACTGAGATCATTGTTGCTAAGTTTGCAGATTAAACAAAGGTAGGTGGAGCAGCAGGTAGTATTGAGGAAGCAGGCAGCTGCCAAAAGAACTTGGGCAGAAAAGAGAGTGATCAAAGAAGTGGCAGATGAAATTCAATGTGGGAAAGTGTGAGATTATGCACCTTGGTAGGAGAATAGAGATGGGGACTATTTTCTAAACAGGGAAAGTCTTCAGAAATCTTAAGCACTAAAGGACTTGGGACTCCTGGTTCAAGGGAGTAGTCACCTCGTTAGGGGTTTACTGCAGGCCCCCCAATAGCAGCAGGGAGATTGAAGAAAGCATAGGTCAGCAGATTTTGGAAAAGTGTGGACGTAGTAGGGTTGTTGTAATGGGTGACTTTAACTTTCCCAATATTGATTGGAACCTCCTTCGAGCAGAAGATTTGAATGGAGCTGTTTTTGTAAGGTGTGTTCAGGAGGGTTTCCTAACTCAGTACGTTGACAGGCCGACGAGGGGAGAGGCCATTCTAGACTTGGTGCTCAGAAATGAGCCGGGGCAGGTATCAGATCTTGTGGTGG
Source organism: Stegostoma tigrinum (assembly GCF_030684315.1). Lineage (NCBI taxonomy): Eukaryota > Metazoa > Chordata > Chondrichthyes > Orectolobiformes > Stegostomatidae > Stegostoma > Stegostoma tigrinum. The sequence continues at coordinate 29,823,585 of NC_081370.1, read as the reverse complement.
GAGAGCATTTTGGTGATAGTGACCATAACTGCCTCATGTTCTACATAGCTATGGAGAAGGAGAGAATTAGGCAAAATGGGAGGATATTTAATTGGGGAAGAGGAAACTATGATGCGATTAGACATGAGTTAGGAAGCATGGACTGGGAGCAATTGTTCTATGGTAAGGGCACTATAGACATGTGGAGACTGTTTAAGGAACAGTTGTTGCGAGTGATGAATAAATATGTCCCTCTGAGACAGGCAAGAAGGGGTAAGATAAAGGAACATTGTGATGACGAGAGCGGTGGAGCTTCTCGTCAAAAGGAAGAAGGTAGCTTACATAAAGTGGAGGAAGCTAGGGTCAAGCTCAGCTAGACAGGATTACACGCAGGCAAGGAAAGAGCTCAAAAATGGTCTGAGGAGAGCCTGGAGGGGGCACAAGAAAGGCTTGGCAGAACAAATTAGGGAGAACACAAAGGCATTTTACACTTTTGTGAGGAATAAGAGAGTGGTCAAAGAAAGAGTAGGGCCGATCAGGGATAGCATAGGGAACTTGTGTGTGGAGTCTGAGGAGGTAGGGAAGCCCTAAATGAGCTTTTTGCTTCTGTCTTTACGAAAGAAACGAACTTTGTAGTGAATGGAACCTTTGAAGAGCAGGTGTGCATGCTGGAATGGATAGAGATAGAGGAAGCTAATATGTTGAAAATTTTGTCAAACATTAAGATTGACAAGTCGCCAGGCCCAGACCAGATTTGTCCTCGACTGCTTTGGGAAACGAGAAATGCAATTGCTTTGCCACTTGCGAAGATCTTTGCATCCTCGCTCTCCACTGGAGTCGTACCTGAGGACTGGAGAGAGGCAAATGTAATTCCTCTCTTCAAGAAAGGAAATAAGGAAATCCCCGTCACGTCTGTCGTCTGCAAGGTGTTAGAAAGGATTCTGAGGGATAGGATTTATGACCATCTGGAAGAGCATGGCTTGATTAAATGCAATCAACACGGCTTTGTGAGGGGCAGGTCATGCCTCACAAACCTTATCGAGTTCTTTGAGGATGTGACTAGAAAAGTTGATGAGGGTCGAGCTGTGGATGTGGTGTATATGGACTTCAGGAAGGCATTTGATAAGGTTCCCCATGGTAGGCTCATTCAGAAGGTCAGGAGGAATGGGATACAGGGGAACTTAGCTGTCTGGATACAGAATTGGCTGGCCAACAGAAGACAGCGAGTGGTAGTAGAAGGAAAATATTCTGCCTGGAAGTCAGTGGTGAGTGGTGTTCCACAGGGCTCTGTCCTTGGGCCTCTACTGTTTGTAATTTTTATTAATGACTTGGATGAGGGGATTGAAGGATGGGTCAGCAAGTTTGCAGACGACACGAAGGTTGGAGGTGTTGTTGACACTATAGAGGGCTGTTGTAGGCTGCAGCGGGACATTGACAGGATGCAGAGATGGGCTGAGAGGTGGCAGATGGAGTTCAACCTGGATAAATGCGAGGTGATGCATTTTGGAAGGTCGAATTTGAAAGCTGAGTACAGGGTTAAGGATAGGATTCTTGGCAGTGTGGAGGAACAGAGGGATATTGGTGTGCAGATACATAGATCTCTTAAAATGACCACCCAAGTGGACAGGGTTGTTAAGAAAGCATATGGTGTTTTGGCTTTCATTAACAGGGGGATTGAGTTTAAGAGTCATGAGATCTTGTTGCAGCTCTATAAAACTTTGGTTAGACCGCACTTGGAATACTGCGTCCAGTTCTGGTCGCCCTATTATAGGAAAGATGTGGATGCTTTGGAGAGGGTTCAGAGGAGGTTTACCAAGATGCTGCCTGGACTGGAGGGCTTATCTTATGAAGAGAGGTTGCCTGAGCTCGGACTCTTTTCTTTGGAGAAAAGGAGGAGGAGAGGGGACCTAATTGAGGTATACAAGATAATGAGAGGCATAGATAGAGTTGATAGCCAGGGACTATTTCTCAGGGCAGAAAAGGTTAACACGAGGGGTCATAGTTTTAAGCTGGTTGGAGGAAAGTATAGAGGGGATGTCAGAGGCGGGTTCTTTACACAGAGAGTTGTGAGAGCGTGGAATGCGTTGCCAGCAGCAGTTGTGGAAGCAAGGTCATTGGGGACATTTAAGAGACTGCTGGACATGCATATGGCCACAGAAATTTGAGGGTGCATCCATGAGGATCAATGGTCGGCACAACATCGTGGGCTGAAGGGCCTGTTCTGTGCTGTACTGTTCTATGTTCTTTGTTCTATGATTTTCCAAAGGTTAAAATGTAGGTTCAGTTGGCAGTTAGGAAGGCAAATGCATTGTTAGCATTCATTTCAAAAGGTCTGACTACATTTGGAATAGAATGAGTGGTTTTGGACCTCGTATCTAAGCAAGGATGTGTTAGCATTGGAAGGGATTCAGAGAAGATTTGGGAATTTTCTGGGACCAAAGTGCTTGTCCTGTGAGGAGCATTTAAGGACTCTTGTTCTGTACTCAATGTATTTTAGAAGGATGAGGGCGAATCTGATTGAAACTTATAGAATACTGAGTGACTTGGATAGAATGGACCTGGAGAAGATGTTTCCACCAGCAGGACGCAAAAGCTCAAATCCAGCTATTGATGAACAAAATAATGATAGACGGAAGTGGCAAATTTGTTAGGCACTGCACCAGAGCAGAGAGATAGAGGAACCCAACTCAAGCATCTGTAGATTTGTCTGCTTTGAAGGGTGATTTCCATAGGTAGATGATTTGATTCATTTAACTGTATTTCTACAATTGAAATGGCCCATATAAACCCTTGCGAATGCTGTGTAGGTTTAGACTGCAACATCTGACTGACTTAAACAGGCTGACAGATACATTAGCTGTAGCCTTGGTTTGATTCACTGATCTACTCCAAGATGCTTCCCTGCAGAGAGGAAGGAGATATATATCAGTGGCCTTGAAGAGGAATGTTGTTGAAAAGGGAGAATAGGTCAGAATTCCACACAACTTTGCACTTCAGTAGTCACAGTCGGGGTCTGAGTAGCCTACCTTTATCTTTGCTGAAATGGGTTGCACCATGAGGCAGGAGAAATCAAAAGTAGTTCACTGTTGTATATGCTTTATCATTTTTTAAAAAATGTTTTGTCATTTATTAAGTTTTCACCATTTTCTTTTGTTTAAATTTGTTCATTTGTGCATACTCTGGGTTTTGGTTGCCTGGTGATGAACTTGTGATATGAAATGATGGAATTAATTGGGGAATGTGCAGTGACTAGATGAGTTGATGGTTGCAGCACTGCTTTATATTCATGAGGGTGTAAGGGCAAAGTGAGGTAAAGTCACTTCAGTCCAGCATGAGAGTGACTGGACCTTCAGGCCATTAGAGAAACTCTGATATTCCTGAGCCACCATAAGTGGCTGGTCTGGCACTGGGGGCCTCCCCTTAAACAGCATCCCCTCTTTGTTCTCCTCCTGTGCATTGTAGTCTCTATCAGTCAAGTACTTGCATCAGTCATCCTCATTGCTCTGCTTTGTTGGGTAGAAAACAGCAGACCTCAACTATCCTAATGGCTTACATTGCTGAATACTGAAGGACGTCTCCACACCTCTTCAAGCACCTGAAGCACATCTTAAGCCAACCTAACCTTGCTCTGTATTGCATAAAGCTTTATATGGTTATCATTATAAGGCTATTGAGGCCCATTGGTAGTGTCCCACATAGTGGCTTTCAGCCTTGTTAGCAGCAGAGACCACAAGATTATTTCCAAGTGCAAACAAGTGGGAGGTGTTGAACAGCTACAGTACAAAAGCATCACTGCAGGTCCCAGAGATACCAACAGAGACCTACATGCGTATCCTCCTGTGTTTTCAGAATATCTGAACATTTCTTGTTCTGGTCGAGTTCTCCTTTTGATTTGAAGGTGCACGTATGTAGCATCCTGTTCATGCGTGACACCTAATGGAAACACAAATTCATGCACCTCCTGTTGTCTGCACAAAGGAAATTTAAATAATTTCTGCCTCTAGAAAATGATCTATCCTTTACTTGCCTTATTCATTTGTAGCAGAACCATTAGTAAGATCTTCAATACATCTCTGATTGCGCCCTGTAATGAACCGGATGCAAAAGAAAACTTAACTTTCACAACTGCCAGATTCAGTACGAAACAGTTCTCAAGGAAGATTGTCACTTGATATGACAGTCTTTGCCTTCAGAAGCATTGTTCTTCTGAGAAGGTCAAGGAAGCTGAAGTTGTATCTGTATCCTCAGTTATGTGCCCACCACAAACTGGACACCCCTGTTGTTCTGGTCTTCCTTGTTCTATTGTCCAATTATCTGTTGAGCATATATAATTAATTCCATAGCATGTCCTTACTACTGCTAACACTGACTGTATGCTTTAATGAACTTCAGTCTAAAACAACCATGCATTATCGACTCTGATGCATAATGTGTGAATATGTTCAAACAATGCAAATGACTGTCTCACAAAAAGTGCTATTTCTAAACATCCAAAGCAACACCTTGCATTTATATAGTGCTTTTGGAGATAACAAATGATCCAATTGTGTCTAAGGAATGATATAAAGCGGAATTTGACTCTCAGCCACATAAGGCAATATTAGGACGTATGATGAAAACCTTAGTCATCTAAAATTCCTTCAGCAAAAGCGGCGATGTGCTTCTGAGGCTTTATAAAGCTCTAGTTAGGCTCCATTTAGAATACTGTGCCCAATTTTGGGCCCCACACCTCAGGAAGGACATATTGGCCCTGGAGCATGTCCAGCGGAGATTCACATGGATGATCCCTGGAATGATAGGTTTAACGTATGATGAATGGCTATGGATCCTGGGATTGTACTCATTAGAGTTTAGGAGGTTGAGGGGAGATCTAATAGAAACTTACAAGATAATGTATGGTTTAGAAAGGCTGGACGCTGGGAAGTTGTTTCCGTTAGGCGGGGAGACTAGGACCCGTGGGCACAGCCTTAAAATTAGAGGGGGTAAATTTAAAAAAGGAAATGAGACGACATTTCTTCAGCCAGAGAGTGGTGGGCTTGTGAAATTCATTGCCACGGAGTGCAGTGGAGGCTGGGATGTTAGATGCTTTCAAGGCAGAGATCGACAAATTCTTGATCTCACAACGAATTAAGGGCTACGGGGAGAGTGCAAGGAAGTGGAGTTGAAATGCCCATCAGCCATGATTTAAATGGCGGAGTGGACTTGATGGGCCGAATGGCCTTACTTCCACTCCTATGTCTTATGGTCTTATGGTCTTATCACTGGTTAAAAATCCAGGAACTCACTCTCTAATTGAAAAATGTGTCCACCTGCAGCAAGTAGTTCAAGAAGGCAGCTACCACCTTCTCAAGGGCAACTAGAGACATGTAATAAATGTTAGCTGGTAATGCCCATATGCATGAATAAATATATAAACAATGTGGATTTCAAGAACCATTTTAATGGAGAAAAGAAAAGTTTAGCGAGGGAATTTAAAGCTTATGCCTAGAAGGCTGAAGCAATGGCCATCATGGTGGAGAAATGAAACGGGATACTCAGGAGACTAGAAGTAGAGGCATGCAAATATCCTGGAGTAAAGCAGAATTGGGGGAGATTGCAGAGATAGGGAGGAGTTAGGCCTTTTCGAGATTTTTAAGCAACATCATTTCTCCTTACCTCTCCAATCTCTTGTGATCTCCTCTAACTCCAGCCTCTGATGCAGCCTGATTTTAATTATCCCACTATAGGTGATCATGCCTTCAGCTGTCATGGCCTGAGGCTCTGGAGCTGTCTCAATAAACCTTGTAACTTCTCTTTATTCCTCTACAGTACACAAAAGAAGTACAAAAGAGAAGTCCAGCACAAGAATAGGCCTGTTGGCCCTCCAAGCCTCTGCCAATCACCATACCCTGACTAAAATAAAAAACAAACCTCTGCTCTTATTTGATTCATATCCCTCTATTCCTCCCAGATTCACATAACCATCCAGATGCCTCTTAAATGTCACCAATGTGCCTGCTTCCACCACCTCCTCTGGCAGTGTATCGCAGGCTCCTACCACTCTTGCGTGAAAAACATTCCTCACACATCTCCCTTAAACTTTTGTACTCTCACCTTGAATCTGTGCCCCTTTGTAATTGAAACTTCAACCCTAGGAAAAAGCCTCTGACTATCCACCCTACTTATGCGTCTCATAATCTTGTAGACCTCTACCAGGTCTCCTCTCAGCTGCCATCTTTCCGGTGAGAACATTCCTCGTCTTTTTAACCTTTCCTCATAGTCAATGCCCTCGAGTCCGTGCAGCATCCTGGTGAACCTTCTCTGCACTCTTTCCAAAGCTTCCACGCCCTTCTGGTAATGTGGTGACCAAAACTGCGCACAATACTCCAAATGCGGCTTAATTTGGGTTTTATATAGCTGCAACATGGTTTGCCAACTATTATAATCCATGCCCCAGCCAATGAAAGCAAGCATGCCATATGCCTTCTTGATCAATTTGGTCCTGAGATGCTGCTGGGCCTGCTGTGTTCATCCAGCCTCACATTTTATTATCTTGGATTCTCCAGCATCTGCAGTTCCCATTATCACTCATCCTGTCTGGTTATGACTGAGACCACAAGGTGAACTGGCAGCCAAGAGGTAGCTTAATACTTTGAAACCTGACAATGAATCTACAAAACTCTTCATCTTTCAGCTTTTCAACTCTAACTATTGTGCACGAGAAATTCTCCACATTAGGGAACTGTGGACCTGTATGCCCAGATCCATCTGTATGTTAATGTTCCTGAGGGTTCTGCCATTAAAAGTATAATTCACACCTAAATTTGATCCTCCAAGATGGATCACCTCACGTTTGTCTGGATTAAACTTCATCCGCCATTTCTGTGTCCAAGACACCAACCTATCTATATCCAGTTGTATACTTTCACAATAATTAGCACTATCAGCAACTCCACAAATCTTCAGACCTAGCTTTTTGATTAAGTTTTTAATCATCTCTTCCAATACTGCCTTATGTGGATTGGCATCAAATGATCTTTTTTGCAATGTATTTTGTTTGGTTTTGAATGTTTTAAAATGTTTAAAGTGCTGTTTAGATACAGCATCATACAGCACGTTGCGTATATTTAAGTAATCATCCAATGCCCTCTTCAATGCCTCGGATGGACCTCCTTCCATTACATTTCCAGACAGTTCATTCTAGACCCTGACTACTTGCTTTATTTTACTTGTATTGCAAAATACTTCAAAAAGGTGCCCTCTCGTGATCCTTTTAGAAGCAAGAACAGCTTGTTATTGTATTCTTACTAACCCATTTCCCAGAAGGATCAGCAAAAGCTGAGTATAGAGCATTCGGTGCCCTGATGTTTCACCAAACCCCATGATGTGCCACTCAGTTTTGCTCTATTTTATTGCTGAGTCTTTTAATGCCTGCAAAACCTGTGCAGGAGGCATTAAGGTCATGTTGTGGTGAAATTTCATTAAACAACTGAATTGAAATATTAATATTAAAAGCACTAATATGCCTCTCCATTACGAGCTATTTATGGTCAACCAAACTGGCCATGGGTAAACAGGAAGCAGGTGCTTTCACAATAGGTTTGCATTTGAGGTGTACATTTTTGCCATTTCTCACCTCCTCTCCTGATCATGGAGATATTAAAACTCCTCCCAGTAAGTTTCTTTCATTTACTGAAAGCTTGTTAATGACTGCTCAGTCACACTGAATATACTATTCCCAAATATTATTTATGTTGTTATTAATCAGTTTCATCCTATTTTCATTCACAAGCACAATTTTTCTGCAACAAAACACAGGAGTATGCAACTGTGCTAATACTGATTTCCTCTTGATATTCTGCTCATTGAATGCAGGTACAGGCCAAGCACAGATTTCCCAAATGCTCATTCGATAGTTTGCCTCATCAATAGAAAGTCAAGCCTTGTCAGTAGATAGGTGAGGCCTCATTGAGTCAGTAGACTGAAATATAATTTATTTGAATAATAATAGAGGAGGGTTTTTGTATGAAGGGAATCTCTCGGTATGTGTTGCTCCTTGGAATGTTGAACATATGAAAGCGCATATTTTTTAGCTGATTGTTGCCATTCATGTTTCAGTACATATGTATTTTTAAAACATACTTTCTGAATTTATTTCTGCTCTGGATTCCTGAGCTGCAGTATTTCCGCTGAGGGAAATGAAATATTCAGCACCAAATTGCAACTGCAAGCTTTACAATGAGGTTTCTTCCTCATATTCTATTACAAAGTGAATAACGCATGGGAAATTTTAATTTAATGGAACTGGCAAGTGTGAGTCAGGTGGAGAGACTGGTTAAAGTCCGAGAAATCTGCTTCCAGATCCGAGTTCAACCACTAAATCATCCTGTCTGGTTAATAAAATGTGAGACTGGATGAACACAGCAGGCCCAGCAGCATCTCAGGAGCACAAAAGCTGACGTTTTGGGCCTAGACCCTCTGATGAAGGGTCTAGGCCCGAAATGTCAGCTTTTGTGCTCCTGAGATGCTGCTGGGCCTGCTGTGTTCATCCAGCCTCACATTTTATTATCTTGGATTCTCCAGCATCTGCAGTTCCCATTATCACTCATCCTGTCTGGTTATGACTGAGACCACAAGGTGAACTGGCAGCCAAGAGGTAGCTTAATACTTTGAAACCTGACAATGAATCTACAAAACTCTTCATCTTTCAGCTTTTCAACTCTAACTATTGTGCACGAGATATTCTCCACATTGACGAAGCAGTAAACTTCATCAAGGGAAGGATTTCAGGAGCTAACTGCCCCCATACTTACCTCCTGGATCTAGAAGCCTCCATGTTCTGGGACCTCCAGGCAAACCCCACTGCAAGGCCACTGACTCTGCACCAGGGCCATTGATCTCCTTCCCAAGTGAGCTCCGATTCCCCCTCCGTTCTCCATATTCTGCTCCCTACCCATCCTGAGAATTCTGACATTTAAAATGTGTTGCCCCTGTCCCCTTTCACTCCCAATCCTCTGGGCCCTCCTCTATATGGCCAAGAGCTACACATAGTTCCATGATCTCCCTCGAAAAAGAGCCTCTGACACCCATCCCCATTTGACACCATCTCTCCCTGATCAAGGGAATGAAGGCACAAATGTATACCTGGCATTTCACACTGGTGTGTAACCTGCAAACATGGGCAGTAGGTTCATTACTGTCTTTGTTCCAAGAACTCAGTACCAATGCTGGGATGAATTATAATTTTGCAGCCCAGACTTGTTGGCCTGAACCATTTAAGAGGAAGCAGCCAATGTGGTGACTGCCTCCAGGTGCCCCTGGAGGGCCAAGTTGAGGCTGTCCAGAAGTAAATGCAGATGTTGCAGGAGACAGTGAGGATATCTCATGATGGAAATGCCCTTTGAAGGCCTTTTACTGATTTATGAAAACAACATGGCCGCAAGTGCCAGCTCATTATCATGGAAGGGCAGCCCTTGCAGTAGACTGTTAATGATCACCATAGTAAAGGTTATGGGTTGAGACCCTTGTAAGATGGAATACTAGCCACTGCACACCCCAAAACCACTCCCGTACCCTGGTCTGCTGCCAGGAGTCCAAATTAATGTGGTTTGGGCTCAGGAGAAAGCTGTTAGGGAAGAGAATGGCCTATAGGGAAAGGATGGTGGAAATAGCACTCAGATGGTGTGATGCTGCAGAGGTGACACTTGATGGGGATTTTCTTGTAGTCACTCATAGAAAAGGGCTGATGGCTTGAAGCCTTGATGGGTCTATTCAAAAAGCAAGTAATCAGGAAAACTAATGAAATGTTATGGCTTATTGTAAGGGGAATTGAATATGAGACTTGGAAAAGTTATGCTTCAGTTATATACAGCATTGGTAAGACTGCATCTGGAGTATGTGTGTAGTACTGGTCACCATAGTTATAGAAGGATGTTAAAGTGCTGAAGAAGATCAGAGAAGGTTTACTAGGATACTACCTGGAATGAATGGATTGCCTCAAGACAAAAGGCTATCCTCTAGAATTTAGAACAGTCAGAGATAGCTCAGGCCTTTGACAAAGTTCCTCATGGCAGGCTGATAGAGAAGGTGAAGTCATATGGGATGTACAGTGATCTTTTAGGATGGATACAGAACTGGCCTAGATATAGAAGACTGAGGAAAGGTGTTTTTCTGACTGGAGATCTGTGACCAGTGGTGTTCTTCAGGGATCAGTGCTGGGCCCTCTATTGTTTGTAATCTATACATGTATATGTACAGGTAGCCGTGTTAAAGTGTACATTTCATCATTGGCTGTAATGTGATTGATGAGTAGTGAATGCTGTTTGGATAACTTGAACTACCTGCTGTACAGGTATAGCAACTTCCTATAGTGATTTCCCTGTAACGCGATTCTAAAATGTGATTTTCTATAGCGTGAGGTCACACAAGAATGCAACCATTATATTATAGGAATGCTACCTGTGTAAATGATTTGGCGGAGAATGTAGATGTTCTGATTAGTTATGTTTGGATGACACAAAGATTGGGACACTGGCGGATAGTGAGGAAGATTGCCAGAGGATACAGCAGGATATAGATAGGCTGAGGACTTGGGCAGAAAAATGGTAGGTGGAATTTAGCCTTGACAAATGTGAGGTGACGCACTTTGGAAGGTCAAATACAGTAGAGAAGTATACAGTAAATGGCAGAAATCTTTGCAAACCTAAAATACAGAGGGATGTAGGTGTACAAGTCCACAGATCTTTGAAAGTGGCCACATTATTAGATAAGGCAGTCAAGAAGGCATATGACATGCTTGCCTTCATCATTCAGACCATAGAGTATAAAAATTGGCAAGCCATGTAAGCAGTTGTATAAAACTTTGTTTTGGCCATATTTGGAATATTGCATACAGTTCTGGTCTGAACGTTACCAGAAGGATGTGGTGGCTTTGGAGAGAGAACATAAAAGATTTACCAGGATGCTCAGAGATAGCAAGAATTGCAGATGCTGGAGTCAGAAGCAATACAGTGTGGAGCTGGAGGAACTGAGCAGGCCAGGCAATGTCAGAGGAGCAGGAAAGTCGAAATTTTGTGTCTAAAGAAGGGTCCCGATCTGAAACGTCAACTTTCCTGCTCCTCTGATGCTGCCTGGCCTGCTGCGTTCCTCCAGCTCCACATTGTGTTGCCAGGATGTGAAGGATCACCGGGCCTGAAAGGTTAACTCTGCTTTTTTCTTTCACAGATGCTGCCAGACCTGCTGAGCTTTTCCAGCAACTTTGGTTTTATTACCAGGATGCTGCCTGGTTTGGAGGGTGTTAGCTATGAAGAAAGATTGGACAAACTTGGTTTGTTTTCACTTGGATGTTGGAAGCTGAGGGGTGACCTGATGGAAGTTTGAAAAATGATAAGAGGCATGGATAGTTGGAGTCTTTTCTCAAGGGTAGAAATTTTAATTACTGCGGGGCATAGGTTTAATTTAAACAGGAAAAGATGAAAGGAGATATGAGGGCAGGCTTTTTTTCATGGAGGATGGTATGTGCCAGGAATAGAAGCATAGAAACAGTGTGCCAACCCAGAACTGTACGAACTACATTCAGTGTTCTGAATTTAAATTAACTTGGTTTAGAAAACTCGATGTAAAATCTTCACAGCAATGCCAGCAAAACCCAAGAGATAAAAAGAACATGCTAACACAACGCCCCTTAATTTTACTTTGGTAGACTAAAGCACTGAAGGAAATCTTCTGTTGCAGTAGCTAGTGCCCTGTTTCTGAGCCAGAAGTTCAGAGTGCAAGCCCACTCCAAAACTTGATGTTCAAGGAAGATACAGTCATTACACAGCCAATCAGATAGATTGTCAAGCTGCAAACCCTTGCAGCATACTCCTATAGGAGGGGGTAAGACCAAGAAAAATTCCTGGTCAATCAGAACCTGCAGAAGGCAACAGCAAACCACTGTTAAACCTTTCCACATGTAACCATAGACCAATATATGGAAATCAGCATGTGGAGAGCATTAAGGGCAACTAATGAGAAGACCTAAGTAAAAGGGGTAGAGATTGCTTTGGGAAGAGGCCGAGTCACCAAAGTAGGCATTGACAAGCCTCCAACTTGTCAGGTACAATCCCTGACGTGGGTCAAAATGGAATTAAATGTCAATTTGAAGCCACTAAACTAGTAGCCATTTTTTTGCAGCATTGTGAGGTTCATTGATAAAGACTACAGTAATGTTTACATTACTATAGGGAACTACAGGGAGAAACTGGGGCTATTTTCCCTGGAGCATCAGAGGCTGAGATTTATAGAGATTTATAAAATCTTGAGGGGCATGGTTAGGGTAAATAGGCAATGTCTTTTCCCTGGGGTTTGAGAGTCTAAAACTAGAGGGCATAGGTTTAAGGTGAGAGGGGAAAGATATAAAAGGGTCCTAAGGGACAACTATTTCATGCAGAAGGTGGTGAAATATGATATGAGTTGCCAGATGAAGTGGTAAAGGCTGGTACGATTAGAACATTTAAGAGCCATCTGGATGGGTATATGAATAGGAAGAGTTTAGATGTATGTGTGCAAATGCTGGCAATTGGGATGAGATTGACATAAGATATCTGATCAGCAAGTTGGACCAAAGGGTCTGTTTCCATGCCGTAAATCTCTCTGACTCATGACTCTCTGAACAGTTGAGGTCCCAGCACTGAACCCTATGGTGCCTCATTTGTCATTGCCAGTCACTTTGAAAAGGACCAGTTTATTCTATCTCTCTGCTTCCTGTCTGCTAAACAATTCCCTATCCATGTCAATACATTACTTCCAATGCAATGAGCTTTAATTTTCCTTACTAATCTCTTGTTTGGAACCTTGCCAAAAATCTTTTGAAGATCCATATATACAACATCCACTAATTCACCCTTGTCCACTCTACTGGTCACATCATCAAAAAATTCCACAAGATTTGTCAAGCATGATTTTCCTTTAGTGAATCCATGCTGACTAGGACAGATTCTGTCACCGCATTCCAAATGCTCAGTTATTACATCCTTAATGATTGAAGCCAGCATTCTCTCCACCAGAGACGTCAGGCTAACCAGCCTATAATTCCCCATTTTCTCTCTTCCTCCTTTTTTAAAGAGTGGAGTTATGTTAGGTAGCCTCCAGTCCTTTGGAACTCTTCCAGAGTCTACAGAATGCTGGAAAAAGATCAGCATTGCATGCACTATTTCAGGGGCCACTTCCTTAAGTACTCTAGGATGCAGAGCATCAGGCGCTGGTGGCTTATCAGGTTTTAGTCCCACCAATTTCCCCAATTCTATTTTCTGACTAATAAGGATTTCATTCAGCTGCTCCTTCATGCTTGACCCGTGTCCCCGAGCATTTCCTGAATGTTAGTTGTGTACATGTTTCCGGATGATGTGGTAGAAGCAGATACAACAGTAACATTTCAAAGGTGTCTTGATAGATATATGAATAGGCAAGGAATAGAGGTATACCAATTGTGTAGAGACAAAATTGTTTTAGTTTAGAAAAACTTCATGTGTCAGCGCAGTTTTGGTTGGCCAAAGGGCATATTCTTGTTCTGAACTATTCTTTGTTCTTCCTTTGTTCTAAAGTCAAGCAAGCTTTTTGGGTTAGTAAATTTGCAGACGACACTAAGGTCGGTGGAGTTGTGGATAGTGACAAAGGATGCTGTAGGTTGCAGAGAGACATAGATAAGCTGCAGAGCTGGGCTGAGAGGTGGCAAATGGAGTTTAAAGCAGACAAGTGTGAGGTGATGCACTTTGGTAGGAGTAACCGGAAGGCAAAGTACTGGGCTAATGGTAAGATTCTTAGGAGTGTAGATGAGCAGAGAGATCTCGGTGTCCATGTACACAGATCCTTGAAAGTTGTCACCCAGGTTGACAGGGCTGTTAAGAAGGCACACACTGTTTTAGCTTTTATTAATAGAGGGATCGAGTTCCGGAACCAAGAGGTTATGGTGAAGCTGTACAAAACTCTGGTGTGGCCGCACTTGAAGTACTGTGTACAGTTCTGGTCACCGCATTATAAAAAGGATGTGGAAGCTTTGGAAAGGGTGCAGAGGAGATTTACTAGGATGTTGCCTGTTATGGAGGGAAGGTCTTACGAGGAAAGGCTGAGGGACTTGAGGCTGTTTTCATTCGAGAGAAGAAGGTTGAGAGGTGACTTAATTGAAACATATAAAATAATCAGAGGGTTAGATAAGGTGGATAGGGAGAGCCTTTTTCCTAGGATGGTGACGGCGAGCACGAGGGGGCATAGCTTTAAATTGAGGGGTGAAAGATATAGGACAGATGTCAGAGGTAGTTTCTTTACTCAGAGAGTAGTAAGGGAATAGAACGCTTTGCCTGCAACGGTAGTAGATTCGCCAACTTTAGGTACATTTAAGTCGTCATTGGATAAGCATATGGATGTACATGGAATAGAGTAGGTTAGATGGGCTTGAGATTGGTATGACAGGTCGGCACAACATCGAGAGCCGAAGGGCCTGTACTGTGCTGTAATGTTTTATCTACGTAAGCTCATATTGGTGAAGATTAGCATGTGGAAAGGGGATTATTGCAAAGTTTCACTACAGTGTGGAGAGCAGAACTTGGGAAGCTGACAACAGAGCAAGAGAATAATTGCGTCTGGAAATGACAAAGGCATAGATAATAGTTTTACCTTCTTATCGATTTTTGGAAAGGCCAGAAATGACTTACATTAAATGAATAGAAATAAGCACTTTTATTGATGGAGCTGAAAGAGTCTTAATTCTGCTGAGGACTTTTTATACATACAATTCAAGTGATTTAATTTTATCATCAGCATTATGCAACAATACTGGCAATAGAACATTTTCTTCAGTCATGAAATGTAATACAAAATAACCACATTCATATTTTGGGATTCAATCTAAATTTGTATTGAAACCTCCAATAGCCAAAAGCCTTCAAATGGCCATCTTCTAACAAAAAGACAATTAAAGTCCATTAATAATCCATAGGTTTTGGAAAAATAATGGAATTGGAATCAAGAAAGCTTGACTATATCAATGAAGTTAACCTAACAAGCAGCAGTCGAAATGGGTTTTGAAAGGGAAAGATTCTCCAAAATCAAGCTTGTTGAAGGGATGCATCGTAACAAGTCTTTTGGCATTGACATTGGAGATTAGTATGCTTTGTTACCTATTTTTGGGCATAACATGCAAAATAGGCATTGATCCTATTGCAAAACTTGTAGTACCCATTTGTAAGGTATTAGACAATAGATAATAGGTGCTGAGTAGGCCATTCAGCCCTTCGAGCCAGCACCACCATTCATTATGATCATGGCTGATCATCCACAATCAAATTATCACCATAACCCTTGATTCCACTATCTTTAAGAGCTCTATCTATCTCTTTCTTGAAAGTATCCAGTGAGTTGGCCTCCACTGCCTTCTGGGGCAGAGCATTCCATATATCCACCTCTCTCTGGGTGAAGAAGTTTTTTCTCAACTCTCTTCTAAATGACCTACCCCTTACTTTTAAACTGTGTCCTCTGGTTCTGGACTCACCCATCAGCGGAAACATACTTCCTGCCTCCAGAGTGCCCAATCCCTTAATAATCTTATATGCCTCAATCAGATCCCCTCTCATCCTTCTAAACTCAAGTGTATACAACCCCAGTCGCTCCAATCTTTCAACATATGATAGTCCGGCCATTCTGGGAATTGACCACGTGAACCTACGCTGCACTCCCTCAATAGCAAGAATGTCCTTCCTCAAATTTGGAGACCAAAACTGCACACAATACTCCAGGTGCAGTCCCTTAAGGCCCCTTAAGTATGTTGAAATTTTGTATCAACCTGTTCAGACATGTTATAAACCTGGGGAACAGATGGGGTATGAACCTTCGAGGTTTTCCAGACCTGGGTAGTGTAATTGCCATTGTGCAACAAGAGCCCTTCCTTTCAGTTTGTGAAGTTAGGTCTAAAGCCTGTTACGAGTTGGTCACCTCATGTGTGGTAATGCTAACAGGTGTAAAATGTTAGAACTTCTTTTTCAAAATCACTCTCTACCGGAGAATCTATGATAGCCATGGCCTGTGACCAGCTCAAAACCTTTTCTGAATGTACTCTAGGGGATATCTGGTGACATAAGATTAGTTCCTCCTGTGAAACAAGCAGCATTTGGTGGTGTAACAACTGTTTGCTCAAGAAGTTAATCTAACAGAAGGGCAACTATCTAAAAATGAATTGAATCAAAACGAATAGAAAGAGATCCAATGATCTTACAGTCCTCCAGGACACCTTTGGTAATCATTGTTTCAAAACCATGCAATACAAAAGATATACATATCTATATTTACAAAGCAAAATACCGAAATATAAACAGAAAGTGCTGGTGAAACTGAACAATTCTGGCAGTATCTGTGCAGAGAGAAACAAAGTCAATGTTTTGACTCCAAAACAGCTTTCTTTTGAACTAAATAGAGAGATGGAAAAGGAACAGGTTATACACCATAGCAAAAGCTGGACAGAGGCCAATGGAACAGAAAGGAAGGCCAGAGAAAGGATGAAAGATGAGGAAGATTAGAGACTGCAGATGTCACAAAATAAAAGTTAAAGGGAATGGCAGAGAAGACAGATAACTCCAAAGTAGGTTTTAGTGGTGGAATATAGGCTGAAGCAAAACTCAGGAAGTCAGAATTGGGGACTAGCAGAAGAAAGGGGAAACAAAATGGTGAAACTTTACAGCCTTATGAATTCATGTGAGCCATGGTTATGTGTAGGTTGTAGGTTGTAGATTTGAAGGTTTCCAGTTCTGCTTTAGGTCATCCCATTCTACAAATAATATCTGTTTCTTTAAAAACCAACGAATCAAATAAACTATTGAATATTTTGTGACTGATAAGCTGAAAATCAGGTTTTTACTAAGCATGTGGCAGTGAAAATACAGTCATAGAACTATGCATTATTATCGTAAGCTCTCCTATATAATGTCATTCATGAAGGAGGAAATTTTCTCATGGGGACAGCACCTACACCAGCACATCTTATCAATTTTTGGTTACTAGCAATTTTCTGGTCACTTATTACTAACAATAAGGACCCAGAAAGTGCCCCCTATTGTATACATATAGTCAGTGAATGCATGTATAATAGGCATGAGTAAACCAACTACGGTATTAGTCTGACTTCAAAACCTCCACTATTGCATACTAACGCAAAAAAGCAACCAAGTTGCCAATAGCAAATTCCAAGAAATTAATAATCACATTGACATCTTTTGTATTTTACATATAATGTCAATCCTCTAAATTCTGGTCCCGTCCTTCTGCACTCTCAGCCAACTGTTCTTTTATGCCCTAGCCTCCTATGGTTGTGTACACAAGCCGAGTCATCCCAGAAGTTTACACAAGCTAGAGCATAAACATTTTGTTTTATATCTTCACTGTGGTTCATGCCTTTTAGGAAAACACAGGGGAGAAACAAGGTGCAGTTTTTCAATAATGTGAGTGGTAGTTTTCAGTATTCAAAGGAAATTTACAAATTGTGTTTCCTTTTGTCTACTGTGGCATGCTCTAAAGATTTCTGCTTGTAGTTTGAAGCTTTAAATGCATGCAACAAGTTTGAAACGAAGCTATGCAATCCATTTGCCAATGTTTTGTGCCTTCCTTGGAAAGGGGTAGTTTGCTAAGAAACAGTGAGTTAAAATTCCTTTAGCAATTGAAGCCTGTTTCTGCATGAGGAGAACAGATCTGGAGAACACATCAACATTATTTCAAGGTCAGTAAGATCAAACTTTCTTTAGTTTCATTTTGACTTATGAAAAAGCATCTAATGTGCCTCAGAGGATCTTATCGCATGTAATTGGTCTTACATCTGTAAGAAGCATTGCACATTAATTGGGTGGATAGTATCAATGATGGAATAAGTTAAAGGGAGAGATATCAGTTTGGATTCTTTTACATGGCTGGGACTTTATTGACAAATGAGGATTATTATCAACATAGCAAACTTTCTTCAGATTTACAGGATGAGTATCCATTGCTTCATTGCTATTTCATTGAATAGTTAAGGGACTGTAATCAAAATATAATCCTGAGGCTTTTTTTCTTAAGTTCATGTAATTTGATGCATTAAGTAAGAGGAAGAAAGGAATATTATTTGATTTTAAGAAGAAAAGCAACATTGTAGGTTCTTAATCAATACTGGAACATTGATTTAAGCATTGATCTTTCATGCCTAAGACTTCGGGCCAGATTTTCAAAGTGAGCTCTGGAACTCAACACAATGATAAATTCCAAATCCTGACCCCATGCCTTAAGTGCTTCACTCATGCAGTGCAACGGCTGAATTCAAAAGCGCTAACTGACCAGGAGGCAAAGGTGCCAGAGATAACAAGGTGTGGAGCTGGATGAACACAGCAGGCCAAGCAGCATCAGAGGAGCAGGAAAGCTGGCATTTTGGGTCTGGACCCTTCTTCAGAAATGGGGGAGGGAAAGGAGATTCTGAAATAAATAGACAGAGAGGGGGAGGCCGACGGAAGGTGGATAAAGGAGCAGATAGGTGGAGAGGGGACGGACAGGTCAAGGAGGTGGGGATGGAGCCAGTAGTATACTTAGGACTTTTAGTGTCCAATAAGGCAAAGTAGAATCATGAGTTCAGGTAGTGTATCCTGCAAAGAATGAAAAACAGGAGAGGTCCTTTGCAGGCATGGGAGACAGAGGCTCTGAGCTGGATTGATTGCAGTGCCAGGAAATGCCTGCACATTGCTGTGAGTGTGTGTTTGAGGAGTCACAGAGAGAAATGCTTTTGAAGGATCTGAATGTTCTGTATGTAGCGGTCATCGAGGTTTGGGCAGCGGTGCCAAATGCCTTTTGCATGCCTGAACTTCCAGCCTTGGTGCTGCTGACAGGGGTAGGTGGCAGCCATTTTAGGGCTGCCGTGCCTTTGCGACAGAGTAAAGGAAGCTTCTCAGGGAGCCATGGAAGACAAATGCTTGAGAATGAAAGAGACTGAGAACAAACCAAGGTATTTAACATTTTCTAGCACAGGTTAGCCTGGGACTGGGAACTTCAACCAGCACAAAAATAACATTTCTTCAGTCAGACTGTTCAGGTTTCCTGAATTAAACTTTTAAAAACCTCAACATTGAATGTGCACTATGCTGCCCCTGACCACTTAGCACATAGCAAAGATTTCCATTGGGTATCAACTGGTGATGAGCTGGTTATCTTACCCCACCTATAATTCATTTCTTTGAATATTTGAATCTTTTCCAGAGGCATCAAGATCCCGAGATGACCTCCAGAAACATGACGCTCAAATTTCTGCCAACATCAAATCCCAACTCACGTGCATTTAAGATCATATCCTTTGGTTTCAAATCCAATCCAGGCCAATGTGTCACGTCAAATGTCTCCGCTAGGCATTAGCCGCAAATGATATGTTAAATCCAGTTCTACTTATTATCTCATTTAGAGCATTTACAAAGGTGATCGTTGTTGGAAATTGACACAATGGTATAATTTTGTGGAAAAAAAATTGTTGGGGCAGGTTAGGTCATCTTTCCCCCTGATTAACCCATACTAACACGTGACCTGCAAGCTCACATACCTCCTGGGAAGATGTCATAAATGGACATTTACACTATAGTACATTCTAACTGCTGCACCATCGTACTATTGGATTTGCTGTGTGAGCAAAAAGCACACTTGGCAACTTTCTCCTAAAGATTCATATACTCCAGAAACTGAATTGGAGGAAAGTTGGGCATTTGACAATACGCAGAAGTGATTTCTACCCTTAAAGCTAGTTTTGAAAGAATACCTTTTGCCACTATCTCTAAATAAATATTGATATTGTCGTTGGGGCAGATGATAGTAACTCAACAACTCAATTCTCAAACCCACTCAGCTCTTATTGAATATAATTTTCTACATACAAGTGAAAGGATAAAATAGTCAGGTAAGGACATGAATTAATATATGGTAAATTACAATTAAATATAGTACCCATGTGTGCAACAAGAAAAAAAGAAACTTTTAAACAAATTGCTAGAGTGCTGCATTGTATAATTGCTTTTCTGCTTCCTTTGGTAAAATGTGTTTTATTGTTATTATTGAACAGAGTTTTAAAGTAAATGAAACCTTCTAAAATTGCCTGTAATTGTGAGCAATTGGGGAATAGATTATTGTGCTTTTGAAAAGCAAAGAGAAATCATGTTAGACAGAGGAGTGTTATGCATGTCATGGAACCTCTATCTTTCCAGTCATATCTTGTTGATGATTTAAGTAGCACTTCAGGGTTAATAATCCATCAAGAATGCAATAATATATGATCATTAGAAGACTGTATTAACACAGAAGATAGTTTCAACTTTTAGTTTAATAAGAGTATCCTTGCAATCTGTATTAGAACAGCCTCTTGGATACTTAACTGGCTGAATTTTATCATTGTAAGAGAATGTGCAAGCAGCTGCTAAGAAAATAACTCATACTAATGATTTATTAACTAATCAAGTATACTCCTTTCAAAAAATTCTTATAACAATAATTGGGTTACGACAGTTAAATTCTGCTTAATTTAAGCATATATCCCTTAATTGCTGAACATATTGAGAGGTATGAAGTCTATTTTTGCAACAATTTAAATCCTTTGCTAAAAATAGTTTTCAAATAATCTGCACTTAATTCTCAGTCAATAATCCATTGCATGCTTCCAAGGCATATGACAAAAATTATTGCTGCAGTGCTTGCTGCTCAATCTTTTGCTTTCAAAAAGTTATTTCAAAAAAGACAATTTGCTCATGAAGATGAAACCAGCAATGTACAATGATACAACAATTTACTGAATGTATTGCACAAAGGATAAACCTTTCTGGCCACAGGGACACAAGTTAATCTGGATGCTTGTGTGATACATTAGCACATAATCTAAACAGTTGCCAAAGGGTTTTCATTATACTGACGTTCTTCAAATTTTAGACTTAGGACACTGCTGTGTTCTGTGATGCTTTTGTTACCGAACCAACATTTCATTAGTTTTCTCTCCAACTTTCCCTCCTCCTTCACTATATTCATGAAGACACTGGTTCTTGCTGAATTATCACTCCACATAGGCCAAAAATATCTTGTCCAATGTGAAAGCCTTGATAGTGAGCATCATTTGGCAATGTAACAAAGGCCGAACAACCAAAGCTAACCCTATTTCTGGACCTGATGCCAATACAGAGCAGATGCTAATGAACTATGGTTAGAAATAAGAACGCTGTTGATTACCCCTTTCCTTTGTCAAAGACAGTTGTGCTGCCTGAATCACACAACTCATTGTAGTTTTTAGGTACAACCTAGTGTTGTCTTGGCTTCAAAAATTCACTAAATAATGCATAAAGGCTTTGTCTAAGAATCCTAAACCCAAAGATAAAAGCACAAATATAGATTCTGGTATCTTTCTCTTTCAAGCTACTCCATCCTGAGTTGAAAATGTATCAGTTTTTCTTCACTGTTACTGGGATAAAATTCTGGAATTCCCTCTCTAACTATATTGTGGCTGTGCCTCTACTACATGGACTGCAGTGGCTCAACAAGGCAGCTCACCAGCACCTTCTCAAATACAATGAATGATGCGCAATAAATGCTGGCTTTGTTAGTGGTTCCTCCGTGTCAAGAAAGAACTGGAAAAAGGTCAAAATGTCCTGGTCAAAATGTAGGATGTTTTAACTCAGAGTCCCTTTACTAGTGCCTTTAACGTTGAGTGACTTCATAAAATGCTTCACAAAAGTGTAATCTGTCAAAATCCAACATAAAAGAAACAGATTTTAGGCATAATGACTAAGAATTTTGTCTAAGGTTGGAGTGTCTATGAAAGATCTTAAAAGGGGAAAGGGGGGTGTCAGAAGTGGCGATGCATATGGAGGGAATTATAGTGGATTTCAGGACACCTGAGTTTGAAAAACATGGAGTTTCAGGATAGTTTTTAAATGGGCACAGAGATAGGGAGAGCTGAGAGTTTAAAATCACATGAACACAAAAGATGGGAATCTATTAAATAGTGAATGCTGAACAAATACATATTAGTAAGGAATAGGTGTGATGAGTGTGTTGTGACTCAGTATAGCACCAGATGCAGAATTTTGGATGAGTCTAACTATAAGAATGATGGAGGATGGGACACGAGCCAGGAGAGAAACTGGATCTCACCATATTTCCTATAACGTATTAATATCATTTTTCTATCATGCCTGTCTGCCATGGCTTTCTGGCATGTTAAATTCACTAGGCCACAGTTCTATGTTATTCAACGCTTCTATTTGTTGCACTTATTTCTAAACATTCCTGCTGTATGAGTGACACTCAAACTGGATCATTTCTCCCCGGTTAATTTCACTGCAAACACACAACAACTGAGTAACTGCTGAGCTATTGACAATGTTTAGAATTATATTTGATCATATTGCTAAAAATACATCTGTTAATTCTCATTTTCTGTCATAAACTTCGATATTCAGTGGGTATTTTTTTGCATCCTGCTGCCTTATTGCAGAACTATCCCTCAATTCTGCCAGAGTCTGTAATCTTTCTTATCTGCTGCTAAATTTGACCATGTTGGACCCCAGCTCCTGCCAAATTGCACATTATACATAAGTGACCCCCACATCTCCCATCTTGTACATATTGCCTACTATTGTCTTCAAAGTATTGACTTTAAAGACAAAGATCTTTGGAATTGGATAACTCAAAAGACAGGTAATAATCCTGGCATCCCATATATTTAATGCAGAATTTGACTCATTCCATCACTATAAGTGAGTGACCCTGACACTATTATATTGTCTGCCACTTAGCATTATACATTTAACACATCTAAGATGCTCAATGTCTTCTTTCATTTACCATTAGCAACATCCATTATAAGAAGTAAATGTTATGATTTATTTTAATTAATCATAAATTCCCTTCTCCTCTTTCATTTTAATAAAGCTTTTATTTTTGTATAACTTTTACTAAAACTACAAGTTACTTCTACCACTCATTCTAATTTATAAAACCTAATGTTTAATGAGCAAAAAAACCTGTTGTCCTTTGCTGAATCAATTTGGCTTGTAACTCTCAATATTTATTTATTAAACTCCTGCAATATCGTCCGACTGCTAGTGTAATCAAAATCTATAACTTTGTAGGCAGTTTGTTATACTTTTAGTGATGACCCATTCATTCAATAGTGGATTGCAAGCAAAATCTGAGTCTCTTCTATCCACATTTTTGAAGTGTTTGATGTCTATTTGTTAAATGGAGGAATAGCCATTCCATGACTGGGATTGCTCACTGTGTTCAAAGTTATGTTGTCAGGAAAGTTAATTGAAACAGCTCTTCAAGTAATCAAGTAGCCAGAAAATGGGTGAGTTGCATTGTCCATTTTTCACCATTAAGTTTACATCTGAGACAATAAAAACACCTAAGCAGTAACTCACAATGTCTAGAAATGTAGAGCTAAAACTAGTTTTGCTTTATGCAATTGATATTTATTAATACAATATAAAGCACAAATGATCTGGATTTTGCAATAATATAAATCAATCAATGTACTCTGCTCAATGCCATGGTGCACCGATAGATTGGTCTCCATATCCAGCCAATGGGTGAAAATCTTCCCTCTTAGTTTGCTGTAAGTTCCATATGAATTTGGATCGCCTGGATCAAGTTCCAAATGGGCATGGTCCCACTTATAGAGATGTCTATAACCTGGCACATAGCAATCTTATTTAGAAAAGGTGGTTGGAGTCAAAAATGGAGTATTTATCTGCATTGTCTTTGAAATTAGGAATAAAGCATATTTTTAGGGGAAAAACATGGGAGATTTAATATTCATGACATTGTACTGTAACCTAGAGGTTTTCTGGAAAAGTCCATGGACAAAATTCCTCTCAGCCAGAAGAAATACAAGGCCCAGGAAGAGCCTTATGCAGGGTATAGGGAGCAACATGTTTTATGTCGGTTAAAAAAAATTTAAAAATGATAAATATGGCACTTAATCACAGTCAGAAACGCATGAGAAAGACAAGTACCAAGTTTGATGTGTGATTCAAAATCTGAGCTAGTACATTATTAATGAAGTTTGGCTGAATTTAGACCTCTGTCAGGTTACCTGTCCCTTTTTGACCTCTATGTGAAGAAAGATGAGCTACTATTTGCACGTACATATTTTCAGGCAATGTTTTGAGTAGGTAACTTGCATTTCAGTCCAGGTCAATGATACCTCCAGCTGGATGCAATTTAAAGCCTCTGGTACACAATGACAATGGTATGCCATGTTTGTTCAATTTTTCCATTTCCCACCAACGAAACACATTAGCACCAAGTTCTAGGTAGCTTGTCCTACAGAGTTCTGTTCATTAGAATCAGTGTCAAACTATTCAAATCCATTTCGTTAAGGCACTTCAATCCGGACAGCTAAAGAAACAAAACTTTCCATTCTTTGGATTGAGAATGTTGCTGCATTATGATTTTAGGATTGTTTGTCACAATATAAGACCGTGAACTTGAATCCACAGGTTCACTGTTAGATAACCCTTATCTGCCCATGCAGAATAATATGTTCACATTTAACAGAAACATATTGGCCAAGTATATGTAATAATACAATTTTTAATAAGCTGATATGAACATATACAGGCCACAATTATTGCATCACAAAAATCCATTACTATGTAGTTACTACAAAAATCCTGAATTTGTAATCGAATTGCTCAGCCTTAACAGGAAATGATCAATAATCATACCAGAGTGTGTTATTATACTCTGTGATGGTGGTGGCTAAGCCTTTATGCCATTAATTTTATCGTAACTCATTTCTTCTGCTTGAACATTTCAGGATTTAATGTTCCCATTCTCGCTCCTGTTCTGCATGACAAATTGTTTTAATAAACATATACCAGGTAATAATAAAGTAATAATAATCCGAGCAGTCACCTTATATCAATGCTGTTTAATCTCCCACGAGCCAACTGTTTACAATGACAATTACAATATAGCAAAATTTTAACACACTAAACACAACAGACAGATTTAATATTGTTTTTGCAAATGTGATTAGTGTCCTGTCACGTTATTGTACTCTGGTGTTTACATTTCTCTCAAGGGTCTTAGCTGGGTGTGCAAAATGTTTCCATCAGCCTTTGCTACCTAACTCCAATACAGAAAGCTGCTTAATAAAATAAAACAGCCAGAATCGTTAATATTCTATGTATCAATCAACAATTTTAATTTTGAAAACAAATGTTCCATTCGCTTAGTTTCCTAAACCCCTCCCATCTAAAGAACCCACATAAAAATGCTGAAAGTGATGCATGTCTATTCTTTACAGCAGTAATTTCATACTGCATTTCAATTATTGTTTATATTTATTTAAGCTACTCCAGCTCCCAAGCCTACTTCAGTTGACTTAAAAGAATAGGATCAATATATGCACAGCCTTTGTTAGGAAACACTGTTCATTCTGATAAACTACAAACTCCCCAGTGTTCCATGGCTCAAGTTTATGAAACTTCCAGTTTGCATACATGCAATAAAATAGTTATTAAAATATTTCTGTGTATAAAGTAATTTGAATTACTGTATTAGCCATAAATAAAACCCCGTGTGCAAAGGTGTTTATGTACTCTTGGACTCTAAATCTCAGAAGATAATGAACTCAAATGATTTGTATTTTGTGCGAATTTAGACTATCACTCGATGTTCTAGCTTGACAGCAGCACCAACGAAGAACTGAATTAGAATGAGATTGTTGATAGGTGTTCACACTGCTTTTCACTGTTGTCAATGCCCAACCTTACACTCAATGATCAATTTAGAGTGACAGCTGAAACCTGAGAGTTCTTTTTTTAACACTCTAATTCTCTTGAAATTGATGAAATTGGTTTTGGATTGCCATCTGCAAAGAAGGCAAGAGCCAAATCACAGCCTATTTTACAACCTATCCCAGTTTCTTTTTCACCGAACTCACATGGGTTGTCCATTTGTTATTGCTTGTTTGCAATGTTGTCTAAAACTAACTTCACTTCCTCTTGTTTCCCTCTGATAAATACAGTGATACCCTGGGAGTCATGGGGCCTTTTATATCTACCTCTTAGATCCTTTATACATGTTCATGTGAGCACTGAAATTCAGTGGATCATGGTCTGTGGAGGTATGACAGCCGTGCCTTCTTACTCAACCTGGAAAGGGAAAGGGTAAATTTCCTCCATACGCATTTATAAATTAGCTAGTGTGAAAACAGAGGAAATCTTTCCCAATACTTCCACATCAGCTGCAATATTAGACAGGGTTAAGAGTTCATTGTGTCTCTTACTGTCCATGGGCAAACTGTGATGTAAGGTCAAACTAAAGGTACAAAGAGCAACATGCAGCTGCTTCCCACCCAGGTTTAGCCTAATATCTTGGCAAGAACGTTTCTTTCCTTTAAGTTACTTTTCACATTGTGGCTTTGTAATTCAACAGGATAGCTTCTGTAGTTATGTTGAAATTCTACCAGAATTCTGCCAGAAAATCCAAAGCAATCGTGTAAACAGTTGTTTTTAACACCCTGTGCTGCTTCTCCAAATCTGGAGTGTCTTCCAGCAGGATGCTAGTGGGAACTGAGCGGCTCGAAATAGCGTCATAATTTAGCAACTTATTAAATATGGACTAAAAACTACTGTTTCTTTATACACTTCAACATACATTCATTTTTTTTATTATTTTATGTGATGTGGACATCGCTGGCATTTGTTGTCCATGCCTAAACATCCTGGAGAAGGTAATCGTGAGCTGCTCTCTTGAACGTCTGCAATCTACATAGTGAAGGGCTCACTCTTTATGCTGCTAGCAGGGAAATTACAGGATTGTACTACCAGGACAATGAAGGAGCAGTGATATAGTTTCAAGTCAGGATGTTGTGTGGCTTGTTGCCATACATCTACCATTTTTATCCAACTTGGTGGTAGAGATTGTTGGTTTGGAAAATCCCTTGAAAAAACCTGGGGGTGAGTTACTGCAATATACCTTGTAGATGGTACACTCTGCTGATGTGGTGCATTTTTGGAGGAGGGAGTGGATGTTTAAGCTGTTGGACAGGTGCCAAACAACTGGCCTGCTTTGTTCTGGATGGTGTCAAGCTTCTGGATTTTGTTGTATTTATTCCATCAGAAATGTTTAAGCATCTCTGTTTAAATGCAATTAACATCAAATCTTGATAACACCGTATCGGGGCAGAGAGCAATCACTTGATATTTATTAGAATCAGTCGGTTGCCCATCGGGCCTCTCACCCATCGCTGACCAGATTGGGAATAGAAATCAGGTTTGAAAAATAAAGTCCACTGTACACCTTTCATTATCTTTGCCCTCTCTTTAGCTCCACCTCAGCACATACCATTTTGACATGGTTGAAATGCAGTTAATAACAGTCCCTGACATGACACTGCAACCCCAGCTATTACTTAGTGAGTTGGGTTTGCATGAATTCTAAATGGAACTGCATCTTCCAAAGGCTGATAAAAGGTTAGATGCCTATATTATGGGTGAGCCAGACTATTTTCATTTTATTGCAGCTAAAAGAAAATGAAAATATTCAGAAATGACGGAGTTATTAATCAATGGTGATTAACTTAAACTGAATATATTTATTAGCCTGGTATATACCAGTTCTGATTTTTATCTTACTTTGCTTCTAGTTTCAATTCTGAACCGGAACCAGCAATGTCCACCAGAACACAGCATGCATTTTCCATGACTTCAGCCAAAATGTCACCTTTATGCTGCATCAGAGTTATTAGGAACTGCAGATGCTGGAGAATCCGAGATAACAAGGCGTAGAGCTGGATGAACACTGCAGACCAAGCAGCATTTTAGGAGTAGGAAAGCTGACATTTTGGGCCTAGACCCTTCATCTGATGAAGGGGCTAGGCCCAAAACGTCAGCTTTCCTGCTCCTAAGATGCTGCTCAGCCTGCTGTGTTCATCCAGCTCTACACCTTGTTATCTCACTTTAACGCTTCATATTGTCTTCTTAACGTATTACTTTTATTAATTGCAATTAATTGAAAAGATATTTAGGCTGTCAAATCTACTTCTCAATTCAAGATGGACATGCTTCAAAGCTAAACAGAAGAAGGGAATATGAAGGATCGTTTTGAGTATCAAACACCAGAAGGAGCTAAAAATACATGAGTGTTGCCACTTCCTATAAATCTCACAAACGAGATATGTTGCTTCTGCCCTGTCCATTAGTTATATAGATCGGGTACACACCTTGTATCTCTATATCAAATTTTCCAATATTGATATAATAAAGAGATTTGGTTCACTTCTCAAGGGAAATTAGGGATCAGTAAAAAAAATCTGAAACATTCAACAACACTTATTCCCCTGAAAGAATAAAAGAAATGGAAAGATCATGCTGTGCTCAAGCCAGTATGTTCCAATATTTGCAATAGAGAGGTATGGGCATGATTGAGCTGTACCAACTGAGGGATGCTGCAGGAATGAGCAAGTGCAGTAGTGACAAGTTAGAAAGCCCCCCTTGGTTCTTTGAGACCTCATTTGAGTTCTTTATGAATCTGTTGGGCCTTCAAGCTTTTATTCCTCACAGCCTGTTTCACCAAGCCATTCCTCATGCCAACTCCACATCAACTTATAGCCTCTTATTACACTCACCACCTCTCTAGTTACTCAAGAAGCTCCACCATGGACAGATCTCTGGATGAATTCGGAGATTCTTTATAAAACAATGTAATGCAGTTCTCACACTAACACACATGATAGTGGAAAAAAAGACCTTCAAGAAATCTATTCAAATCTTTTAAATCTCAAGTATTTTTTGTGTTGCTGGGATGTGGGCATCCCTGGCTGGGTCAACATTCAACATCCATCCCTATTTGTCCTGGAGAATGTGGTGCTGAGTTGCCTTCTTGAAGCACCACAGTGCTTATGGTTAAGGAGTCCCACAGTGTTATGACAGAGGGAGTTCCAGGAATTTGAGCCAACGGCAGTGAACAAACAGATTTATGGTTTGAAGTTAGAATGGTGTGTGGCTTAAGTTTCTTAAGTGCTGTTGGAGCTGCACTTAAATAGGGAGGTGAAGAGTATTCTTTTGATTTGTGCATTGTAGATGTTAGACAGATATTGGGAAGACAGAAGATGATATACTTTCTGCAGAATTCTTAGCCTCTGACCTGCTGTTGTATGTATTGAATTTAATAGTACATCCAGTTCAGTTTCTTGACAATGATAACTCCAGTATGTTCATAATGATGAATTTAGTGACAGTCACACCATTGTTGTAAAGGCACAATGGTTCATTGATTTTTGCCAGAGATGGTCATTGCCTGATGCTTGTCAGCAAGCAAATGTACTTTCCACTCAGTCTGATGTTATCCTGACATGGCATGGACTGCTTCAGTATTTGAGCAATCACAAATGGTACTGAACATTATCAACAGACAATTGCACTTCTGACATCATGATAGAGGGAAGGTCAGTGTTGCAGGAACTGAAACAACTGAAGATAGTTGTACTTAGGACAGTACCCTGATAAGCTCCTGTAGGGATGTTCTCAGGGTGAGATGGTTAATCTCTTATAAAAACAAACTTCTATTTAGACCCCACATCAAAGACCACTACTCCTTTAATAACCTCCTTAATCGGTTAATAGAATTGTGAACACAGAGCCTCTGCTGAGATAATTGTAGGTTTTGAAGCTGAACCAATCAATCATAGTGGCCAAATAATATCTCTTGGGTAAATGTCCAGCAAAGAACTCTATTGAAACTGCAAAATTGGTGTCTTTTTTCTAATTTATACCTGATGACATATAACATATGACTCTGCTTATGCGTCTCTCTCCAGCAGAACCCATGCTTAACATCATTCCTTGAATGCAAACTAGGATTTGATGGACAAAATCTGAGTTGGCTGAGCACATGTGTGGTAAAATGGCAAGGCCACTACTGGATCCAATAGTATGGGTAGTGAAGAAAAAATCAGTAAGGAGTCATTCTCATAATCAGTCTCCAATCATTCCTCCTGAACCATGCATTTACTTGCGGAACAGATATGATAAAAAAGCAAAATCAATCTTGGCTCCTGTGTTTCCTATGGTCAAATAAATTGCCAAGATTCATTCTCAACACATCCTTGAAGAATAGGAATTGGATTGTTACTGGTAAGTATAGATCTATAAAGAGCAAGAGTCAAGGAGAATCATTAGGCAGGTAAGCCTTCCTAATAAAAAAAAAGAATTTTGGGGTATCACACATTGTTAATGCCTCTCTTTGCAAGAGACAAATCATGTAATGTACAACTTTGTATCTTTTTTTTGGTCCCCAAAGGAATATATATAGAAATAGTATTATCTAAGACAATGCATTAAAGTTTTGTGGACTAATATTCAATAGTTGAGTAATGAGTCGTTAGCCATGCATGGAAAGTGATACAATTACATCAACCACCATTCTTAAAGTTTCAATTTAATTGTTCTTAAAGATAGTCAATAATTATGATTTTGTTCTCACTTCTTTTCTCATAATTAGATAACAAAAGCATTTTGTTGCACATTAACACCGACCCATCTTCTCAAGCACATTCACACAAGATGAAGCTATTTACACAACCATGAAACACGAACTAGCTCACACACATTCTTCCTGCAGGAAGTTTTGGTGGACAATAAAAGGAGAAGGAGCAGAGCTGAGGGAAAGCCAGTCAACAGAGAAGACCTGGGTTAAATAGAGGAGGCAGCTTTAGTTAAGGTGAATCACTGTGTGAATGCTGGAGATCTGACGAAAAATCAGAAAGATGCTATTGGAAGTTTTCCAAGGAGTCATTTGAAGCAAAACATTAATTGGGTTTTTCTCTCTCCACAAATGCTGCCAGACCTGCAAAGTTTCTGCAGCAGTTTCTGATTTTATTTTTAGCAGTTTTGGAGATCAGTAGTGCAGAGAGTTTTCACAACATTGAAGACAACATACATAAAAATCAAATGCAGACAGTGATTGGCTATTTTCGTGGTTTTTTTCAGTTCTTTTTCTTCAAATAATCTCACACACAGGCAATATTGGCACCTAGTACTGCATTACATTGCCATCTTTCCTCTACTGCTAACCTTTCACATAACCTGATAAACTTTGTCCTTTATCCCTTTTTCGAGTCCAAACAAAGACTTGGCATCTACAGCTGTAGCAACAGAGGAAATCCATACTCATGAAGGCAAACTATCATTGTCTTCTTTAAGGAGAGAGGAACCTTTAGTTGGTTAACTACTAGAATTTGAAACTTGTTTCAAACTCTGGTGTTTAGTTAAGTCAACCTGATATATGTATACTGTTCTGTTTGAATGTTCTTGCCTCAGTTAGTCTTAGTGTTTGGAAGATTACGAGTCTGGTTAATAACTGAAGAACTAATGTGAGATAATAAAATGTGAGGCTGGATGAACACAGCAGGCCCAGCAGCATCTCAGGAGCACAAAAGCTGACGTTTCGGGCCTAGACCCTTCATCAGAGAGGGGGATGGGGTGAGGGTTCTGGAATAAATAGGGAGAGAGGGGGAGGTGGACTGAAGATGGAGAGAAAAGAAGATAGGTGGAGAGGAGAGTATAGGTGGGGAGGTAGGGAGGGGATGGGTCAGTCCAGGGAAGACGGACAGGTCAAGGAGGTGGGATGAGGTTAGTAGGTAGGAGATGGAGGTGCGGCTTGGGGTGGGAGGAAGGGATGGGTGAGAGGAAGAACAGGTTAGGGAGGCAGAGACAGGTTGGGCTGGTTTTGGGATGCAGTGGGTGGAGGGGAAGTCCTGGGCTGGTTGTGTGGTGCAGTGGGGGGAGTGGATGAACTGGGCTGGTTTTGGGATGCGGTGGGGGAAGGGGAGATGCGAGATAGATGCTTTAGAAACATTCCTATCTTTAATTATGCGGAACCCAGAAAAACACATGGCCAAAAACACATTTTGGCATCCTCCTGATGACCACAACCTAACAGATGTCAGTCTACAACAAATTTGATTCATTCCACATGGTATGAAGAAAAAAACAACTGATCCAAGAGGAATATGGGCTTTCACAGTATCCTGGCAGTGTAACAGAAGACTTTGCTCTAGAACTAGCCATGCTTCTGACCAAGCTATTCCAATAGCTACAATACTGATATCTACCCAACAATGTGGAAATTGCCTAGCTATCGAGTTTTGAGAAGATTTGTAGCTCAGGTTGAGTTTCTGGATATGAGTTTGCTCACTGAGCTGGAAGGTTAGTTTTCAGACGTTTCGTCACCATTCTCGGTAACATCATCAGTGAGCCTCCGATGAAGCGCTGGTGTTATGTCCCGCTTTCTATTTATCTGTTTAGGTTTCCTGTGTTGGTGATGTCAACAAACACATTGATTTGGAGCCAATCTACCATCCTCTGAGAAAAAGAACAGGAAATGACATCACCAATGCAGGAAATGACATCACCAACCCAAGGAAACCTAAACAGATAAATAGAAAGCGGGACATAACACCAGCGCTTCACCGGAGGCTCACTGATGATGTTACCGAGAATGGTGACGAAATGTCTGAAAACTAACCTTCCAGTTCAGTGTGCAAACTCTCATCCATTGCCTAGCTATGTCCCATCCACAAAAAGTTGGACAAATCCAATCCAGCCAAGTACTACACATTATTCTACACTCAATCATCAGCGAGGTATTGGAATGCATAATTGATAGTGCTGTCAAGCAGCATTTACTCATCAATAATCTGGTCATTTGTGCTCAGTTTTGGTACCAAAAGGACTACATGGATCTAAATCTCATTTTAGCTTTCACTCAAATGTGACACAAGCTAAACTGCAGAATTGAGCCATGAGTGAGTGCCGTTGACCGTCAGGAAGTATTTGATGGAGTGTAACATCCAAGAGCAACCATGAAATTGAAGCCATTGATAATTACAGGGAAACACCTTCATTGGTTAGAGTCATACCTAGCACAATGGAAGGTTGTCATGCTTTTCGGAAGCCTACTACCTAATTCCCGAGACATCACTGCAATTCCCGAGAGCAGTATCCTAACTCTAAGCATATTTAGCTATTTCTTCAATGACCTTTCTTCCAACATCATTTCATAAGTGCAGATGTTCAATGGTGATTGCAGAGTTATCAATTTCATTCACAGCTCGTCATATCATGAAACAATCTATGCCCCCAAGAAACAAGACCTCTGGAGATTATTCAGGTTCAGACAGATTATATGGTAAGCAATATTCATACCACACAAGTAGCAGGTAATGTCCATCACCAACAAAAAACTTTGCCTGTATCCAACTGCATTAACATTTCTGAATTCTCCACAAGCCATGCCTGTGCATCACCATTGACCACAAATGTTACTGGACCAGCCACAAAAATGATAAAGCTACTAGATTAGATAGGGCCTGGGAGGCACAAAACGTGGACAAAATGAAATACCATACAACTCAAATTCTCACGAGCGATTAGAAATGAGAAATAAATGCTTTCTTTGCTCCTATTTCCCTCAATCCAGGGAAGAATAAATCAAAACATGGGTGTGGATTTCCACTCCCTTGTCATGTAGAGGGAGTTGGAAAATTTTCTGTCTTTCCAGGCCTGAGTGATGAGATAGGCTTAGAGTATAAAAGCAAAGAGTTGCCATATCTCTACAAATCATTGGTCAGACCACTTATGGAGTATTGTGTTCAATTCTGGGCACCTTATTTAAGGAAGGTAATTAAAACCCTGGAGAGAATGCAATGGAAATTTACTAGAATGATACCGGGAATGGGGAATTTTATATACAAGGAAAGATTAGAGAGATTGGGCTTATTTTCCTTGGAGCAGCAAAGGTTAATAGGTGACCGTATTGAAATGTTCAAAATTATTAACAATTTTGACAGTGTAAAGGATATTCTATGTCCACTCATTGGTATGTCAGTAACTTAGGGGTTATAATTTCAAGATTGTCAGCAAAAGAGCTAGGAGGATGAGGAGAAACTT
Source organism: Stegostoma tigrinum (assembly GCF_030684315.1). Taxonomy (NCBI): domain Eukaryota; kingdom Metazoa; phylum Chordata; class Chondrichthyes; order Orectolobiformes; family Stegostomatidae; genus Stegostoma; species Stegostoma tigrinum. Next base: position 29,789,656 of record NC_081370.1, on the reverse strand, counting down.
CTTTGCTCAGTGAATTATTAAGATTTGGAATGTACTGCCTGGAGAATAGAACTAGCTGGATAGTTTTTTTCAGGACCCAGTATAGATGCAATGGGCCAAATGGCCTCCTAACAAACTGTAAAATTCCGTGAATATATGATTCTTGTGCAGTAAAATTGGCTTGATTTAAGGTATGAGTTCAGTGATTTAATTCTTTAAGTAATTATTCGGGTTTTCAGAAAGAAACATGTTACTGTCTCTACTGAGATCACACCAATGTAAAGAAGAGAACTGAGTGAACAGTTTATTTAAGAGAATTGTCTAAAGAAGGTTTATTGTCTAACCTATTTTTCAGAACAGCTTAAAGTTCACAAAAGACAATGTTAATATTGCAGTAACAGAATGTTGGCCGGCATTATGGTCGTTAAGAACCCTGAGGTGCTTATTACCAGACCAAGCTTAATGAGGCCCTAAGGGCCAGTAATGGTTATATCATCTACACAAAAGAATTGTCTGACTGTTATTTTCAATTTGAAGCTTTCAGAGTTGCAATCGCAATATTTGTGACCTTTTTGTTTCACTGTTTTGTACTTCTTGGTACTGCGTTGTTTCTGCAATTATTAGTACAATGAAAACTGTAAGTTTATTATTTCTGGTGTAGCTACAGTATTTAGTCCACTAACTGTTTTGGTATGTTTTCTTGTGGGCTTTTTGCTTGATTGCAGTAATAGGAATTATTATCTCTTGTTTTACTTTTAGCACTTTGGTCAATTACTATATACCCTTATAGACTAATTTCATTCTTAATGCTAATACCTTTGTGACAGGTATGATTAATTAAAGTTATAACATTAATATGTGCTGGCATCTCAATGAACGTGCCGCTGCCAGTTCAACACATTGCCTTTCTCTTTATTGAAATCTATGCGTGGAATTTTCTCAGCCCCAAAACAATAAGGCAATGGCAAAGCGGTGGAGAAAATGTAGCGAGAATGGAAAAATGAGCAGGCAGCACGTTACAATGCAGATGGAACAATAACTGGGAGCAGGGGCAACATGTAAGGGTTGGAGACATTAGTATGGACAATAGTCAATCTGAAAGTGATCTGCGCTTGGATTGGTCTGGAGGGACTCTTGCGGTTGAGTCGAGACAAAATGTGCCTAGCACACTGAACACTGCATAACTGGAGCAATCAAACAGAGGATGTGCTGGATGCTGGTTACTGAAGACTTGAGAGAACAGCAGCAATATTGTATGGAGAAACATCACCTTCAGCAAGATAAAGCCGGGCAACGTCAAGTGCAACTGGCCAGACAGGACTAAATAACACTCAATTCCAACAGATCAGAGTTAGATCGAAGCTGTCATTCATTATCTGCAAATTTGTTGTTGCCAAAGGCTAGAACCAGAAACAAATGAAACTTTTCTGTTTGTTCTGTCTTTGCTTTTCCTTGTTGTTTAATAAAGGTTACATTCTTAACTGTTTGAAGGTTTTACAACACGTGACGCTCCCATAGTGGACAATGACAAGACATTATGTTGCACTGCGCATTAGGGAATAAGTATGACGCGTTGGATGAGTAGCTTCTGTCATTTCATTCTTGTGGCTGCAGCTACAATGACTGTAAATTTAAAGTGCCAATATATTTATGAATGAGATATTCTATTTACAATCCAGTGACACCCGCTTGCCCTATGTGCTGTCAGAAGCTTTTCTTTTCATTGCTGGCTGGTAGCATTTGACCTGGCACATGCCTGAGCTATAAACAAGATGCTGGCAACTGGAAAACTGGAGGCTTCCAGCAGCAGTGAACACGTCTACAGCTGGTGAGCTCAAGATAGTGTGATAGTGCTTCATGGAGAGGTTAGTGCATAAGTAATGAGGTGCGCAGTAGAGAACTGCATGAGACAACTTACTCAAGCTGATGGAGGGAAGCCTTCTACGAAATTCCTCAAAATTGACATTTATCTGATTTTTACTAAAATTCAGCCCTATGTTTCTGTGATGAAGTTTTTAAAAAATCCCAAATGATACTTACAAATCATAACACACAATAAATGTTAGAAATGGAAAGTAAATTGTAATTAGTTCTGTACGCTTGATTGAAACAGCCTGATAAAACACAAGGTTAGGAACGGGCTATTGGCCCCTGGCAGCAGTCTGGGTTGGAGTTTTAAAGACCTGAGTACCACATCCTGCACTACAAATACCAAGATGTACAATTACACAACTCAGTAATATTGCTCAAGTATGTTCTCTCAACAAATACCAAGCTAAATCTGATCCAGCTAATTAACACTTTACCATTGATGAAATGTTAGAAAACGTAATCAACATGCCAATAAGTGACAATCAACACTCAGCTCACAAATGAACATTTTGGATTGTGTCAATGCCACATTTAACTGAATAGAAAAATCGAAGTCAATATAGGTTATTGAGAGAAGGCACATGAAACAAAGGAAGATGGTTGTGGTGGATGGAAAATGGTTATTGCAGCCCCAAGACTTACCTGCAAGAGTTCCTTAGGGAAGGATCCTGAGTCCAAACTTCAGCTGCTTCATCAGTGACCTATCTTTTGTCAGAAGATCTATTGTGATGTGATGAACTCCATCTACGATTCCAATAATGAAACCCTTGCCATTCCTCAGCTGGATTGTGATAATATCCAGATCTTGTGCAGTTAATGCTGAATCAAATAAATACTAGACAAAGAAAAGTCAGAACTTGAGAACAATTCCTATGATCTTTAATGGCAGTTTCTTCCTCAACTCCCTACTTAGCAACATTATAAAAGTCAACATTGATTGGAAGTTAAATTGGTCCAGCCATAGGTGCATGTGACAGAAAATACGCCACAAGATGGCCACTTTGGGGAGTCATTTTCAACCTTTCCATCCAAAAATGTGGGCAGCCAGATAGATCAGCCCCTTTTGTATCAGGGATGGCTGATCAAGGGAATAGTGAAAAGAACGTTTCTCTCTGCCAGGCTTTGGCCCTAACCTGGAAATGGCAGTAGGCCCAACATTCACTATTTCAGGGACTTACAGACAAAGGGAAGCCTGGGCAAGGGAAATCCTTTCCGCTTAGGTGGGAAGTGAACCGATCAGAGACAAAGCAGAGAGGAGAAAGGGTTAGTGAGGGAATTTGCCAACAATAAGGGAAGTGGTGAGAGGATCCGAAATAGTGAGTGGGTCAGGAATGGTGAGGATCTGTAGAGCTAAGGATATACTGAAAAATAGGCAATAAAACAAAGAAGAATGTAGTTGGAAGGGGGGGAAAAACATTCCCTGATCATGGGGGCATAGAGCATGGAAACAGACCCTTTGGTCCAACTCATCCAGGCTGATCAATTTTTCCAAATCAGATTATTCCCACATGCCTGATCTTGACCCACATGTCTCTAACCCTTTCCTAATCATGTACCTTCCAAAGTGCCTTTTAAATGTTGTAATTGTACCTGCATCTACCACTTCCTCAGGCACTCATTCCACAAACAAACCTCTCTTCGTGTGAAAAAGTTGCCTCTCAGGTCACTTTTAAATCTTTGTCCTCTCACCATAAAAATATGCCCTCAAATTTTGGACAGTCCTGTACTTGGGTAAAGGCCTTTTCTATTCACCTTATTTATGCCCCTTATGAATTTACAAACCTATACAAGGTCACCCCCCAACCTTCTACACTCCAATGAACAAAGTCCCAGATTATCCAGCCTGTCCTTATAACTCAAACCCTCCAACTCTCCAACATTACTAACTCCTACTGACCATAGAGTCATATTGTACAACACAGAAATAGACTGTTCTTTTTCATTATCAATGACAATAACTTTCTGTGCTGGTGCTTGGAAACATGAAGTGAACATAAGGTACAAAATGGTACAAGAAGGGAAACTCAACTAAAGCTAGTAAGATTATGCTTTGTAGAATCTAAAGAATCTCAGATAAAATGCATTGCAGGTATTTAATCAGTAAAAAGAAATTGTAGCTTGTTTGTAAACATAGCTGGTTACAAATTGAAGTGCTACCCAAATACAGTACTGGGACCAGAAAGTTTTATGGTTTGTGTTTTAGTACAGGCACCAACTTTATCAACAGCTCAACAGTCTTCACCAAAAAGCTCTGCTTTCTAATGGTACGGAAGTTGTTTGATGGCTGTATCCTAACTTTGCAGAGGTGAAACATTCCATGCTACTCAGTTGTTTTGCAAATGATCCAAGATGCCATCCAGAGAAAAGATTTACAGTTGAAAGCAACAAAATTAAAAACTAAGTATGCAGTTATATAAATCATGAAGATATGGTCAGTATGGAATTCATAAACCCATATTCAAAGGGAAATACCTTAGGGGTGATGAGCGTTGTTGGAACATTTTCCATCTCCAAGTATCATGTTACAACATAATGATGTTCTTGTGGAGGGAACTAGACTGAACAATACTAAAAAGTGACATCTCTCTCAAATGAAAATATTTAATCATTGAGTTCAAAGCCTGCACTTTTTTATAAGTGAAGCTTTCCAGTCCATAAAGTTCATGTGCAATTGACAACAGAGAGAATCAATGTCGCAAATAAGCCCTGACATACTTTCTTGCATGTCCGTGTCAAACATAGAAATCTTTACAATGGAAAATAATTTTTTTTACATCAAAGGAACCAGGCAACTAATTAAATTAAGGAAACAATTCCATTTGAACTTTTAATCAAAAGACCTATTCTGATCTTTAATCCAATGAAACAATCAAATAAAATGTAACTATGTATCTCGACAGGCTGATTGCAGGGCCACCAAAATTTTTCAGTGCGTGAAAACAGTAGGGTGTTGGGCACACACATATTTCACGAAACAATGATTGTTAACTACAAAAGATGCAGGCACTCAGGAAAGGACATACCATTCAGAAATTGGTTTCCATAATCAGTGATAGTGATAACAATTGCAAACCCATTTTACAGAAGTCTCAATTTTCTTTTTCTCTGGTGTCAATGGAAGTAAATTCAGGAGCATTGTAAATTGGGCTGTTGATTCACTAATGCCGATTTCCCATTATTGGAGAATGCCATCATCAGCACCACAGGGCTGCTCTTTAAGGAGGAATTGTAGAGTTTTGTTGATTGATGAAAGTTTCTATGAATGGAATGATATTTCAGAAGAAAGAATTAATTCAGATAATGTGTCAATTCATACAGATAAAGGATAATCAGTAGCTGCTACTGCTCAGCAGCTGTTTTCCACCTCCTATTTATTCCAACGGAGGCTCATTCCATCAGGTTTGGGGATAATGTTTTTGCTTATGAAAATTACCGATGTTAATGCTGACAACTGTACATTCTCAGACACCAAGGGATAAATTTCCATTTGATTATCACTACTGTAGAAATATACATGTGGGGGAACTCACTCTGAGATCAATATCACTCATTCATGGGTCAGGTACTGCTCTCAATTAGCTACCTTTTTACTTGGCCGCAATAACAGTAGGAAAACTTTATATCAGAAGACTATCTCCACAATATCTGTGTGGCATTTCCATTTCTACAACATTCATTTCTCTGCTCTCCATTTTGTGTAAGTTCTGATAGTATTAGAAGCAGCACTGGCATAGACAATAAAGTACCTGATGGAGCCTCCCAGGGTAAAATTTAATGCAGGCAATGCACATCTCACCTGCTGGCTGGAAGTCTCGTGAAAAACCTGTATTGTCTTCTTTTGGGAAGGCCAATCAGACATGTATGCAACCAGTGACTGACCTCTCCCATATAACCTGGGAGGGGAAATCCCAGAAAGTCAGAGGACTGTACCTGTCCATCAATGGGAATGGCGATAGGTCAGGCAATGGACCCATCAGACTCCCAAACCAATAAGGGAACTGAGACCAAAAGTGAGTGGTGTCAAATGGAGTCATAAGGAGGGGTTTATTGGCTGGGTTAAGGAGGAGGGGTTTTAGGGTATGATGCTGGAGTATCAAAGAAAGGACAGGAAAGTAGGCAAGGTTTTGTGGTCCATAAGATGAATTCCCTGCTCATGGTTGATTAAATACAAATGGTACTGTTGGAATGAGTTACATATGTGGTCATGAATAAAAACCAAAAGAAATGCAGTTGCTGTGAATCAGAAACAAAAACAAAGTTGCTGGAAAATTTCAGCAGGTCCAGCAGCATCTGCAAAGGAAAAAACAGAATTAACATTTTGGGTCCGGTGACCCTTCCTCAGAACAGAGTAAAGTTGTCATTTATAGACTTCTTATGGAGGCTTCAATTGGCAGTGGGAAGTAATGAGAAAGCACAAGGTCACCAGCCAACACCTTTGTCCCTGATTAAATGCACTCCATACTCCTAAACTCTGGAAATAAATTCTGCCTCAAGGACAGTTTCCTATATTTCAGATTCTACATGTTGCACACTTTGCTTTATGTTTGCTATAATCTGAAGGTGGAGGCACATGTTACAGCTTCTTGACTATTTCTGGCAGACCTGGACCTTAGCAGGGAGTGGATCTTCGGGTTCATCCATGATTTTGGTTGCGGAACATTCGGATGACCTGCTTTGGCACACTGTTAATTGCATAGTCACTAATGAAGTCCGAAATGGTAGTGGCATACTTGCTTAGGTTCACTGCTGATGTTTTGAATATGGACCAGTCCACCGACTCTAAGCTGTTCATAGAAGCCCTTCAATTTCCTTAGACCAGCACTGCATTACTTTCTGTATTGGGCACTGGCAGTTCAATTTCTACGTGAAAGCTTGGAGGAGAAGCACAGTGTTGTGGTCTGATTTTACAAAATGCAGGCAGGGAATGGAGCAGTAGGTATCTTTTATGAGTGTATAGCAACTATGAAAGGTGTCAAGGGTATTTGGACCTCTGATGGGACAGGAGATGGGTTGGTGGAATTTTGGTAGCACATTCTTGAGGTAGGCTTGGTTGAAGTCACTATCTATAATGAACAATGTTTTGGGGTATTCATCTCAAGACTCTTTATAGCATTGTATGTTTCATCAAGGCACTCTTCACTTCCGCGTGGTGTGGGGTGTAGAACATTATCAGGATAGTGGAGGTGACCGGACACAGCAGATTGTATGGACAGCATTTCACTGTTAGTCTCGATCCGGGAAGCAGTGACTTGCCAGGGTCACCATGTCTGAGCACCAGGACGTGCTGATCAGGAGGCAGACCCCTTTACCCTCGCCTTGGCCAAGGAGGCTGAGTGGTCCATTCAGTGAATTGAGAAACTCTCAGGTTGCAAATAACAGTCAGGGATAACAGTGGTGAGCCATGTCTCTGTGAAACAGAGCACACAGCAGTCCCTCAATACCTTTTGGAAGCTGAATCTAGCTTTAAGTTCATCCATTTCGTTCTCACTAGCTTGAATGTTTGTCCGGAGTATGCAGGGATGGAGGGCTTTACACCTCAGAGTTTCAGAGTTTCAGTCTCACCTAAAGTCTCACCTGTCCCACATTCCCTGGGTACGTGGCTGCTCCTGGTCAATCCCTGATGTCAGTTGCTCCTTGAGGTAAACAAGTGCTCCCGATGGAGCCCTGAGTACCAACATGGTCTTGGGTGTGCAGAAGGAGATTGCAATCAGTCAGATTGTGTCTCCTTGAGGTCAGGTCATCACAGGGTCACATCCTGTTCCTGCATCAGTTGGGTCTCAGTTCCTCATTTCCATGAGGTCAGGCCTACAAGAGGCTGAAAGGCCTTTGATCTCTCTGGGCTTTCAGTTCCAGCATTGGCAAGATGGGTGGGAGCTCCTTAAGGGGTCTTGGGCTCATGATGGGGCCTTGTGCAATCCAGGGGGCCTTGCAGTTGGTCTGGCCAGGCCTCCTTGATGCTGGGTTACCATGGGGTCAGGTCTCATTCCCATGCTGGCTGGGCCCTGATTCCAGAATTGGTAATTGGACTTCATCAATTGGACGATACTGAGGCTTGCAAGTAGATTTAAGACCACATTGTTCATAATTTTGACAGACCTAGAATTGAATTTTAAAAGAACAGGACAATGATTAGATCTGTTGTAGACCATTCACAAGGAAATGCCATGGTCCGTCATCATCTTGAATACCGACATGGATTGAGTACTGGCTAACCGACAGAAAACAGAGTATAGGAAAAATGGGTGGTTTTCAGGTTGGCAGACTGTGACTAGTGAGGTACTGAAAAGATCACTGCTGGGGCCCAGCTAATTCATCACATGTATCTTAAATGATGAAAGACTGGAAAGTGTTGAACTTCAAAGGGATTTAGATGTCCTTGTTCATGTGTCGCTGAAAATTAACATGCAATTACATTAAAGAATTAAGAAGGGAAATGGTATACCGGCCTTTACTGCAAAAGAATTTGAATAGAGGAGGAAAGATGTTTTACTGCAGTTGTATAGAGACTTGGCTATGCCTGGACTACCATATGCAATGTTGGCAGGATATTTCCCTGGTTTTCCTCATCTAGAACCAGGAACAGTTTCAGAATAATTCCCTAGGTCAGAGGATCATGGAGGTTCAGTTACAGTGTATGTTCAAGACAGAAATTGATAATTTTCTAGGTAGTAATAATGTAAAGGGATGTGGAAATTGTTCAGGAAAATGCCATTGTGATAGATCAGCCATGATGTAGTTGCATGGCACAGCAGGCTCTAAGTGCCAAGTATACTACTTCTTCTATTTCTTATGTTTCTGTGACTGAGTGGATGCTAAGATAACTCAAAGTTCCAGAACCAACAATTTAATTCTTAGACAGTCCTGGGGATCACAATAGGTGTAAAATCAAAAAAAAATTCTGTTGTATAAATGTGGAAATCAAAAATTATTGGAAGTAAAGTATAGAAATACATAATTAGCAGTTAATTCCCATATTGTCACCAAACCTACGGGTTAGGCTGCCAGCGATCAACATTATTATGAGTCCAAGCTATGTTAGCTGATAGAGTTACAGAACTGTATTATACGTTTTGGCTGAATTGGGAAATACTGGAGTCAGGAAATGGAATAAGATAATATTTTGTTCTATATTTTGCAATGATTCTCAATTATTGTGAATATTGATTACCTTCAATTTCATTCACCTTTTCCAAGTTATATTCTGAGGAATGTATAACATTATCGAGCACTCATTTCTACATTGGCATTGAGGTTAAAAGAAAACATATCATGATCGTAAAGTAGTGGGAAAATTTAGAAGTGATATGTTCTATCCTATTCTTCCTGTTAAAAACATTCTTTGTCCACATTTACATCTTTTAAGGATGCTTTCATTATCCCATATTATCCCTTTTTTTCTGTCTTTCATCTTTAATGCATGAGCTACTGCCATTTAATTAATATTCCAAATATTTATCTTGCTTATTCCTTTAATTTTAATTTTTATGCCATAATTCTTCTCTGTTTTATTTGTTTATGTGACCTTTAATCTGTCTTCCTTTACAAATTTTGTTTTTAATTTTTATCTCACATATATTTTGTTTCTCTGTTAATACATTTTACATCTACAGCAATTTAACCTTAAGGTGTCGCAGCATTTATCAACAAACCACACTAGGTTCTGATCAGTCAGCATATTGTTTCCTCATGTCTTATTTCTATTACTATTTGATCTGGATCTTTCTCCTAGTGACCATTTTTATTTAATTTTTCTTTCTTATTGTTTGTGAATTTGCTGACTATAACAGGGCTTTATGTGTCACTATTTCTGTACTTTTTGATGATAGTTATTATGGAGATTTTGTGCCAATTTGACTCTCATCTGCTGTGCGACTACAACAATTCAGCTCAACAGGAGTAGTATATGACTGTCTTGAGATGGTTTTACACCCATGAAGTTCACATTTGCTGCAGTCAGGCTGCAACCACAATGAAGCAATTCTTAAAAAAGAAACAACTCAGGTGGTTCAAATCTTGTATACTATCTTGTATTTTTATTTAAACATTTTAATGTTAGCAGATATTCATCAGGCCTATCTGTTTAGTCAGCTGAAACATGTGATGCTGATGAGTGACAGTTTGTGCTGCTCTACATATGCATGGACTGAGCTCACTTTTACTTAAAGTAAACATTCTTACTTATGTCACAACACCAGCAATATAACTCAATGCAACGTCAATAGATTTGTCTCAAATCATTCACATTGGTAAAACTCCACTCTAACTAATCATTGGCTGCTTTAACTGTATTGTTTGTAATTCAATTCAGTTTCATCAGTTTGAGTTCTTATATATAGACATTTTAAACACTAATAAGTTTTGCTGATTTGCACTGTTCTTTATCTCCATTATCTATTCAGGATAATTGCAGCTGAAAATGGATTGAATTATAGGACAAATCTAGACAATGGTATTTCCCACATCAACCCTTCTGAAATATCTCTTCCTTTCACTGGGCATTTCTCTCTCTGCTGTAGCACACAAGGCCATTGAGTGAGTCCATCCCATTTCCTGTCATTCTGTTCTCACTGCTCCCCCCTCCATAATTAGGAGATAAGCCCCCCCTTGAGCTCACCCTTTCCCCATTCTTTGCGTTTTCAGACCATCTTCTGCCATTCATCCCATCTCCAACATGAACCCACCACTAAATGTGTCTCCCTCTTTCCTCTCTTAATTTTGCCCTCAGTTGGAGTCTTTGTTCTCCCCCCAATTCACCTGCAACCTTTCACCTGGCATTTTTGATGTAACTGCAGGCAAAGTAATAGCTCTCCATTCAGCTCCTCCCACATCACTATCAGGGGTTTTACTTATTCATTCATGGACCATTTCAATAAGAGTCAACCACATTACTTTTGATTTGGAGATTTTACAAGTATAACTCTGTGGGTCTGCATCTCGCCAGGAAATGGGGGGTGCATGCAGAGGGAGAGTTTAGAACAATGTGACAAATATATTAAACCTAACTGCCTTAAGGCATGTTTCAGTAAGCCTGAAGGTCTTCTTTAGGCAGAGTTCTACAATATTTTTTCCAATCTCGTTGACTGCAGGAAGGACTTGTCTTGGCAGTGTGGAAGGGTGTCCATTACCTCGAGTGTTTCACTCCTTCATTGTGCCAAGTGTTCTCATGTTCCATGCACACCAAAAGCATTTTCATTGCTAAGACAGTGAAGTCTCACTGTCTCGCATATCCTGTCTCATTTCTCCAAGCACCATGACTTTATACCATCCTTAAATGCACGGTATTTCAAGTCTACAACACAACAACATGTTGTATAGTGAAGAAGATACTGCCTTTACCAGAATGCTTGAGTGCACTGCAAGCCCAAACCACATTAAACAATGGCTGAACTAGCACTAAAGATTTATGAGGTACACAAGCACATCAGGACTAAATACAATACCTAGTTAACAATAGGTTTGTACATTATAGGTGGCTGTGCGGACAACATCCTGGCTAGACAAAGGAATAAGGTGAAATTGGCTACACATGACAAAGTAGGCTGAGGAGCAGCACAATTATAGAACGGGTGAAATTTAAAAGTGCACTTGGTGACCAGGAGAGAATGTTGGGTCCTTTAGTAAGGACTTAGAGTGGCTGGCAGGAAGTTGCAAATATGGTATTTTAGAATACAATTAACCGAGAACTGAATCACTGTTGAGGTCTTATGTGAGACAGTATTAGATTTTTTTCATCCTAGGGATGACTTGACTTTGTCAATGTTTGTGCAATTGACCAGTTAATCAGGATTGCTCAGTTATTCGAAGTGACAGGAATACTTTGTGGAGAAAATGGACTGATTCTGTGCAGTTTGTAGAGATTTGGAGTGGAACCATGTTCAGAGAAATTAGGGAACAGGAAAATGGCACAGTAACTGGCTTTACCATCAGAGTTGAAGGAAATGCCTGCATTGGCACAAAGACTGTCTCTTCAAAAGTGTGAAGTTCCGTTCCTATAAAAAGGAGCATTTTAAACAAAGCAAATTTTCCAGTTCAAAAATCAAATGAAAAATACACAAAAACTATCAAAATGGAAGATCTTGAAATTGTTAATGTTAGTGACATTCCTAAGCAATGTTAAAGAATCAATGGCAAGTTGTGGGAGTCTATAAATTTTAATTGGTGGACAGAAAACAAGTTTTAAACTCGATACCGGAGAGATTCTTATCAACACAGAATCATAGATAAAGTCTTCCTTGTCCATTAAGTATAAAATTCCATTGACTAGGAGGCATACAATTTAAGATTATCCGACAGATGACTGCTACAGTTCGACATAACGATTGTCATCAGGCATAGTATCATAGAGCCATACAGCATGGAAACAGTTCCTTTGACCCATAATGTCTATGCCAACCAACAAGCACCAAACTGCATTAATCCCATTTACCTGCACTTGGAAAATCACAAAATCTTTAGTACGTATTCCAGAACCAGGATAGCTCACATTTAAATTGATGAACATTACAGATCAACAATTAATTTACAAAATTGAAGAATTAGGAAACCAAGAGAAGCCTAAAGATTTATGGATGAATTCCCACAATTATTCAAAGGGATTGGCATGCAGAAAGCAGCTTATCATCTCACTTTACATTGAGATAACAAAACAATGTGTTTGTTTACACTTTTGAAGAAGGTGAAGCGCAGAATTGGCTCCAAGCTACAAGGATTTATCTCACCTATAAACAAAACCAGCAATTTCATGAATGGAGCCCTGAGAATCTGCATGAATTTCACATGATTGGGGAAAAGCTTTTGAAAGGGAAATTCACCTGATGGCATGATGTGGGTTTGAAAGGCTGGGTGAGAAATGAACTTTCACTAAAATGGACAAAAATAGTGGGTTTTGGTGATCAACTTTACAGCCTGTATCACGTTAAGTATCACGTCCACACCGGGGATGTTTCAACAGGCAGTGACCCATAAGCTGGAAGGAGAGGAGGGAGTAATTTCCTGCACAGATGACATCCTAATCTATTGATCTTCTGCAAAAGAGCATGATGCCAAATGGAAAGCTGGTCCACAGTGCCTACAAGAAGCAGAACTTAGCTTCAATAGCAAAAGTGAATGTTTGCAACTGGCTATTATTTTCCTGGGGCACACTGTAGATACATCAGGGGTCAGACAGCTCCTCAGAAAAATCAGAATGATTGAGGAACGTCCATCTCCTCAAAGTGTCACAGTATTTCAGTGACGAATCAAGTAGGGGTGTTCTTACCCAACTAAGTGCATTGGGATGACCAACTATGCCAGTTGCTAAAACAAGGCACTAACAGATGTCATTTGAAACAACCAAGGAAATGTTAATTTCACCAAACATATTGGCACATTGTAAACAGGAAATACTCATAATTACATTCTCAACTTGACTGGGATCCATACTACACCAGATTCAGAGGAGTGGTAATGGTAGACTGGTTTATTGTGCATATCACTCTTCAACTGAAACAGAGTAAGGGTATGCAATCATTGAAAAAGAGGAATTAACTGCTACCTGGGTTTGTGCAAAGTTTGTAGACTATGTCTTGAATCTGCAGTTCACAATTGAGACAGACCTCAAAGCATTGATTACTGAATTGAATGCTATGGAATTGACAAAGATGTTACCAAGAGTGCAGAGAGTTTGTTTGAAGTTGACGAAATTTGGTGCTACATTTAAATATATGCAAGGGACGACATAGACTACTGCGAGCACATTGTTCAATATTTCTGTAGAAGGGCCTGCCCAAAAGATACAAATGCTTTTGAAGAGGTGGAGATCTACACCTCACCAGCAATGGGATATGGAATAGAAATCCAGGGAAAGTCAGGCAAAGAATTTGTTCAAATCCATAAGGATTAATCAATGGCTAGAATATAATATGCACAATCTTGTTCTGAGGTAATATTTTGAGAAAATAAAACATCTCAATGTAGTGAAAAACTTGTTGATTTATGATGACAGATTGCTTATATCTAGAGTTCTCAAACCTGACAGACTTCAGAGATTACGCCAGGGTTACTTAGGCAATATGAGATGTCCTGTCTGATGGCCAGGGCTTTTGAAATCATTACAAGATTTCTAATTATATCATCTGTGCAATCTGTTGACAGGAGCAAATGGAAGTTCTGATAGTGTCTTGACTTCTGTCCAGACTGTGGGAAAGCTCAGAATAGTTCTGTTTGAGACCAGAGAAAAGATATTCCTGGGAATGGCTGACTATTCAAAATTGATAAAGGTACAAGGTCTGTGTGGTCTGTAGCTGTCTTTGCATTATTGAAATTTATTTTCACTAAACATTGGGATTCCAGACCTTGTTACCTTAGTCAAAAGCCCACAGTTTGCTAATGAATGCATCAAGCATTTTACTGTATCTAATGGGTTTGTCCACACAGCTGGATCCCTTAGTTACCTGCAAGCTATGATGAGGCCAAAAGTAAATATTGTTTTGATAGAGATCATTAAAAAAGCTATTGAAATTTTCACTGCCAAGTTATCATTTCTATCTCACTCCAGAATGGTCTGGTGTCATGTGAACTTCTGGTGGGAAAGGGATTGTGGTCTCAACTTCCTACCCTTTCACATCCACTTATACTCTGTCTCACAGCAGCAGGTCTGGACAGGCTGAGGGAATAGGACAATGAATGCTACTCCAATTCAGCAAAGAAATACACAGTCTACCAGAACTCCAAGCTACGGAGTCACTGTGTACTTTTGATTCACAACATCTAGGCTGAGTTCTTGGGAAAATATTATATTGGCAATCCAATCTTATGGAGACCAGAACTGAAATAATGAGAAGAAACTGGAATGCACTCATTTTTACAAGAAGGCGATATTTTCCATAATGTACCAGTTATTCAAGAGAGCTGGAAGATCTGGTATGACATCATGATGCTCATTTTTCCTAACAGCGTTCATCAGAAAAGGTGACATGATTAATGAGAGATGCGAGATGGTTCTCCCTAGAAGTCTCATGTGGAATCTTTTCCTGTACGCAGTTGGTATTTCTCATGTCTAACTTAAGGTAACATTTGCCAACAAGTAACCTTCCTGCAATTTTAATGATTCCCCACTTTTGGACACAACCAAAATAGAACAATAGAAGAACAGATCGTGGTGACAGAGTGGGTCAGATCATTCCAACTCTTGTCCAAAATATGGTTCAATTACCCTTTCAAACGGCTTAATTGGTGACCTGGCACTTCCGTGTCGATAGCCAGAGCCATTGATGTCCCTTTCTGGGAAAAGTTCTTGAAGGTGAAAAGACACTGTGAAGCTGAGCTGAATTCACATTTCCCGAGCCGCCAAAGCTGCCTCTGAGACAGGCAAAATAATTCTATTTCAGTCCCCACCATCTGTTCAGAACTACTCTGCTTTTTTTAAATTGCTTCTTTTATGCTGATTTCCATTGTCTCCTATTTGTACTTTTCTTCACCCATTTAAATACTTTACATATTGTTTTATCCTTCTCCTAAGTTGTGTTGATTTTTTTATTTCCCGAACCTTCCCCTTCCATTCCTTTTGAGTGTTGCTCACCTCAAGATTCCCAGTTTATAGAAAGAGCTTATACATTCAAACATTAATAGCTGTTTGCTTTGCAATTGATAACTGATCTAATGAATGATTGCAGCATTTTTAGTTTTTAATTCGAACTGAATAGTATTGCTAATATCTGATGATTTCTTTGACACTGATCTTCACCATTACCAAGCAAGAGAATATTTTTGTGGAATATTTCCCCAGTTCTGAGGAAGGGTCACTCAACCCGAAATGTTAACTTTGATTTTTCTCCACAGATGCAACTAGACTTGCTGAGCTTTTCCAGCAATTTCTATTTTTGTTTCTGATTTACTGCTTCTGCAGTTCTTTTGCTTTTTATTTAAGAGAATATTTCTTGTTTACAGCAGGCAACTGTAAAGGACCGCAAGTATCGTGTCCCATCGTGATAAATCTCTTTGATGTCTGAAAGGATGGTCCATTGCATATCAAAATAGTTCAGCAGGATAGAAAGAGGGGACATAAATTCAAGATTACAGGCAAAAGCTTTAGAACTAGGGGTAGGAGAAACTTCATCACACAGGGAATTCTGAGGCAATGGGGACTTACACTTCTGTTTAGTGTTTGATACAGAAATCGAATCAACATTCAATCAACCATCAACATGAGGTTGGGTATTTAAACAGTGTTATGCTTGTTTCAGGCAGGTGAGCTCCTTAGCTATTACCAGGCCCGTCTGAATACTGTACTATGGCTGTCAGGGTAACCAATCCCAAAGTGTGATTTTTGATTACTGCTTACCCAATTTCAATAAATGGAATATTTAGAGCTTAAGAAAAACAGATTGTATATGGGCTGTGAAAGGATTAGTTTAATGGATTGAATTTTTTTTATGCCTAGCTCCATGTTTCCCCTTGTTCATTGTTTGAAAATACAAAAGAATTTTATTTTAATGAGAAGTCATCCTGATACCAGGAGGCCATGTCTACGTTTGTCTAGCTGCACAGTCACTTCAGGTCCAATCGCTTATAATATGGCTTTGTAGTTTTGAAACAGTTGGCAGTGGAGAAAGTTTTCCTCTGTGCTCTGAGCAGAAAAAATGGTCTGCATATTTGTGAAGAACTATTTATGATTTCACATTTTCCATTTTGTGGCAGAGCAAGTTTATCTTTACTTTTTAACTATCAATTATGTATTTTATAAAGCATTGATGCTGTGGAACAAACATAGAGCATTGTAGAAAGGTAGCCTATTACACATTGGAGGTTCATTACCCCAGATATGTGTACCTTCTCTTGGCCAGGTCTGGAGAATAATTGGTGAAGTGTTGGGAAGTGTGACAGTAATTCCCAGTGAAGACAGGGATTTGAACAACTATCCAATCTGTTAAAGAATTAATACCTAGTTCACAAGCTCAGCAGCAAAATCTGCTAAGAACTGATGCTAAAATACAGCACTTGCTGGTACTAAGCAGCTTTGCTGTCTCCTACAACAACCATGCTTTAAAATTCATAAATGCTAATCCCTTCATAATTTAGAGTTTAAGCAGCAGTCCCACTCACACACCCCGTGGCTAGAGTTCTGTCAAAGTAATTATACAGTGAAGCTGAAGACTGTGACTGCTAACTATGACTTTAAAGGTGACAGGAAATCCTCTACTCCGGCAAACTGCCAAACATCTCCCTCCTAACAAAGGTACACATTATCGAGTACTTTATAGTTTGATCTTGATAGAAAATTGAAGTTTTGCTATTTCAATGTTGTTGATTATAGGAAGAGGTAAATGAATAACTCAGTTTTTTTTTGCTGGAAATTATATTATTTTCCACACCAAAATTCTACATTCCAACACACTTTACAGATCGGACTTTGTGTTAGTTTTCCAAATGATCACTCCTTGCGTCTTGCTGTGTCTGTCACTTCTACTCGTATGTGGCACGAGGCATGAGTTTTTGGCCTGGTTCACATCAACGATTCTTTTTTATCTTAGGTTCGGGCCTATCTAGTGATTTAGTGGTCAATGATACACCACCAAGGGAGTATTTACAGAATTTTAGATAACAAAAATCTTTATTGCATGATAGCATGATACCACACTTGGTCAGGTAAAATTTCTAGAACGCCAGGACGCTGCTACAGTAACATCTGCTGTCTCCAAAGCTAGAGTAGAGCTCCTCAACTCAGGCCATTGACACCAGAAGAATAGTTGAGCTGTTGCAACATAAATGCTAATCCATTTAAACCATTAGTTTATAGAATACGGTGCTCCCAGTTTCAGTTCTCACTTTATTTCCAAAATACTGATTCATGGCAGAGTTCAGTTCTGCATGTCTGTAAGAATATATCAGCTTCAATATGGGCTATTGTAGGTATCTCCACGATATGCGTAAGCATTGATGTTTAAAATCAGGAAAGAAAACTTGTACATATTTATTTATTTTTTAAAATCAAGAACAATGGATTAGAAAGAAACCAGAGGAGTAACTTTAAAGAAAAATGCAACAAATGTTGGAAATGTGAAACAAAATCAGAAAATGCTGAAAACATATAGCAGGTGAGGCAATATCTGTGGAAAAAGCAGACGAGTCTTGTAAAGATAGTAATGAGGTCAGCCAGGTGGAGCCCATAGAATATGAATTCCCTGATTGGGGCTGTTAATCCGGTCCAACCAGGGAGCCCTGGCTGACAGATAAGAATAGGAGTGTGAGACGTCCTGTTCATTCTGTGAACTGACTCTGAGGGAGCTGGATCAGTGTCAAGGACTTTACACATGTAAATAAAGGGTGACTTGTTGACAGGATACTGGCCTCTATGGAGTTATTTCAAGTCTGTCAGGCCTAGGCAATTTGTAGATGTTTCTTGATATGCAGCAGGTTTCCAACATTTTCAGTTTTGTGCTACAAAAGTGCAGAAGCAGATTGTCTGTTAATTATTGTTCTCATGCACAAACTGAACTGCTAAATGCATGCCACCAAGCCAAACTTACATGACAACAAACTGAGATCTTATGACTTTAGTATGACCCTCTGTTACTTCGGCATTTATGTGACTTCTTTCCGTCCTGTGAAGAAGCTGATACTTCAGCCATCAGAAATGACATTGTGATTGGATCCAATAAATCGGACTTACAGGGCTGGTCACTATTTCCAATCTGGAAAGGGACAGCTCTAGATAAATTTACAAAACTCTGTGTCGAGCCGGAACAGAATGTGTCCATGCTCCTTGGCAACGATAAGGGGCTCTCAAGCAGATTTGAATATACACCAAGAATATAAGTGTGTGTGCCTATCCCAGCTTTTGCTGCATTCCTTCCCCTTCTAGCCCTCACTTAAGTCTGCTGTAGCAGAACCCACTTGTGACCTTTCCTTTTAGGGAGCTAGCACTCAAGCTCTCCTGGCCCCTGGCATCGCTACAACACTTCTGCACTTAGTACAAGAGTTTATACTATTCTCCAAGATGTCATTATGTGCGCTGTTGGTTGTTAATATTAGTTCAAGGGATGATGCCTCTTTACTGGATACCTGCTCTTTCCCTGAGCCATTATCCTCAGGCAGAATGGCAAGGTTGCAAGTCTTCAGTATTTGAAAATATAAATGCACAATGAAGATTTGGTGTTTGCTATGTTTAGATTTGAGCCCCTTCAGCCTCTTAGCAGCATGTTTAGCACTGGCCTACATTCGACAATAATGGTAATGAACAGCAAGTATGATGTTTGCATGGTGCCTGTACTGCATAGACCAAGAAATGCTCTTAAGAGTAATAACTGGTCATTGTTAGAATGAACACATTGAATAACTCCCCAGTTACAACTAGAGTGGCAGCTGATACTCTCCAGGCTATCTGACAGCACACTGTGGTGGAATCCATGCATGAACCAGCTTTGATGGGAATGTTGCAGCAAACAGTCATGACGGATGGAAAATGACATGATTGAAGGACTCCTTCAAAAGAGTAACATGTGCAAGGGATAATGGGGAGCCTGTAGATGTACTATACTTGGACTGCCAGAAGGTATTTGATAAAGTGCTATATTAAAGGCTATAGCAGAATGCAAAAATGGATTTGTAGGGGTTATGTGCTAGCATAGGTGGAAGATTGACAAACTGACAGGAAATAAAGCATGTATAAATTAATCTTTGTCTGATTAGCAGGATATGACAAGTGGCATCCTGCAGGCATCTGTCTTGGGCCTCAACAATTTATTACCTAATTCAATGACATAGATGAGGACAGTCAAGCACTGTTATCTAAATTTGTGGGCAAAATCAAAAATAGTTAGGACTGTAAGTTCTGAAGAAGACACAACAAGGTTGTAGGTAAATATAGATAAGTTGTGTGAGTGGGGGAACATATGGCAGATGGAGAATAATGTAAGAAAATGTGAAGCTGTTCACTTTGTCAGGAAGACTGAAACTCAGAGCAACTGTTCAACAGAGAATGATCTTGAAATTCTGAGGTGCAGATGGATTTAAGAGTTCTAGTTTATGAGTCACAGAGTGTTAGTACACTGCTAATGAACATAATCAAAGGAATCCATGATTCAACCGACATTTTACACCAGTTCGGGAATTTCCAGTTTGCAAATTCCAGCCCCCTCTTCTTTGCCATGGATGTGCAATCCTTTTACATGTCTATTTCCCAACAGGATGATGTCAAGGCTCTCCACTTCTTCCTACAGCAAAGGCCTGAACCGTCTCCACCCACCACCACCCTCCTCCACTTGCCTGAGCTCATCCTCACCCTCAACAACTTCCCTTTTAGTTCCTCTTATTTTCTTCAGATCAGAGGGGTGGCCTTGGGTACTTGCACGGGCCCTAGTAATGCCTGTCTCCTTATGGGGAACATGGAATATTCCCTGTTCCTGTCATGTTCTGACCTCCAACCACAACTCTTTCTCCGATATATTGATGATATCATCGGTGCTGCTTCCCTCTCTCATCTGGAATTGGAAAAGTTCGTCGGTTTTGTTTCCAATTTCAACCCTGCCCTCACTTTCACTTGCTCTATCTCTCATTCCTCCTTTCCCTTCCTCGACATTTCTGTTTCCATTTCTGGGGATAGACTGGCCACTAATAACCACTACAAATCCACTGACTCCCACAGCTACCTGGTCTATACATCCTCACACATTGCTTCCTGTACCATTCCATTCTCTCAGCTCCTTTGTCTCCATTGCATATGTTCAGATGAGGCCAACTTCGACAAGGGAGCATCCAAAATGTCCACCTTCTTCTTAAATTGAGGATTCCCCAGCACCATTGTTGACAAGGCCCACAACTGGAATCGACCCATCTCCTGCACACCAATCTTCACACCCTCTCTTTCCTCCTGCAACAGTGATAGGGCTGCCCTTGGCCTTACCTACCATCCCACCAGCATCCACATCCAGAAGATCATCAGTCGTCATTTGCATGACCACCAGCAAGATGGCACCACAAGGCACATACAAGGACCCAAACATACCTTCCAGGTGAAACAGAACTTTACCTGCACCTCTCTTGATCTAATCTATTGCATTCACTGTTCACAATGTGGCCTCCTCTACATTGGAGAAATGAAATGTAGATTGGTGACCACTTTGCTGAACATCTACACTTTGTCTGCAAAAAAGACCATGAGCTTCCCATTGCCTGCCGCTTTAACGCGCCACCTTGTTTCCTGGCCAACATCTCTGTTTCAGGCTTGTTGCAGTGTTCCAGCAAAGCTTAGCGCAAGCTGGAAGAATATCCCCTCATTTTGCTCACTGATACTGCCAGACCTGCTGAGCTTTTACTCTTAGTTCTGTTTTTGTATAAATATATTGGAGGTATTTCAGCGGAGGTTTACAAGGGGTGATACCTGAATGAGTGAGCTGTCCTATGAGAATAGTTTATACAGGCTGAGCACATTTGCATTGGAGAATAGATGAATGGGGGATGACCGAATGGAAGTGTATAAGATCCTGAATGGTCTTCACAAGGTGAACGTGGAAAGATGTTTCCTCTTCTTGGTCCATCTCAAACTAGGAGATACTGTTTCAAAATTAACAGCTGCCCTATTAAGACAGAGTTGAGATTAATTTTCTTTAGGAGGGTTGTCTACCTTTGAAAGTATCTGCTTCTGAGGCTGTTATGAAAAGTTTATGAAAAAATTTTTAAGGCAGAGGTAGACGGATTCCTAGGAGTAAATTACTGCAAATGCTAGAATCTGAGCTGAAAATGAAAAATGCTGGAAATCACAACAGGTCAGGCAGCATCCAGGGAGAGAAGACAAGCTAATGTTTTGAGTCTAGATGACGCTGATAAAGCATTTTTAGTTTGTGGATAGATTCCCGTTAGGCAAGAGTCTCATAGATTATTGGGGGTAGATGGGAAAGTGGAATTCAAAATAAACAGATTAACTGCGATCTTATTGAATGATCGAGTAGATTTAAGGGCCCAAATGGTCTAATTCTGCTTCAATTTCATGTATGTGGGTGATAAATACTGTGTGTTAATGGTGTTCCAGCTGAGGTCTTCAATGGAATAGAGTTTTTCTTACATCAAGACTTCATGTACTCTTTAGAATGATTTGGGAGCAAAGATGTTTAATTAATCATCAATTAGCTCCAAATTGCAGCTTAATCTAAATTTTCAAGTATGCCAGCCTTATTGATACTGTATCATTTAGTGAATTCTAATCTCTCACCAAAAATAAACCCATCATTTCCTGGGTCTTCATATACAACCAGAATTGGGTTTTTGAGGTATTACCCAAACCACCTTCGTCAAGGGTGAAATGTACCTTACTTTTGCCTTACATTTAAGCTCCCACATTGTTTTAAATGTACAATTCAATCCTTGTAAATATCCATTTTTATTCTACTGACCTCTTAACTTTGGGGCCAAGACAAGCCATGAGCTTGATTACACCATGCAAATGAAGCTGAATTTAGATATTTTCCAATCAGCCTGTTTGTGGTGTTACTATGCATCTCTGGAGCAAGTGAGCCTTGAAGCTTGGTCTCCTGGCTCAAATTTAGGAACACTACAGCTATGTCAGAAAAGCACTACTAAAGCTGAATTTATAAAATTAGGTATGGTCAGCAGATACTAAGTTCATGCTCCCCAATAGTGCCCTAGTAAAAAAACGTGTCATGTTGTCTTGAACAGAGAAAGCAGGTAGAATGGGACAGAGAAGAAATTAATATTAAGTAAAACACAGAAGTCGTTTTTATAATTGAGAAGCTAACAACTCCAAATGCACATTGTACATGATACTTCAAGGCTGGTAAAATAAAGCAGAAGGCAAGTCATATCAGGAAATAGATTATATTCCATTGAGTTTATGTTTTAAAAGGCTGAAGAATGTTAAAGTATGTGAAGATTGAGGGGAGTTGAATTGTCCATCAATTTTAGAAGTTTTGCAGGAGAATGAGTTTGCAGAGCACACATTAACGTGACTTAATCAGAACACAGTGCAGCTGTAAAGTCGAAGAGGATATAGGATGACATAGTTGGAATTTAGAAAGTGTTACAGTCTGAGTTGTCAGAAAACCTTCTTTAATCTAGATTTTCCATCTTCAGCATCTCGAATTCCTGCTCCCTTGGCTTGGAGTTTTGTTTTTCATGAGATTTGCCACTTAGTTGCATGTTTGGTAATGTGTCTGGGAAGGTGAATGGAAAATTTCAAACTGTTAAGTATTTTAAACTACTGGAAATATTCTTGTCTTTACTGCACTCATCTACAGTTTGCAAAGACATATAGTTGGAGACAGTGTTAGTAATAAAGAAGTGAGAACTCTGCTGGAGATCAGAGAAAATAATGAGTTTGACAGGTTAATACATGTAGAAGGACTGAAGATAGAGCCATCAAACGTAAGAAATCTTAGTTATTAGTTAGGCTTGTGAGATATGAAGAAATTATTGAAGGAATTGAAATAAGCCAGCTTTGCACTATCTCATTTAACAGTACTTGGGAAGTTAAAATTTAAAGGTTCAGCTTTGCACTGAAAGAGTACAGGAAGGGTAAGAAATGAAAATGATCAATACTTGAAGGAATTTAAAATGAAACATCCTTGCATCTACCAAAAGCACTGTTCACTAAGAAAATAGGGGTTAAATTGACCAGTAATTATTACTTTTGTGAAAGAAGTTTAATTCTGTCCTGCAGAAGAAGAGATACTGACAATGAACAAGTATTTGAGGATGGATAAAAATCCTATACTTACAGCATTGAAACATACATTGAAGTAAATATTCCAGATGAGTTGGCAGGACTGAATTGCAATGAATGCCAAATGCAATGGTTTGCAGCCCTGTGTGACCTTCAGAAGTTCTAATTAAATATTCATAGCTCATTTCTGGTTTAGGAATGGGTCTGAAAATGGGTGATCACTTAATGCAGAGGTGAATTTCCTGTGCATCTCTTAATGCAATACTGCTAAAATAAAAGCAGTCTATTGTAAGCTAGCCACTAGGTCAGGGTATTTCCAATCAATTGAGTTCAAAGAAAGTCAAACGGGAACTGCCCAATTTTCAGACATAACTTTGCTCGAAGGAAAGCTGTACAATGATGGGCATAGATCCACACTTGTGTGCCTTGTTGTTTGGGTATGATGGGTGATGCTTTGGGACTAAAATAGTGGCCAGTGTAAGGTGCACAATATTGTCTGGTATTGCAACAGAGATGTCGACATCATTAATGTCGACTAAAAATATGTAGGGCAGGAAGGACAATTGTTGTTTTCATGTTATTGGTGCGATTTTGGAACTGAACACTGCAGCTAAAGCCTTTTCTTAACCTCACAAAGCTGAATATCTGTAAAATAGCAGAAAGGACACAACGGCCACTAGGTATGGGTTTCAACAAGTAGTTACTTCTGGATGGTTCTACAAATATCTGTTGCACAATTCGTTACAAAGTGCATGCCAAGGTCTGAGGTTGTTATATCTCATGCTGCACAACCTCATTTCATTTTGGGATGGACTATCCCATCACCCATATGGAAAGCAACTGACCGTAGGAGAATGAGAAGTAGGGGGTGAGACCAAAGAGCTGAGGTAATTTAAACAGATTTACAGCCTGTGACGTTCATGATAAAATCATTGAAAGACAATACCAATAATGGCAACTCCAATTTCCTAATCACTAACAATCTCAAACTTTGGCTTCCCTTTTTCATTGGAGTTTGTAGTGTTTATTTGCTAACAATGCTGAAATAAAAGCCATCAGCTGATTGGGTGGAGTCAGAACAATTTCAACATTAACTGTTTCAGAAGATACATGTACAACATTGTCTCCCAGGCATTTTGCCCCTAATTAATCATCACACGTTAATGTACGTAACAACATTACATTACCAGTACACTATTGCTCCCTAAACTCAGACTTCTTGAACGAAGGTAGTCTGGACACTTCACACTTGCAGACTTTGAAGCATGGTAGGTCTTTTACTTGAGGACTGTTGACTGTTGGTTCTGATCTGTGTACTTTATCTTAACGGTCCTTAAACTCCTGAACTTGCTTTGCAGATATACACTTCTCTACTAACTCAATCAAACTCATAAAATCAACTATAGTTTTTGTGAATGTCTATCCTGGAAGACAGCTGCTGTTATAAACAATACATTCTTCCTTGGAGCATGGTGGATTCCAGAGGAGGAAATAACTTCCTAGTTTTAACACAAACTCTTATTGTTTTCAATAACCTATCCCGCTTGAACCAGGCAATTTTTTCTTATTGATCGTATCTTGAATCTATGGACATTAGTTTTATTCCTATGGAGTTGTATGCAATTTTGTGATGACATAGGAAATCTTTAGTCATTCTCTGTGATTGTTTGACTAGTGAAGTGAGCTTTTTCACTTTTCATGTTACTGGTAGGCTGCCAGTCACTCAGAATTATCACTATCCCAGGCACTGCAATTCTGCCATACCACTGAGTTGCTCAACAGCTTGATTTGTCTTGTTTCTTTTAAGATTTCCAATCTAAAAGGGTTCTTCTCTGACCTCAAACTTCTGTGGAAGTAACACATTTTCTTTCCATTTCTTCTAAATGTGCTTATTGATGTCTATTGTTGTAAAGCTTTTTTTATATTTGTAACATTTTAATAGCCCTTGTAATTCACTGTTCTTAAGCTTACACTTGTGCATTCACAAATACCTTCGTAGCTGTAGAATTCGCTATTCTCTATAGAGTATTTTCATTATGTATTCATCTTTTTAAAATCTGCATTTTCAGAACACTGCACTAAATTCACAATTAGCCTTTCATTTGTATTACAGATTGTTTTGTATTTAGTTAGAACTTCCAGATTTTAAAATGCTGATTCTTTGCAAAAGTATCTCTGTGTTGTTTGTTGGATTTTCCTGGCCTGCTTCAGTCTTTGCCATCTTTTTAAGTGACCAATATTGAAGTTGCCTACTTTTTATAGGGTTTTTCCACCTACTGAAGCCAAGATGAAGTTTTCCTTCTTCTTTCTGGGAAAATGTTCCCATCTTTCAAGACTTAAAAACTTAAGCACTTTCCTCTACATACATTTTCAAATAAAGTAAATGATCTGGATAAAAGTATGCTTCCCAAATTTAGTGATGACACGATATTAGGTAGGAAAGTAATTTGGGAGAAGACATGAGGAGGTTACTAACAGAAATATATGGATAACTGAGTGGGAAATGATGTGGCCTATGGTGTACAACATGGGAAAAAATGGAGAGAGAGATAATGGGAACTGCAGATGCTGGAGATTCCAAGATAATAAAATGTGAGGCTGGATGAACACAGCAGGCCAAGCAGCATCTCAGGAGCACAAAAGCTGACGTTTCGGGCCTAGACCCTTCATCAGAGAGGAAAAAATGGAGTTGTCCATTTTGACAAGATACATATAAATGAAGCATAATATCTAAACAGTAAGAGATTGTAAAGCTCTGAGGGTTCTGGTTCTCTGACTTGCATGATTTGCAAAAGGCTAATGTACAGATACAGCAAGTAGTTTGGAAAGCTAATGGAATTATTATTATTGGTGTAATTGAATACAAAAGTAGGAAGCTGATTTCTTAGTTATATGGGACACTAGTGAGACTGCATCTTGAGTGCTGTGTACAGAATTCATCACTTTCTTTAAGGGAAGATGTAAATGTGTTAGAAGTAGCTCAGAGAAGGTTTACCAGACTCATGCTTGAAATGAGCACGTTGTTTTTAAAGGAAGATTGGACTACTATGGGAACACTACCAACTACAAGTCCCCCTGACTTGGAAATATATCACTTTTCCTTCAGTGTCACGAGGTCAAAATCCTGCAACTCCATCTCTACCTTTATTGAGGCTGTAACAATATCAAATCAATTACGTTAGTGGTTCAAGGAAGCAGCTCATTACTAATTTGGGCAACTAGAGATGGGCCATAAATGCTGCCCGAGCAGCATTGTCTTCATCCCATGAGTGAGTATAGATCTTATATATATTATAAATATGTATTGAATTCTAACTTCCTGAAATGAACATGAGGCAAATATGGGTAACAGATGAATGGTGGTGATTGTCTGATAGGGCACATCACACAGAAAAAGGCAATTAAACAGATCCATAGATTTCCCAGCAATTTCCAGATGGTAGTAATATCACAGCATCTAAATCTCATTACAGATTCACATGGGACTATAATTCTTCACTTTCGATGAGCTGACCTTAAAAACTCCCTCAAGAACCATTCTATCAAGGGTTGCCTCACCAACTCTTCATGTTCTAGTACCTCATCTTCTATTTCTGGGTGCTTACCCCTGATTTCTTGGGAACTGCGCTCCCACACATACTCACAGGCAAAAGTCAAACTTTTGACAATGTGTTTCACAATATTTAGGAAAAATCAAATGGATCACCCTTGGCAATGTCTGTACCTGAGTTTTACAGTGCTCACTGAAGGCTCGCTTCTGTAGCACAAGCTCATCCAACAAAAACAGATTTTTAGTCTAGACAGTTCCTAGCTTAGTAATACAAGATATGTTAAACTCACTAAAACAAATCAGTTGTAGGTCATAAAATTAAATGGAAGTGTGATGAATCAGCAGGTAATATAGGTATTATACTTTATTCAATCTGTTTCTTTAAATACCATTCTATCAATATACTTCAAAACTTGAGTTATTTTTACAGAGTTCTTTAATTGTGGAGTGGTTTGATTTCCACCTTAGTATTTACTCATTGGCGGGTGTAAGTTAAGGATGAATAGCTGCCTTAAGGCTTTTATGCAAAAAGAACATTTTATGTCACAGCATTGACTTTGAGATAACTACTCTCCAGAAGGAAATAGATAACGGTTGTCTCTTTCTTGGAGGGGCATTCATACATACATTGTCTGTACTGATATTCAAATCAATTTTGGCTTCATTGAGACTGTGAAAGACTATATCTTTGATCTTCAAAATGTTATAAACCAGAAATGTCCAAGATATGGCAGATCACATACCCTTTTACCTAGGCAAGCTGATCTTTCCTTTCTTTTTATGCTTCTGTTAAACACTAATGTTCAGATTCAAGTCTTCAAAGTTCTTAGGTCTTCAGAATTAGAATAGGTTTCTGGTTGCAAATTTTGTATCAATAACTAAGCCACCTTTTACAGCAATCAAACTTATGAGTTCCCCTTTGAAAGTGGAAGTCCAACAAAATAAATTTGAGACTTCTATATTTTCCAAACTTCAATGGCAGCTGACACAAAGACAATGGAGATGATCACAGTGGGATCAAGAAGCCAAATAGGACAGCAGATGGATTAAGTCTGGCAAAAGGTGGATAACATATATTAGAATCGAGCAGACCAGACCAAACAAAAAAAAAGTGCAAAAAGGCAACTGAAATATTGACAGCCAAGTTTTCTATGACTGAATTACTTTTGTATGAGATTGAACATGGTTTACATTTTTAAAAAATATTCATTCATAGGCTAAGCCAGCATTTATTGTCCATGTCTAATTGCTTTTGGGTAGGTTATGGTGAATAGCTGTTTGAATCACTGTAGTCCCTGGTGTGTAGGGACATATTCAGTGCTTTAGGAAGGGAATTTCAGGAGTTTCAACAGTGATATTGAAGGAACAGCAATTTTGTACTGTTTTGGGATGGTGTGTGACTTGGGCGTGAGATACCTATTGCCGGTGGTGTTCCCATGCATCTACTGTCCTTCTATTTCAAGGAGGTAGAGGTTGCTAGTTTGGAAGGTGTTCCCTGGTGATTTACTGCTGTGCATCTTGAAGATGGTACACACTACTGCTACTGTGTGTCAACAGTAAATGAAATGAATGCTAAAGGTAGTGTTTCGATACAATCAAGTGGTCAGTCTGTCCTAGCTTCTTGGCTGTTGTTAGAACTACACTCATCCGAGCAAGTGAGGCATATTCCATCAAGATCTTGACTTGGTCCTTGTAGATGGTGGACAATCTTTGGCAGTCAGGAATTGAGTTACTCATTGCAAAATTCCTACCCTCTGACCTTTTCTTGTAGCCTGTGTATTTATATGTCTGAATCAATTTAATTTTTGGTTGATGGGATTGCCAAGATATTGATAGCTGGAGTTAGGGATGGAAATGCTATTGATTGTCATGGGTAGATGGTCAAATCTTGTCTTGTTGCAGACGGCCTTTGACTGGCACTTGCATGACATGAACGTTTCTTGCCACTTAGCAGTTCAATCCTAGATGTTGTCAAGGCCATGCTGCATACAGACACAGGCTGCTTCAGTATCTGAGAAGTTGTGAATAGTATTGAACATTTAACATGACCAACAAACATCCCCATTTTTACCTTTTGATGGAAGGAAGGTCATTGTTAAAGCAACTGAAGATGTTTGAACCTAAACACTTTGCTGAGGAACTCCTGTAGTGTTATTCCAGGACTGAAATGATTGGCGTCCAACTGTCGCAGTCATCTTTCTTTGTGCTAAGTATTACTCCCCCTCTGATTCCCATTGACTCTGTGTTTCCGATGGCCTCTTGATGCCATATTGGTCAAATGATGCCTTAATTTCTAGGGCTGTCACTCTAATCTCATTTCTAGAGTTCAGCAGTTTTGTCCATTCTTGAACCAAGGTTGCAATGAGGTCAGGAGATGAATGAAATACAATAAAGAAAAGCAGATACTGGAAATCTGAAACAAAAACAGAAGGTGCTGGAGAAACTTGAGTGGTTTGGCAGTCAGTGTAGAGACAGAACAACTCTGATGAAGGGTCACTAGACTGAAAACATTAACTCTGTTTCTCTCTCTACAGATGTGTGCCAGACCTGTTGAGATCCTCCAGCATTTTCTATTTTAGTTTCAGGAGCGTATTAGTCTTGCTGGAACCCAGACAGTGCATCAATGAGTAAGTTACTGCAGTGTGACCTTATCACATTGTCATTGATTGCTTCTATCACTTTTTTGATGGTCAAAAGTAGATTGATATGACAGTATTTGACCTGAATAGATTTATCCTGCTTTTGTGTACAGGACATACCTGGGCCATTTGTGCTTCTGTACTTCCTGCATGCTGAGATTGCATTTATTTTTTTTTTGGAGTTAAAATGTTGTCTCTAGCGTCATAATAATACTATCACTTACATGTCCATAGTATCTCCTCCAGTTATAAATGAAGCATGTTGTAAAGCATGAAATTATATTAAAACATATAATACTTTTTTTTTAATTTTCACCAGGAAAGGTTAGCTTCTGACAAAAAACTTATCCTCCAGCTTTTCTCTGTCATTATCTCATGATATAAATTCAGTGTTAAATGTTGTTCAGGAAACTGAAACTCTTTGGTCAATTAGTGTATTGGGACTTCAAATTCACCTCAAAAGACAGACAGGGCCTCAGTTTAACATCTCACCTGACAGCATAGTGTTCTTGCAATTCTTTGCTGGTCTCGTGTTCCAGATTATGAGCTTTGTCTCCAGCATAGAGGTGAGAGTTGTAGCATTGAGCTACAGCTGACACCTTTAATAGTGACAATGTTATTACAAAATTAATAGCCTATTTGGGGAATGCATTACAGACGTGTGATTGATCTGGATATGTACTGCACCACTTGTGAACATGCTGGGCTGAAGCAACCTGTAATCACAAGTAGCCTCCTTAAAGTTAATTAAATCTACCAAAATGGTAGCATAACATTAACAATGGGTTCTTTCACAAAACTAATGAGAAACATGGACTTCCTTGAAATTTATGCCTCTTTAAAATAACTTTAAAATAGTGACTACTTCCTCTAACTCCTCTCAGTGATTTACGCCTTTCATTGCCAATTCATTGTCGGCAAATAAACCAATCAATTTAAGGCTTCATTGCTTATAAGACCTTCTGGCGACCTCATGAATAATCATTTGGAAATTGCAATTGCAGTTTGTAACGGAGTGATTATTCACAAGTATCGTGCTTTTAATTTATCAACTAACCAGGGTAAAAAGGCATTTTTGATTAGGGTCAAGACTGGTTTATGTAGTCTCTCACCCATCAACTCATTTTCCAATGTGACTGCAGTGTGGGCCATCCATTGGATGTACTGCAGTAACTTGTCAATTCTTCTTCAATGCCATTTCCCAAGCATGCAACATTTACCATAGAATCCCCACAGTGTGGAAACAGGCCATTCAGCCCATTGAGTCCACTCTGACCCTCTGAAGAGCATCCCATCCAGATCTACCCTCCTATCCTATCCTATCCCTGTATTTCCTATGGCTAACTCATCTCACCTGCACGCTATGGGCAATTTAGCATGATCAACCCACCTAACTTGTACATCTTAGGACCATGGGAGAATATGCAAACTCCCCACAGACAGTTGCTCAAGGGTGGAATTGAACCTGGGACCCTGGTACTATGAGGCAGCAGTTCTAACCACTGAGCCACCGTGCTGCCCCTAAGGGACAGCAGGCAGTTAGGAACAACATCAGCACCATGTTCCACACCAAGTCACACACTATCCTGACCTGAGAATATAACACCATTTGTTGATTGTTGTTGTATCTGCATCTTGGAATTCTGTCTCAAAGACGATTCTAGATGTAACTACACAGGAAAAACTTTAGAGTTTCAACAGGCAGCTGAACAGTACTTTACCATGGACAATTATTATGGGGAGAAAATGCTAGCTTTATCAACAAGATCTACATGCTGTGATAAATAAAAGTAATGTTAAAGTCATAGAGTCATACAGAGAAAGACCAAGACTTGAGGAGTGTTGAATCAGCCATAATCCTGCTGGATGGTGGAGCAGGTTCAAGGGACTGTTTGGCTTACTCCTGTTCATATTTCTTACGGTCTTGTTATTGATTAGGCAGTTTGTATATTCTTTCTCAAAGAAGTCTTCCTAGCCTGTTATGTACCTAGAAGCAGACTGAGAACATGCTGCTTTGTTAGAAGTTGGGAGATGGATCTTACCTCACTCTGTTGAGTACAGATTTTATGAGAAAGAAATTTGGAGGAGGCAAAATAACAAAAAAAAATGGAGAATAAGTGGATGCATGGCGTGAATAATTCTATGGCAAGCATGTGAAAGTTATCAGGCAGGCCAGGCTGCACTTAATTTAAGTGGAATAAGGTTATTTCAATATTCTTACCTCTGCAAGATAGAAATGATACTCAACCTTCAGCTACATGATGAAAATTACATGTAAAAGGAACTAAATAATGTCCGGAAGACTGCATTATGCATGAGAAGGCCATTCAGACCACTGGGGTTTCAATGAACCATATACAATTTGTACCATATGTTTTCTTTTCAATTTATTTAATCTCTTTAGAAAAGTGAGTAAGCACAGAAAAGATTTGCAGCCAAAAAGTTTAAAATTTCAATATAAATACTATTTCCCAAAGGTTGAAATCTCAAGCATATTATCACAGAATGCAATATCCATTACTGAACCCAGAATGACTGAATATAAAACACCACGGCTGCTGGCATACTTTCCTTTGGGAAATCCAAAATTCTGGCTTTTACTGCAGGAGTCTTTCTGTAAGGAAAATAGTGGCTCCAGGTAACTTCTCTCACTGGGTTAGGATAGATGGTAAGTTTGAAATAAGTTACAGGTTCAAGGTCAGTTTGTAACCCGTGACATGATCATTGTATTTTCAGACAGTAATGAGAGGCTGGTTTGATGAGGAACTATTTCCCTTTGGTCCTTTCTAATGAATTTTATGTCTCCAATAATATCAACTGACAGTTGTAGCTTACAATTGTCCCATACATTAAGTCAAACCTGTGTACTGAAATATCTGTGTAGACTTTCTTTTTAGCAATCAGTTTAGACTTTGGGCAGAATCTTAAAGGGGCCTGAGAGACGTGGCCCACCGTGAGATTTGTGGTAGATATGGATGAAAAGTCCAAAGAGGCCTATCTTGCTGTTGGGAGATCTGAATTCCATCTTTTATGCCTTTGCTAAGCGGTGAGGCAAGTTTCTTACAAGGGTCCAGTACATTTCCAATTGTGGGGGATTATGGCTTGTTAAACGTTGCTTGAAGATCACAATCACCTCTCTAATCTTCACCTTTCTAATCTTACCAAATGTATCACAGATGGTAGATATTGAAAAATCTCAACATGGAAATCAGAATGATCTTCATGTTACTTGCTATCAAACTGGGCCTCATGGGTTCCTGTCGCTTGCTCCCTTTGTCCAGGGATATTATTGTCCAGTGTTTACCAACATCTCACAATCATCATAGCACCTGTCCAACCCACTTGCAGACTTCTTCGTGTGTTGGCTCTACAGCCAGAGCTAAAGCTATCAATATGACTTCTCCATTTGGATGAATTGAGTGCAAGATAACAATGTACGTCAACACATCTCTCTTTTCAGCAATATAAGACTATAAGAGACAGGTGCAGAAATAAGGTATTTGGCCCAATGTGTCTGCTCCACCATTCAATCGTGGCTGTTATGTTTCACAACCCCATTCTCCTGCCTTCTCGATTCCTTACTAATCAAGAAACTATTTATCTTTGTTTTAAGTACACTCAATGACTTGGCCTCCACAGCCTTCATGGCAGTAAGTTCCACAGGTTTGTAGCACAAGAACATAAGGACCAGGAGCAGGAGGAGGCCACCTGGCCCTTTGAGCTCACTCCGCCACTCTTGGTTGACCCATCTGTGCCTCGAGCTCCACTTACCCACACTCTCACCATAAACCTTAATTCCTTTATTATTCAGAACATTATCTATCTTAGCTTTAAAAACATTAAACAAAGTATCTCAACTACTTCACTGGGCAGGGAATTCCACAGATTCACAACCGTTTGGGTATGAAGTTCCTTCTCAATTCAGCCCTGAATCTGCTTCCCCTAATTTTGAGGCTATGCCCTCCTGTCCTGGTTTCTCCTGCCAGTGGAAACATCCTCCCTGCTTCTATCTAATTTATTACCTTCATAATTTTTTATGTTTCTAAAAGATATCCCTTCATTCTTCTATATTTCAATGATTATAATCCCAGTCTACTCAGTCTGTCCTCATAAGTCAACCCTCTCAACTCTGGAATCAACCTGGTGAATCTCCTCTGCAGCCCCTCCAGTGCCAGTAAATCCTTTCTCAATTAAGAGACCAAAACTGCATGCAGTACTCCAGGAGTTGTCTTACCAGCACCCTATACAGCTGCATCATAACCTCCCTGCTTTTAAACTCAATGTCTCTTGCAATGAAGGACAAAATTCCATTTACCTTCTTAATTACCTGTTGTATCTGCAAACCAAACTTCTTCTATCCAGGCACACAGATACGCAGGTCGCTCTGCACTCTCTGACTGAAGAAATCCCTACTCATCCGTCCACTTTGAGCCTGTGTTCTTAAGTCCAAGTCTGCCCAGGCCTCTCAGTATTCTGTAAGTTTCAGTGAGATTCCAATCATCCTTCTAAATGCGATTGACCACAGATCCAAAGTCCTCAGCTGCTCCTGACATGACAAGCCCTTCTTCCCCAGCAACATTCTTTTTGTGAACCTCCTCTGGACCCCTTTCAACAGCAGCACATCTCTCCTTAGATATGCTCGCAAGTGTTGCCTGAACAGAACCTTTTACAGCCTCAGTAGTACATCCCTGCTCCTGCATTCTAGTCTTGGATCAATGAATGCTAAGATTGTATTTGCCTTCCTAACGACCAACAGAACCTACAGTTTAGCGAGAGCAGCGTTCCTGTGTGTAATAAGAAGAGCCATCCCTGCATATAGTACAGAGTACTGCAATCCCTGTTAACATTACAGAGAACAGCTGTGTCTGCCTATATTACAGAGAACTGCTCTGTAAGATCCTGAAATAGGACTCCTAAGTTCCTTTGTGCTTCAGAGTTCCAAAGCCCTTCCTCATTTAGAAAATAGTCTACCCCTTTATTCTAACAAAAACTGAAAGAACTGTAAATCAGAAACAAAAACAACAGTTGCTGGAAATTCAGCAGGTCTGGCATCATCTGTGAAGAAAAATCCGAGTTAAAGTTTCATGTTCGTTGAACCTTCCTCAGAACTAGAACTTCCCACCAAAGTGCATAACTTCACACTTTATCACATTGTATTCCGTCTGTCACTTGTTTGCCCACTTTCTTAGCCTCTCAAAATCCCCATCTGCTCAATGCTCCCTGTCCTTCCACCCATCTTTGTGTCACCTGCAAAATTAGCAGCAATACCCTCAGGTCTTTCGGCCAGATCATTAATGTATAATGTAAATAGTTGTGGTCCTGACATGGACACCTATAGAATTCCATCAGTCACTAGCTGCCATCCTGAAAAAGGGCCCTCTATCCTCACACTCTGTCATCTGCCAGCCAACCAATCCTCTATCAATGTTAGTTCCTTGCCCCTAACACCAGAGGCTCTTTGATTATTTAGCATCCTCCTGTGTAGCACCTTGTCAAAGATCTTCTGGAAATCCAAATAGATCACGTACACTGGGTCTCTTCTGTCTAATTTGCTCATCACTTCCACAAATCATTCTAGCAGATTTGTCAGCCATGATCTTCCCCTCATAAAGCTATGTTGATTCAGCCCTACTCTGCCACTCAATTCCAAAAATTCCATTATCACATCCTTAATAGAATGCCGAGCATAGAACAGTACAGGCCCTTCGGTCCATGATGTTGTGCCGAACTTTTACCCTAAACCTAAGGTCTATCTAACCTCCACCCCTATCTTATACTATCATCCATATACCTGTCCAATAGCCATTCAAATGCCCCTAATGAGGCCGATTCTACTACGCTTTCTGGCAATGCATTCCATGCCCCAACCACTCTCTGAGTAAAGAACCTACCTCTGACGTCTCCCCTGTATCTATCTCCACTCACTTTAAAACTATGCCCCCTCGTAATAGGCACTTCCACCTGAGGAAAACGTCTCTGGTTGTCCACTCTATCTATACCTCTGATCATTTTGTACACCTCTATCAAGTTACCTGTCATCCTTTATTGTTCTAAAGAGAAAAGCCCGAACTCTCTCTACATTTCCTCGTAAGACCTTGCCTCCATTCCAGGCAACATCCTGGTAAATTTTCTCTGCACCTTTCCCAATGTTTCCACTTCTTTCCTGTAATGAGGCGACCAAAACTGGACACAATACTCCAGATGTGGCCGAACCATGCTTTTGTACAGCTGGAACATAACTTCATGCATCTTGAACTCAATCTGTCTATTAATGAAAGCTAACACACCATTCACCTTCTTACCAACTCTATCCACCTGGGTGGCAGATTTCAGGGAACTGTGGACATGAACCCTAAGATCTCTCTGCTCCTCCACACTGCCAAGAATCTTTCTGTTAACCCTGTATTCTGCTTTCAAATTTGTCCTTCCAAAATGAATCACCTCATACTTTTCAGGGTTAAACTCCAGCTGCCACTTCTCAGCCCAGCTCTGCATCCTATCAATGTCCGTTTGTAACCTAATAATAATGGACTCTAAAATCTTACCAATGATCGAGGTGAGGCTAACCGGTCTATAACCTTCTGCCTTCTGCCTCCTTCACTTTTTAACCAGAGATGTTACAATACCCATTTTCCAGCTTTCCAACTCTCCCCTACTCCATGATTTCTGAAAGATCACAGCCAATGCCTCCACAATCTCCTCAGCTATCTCCTTAGAATCCTGGGATGTAGTCAATCTGATTTATTCACCTTCAGACATTTCAGCTCCACCGGCACCTTCTCCTTAGTGATGCCCACCACATTGACCTCTATCCCCATAACTCTCTTGAAGTTCTGCTATTTTACTGGTACCTTCCACTGTGAAGACTGATGGAAAGTAACTCTTCATTTTCTCTGTGATAATGGGAACTGCAGATGCTGGAGAATCCAAGATAATAAAATGTGAGGCTGGATGAACACAGCAGGCCAAGCAGCATCTCAGAAGCACAAAAGCTGACGTTTCGGGCCTGGACCCTTCATCAGAGGTCTGATGAAGGGTCCAGGCTCGAAACATCAGCTTTTGTGCTCCTGAGATGCTGCTTGGCCTGCTGTGTTCATCCAGCCTCACATTTTATTACCTTCATTTTCTCTGCCGTTTCTTTGGTCTACATTACTAGTTCTCTACTTTCATTTTCCCAGCAGTCCTATATGTAGTCTTGCCTCTCTCTTAACTTTAATATATCTAAAAACCTCTGGCAATCTTCTTTTATATTATTAGCTAGTTTTATCTCATATTTCATCTTCTTCCCTGTTTGATGATTTTTAGTTGACCTCTGCTAGTTTCTAATGTTCCCAATCCTCTGGGTTCCCTTTAGTATACATCACATTGCATGATCTTCCATCTGCTTTTTTTTTGGTTATCCCTGACTTCTCTTGTTGGCATGATTTCCTCATCTTCCTCTTAGAATGTTTCTTCTTTCTTGGGATGAATTTCTGCTGGTCCTCCTGAATTACCCCCAGCAACTCCTGCCATTACTGCTCCACCGTCCTCCCTGCTTGGTTCCTCCTACAATCAACTCTAGCTAACCCCTTCCTCATGTCTTTGTATTTACCTTTACTCAAATGTAACACTATTATGTTTTGGTTTAGGCTTCTCCCTCTTAAACTGCAGGGTGAATTTTCTCATATTATGGTCACCACCAATAGGGGCTCCTTCACCTTAAGGCTCCATAATGAAGCCTGCCTCATTACACATTATCAAATCCAGAATTGCATTTTCCCTAGTAGCCTCTGCCACAAGCTGCTCCAAACAAACATCTTGTAGCGATTCCATAAATTCCTTTTCATGAGATCAACTACCAAACCTGATTTTCCCAGTCCATTGGCATATTGAAGTCCCCCATGATTACTGTGGTAGAGCCTTTCTTACATGTCTTTTCTATCTCCTGATTTATTTTCTGCCTCACATCCTGACTACTGCTGGGAGGCTGTGCACAACTTCCATCAAGGTCTTCTTTTTTCGTTCTTGTTCCTCAACTCTACCCACACAGATCCAATGTCTTCTGACTCTGTATCACCTCTTGCTATCGATTTAATTTCATTTCTTACTAACGAGGCAACATTGTAGGGAGTTCTGCCCATCTGCCTGTCCATTCGATAGGATGTGTATTCTTGGATATTTAGTCCCAATGTTCAAGTTCTGGCATACTAGGTGACATTTGGAACAATCAGCACAAATACCCGTAGGAACATCAGTGCCAGCAAAAAAAAAAGAAGGAAAATGCTCCAGTAATGGCTTTAAAACTGTCAAATGAATTTACTTACTGTACTCTTAAAATGAACTGATGGTTACAGTTGCTTCCTTAGCAACCTTAGTTACCTATTATTCATGGGGTATACGTCATTGAGCAATGTGTAAGCACAGATTTTTGGAAATAGCGTTCCAGATTTTCAATGTTTCCTCTAGATATTTTAGTGATGTTTCAAGTAGCCAATATTGTTTCCTGCTTTTCCCAACCTTGGAAATGTAGTGTGAAAACTGAACAAATGTACACCATTAAGGATCACTACTGAATTTTCTGATTTCATTTGCTTGATTTATATTGATCCATTTCTAGTGTTTCTAATCCAAACTTTGCTGTCCATGTTCCCACATGGAGAATGTCTTGGTGCTGCTGACATCTGAACTATATAGAGTATCACATTCATGAGAAGGCAGATACACATGCATCTACTACCATGCATTAAAGCGCTTTACACCAGATCCTTTCGAAATACAAATACAACATCTAATCCGCATTTGGAAGTTATTCCACAAGGATTATGACAGGTTAAACTGTTTGAAATTTAATTTGGATTGAGATGGAATTAAACTCCATGTAGTGGTTTACAATCAAATATTGGCTGTCTGCTCCTCAGCTCTTTGCTTGGCCTGTGCTGTTTAAATGAACGATTGAGTGGGATGGATGTGAAATTGCTTTGAGAAGTAGCAGTGTCTACCTTTACTGTGACCCTGCTCCAAAATGTAATCTTGGGAGGCCCACTGATCTACAAAGCCACAGAACTGAAGACAGAAAAGTCAGTAAAACAACAACTGAGAATACTGTTACATTTGGCTTAAGCTTCTTGCTCTCAAACTGCGGGGTGAATTCTCCCATATGATGGTAACTAAATTCAGTATCATCTACATTAGAAGGCAGATGCACCTGCATCTACTACCATGCATCAAAGCACGTTACTGTTCAAACAGCAGCTTGAACTTTGCCAAGAGATACCTTAACTAGATTTTGTCTAGTTTAACAAGTATCTGTCATTGAGATCTCTTTTGAATTCGAGCCTGGCCTCATCGTACAGTCCACATTGGACCATAGTTTAGATAAGCACATACCATTTCTAACATGGGAGAAATGGATGGTCCACATTTGCCACCAGTGCTTGCAGAGACCAACAATGCCCCACCAGCAACTTTCATTTATATGCAGATACCATGTTAAACCTGTAC
This sequence comes from Stegostoma tigrinum, assembly GCF_030684315.1. Lineage (NCBI taxonomy): Eukaryota > Metazoa > Chordata > Chondrichthyes > Orectolobiformes > Stegostomatidae > Stegostoma > Stegostoma tigrinum. Next base: position 29,750,484 of record NC_081370.1, on the reverse strand, counting down.
TCAGTTGAGATAATTTAAGTTTGTCTTGCAGCAAACAGCACCTTGATCCTTTATTTCTTCCCAGCTTGTTCTTTCTCACTTGTACTTGGTGTTGCACACAACACTCAGTTCTCAAAAGAACTATTTTAATTCACCACAAAGAGCATTACAAGGCACCGACACTTCCAACTAACAATGAGTACTTAATCTGTGACATTGGATGATATACATATTATAGGATATAAATAGGAACAGAAGAGGAACATACATTTATTATTTTAAAGATTCCAAGCCATCCATTCAAACAGAAATCACATCATAAGGGACTGTTTGGTGACTCTGTGACAGCGTGTGTGCCATCAAGTGGGTGAAGTATGAAGAAATAGGAAAAGAATGGTACTTTCTTTAAGCTTAGCGACAGCCTGTATCAGATTTACTTTTCTCAGTCCACTCTCTTCCTCTATTGTTTAAGGTAATGGTTCTGTGTTAATGTTGTGGTTACATATTCTTCACCCATTCTGATGATGTCTAATAGTCTTTGAGTGGAGGCAGTGGGTTCTACACTAACCTTCAAAGGAAGTAGATGTATTCTGCACCACTCCCAAGAGTCCTAGTAATTATGTTTGACTAGAAACATAATTATAGTCATGCCATAACGTAATAAACTATCTTATTAACAAAGACAAATGTTTCTTCTATAAATACTCTGCAGTGGCGTATCCTTTACTGCTGATCATTAAATAAGCTTGAATCACAATATGGACAAAAGATTATTAGTAACAGCAAACTGTCTACAAAATCCTTACCCTGTGCCATGTACCAGTAGAGATGGCAGATCTCATGAAATACCAGCAATGGCAATCTGATTCATGTCATACAGTAACAGCAGTGTGATCTGAATTCCATGCAGAGATCCCCATCACATGAGCAGAATTCCAGAAGAACAAGAAGAAATCTGTTTTTTCAAGAAAAGTGTATTTACCACTCTAAGCACGTTATCACTTTACAAATATACAGTCAGTCAGCAGTTGAAATGTGATGACTGACGGAATGAGATTGCAGCAACAAAGTAACTTCTGCACTCCAAATACAAACTTCCATCAAGAAGTTGGTAAGGCGTCTAGAGTCAAGAACGTGGGCTGAGAAAAGAACATTTTGATCAAAGCTGCAGGACATAAGTAAGGAGGCACTGCAGAAATAAAGGAAAAGATTCAGGAGTAAGTTTAGAAATTCTTAAAATTTTGTCAGTATGAAAAGAGGCTCTTTGATCTATTGTGGCTGTTCTGGTTATGAAACATTCATCTATTCTAATCCCATTTTCCAATATTTGAACCATAGATGTAGATGCCATGATGCTTAAAGTGAGTTCATCTAAATAATTCTTAAGTATCTTAAAAGCCCCCACTTCTACCATCCTTTCAGGCATTGAGTTTCAGTTACTCACAACCCTCTGGGTGAAAAATTATATCCTTATCTACTCTGTAACCTCCTACTCTTTACCTTAAAACTCTGCCCCCTGGTTACTGAGCTGTTTGCTGAGGGAAAATGTTTCTCCTGACCTACCACGTCTATGCCCCTCCATACTTTGTCACCTCAAACAGATGCCTTTTCTGCTCTAAAGAACACAACCCAGCCTATCTAGACTCTCTTCAAATATCCAGTCCAGGCAACAACTTGGTGAATCTCTTCTGTACTATCTCTACTGCAATCCTTCCTACAGTGTGATGACTGGACATACACATAGTTGTCTGGCTGTGGCCTAACCAGCATAGAGAAATGGTTTTACATAGTTTGGGCCATCAGAGCAGTTAAAGCAGAGCTGTGCTAAAATAAATCATAGACTATGAGCTTCTCCAATATCAGTCAATGTCCAGGGAACCTACGTTTTGAATAGCGCTATGTGATAAGTTGAGCCACCTGAACAGTTACATACTCTGATTTCTCATCTAAGAAAAGAGCACCTCAAATCATCCGACAGTCATTATTTCTGCAATTTGTTTTTCATTCTCTCCCTAATTGCCCTTGAAAAGGTAGTAGCAAGCTGCCTTCTTGAATTGCTACAATCTGTGTGGTGTAGGTACTCTCAGACTGCTCTTAGTATGGGAATTCCAGGATTTTGACACAATGACAGGATTAGTGCGGTTCAGTTCCAAGTCACGATGTTGTGTGCCTTGGAGGTGAACTAGCAGGAGGTAGCGTTCTCATTCAGCCCAAGTGGTAGGCATGATGCATTTGGAAGATGGTATTTAAAAATCCTGGTGGGTTGTAGCAATGCATTTTGTATATAGTACACACTGCTCTCCCTTGTGCATTGGTGAATAGTTTCAAACCCAAACTAAATGTCAGTGGATTGATTATTGCTGTTTAGGTGTCACTTGCTAGCGCTAATGATGGCCCCTTCAATCACTTTGCTGATGATCAAAAGTAGACAAATAGGGAAATATTTGATCAGATTGAATTTGTAGGCAAGGCATATTTGGGCACAGCTACTAGAACATCTTAACCAGGGACACAGCCATTTCTGGAGCACAAGTCTTCAATTCTACTGCAAGGATGTTGTCAGGGTCTATAGCCTTAGCAAAAGTCCAGTGTCTTCAACCATTTATTTGTATCACTTCAAGCATATCAATAAGATTGAAGATTGGTGACTGTAATGCTGTAAACCTCAGTAAGAGGCTGAGATGGATCATCTACTCAACATTTCTGGTCAAAGCTGGTTATAAATACACAGTGAGATAACAGGTGTCGAGCTGGATGAGCACAGCAGACCAAGCAGCAACAGAGGATCAGGAAAGCTGATGTTTCGGGCCTAGACTACACAGTGTTGTCTTTTGCACTGATGTGTTGGACTCCTCCAACATATTACATTGGAATATTTCTGGAGTTTCAATCTCTGGTTAGTTGTTTAATTGTCCATCACCAATCAAGACTGGACTTGGAAGGAATAAACTGACTTGATCCGATGTTTTGGTATGAAATCACTTTGTTTTGATCATTGCGTGTTGTTTCAGTTGTGTGGCAAGTGTATTGTCATGTATTTTGATAAATTCACCAGATTAATACCTCACAATTAGATGTGGCTGGAGCTACTATTGCCATGACACGCTACACTCCTCAGTGAACGAAAATCGGTCTCCTGGCTTGATGGCAATGATAGAGAGAGGGATGTGGTGGGCCATGAGGTTACAGATTATATTTGAATACAATTCTGCTGCTGATGATGGTATACAGCATCATCGGTGCTGTTTTGAGCTGCAAGCTCTCTCTGAAGTGCCAACCTAGATAAGGACTTGAATCAAAAACCTTCATTCTCGAAGAAACAGCTTTATCAAATAAGCAAAGTCAGTACTGCAGCATTTTTGATTTATAAAGAACACTAAGCCAAAGAAATAATCTAGATTCATGTTGCGAGTCTAACATGAACCAAATGTGCAGTCGCACCTGATTTGCTGTTTATTCCATCAAGGAGCATTTCACAATTCATAATTATCTGGAACAGTATTATATGAAAAGAGAAAGAAATTAGGTTTCACTTCAATAAAAATATATTTTCTCTTTTCTTATTTAAAAGTTTGTAGAACATCATTATAAGGTTTATTTGCGCCAAAAAGTACACTGTTATTATGCCTCCAGGGGATTTATATTACCTTATCTTACAGTGACACATGTAAATAATGAAAGTTCATCTCATACAGGTTTGCAGTGGTATATATATAACAGTCTTTGTAATTCTCAGAACTTATTGTACATTTAAAAATCGGATTCAATTCTTGTACAACATTGAATGACAGTGATCACTGAGGAAATGTATGAAAAGGTATGGTCTTGAAATAAGCTCTAAGTCTTCCCTGATGGTGCCACAGCCTTGAATTTTAACCTTAAAAGCAATAGGATGGAAAGAAAAATTCTTCTATAATGTATCGCTTATATCAATAGAGATTTTGATTCTGAAGTTATTTCAAAGAAGACTATGAACAATTCATCCATTACATTGGATCCTTTATTTCTATTCATGCTCAGCAAACTGCAAAGGAAATGAGTGGAGAAGCAATGCATAAAGAGATAATGCATTACCCAGTCATTGAAATTTGCCAATGAACACGACAGTCAATACACATTTTTATTGCTATCTTTTATGTTCTTGCCCACAAAGCTAGACAATTTTAGTGACAAACTAGTAAATGATCAGAGTGAACATTTATGAATTCTGGAATGTTTTCCAGTTTTTCTTTAATTTTGTAATTTTAAATATCAAGCTGTTGCCTCCAGCCTTGGCATTTTCCTTCGATTTGCCTTTCCTTCATTTAACATTGTGCTGCAGTTCCTCTGCTTTTATGTGAAGATTGCTGTTCACTATCAGATAATTAGTATAGATTGAATTCTTGCTTTTTACTGATTATTACAGAAAATTTCCAAGAAAAATTTAACATAATGTTTCACCAATATTGGAAAAAAATTGCAAAATGTTTTCTTCTGCTTTAAAGTATAAGATAAAGTGATAGAGAGGTATGTTTTTTTAAAACGATATGTAAATACGCTATCATAAATAAGTATAAACTAGGAAGTTTCAAATGGCACTAAGCCTTTCGGACAGTGATTGAAGTATATGATATTTAAATTTCTTTCAACATAAAACTGAAGTTATTCAATAGTATTTCAAAATCCTTCAGCAATGACACAGAAAACAATGGACATCAGGCATGATAATTCCGGTATAATTCAGGAACGCAGATTTCAATGCAGAAATAATGAATACCTGGGCTGAATATGGCTCTGTGAATTAATTAAGGCAGTCAGGTAGTTTACATAGACTGCAATAGAGCAATTTTGGTGATGGGTTTCAATAAAGAGAGAATAATACAAATCTTGGAAAAGAATGCATTATGTATGGTGGGGATAATGTCACTTGCCCTTCTTTTAGTAATGCACATTTACTTTATCTACCAAAGTTTAGAATGTTTGCAGTGTAGTAGTAAATGAAATATGTAGCTGTTGAGGATGGAAGAGGTATTCCCTCCTGTGATTTAAAATAACGTTGCATGCTTTCCACAGCAAAACAACCACTCTGCCTTCCCTCAGGAAGCAGCAACCCCATTCGTAGAAAGCTTTGAGGGATGTTCACTAGCAGGTTTTGGGCAGTGTAAATGCTCTTCTGGCTCAAAATGGCAACGATGAGGTTTACCAAAGGAGAACTCTTTACAGGGGTGCTGCAGATGGCTATACGAAGACAAAGCACCCGTACAATTGCAGGCTGAAAAATCTGTTGGTTGTACATTGCAAAATCAAATTTGTTCATTAGTTTTCAACTGGGTTGACTGAAAAAAGATTTTTTTCTCTGTCCTCAAGTTTGCAGTGATCCTTGGCAACACTATTCTGGAGCTGAATTTTGGAAAGGGAATATAATTGTAGGTGAGAGAAATAATTCATGCTTAATGCTTCCTTTGAATAGAATACACAACTGACTGCTGCTGTTTGATTTTATCATGTGGAATCAGCAGCTTGGGTGAAGTTGGTAAAACTTTGGGTAAAACGTTTGGTTCCATCATGTCTGGTACATTGGGCCGCGTTCATTGTCCCCACCAATGGTTCCTGCAGCACACATGCACCTTTTGGTGTGACTGGCGTCAGACTTCATATCTGTGAGGCTATGAACTTACATGCAGGAGTGCCTGTTGTGTGTGGAGTAGGCACATTGAGATGATAATCAGTGCATGATACTAACTTCACATTAATGATGCCATTATTTAAGCTCCATGTTCCAGCCAACACCTTCTCTAAGCCTTGCACAGTTTGCTGCCACTGTTAGCAGGCTAGCAGTGCTGCTGTCTCACACCAAGGGGCCCCGGGTTGATTCCAGCCTTGGATGAGTGTATGGAGCTTGCACATTCTCCCTGTGTCTGCGTGGGTATCCACTGAGTGCTCCGGTTTCGTCCCACAGTACAAAGATGTGCAGGGTAGGTGGATTGGCCATGCTAAATTGCTCATAGTGCTCAGGAATGTTTAGGCCAGGTGGATTAGCCTTGGGAAATGCAGGGTTACAGGGATATGATGGGGTTGGGGGGGGGGGGGGTGACGCATGGAGCAAGTCTGGGTGGGACACTCGTTGGAGGATGGGTGCAGACTTGATGAGCCCAAAGGCCTCTATCTGTACTGTAGGGATTCTATGATTTGAACATGCATTCAGCAGCAGGAAGATGCCCAATCAGCAAAAATGAAAATTAACTATTTGTAGGATAGTTGTTGATTAATAGAGGGCTGTTGCTGCAATTGTGGTGGCGTGCCACATAGTGAAAGACTTTACACTGACTTCATTGATTGCGCACTAATCATTTATTATCCAGATGTGGGTTCAGAAGTTTGCGTCTTCCTTGGGACAAGAGTATAATAAGGAGACTGAGTAGAGGGGACAGATACCAAGAGAAGCTGTCAGGGTAAGGGGGTATGGGAGGAGAGGGTGGCAGGGCATTCAGAAAGCACTTCTGAGGACTCAACCTCAGCATATAACAGTGTGGCAGACACCTGTATAAGGATATTGTGAGTGAAATCTTCCATCTGTAATGACAACTGCAGCCCCAGAATTGGGTAACAGACGCAGTGCAATTGGCTGCAAAGAGGACTATTTCAATGAAATTTCACGTTGGTAGCGCTTTCTAAGCTGGAACTGGTGATAGTTCCAACATCTCCCAGTTTGCTGTCCACCGTTACCGAGGTTACTGACGAGATTCTATATTCTGGGAGAGATCCTGCTTCAGTTGTGTTGGCATCACAGGCTAATATCTGTACTCTGTCAACATTTATATGGATAGCACTAGCTCAAACAGGCATGAACTGCTGAGATGGTATTCCTGATAATGAAAACTTACAAATGAAATAAATAAGGGATGGATCTTGAAAGTTTCAAGTGATGGGGCTGTGACTATTTCATGTACATTTATAGAATTTTATCAAACATAGCCATTTTCTCTTGTTGTCAGATTTCCCTTCGAAATCATTGATAAGGGTGTGACACTATGTTTCCATACTGATTTGTACAGAATCCTGCAGCACACCTTTGGATGACTTCAGTCTTTTTATATCTCTTGCCATGTAAGGGTTCCATACACAACTTGTTTAATCCAAGGATTGGTTGAGCTGAAGAGATAGTAAGAACTGCAGATGCTGGAGTTTGAGATAACACAGTGTGGAGCTGGATGAACACAGCAGGCCAGTCAGCTTTCCTGGTCCTCTGATGCTGCCTGGCCTGCTTTGTTCCTCCAGTTCCACACTGTGTTATCTGGGGTGAGCTGAATACATTTTATTCCGCACTTGCCAGAGAAGAGCAGGCAGAGTAGGATCACAGATTTCCAATGATTGCAGGCTTCTCCAGAGTTTAGGGCACCATTTGACTATACATGCATGTTTTCTGGGTACTGCATGCCAATTTTGAAAGGTAGCTCAACTGTAAGAGATTTCAGTCCTGTAGCATCAATTTTTGTGAGGCCATAGTGAAAGTGAATGCCTCTATCATGGTAGCAATCACGGTACCTTCTTTCTTTGTCTTCAGCAGCCTCTGCATTTGAGCACCATAATAAACTAGATGATAAGCCTTTGACAAAGTGTGCAGTGGCTGTAAGTATGATAGTAAGTGATGTTGTTTTATTCTGCACCATATTCGCCTGCTTATCAGCTTCTTTCTCTTCAAACATTGCTAGGCCAGTTTGTTGACCTTGGGTATTTGAAAAGCAAAAAGGCACAAGGATAGAGTTGATTACATTACCGATAGCTTCCAGATTAGAAAAACTTTAGGATGAGAAAGAACTGATAACTGAGGAGGAAGATTAGCTGTGAGGATACCCAGGCTTTCAGCCTCAGTGCTCCAATTAAGGCATTTACTATACCTCCATTGGGACAAGGGCTTGTGCAATGCCTTCTCATTCTGGTTAGCTGTTGCTGTATAATTGAACTTTCCTGACATTATCAGAACTCCTCAAAGTGGAAGGGTTATTTTATTAACCTTTGCTAACATCCTAAAATGTGAAAGACTCACGGCTCAGAGGACCATCACAGGACCAGTGACCTCCCAATAGCCTGATAGTTTGCCATCGTAAAACCACTTCCAAAGGGTTACCACCCTCACTGACTCGACGAGTCACTGGTCTGACTCTGGGAAATTTGTGGTGCCGTCCTCAGCCTCTCCCCAAGTTGGGTCTTCTGTGGACTAATTGCCTGCCCCTGCCATCTGGTGGCTAACAGTCCACCCTGAGAAGTTGTCTATAGAAAATTTGCATGGAGACAGCAACACACAGGATAACCAGCACACTGCATTGCAGCATGAATTTGGTGGCCTGCACGCATTCGAACTCACCTCTGCCTCTGTGGCCAAAACCAGCATCAGGCATTTGCAGAATTTGACCAATGTAAATCCATCTTCTCTCCTAGAGAATTCAACTCAGTGCAGTTTCTGTGCTACTTTCATCAATCATTTTGATAAATCAGCGAATGTTAAAGGCTTATTGACAACACCTACACAGAAAACTGAGCCACGACAAAAAAGTGACAGCTTCACTCTCAATTTTACTAAAACCGTTCCAGATTTTTATTTATATTGAAATCGCATTCTACAAATTCTACAAGTTCTCCACTGGCTCATGTTATGTCTGATTTGATGCAGGTTGAACATCTCATCACAAACTATATCACATTGCTAAAAGTAGGAAAGATAAGAAGTAATCTCTTCCATGCTAGTTATTTTATCAAATCTCTCAGAAATTTTATTGATTGCTTGCATGAAAATTTCTGCTTCATGATGTAGGATCTTGACTGACATCCCATACTACTGCAGAAATCTCCCACAATTAGTTTCTGTACATACTAGACGTTATTTCCTGAAAACCAATTAAGTTCAAACACAATGGCAATTTTTATTCTTTGCTCAAAAATTCTGTCATACATGGTCAAAGCCTGGCCTGTGTTAGTTAAAGCGAGATTACTCTTGTCAGAGTTTACATTCAGTCTTTCTTTGGTTATTCTGCACATATTTGATCCTTCCTGAGTGTTCTTTAAATTAGTTTATGCAGTTCTTAGCTCAAGCATTGGAATTTCACCATAAGCTTCCATTAGTGAGTAGGTTTCTATCCAAAACGCATCCCACAACATGCATTTAGAACTTTGCTCAGATTTTGATACCTGAAATGATCTACAACATGTGAAATAATCAATAACATTTCCAATCCCCTGTGTTAATTGTTCCTTTAGAAATTCAAGGATCCAGATTCACATCCTTACCGAAAATATCGGGTTCTTTTTGGGCCATATCTTATCTGGATATCACATTTTATTGAAATCTGTCTATTAATTTAAGGTGTACTGTTTATCCAGTAACAGGGGCAAAATCACTACCTGCATCCATCTGCAATGGTATTCTTGAAAAACCAAGGCTGTTCAAATAGAGAATGCAGGGAGGCTTGATAAGGGTATTTAGAATGGTAAAAGGAAAGCATAAGAATCAACAGAAACAGATGGGAATTCATGGTAGAGGGGTTAAGAGCCAGGGAATAGATATTAAAATTCAATATTCTTTTCGGGAAGAGTGATCAGCCAGAGATCATGGACAACAAAATGTGAGGCTGGATGAACACAGCAGGCCAAGCAGCATCTCAGGAGCACAAAAGCTGACGTTTCGGGCCTAGACCCTTCATCAGAGAGGGGGATGGGGTGACGGTTCTGGAATAAATAGGGGGAGAGGGGGAGGCGGACCGAAGATGGAGAGTAAAGAAGATAGGTGGAGAGAGTATAGGTGGGGAGGTAGGGAGGGGATAGGTCAGTCCAGGGAAGACGGACAGGTCAAGGAGGTGGCATGAGGTTAGTAGGTAGATGGGGGTGCGGCTTGGGGTGGGAGGAAGGGATGGGTGAGAGGAAGAACAGGTTAGGGAGGCGGAGACAGGTTGGACTGGTTTTGGGATGCAGTGGGTGGAGTGGAGGAGCTGGGCTGGTTGTGTGGTGCAGTGGGGGGAGGGGGGGACAAACTGGGCTGGTTTAGGGATGCAGTTGGAGAAGGGGAGATTTTGAAACTGGTGAAGTCCACATTGATACCATTAGGCTGCAGGGTTCCCAGGTGGAATATGAGTTGCTGTTCCTGCAACCTTCGGGTGGCATCATTGTGGCACTGCAGGAGGCCCATGATGGACATGTCATCTTAAGAATGGGAGGGGGAGTGGAAATGGTTTGCGACTGGGAGGTGCAGTAGTTTGTTGCGGACAGAGATCATGATCCACTTTGGTACCACCGACTCAGATGATGTCCTGAAAACAGATTTCAGAAAGCTGTGTAACAGTCTGAAAGGCATGACCTCTAAAGCGATAGTCTTAGCATTACTGCCAGTCCCATGAGCTTGTGTGCATAGAAATAGGGCAATTGGCCAATTAAACATTTAGCTGCCAGGCTAGTGTAGGTGTGTAGGCATCAGATTTCTAGGACATTTGGACTAATTCTGGGGAAGATGGTACCTGTACTAGCTGAATGGTGTACCTGAACAGCAGTAGGATGAATATCCTTGCAGGGAGATATACAAGTGCAGTTGGAAACAGTTTAAATTAAATTGGCATTAGGATGGGAACCTGAGAGCAAATTGAAATCAGGGATAGTAGAGAATAAGGTAATAGTATCCCTGAACACAGACGAAGTGAAGGTTAAACAATGTTCAACACAGAAAATTGCCAATATGAAAAGTTAGATATGTAAATGGAAGTAGAGCAGTGAATAAAGCCAAAGAGGTAAGAGCACTGATAGATAGATGACAGAATGATATCTTTGTTATAATGGAACTTGACTTAAAGAGGAGCAAGGACGGCAGATCAACATCCCCAGATGTAATGTTCCAGGCTGCACAGAGAAGAGATTAAAAATAAAAATGGGTGCAGTATTATTAGCTAAGTGATCAATCACAGCTGTGAGGAGATATGATTTTACAAATAAAGCATCAAGTGAGGCAGTTTGTTTGAGTTCAGAAACGAAGGACAGTAACACTGCCAGTATCAACCATAAACTCTAAATAGTTGGACAACAAATATATAAGCAAAGTTCTGTGTGCAATAACAATAGGGCCAATAACAAAAGCCCAATGAGAGAGGGTGTATTTCTAAATTTAGTCTTAGGAAATGACCCTGGACAAGTAGATGAATTTGGAGTTGATGACAATCTTGGAGACAATGATCATAATAGTTAGATTTATCATCATTATGGAAAGGGAAACAGATAGAACAAGGGTAAAAGTTCTAAACTGGGGGAAGGCAAATTTTACAAAGCTGACAAATAGTCTATTAAAAGGTTGACTGGTCAGTTACTTGAAGAAAAATCAGTGACAAACCAATGGGAGCCATTGAAAAGTGAGATTCTATGAACACAAAGTAGGCATGTTCTGGCAAAGATAAAGGGTTGCATTGCCAAATCTAGAAACCTCTTGTATCCAGAAGTATATCAAATACAATAAAGCAACAAAAAGGACTTATAACAATCTCAAAAAAAAACTTAGGAAGTTTAGAACAGTCAAGTGAAAAGGGAAATTAGAAAAGTAAAAAGAGGATATGACAAAGTATTGACCAGTAAAATTTAAGAAAATTCAAAGATATATCAGCACATTAAAAGCAAGATGATAACTTAAGAAAGGTCAGGCCTATCAGAGGTATATACAGTTACTTAGGTGTGGATGTAGCAGATGTGGGCAGGATTCTAAATGAATATATTGTCTCTGTCTTCACAGAGGGATAATGCAGACATTCTAATTCAAGAAGAGGTGTGTGAAATATTAATCAAGATAAGCATGATGAGAAGATAAGTATCAATGTAGTGTTCTTGTGGCCAAGTGGCATTGTCCTGCCCTGGACCAATCGGACTGGGGTCAAGTCCCACCTGCTCCAGAGACCCCCATGAAAGTTGTGATGCGAGTATGGTTGGATGAATTGTATTATAGGCGGTTAAAGAAAGCTAGGGACACAATGGTGGGTGCTCGGAGGTTCATTTCTAAGTCATCACTAGATACTCTCTCAGAAGACTGGAGGTCTGCAAATGTTGTAACATTATTTAAAAAGGATTGAACACTGGGGCAAAAAAAACCGGTCAGTCTGACCTCAGTGGTGGGAAAATAATCATAATCAAAATTGACAGAGTGGATTAACTATTATATGGAAAGGCCTAGGATATTCAGGGATAGTCAGCATGGTTTTGCCATGGAAGGTTGTGTTTTACTAACCTAATTGTATTTTTTAAGGAAGTAGCAAACAGGGTAGATTAGGGTAAAACCGTAAGACTATATCTTTTGGTCCCTTGAGCCTGCTCCATGAATCAATAATACTATGGATAATCTGACACACCTCACATCCAATCACCTGCCCTTTCTGCATAACCCTTGATTCCCCTTCTGATCAAGAATCTATCTCAGCTTTAAATGTACACAAGGACTCGGCCCCACAGCTCACTGTGGCAAGGAGTGCTAAAGGCTCACAATCTCTGAATTGAGAAATTCCTCCTCATTCCAGCCTTAAATTGGCATCCCTTAATTCTGAGACCCTGCCTTCTCAACTTAGACTCTCCAATGACAGCATTTGCCCTGCCAAGCCCTTCAAGAATTATGTGTTTCAAAGAGATCATCTGTCATTCTAAATTCCAATGAGTAGAGTTCCAACTTATTTAAATTTTGCTCATAACACAATTCCTCCATATGGGAATCATCCTAGTGAGTTTGGTCTGAATGAAATAATCTATTTTCTTAAATTGGGGCACCGAACATATATGGCACAGTTAGATGTTGGCTGTGTAAATTTTAGTCAGGGCATTTGAAATGGGTCCATATAGCAGACTGGTCATTCAGAAAAAATTAAAGTCAATGGGACACAGGGAAATTTTCTGAGTTTGATGCAAAATTGACTCAATGACAGGGAAGAAAAGAATAATGATTGGTGGATGTTTTTGTGAATGCATGGAGTTTTCCAATTGTGTTTCACAAGGCTCAGTTTGGGTTGTGGTATGTCTTGCTGTTTGTAGTGTAGAGTGATAGAGTCATACAGCACGGAAGCAGACCCTTCAGTCCATGCCGACCATCTTCCCAAACTAAACTCATTCCTCCTGCCTACTCCTGACCCATATCCCTCCAAATCTTTCCTATTCATGTATTTATATAAGGGTTTTTTAAATGTTGTAACTGTGCCTGCAACACTAAATTTTGCATGATGCCTTTTAATGGTAGTAATTTTGAAACCCACAACTTTTAGATTTAATTGTGAGAGCCATGATTGGGAAGCTTGCCGATGACATAACAATTGACCAAATGGTTAATTGCGATGAGAATGGTTGTCAACTACAGGAAGTTGTCAATGGTTTGCTTGAATGGGTGAAAATGTAGCAAATTGAATTCAGCCCACAGAAGTGTAAGGTAATGCATTTGGGAAGGGCAAACAAATCGAGGGAATAAACACTATAGAAGAGGGTATTGACAAAAGAGGGAAGTGAGAGACACTTTATTTCATGTCTACAAGTCTCTGAAGATGGCAAGACACGTAGATAAAATTTCATTACCCAGTTTGGTGATCGAGATAGAAACCTCCAACTAATTTAAAAAGAAACTGGATCTAAATCTGAAGCACTGTAAACGAGAAGGGCACCAACTGGTAGTAGTAAATGGGATTAGGATGGGCAGTGAGTTTATCCAGTCAGTATACACACGATGGGCTGAATGGCCTTCTTCTGCACTGTAACTTTCTGTGAATCTGCAAAGGATTAAGATGGAGAGTTGAAGAAATTTATGAAATTTTAGAAGGTAACATCAGAAATAATGATTGTATTAATGAGAGTATCTACATTTTAAAATAAGTCACATAAACTTAAGAAGGAAGTAGAAAGAAAGGAAAAAACATTGATGTTTAGGATTAGAACTATTCCTTGAATGTTGAAAAAGAAACTAGTTGTCTGGATGAGTCTGTTTCTATGTAAATTTAGGCAAATATATAATTGTCTAGGACTATCTAAGACAAGATAGTGAAAACATCCTAAATATATTCATCAGACAAAATATCTGATGGGACAAAATTATTACTTATTTAATTCCTAAAGCCATAAGCCTTGCACTATTTACTTAGAAGTATTAAGGGAAAGGGTAGATCAGACATAGAGAGGCATTCCCTAACGGTTAAAAAGTTGAAGAACACCTCAAAGCGATTTCAAATTATAAGTCAGATCTATGGCTTTAAAGCAACAGAATTAGTGCAGCTAAAGTTTTGCTACAGTCGATTCTATTATTTTCATTAATAGTTTGGGGTTTGTGTTCTCTGGAATTCCATCCATGTACCCATCAAAGCAGAAAAAGACACCTGCTATCAAAGGTGAAAGAGTCTCTTCTGTAAAGTCAAGACTTCCAATTTAAATCAAAATCTGTTTTTATTACAAAGAAGAATGGAATTTTTTAGACTTGCATTTTGCAGATGACATTTCATCCATTTTTCTCTTAACGGTGAAAACAGGTAGCCTTGCAAATGAATGTTGATGCTTGCAGTATGGAGATCCGCTCCAGTGAACTGTATCTGAAGTGTCAACTCTATCGTGCCCTACAGTGACTCAGACATTTACTATACTTAGTGGAAGAAAGCTCTATCTTTTCAAACATGCCTCAGTTATGTAAAAGTGTGAAATTCTCTCTAACCTGTTTGCATTACTGCTATTTGAAACAGTACAATTTGGTCAGTGAATTGTTTGCCTTCAGGAAGGTGTCATTTAGAATCATAGAATCCCTCCAGTGTGAAAAGAGGCTATTTAGCCTATCAAGTCTGCACTGACCCCTTGAAGAGCATCCCACGCAGACTCACCACCCAACACCATCCCTGCCTTTATTAAGGCTAATCTATCCGGACTGCATATCCTGGGACATAAAGGAGCAATTGAGCACGGCCAATCCACCTAACCTGCACATCTGTAGACCTGGGAGGAAACCAATCACCTGGCAGAAACCCATGCGGACAGACATTGGGAGAATGTGCAACCTTCACATAGACAGCCACACAAGGCTGGAACCAAATGGGTCCCTGTGGCTGCAAGGCAGCAGTACTAACCACAGAGCCACCATGCTGCAAAGGGCCTCACCAGAAAGGAAATCATTCAGCCTGGATATGGTCCAAAATAGCAGATTATTTATAAGTAATGCAATCAAGCATCATGAGGGCTGGCTGTAACCTCCAGGCTTGTTATGTGCTTTATATCCACCAAAACACTAACTACTAAAAAGTAGTCTCAAGACAGTAGTGGAATAAGTACATCGAGCAGCCAAACTGTTCCTGTCGTCTCTGTGTTTATTGGCCTGTACTGTACGTGATATAAGGTTTTTAAGTGAAATTCCTTTATCCATAGCAAAGAAGTATTGATTGACAGGCTCCTGTTATCCATGTAATTGGACTTGCAATTGCTTCCACACCTTGGAGGATTTTTTCGACACTTTTATAACAAGTTAATGATGTGAAATTAAAATTGAACTGCTATTTTAATCATAGTGTGATACAGCACAGAAGGAGCCCACTTAGACCATCATCCTTCACCTACTTTTTACTTCAGCAATTAGCCCGATCAGGATTTGACCTTCAAGTGGTCATCTATTCTCCTTTGAATGTAGAATCTGATTCCATGTAGCACATTCCAGGTCACAACAACTTACAGTGTAGAAAATAGTTTCCTCATCTCACCATTCATCTTTGCCAAAGAGCTTGAATCTGTGTCCTCCAGTTACTAATACTTCTGATACTGGAAATAGTTTCTCCTATTTTCTGTCTGAATTCTGTTTTTGATCTCAATATTCTCTACTCTGAAGAGAACAACCTCAGCAGCTCCAGTCACACCACGCTGTAGCCTTACAGATCTGCTAGCTTTTTATTAAGTCTCGTCCATGTCCTCTTAAAGGGCTTAACATCCTTCCTAAAGTGTGGTGCCTCAAATTGGACACAGCACCCCAGCTTGAGCCTAATTGATGATTTTAAACATTATTATCACATATTTCGTATTTATACTATTTGATTAATAAAGCCAAAGATCTCAAATGCAATTTTAGTAGTTTTCCCTAATTGTTCGGCCAACTTCAAATAACTGTGGAGTTACATCACATGTCTATCTCTTCCTGGCCTCCCTTAAAATTGTACCATTTAATTCAGGTATTGGGTGTACCAGAATGTGAATAACCAGTCAATTTCTATGTTGGAAACATTTAATACCAGGGAGGTTGAACTGAGAATGATCATGCCTTTGGACCAGGAGTCTTTGGAAATTGTGAGGGAGTATCCAATATTGCCTATGCTGAGATTGGTTGAGGAGCTTGTATTGAGACATCAGCTCATCAGAGACATGCATGAAAGTGTGATATAATGATGGAATAATTTACTTCTTAATCCCACTGACATATTCCAGCAGCTGAAGGAGGCTGTGTTAATTGAGATCCCTGACATCAGGAGGGCTGTTGGGGATGAGGTTGACAATGAGAGTCTTGTCTCAGCTACAGTAAACCTTCTGGAGATGCAGAGGCAGGCAGGGGTAAATGTAGCAAGGATATCAGACACCGTCTAGAACCTCACACGGAAGATATAGAAGTATATCCAGGCTTTGCTATCTGCCATGTGTCTGCCTTCTGAGCACATTACTTCCTCTGATAGAACTAGGTCAATCATACAACGTGTATGGGCAAACAACTCCATTCTGTTGTACTGGCCATAGCTCAGTATAGAGACTCCTTATTTAGAGTTGTGATGGTATTCCTGAATATTGCAACTTTCAGTGAAATGAGTTTAAGTGAAGTGTGGTTTCCCATAGGAATTAATGTTTAAGCCAAATTTAACTTCATGTGGAAATTTCTGGACTGAAAACGCTATAGTACACATTAAAACACTACATCATTGGCAGAGGAGTAGCAGGTAATTTTGTCAGAAACACTGCGCAGACTGGGTCAAAGGTTAGAGGAAACGCCAATGCTATCAGTAGAGTGCTGGCTCCAGAATACGTGCACTTAGCTGCCTCCATGAATAGGTCAATGGATGCCATGGAAATCCAGGTCCAGTAGAATGTCCATTGGCTACTGGAGTTGTATGGAAATCTGTACTCAATCACCGCAGTCATTGGTGTTCAGCATCAACGGCAAAACAACCGGGGACAAGGCATCTTGACTTCACTTCAAATGTCCCTTCGTCTCAAGGAGAAGGCCTGGCACGGATAGGCACTGAGATGAAGCAAGAACCATATGCCAAGCCAACCCCTATATGTCTCTTCTCATGACACTCCAGAAGTTCGTGGTCACTCCGTTTCCACTATTCCTGCAACCCTCAAATCTGTGAAGGTTCAAACTCAGGTGGTTGAGCCTGATTCTGCGATAGGGTTAGGGTTAGGGTTAGGCCACAAATGCCCCCAGGGTCAAATACCCAAACCTGCAAGATCAACAGGCTTCCTCCACCCCAACAATCTGGCCGCCCACTTGACTGGTCATTGTGGGCAAATGTAACAAGCTGCCTGGCTTTCTACTGACATCGAAAGGATGATAAGGCAGAACCACAAGTTCTGAATGAAGCAGCAAAACACAAAAAGGCAAGGGAAGGCAGAGATCCTCTGAGTGCCCAATTCAGTGCAAAGTAAGCAAGCACTAAGAATGCTGCTAGGACATGAGATGAGGGCCTGCCCCTGAGTGCAGGTGGCAGCAGCATTGTAATGTAGTGTAGCAGTAACCTTTAAGGTACAGTAGTGATGTGCTGATCTGTGTTATAAGTTTGTGCTTGATAATGCCATGATGACTTTGTGAGGTTGGGGCTTTGTCAATGCCAGTCCCCAGGAACAGAGGGTGCAGGTGGTTGCTACCCATGGAATGCTCCCTGAGATATAAGGGCATGCTGCCAAGATAGATGCCCAAAGAAGGCACTGGCGAGCTGTATCCACCTGGTAACACCTCTGTCAGAATTGGTGCCATCATGTTTCTCTCTGATAGCTGGAAAAACAGCAACCTGCATATAGATGAGGTGAAATTAGATAGATTAGATTCCCTACAGTGTGGAAACAGGCCCTTTGGCCCAACAAGCCCACACTGCCCCTTGAAGCATCCCACCCAGACTCATCCCCCTATAACCCACACACCCCGAACACTATGTGCAATTTAGCATGGCTGATCCACCTAACCTGCACATCTTTGGACTGTGGGAGGAAACCGGAGCACCTGGAGGAAACCCACCCAGACACGGGAAGAATGTGCAAACTCCACACAGACAATCGCCTGAGGTTGGAATTGAACCTGGGTCCCTGGTGCTGTGAGGCTGCAGTGCTAACCGCTGAGCCACTGTGCTGCCCACAGTAATAAGGTAATAGGGCCCTTGCCACTATTTGAATGTTAAGGGAACAAAATCCCTTCTGACTGATAAATTATGTTCCCAAGGTGCTCAAATAGTCACATGTCTGCGGTCGATTATAGCATGTACCTGTGGGAACCACATAATGGCCTTGAAGTTGGGATGGGGCAATGATGCACAAATTACTGAAGCTGAATGATCAATAAGGAGATTGAGCCTTCTTCTAGCAACATCTAATTCAGTGGGTAAACACAGTGGAACAAAGCAAAGGCACCCTCCACCTTTGTAGCATTCCCAAACTCTATCAGTTACCAGCATAAAACACTGACTTCTGAAACAGTGCGCAATATATATTTGTGCACAGAAAATTTAGCAAGGCTATAGGTTAAATATTTATCAATGCTGCAGTGTTATCATGAAAATGATTTTTTATAAATAAGAAAGAAGTATATTATATGTTGAAAATATAAACAATTTGCCTGTCTAAGAAACCGGCTAAATGGCAGCAACAATTAAAACTGAAGTTCTTCTTAGAATCGTACACTGTGTTGTAATTTTCTTTAGTTGGTAGCTCTGCATGCAGCTCTTTCATATATGAAAATCTACCAATTTTCTTTTTTATTTCTCATTTCTGGATATGGTCACTTATAGGTCTTTGATAATGTCTTCACAATAAACAGTTTCGTTGATGAGATTTTGCTCATCATTCCGTGCAATTATAATAAAACAAACTTGAATGAGATAGATGCTGTAATTGTATTAATTAAAGATGTGATTTAGACCAAGATTAGCTGAGATTAAATTTTTAATTGACAGATTAATTGAAATTATGATTTTTAATTGTTGAATAGTTCTAACTGTTCTAATTTCAAATAAACTAGATGAATAGATTTTCCAGTGGCCCCAGTGGTGTACCATTTTTCGGAATTCTAATGTGCCAGGAGAAATGAATGGGCACCTCACATTTTCACTAGTCAGGGATTCAGAATAATTCACGATTAATATTTAGAGCTGAGCCATGATAGCACATTCAATGCACAGAATGGCAATGGATTTTTCAGATCACGACAAAACTGGGTCTGGGAAAGGTCATGACGGCAATACCATCATCTCCTGTTGTATGTTTAATCACCTTGCTTTAACATCAATGATGGGAAGATCATTGAAGCTGAACTCAAAGATGTAATAAAAAGAAAACATGAAACTAAAGATATTTTACTTTCAGAAATCGAGTGCACGATTCCCCACTGCATTTATGCAAAATCCTGCGATGATATCAGATCTCTAACCCAACACCATTATGCTAATTGTTGACAGTACAGGGATTATGTGGGCACCAAAATAATCAGCTCACCTGCTTTTTCTTTAAAAAAATGAAGCAACAAGCTATTGAGTTTATCAAGCCATAAAGTTACCATTAAGCTTGATAACAACCCCATCACCTGCAATTTTATGTTACCTGCAATTTTATGTTGCCTGCTGGACTTGTCAGGAATTAGATCTAAAAAAAGTTTGAATGTTGCACTATGGATATAACAAGGCAGCATGAGATAGCAGGGCAAGACATGGCTAAATGTGTCATCAAATTGTGCTTAGGAAGGTGACAATGTATGAGTTTTAATAATTTTAAAGAAAAAGTTTTTCTTGTGCCTTCAAAATGAATGATGAGGACTGAGTCTGAGACCATATGTCTTTACGATTCTAGCTACAACCGGACCTTATGACATACTTGTCAGTGGTGCTGATTCTTGGAACCCGATCACTAAGGTATCATTTATGTTACATTGTCAATGTAGCTACAGCCAGGGGAAAAAAAGAACATCATTATTAATTGTTGACTCAAGTTAAAAGAGATCATGATGCTTTTAAAAACAGCCATGAGAAACTGGGCCTGACACTAAATGCAATTGGAAGAAGCAAAATGTCTGAAAGCAAGCTTTCTAAGCAGCTATAATTGACCATTTTCCCAGATATTTGCAGCTGCTAAATGGCTGCGACTTGCTTTACTTTGCATTTATGAAGAATAGGAGTGGGAATTGTTGCCCATGCAGTGCTGTGTCAGCCTCATGCAAGCCACCAAAAAAAATAACATCCACCCCAAGAAAGAATGGTCAGCATGGATTTCATAAACAAAAGGTCATGCTTAGCCAATTGTACTGGATTCCTAATAGAAGAGACAGAAAGAGTTGTGTCATGGCATTACAGAATTTCATGATGAATTGTTAAAAGAACATCTTCACTTTAAAATCGGTAATAAATTATAAAAGTCATTTTAAAATGGAAGATGTGGCAGGTAACAGTCTGCAACATTGAGCCATTCAAACCTTTGAACTATGTTTTTTCAGCATCGTTTCCTTTATTCATATACGGGATGAGGGCATTGCTGGCTATGCCAACATTTATTGCCCGTCTGTAATTGCCCAGAGGGCAGTTACGAGTCAACCACATTGCTGTAGGTCTGGAGTCACAGGCAGGCCAGGTCAGGGAAGCATGGCAGTTTCCTTCCCTAAAAGACAGAGGTGAACCATTTACAAAAGAGGATACTTGGAATTCAATTAATCCTTGGATAAGCCGAAAGGTCATCTAAAGGTGTGAGAATTCAAATCTTCCAGGAAAAAAACAGTCAGCAAAGAATCTCCACACAATTAATTTCTTGCCGTTGAAACTGCGGCTCATTTTAAATTAACATTGAAGTACCAAGTCCACTGCAGATACCCTTTCCCTAGCTCTGCACTCATCCCTGGAATATCTGGACAACAAAGCCACCTATGATAGACTGCTACTCATCAACTACCACTCAGCCTTCCACACCATAAGCTCCTTCAGACTGATCTCAGAACTCTGAGACCTAGATCACTGCTCCACCCTCTACAACAGGATCCTTAACGTCCTGACCCAGAGACCTCAAGCAGTGAAAATAGACAACTGCACCTCCCCCACGATAACCCTCAAGTCTGGAGCGCCCTACTGTACTCCTTGTACGCTCACAGCTGTGTAGCCAAATTCCAAGCAAATCCTATCTACAAGTTCGCTGATGATGCCATTGTGGTAGGATGGATATCAAACAACAATGAGTCAGAAAGGTGATTGAGGGCTTGGTGTCAAGGTGCAATGAGAACACTCTCTCTCTCAATGTCAGCAAAACAAAAGAACAGATCATTGACTTCAGAAAGAAAGGAGGAGAATACACTCCCATCTACATCAATGGAGTGGAGACTGAGAGTAGAATAGAATCCCTACAGTGTGGAAACAGGCCCTTCAGCCCAACAAGTCCACACTGACTCTTGGAGCATCCCACCCAGACCCATCCCCCTAGAACCCACAAGAGCTACACATCCCTGAACACTACGAGCAATTTAGCATAGCCAATCCACCTGGCCTGCACATTTTTGGACTGTGGGAGGAAACTGGAGCACCCGGAGGAAACCGACGCTGACACGAGGAGAATGTGCAAACTCCACAAAGACAGTCACCTGAGGGTGGAATTGAACCTGGGTTGCTGGCGCTGTGAGGCAGCAGTGTTAAACACTGAGCCACCGTGCTGCCCCAGAGTGTTGAGATCATCAAGTTCTTAAGAATGAAGATAACCAACAACCTGTCCTGGACTTCCCACATAGATGCGACAGTCAAGAATGCGCAAAAACACCTCCTTTTCCTCAGGCAGATCAGGAAATTTGGCATGTCCATAAGGACCCTCACCAACCTTAACAGATGAACCACAGAAAACATACTGTCTGGGTGCATAATGGCTTGGTAGAGCAAGCGCACTGTCCAATGCTGTAAGATAATATAGAATATTGTGTGCACTGCCCAGACCGTCATGGGAGCCAACGTCCCATCCATGGACTTTTAAACTTACATGTCTCATTGCCGCAGAAAGGCTGCCAACATCATCAAAAACTTCTCCCATCCCAGTGTTGCTCTCTTACAGCCTTTACCATCAGGCAGAAGATACAGAAGGTTGAATACATTCACCAACAACTTCACTAACAGCTTCTACCAATATTAGACTGCAGAATGGGCTCCGTAACTTCAAATAATGTTCATCTTGTTAATCTTGATCTTGCTTCATGCACCTCCTTGGCAGTGTAACCTGTATGCCTCACTCTTCCTAAGCATCCTATGATCTCTAAGTCCTTGCCTACTATAATCTGCCTGTACTGCTCGCAAACAAAGCTTTTCACTGTTCTTAGGTATATGACTACAATAAATCAAGTCAGACATTGCAGCCACTTTATTTTGGTTGTGATAAAGACATGCTGTGACAGCCATTTGGCGCACGGACCACGAGAGAAACATCTTGAGTCAGTCACTGCTTCCCAACTGGATGATGGACAAAGCTTTGCACAGCTGCTGTACTGAACCAGACTACCAAGACCTACAACCTGCAGTGCCACAAAGGAGCCTTCACCCACTCTCAGTAGATGTTCTGCTTAGTCTACCAGTGGGAGTAACATCCAACTATTCAACTACAGAAACCATCTCAGTTCTGAATCTGACTTACACTTTTCCAATCTCTTCACTTTGAAATGAAAATCTTCAAGCAAACCAAGCATGCAATAAAAGTAGAGATTGATCTCATTTTCATCTTCATATGTAACTTTTATCCTTGCTTACTTTAAAACTTTGTATCTGTTATCTAGCCAATAGTTTTATCATTATTAATAACTGACTTCAGAAGTTAATTTGCTATAAACTGAACTTTATCTTGTTTAAGACTAAAGTTGTGTTGTTCATTTAAGTTGAAACACCTGAAAACTAAATTCTTAGTTCATGGACTATGCTGAGGACCTAGCCAGTGTGGTCATGTGTATTACATTTGGATTTTCAAAAGCCCTTCTCTAACTTATTACATATTAGGCTAATTTCCAAAGCCGGGACAGATAGTTGAATGGATGGCAATCTGGCTGCAAAATTGGTAACAGATTAGGGTGTGCACAGAGAGGTAAAGGATGGAGACTCAGGATGGCAAGGGTGAAACTTTCCATGTTTCACAAGGATTGGAGTTTGAATCACTATTGTTCACAATTTACATTAGTGAATTGGACTTGAGAATTGGAAACACAATTGTAAACTCTGTGTATAACATCTACCATTGGAAAGTTTACTTAATACAATGGAATAATGTAATGAAAGCACAAGCACATATTAGTAAGACTTGTAGAATGTGCACAGAATTGACAAATTCATTTCAATACAGGTAAGAGTGAAGTGTACATTTTTTACTAACGACACGAAGAAAAGTGGCATACTCATTGAAAAATAAAGACTGAATCTTACATTCTTTTGACTAAGTGCTAGTTGTGCTGAATTTCTTGGAGGGTTTTTGTCATGAGGCTGAGGACAATTCCTCACCCTATCTTACCACACCTCATTTAATGTCTACCTTGTCCTTAAACCATGTCCCTTGTCCAATTCTATCTCCATCCTAACACATGCCTGGAACAATTTGCCACTCAATGGATATCAGCCAAAAGATTGGCATCTCTGGAGTCTGCACCATTTTTAAAATACCGTTGTGCACCTTGAAGAGAGGTGGAGTTCCAAAGCCGTTCTGCACAGTAATAGACATGAAGATGTCAGAGAAGTGGAAGATGGCAGCATGATTCTCCAATAGGTGGAGTGAATAGTGTAGTGAAGATGCATCCTCTTCTCAAAGGACCAGCAGAAAAAACCTTGACAATGGGCCTTGGCAGCTGGACAAATGTTACCACTCTTCACAGTATTGAGGCATGGCCAGCAGTGCCACAAGAAGATCAATGGCATTCCATGCTCTGCAAGGATAAGTGCCACGCTCTTCTCTCTGCTACTTCATACTCACTCTATCTCTGTTACCGCACCTATCTCTCACCAAGCCAACCACTCTCATAACTGTGAAATATATTCCCTCACTTGTTCTCATCTTGCGAGCAGGCACAGCTACGCTACACACCCTCTCACTCAGCTTCTTGCAAGAATGTGATCCCCTACACCACCTTCTTGCAAGAATGTGATCCCCTACTCCCAATTCCTCAGTCTCCACCGCGTCTGCTCCCAAGATGGGACATTCCACTACCAAACATCCCAGATGTCTTCTTATTTCAAGGATTCCAACTTCCCTCTTCGGTTGTTGAAAATACTCTTGACTGCATCTTTTGCATGTCCAGCAGCTCTGCCCACACATCCCCTCCTCCCCGCAACAAAAACAAAGACAGAATTCCCCTTACCTGGACATATTACCCCACCAAACTCGAGATCCAACATATCACCCCACCAAACTCCATATCCAACATATCACCCCACCAAAATCAGTATCCAACATATTACCCCACCAAGATCTGTATCCAACATATCACCCCACCAAAATCAGTATCCAACATATTACCCCACCAAGATCTGTATCCAACTTATCACCCCACCAAACTCCGTATCCAACATATTGTTCCCTGCCACCTACAATCCGGCCACACAACCAAAAATATATTTCCCTCATCACCCCTATCTGTCTTTCGTAGGAACTGCTCTCTCCTCGACTTCCTCATCTGCTCCAACTCCCCACTAACACCACCACCCCGTCACCTTTCTCTGCAATCGGAGGAAGTGCCACACCTGCCCCTACACCTCCCCCCGCCCCCCACCTCCATTCAAGGCACCAAACAAAACTTCCACATTTGACACACGGGTTCACCTGCACAACTGCTAATATGGTCTCTTGCATCTGCTGCTCCCAATGTGGCCTCCTCCACATTGGTGAGACCAAGCGGAGGCTCGAAGATCACTTTGTAGAGCATCCCAGTCACAAACCATTTTAAGTCCCCCCTCCCACTCCCTGGGTGACATGTCACTCCTGGGCCTCCTCCAGTGTCATATGACACCACCTGAAAATGGAAGAGCAGTACCTCATCTTCCACCTTGATAGCCTACAGCCCAATGGTCTCAATGTGGACTTTACCAATTTCAAAATCTCCCCATCCATTGCCTCATCCCATGATCAACCCTCTCTCTCACGCCCGCCTCCTTGACCCGACACAACCTGTCCATCTTCTCTCCCACCTATCTACCCTTCTCACCTCACTGATCAATCCCCACCACTGCCTACTTGCACTCACCTTTCACCATCCTACTTACCTTCCACAGCACAACCCTTCCTCTCTATTTATTTCTGAGTTCCCTTCTCCCTCCCCCATTTCTGAAGAAGGATCTAGACCTGAAAAGTCAACTTTCCTGCTCCTCAGACACTGCCTGGCCTGCTGTGTTCCTTCACTTCCACACTGTGTTATCTCTGACTCCAGCATCAGCAGTTCTTACGGTCCCAGACAAGAAGCACCCAGACTCCGAGTGATTCCTACACATCTCCCCAATTGCACTAGCCCTATCCTCACCCAATTGGCTGCCTAGAGCCACAAGACTGACTTTAACCCACTCCCTGGACTGCAGATACAGGGATCCCTTGACTAGGATCACTTTGACCTGATGCCTGACCATGGCCAATTCAATGGACTGTACTGGTGGTTGTCCTTGATGTACTGTGCCAGAACCCCTGACTCCATGGACTTCAGTGAGGGCGGCATCCCTCAGGCTTTGTGACATGGCTGCCTGCTTGCTGCCCTTGCAGTCTGTTTGTTGTGTAAGATTCTGCCACATCGAGCAGATGTGAGATTGAAGTACAGCAAGATTGACCAAAGACTGTCCACCAGAAAGGCAAGCTACTGGTTTCTGTGTCTGTGCTAACTCGCATGGTAATGCAAAACACGGCAGGATACTGCAAGTATTGACGTAGATGCTAAGTGAGTGAATGTTAATAGGGTAAGCCCTGCGATGCAGCCTGCACCTATCTGAGTGTCAGTTTCCTATGCACAAAATGCCTTCATAACAGCTATTCAGTGCTGTTTGTCGGGGCATCTTGCAATTCAAGTCTGTGCTTCCCAAGGATCCTGCAAGTGATTGGAGAGCTGCCGTGAGCATCATAAGAGGCTGGCAAATGTGGAATGCCAATGTGTGAATGACAGGTGAACGAGGTTGGTGCCCATGGGTCACGTCCTGAGATGGTTTTTAATGGTGCCAAGCAACCTGGAGGCTGTTTATAGCCAGCAATGAACAGAAGCCACCAGGTGTCTGCACTGGCTTGTATACCAAGATTTCTTGAAGTCAAGTTTTTATGGTGTGTTTGTGAAGGTAGGAAGCGGAGTATTTTTGAAATGAGCTGTCCCATTAATGAAGCATTTAACAAGCTATGATTACTCCTTGATGCTGCTGCCTATGACAATGGACTGTACAGAGCAACTCCAGAGCTGGTGCACAGCTACATTTTAAAGTTAATGCTGGCACCAGGAATCCTAGGATGACCCAGAAGTGCCATGTGTTTCATCTATGATGACTGGGAGAATCCATCCAGCAGGGTGCCATAGTGACATGGTCATGAAGCAAGATAACATGAGAAAATTCATTAGGCCTTGCAGAGAGAAACCCTCCATGAACATCTCCAATATAGTTACATCAAAAGCCCTTTCTTTCCAAATATGTGTGACTGAAAAAATACAAACATAGAACAAAAGAGAAAATGTTCAAATACAGTATTACTATTGCTGTGATAGCTAGATCTCTGCTGAAAGAGTAACTCAGAATTTTAAAAATATGAAAAATAAAATATTTTAATTGAAGTTGGCAATGCAGGACCAGCCAGCTAAAACAAACTATTATAAAATGAAACCAATAAGTAAAGGTCTTCAAACAAGCAGCTTATAAAAATCCAGCATCCTGCATGGCCACAAGATACTTCAATTGTTGCCCCTAACTGATGGATATTGGCAAGTCAGTTGGGAAAATACAGTGATACTGGCAGAAATGAGATTTTTGATGTTAAGAAATAAGGTTTGATTGTCCAACCAAATTTTGAATGCTGAGAGAAGAAGCTTGCTACAATGCATTAGTCTCATTTATAGTAGTTTGCTATTCTCTTACCAACTGAATAGAAACCAGACAGTGCCCATGCCCAAAATGAATGTCTAAGGAGCACTTGGAGACTCCTCCTCACTATTTGCTCTTCTGGGCTTCCACCTTTGACAGCAGTCACCATCAGCTCTGGCCATGCACCATGGGCAGCAACTGCCCGCTGCGCATTGCCCCCACCCATGGGGATTAGCATCAGACACATGCCAGCCCACCACATCAGCGAGAAATGTCTCTGATCCACTTACAATATAGTTCTGCACTTCAATGCCACACTTTGCAGTGCATTGGCACTTTTCATCATATAGCTGCTGCAAGGAAACTGTGCACTAGTACAGGGCTCATCTGATTTGACCAGGGTGTACCTCACTTGGTCTCTTATTCCTCTCAAACTCGTCACCGACTCAAATGCTCACAGGATGCCATGTCTTTTTGTGCTTTTCCCCCTTAGCCAGAATTTAAAGGCTAGCAATAGCATCCAAGAATATATCAGGTTAGAGATAAACAATGCCAAGCTCAGCCTCACCACCATATCCCTCCACACCTTCACTAGCTTTGATTTGTCATACTATCTGTCTGAGATACCGTTCCAAATGAGTAGAAATTTTCTCCAACTTAATTTTGGAAAACCAAAACAATTGTCCTCATTCCCTGAAAAAAACCTACACCTTAGCCACATGATCTAACTGCTCCCTGGAATCTGGCCAAGTTGAAACCCGACTACTCCAAGCTGAGTGACATCTTTGATAACAAGATCAGTTTGGCACTCCATTCCTAAGACCACCTACTTCCAAATTTGCAACATTACCCAAATGCAGCACTTTCTCAGCTCATCTGCTTGTGGAATCCTTGTCCATGACTTTGTTTCGTCCAGACTTTAATTTTCTAATGATCTCCCATCCCTCGCCCTTTTTTGAAAACTCTGCTACCCATGCCCTAACACACACCTAGTTCAGTTCACCTGTCTCCCCTGTGTTCTTTAGCTCAGAGTCGAGAAACACCTTCATATTAAATCCTGTTCTTTGTTTGCAAATTCCTCTTTATTACCGTCTCAAAAAGCTTTTGACTGCTCTGCATCAAATTTTCACCCCTCCTGCATCTCCAGTTACAGTTGCTCCATCATTTGTAGCATTGCCTTCAACTGCCCAATCTCTAAACTCTGGGATCCCTTCCCTTAACCGCTTTTGCTCTCTGCTTCTCTCTCCCTCTTAAAGATGTCCACGTTTTGTCCATCTGTTACATTAAATTGTTTTGAGGCTTGGTGTTAATATTTGATTGCTAAAACTTCTGTGAAGCACTTTGAAGCATTTTACCAGGTTAAAGGTGCTATATAAATACAAGTTGTTCTAGTTGTTTTGGGCCACCTTTGGCTTGAACCATCATTGTCTCCTAGATAAGAGTCGAGCTTGGATGTCTTAGATAAAGAGCTTATTGAGAGAATGTGATACAAATATTAATTGCCACATGGAGTAAAATATTATCCCCTGTAACAAATAATTGTGTCTTGGAGAAATTCCAAGATTTTCTGTTATTGCCCTGTATGCAGCACACAAGACAGTTATAAATACCACTGAAATACAACTGGAATCTATGTACTGATTAATTTCACAAATGAATCAGCTACCTGTACACAATCATTGTAAAGTAATTGCACAAAAAAACTCCTAATCCTTTTTAAATGAAATCCCACACATTCCTAAACCATAACACAATAGGATTGTACTGAATAATACCTTTAATGTATGGGAAAGGAAGGCAAACAGAGTTTAACAAAAGAAACTCCCTCTATAAAATTACACTTTCAAAGATTTTTAAAAATAATATGATTGAAGAGCAATGTTCTTATTATTCAGAGACTTGAAGCTCTGGGAGAACAAAAAGATTTAGTTGTCTATACATACATATCATGAAAAGTTTGTATACAGTTGCAGAATATAAACAAAATGGTAGAATCTGGACTGTGATGGACAGATATGTGAATCACCTCTTACGAAAAACATAGTGACTTGTAATGTGTGCAAAGCACTAAATTGTCCAAGTCTCCAAAATTCAGAATATGACAGGCACTTGCATAAAATGGGCTTGCACTCCCTGCAATATAGAAAATTGAGGGATGATTTAATTGAGATGTTTAGGATTTTGAACAAGATAGGCAGTTTCTTTTTATCTCTAATGGGGTGTGTAGGAAAGATGGAATATAAACTTTAAATCAGAGTTAGGCAATTTCAGGAGAGAAGGTAGAAAATGTTTTTCATGCGAAGAATGGTAGAAGTTTGGAACTTTGTCCCACAAAATGCAATAGATGCTGCAGATTGATTAATAATTTTAAAATTGGTATCAATAGATTTTTGTCAGCAATGATTGTGAAAATATTACAGATTATGCAATGAGGATACAATTCGGTCATGACCATGTTAAATGGTGGAACAGGTTCAAGGGGTTGTGTGCCACAGGCTTGTTTTCATATTTCTACCGGAATGTTGTCCATAATTTCAAAGAGATTGGAAGTGAAAAGTGAGAAAGAGAATCTTCAATTGTACAGTGCTCTGGTTAGACTCCATCTGATGTACTGCGTGCTGTTTTACGTATCATACTTCCTGAAACACATATTGACCTTGGAAGGGGTCTGGTGCAGATTTACCAGAACAATTGTAAATGTAAATGATTAAGCTATGAGAATAAGACACACTAATCTGCATCTTGAGTTTAACAGATGGAGAGATAATTTTGATTGATGCCTTCAAATCAATTTAAAGGATTTAATAGAATAAATATTTCTTCTGATGGGGAAGTTCAGAACAGGGTGGTTGTAAATGGAAACTTAACACCGCCTCAACATGACTATGAATATTGGGTAACATACACTTGTAATAGTTTTAATTTTCAATGCTTCTTTTTGAAACATATTTACATTTTTTCAAGATTGGACTATGTACCACATTCTGATGTTTTCTTCTGTAAAGTCTTGGAATTCCTACTCTTGTTGTTAACTTCTCTGCCTGACAGCATGTCCAACTCACCAGCCATGACTTCCAATGTGAGTAGAGCAAGGAAGCAGAACCTGAAAACTCTGAACCAGAGACAGGATCCCATGCTGTTGGCCCCAATCTGATCCACACCAACCATCCAGGAAACTGGCTTTGGAAGGAGTCTGTATTATTGTGGAACATATTTTATATGTAACTTACATCTTGTAGTTCAAGCCAATGTGTAATGATGGTAGAAGCTCCAATTTTCTTTCTGTCTCAAATCTTACTAGGAATCTCTCCCGTTCTTACCTCCTGCCATTGGCACCTATTGCCTCAGCTGATGAGTTAAGAAGGGGAACAAAACTGGCCAGAGAGTTATACTTGTCTAATGTTGAGAAATCGATCCTGGAAATGTGAAGTTGCATGACTTCACGTGAAAATATGGCTAAGCTTGTGTGTTGTCCCTGCAATTTAGTGCTATCACATACTACTGCAAATTATGCAACATTGGAAAATAATATATCATATTTACTCATTGAGAAACAGTGATGAAACAATGACAATGCTGTCAATGTCAAAGAAATTTAGGAGCAAAGCTGTGAATCGTAACTACTGAGAGGCTACAAGCCCACTTAATCAAATGGAACTGTGTTTATTCTCAAGGGTGACAAGCATCAAAATAGGATATGTTTTAAACCAAAATGCATGACATTTGATAGGTCTGCCCATCATGTACACCAGCAGCCAACAATATTAAATTAGGCTCATGTATTGACAAAGCAATACAATTTGGGGCAACGACAAATCAGTATGTGTTATAAAAGGATCATTGATTTATATGCTAGATTATAGAGAAACTTGAACAGGGGAAAGGTGGATGGAATGGAAAGCTGCCAAACCCCATGCATCTAAAAATGCTGCTCTGGCCAATAATCCTAATGTAACAATGCAAGTCATCGCTATTAAATGAATAAGCTGTTTGCTGCCACATTTTATGGAGTTATCATTTCACTGTAAAATTTCTGTGACTAAAAGGATTTATATAAAGAGTAATGGAAACCTGGGACTGATTACAAGGCAGTAATCTAATTGAAGGGTTCAGATGACATCATAAACCGCAAGAATGAAGCTTGAGTAGTTTATAACAGTCATCTGAATTTGAAGGTTAAATTACTGAGTTAAATCACTCCACAGTTTTTATAAACAACATGCACAGTGAAAACAAAACAACAGTTTTATTTAGGTCTGATCTCCATGCCACCAATAACTGATATGAACAATCTGTGAATATAAGTTCACTGTTATAAAATCAGCACATCAGGAGTCACTGTAAGGAAAGAACAAGTCTCCATTACTTTCAATGGGTAACACAGATAATTTTAAAATACCCTCTAAATTATCAACATAGTGCATTTGTAGCATCAACGAAAGACATTCTGCAGGTGCAAAAAAGAAGCTTCACAACTGAGGGTAGAAATGTAGAACTAAATCAAGGTTACCCACTTACTGTCAGTCCAGATCTATTGTTCCATTCTTGATTGAAGGACCATTCATAAGAATGTTGTACACATTATAAAATCATAGGATCAGAGAATTTTACAGTACAGGAGACCATATGACCTCATTGTGTCTGCACCAGCTCCTGAAAGGGCTACCCAGCTAATTCCACTCTCCTGCCTATCTCCATAACTTTTTAACTTCAGCATTTTCAGATATATATCCAGCTTTCTTTTGAAACCTCCTATGGGACCTGCCTCCACTAATCTCCCAGGTAGCACATTCCAAATCCTGACAACTCTCTGAATAAAGAAGTTTCTCCTCATCCCATTCCTGACTCACTTGCTGACAATCTTGAAATCGTGACTCCCAGTTACTGGCATTCACCATGAAATGGAATATCCTTTTTTGCCCTATCAAAATTGCTCATAATTTTGAAGACCTCAATAAAATCGCTTCTAAATCTTCTTTGCTCCAAAGCAAGTAAGCCCAATCTCTCCGATCTTTCCTTGTATCTAAAATCCTTCGATCCTGGTATTATTCTAGTTAATCTCCTCCGAACTCCAGGGCTTTAATGTCCTTCATTAAATGGGATGCTGAGAACTGAACACAATACTCCAAATGTGGGTCTGATCAATGATTTGCAAAGGTGGAGCACCACTCTCTTGCTTTTATACTCTATGCCTTTATTTATAAATCCAAAGACCCTATTAGACCTCTTAACAAATTATTTCAACTTGCCTGGTCACTTTAAGAGAATCATGCACTGACCCCCAAGGTTTCTCTGTCCCATACACCCCTCAAAGTTGTACCATTAAACCTGTATTGTCCACATTTCTTCTATCAAAATGCATTACCTCACATTCATCCACACTGAAATTCATTTGCCAGGGATCTGCCCATTTGATCAACAGGGCAAAAACCCTCTGAAGTCACTCTGCATCGTTCTCACTATTCAATATACTCTGCTCAGTTTAATATCATTTGTAAAATGTGCCCTCAATATCCATCTCTGAATCAGAAAAAGCAATTGTCCCAACACTGAACCCCGAGGAACACCACTTTCAACTCGTCTCCAGTCTTAGAAGCGCCCATCAAACCTATTCTCTGCTTCCTATCTTTCAGCCAACTTCTAATCCATGCTGCCGAGGATCCATCGATCCCAAACATTTCTAATTTGCGAAACAACTTGTCACGTGGCACTGTGTCAAACGCTTTCTAAAAGTTCAAGTACACAACATCCGTAGCATTACCCTCATCCAATGCCTGTGTCACCTCATCAAAAAAACTCAGTTGCATTCGTCAGACATGGCCTGCCCTTGGCAAAACTATGTTTACTGTCTAGTATTAACTGACTTTTCTCTAAGTGTATTATATTTACCTTTTTCCATTTTATGGCCTCCATCAGTTTACCCAGTATTGATGTAAAGCCGATAAGTCTGCAGTTTTCTGAGTTATCCTTTGTCCCTTTCTTAAACAGTTGTGTCACATTTATAATTCTCCTGTTCCCTGGGACTAATCCTGTGTTCAGAGACACCTGGAAAATTTCTGTCAACAGATCATAACTTGCTCCATTACCTCTCTCAGCAATTTAGGATGCATCCCATCCAGGCCTGGCAACTTCTCTACCTGGAGTGCGGCCAGCCTTTTTTGCACCTCTTCTTTAGCGATCATTTTACTGCTCAGTTGCTCAACACTTACATTATCAATGAGGTTATTGTCACCATCTTCTAATTTGGCAAAGACAGAAATAAAGTATTCATTTAGTACCTCTGCTATTCCTCTGCTTCAGTGAGCAACTTACTATGCTTTTTCCTTATCGGCCCCACTCTTTCCTTGACTAATCTTTAACTATTAATATGCTTGAAGAACATCCATTTTAATGGATACTGGTATTTGTCTGCAATTCTTTTACACATCGAGCACGCTTTTTTCCCAGTCAGGCAGTGATGGGTAATTTAGCATTATTACGGAAACAATAGTTTGACTTTTGTTTGGGCTTTCACATGGAACTTGGAGAAGGCCTACCTTATAAAGTCACATAAAGTATGTTTGAGGAAGAAACAGGCAAATGGCCCTAAGTCACAGTGCAATTTTGGAGAGTCAGTGTAGGTATGGTAGGCTGAATGGCCTCCTTCTCAGCTGTTGTACTTCTGTAATTACGTTTGCTGCAAAGGAGAGGAAGTGAAAGACAACAGTGAACCAAAGTTTGATTAATACCCCACAGCAAAGCAAGTTATGGATAAAAATCCAGCAGGAGATGGGCAAAGAGAGCTGCTGAGAGATCAGAGATAATGAGAACTGCAGATGCTGGAGAATCCAAGATAACAAAGTGTGGAGCTGGATGATCACAGCAGGCCAAGCAGCATCTCAGGAGCACAAAAGCTGATGTTTTGGGCCTAGACTCTTCATCAGAGAGGGGGATGGGGAGAGGGTTCTGGAATAAATAGGGAGAGAGGGGGAGGTGGACCGAAGATGGAGAGAAAAGAAGGTAGGTGGAGAGGAGAGTATAGGTGCGGAGTTAAGGAGAGGATAGATCAGTCCAGGGAAGATGGACAGGTCAAGGAGGCGGGATGAGGTTAGTAGGTGGGAAATGGAGGTGCGGCTTGAGGTGGGAGGAAGGGATGGGTGAGAGGAAGAACAGGTTAGGGAGGCGGGGACAAGCTGGGCTGGTTTTGGGATGCAGTGGGGGGAGGGGACGAGCTGGGCTGGTTTTGGGACGCAGTGGGGGAAGGGGAGATTTTGAAGCTTGTGAAGTCCACTTTGATACCATTAGGCTGCAGGGTTCCCAAGCGGAATATGAGTTGCTGTTCCTGTGACCTTCAGGTGACATCATTGTGGCACTGCAGGAGGCCCATGATGGACATGTCGTCTGAGGAATGGGAGGGGGAGTGGAAATGGTACGCGACTGGGAGGTGCAGTTGTTTATTGCGATCCGAGCAGAGGTGTTCTGCAAAGCGGTCCCCAAGCCTCCGCTTGGTTTGCTGAGGGCTGTTTATAAAAACTACACTGGTAAGTGGTTCTTGCGCTGCATTAGCAATGTAACCTTAACTCACTTCACCTCACTAACCTAACTAGTTATAGGAACCTAATAACGTAGGAGAGACAAGGAGGATATGACACAAGGAGGATATGGCAGAATTCAACAAAAAAATACAGTTGTGAAAGACTTGGAATACTGTCAGTATTTTACCAGGGAAGGACAATTCATAAATCTTATGCAAGGTCATGATCAAGATCACAGCTAGTTATCCTGAACAAAGTGCATTCCTGGCAAAAATAAAATTCCTTGTGTATTCCCAAAAGCATTCACAAATACAATGGATATTGATTAGAATTGTTCAGTTTTTATGTATACTAATCATTCACAGGAGATGAGCAACTGTAAATCTATCAAAAAAGATAGGAATTTTAAATAACAAGGTGTAGAACTGGATGAACACAGCAGGCCAAGCAGCATCAGAGGAGCAGGAAGGCTGACGTTTTGGGCCTGGACCCTTCTTCAGAAATAGGGGAGGGGAAGGGGATTCTGAAATAAATAGGGAGAGAGGGGAGGCGGATAGAAGGTGGATAAAGGAGAAGATGGGTGGAGAGAAGACAGACAGGTCAAGGAGGCAGGGTTAGAGCCAGTAAAGGTGAGATAGGTCAGGACAGGGAGGCCAATTCCTTCGCCTCTGCTGCATTTATTCCCAAGATGAGGCATTCCACTCCGGGACATCCCAGATGTCCTTGTTTTTCAAGGACCGCAACATCCCCACCACAGTGGTTGAAAACACCCTCGACCATGACTCTTGCATTCCCCGCAACTCATCCCTCACACCCCCTCCCCGCAATAAAACCAAAACAGAATCCCCCTCATCCTCACGTACCACCCCACCAACCTCCGGATCCAAAGCATCATCCTCCCATACTTCCGCCATCTGCAATCTGACCCCACTACCAAAGCCATTTTTCCCTCCCAACCCTTATCTGCTTTCCAGAGGGACCTCTCTTTATATAAGTCCCTTGTCCACTCCACACTCCCCACTGGCCCCATTACCTCCGGCACTTTTCCCTGCAACCGCAGGAAGTGCTACACCTGCCCCTACACTTCCCTCCTCACTCCCATTCCAGGCCCTAAGAAGGCCTTCCACATCGAACATATGTTCACCTGCATATCTGCTAATGTGGTATATGCTGTATCCGTTATTCCCATTGTGGCCTCCTCTACATCGGGGAAACCAAACGGAGGCTTGGGGACTGCGTTGTGGAACACCTACGATCAGTTTTGCAACAAACAACTGCACCTCCCAGTCGCAAACCATTTCAACTCCCCCTCCCACTCCTTGAACGACTTGACCATCCTGGGCCTCCTGAAGTGCGACAATGATGCCACCCGAAGGTTGCAGGAACAGCATCTCATATTCTCCTTGGGAAACCTGCAGCCCAATGGTATCAATGTGGACTTCACAAGCTTCAAACTCTCCTCTCCCTCGACCGCATCCCAACACCAGTTCAGCTCGGACCCACCTCCCTAACCTGTCCTCCCACCTAACCATTCCTTCCACCTCAAGCCCCACCCTCATCTCCTACCTACTACCTTTATCCCACCTCCTTGACCTGTCCGTCCTCCCTAAACCAATCTATCCCCTCCCTAACTGACCTTTACTGGCTCCAACCCTGCCTCCTTGACCTGTCTGTCTCCTATGCACCTATCTTCTCCTTTATCCATCTTCTATCTGCCTCCCCCTTTCTCCCTATTTATTTCAGAATCCCCTTGCCCTCCCCCATTTCTGAAGAAGGGTCTAGACCCGAAACGTCAGTTTACCTGCTCAGCCTGCTGTGTTCATCCAGCTCTACACCTTATCTCAGATTCTCCAGTGTCAGCAGTTCCTACTATCTCTGTAGGAATTTTAAATATTCTTGTTTAAAAACAAATGCAAATAGTTTTTATTTTAATAATTAGAAAATACAAAAATACGGATATACACTACATTACTTGCTGAGTTAAAGATATTTCAGTGAATAGCACCAGTGAAGGAAAGCTATTCAACTAATCTACTTCTGAGTTTTACTTCCCTTTACATTTTCAGATTAGCCATTGGCTCATCCCTCTGTTTAGTTGTGCTTAATTGATTTTGATTAATTTTCTTCTTGCATTATCTCCCTTGTTTTGATTGTGATGCCGCAATAGAAGCTGAAGTCCTTTTATTGTTATCATCCTACAACTGCTGCTTTAAACTCATCAATTTATTTCCAATTCTCCATTCTTTACTTCATCCCAACCATGGCAATAACATGGCTTTAAGAGGAGTATGTCATGGTTTTTTTAATATGAGAAAAGGTTGAGGCAGAGTTGATGAGTAGGCTGTTCTCTAGCCAATAAAGTAAACAGCTTGTGAGGCCTTAGATATGTTCTTTAAAGGTTGAACAAGAGAGCAAGCCTGAATGTGTGAGTTCAAGCTCACACAGAACCAGAATTTTTAGTTTAACCTTCAGTAGCAGTTGCTGGGATCTTGAAGCTGGATGTGGAAGCTCTTATTCTAGTCTCTGCTACAGCTCAAAGCTGAGGTTCTCTTCCTGCTGCTAGAATTGCGTATGAGACAATCTATTCTAATGAATTTGCCTTTGCCCTTATTTATGGGGTGTTACTATATTGGAAAAGTTAATTAGTGGGAGTGTAGGTGTGCATGTTAGTTTGATAAATATTTCAATAAACTTACAGTTAAGCCAATTCTTTTAGTTGATACTTATTTTGTGTGTATTTTAATTATAGTGTATGAATAAAGTGTATTTTGTTTCAAGCCTGGTAAGCACATTGCACTTACTTTAAAATAAAACACGAGAAGGTCTTAACGTATTTTGAGGGAGGTTGGCCTGGTCCATAACAACAACTTTTATGATGCTGACTAGAGGGTCTATGATAGCACAGTCAGAAACCTGAGGTACCTTTTATTGGATGTACAACAGTATTATTGGGATTATTGACCAGATAAAGCAGCATGCACTGGGAACCACTCATAGATGTTAGCTTATGGATACTCACTTACTCAGAATCAAATTTATGCATGCGCCAGTTGCAGATCCCTATTTCACAACACAATTGGATAGCCTGCATTATCCTTTAATGATCACTTACCAGGTAAAGAGGTCAAATTAAAATTAAATTAGGTTACAGATGCATCTTAAATGACAGACAGGCCCAAGGGGTTGTATGGTCTATTCCTGTTTCAATGTTCTAATTGAAAGTCATTGAGATTACTCAGTAATGCAGCGATTCTGAGTTGCTTTGAACAGCCAAAATCAACCCTGCCAATGTTAACACCAATTCAGTTATGAGGAAGTGTTAATTCAGATTGGGGAAAATTTACTTTTTTTACAAAAATGAAATTGTGAAAAGTTTATACTGATTGTATTGTGGAATTAATGCTTACTATTTAAATTAAGTGGCTCTCTTAGGCATGCAGCACAGATTGACAAGAAAATGACTGGAGTTAAAATGTTTTAATTATGACGACAGTGGGTTTGTGTTCTACTGAAGACAGTTTGGAGAAATGCATTTATGTATACTTTACTCATTGGTTACCAAAGCCATGTGTCTCAAATTTGGTGTAACCCTCATTCCCTCTAATTTCTTCAGCTGCTGGGTGGATCTTAGAAGGCTGTTTGTGGCAATGGCTGGAGACGCTGGAAGTGAATGTGTTGGCTTATTGATCACCATGCACAGACAATGGCACAGCTCAGGGGGTTTTAAGATGACAAAGTGTGGAGCTGGATGAACACAGCAGGCCAAGCAGCATCTTAGGAGCACAAAAGCTGATGTTTCAGGCCTAGACGCTTCATCAGAAAAGCTTTTCTGATGAAGGGTCTCAGCCCGAAACATCAGCTTTTATGCTCCTAGGATGCTGCTTGGCCTGCTGTGTTCATCCAGCTCCTCACTTTGTTATCTCAGATTCTCCAGCATCTGCAGTTCCCATTATCTCAGAGGGTTTTAACTTGCTTTTATTTTAGTTTGTGGCAGTCATTAAACATAGGACTTAAGCATGGTGCCAGAATTCTGAAGCTGAAACTAAATGCATTTTCAGAGTTCTTAGACAGCCAGATACTGTTTTAAAAAAGCAAGGCAGAATTAAAACTTCAGTGTGCAACTTTGAAGTGTTGGGTGAGTCAGAATGGCTGTGTTGTTTTCCTCTTTGCTGCTGTGGAAAATGAAGGGAGATATGGGACAGAATTAGAAATTTTCCACTTTCAGTGGCAAAATTACAAAATAGGTACAGAATTAAATGAAAAGGTTGAGCAAATAAGAGTTAGAAAACCTGTTATCAGTACTGGGAAAGAGTATGACTAACTGTACTGCAGCCTAGGTGTCAATGAGAAACAGCAGCCATAGACAGGAAAGTTTTTGAAGGCATACTTTGAACCCCATATTAATGTTTGGAATGAACATCTGAGCTCAGAAGGAGGAGATGAATACTCACCAGTTAACAATAACATTAACACATCTTATTGAATCCTGTAAGTTTGAAAATCTGAGGGATGATATCATCAAAGATATCATTGTTTTAAGCTTAAACTATCCCACCAGACAGCACATCTGCTGAGAGAGGAGAAACCTACTCTCAGGAAAGCTATTGCCATGCTGTAGCTCTGAAGTTGCCAATTGTTTGCCAGAGATTAGCAGAAGGAGAACAGATAAGGCTTTTCATTATGCTGAGACACATTTCAGGCTAAAGGAGAACAACACATTGGAAAAAAAAGAGAGAATATTTGCAGGGAATCCGTCATAAAAATCCAGGCAGGAGTACAGGATATAATTATTATAGAGGATACCATTTTAAGAAAAAAGGATGGATGTTCAGCATGTGGAACACAACCATGTGCTCTAACTGCAAGATGTAAATCACCTTGAAAACCTACATTTGGGTAAAAAGTAGGAATGTAAGCCCATAAAATGGCTGATGGAGAAATGTCAGCTGATGTTTCTGTTAATGACTTTACACCAAACGACAGGTTGGCATCATCATGCCTAAAAGTGATAAATGGTTTGTGAATGTTGGAATGATGACTGCAAAAGGACAGCATTGAATGAATATACAGAGGCAGACAAAGGTTGGTGCATGAACCTTGCACATTAGTGTGAAGTAGCTTAAAGGTGATCCGAAAATGAAGCCCTTGAAGGCTAAAGTTGATGGTGTATGATGGAACAATACCCATCCCAAGAGAAGAAATGAAGCTGGTAACCCAATACAATGGAAAGAATGAACATCTGCTGTTCAAGCTTCCGCAAAATCTACCTGCCTTACTGAAGCAGATCTAAAGTTTGGACTGGTAACACCACGTGTGCCAGCAAAGATTTGCTTCTGAGCCATTTCTGCTGAACAGTTCCTCGATGATTGCAAGCATGTTTTTCCAGCTCTTAGATGAGAATGTGAGACCAAATCAGCAGTACCAAGGAGAGTTCTTGTTGCCCTCAAATATAGCTCCAAAGAGGAGATAGGGGAATCAGCAGCACAACCGATCCAGGACTTCCTAAAAATGGGAAGAAAGGTGAGAGGGTCAAGAAATAATTCTTTGAAGACATGATTAAAGATGTACTCATCAGAGAATGGGCAAAAGCAAAACATGATTAGTAAAAAAGAACAGATAGGATGAAAACAGACAACACAGTGTGGAGCTGGAGGAACACATCAGGCCAGGCAGCCTTAGGGGAACAGGAAAGTTGACGTTTTGGGTCAGGACACTACGTGGCCTGCAGTGTTCTTCCAGCTCCACACTCTGTTATTTCTGACTCCAGTATTTGCAGTTCTCACTTTTTCTAGATAAGATGAAAACAAAACATTTGAAAATGCCTGAAATACACAGGTCAAATATTGGCAGCAAAAGCACTTTTCCTGGATTCTGTGGATGTTATCAAACCAGCAGAAAAATTAATTGTGAATGACAAATGCCTTGCTCTGATCAAGTACTCACCAACAGATGAGTGTCAATCTGGTAAATTTCCTCTGAACTGCCACCAATGTGTTTATACACTTCCTCAAATGAAAAGACCAGAAGACACAATGTTCGAGACGTAATCTCATCAATGTCCTGTTTAACTGAATCATAACATCCTTACTCTTATGTTCAATTCCTCTCATAGTAAGGGATAGGATCTCATTAACCTTCATGATCATGTGATGTACCTGCACACTCTTGTAACTCATACACCAGATGATTTTCATTTCTTACCTCAAAGATGACACTCCAAACTAGTACCTATGTTTTGACTGTGTTGTGGTCAAGGCATGGGTTGAGATTTGAACCCCAATCTTCGAACTCATATCAAGAACATCCTATGAACTAGCACATCTACAAGATAATTGTAAATATTATTTTCTTAATGCCAAATCAATTTCACTCACATTGTGAATAAATAGAAATGGACCCAATGCAGATGCCTGAGAAACAAGACTCATCTTAACATTTTTTTTAAAAATCATTCCAGGGTTGAGGGTGTTGCTGGATAAGCCACTGCTTATTGCTATCCTGACTGTCCTGTTGAAGTTGGCTTAGCTGTCAAGTGGGTTGTTTCCTCTTCGACAAATACTATGTCAGATTTTCCAAGGATTGGCAATCTCACACTGATTGCAGATTGCACCTCTGCCCCTTCTTTTTTACTCAAGGAGAGAGGTCCAAATTTCGGATAGGGGGTTCCGATCAGGCTGCCTCAGGAATGCAGGGACCTACTTCCATCCTTACGGTTCTTTCACAGGGCAGGCCAGTTGAGAGAAGGCAAACCCCACGCCCTTTTAACAGCTGTCATTTGTCTTTTCCTTAAAGTAAAAGGTCCTGACAGTCACTTTGATAGCTGCTGACAAATAGTAAGTACACAAGGTAAGTGTGATGTTGGGCTTCTGGGAGGGTAGAACGCCAGATGGGTAGAGGTAGGGTGCTAGATGGTTAATTTACCAGGGTACTGATAAAGTTGGGTATAACTGGGTAGGGTGTTGGATGCCAGAGAGTAGGATTCTAATTGGATAGGATGTGGAATGCCAGGTAAGATTCCAACTAGGTTGGGTGCCAGCTGGGTAGGGGCTAGGATCGCAGTTGTATAGGATACAAAGTGAGAAAGGGGGAGTATGCCAACTCGGTAGGATGCCTTGATGCAACAAAGCAAGGCATCCAAAATGTCAGCTTTCCTGCTCCTCCGATGCTGCCTGGCCTGCTGAGTTCCTCCAGCTCCACACTGTGCTATCTCAGGCTACAGCATTGGCAGTTCTTACTGTGTCTGAGTTAGTTATAACCCCACTGCAAATCCTCTTCGAGGGATGCCTACGTTGAAGAAGTTGCCCTCCTCCCTCCAGAAAGGCCTCAGTGGATATCTCTCCCACTGCAACCCGCTGGTAATCTCTCTGGCCCAGAAACTGCTGGAAGAAGGGTCCCGACCCAAAACGTCAGCTTCCTGCTCCCCTGAAGCTGGCTGGCCTGCTGTGTTTATCCAGCTCCATGCTGTATTATTTCAGGTAACTGATGCAGTGTTTAGAGAAGATTTTAAGGGTCAGAGAAATCAGATCGGGCAGGGGGAAAGGAGGGTATTGGGTGTGGGGATGATGAAGCCTGGCAGGGAACGGTCAGGTCTGGTGGCTGTGATGGTGGTGCTGGTTGTATCCCGCCTGGAGGGAGTAGGGTCAGGTAGTGTCATGTCTGGCCCAGTCAGGGGGAGATGGTGGTGACATGTCCAGGTTTGATGAGGACAACATAGAGCTGATAGTTTTCCAGTCTGGCGGGATTGAAGGGGTAGCTAGGGTGTAGAGTGGAGGGGGGGGCAATAGGAGGTGAAGGAAGGGAGGTCAGGTCTAGAGTCAGGGAAACGGTGAGCCCAGCGGCTGGAGAAGGCCGGTTGAATAGTTATTCAGGAGTTAGACAATGTCTAAATTTTCTGAGTAACAAATTTACCCAGTTTAATTGCAACACTCTGATTCTATTTCAATGGAGACTGTCAGAGTGCTCTGAGCATGGAGGAATTGCCCAGTGGAATCTTCAACTTTCTGGGCAATTCCTTTGGAATCCACTGTCAAAGGGATCAGACAGTCCTCACGAGAAATTCCTATCTAGACTGGAATAAATGAGGAAATCTGATGCTTTAGTCCATAACTGCCCTTTGGTTTTTGGAGCCCAAGTGCATTTTTTATCCATCTGTACATTGCCTGCAATTCTATGGACTGTATACTAATTCCTTCCCTCAAACCACCCATATCCTTCATCAATAAGTTTGAAGGCAGTTGGGACAGGACATAAGGGGCTTATAAAATGCAGCCCGTAGCATGTGGGGCACTTTCCCAGACAACACTCCTGGTATCTTTATGGAATTTGCACCTGTACGAATGTGGTACTGGGTAAAGGTTGTTTAAGACTATACGCTGCCACCATTCCTCTAATCTCTTTTCTTTTTTGAGCTTATTGAGTGATTAGTGATAGCACATACAGCACCATTGAGTATCGGCAGAAGCAGCACTGTTCTTAAATAACAATAAGTTCAATTACACCACAGTAATAAGTGCTGCTATAAGCATAATTCCTAGGATCTTACAGAATTGGTGCAGACACATCTGCTCCCCAAAAGCTAAGTAGAACTCCTTTTCTGCACCCATATATTGCGTTTAATGTCAGGAAACTATGTAGAGCCATGTTGTGGAGGTGCTGGTGTTGGACTGGGGTGGACAGGTAGGAAATCACATGACACCAGGCTATAGTCCAACTGGTTTATTTGAAAACACAAGCTTTCGGAGCCTCAGACCTTCTTCTGGTGTTAGTGAGAGAGGTAGTATTCGAATTTATTTGCAAAGATCGAAGGTTCACACCATTGATGACGATGTACTAAACAAACCATGATGTCGTTAAATCTTTAATCAGTTAGATGGTTTTTATTGATTGAGATGCATATGTAAATCCCTGAATACATTTCAACTCACGGTCCTGATAGAACTAAAGGTTTTATCAATGTAAAGAAGAGGTGAAATGTTTGATCAGACAATGCATGTTGGATGTGAGGCCTTGTTTACCTAAAATGTCACCTCTTCTTAACATTGATAAAACTTTTAGTTGTCTCAGAACCATGGCTTGAAAAGAATTAAAGGATTTACACATACATATTAATTAGTTAAAACTTTCCAACTGATTAAAGATTTAAAAACATCTTCGGCTTGTTTAGTACATCCTCATCGATGATGTAAAACTTTGATCTTTTACTTATAAATTCTGTGTTTGATACTACCTCTCTCACTAACACCTGAAGAAGGACTGAGGCTCCCAAAACTTGTGTTTTCAAATAAACCTGTGGACTATAACTTGGTAATAAAATGTGAGGGTGGATGAACACAGCAGGCCAAGCAGCATCTCAGGAGCACAAAAGCTGACGTTTCGGGCCTAGACCCTTCATCAGAGAGGGGGATGGGGAGAGGGAACTGGAATAAATAGGGAGAGAGGGGGAGGCGGACCGAAGATGGAGAGTAAAGAAGATAGGTGGAGAGAGTATAGGTGGGGAGGTAGGGAGGGGATAGGTCAGTCCAGGGAAGACGGACAGGTCAAGGAGGTGGGATGAGGTTAGTAGGTAGCTGGGGGTGCGGCTTGGGGTGGGAGGAAGGGATGGGTGAGAGGAAGAGCTGGTTAGGGAGGCAGAGACAGGTTGGACTGGTTTTGGGATGCAGTGGGTGGGGGGGAAGAGCTGGGCTGGTTGTGCGGTGCAGTGGGGGGAGGGGACGAACTAGGCTGGTTTAGGGATGCAGTAGGGGAAGGGGAGATTTTGAACTTGGTGTTGTGTGGTTTCTGACTAGGTAAAGCCAATGTGACATGAACATTAACCCCTTCAGAATCATTATACAACAGACTACCCATCCCCAACCTACCTCCCATTGTGCATAGAGCTAATGGAAGTGTCAGGCCGCCTGCTCATGGGTGAGCCCATTGAAGTGTTTGAGTGACCATTTTTATA
Organism: Stegostoma tigrinum; assembly: GCF_030684315.1. NCBI lineage: Eukaryota > Metazoa > Chordata > Chondrichthyes > Orectolobiformes > Stegostomatidae > Stegostoma > Stegostoma tigrinum. The sequence continues at coordinate 29,705,836 of NC_081370.1, read as the reverse complement.
GTCATCGTGTGAGACCCAGTCCAAGAAGGTAGCCTGCTGGGTTTTATTGAGCTAGTGTTGGGCAAAAATGAGGATGCCTGGGCATCCGCTACCTCCTACAAGGTCATATAGTCCTTTTGAGCTTCCTCTCCCTGACCTCTTATTTTTTGTTTTCAATTTACATTAAATTAACTTGTTCAGGATTTTTGAAAGAGTTATTTCAATGAGAGTAATGAGAGTGCTGGAAATTGGGCCTAGTATAAGCTTAGGGTAGTTTAGTCCGTGCAAACTTGATGGGCTGAAGGGCATCTTTTATACTGTTTGATTTCATAATTCTAATGTTGTTAATGTGGTGGACATGGATCTCCAAAAGATAAGCGATGAAGTGATACATAACAGTTAGACCTCAGGAACAAAAGGGAAAGCAGCAGAATAGATCTATAGCTGGTTACGAAACAGAGTAGTAGTGGGCAGTCATTTTCCAACCTGAGGAAGACATATATTCTGTTCAACTGTAAGAAAGAGGAAAGGCAAGGTAAAATAAAAGATAAAATTCTATGTGGATGCAGGAGCAGAGGGATCTGAGGATACAAGTATGCTAAACATTGAAAGTGTCAGGGTGGGTTGAGAAAGTGGTTAATAATGCATATGAGATTCTGGTCTTTATAAGTAGGGCCATAAAAGCAAGAGAGTCATGATAAATCTGTACCAAAACATCGCTTCGGCCTTAACTGAAACACTGTGCTCAGCTCTAGGCATCAGTCATACAACAGGATATGAAGCCACTACTTCACAAGAATTACTCTAGGGGTGAAGAAATTTCACTATATGGAGAGTTTAATTATGTTGGGTCTGTTGTTAGAGATTTCATAGAGGGCTTCAAAATCTTGAGGGCGCTGGCCACAGTGGACAGAGAGAAACCTTTTATGTTGGCAGAAAGGTTAAGAACCGGATTTAAGGCAACCCTACAAATAAAGTAGCAAAACGAGAAAAAACTTCAATGCAGCAGGTGGTTAGGCCTGGAATGCACTGGCTATGAGCATGGTGGCGGCAGGATCAGTGAAAGAGAATTAAGTAATCATCTGGAGAGAAACAAAACACAACTTTGGGGAAAATACAGCACTGTCAAACTAGGTAAATCATCTAAGGTTTTACTGCAAATTTGTAGCTTGCATTGTCGATGTTGTGGCTGGCTGTAAGCCCTCTTTTACACTGCAATCATGAATGATTGTATGAAAATGTTACTGTGAGATATTTTGATTTCATCAGTTTAACACCAGCAGAAAGTCCAATATAGAAGTGCATTTGAATAGTATCATGAAGAGGCGCAATACAAATATTACATTTTAAAAGACTTTGGGCACTTATATAAACATACCATGAACTTTTAAACAAAGCACACTTTGCGCTGGAAATAAAACACAAGTTACAGTGGCAACAATGTTGCACCTGCAAGATGCAGGCAGCTTGGCTAGAGTCTGGAGAAATTTCAGAGAAATGTTACATATTACAGCTAGAGACAGTGAGTGAAAGACAATGGCATATTTCTGAACTCAGCCTGAGAGATTTTTAGATTTGATTGAGAAGCTGCAGACCATTGTACCTTCTCTGTTTCTTTATAACTCCTCATAGAAAAATGTGTGAGCTGAGCACCCACTGAAAGCCATCTTTACCAAGCAGTGAGAATTCCTGAAGAGGGTTTTCAAAGAAACAACCTCGCCATCTGAAGCACAGGGAATTTAGTCAATTACAGCTGTTTCAGGAAGACATCCACATGTCAGTAAGTTGTGTGCAGTGAATAGATTCAAAATCAGAACAGCATTTGTGTCAATGTGTGGCTTTTTACATGAACTTAATTATTACTTGGCAAAATACTTTGAAAACTCTGCAGAGTTTTTTTCTGTTTTTCCTCAGACGTGTGTCTATTTGTGTGTATGTATAGCTAGTTTTTTTTATAGAGGAATTACATTTATATTTCATGACACAAACTGCCAATAATCTTTGAACAGATAGTAGGAATTGCTGATGCTGGAGAATCTGAGATAACAAGATGTAGAGCTGGATGAACACAACAGGCCAAGCAACATCAGAGGAGCAGGAAAGCTGATGCTTCAGGTCTGAACCCTTCTTCAGAAATGGGTCCAAACACGAAACGTCAGCTTTCCCGCTCCTCTGGTGCTGCTTGGCCTGCTGTGTTCATCCAGCTCTACACCTTGTTATCTCAATCATTTTTGAATCTTTGTTTGAGAAAGTTTTTTTTTAAATAAATGAGTGACTGAGTTTTAACTAAAGAAACTTTGACTTTTTCTTAAAATTGAGCTGTCGTGGTCTGAGATCCGTATAAGTGGCCACATTGCTGACCTGGTTAAACTTAAAATTTATTGGAGAAGTAGGACTAGAAAACAGTGCACTGCTCCAACATGTATTGTAACAATACATACACAGACGTAGGTATGTATGTATTTCATAATTACACACATGTACGTAATATTATTTAATGAGTGTATCTCATTCTTTGGCAGTCAGACTTATTTATTACGGCATGTGACAACTTAAGGTTGACAGAACTGTTTGCAGAGCTTGTGACGTCTGGTGGAAAAAGTTAGTGCATATAGGCTCTTCAAGGGTTAAGATCCGTTTTATCCTCAAACAACTGTCAGCTTCCTAATGCAGTTACATTAAAGTGCTTTTCTGAATGTGATGCAGCTTTAACTAGGTCCTGGGGGCATTCTTAGTTATCATTGCCTACCGCTGTTGAGAGTAAGTGTCTGGTAAAAGCAATTTTAGCTTTGGTCCCAATCACCCACAATATACACAGAGAGTGGGATTTAGCGAACAAGTACTTCCTCGGTTACAACCCCACTGATGATTTTATCTTGTTCCTTACTCCATTTAGGACAATCTGAAAGATTTGGTGATGCCCTTAAAAGGAGACAAAATTTCACAAGGTCACATCTGTCACACATCAACACCAAAAAGCAAAGTAGAGTGCATGAGCTTTTAAGTGCTTTAAGTTGTACTGAATGTGTGAGCATGGAACAATAGCCAAAAAAAATTAACAATGATTTTCGGTGTTCTGTAGCAGTGGCTCATTTAAATAGCCATGTTTGTTGGGAACAAATCCTACAGGATTAGCAATCAACCAAACAGAATGCACAAGGTGAGTTTATTTACAGTAGTGGGGCATTGAGCTAGATTAATATATCAATATAAAACAGGAAAAAAAACAAAGCAAATGACTGCATAATATTTTTATACTCCTGATTCTCACTAACATGAAACAAAATGAATTCATGGAGGCAATTGCATTTGACAGCCCGATACATCGGTTATATTCATTCTTGCTATATCTGTAGAATCTCAATAGATCTTTTTTCAGCTAAGGTAATATTTTAAGTTGATCGCATATTATCAGTTTGCCAGTGGTGATTACTGAACTGCATTCTACTCAGTGCCCTTACGACATGTACATTTTTTAAAAGTTTCCAGAGCAGGGAGTCCAGTAAGCTGATAAATCCCTCTGTCCAGTCCCTGCAGTCTCAAAACTTTAACTTATCACAATAAGAGAGTTCTGAAAGCTTCAGATTTGGAAATGATTTGAAAATAAAACTGGAAGCATTACACGGCAGATTCATGATGGAATGTTTACTTTCTGAAACAGAAGCCTATAATCATTAAATTTTATTACAGCTAATCCATTAACATTTCAAAAGATAAAATGGATAAGTTCAACTCATCAGATAATTATTGCGTACATTGTAGGTTAGTGTGAAATGACAATCATGTATTGTCTGTCAATTCATGACAACCATTTATAAATAGATGTATTAACTTGCTTGGCAGCAAAGCAAAGAATAAAGTGTTTAGCTAACAATAATAAACTAGGTTTGCAAATGTCTAGGGTTCAGGGAGGGGGGTTACTATCATTGCACATTGAAAATCACAGATTCAGATGGTGCCATTGCATTCCAATGTCTCTGGAATGTGACGCTACTTTCAAAGGCAGGACGGGGAAGCCTGAAACTCAGCTTTCCAATTGACAAATTGTTGAACTTGTTGAGTGATTCATTAAGAATCTGGGGAGTAACATTTTGGAATCTTCAACTGAGAAAGACAGGAAGAAAGTATGTCTGTTAGTAACTTTGGGAAGCTGTGAAAGCAGTAATGAATAGTTGCGTGAGAGATTTAAACTCAGATGCTCATCTGTTGGCAGAATTATCCTCACTGGTATTAGATGGCTGGCATTTCTGAGGAGTGAGTGATTGAAAAACTTGACAGCGACCTGACACTGTCCACAACACTTGGACATCAGAGGGGTGTCAAAAAAACACCCTGGCGAACCTTACAATGGCAGGTGAGAATGCTGAGATTGGCGCAGGTTACTCAGACATTGGACATTGCAGTGAGAAGAACCTCAACAGGCACAGCCCCCTGAAAAAGCGGAGGCCAGAGGAACAAGCAAGAAAGTGCAAGAGGGGACAGCAAGTATATCGGGTGTACTGCTGAAGAGTCAGCTACAGGTAAATGACAGAACCTCAGAGCCCTGCACCTATCCAGGTAGTTGGTCTTGGCAATGTTTGTGCACTGGTCCACAATAACCTGGGGTCACATGGCCCCAATGGCAGGCGCCTCTCTGCAGTTCCCAATGTTAGCTTCACCCTGATTGTGCAAGCTGTTCCATGGATTCTGGGTGGCACCCTACTATTCAATTAAGCAGGTCGCAGATGCCCTGTTCTAGAACACATGAGACGTCATCTGAGACAAATGGGCCAACGGAAAGCTGGAGGGTGTTCAGCTGTGCCACAATCAATAGTGTCCCCTAAGGTTCATGGCATCACTGAGTATATCATAGTATCCCTACAGTGTGAAAACACGCCATTCAGCTCAACAAGTCCATACCACCCCTCCAAAGAACATCCCACCCTCACTCATTCCCCTACCCCTGCATTTCCCATGTCGAACCTAAACATTCCTGAACACAATGGGAAATTTAGCATGGCCAATCCACCTAGTCTGCCCATCTTTGTACTGTGGAAGGAAACTGGAGCATCTGGAGGAATCCCACGCAGACACGAGGAGAATGTGCAAACTCCACGCAGACAGTCGCCGAGGAATTGAACCCGGGTCTGTTGTGCTGTAAGGCAGCAGTGCTAACCACTGAGCCACTATATATCCAGCAAGCTATCATGGCACTGACAGATAAGCCAATTAGATTCCAAGGCAAAAATGCTTTCACTAAATGAATGTCCAAAATGGTGGGTGACCTCAAAAAGCTTATTTTGCAGATCAGTGCCTGGCTCACCTGACGGCTGTCATGAATCCTTCATTTTTCGAGAGTTTGAGATACATATTCAAGTCAACATTCAGACTCTGTGGGTCACACCTGGGTATTAAAGCTTACCCCTCAAAGAGAGGGTTCCTGCCCCGTCCGGTCCCCTTTCCCAGAAGTAGAAAAGTAAAAGGAAAGCCATCTGCTAACATAAACCTGTACTGAGCAGGTTATTGGCATGTTGGCTGCTAAGAGGTGCCCTCCACCATGTCTTATCCGGTGGTAGTCTGACGTGTTGCGCACAGCAAGAAAATGCAAAGAAGCCCAGAAGTGAAAACTGTGGTGGAATGTCTAAAGCATCATTCCTCTTTGGAAGGGAGGGAAGAGAAGAAGGTAGGAAATAGTGGATGAAGGGACGCCCCATAGGAGCTCAATCCTCAGATGCAGGGCTCATGGTGATCAGCTCAATGTCATGGCTTCAAGGGCCATGCTACTTTAGCAATGTTTCACTCCATTGTCTGCTAGCCGTCAAGACAGTTGAGAAACTATCCAGTAATTACACGTATCTGAATAATCCTGTTTCTGCCCACATAAAATTAAAACCAGGTCTTCATTTACAACCCCTTGAAGTTGTCAACCTCAGCCCTCCTGTCCCAACACCCTCACACCTCCCATCCCAGCAACCTCACACCTGCCATCCCAACATCCGCACACCTCCAGTCTCAGCAACCTCACACCTCCCAGCCCAGCAACCTCACCTGTCCTGGCTTAACAACCTTACCCCTCCAGTCCTGGCAACCTCACACCTCCCATCCTGGCAAATTTACCTGTTCCCTCCTTTCTCACCCTAGCAACTTCAACCCTTCCATCCCAACATTATCATCTTCCCATCCCAGTGACTTCACCCCTGCTATGCAGCAACCTGTAGCCATGGTGATTTCTGTTAGCGAGAAATGGTACGAGAGAGCTCTTGGAGGCTAATGGGAATTTGTTTTCATTGGAATAGTTTTATGAGTACAGACTAATTGGCATAATGCATTAGGTTTCCATTTACAGAATGGAACTTTTCTTTTGACTTTGGGGAGAAAACCCATTGCTTAAAGTATGCCTTTTAAGGTTGGTCAGTCTTGCATAAGTTTAAGCTGTACTAAAGCAGTTGCTCTTTTTGAAGTATGATAGTTTAAAATTGTTAAGAAATAGATAACTTCAGTCTAAGGAATTTAGTTTTAAACTTTGGACCAGAAGAGTTTAGTTAAACTACAAGGAGTTATTTGAAGCTGAGAATCATAGAATTGCTACAGCATGGAAACACATCATTTGGCCCATCAAGTCCATATCAACCCTCCAGAGACCATCCTGCCCAGAACCATCCCCCTACCCTATAACCCCCATTTCTCATAGCTAATCCACCCAGCCTGTACATCCCCGAATGTCTCGGACAATTTAGCATGGCCAATCCACCTAACCAGCACGTTTTTGGACTGTGGGAAGAAGTCAGATCACCTGGAGGAAATCCATAGGGCGAATGTGCAAACTCTACACAGACATTCGCCAAGGGCAGAATCAAGCCTGGATCCCTGGTGCTGTGAAGCAGCAGTGCTAACCACTGAGCCACCATGCCATCATACGGGCTCCTGAGAAAGACTACACTGAGTTGTATGTAAGGTTAAGGAAGAGGCAACCAGATTTTCAAACCAGAAATTGAAGCCACATGAAGCCAAACCCTTTGTGCAACAGAAGAGCATTTTCTCTGATGTTTGAGTAATGAACAGGAGTGCTTTTGGAGTAATGGGATTCTAGTTTGGCTTCTACTTTATCTTAATTTATTTTGTCTAACATATCTGTTTTATTGATGAACAGAATCTGCAGCATTGTGTGCAATGTTTCATTGAAAGATCATCTTATTAAATAAAAAAATACGATCTAATAAGCCAGATTTCAGTCTGAGATCTGAGTTGTCCTATAGTAACCTCAGCTGGGATTATAACAGTATAACATGTGAAAGATTCATTCATCCTTTGTGTGCCACCACTCAAGCTAACTAGTACCCCTGAACTTTCTGAAGAAGGGTCAGGACCCGAATTGTCATCTTTCCTAGTCCTCTGATGCTGCCTGGTCTGCTGTGTTCATCCAGCTCTACACCTTGTAATCTCAGACTCCAGCATTGGCAGTTCCTACTATCCCTAAACGGTAGCTGGTTTATCTTGGATAGCTGTTTTGTGATGCAGTGTGACACCAACAGTGTGGGTGTAATTCCTGCACTTACTGAGGTTACCATGAAGGATTCTCCTTCTCAGACTCCCCCCTTGCCTGAGGCTTGGTAACCCTCCAATTAAATCACTACCAGTTGTCTCTTTGTAATGAGAGGGCAATCCTCTGGTCTAGTAAGGCAATGGCAACTTTGCCTTTTACATTCCACCTTTTCTTTACCACAAGTTCAAATGAGATTTCCCGAGATTATTTGCAAAATTTAATAACGATCCACAAATTACTCAGTAAATTAAGTTAGTTGATGAATGAATTCATTTTTGATCATTTATAAAGATTATGTTTCGAGTGAGTTATCCTAAACTCTGTAGCTTGCTGAGATAAAGGGGATCATTTTAAACAGAGTTTAAAGAGCATGAGTTATTTTAGTTTTAAATGCACAAAAATCTGTCTCGAGTTTCAGGGTCATTATAAGGATTAGGTTATTTCACTGCTCACTCACAGATTGCTTGAAAATGGTGCATGAATTAGGAGAGTTTTGGATGCTGAGACTACATTCCTGACTTCAGTGTTGACCTGAAATAAAATGTTATTGCTGTAATAGTACACTGTCCTTCCAATGTATGAAGCTTTTACATGTTCCATCTTGTGTCCACTTGGTGGATAGTTTACTGTTGCAATAACAAATCATTTCAGAGCAGCTGCCAGCTCAGCACTGAAGTCAAGGAAAATGCAAACAAAAAGTTCAAGTTTGCTTGTTCAGAAATAAAGTTTGCCCCAAAAGCCATTGTAATGTTTATCTTTAAAATTAATGCATTTTGTTCCTGTCTCATTCCCATAAGGCTCATTCATCCAGGCTGCCATTGCTTATTAGGAGGATACAAAGACGCATTCCAGATGATAATGGACAAAAGCCATTCCTTCAGAACTTATCTAATATAAAATAATTTAATGATTAATAAAAGGGTTAACCTTCCAAGCTAGAGTTCTCTACTCTGATTGGACTGACCAAAGCTGATAATGTTCTTTATAGAATGAATTAAATATAATTGTCAATTCATAGTAAAATTTACACTACAGCATTTAGTTGTGATGGATGCATCAAACATATTCCTTAATTCCTAAAGGCACCAAAATACGATCTATCAAACCAGACTTCAGTCTGAGATCTGACTTATCCAATGATGACATCAACTGGGATTATAACAGTATAACAACTAGATGATTCATTGCAGACTTTTTTTTTCCACCATTCACAATAACTGCCACCCCAAGCTTGTAGTTGATAGGGCTCACTTGGTCGGATGGCTGATCTGTGACACACAGTAATTCTGGCAGAATGAGTTCAATTCCTACACTAACTGAGGTTGCACTGAAGGATTTACCTTCTGTACCTCTCTCATTGCCTGAGGTGTGGTGACCCTCAAGTTAAACACCACCAGAGATAATAGGAACTGCAGATGCTAGAGAATCTGAGATAACAAGGTGTAGACCTGGATGGATGGAGCAGGAAGGCTGATGTTTCGAGCCTAGACCCTGCATCATCATTTTGGATGAAGGGTCTAGGCCTGAAACATCAGCCTTCCTGCTCCTCTGATGCTGCTTGGCCTGCTGTGTTCATCCAGCTCTACACCTTTAAACCACCACCAGTCGGTCTCTGAGAATGTGGCCTGATGACACTACGCCAACTTTACTTTTAATATTCTAACTTTTCTTTATCACAGGTCCAACTTCAAAAAAGGGTTTTTCATTTTTGTTAGTGCTGGCTTCCTTCCTTCCATCCTCTTCCTTCTATTATCACTCAACTGTTAGCCAATCTATAAAACTGGCCTTTCATGCAGGAACAAAATCTGAAGCGTTCCCCTTGATTGCCTCAACTGTTGGTATATCTACATGTGTGAAGACTAAACTGGTAGCAATCTTCAAATTTCAATCAAATTTAAATTTGCCGCTGAGATAGCAAGAACTGCAGGTGTTGGAGCCAGGATTAATACAACTTATCTCATAACTTGGTCAACAGATGTAAATTTAATACCGTGTGGAGCTGGAGGAACATAGCAGGTCAGGCTGCATCAAAGGAGCAGGAAAGTCGACATTTCAAGTTTACACACCTCATCAGGACCTGCTGCTCTGATGCTCCGTGACTTGCTGTGTTACTCCATTTCCACACTGTATTAAACTTGCCTTTGCTGAACAAGTTCTGCGTTAAGCTCAATCACACCAATAATAATGTCCTCGTCACATTCTGACCATATTGCAGGCCTTAAGAGTAAATGTTGCCAGTCTATTCAACGATATGATATCACAAGTTGGACTAGACTGTTTGCAACCTTGGTATCCTACCTTATGGTGAGCTGCTCCTGACATTTTTATGCTGTAAACCACAAAGACATCTCCTTCCCAGCCCCGTAATAATAGCCATTTCTGCAGCTGCTTCCTCCCACTTGAGATAACAATCTCTATTGTCACTTCCAAATTCAATTATTCTAATTTTTATGATCCCAATAGTAATGGGTAACTTTTTAAACAGTAATGAATTTCACACAAACTGACAGAAATGGCCAAACAAAGCATCTTGTGTTTTAAGAATTTTACTGCAAAAACAGACGAAGATCAACATAGACAAACAAAATGCTTGAATAAAGAAAAGTTACTTTCTCATGAACTAATTAAAACAATTAAGGTATATCTTCCAAGTTTGGCTGTTACACTCTGGCGCAGTGGTGTCAGGATATAAAATTAAGTCAGAAGTCATACCTAATAATCAGGTTCTCTCTTCCCCCCAGGTCAAATCTTGCACTGTCCTTCCTGTCATTCCTCTAAGTCTGAATATTCCAGGAACAAATTTCACCCCCGAGAACTATTTTGGAGATTTCTTGTTCCTTAAGTCCCTAAGAGCCCTATTATTCTTCCTCCCTTTATTTCAAACAGAGAACCAACTTTTACAAGCATTCTGCTTTAGTTTTGAGACAAAAACAGTCCATTCTGTTCTCCACATCAGTAGTTGCATTTATCTCTGTTTTGTCTCCAAAAACCAATGTCCCTTTTTCTGTGTCAGTGTGTGTTGATTTCACTAGGTTTCATTTGGGCTTACTTTCCCAATGACAACCAGTTCCCAAAAAATCTATAACAAAAATTGCTGGAGAAGTTCTGGCAGCATCTGCGGAGAGAAAGTGGAGTCAATATTTCAGGTCCAGTGACCCTTCATCAGAACTGATTGTAGCCAGGAATAGGTGGTGTACATGCTGAAGGCAGGGGTGGTGGGAGTGAGATGATAAGTGGAGACAGAGGGCTATCCCAGGCAGAGATTTGGTATCACCAACAACACCCTTTGCAGAATATCCTGTTTCACCTTATATTAAAGAAGGTATTTTAAAACATATCTATCTTGTAAAAATCCAACATTCATAATCTAACATTCTCCGGAAAGGTTCCCCATTTTCCACCTTCCATAAGTTTAATTTAATCTACAATACTACTAAAATCTTCCCATCTAAAGCCAAGTCTCGACAGTCCAAAATGACTCTTAATCAATCAATTTAAAATTCTTACCCTTAAACTTAACTGTGTCTATTGCATTTTCCTGTTTATTTCTGTAGCCATCCCTAACCCTTCAAATGGCCAAGAACACTGCTTTCTTCTGACTATAGGCTCTAATGCATTTGTCTGATTCGTTACTTGACCATTGCTGGCTCTGTGTTCCAGCATTTAAGTGCTAAGCTCTGAGATTCTGGTCCTGAGTTTCAACACATATTGGGGGCTCATAGTTGGGTGAAATCCTGGCACCACAAACCTGATCTTTAAAAATGGCCATCTGCACTTTGGATATTTGATCTGGAATCGTGGGTTGGATTTGCTATCAGGCCTACTGACCTGGAAAGTGTTTAAGAGGCTGTCACTTCCCAGGCAGGTTGGGTGGAAAGTCGATCTTGGAGCTCCAGCACTGTATTGGAGGATTAAAAATAAAGATTAAAACAGAAAACATTACTCTTGCTTTCTCTCCCCTCACTGCCCTCAATCTCTATGGCTCATTAATGCCACGCTTTGCCCCTGCATCCACATCCGGCCCCTCATACTCTCATGTCAACCGATGCCCATCTACCCATCCCCATGAACGCTATTCCAAACAATTCCCAGCTCTCATGGACCCTCATAGCCTATACGTCCCAATCATTCACATGGCCCTGATAACGTCTATGCCAACTGAATGTCAACTCATATTTCCCCTCACCGTCTTTGACTCTTGCTTCTCGATGCAACTGACTATTTTCCAGCATCAGCTTTTGATATCCCTTCACAATCTGGATATTGTTGACAAGGCCAACAATTGTTGTCCATTATTCATTTACCCTTGAACTGAGTGACTTGTTAGTCCATTTCAGAGGGCATTTATAGGTCAACTGCGTTGCTATACCTCTAGAAAGCCCAGGTAAGGAAGATGGATTTCTTTCCCTAAAGGGCAGTGGTGAATCAAATATTTATCTTACAAATGAATATCCTTGTCATGGTCCTCCAATAGTGACTAGCTTTATGAGGCATATTTTATTATTTGAATTCAAATTACATCAGCTACCCTGATGGGATTTGAACCCACATTCCAGGATGTACACTGAAACTCCGGGAGTTGCTAGTCCAGTGACATTCCCACTATTTAACAATCTTCCTAAGTAGCATCATTAAAGAATAGAAACTTACCAGTCTATTGATCATATCACTATTGTCACGTACACAGAAACACCACGAACTGCAGGTTCCCCTCCAAGCTACACTTATCCTGACTTAGAACTATATCAGCATTCCTTCACTGTCACTGGGTCAAAATCCTGGAGTGTCTTCTTGAAAAGCACAAAGGGTATCTTTACACTTCAAGGACTGCAGCAGTTCAAGACAGCAAATCACCACGAGCTTCACAAGGAAAATTAGGAATGGGTATTAAATGCTGGCCTAGCCAGTGACACCCAAATACCATGAATGTTATGATTTAAAATAAAAATGAAAAGTACAAATGCACATAGGAGAGTAAATATATTTCTATTTCCTAAATTTTAATATTGCAGATTGCACTCAATAGAGAAAAGTACTGTGATTTATAAATAAACATTTTGAGATGCTTGAACATTTTTTGACAATTCAGCACTTGTTGACAATTCTGGAAACTCTGAAGAGTCGATCCTTGTTGATAGAACTTGACAGATTGAACAGTTTCAAAGAGAACAGTGGGTTCATGCACTATTTACTCACAATATTCCCCACTAATAACTGCCCCACTAATCCCAAAATGGCACTTTAACCCCATCCTCTTCCCCAAAGGATCCCTAAGCTTCATCTTCAAGGTGTTCTGGGATGAGGTTTGCAGAGGTACCACAGCACTCCACACAGATACCCTGTCTATCCCAAAGGAATATGCTGAGAATGGACCATCTCTTAACCGGTCTAATCTCCACACTCCAGGGACTCCAAAATCCCCCTTAAGTGGAAGCAACATCATTAAATGACCAGCCGCCTCTGGGAGTCACACTTTGCTTGAAGCTCAGCCCATCTCTAATCCCACTCCAGCAAGACTAAGAGAAGCCAGCTGCAGGTGGACTTGCAATTCTGAACTTTTGCTGGCACTTTTCCCTCATAAGAGACATGCTGTGCCCTGGCAGTAACAGGGAATTGTCTCTAAATTTCTCTGTGTCTTTCCCTTTTAGGATCCCTCTTATAAAACACAACTCTCTTTCATCCACCTTTCAGTCATCCATGGTTTGGTGTCAATTTTTGTCTGATTACGCTTATGTGAAGCACCTTGGGGTATTTTACTCAATTAAAGGCACAATATAAATACAAATGTGACCTGATTTGAGGAAAGCAAAACTAATGTCATCTTAAAGTAGCAGCAGCATAAATGAACACATTTATCTTTTCAGTCAGTGCCCAAGGCTAAAACAACAAGAGAAAGAATGATCTCGTATCAATGTTAACTCATTATGCGTGGTGAACCTTTGACTTGTATTGAGTTTATTGTTTTTAACTTGTCAAACTAAAGCAATGCAGCATAACTAGCAATAGACAATGGCAATAGTTAGTGTTGTGTGCAATCCTCAGAAAATGCAGGATCCGGAAGATGAGCACATATGTTATGAAAGCTGCCAAAAAAATACTACCCAACTAAACCAGTTTACAAAACAGGTGCTGCTTTCAGCCCAGAACAATAGCAGCATTTAACTGCATGCAATGTCTCCTTTATCCGCATTTATCAGCACAGCCACATGCCCATAAAGGAAGCTATTAATGAACAATAAATGTTGCTTGAAGTACATGTTGTTTTTATCAATCACGCACCAAATTTGGGAGTGGGACCTTTGGGAAGTTATGCTACGTTACAGTCACTAGCTTGTGCAAACAAGAACCAAAGTGTCAATCATGTTGACTGATGCACTAGTCGGCTGGTTGATTTTCCTGGATAGTACATTGGTCGATATTGCAGCTGGTCTCAATGCTACTTTGGTAGGAACCAACATTGCCCACTGCAGACAGTGCGGTTCCAATGGTACTGCTCCAAGAAATGATGTACACTACAGCAGTAAAAATGCCTGCCAAGCCCACATAACCATAGGAGAAGCAGCATGTTAGTCTCCCAGCAGTGAGAAAACCTCCTGTGATTAAGTCATAGATGGGAAGGGGCCTGTGGGGAATCTTGCCTGATTGTGTTTACGTGCCAATTAGGCTCACTATTGATCCCACCAGAATTTAGTGTGGGATCATGGATTAAATGTATACCTTTCCAGTGAGTCCTGAAGATCAGCCAACAAACCCCATTGAGTTTACTTGCAGCTTTATGGGAGCTGTTCTTTCTTTCAACAATAGAGTGCCCAGTTGAGAGATCCAGCATCAGGAAATGTGCAGGAGGGAATTGTGTGGACCAGTGACTACCAGAGGCCATGTCTTTGTCATGACGTCAGATTCCCTCATTCCCATAACTGTGGTCCTGGCCCTGTTCTCACACATCTCAGTCCAGGCATCCAATAGGCTTTCTGTATGACTCTATGACTGCATGACTCTTGTGAAGACTCAAGAGCATGACAGCAGCCAACACTGATCATGGAGCTGCTGGCAATGCTGACTATGGACCTGCTTTTTGCCCCAAACTGCAAACTCCAGGGACAGCCTGATTTTGGTCAGTTAAATCTTTGACAAGCATTTAAGTTACTTGGGATAATGGGAACTGCAGATGCTGGAGAATTCCAAGATAATAAAATGTGAGGCTGGATGAACACAGCAGGCCAAGCAGCATCTCAGGAGCACAAAAGCTGACGTTTCGGGCCTAGACCCCTCTGATGAGGGGTCGAGGCCCGAAACGTCAGCTTTTGTGCTCCTGAGATGCTGCTTGGCCTGCTGTGTTCATCCAGCCTCACATTTTATTATCTTTAAATTACTTGGTCCAGGTTTCCCACGTATTTTCCAACTAGTGGGCTACATTCATACTAGTTCCATCAAATTTTGCTCGACAAGGTCTACTTTTCTTGAGTCATTTGCTGGTGAATGTGTAACAGCCTCCTAATATGGGTGGTTGCTTAGGAACCAATTGTTGCCAACCTTCCTTACTTTTTAGTCTATACTTCAAAAAAAAACTGCCACTATTAATTTTAACTTCACCTATCATCTACAATGGAATGTTTTTGCAAATACTTCTGTCTCCTTGAGTTGCCATGGAAAAAGATTGTTTCGTATGTCTTCTTTGTTAAAGGCATTTTCTGTTTTGCTTTGGTTTAGTAGATACTTCAGCGTAGCCTGATTTCTGGTGATTTAACACACACTATTATAATATTTTAGGTGCTACATATACATCACATATAACTGCATGGAAAGAAATCTCGAAGTAAATAAATCATGGAAATCTTTTAATAAAAATGCCAAGAGAATAAAAACTTATACTAAACGAAAACTGCAAATGATATATAATAAATGATTAAAAAAACATTTTCTATTTAATAGCTGCATTGTACCTAGCGGTTTCCTTAGGCTCGCTCCATCAGAGCAACTGGCACAACCACATCATTACTAGATGGGAATTCGGTTTTGGTTAATTTAAGTGTAATATAGTATTTAGATTAAGCTGTCAGTCATTGTAGTCAACAGTATGTGAGATTTAGCCAATAGAATAACTAGAAGATGATGCTGAGTGCAAAACTGGACATGTGGAATGTTGGCCAATTTTCTGGATTTCAACCTCCCCTCCTGCACCCTTCAGCAAGCCAAAAAGAAAATATATATTGGTCTGGAACTAAAACTTTGATTTGGTGACTAAATAACTAACATAACTCCAGTCCCACATGGGTTAAATGCAGCTGCAATGGCTATGCTTCGATTTAAAGAAAAAAATCTCTTAACGGAAATCTCATCTTGCTGCAGATTATCTGACAGGGAAAATACATTTAACTTGTGCTCAAAAGAATAAAGAGGCAGTGGAAAAGGTTTCAGAGAAGGGCAAAAAAGTTGATTGCAGGTTTTAGATAACTGAACCATGGACAAAGGTTCAGGAAGCTAAATATGATTTTCCCTGGTATATGATATTTAGAATGGATATGATCCACGTCTTTGAAATAAGGGAGTGCATTGATATGGTGAATGTAGAAAACGTTTTTACAGAATGCCTGTGATGGAAGAGCACCATAGGACATAATTATAGCCTTCAAGAGCCCTGTACAAATCTTAGATTAAGAAATAACTTCTTTGGACTCAAATTTCTATACTTCTGCTGCAGACTGCTATCCAGTGGTAAATACTGAATCAACTGAAATATTCATATGGAAATGACTTGTCTTCTACTCTATCAGAGAGTGGGGAAGATGGAATTAGGAGAGAAGAATATAATAAATGGACCAAATTCTTCAACAGTAACTAAAACAACAACATAATGATGCTACCAAACAGGACTACTTGCACACTAAACAGCATAAGCAGCAAGTGATTGACAGAGCTAAATGATACCACAACCAACGAATCAGATCTAAGTTCTGTAGTCCTGTCACATCCAGTTGTGAATGGTGATGGACAATTCAACAACTCACGGAGGGAAGACACTCCACAAATATCTCCATCCTCAATCGTGGAAGAGACTAGTACGTCAGTGCAAAAGGTAAACTTTTGCAGCAATTTTCAGCCGGAAGTGTCTGGTGAATAATCAATTTTGGCTTCCGTTGGTGGTCCCCAGCATCATAAATGCCTGTTTTCAGCCAATTTGATGTACAGCACGTGATATCAAGAATCAGTCGGAGGGACTGGAAACTGCAAAGGCAGCTGGCCCTGACATAGCTCTGACAATAACACTGAAGAATATGCTCTGGAACTTGCTGCTTTTCTAGCCAAGCTGTTTCAATATGGTTACAACACTGGCATCTACCCGACAAGGTGAGCAAGGATGGCACGATGATCAGTGGTTAGCACAATTATCTCACAGTGCCAGGGACATCAGTTTGATTCCAGCCTTGGGTGTCAGGCTGTGTGGAGTTCGCACCTTCTCCCCGTGTCTGTGTATGTTTCCTTCAGGTGCTCCAGTTTCCCCCTGCGGCCCAAACAAATGCAGGTTAGGTAAATTGGCCATGCTAAATTCCCCTTAATGTGCAAGCTAAATGGATTAGCCATAAAAGAAGCAGGGTTGCAGGAATTCAGATACGTCTGGGTGGAATTCTTTTCAGAGGTCACTGTGGACTCAATGAGCTAAAGAGCCTGCTTCCACACTGTAGGAATTCTATGAATCTCTGAAAATTGTCCAGATGTGTCCTTTACACAAATTGGTGAACAATCCAAGCTGGCCAATTACCATTCCTTCAGTTCACTCTCGATCATCAGTAAAGTGATAGAACATGGTATCAAGCAGAACCTGCTCAGTGACACCCAGTTTGGGTTCTGCCAGGACCACTTAGCTCCTGACCTCATGACAGCTTTGGTTCAAACATGGACAAAAGAGTTGAATTCCAGAGGTAAGGTGAGAGTGACTGCCCTTGACATCAAGATTGCAGTCAACCAAGCATGGCATGAAGGTGCCCTAGCAAAACCTGGCACGTAGGAAGATGGCTGTGGCTGTTGGAAGTCAGTCATCTCAGCTGTAGGATATCTCGGCAGGAATTCCTCAAGGTAATATCCTTGCCCCAAGTATCTTTAGTTGCTTCATCAATGACCTTCCCTCCATCGAAAAGTCAGAATTAGGGATGTTCGCTGATGACTGCACAATGCTTAGCACCATTCATGACTCCTCAGATACTGAAGCCATCAGTGTTCAAATGCAACAAGACCTGAACATTATCCAGTGGCAGTTAACATTCATGGAACTCAAATGCCAGGCAACGGCCATCTTCAATAACAGACCACCCCTTGATATTAAATGGTGTTACCATCACTAAATGCCCCACTATCAATATCCCTGGGGTTACCACGGACTAAAAACTCAGTTGGACTTGCCACATAAATACAGTGCCTATAACAACAGGTCAGAGGTTAGGAACTGCAGTGAGTAATTCAGTTCCTGACTGAAAAGGCCTATTAATCACCTACAAGGCACAAATCAGGAGTATGATGGAATACTCCCCTCTTGCATGGATGGGTGCAGCTCCAGTGACACTCAAGAAGCTTGACATCATCCAAGACAAAGCATCAACTTGATTGGCACCACATCCATAACCATCCATTCCTTCCACCACCAATGCTCATAGCAGTAGTATGTGAGGAGTTGTGAATAGTGATGAACCTCACCAATGGTCATCAGTGAACATCCCCAGTGTTGACCTAATGATGAAGGGAAGGTAATTGATGAAGCAGCTAAAGATGATTGGGCTGAGGACACTACCCTGAGGAACTCCTGCAGAAATGTCCTAGAGCTGAGATGATTGACCTCCAACAACCACAACTATCTCCCTTTATGTCAGGTATGATTCCAATCAATGCAGGCTTTGCCCCCTGATTCCCATTGACCCTAGTTTTGCTGGGGTTCCTTAATGCCACTCTTGGTCAAGCATAGCCTTGATCTCAAGTGCTGTCACTCTCACCTCAAATCTGGAATTCAGCTCTTTTGACCATGTTTGAATCAAGGATGTAATGAGATCAGGAGCTGAGTGGCCCTGGCAGAACCCAGACTGGGCGTCACTGAGCAGGTTATTGCTGAGCAGATGCTGCCTGATAGCACTGTTGATAACACCTTCCATTACTTTACTGATGATTGAGAGTAGACCATTGAGACAATAAATGGCCAGGTTGGATTTATCCTGCTTTTTGTGTAAAGGACATATCTAGGCAATTGTTCACATTGTTGGATACATTGCTGATGTAGTGGAAGAACTTAGCTCGGGAAGCAGCGAGTTTTGGAGCACACATCTTTGTTATTATTGCTGGAATGTTATCAGTGCCCATAGCCTTTGCAATGTCCAGTTCCTCCAATTGTTTCTTGATATCATGCAGAGTGAATTGAATTGGCTGAAGACTAGCAAATATGATGCTGGGTGTCTCTAGGCAAGAATAATTTGTTTGGCAATTCTGGTTGAAGATCGTTGTGAATGACTCAGCCTTATATTTTGCACTAACGTGCTGGGATCCCCCATTATTAAGGATGAAGGTGTTTGTGGAGCCTTCACCTCCAATGAATCATTTAATTGCCCATCACCATTCAGAATTAGATGTGACAGGTCTGCAGAACTTAGATCTGATTCATTGGCTGTGAAATCTGTCTAATTAATTCTGTCTACCACTTGCTCTGCTGATGCTGTAGCTTTACCAGATTGACACCTCATTTTTAGGGATGCTTTGTGCTGCTGATGACATGCCCTCCTGCACTCATCATGTAAGAAAACTATAAGCTTGAAGTAATCGAAATAGCCTTCTTGAGCATTAGGACCCCACTCTTAAAGAGCAAGTGTGGGAATATTTCAAGTTTCAATGGATCTCATTTTGATACTATGAAAATGAATTTAACTAAAATATTGACATATCTTCGGTACAATATTCTCAAAAACTTTTTTTTTGTTGTCTAATGGTGAGTTTTAAGGTGATTCTAAAAATATTTTTCTTCATGTTTTACAGCTGACCCACTTTAGTCAAGGCCATTGTGATGTTTTTCTGGAGCTCCTAGTGAGGTGCTATGTTTGATAAAGGTTCTCAGGTGTTGAAGCTGCGAGTACATTCTCACAAAAGTTATCCTGTATAGAATTCTGGCCATAAAATG
Organism: Stegostoma tigrinum; assembly: GCF_030684315.1. Classification (NCBI taxonomy): domain Eukaryota; kingdom Metazoa; phylum Chordata; class Chondrichthyes; order Orectolobiformes; family Stegostomatidae; genus Stegostoma; species Stegostoma tigrinum. Next base: position 29,686,184 of record NC_081370.1, on the reverse strand, counting down.
TGAGGCTGGATGAACACAGCAGGCCAAGCAGCAAAGCAGGAGCTCAAAAGCTGACGTTTTGGGCCTAGACCCTTCATCAGAGAGGGGGATGGGGAGAGGGAACTGGAATAAATAGGGAGAGAGGGGGAGGCGGACCGAAGTGGAGAGTAAAGAAGATAGGTGGAGAGAGTGTAGGTGGGGAGGTAGGGAGGGGATAGGTCAGTCCAGGGAAGACGGACAGGTCAAGGAGGTGGGATGAGGTTAGTGGGTAGCTGGGGGTGCGGCTTGGGGTGGGAGGAAGGGATGGGTGAGAGGAAGAACCGGTTAGGGAGGCAGAGACAGGTTGGACTGGTTTTGGGATGCAGTGGGTGGGGGGGAAGAGCTGGGGTGGTTGTGTGGTGCAGTGGGGGGAGGGGACGAACTGGGCTGGTTTAGGGATGCAGTAGGGGAAGGGGAGATTTTGAAACTGGTGAAGTCCACATTGATACCATATGGCTGCAGGGTTCCCAGGCGGAATATGAGTTGCTGTTCCTGCAACCTTCGGGTGGCATCATTGTGGCACTGCAGGAGGCCCATGATGGACATGTCATCTAGAGAATGGGAGGGGGAGTGGAAATGGTTTGCGACTGGGAGGTGCAGTAGTTTGTTGCGAACTGAGCGGAGGTGTTCTGCAAAGCGGTCCCCAAGCCTCCGCTTGGTTTCCCCAATGTAGAGGAAGCCGCACCGGGTACAGTGGATGCAGTATACCACATTGGCAGATGTGCAGGTGAACCTCTGCTTAATGTGGAATGTCATCTTGGGGCCTGGGATAGGGGTGAGGGAGGAGGTGTGGGGACAAGTGTAGCATTTCCTGCGGTTGCAGGGGAAGGTGCCGGGTGTGGTGGGGTTGGAGGGCAGTGTGGAGCGAACAAGGGAGTCACGGAGAGAGTGGTCTCTCCGGAAAGCAGACAGGGGAGGGGATGGAAAAATGTCTTGGGTGGTGGGGTCGGATTGTAAATGGCGGAAGTGTCGGAGGATAATGCGTTGTATCCGGAGGTTGGTGGGGTGGTGTGTGAGAACGAGGGCGATCCTCTTGGGGCGGTTGTGGCGGGGGCGGGGTGTGAGGGATGTGTTGCGGGAAATATGGGAGATGCGGTCAAGGGCGTTCTCGATCACTGTGGGGGGAAAGTTGCGGTCCTTAAAGAACTTGGACATCTGGGATGTGCGGGAATGGAATGTCTTATCGTGGGAGCAGATGCGGCGGAGGCGGAGGAATTGGGAATAGGGGATGGAATTTTTGCAGGAGGGTGGGTGGGAGGAGGTGTATTCTAGGTAGCTGTGGGAGTCGGTTGGCTTGAAATGGACATCAGTTACAAGCTGGTTGCCTGAGATGGAGACTGAGAGGTCCAGGAAGGTGAGGGATGTGCTGGAGATGGCCCAGGTGAACTGAAGGTTGGTGTGGAAGGTGTTGGTGAAGTGGATGAACTGTTCGAGCTCCTCTGGGGAGCAAGAGGCCGCAACTTTCCCCCCCCAGTGATCGAGAACGCCCTTGACCACGTCTCCCGTATTTCCCGCAACACATCCCTCACACCCCGCCCCCGCCACAACCGCCCCAAGAGGATCCCCCTCGTTCTCACACACCACACCACCAACCTCCGGATACAACGCATTATCCTCCGACACTTCCGCCATTTACAATCCGACCCCACCACCCAAGACATTTTTCCATCCCCTCCCCTGTCTGCTTTCCGGAGAGACCACTCTCTCCGTGACTCCCTTGTTCGCTCCACACTGCCCTCCAACCCCACCACACCCGGCACCTTCCCCTGCAACCGCAGGAAATGCTACACTTGTCCCCACACCTCCTCCCTCACCCCCATCCCAGGCCCCAAGATGACATTCCACATTAAGCAGAGGTTGACCTGCCAATGTGGTATACTGCATCCACTGTACCTGGTGCGGCTTCCTTTACATTGGGGAAACCAAGCGGAGGCTTGGGGACCGCTTTGCAGAACACCTCCGCTCAGTTCGCAACAAACTACTGCACCTCCCAGTCGCAAACCATTTCCACTCCCCCTCCCATTCTCTAGATGACATGTCCATCATGGGCCTCCTGCAGTGCCACAATGATGCCACCCGAAGGTTGCAGGAACAGCAACTCATATTCCGCCTGGGAACCCTGCAGCCTAATGGTATCAATGTGGACTTCACCAGTTTCAAAATCTCCCCTTCCCCTACTGCATCCCTAAACCAGCCCAGTTCGTCCCCTCCCCCCACTGCACCACACAACCAGCCCAGCTCATCCCCCCCACCCACTGCATCCCAAAACCAGTCCAACCTGTCTCTGCCTCCCTAACCGGTTCTTCCTCTCACCATCCCTTCCTCCCACCCCAAGCCGCACCCCCAGCTACCCACTAACCTCATCCCACCTCCTTGACCTGTCCGTCTTCCCTGGACTGACCTATCCCCTCCCTACCTCCCCACCTACACTCTCTCCACCTATCTTCTTTACTCGCCATCTTCGGTCCGCCTCCCCCTCTCTCCCTATTTATTCCAGTTCCCTCTCCCCATCCCCCTCTCTGATGAAGGGTCTAGGCCCGAAACGTCAGCTTTTGTGCTCCTGAGATGCTGCTTGGCCTGCTGTGTTCATCCAGCCTCACATTTTATTATCTTGGAATTCTCCAGCATCTGCAGTTCCCATTATCTCTTAGAATTCTGACCACCTTTGTTTCCAAAATCTGATTCCTAGAAGCTCACAGCATCTGGCTAGAAGCAATAGTGTCCATTTCATTCGTGATTTACTTTTGCAGCCTATTAATAAATGGGCCTAAGCCACTAATGATGGACCCTTTGATCAATATTTACTTCTCATATTCAATTATTTGGATTGGTTCCATCCTGAATGGCATGGAATGATTCAATTCCAATTAGAATGGATCATGAGACTATTATTATAAGACATCTGCAGTATTTAGCATCCATCCTGAGTCCCATCTCTGCAATTCAACAATTCCAAAAAAAAGTTCACAGAACTCTATACATTTCCTGTCAGATTTCTGGGACACACACTTTCTTCTTCAGGAAACCCAAGCTAACAGTTCAACATAAGATCATATTTTTATCTAACTCTACAAAGAATAAAAGACAATAAGGAATACTTTCTGTGACATGATACGATTAAGGGAACTTTGAAGAGTTTAAAAAGTGCCAAAGGGGTTCTACGTTTATGAGAGCTTGAAATTGTGATGCAGTCTATAACAATTGGGCCTAGTTTTGTTTTGCAATCTGTGCAATCTTTAAATTAATGTTATTCAGTTTTCCAGGAAAGAGGGCTTATTTTCAGTTCAAACCTCTTAGCCATATACAATTTATTTTGACAAAAGTCAGGTACCTTCATCTTGATAGCGAGTGTTTGATTTTACTTTGCTTTAGTCCCAGCAAGGCCGATATTTACTGTCCATTCCAATTTGGCCTTGAGTAGCTAGTATTGAACTAAGTTGGGATTGTGGAGGAGATGCTTTTCCTATGTATTTGGGCCATTTTGTGAGGACACAACTGAAGAAACCTTCGGAACGTGCAACAGTGTATACTGTAGTTACTGTACCCATTAATACTGTGACAACAAGAGCAGGTCAGAGGCTAGGAATCCTGCAGCAAATAACTCATGTCTCGATTCCCCAAAGTCTGTCCACCATTTACCAGATACAAGTCAGACATGTGATGGAATACTTCCACTTACCTGGATGGATGCTGCTCCAATAACACTCAAGAAGCTTAGCTGGGACAAGGTAGCCTGCTTGATTAGCAACACATCCATAAGCATCCACTCTCTCCATCACCACCGCTGCTCAGTAGCAGCAGAGTGTACTATTGTACAAGATGAGCTACAGAAATTCGCCAAAGTTCCTCAGGCAGCAGCTTCTAATCTCAGGACCAGTTCCATCTACAAGGACAAGGGCAGCAAATGGATGGGAACACCATCACCTTCAAGTTCCTGACCAAGCCACTCAGCATCCAGATTTGGAAATATATTGCCGTGGCTTCACTATCGCAAGGTCAAAATCCTGGAATTTCTTCCCTAACAGCATTGTGGCTGAACCTACAGCACATGAGCTACATGGTTCAAGAAAGTAGTTCATCATCATCTTCTCAGGGCAATTAGGGACAGGCAGTAAATTCTTGCCAGCCAATTGCGCCCACATCTCATGAGTCTTTTTTTTAAGTGCAGCCAATCAGCAAATGGGGTTATTCTATCACACTGCTGATTTATGCCTGGTGATACAGAAGAGTCACTAGCTACAGAATACTTCTGGCAGCAACTTCATTTGAATCAAACAAACACCAAGGATTTTGGAGAAACTTAGTGGGTCCAGCTGCGTCTGTAGATCGAGGAACCAATTTGAGCCCAAAAAGACTTCTTCAGAGTTGCATTTGTGCAGCTACTCCAGTTCAATATTAATTGGATGGCAATGCTGATAGTAGGGATTTAGTGACAGTAATACTATTTGCTTGTTGAAAATGCTAAGTGCCTGGAACTTTGTTGGTGCAAATGTTGCTTGCCATTTATTAGCCCAACCTGAGTCTAGTGAAGTACTCACAACATGCGGGTAATAAATTGTCAATGGATTGGTTCCATCCTGAATGACATCATTTCCAAATTTTAAGTTTAGGGAAACTGATAGATGATTCAGTTTGAGATAGTTGGGCTTAGATAACAGTTTTCAGGTGATCATGCAACATTGTTCTGGGGCTAAGATTATTCATTTCTGACTGTATTCTTTGCGCCAGGCACTGTGTTCAAATTTACAGCTCCTTGATTCCCTTCCGCAATGAACTAGAATTTCGGGTTTCAACTTATTGCTGAAGTCAAACAGATGAAAAGTGCTAACAAACAAAGTGCATGGAGCTAGGAGCTTCTCCATTCATATATGTGCATTCAACTCAAAAGCCCTATTATCTATACCCTTGTACAAGGGCTGTAATTTTTAATCTCATTTAAATGCAGAATATTCTCCGAGAACCGCTTTTTGTCTGACAAATTAACATAAACATTCACTTATTTTTGTTTACAAAAAGGAGAATGTCACTATCGCTTCAATGAGTTGAGTTTACATAACTGCTTTAATGAGTTTCCTTTTCAGTTACATTCCTCTCTTTACAAAAATCAGGCTTCCTATTGTGTTATAAATAACAGGGGCAAATAAAACTCCCGAGTCGAACATCACAGCAGCAGTAACATTGAAGTGTAGATTCAGACAACTTTAGTCGAGATTCAAAACTGTTAATGTATTATTGTATGTATTGGGAAGGCTTCTTCATAAAAACAGATTTTTGTTTTGAAATCATCTTTCTCATTATTGTTGTAAGGGAGTGTGCTTTTTCTTGGAAGATACAATTTTGAAGTTTCCTTTACCTGACTGATTTCTTTTATAAACACTGGAACCCTCTACAGAATACTATCTGTCTTTTGTCGAAAAAAAGTCGGTAGACAGGCAAGTTACGCAACTTCCATAATTTCAGTTTCCAGCAAGTGGGACGAAAAGTGACAATGAAACTTTTGTGGAACATAAAGAACTCCCTGTCTGATCAATTAAAACAAAATTATTTCTTAGGACACAGATGTCCTTAGCTATATCAATATTGCTTTCTCATTCCCAACTGCCCAACATGCTCTTAAGAGCCAGAGATAATGGGAACTGCAGATGCTGGAGATTCCAAGATAATAAAATGTGAGGCTGGATGAACACAGCAGGCCAAGCAGCATCTCAGGAGCACAAAAGCTGACGTTTCGGGCCTAGACCCTTCCTGAAACGTCAGCTTTTGTGCTCCTGAGATGCTGCTTGGCCTGCTGTGTTCATCCAGCCTCACATTTTATTATCATGCTCTTAAGAGCCATCCACTTTACTGTAGGTCTGGAGTCCCATGCAGGCTAGACCAGGTAAAAGTGGCAGATTTTGTTTGGTACAGGTGATGAATAAACAAGCTGGGCTTTTATGACAAATCGACAGTGGTTACCACGAGGTGACTTATTATTTCAATTTTTTAAAAAATTGAATTTAAATTTCTCCACTTGACATATTGGGTTCAAACTGATGACCCCAGAATATTAGCCTGAGGTTTTGGATTACTAATCCAGAGACATCATCACCACATTACCAACTCCCCTGATTCATGAACTATTTAGAGGGTTCTGAGATGAGAAATCAAGATGTAATCATCTGTTTTGAAGCAATAATCACTATGGACATGAATTAATAGAATCTCTCTGAAATGCACAAATTAGCAGAATGTTTCATGTGTGTTAGCATGTGTTGTGATGGGAATACTTGATTGTTCAGATCCCAGAGTGAAACCTGGATTGAAAGAACAAAAGTTTATTTTTGCAGTTTGTTGCTGTGGTGGTGAATCATTAAAACATATTCATGTAAGGCTACCAATATTCTTCAATACAAAAGGAAAGGAAGGTGATTTATAGAAATGATAGCTTGGAATCAGCTTAACATAAACAACAAAACAAAATTTCAAATAAAATTTCGACCTGTTTCCCCAGCTACAACCTTTGTAGCTACTCAGCACACAGAAGTGTCACTCTTCTCTCAAATTTTTAATTTCCTATTTCACTGGGCCTTTCCAGTTTTCCTTTGTGGGCTTGTGAGGCAGTTTTATGATTTATGCCAGCCCAAACCTCCTTTTCAGTTCTGATGGCCAAATCCTCCTTTCTGTTCTGACAATTTCAAAACTGCTATAACTTGGAGGCTTGACAAACTAATACCATTCTGTTCGGATGAAAACTGTTCTCATGAACTGAAAACATTATTCTTTTACTCACAGAAAGCTGTTGCCCTGGACTGAACTCTTGACTCTTCTGATCTAAAGTCAAATCCAAACTAATGGCCCCTGGTCTGATTTCTATGTCAGATGATCCTTCCAAGGTATCATCTATCCTCACTACTATCATTGATTCCTTGATTTTGATCAATGTTGTGATCAGCTCCATTTCAATTTCTATCTTGTTTGAAAACCCTATAGCCAGAAATCTTTAGCTGTCAATCCTATTCATCTTTCAGCTAGGCCTAGGCCATAGCAAACATATTATACCCCCATATGTTTATCTAGTTAATATTAAAGCTGATATAGATTTATTTTTTTGTTAAGTAAAAGGTGCTAAGGGATGTAGGCCAGAAGCAGGTAAATGGAGTTCGGCCACAGATCGGGCAGGATCTCATTGAAGGGCAGATCAGGCTCAGTGGGCCAAATGACCTACTCCTGTTCCTATGTTCTGTGCATCAGCTCATCTGTCTTATTCCTCAAGCAACTTGCATTGAAATAAATTCTGCCTTCTTAAAGTTGTTTCTTTCTAACCCAGTTTATGTTTCCTCTGCTTTCCAGACTAGGTAATTTACACTTTAACTTCTAATTCTATCTCAGCTTCTCTCCCTTCTAAACTCCTTGTGAGTCTCCTATCCACTGGCCAACCTAAATGCACTCCAACAACATTAGCAAGCCTCCCCAAAATGAAGTTATTCCCATTCCTGTTCTGGCGTAACCCATCCAACTTGTACATTTGCAACTCCCCTCTCCAGAAATGGTCACAATACCTCAGGAACCTAAAAGCTTCCCTCCTGCACCGTGTCTCTAGCAATGCAGTCATCTGCACTATCTGCACATTCACTACTATGTGTCTCTGGAAGTAATTTGGAGATTACTACCTTTGAAGTCCTGCTTTCCAATTTCTTGCCTACCACCTTAAAGTCTGATTGAAGAACCTCATTTCTTTTTCTTCCTATCACATTGGTCCCAGTTTGGATCACACCCTTTAGGTTGCTCACCCCCCCCTTTCAATATGTCCTGCAGCCTTTCCATGACATTCATTAACCAGAAGGCAACCTACCATCATGGAGTCACGCTTTTAGCTGCAAAAATGCCTGTCTACTTGACCCACTACTGTCCTTCCACACTTCTTGCTCTTTCATAGTGAAATAAGTAAATTATAAAGAAAATACTATGCTTCCATTGTAATAATACATGTTATATCTAATTGCTGACAGTAATTGGGAGACTAATTGCAAAAGCAGGAATGCTTATGGAATCTTCAAATGTCACCTGATGAGAAGAGACATAGTCCATCAGGTGATAGTTCCATCTGAGTAGCATAATAACATTTTTTGTGTTGTTCACCAATATTTGAATGGCTGGTAAATAAGGTATTCAGAAAACATCAGCTAAAACACCAAACCATTCTTATTGACTAAGACTGCATATAGATAAGCAAGATGCATAAATATCTGCAAATGCCAAGTACTGGGAAAAATGCACACGTCATTGAAACTTTGTTCTTAATCCCAATACCAACTTCTTAAGAATTGTTTTGCAAGGCATTGTGTAGGACCTTTACATAAAATCAGAAGTAGGAATCAGTATCTTTTAAAAACTATGTGTGTTTTAATAAGAATTCCTGAGGCAGTGCCTTTAGGAAAATCAAGGCAAAAACCATGTTGGGAAAGTTAGTTCAATTTTGTTTTACCAGGCAAGTATTTCCCAAAGAAGTATAATAAAATCAAAGTTCAAACTTTGTCACAAATATTCAAAGCAATAATGAATAGTTTGGGAGTAAAACAATTTCGTTTCTCACCTTATCATCTGCAATGTCAAGGAGTATCAGGAAGATGGCATTAAAATTTGAAGACCATGATGAGAGCTGGTTATTGGGAATATCCTAAAGATTGTGATAAAGGATTCCCTTGTTACTTTTTGCTATGAGGGCTGCTCATAATGAATCCACACAACCAGTCCTTTTGAACTGCTAGACTGGCATGAAGTTAAATGACTACTGAAATGAATTAAAGAAAATTTTAAAAGTCAAAACTTAGAGATGACACCTCTGACCCATGTGAACCATAGCATCCTATGGTTTTGGAAACAGGCCATTCAGCCCAACAAGTCCACGCCAACACTCTAGAGAGCATTCAACCCAGACCCATCCCCCTACCCTATCCTTATAACCCTGCATTTCCTATGGCTAATCCATGGCTAAACTTAAATGAGTATGCCACCACCATCATCAACTTCATTAGCAAATACATGGAGGACTGTGTACTAAAGTAGTCAATCCAAGTGCTACCCAACCATAAACCTTAGATGAACCAGGAAGTCCACTCCCTACTGAAGACCAGATATGCAGCATTCAAGTCAGGTGACCTGGACCAATATAGCAAATCCAGATGTCACCTCCGCAGTGCCATCAGGGAGGCCAAGAGGCAGTACCAGACCAAGCTAGAGGCCCAGACCTACCAAATAGACCCCTGCTGTATTTGGTAGGGCCTAGACATCATTGCAGGGTACAAAATGAAACAACGTAAGATGGCAGACATTGACACATCCCTCCCTGACTCGCTCTTTGCTTCCTATGCTCAGTTTGAGCAGAATACCAGTGGCATGGCAATGCCTGCCCTCCAAGGCCAGACACACTTGTTCCCTCTGTCACTGCTTCAGACATCAGATCAGTTTTCCTGGGAGTCAACCCTAGAACTCAGTGGGCCTGGATGGTGTGCCTGGCTGAGCACTCAGATCCTGTGCAGACCACCTGGCGGAGATATTCACCAACATCTATAACCTCTCCCTCCTTTAAGTCAAAGTCCCCACCTGCTTCAAGAAGATGACCATCATCCCTGTACCAAAGAAAACACATGCAGTGTGCCTTAATGACTCCTGCCCAGTGGCTCTGACTTCGATAACCATGAAATGCTTCAAGAGGTTGATCATGGCCCACATCAACTCCAGTCTCCCAACCTGCCTCAATCCCCTACAATTTGTTTACTGACCTAACAGATCCACAGGGGATGCTATATCCCAAGCCTTGCATTCATTTCTGGAACTTCTGGACAACAAAGGACATCGACATCAGACTCCTGGTTATTGACTACAGCTTAACCATTGTCCCCTCCAGACTGATCTCAAAACTGCGTGACGTTGGTGTTGGCTCCAACCTCTGCAACTGGATCCTCAGTTTTCTGACCCATTGACCACAGTCAGTAAGGATGGGTAACTGCACCTCCTCCACAATAACACTCCACATTGGAGCCCCCAAAGGATGCATCCTCAGCCCCCTACTGTACTCCCTGTACACCTATGAATGTGTTGCCAAATTCCAAACAAATGTCATCTACAATTTTGCTGACAACACCACAGCAATGGGACACACATCTAACAATAATGAGTCAAAATACAGAAGGGAGGTAGAAGGCTTGGTGACATGGTGCAATGAAAACAATCAGTCTCTCAACATTAGCAAAACAAAAGAACTGCTCATTGACTTTGGAAAGATAGAAGGAGAATGCACCCCCATCTACATCAAAGGAACTGAGGTTGAGAGAGTGAAGAGCATCAAGTTCCTTGGAGTGGCGATAACTGATTATCTGTCGTGGACTTCCCAAATAAATGCGACAGTGAAGAAGGCACAACAACATCCCTTCCTTAGGTGGCTCAGGAAATTTGGCTTATCCCTAAGGTCCCTCATCAACTTCTACAGATGCGCAATTGAAAGCACACCGTCTGGATGAATAATGACCCAGTATGGCAACTATTCTTCCAGGGCTGTAAGAAGCTGGTGTGCATAGCCCAGACCATCATGGAAGCTGACCTTCCAGCCATGGACTCTATTTGCACAGCTCACTGCCACGGAAAGGCGGCCAACATCAGCAAAGACCCATGGCACCCCGGTTATGCTCTCCTACAACCCCTTCTGTCAGGCAGAAGATACAGAAACCTGAACACACACACACACACAAAAGCAGGTTCCGGAGCAGCTTCTTTCTGGCTGTTATTAGACTGTTGAATGGACTCTAGCCTAAAATAATGTAACCTGTGATGTCACCTGTATGCCTCTAAATCTTTTTGATCTGTACATCCTTTCCTTGCTGTGATCTGCCTGTACTGCTCGTGAACAAAAATTTTCACTGTATTTCAGTACATGTGCCAATAAATCAATTAATCACCTCACTTACACATCCCTGGACACTGTGGGCAATTTAGCACAAGCAATCGACCTAATTTGCTCATCTTTGGATTGTGAGAGGAAACCAGAGCACCCTGAATGAAACCCACGCAGACATGGGGAAAACGTGTAAACTCCACACAGACAGTCACTTAAGGCTGGAATTGAATCCTGGGCCACTGGTGCTGTGAGCCACCATGCCACACCTTTGTTTATTTTCTTTCAGAAACTTTACATTGTGTATAAGTTGGCCAAAAAACATCTGAAGAGTGTTCAACAAGCAATGAAGGCTAGGGTAGATAAAGATGTTAGAGCTTGGAGTGTTGTTGCTCGAGACACTGTGTTAGTCCTGATAGCTGTCTCTGGTGGAGAATTAAAAGTTAGGTTCACTGGACCTTATCAAATCAAAAAGAAACTCAATGTTGTGAATCATGTGGTGCATTTGAATGAGTGCCAACAGATGTATTTAACTTTGGAAAAATAAATTTGGGATTTGGCAGTGAACCTCTAATATTTTGAATTCTACATGACCAGTGACTCTGTAGAGACTTTTATTTGTATGGATCATTTGTATGGATTTGCCTTTTCATAACAACAATTTGAGACTGTTCCATTGGAGTTTAAGGCTTGCAACAATACAATTTGAAAATCTCTCATATACAAGAGACAACATCATAAAGCATATTTTATCAAGAGTAACTCTTAAGGACAAAAAAAATGTCATGATCAAAATGGACATGTGTACAACATGCTTATTGTGGATGTAAGGTGCATTTGTGCATTTAAGGTAAATATTTTGTGACTGACAAAGTAAAAACAGTATAAATGGAATAGGTGTAGCAGTAAGAGATGATAAAAAACGAAATTGCTTCTTAAAATAACTTTTCATTCTTCTCTCTATGACTAAAGTCTTATAATACTACTCAGAAAAAATAGATTACAGTTTTCAGATTTGCGATGGTCAGAAGCCAAAGACAGCACTACCAATTGCATGGGGTTAGCTAAATGACTAGCAAGCCCCAGGGCAATAATGGCTAAGGGTTTTGCTGACTTAACGTTCATAACACTGAGAGAGATGGGCCCAGGAGTAGGATTATTCAGACAGAAAAGGGTTCATTTAGAAAAAAGAGGTCCTTAACGCCAGAAGTGTGATGTTAGCAGTCCAAGCAGCCATAGCAAAGGAAAAAATGTTCAGTTGCCTGGAAGAAAGACTTGGATGAAAGTCAGTGGGGGTATCAGAAGGGCAACATTCTACAAGACTATAGAAGATATGAGTTGAAGGAATATATGTTACGTCGTGAGTGAACTGAATTAGCTACTTGTTTAAAGGTCTCAGGAAGAGACATTAATTAAATAACAATAGGTGAATGCGGAAATTTGTTAAAACATGCAGGTTATTTCTGTGACAGCTAATAAAGGGCTTTAAATATACAGAATGACTCTTCACTCAGAGTTTAGTCTTGGTTTTAGTGTATGGTTGTTTTAGGTGTAAAAGGGCTAAATCTGTTTGATATCTCTATTAAGACCATTTCAAATCATTCTTTGATATTGTAACACAGCTTGAGTTTTCTTTTGTGTATATGTTTTAATGTTCTTTTACTAAAAGTACACTGGCTTGGCAGCCTGTTGTGAATATGCTTAATGACTAACTTCCATGTTAAACAAAACATGTAAATAATGTTGTATCAGAGATAATGGGAACTGCAGATGCTGGAGAATTCCAAGATAATAAAATGTGAGGCTGGATGAACACAGCAGGCCAAGCAGCATCTCAAGAGCACAAAAGCTGACGTTTCGGGCCTAGACCCTTCATCAGGGTCTAGGCCCGAAACGTCAGCTTTTGTGCTCTTGAGATGCTGCTTGGCCTGCTGTGTTCGTCCAGCCGCACATTTTATTATCATGTAAATAATGTTATAGTCTATCAAGCCAGGTCTCACTCTGGGTTCTGATTTGAGCAGTATTGCCATTAGTTGCAATTATATAACATTTCGTTTACCTAAGGAAACATGCCCAAGTAAATTCATCACAAGCTTCGAATGTAAATAGTGGGACATCCTAATTTTTAGGTTATTCAATTTGGCCCTTTTACTTCCTAAATTTGATGAGGAAAAGGCAGAGGCAGTTTTCAGTTCCTTTGGAAATGTTGGCACAGCAGCTACAGTGGCCAAAGGACATCTGGACTCTGCAGAGCAAGTTAACAGACAAAATTCCCAAAGTTAGCTGCCTATCGCTTAATGAGAGTTCAGCAAGTTAGTGAGGTGGCAAAAAATCAGCACATATGAAATGTGGTCATAGGAGTATGATCTAAGGTGACCTCTCCAAGATCTTTTAAAACATGGAAATCTGTTCACAACTGCGTCCAGGAGAGTAGCTGAATTAAATAGTTCAATATAGATCTCAGTGAATCTGTGTGTGTGTGTGTGTGTGTGTGTGTGTGTGTGTGTGTGTGTGTGTGTGTGTGTGTGTGTGTGTGTGCGCGTGTGTGTGTGTGTGTGTGTGTGTGTGTGCGCGTGTGCGCGTGCGGTTCTGTGTATGCATCCTGTAATTTTGACAAACGTATCTTGTTCATTGTTTAACTTTAAGAAACATGCCTAAGCAAATTCTTCATAGCTGTAAAACATACATAGTCAGAACTCACAGGATAGCCTAACCTAAATTCTAAAGATTTAAAAGTATTACAATCAAAAGAGTGAGAGACTGGAGGATTCATTTCATCTCTCCTCACCTGCTCATAACATGAATGCAACAATGGGTTTTGGCTCCATTGGTGTCCCAATAATGGGAGGGAATGGCTTCATGGTATTATTACTTGACCGTTAATCCACAGGCCCAGAGAATGTTCTAGGGATCTGGATTCAAATCTCACCATGGCAGATGGTGGAATTTAAATGTAATAAAAATCAGCAATTGAGAGTCTAATGATGTTTGTGAATCCATTGTCAATTGTCAAGTGAAAAATCCATTTGGATCACTAATATCCATTAGGGAAAGGAAACTGCCATCACTAGCTGGTCTGGCCTACATGTGACTCCAGATCCCCATGGTTGACTCTTAGCTGCCCTCTAGGCAATTAGGGCTGGGCAATAAATGCTGGCCAGCCTGTGGCACCCACATCCCATGAAAGAATAACAAAAAAAATTATAAAAGTTATCGACAGAGTGGTTAGACATTTTTATTTGTTAATGAAGATTGTGTTGTTTTTAAAAAATGCTTTCATTTTTGTATTGAAACTCACAAGTGTAATGAGTAAAACATGTCATGACTAGCCACATGGTGACCACCTCCATTCATTAGTTGGTGTGAAGCTGGCCTCAACTGTGAAGAGATTTACTTCATCCCAGTGCAAGCCACAATGGAGGTTTGGATAGAAGGAGATACGTAGGTAGTCACAATGCAGTTAACAGAATGCCTTCAGAGCAGTTCTATGTACATTATGACCACCCTTGGTGAATAGCACCAGTCAGCTTGCTGCAGAACCTCCAGTCCTCTCATCTCATGAGAGCTCCTGCCAAGTTTATATACAATTCTGTAGCAACCTGGTTACTCAATTCAAAGAAATCAACTGTGTTTAAAAAGAGCAAAAAACATAATGGATTTTAAATGTCATTGAAAAATGTCTATTCCCAGGATGTGCATTAGCAAAACATTTGAGAACTGACAGCATACAACCTAAGATTGAATGTAAAATTTTTGTTCATTCAGACTGAGTGCTTTATGAAGTATGCATTGTGCACTCTGAAACAACCTCAGTTTATGAGTTTGTAACGGTTCCAGTGAACTAAAATAATAGGGGCATTAAACAGATTTGCCTAGAATCTGCTTGAGATGGCAAGCCTGCTTTACAGATGCAAAATGGGTTTTAAAACATCCCGCAATGAGGGAGGCAAAAATGTGCACAGTCTGTAACACTTGCTGTAACTGATAAACTGAGGAAAAGAGGGGATCAGGAATCAAGCCTGTAAAATACATTATGCCCTTTATATTTGTTAGAACTGAGCTTGACGCCATTTTTGAGGGAGGCTTTACAAAATTGCTCTTCCCTGAACACAGCTGGTGCTAGAACAGTTGCGTTTAGGAAAATGCTGTCAGCTTCTGGCTGAGCCAGTGGACCTCAAAGGGCAACCATCCAAAAGGTGAGATTATTCATAAATAGCTCTCTACATGATGAACCAGGGTGATCAGGAGTGATTCTTCGAGCCCTAGAGTGCAGTGCCAAAAACTATTCCCAAATCCTCATCACGATTGGTATCCCTGAGGTCTAAAATTCAATGCTGAATCATTGGCAAGCTACCTAGGCATGCCCCAGGCTCTTGCCAAATATCCAGAGCGCTTAAGGCTTATCCATTTGAATGCAACATTGTTAGTTTATACTAGAAATGAAACTAGCACTCAGATACAGCTAGTGATATATCTAATAACTAGACGCAATGGAAGCCAGTTCATGATAAATTTAATGTGGACTGGAGAAACAATGCTAAATCTGAAGTTACAGCACTGTCACAATACAGCCAACTGCTGACAATGTGGAAATTTACTTCTGATACATAGGTTCCATTTCCATACCTAAGGAATGATTTTAATTTGCAGTGGTAATTGAGGGTACATGACGTGAAGTGGATAGCGAATTTAATTCCCAGGCCTTTTTTGTGTATCTTACTCCTGGCTAAAGGTTTTGGGAATGTTGTCACCAGCAGGCGATAGAAGTTCAAATTTATATGTGATGCATTCTAGGACAATCTCAATTAGCACAAGAGGGAGACAGGGTTACAAGAATATATTGATGAGCTTAGAAGGAGGAAAATTGGAAGATTCAATAAAACTTAATTTAAAAAGGAGTTGAGAGTCTAATGATGACCATGAAGCCATTGTTGATTGTTGGAAAAATCCATTATTTCACTAATGTGCTTTAGGGAAGGAAACTGCCATCCTTACCTGGTCTGACCTACACATGGCTCCAGACCCACAGTAATGTGTTTGACCCTGAACTGCCTTCTAGACAATTAGGGATGGGCGAGAATTGCTGGGCTAGCTAGTAAGGGCCACCTTTTTATTATTTCTAAAATATACTTTATTCACAAAATATCTTTATATACATATATAGTCACTAAAGCAATTCACTTCTGTACAATAGCATATGCAGCTAGGCCCACGTGCTTTGAATGAATAATAAGTTCATGTGAAGCATATACAAAATCTTCAGGGGCTGAATGGCCCCCATTATTGTGCTATAAATTTGTATTAATGTATTCATGCCACTCCAGTGGTGTAAACACATTCCCTGCATACAAAATCCATGAAAACAAGGATTTGGATGAAATATGTTTAGAACAAAATTTCATCTTAATTGGTTTTGAAAAATCTGAATTGTCCATCACATTACTGTGCTGGTATTCAACTCCTTCTTTATGAATACTGCGTCTGTGAGTTTCCATTCACAGATAGAAAAATCATTCTTTTCTTTGTACTTTTCTTTTTGAATTGCATGGACCCCTGTATACTTTATTCACAGTGTCCCACATAGGTGTGAAATGCTATTAACTGCACAGAATGACGCTCAAACATAATTCCAGGTTAATGGCATCTTGAAGGGATTTTGTTCAGACCTACAGAGATGATTGTGCTGCTGACGAGCTTGCAGCTCCCCATGTAGATCAGAGGCAATTCAGATTAAATCTAAATTAAAAATTCCCAGGACCATCTTGTAACTTGAAATTGCAATTGTTGCTAGTACTGAAATTGCACCAGTGAATACGTCAGAATTAAACTGCCCTGTGTATTTCACAGTAGCAAATCTCCTGAATATCATTGATTTGTTTTTTGGTGAAGTTGGTGTAGAGTTTCACAAGAAGACATGTGGTATGTATGGTAAGTTGCTTGACTGACACTGAGCTAGCCTTAATTTATCTTATGCTTACGGGACATGGAGGGGAGCATGCAGCGACAGTGAAGGAACGGTGATGTATTTCGGGTCAGGGTGGAGGGTGACTTGGAGGGGAACTTAGAGTGGTGGTGTTCCCGTGTGTCTGCTGCTCTTGTCTTTATAGATGGAAGTGATTATTGTTTGGAATATGCTGTCAATGGATCTTTGAATTTCTGCAGGGCATCTGCTGCTACTGCTAGCATTGGTGGTGGAGACAACGGATATTTATGGATGTAGTGCCAATCAAGTGGTTGCTTTGTCCTGGATGGTGTCAAGCTTCTTGAGTGATGTTGTAGCTACACCCATTCAGGCAAGTGGGGAGTATTCCATCACTCCTGACTTGTGCCTTGTAGATGGTGGACAGGGTCTGGGGAGTCAGGAGGTGAATTACTTGTCGCAGTATTCCTAACCTCTGACCTTTTCTTGTAGGCATTGGGTTTATTTAGTATTTCCAGTTGAGTTTTTGGTCAATGGAAACCCCTAGGATGTTGATAGTGGGGGATTCAGTGATGATAACACCATTGAACGTCAAGGGGTAGTGATTAGATTGCCTCTAATTGGAAATAGTCATTGCCTGACACTTCTGTTGTGCAAACCTTACATTCTACTTGTCAGCCCAAGTCTGGATATTATCCAGGTCTTGTTGCATTTGAACACTGACTGCTTCTTTCTCTGAGGAGTTGTGAATGGTGCTGAACATTGTACAATCATCGGCAAACATCCCCATTTCTGACCTTATGATGGAGGGAAGGTCATTGATGAGGCAGCTGAAGATGGTTGGGCCTAGGACACTACCCTAGAAATTCCTGCAGATATGTCTTGGAGCTGAGTAACTGACCTCCAACAACAACAGCCATCTTCCTATGTGCCAGGTATGACTCCGACCAGCAGAGAGTTTACACCCTAATATCCATTCCTCCAATTGCCTTGAAAGAAATAAAAGTTTTTTTCGAGCAAACAGACCAAGATAGTACATAGGACAGTACATAATATCACACTTTGGAAAGGCAAACCAAGGTAGAACTTATATAGTGAAAGGTAAGGTCCTGAGCAGTGTTGTGGAACAGAGGCACCTAGGAGTATGAGTACATAGTTCAATGAAAGCAGTGTCACAGGTGGACAGGGTGGTGAAGAAAGCATTTAGCATGCTGATCTTCATCAGTCAAGGCATTGAGTGTAAGAGTTGGGACATATGTTACAATTGTACAAGTCATTGGTGAGGCTGCACTTGGTGTATTGTGTACACTTTTGGTCACCCTGTTATAGGAGAGACATAGTTAAAGTGGAAGATAGTACGAACTGTCGATGCAGGAGTCAGGCCTTAGATTAACCATAGCTGTTTAATTTCTAAACATCACTAGAAAAGGTTAGGATCTTTGTTAGGTTTCTTACTGAAAACACTCCATCAACTTACAGCCCAACATCATTCAGAAGCACAACACAGTTTCTGTCCTAGCAGATGTAGGCTCAGTGGTTAGCAGTGCTGCCTCACAGCACCTGGGACCTAAGTTTGTTTCCAGCCTCTGTCTGTGGAGTTTGCACGTTCTCCCTGCGACTGGGTGCACTGCTTCACTACCACAGTTCAAAGATGTGCAGGTTGGGTAGATTGGCCATGCTAAATCGCCCAGAGCGTCCAGGGTGGGAATTGCAGGGACAAGATCGGTGGTAGGTCAGGATGGGATGCTCTTAGGAGGGTTGGTGTGGACTTAATGTGCTGAATGGCCTGCCCCCATGCTATCGGGATTCTATCACCCACATGGGGCATGATCTTCCTAATATGCCACCTCCAAGTGAAGTATATAGAACAGAACATGATGTATCTTTTTAAACTCACAAATGCACTCATTATCATCAACAGAGCAGAACTGGAAAGAACAAAAACAAAGTTGCTGGAAAAGTTCAGCAGGTCTGGCAGCATCTATGAAGGGAGAAAAACAGAGTTAATATTTCAGGTCCAGTGACCTTTCCTCAGACTGGAAAGACGTTGGAGAAAATTAGCTGTTCACCAAAACTCTTGAATTAATCTGCTCCTTTCATGACATGGACTGAACCATATTGTTTGACCATCTCACTTTCAACAGTTTCAGCAAGAAGAATGCAGTGAAATAGGGCTATGTGCTTGTTCACCCACTGTTCAATATTTTCTTCTCCATGGAACAGACATTACTTTCCTTGAAAATATGGACTGGTTTCCCTGCATACTATGTCAGACTGTAAGCTCTACCACAGGCCAGACTGGTAGCTAAAACAAATATATTCTTCTACACTAATGATACTGGGTCAGTTACCAACATGGAAATGTGGTTACAAAGACTCTGCATTGTTTCTCTCTTGCCTGTAACTTGTTTTCCAAGATTATACACATGGAATAAATGGTGGTCACATTGCAGGGTGCTACAACTTTGTCCTTAATTACACTAAACAACACTCTGCTGGAAGTGATTAGCTAAATCTGTTCCTTTGTGTTAATAATGATGAATAATCTGTCCCTTCATTCGAGCTCAATGCTTGTATTAATAAAAGCAGCCTATCCCTTTGCCTGACTCACAAAACATGCATAGAAGGGGATGTCAAGAACCAAAATGCTGGCTTGAGGCAAATTATCTGAGCACACCTGCTTATAGCTGTGAAGGCCAAGTCACTGAGTGTGTTTAAGACAGATATGGATACGCTCTTGATTGGTAAGTGGATTAAGGGCTAGAGCAAGAAGGCAGGAGAATGGGTTGAGAAACCTATCAGCCATGATTGAATGGCAGAGCAAACCTTATTAGCAGAATGACCTAGTTCTGCTCCTATGTCTTAGGTCTCATGGTAGTCAGAAACTTCTTTCAGGGATTGGGGTCTCTGCGGGTGCTTGCAAATGGGCATCATGTGAGAAGGTGTGATCTTTTATTTTATCATCTGGAGATATGGGACACCACTGGCTGGGTGAGGATTTATTTCCCATGCTTAGCTGCCCTTCCGAAGGTGGTGATGAATTGCCTTCTTGAACCAGTGCAGTCTATGCACTGTACATAAAACCACAATGCCAATCAGGAAGGAATTCAAGGATTTTGGCCCAGGGACAATGAAAGAACAGCAATGTATTTCCAAGTCAGGGTGGTGATTGCCTTGGAGGAGACCTTACAGGCAATGATGTTCCCATGTATCTATTGCCCTGTCCTTTTAGATGGTAAAGGTTGTGGGTTTGGAAGATGCTATACAAGGAGTTTTGGTAAATTTCAGCAATGGATTTGTGGTATGCTCATCATTTCACATAGATTGAAGGATGTTGATGATGATGGATCCATTGGAACCCAATGTGGACGTTTAAATAAAATACATGTACATGTACATAAAATAAAACTAAGAATACGAGCAGGAGCAGGCTATTTAACCTTTTGTACCCATTCCAATATTCGTTAAGATTATGGCTGAATTTCTACACAAATTCTAGCTTCCTGCGCCTCCCTGATATTCCTTGATTGGGTTCATGTACAAAATCCATCAATCTCAGGTTAACGAATATACAATTGAGTTCCAGTGCTGTTTATAGTATAGAGATTTGCATCGATTCATAAACTTTTGAGTAAATAAAACAACTCCTCATGTCTGTCTTAAATGATCCACGCCTTCCTCTGAGACTGTACCCCTGAATTGCAGACTTCCCAAACAAGGGAAATGACTTCTTGGCATCAACCCTGTCAAGCCCTCAAACGTCTGTACACAGTTTATAGTCAGTGTCCTTTTTTCCTGGCAATGTAAAAGTACACTTGTTCTGATGTGAATGGGAAATGGGTGGGTAAATTCCCAAAACAATTTTCATTCAATCCTCTAAGTGGGGTGGGCATCAAAATCAACATTCCCTCCCCCACCATTCCACCTTCCCTCAGTGCTTTTGATTGATGGACAAGTGTGACTGGCAGCTTATTTATTTATTGAAACAATTCCATAAGCAGCAATTTCTCAGCTCAGCATAGCACATTTGGCTTGCTTTTATTTCATTACAACAGACCAGGCATCATTCAATTCAGACGAGGCCAAACAAGAGGAAGGGAGTAGACACAGGCAGTGATGGACAGTTGGAGTCAGATATTACTTAAAATGAACACATTCACGTGTTTACAGCATAACAGCAAACTGAGAGCAGGCTTGAAGCACCAGACCCCTAATGCCCACTGGCAGACAGATTGCAGCATGCCTACAGAGCCAAGGCAATTGAGTTCTATCTAGGAATGCAGGCTTTCAACAAACTTGAAATTGCTTTTTTTTTCCAGCCAACAGGGCCATCCAAAATTTAATAATCTATCAACAAACAGGTCATCAACCAGAACTGCTTAATGGCCAATGTGTGGTTTTCACACCTCTCCACTTACAGGATTTCAAAGTCCTATCCCATGATCACTTTTACCCTGCAGGAGGCTACAGCATCTGTCAAAAGCTGGGGAAAGATTTTCTCAGAAGCTGCATGAATCTTCGTTGTCCTTGTTGCCGTTCATAGCCTCGGAAACACGATCCCCTCTACTCCAAAGAACCCTTTGCAGCATGTGTAAAATCCGTTCTTGACTGAAAGTTCAACCTCTTTCAAAACAGAAGAGAAAAAAATCTCTGCTTGAGATGATGGGTGAAAGCCCCAAAAGCCTTGCTGAGGAGACATTTCATATTCTTTATTTTTCTTGCTAAAGGAAAATGGATAAGGGATTAGGTTTTCAACAACTGAAGGTATTATCATTGTTGATGAGAAATCCAGATTCTGTAGCTTAGTTTAAATTGTTTGCCTCAGGATACAGCCCTCCCCAGTAAGTTAAAACGTGATCCACCACATGTTTTCTTGTTCGGTGTTAATATGGCTCCAACTCTTTCCCTGCTCCATTATTCCTGGCAAGAAACATCATGAACGAGTACTATTGAATATTTATAAACCACAGAACTGTTTTCCCTGAAGTATTGTTTTATCTTAATTTTCTTACTTACAGATGAACTTCATTAGTAAGATCTCCATTGGGACCAACTAAAATGGTTCTCATTATTGAGGTTGTACAATAATCCGTTAAAACATTCTGGAACTGATGGATTTGAGCTCACATTAACACTATGAGATCTGAAGGATATTTGTAGGTTTATCTTATTTTGCGTACATTTTTAAAACAAAAAAAATGGTAAGGCTCATGGTTATCAAATACGCTAGAAACATTCTGGTAGATTTTGGCATAGGTACGACAGCAGCAGAGTAATGGTATCTTTTAAATTAAAAAAAATCAACAGAATCTCAGGGGGCTTTTCTATTCAATCGAAATCTTAACAGAAATAGATTGCTCTTTTCCAATACCAAACTGGCTCAATTTGAATTTTTTCGGTGCTTTGTCCATATTTGCCCTTGTTTTCAGTTAGCGTTATCTAGGGTGGGGGATAGGTCTTGATTAATAGTTGATTTCCTCAGAGATTTTAGTTAATAGGCTGAAATGTCATGTATCCTTGAGACTTAAACACTTGCCTGTTACTGCAGATTTGACGCAGAACATAAGAACAGTAGTAGAGCATTTGTACTCTCAAGTCTACTCTGTCATTCATAACATCATAGCTGCTCTGGTTGTGGCGCCAACTCCACTTTTTTGTCTGCACCCTCATATCCCTACCACCTCCCCCAACTCCTCTCCCATATTTTCTTGATATCCTTGTCAATTAAAAACCTATGTAACTCAACCTTGAATGAACTTTATGAACCAGCCTGCACTACTTTATGGGGAAGGGAATTTCACAGACAGATGACCCAGTGAGAGAGAAATAAAAGTCCCTCACCTCCGTCATAAAAGAGAGACTTCCTTTTTAAGCTGTGCCTCATTGTCCTAGCGGAGAAAACACAGAAAGTAGCAACCAAGGTTGGCCATTTGGCCCATCAAATTTGCTGAACAATTCAGTACGGTTCTGGTTGACCATCTAGCTCAACATCATATTCCTGCTTTCTTTCCATGCTGCTTGATGCCTTTAGTGTCTAGAAAACTGTTTTTCTTAAATTTAGTGATTTGGCATTCATCACCTTACGTAATAGAGAATTCCACACTCATTCCACCTGCAGAAATATCACCTCACCTCAATCTTAAATGATCTAAACTGTACCTTGAGACAGTGAGCCCTTGTTCTGGACCCTTCCTAGCAAGGGAAGACATCATCATCTGCATCTAGTCCGTCCAGTCCTGTCAGAATAATATATATTTCAATGAGATCCCTTCTCATTTTTTAAAACTTCAGTTATTAGAAACTTGGGTAACCTAATCTATCCCGATACAAAAATCCTGCCATCCCAGTAATCAGCCCATATCTGCACACTCTCTGTGGCAAGTATATCTCTTCTTAGGCCAGGAGACCAAAATTGCTTACAATTCTCAAGGTATGGTTTCATCAGATTCTTGTACATGTACAGTAAGTCAGAACTAAAGCACTTATTTAATTGCTGTGTCATTTCCTAGTTCTCCATAATGAATTCTTCTGTTTCACTACCAATTTTATTTTTACATAATTATAGAAGTTCTTATATCCGCCTTTCTGCTCTTTACAAGTGTACTGAAATGCACTATTCTTCTCTACTTAATCAATCTCTCTGTTCCTTTGCTATATTCTGATATTTTCCTAATCCTCAGGCTTTCTACTTTCTCTTGCAACTTTATGTGACTGTTCTTTACATCAAATGTACCCCCTCCCCACCCCGTATCTACCCTGTGAAATTCCCGCAGGATCTATATGTTTGAGTAAGATCATCTGTCATTCTTTTAAACTTCAAGAGCACAGTTTCAATCTACTCAACCTTCCTTCATGAAATAAACCCTTCATTCCAGGAATGAGTTCAAAGAATACAATATACTTCCTCCCAGACAGAAGAATGGAAATATATTTTCAAAATTAGCAGAAGACAATAGTGTAGTGCTGATATCATTGAACTGATAACCTATCCATCTGCGCACTATGGTTCAAACTCAACCTTGGCATTAGGTAGAATATAAATTCAGTTAAAATATCCGGAATTTAAAGTATATTTCAGCAATAATCATCATCACAACTGTAATGAAATTTGTTGTGAAAGTCCATCTTGTTAACTAATGTCCTTCAGGGAAATAAATCGGCTGTTCTTCCCTGGTCCTGAATGTGATTCCAGATTCACAGTAACGTGGTTCAGTCTTAACTGACTTCTGAATTGGGCTGAAAAGCCACTCAGCTGAAGGGGCAATTAGGGATTGATAATCAATGCTGACCTTGCCAATGATGTCCACATCCCATTGAAGAATGATGTAAAGACTACATTTTTTAAAATTTGTCTTGGTTTTGGATTGTGGAACAAAATGGGAAACTTGACTGCTTTAAGTTAATGGTTATGGAAGGCGTTGCTATACATTTTGGCTTTGCAGGAGGTTGGTATGATGAACCATGTTGAAGGCTGCAGAGAGGTTGAGAAGGACAAGGAAAAACATAATATCTTTTTATTTCTGTCACGTGACCATGTACCCTCACAGTCCCCTTCACCTATCGTTATTGAAAAGGCTAAAATTTACTGTGAATACTACAACTAAGTCGAGCAATGACTGCACACCACAGAAACACAGTGTTAGATATGTTACTACTGGACTACTTCTGAGCTTTATTTTTCTAATTTATTACTTTGATTTTGTACTTTTGAATTTCTGTAATGCTGGACTTTTGATTTCTTTAATTTTTCTATTTTTTTTCCCAAGAATTTGTATTCAGGGATCTGTATTTTGCATGATTGGTCTTGCAGCTTCTGATAGATGGATGGTGCACAGATAGGATGCCCTCCTCCCCCATGGCCCAGTGGAAGCCACAACTCCAGCCTGAGATTGGCAGAGTTAGAGCAGTCTCATTCGGAGATAGTAAGAACTGCTGATGCTGCAGTCAGAGATTACACCCTGGGGAGCTTGAGGAACACCGCAGGCCAGGCAGCATCAGAGGAGCGGGAAAGTTGATGTTGCGGGTCAGAACCCTTCTTTAGAAATTGCCAGTGGTCTCAGTCACCTGGAGGAAAGCCAATCTGTCTCTGTCTCGGCTGCTGAATTCACCTCCCGCCAAGGCTCATGCTCTAGTTCTCTCACTACTGCCCACAACATTCTCCCTCACCCACCCCATCTTTCAACACCAATTAACCTTGCACGCCCTCTGTGTTGCCTACTTGTTCGGGAAACTATCTCCCTGTGCCACAGAAATACTTTTGACACCTTCTTACAACTTCCATCATACCTGCCTCTCCCCCTCATTCTGAAAGCAAAAAGCCATTAATAGGGAGAAAGAGTACAGATAGGTGATTTGCTGCCTGGATTTGGTTCCTAATGCCTCATCAGCAGCGGATTCTAGCACTGACCAACTGAACAGGGCATGGGCTGGATTTAGAGGCCGCACTTGACTTTCTGTGCAGGGATACCCTGAGCAAAGGCTATTCCCCCTTGACTGGACTGAGGACTACTGGCAATTATGGCAAGCATCCTGCTTTATGCTTGTGCTAAATGGCTCGTCAAGGCACCAGTAGTATGAATCTGGTGTACCTGGCTGACAGGGCAAAGCCCAAGATGGCAAGGCAAGTCAATATAAGGCTGGGATGTTGCAAGTATCCAGGAAAGCTCACAGTAAGTGAGCACTATGAGAGGAAGCAAAGAGCCCAGAGAGTAGACTGGTCTAGTTCATGAGCTGAGTGCAAGTCCTTGAGTGCAAAACGTCCTCGTTCTAAAATTACAGTAATATTGCCAGCGCAGATTGAGGTTCAGAAGTGTACTGTAAATCGATTGGCGATGTGTCACAAGGGTTCAAAACAGCTGGAGCATGTTGGATGTCAATGTCTGCGGATGTGGGATCGTCATGGGTAATAACAGAGATATTAGTGCCAACAGCCAACAAGCAACAGGCTAAAACTCCAAGTACCCATGCTGGTTTCTACTTTGAGTATCCCAGTGGATAGTTTGCATGTTAAGTTTTGGTGAGATTGCAACCTGTGGCGAATTTGGCTGTGGACATGGCATTTGACACGCAATCACAGGCAATTGGGAACTCGCCACTACCTAGCAAGAATCTTGTCACACTGTTTGAGAAAAGCAAACAGGCTGCAACGAGATGATCTTGACATTGTGTTATGCCTTGCTGAACATCTCGCCAACTCTGTCTTTCATCTGGCTGTAACCCACATCACTCAGACCCTGAGAGAATTCAATCGTGATGTCAGTTAAAACAGCGGTTTAAGCATTTGCCTGTATTTTTCATACTGTTTAAGTTCAATTTATACTAAACAGCATTTCGATAATAACACAGAACTCACGTGTCATATGTGAAAACAAGCAGTAAGTCTTTAACAGCTAAAAGATCAAAAGCTGACTTATGAATTGTGCTCTCTTTTCAAAACATATATTGTAGGTTTGTGCCAACAGTATCTATTAACATTGACATTGTTTCCATGACATAATGTTCATGACCTGAAGACACTTCAAATATTTCCATATTTCTTATATGGCTCGGAATACCTTGAACATGATTGAATGTAATGAAAAGTTTTTTCTAATGGAACATTTTGTACTGTTGTTTCAGTGCATTTGATTAACAAATATTTAGGAGAACAAAAACACCTTGTGTTGTGATGGTTAAACTTTTGTTACTTCATAGATATTTTCTTTCTTAACATTTTCACAGCATTCTTACAGCTGAATCCCCCAAAATTCTGGATTTGTAATTGTTCAATAATTTCTCCCACCTGTTTTGCTTGTTCCTATGTTATATAGGTGCAGCGTATGTAATGTGGTATATCTGACTACAGGCTGAAAGAAAAAAACACACGACCTGGGTGAGGGGCAATCTCAACTCTTGTTATTGCCTGGAACCATACAGGGCCTGAACTGTGAGCTACAGCGGGAAGTGGGGCAGAATTGCATGAGAAATCTGTCAAGTCCAATGTCGACATCAGGAGCAACTCGCTGCATCTTTTATGCTTTTGCTGAGCGGCAAGGTAAGTTTTCTGCGAGTCAGCAATGAGTTGTCAATTAAGAGGACTTAGAGCTTGGTAAATGCCTTGAAAACACCACAACTTGGCTCATTAGTATTCAACTTTCAAACTTCCAAAACCGTTGAACATTGCAAATTCCTCAAATGGAAGTCAGGGCAAGTACCTGGGCTGCTTGGCCCATGGATTGGAGATGGAGGACCTTCATGTTGAACACCAGGCACCAATATCTCAGCGCACAGTTTGTCACTCAGCCCCAACCCCTTACACTCCTTGCCCATGGACATTAGTATCTGATATATGTCAATCTCTAAGCACCCTAATGTCATATCTCTGATCCACTTACAGGAAATTCTCCATTACAAGGCTACAACTTGGGCTGCATTGGCGACTCTCATTGTAATGCTGCTGCAAGGACACTGTGAGCTCAGTGACATGCACACAACATGGACTGGACCAGGCTGCATCTCCAGCCTGTTTGCAGTCTTTGTGCTCACTCACTCTGAATTCACCTGGATGCTCACAGCATTTCTGTTTTGCTTTTTTGTGTTTTGCCTTCTCAGCCAAAGATACCAGGCTCAGTACTGAGACACAAAGGAAGGAAGCTTGTTGTGATTGTTAGCAGGCCTCGGTCACATGAAGGAGGATTGCCTTCGCTCATGGGATCCTGGCACAGTAAGACAAGGACAGCCCCCACGTACCAGTCTAGGGGCTTGGACATGGTCAGTCAGTCACTCAAGGCAGTCAGAGTCAGGATGGTCTCTGCCTAAAGGAATCAAGCAGCCTACCATTCAACTTGACTCTTTCTCCCCTGTTGGAATGAGAGAGAGACAGGTATTATGGTAGAACTGTGATTTCTGTTGGTGTAGGTGGCAAGGTGCCCCAAGCAAGTAAATTGGGCTTGAAAAGGCATGCAAGTTTTGTCACATTGCAGGTTGGGGTAGGAGAGAGTGAGTGATGGAGGAAAGATGTTGCAGGCAATAGTGAGAATGACAGAGCATGACCCTAGATGGGAGGTGGGCCCAGTTGCAGAGGCAGCATGAGTACAAGATATCAGAGAGAAGATTGTGGCATTTATGCTGGCAGAGTGGAGAAGATCATCGACCCTCCTGTGCAATTGTCCTGATGGCTGAGACTGTACTGACCTGGGTGGCAACCTCTGTCCATTCTGGCACAGTTTGATGTTGTGGCCTCCTCTGCTGGTCCAGGGGAAAGAGAACACAATGTCACTGCACCATCTTATCTAGCAGGACCTCCAGTCCTATCCTCAAAGTGGTACACCAATTTCCCCATTGGTCATGTCCAGGGCAAAAAGTCAAGAACTGTACAGGGCATGCTCCAATCGCACAACACTTGTCCATGTGCCACACAGCCTTTTATAGATGGTACCGACACCAAGGATGGTCAACATGGTCAACTCCAGCACATCCTGGCAGTGGCCAGTTAATCCTTGATCAGCGCTTTGTAAAATGGGGCTAAAGCTGGATAGGATGGATGCGAAAGGGGCAGGACAGGTAGCCAATGAGATGAGTTCTGTAAGATACAGTGAGAAATCTTGCTCGGCCCCGTGGTGAAAAAACCCTCTAAAAACGTTGACACAATTCACACATCCAAAAAAATGCAAGATTTAGCCCGTTGATTGCTATGAAAAGCAAAGGACACAAACAGCAAAGTCAAAGGCAAACTAGAAAGTTTGAGCAGTTTCCAACAAGGTCAGACAATTCCGTCTTTGCTGCACTGCAGAAAGCTAAGCAGGCCCATATTGGGCTGCACAGCCACGTTAGATTGCATGACAGAAGAATCACCACAAATAGAAAAGGGTTATCTTCGATAATGAAGGAGAATTGATGACAATGACATTATGGAATGAGTCACTTATATCATAATTTCTGCACATAATAATGGTGTACAAATCATGCGTGACATTACTGCACAGCAAGGATTGACAGGCATAGCTGGGTTTCCATAAGGTTCCCACAGAAATGCCTTCTATTTGAAGCATTTGAAAGTAGTCAAAGAAATTGTTCAAAACGAAAAATACAATGTAATAGCTGGACACAGGGGTTTGCTGTGGATTGGAACGGCTTGAGCCTCGGTTCATCATCAAACAGAAGGCCTTGAGGTTCCATTGACTGAATTTTCCTTCTGTAAAAGAAGCGTGTACAGAATGGAAACCATTAATGTGGCAGAATCATAGAATCATGCAAACCCTCCCGTGTGGAAGGAGGCCATTTGGCACATCAAATCTATATTGACCCTCTGAAAAGCATCCCAACCAGGCCCAGCCGCCTACTGTATCCGTAATCTCACGTTTACCATGGTTAATTCACCTTGTTACATATCCCTGAACACTTTTCAGTATGGAAAATCCACCTAACCTGCACATCTTCGGAAGATATTGAAAGAGTTACAGATATGAGTTGGAAAAGACTGGACAGGGAGAAAGAATAGAGTTGAGTTGAGTTAGGTTGAAATAAAATTTGTGCATTAAGTATAGTATGAAATGATAGGAACCCCAGAGTGGTGTTATCTATGGATCTTTGGCAAAAGATAGACGCATGCCGGGTAGCACTGGAGTCTTATGAGGTTGAAGGCTATTACTGGGGGATCCTTGGAAAAGATGAGGTCAGTAATGGTCTGGAAAGTGATGGTGGCATGTTCAGTGGCAGAGTTTTGTCCAGCAGCAGGTAGGAGAAGGTTTCAGAGAGTCAGCAATTAGTCTTTGCAAAGTAGATCGCAACAAAGGAATTAGGAGGGAGAGTAGGCAATTCAGCCATTCTATTCCATTCCCCCACTTATGATTATGGCTGATCTTATCCTGGTCTCAATTCTACTCTCCTACCTGTGTCCATAGCCCTTTAACCCACTTTTATCTGTTGAACACACTAGCTTTGTCAGCAGGCTTCATGACAATGTCACTTTGAAGCCAAGAGAATGGAATGCAGCAAGTTGAGAGGAAGGTGGGCGAGTTTAGGTGAGATGAGTAAAATAATTAACAAGCCCACTGTCACTGGGGAGGGGATGGGAGGGGAGAAGTGACGGCAAGAAGTTAGTGGGATGGGTCCAGGTGCAGTGAGAACTCTGAAGATGGCAGAAAGAGTCTTCTATTCAGGGAAAGACATCTCGCAAAATGTACAGTTAAAAAAAGAATTCAGTGCTGTATTGAGTTCAAAATTCATTGAGATGGATGCATTGGGCCTTAATTGAGGACTGATTAGAGTCAGTAAGAGCACAGGGAGAGTGGAAACATGGAAAAAAGGATAAACTGGACCAGAGGAAAGTGAAGAGAAGGAAGTGACAAGAATTGTTGAATTGTGATTTTTGACATCTGAAAAGAGATAGCAATGGCTAACACACACACACACACACACACACACACACACACACACACACACACACACACACCCCACCTCCCAACACCCCACTTCCCCACCCTGGCAGGCTTTAGGGGATAAAATGGTGGGAAGGTAGATGGTTTCTTTCAATATCTCGTGGGATGGGTGTTTCTGGAAGATAAGGTTCTGTGGGTTGGAATGAAGCAGAAAGGGGTGGCTGGTCTTCGGTGATCATCCACTTGACTCTCACCTCAGCCCTGAATAATTCAGATTAGGGCAGAATGAGCCTGCCTCGTAACCCAGCAGTCAGATTACCCTAGTCTTTCCCCATTCGGAAACCAGATATTTTTCCCACATGCTGGTAATCAGGCCGGGGGCAAGTTGAAGCCTTTAAGCGGCTGTTATTTGAGCAAATTGTTGAGGTGGTGGGAAGGGAGTGAGTATCTATGACACAATCATTTGCCCTTCTCCATACATTGTTCACCACCTCTGGGAAGAGAATAATTGCACCCCTTGTGGTACATCCATAGCAGGCACAAATACCTACAGTCCTTCTAACCAGAAATACAATTAACAATGCGTACACAGAAAGATCTGATTGAATAGTACAGCTTGACTAGATACCCATGATGCAATCAGCTCATTACACAACCTTCTTGCAGAGATGCCTAACATCTTTAACAGTTTCTCATCAATCATTCAAAATCAATCATGGAAATGAAGCACTTTGAATTTGGAACAAATCACCCTTTCAATCTCTCAGATGAAAGCTTCTATTTGAACTTTTAATGGGAAATCGCAAAAGTAAATCTGTACTTTTGCAACATTGATATGTAGGCTATGACATGAATGATCAGACCTTGCTCCTGATAATCTGCTGATTCAAATTCAAATTAGCTGAACTTGTCAGTTACAAAATAAAAACTGAAGTTGATTGACAATCTGGAACTGAAATAACTTCAGATTTACTCAGACTAGAGGAGGGGCAAACTTTAATGTGACCATTTACAGAGGGTAAAAAAAAATCCAGTCTCCTGTTGCTCAAAGGAGGAGCTTGAGACAAGAAAATCCTATGTGTGAACAGGGAGGACAGAAATCTCCCCTGCTTGGAAGTGGCAAGAGAGGGACATAATGAAAAAGTTGGTCGTGGAGAGATATTTGTCCCTTCTTAATGCCTCACTAATTAATTTCTATGTGAGAAATCCTGTTGGCAAGTTTCTCAAATTATCACCAATAAAAGCCCTTAACTACTTAATTTATAGCCACTTAGGGGCCTTAACTCGCCGCCATTCCAATTTCTTGCCTTCCTATCTGGTGAGATAGATGGTAAAATGTGAGGCTGGATGAACACAGCAGGCCAAGCAGCATCTCAGGAACACAAAAGCTGACGTTTCGGGCAGGAAGGGTCTAGGCCCGAAACGTCAGCTTTTGTGCTCCTGAGATGCTGCTTGGCCTGCTGTGTTCATCCAGCCTCACATTTTATTATCTTGGAATTCTCCAGCATCTGCGGTTCCCATTATCTCTGGTGAGATAGATGGCTTGCTTTTCTGACTGAGAAAACAGGGCAGCCTACTTGTGAATTTTGTTCAGGGGAGGCATGGACCTCCAGTTGTTCCTATCTGAGGGTAATCAGATGGTGGAGGGCAAGGGGACAGCCTTTGAAAGTCACACCTTTGCTTCTAACTCCACACCCTCACCGTCACATGGCCCTAGGTCCATGAGAAGGTGATAAAGAACCTTCTTGTCACTAGATCCCCATGGTGTAGGCCTTGACCAACAGTTGAGGATGCAGGTACTGCTGGCCTCTTGTTGGCCACCAGCTTTGGGCAATCCAAGAGAACAGTGTGGAGCCCTGTGATAGCCTGAGAAACACTTCTCTATCTTCTACCTGTCTGTTCTTCATGAGCTCATTGACATGCCATAGGGCATGTTATTTCAATGGTAGCGATGTATTATTGCTCATCTCTGATTATCCAGCTCTCTCTCTTTGACTAAAAACTCGCACTGTGACAACGTTTAATTCTTTAATGAGGAGTAACTTTAGAAGAAAAAGTCTTAATGATTTCAAGTAACTTAATATTGGAGAGCAAGCAGCAAATGTTGTTATGGGGCTATATCTGAATGCACCTTCAATTGCTGAAGTGGACATACTGTTATATGGGGAGAGCTCCCAAAAACTACTGACAGCTGTCTACCTGACTCGACTGTTCAATTGATGGACAATTCTCCAGCACCTGCCTGAAAGCATGAAGTTGGAATCAAAGCAGAAACGCAGAAAATTTAGTTCTTTTGCTCCCAGGTCATCAAGCTCATTCAAACTTCACATTCTGCCCTCTACCAGTCAGCCAGCCCTCTATCCATGCCAGTACCTTGCCCCTAGCAGTATGGGCTCTTATCTTATTTAGCAACTTTCTGTGCAGCACCTTGTCAAAGGCCTTCTGGAAATATGAATACACCACATACACCGGCTCTCCATTGTCTAACTTGTTAATTACCTCCTCAAAGAATTATAACAAGTATGTTAGAAGTTGTCAGGCATGATCTTCCCTTGATGAAGCCATACTGACTCTCCCTATTTTACCATGCAGTTCCAAGTACTCTGGAATCTCGTTCTTAATAATGGAATCCAAAATCTTACCAATGCCCCAGGTCAGGCTAACTGGTCTACAGTTTCCTGTCTTCTGCCTCACTCCTTTCTTAAACATTAGGGACGAAATATTAGCCAAATAAAAACCGAAAGAACTGCACGTACTAGAAATTAGAAATAGAAACAAAAGTTGCTGGAAAAGCTCAGCGGGTCTGACAGCATCTGTGGAGGAAATCAGAGTTAACGTTTCGGGTCCAGTGACCCTTCCTCAGAACTGATGGAAGCTGGGAAAAAGTCACTTTTTTATGTAGGGCGGAAGGGGGCAGGGAGTAAATGACAGGTGGAGATAGAGCCCAAAGTCAGAAATCACACAACACCACGTTATAGTCCAACAGGTTTATTTGAAATCACAAGCTTTCAAAACTCTGGTCCTTTGTCCACCTCAGTCCAACACCAGCACTCCCATATCATAGATCCCAAAGAGAGAGAAGAACAGTCAGATAGACAAAGGAGTGGATAATGATCTGCCTGAGAGAATGAATAGGTACTCATGGGAACAACGTAGTGCATATAATAGCAAACCATATGATAACAAGGTCTGGTGTGTGGTGGTTAGGGTAAGGACATGGGAGAAGGTGTCTCAAGCCCTAAAATTGTTGAACTCAATGCTGAGTCCAGAAGGCTGCAGAATTCCCAAGTGGAAAATGAGGTGCTGTTCTTCCAGCTTGCACTGAGCTGTGCTGAACCACTGCAGCAAGCCTGAGACAGATGTTGGCCAGGGAAGATGGCGTGTTGAGGGGCAGGCAATTGGTAGCTCAGGGTTTTTTTTTGCAGACAGAATGTAGGTGTTCTGTGAAGTGCTTAGCCTGCGCTTCATTGCCCCAGTGTCGAGGAGACCACATTATGAGCCATGAATGCAGTAGACCAGAGATTGAGTGAA
The DNA here is from genome assembly GCF_030684315.1 of Stegostoma tigrinum. Classification (NCBI taxonomy): domain Eukaryota; kingdom Metazoa; phylum Chordata; class Chondrichthyes; order Orectolobiformes; family Stegostomatidae; genus Stegostoma; species Stegostoma tigrinum. The sequence continues at coordinate 29,652,487 of NC_081370.1, read as the reverse complement.
GTACAGGTAAAGTGCTGTTATTTTACCATGCACTTCCAAGTACTCCACAATCTTGTCCTTAACAATGGACTCTAAAATCTTAACAATGACAGAGTTCAGGCGAACTGGCTTTATAGTTTCCTGTTTCTGTCACCCTCCCTCCTTAAACAGGGGTATTTCATTAGTCAATTTCCAGTCCTCCAGTGATTCCTGAAAGATTAGCACCTATACCTCCAAAATCTCCTCAGCTAGCTCCTTCAGAACCCTGGGGTGTAGTCCATCCGATCTGGGTGATTTATGCATCTTCAGACCTTTCAGCTTTCCCAGCACCCCTCCTTTGAGATGGCCTCTACATTCACCTTTAGCCCCAACTCTCTTGAAGTTCTGGTATGCTACTGGTGTCATCACTGTGAAGACTGATGCAAAGTATCTCTTCAGTTCCTCCACTATCTCTTTGTTCCCCATTACTACTTCTCCAGCCTCATTTTCCAGTGGCCCAATGTCCGTTTTTGCCACCCTCTCACCTTTCGTATAAAATGAAAAAAGCTCTTGCAAACTTTTATATTACTCACTAGCTTACTCTCACCCTTATTGCTTTTTTTACTTGTCATCTGCTGATTTTTAAATGTCTCTCAATCCTCTGACTTCCCACTATTCTTTGCCAAATTGTATGCTTTTTCTTTTGCTTTTGTGGTGTCCCTGGCTTCTTTTGTCAGCCATAGTTATCTCATTCTCCCCTTCTGTTATTTCTCCCTTGGGATGAATTTCTCCTGTCCTCTCAAACTACCCCCAGAAGCAGCTATTGCTGCTTCACCATCTTCCCTGCTAGGCTCTCCTCCCAATCAACTCTGGCCAGCTCCTTCCTCATGTTCTTGTAGCTACCTTTACTCTGTTGTAATACTGTTGCATCCAATTCCAGCTTCTCCCACTCAAACTATTCCTTCACTTTAAGCTCCATAATCAATTTGTCTCATTGCACATCACCAGATTCAGAGCTGCCTGTTCCTTTCCTTGAGATATGCTACCAATCTGATTCTCCCACCACGTCTGCATATTGAAGCCTCCCGTGATTATTGTAATAGAAAAGGTATGTCAGCAAGGTATTATCTCCTGATTTATTTTCTTCTCCACATGCTAATTACTGCTAGGAAGCTTGTATAAAATTTCCATTAGGGCCTTTTTCGCTTTGCAATTTGTCAATCTAGCCAGACCAATTTTATGCCTTCTGACTCTTATCACTTCTTGCTATCAAGTTAATTTCATTTCTTACTAACAAGACAACCCCTCTCCCTGTCCACCTGCTTATCCCTTCAATAGTTTGTAATGTCGAGACAGTATTCATGAATATGGAGGAATGTTTCCATGGCAAGAGGAATTTAAGCAAGGTAGGGGAAAGAAGACGACAAGATTTGCATTCATATAGCTCCTTTCACAATGTTAGAGAATGAATAATTCATAGAGACTGCAACAGCTGATATGGAAATTGAAGTAAATAGGAATGACAAATTAGAAGGAAGAAAAGAAGGCAGCCATTTAAGTGAGAATCGTAGATAACAAGGTGTAGAGCTGGATGAACACAGCCGGCCAAGTAACATCAGAGGAGCACTCTCTCTCTGTCGAATTCATTTCATCCAAATTCTGCTTCTGCATGCTATCATTACAGGTCTTGCTGACATAAAGTGTGGTGTCCCAATAACTTAAAAACATACCCATCATATTTGAATCTCAGTACATCATCACTCCCTAGCTCCACATTCTCCTCTGGTCCTATCATCTCATCAAATTTTAAGCTCTTAATTCATCTGACATTGGTCTTGTCTGAGGGTCTCAGTTTAACTAAAACAGAATACCATGATGGTGGCGTGGCTTAGAGAGAGTAAGGTCTGCAGCTGCTGGAAGCCTGAGTCAATAAATGTGAAGCGGGAAAAACATAGCATGTCAGACAGCATCTGGGGAAGCAGGTAAGTCAATGTTTCAGACCTGTACACTTCATAAGGACTGGGGAGGGAGAGGGGCAGGGGAGCCCAGATATAAATAGAGGGAGGGGGTGGGGCTGGGGAAAGAAATGTGGGATGGTGATAGGTGGAAGCAGGTAGGAGGTTATTGTGATTGGTCAGTGGGATGGGAAAACCGGATAGTTGAACAGGAAGATAGACAGATTAGATCAGGGAGGCAAGGAGGAAGGGGAGGCTGAACTTGGAATTAAACTGGGAGTGAAGGGATTTTGAAGCTGGTGAAGTCAATATTGAGGCCATTGGGCTGTAAGCTCCCAAGGCAAAATATCAGGTGTTGTTATTCCAGAATACATTTGGCCTCACTCTGACAGTGGAGGAGGCCAAGGATGGGTGTGTCGGCAGTGGGCGGGTGGAATTAAAATGGAATGCAACCAGAAGGTCAATATGGCTGGTGCGTGCAGAGCACAGATGCTCTGTGAAACAAGTCTACATTTGGTCTCCCCGATACAGAGGAGATCATGTCAGGAGCAACAGGTACAATAAATTAGGTTGGATGAAGTGCAGGTTAATCTCTGCCGGATTTGGAAGGATTGTTTGGGTCCTTGGATGGAGGTGAGAAGGGAGGTGTAAGGCCGTGTGTGCTGGAGAAATTGGTGGGAAGTGTAGAGCTGATGAGGGAGTCACGGAATGAACAGTGTCTGTGGAAATTGGATAGGGGTGGGGAAGGAAATATCTTTTTGGTGGTGGGGTCTGATTGTAGGTGGCGGAAATGTTGGAGGATGAAGTGTTGATTCAGAGGTTGGTGGCGTGGTACATGAGGACCAAAGGGGTCCTATCCTTATTGCTATTAGGTGCATTACATGTTCTAGGACAATGCTGTAGAATGTATGGGCAGAAAGATGAGAGTAAAACTCATAACATTCCAACCCAAAAATGAAACTGTTACCACTGAATTATGGCTGCCTCTATAATCATGATGTCTAGAAAATATCTAACCGTCAGATTGGGATATGCCTCATTGCTGTTCTTTTTCCACTTCTTCTGTTAACACTATATTCTTTTTACTTTTATTTTCAGCTTGTTATTCAGCATTGAAATAGTTGCAGCTCCAGTTTTCTTCATTGGCATGGTCCTAGAATGTGGTGTACTAATCTCTCACTTCAGTATTAGAGATAATGGGAACTGCAGATGCTGGAGAATTCCAAGATAATAAAATGTGAGGCTGGATGAACACAGCAGGCCAAGCAGCATCTCAGGAGCACAAAAGCTGACGTTTCGGGCCTAGACCCTTCATCAGAGAGGGCGATGGGGAGAGGGAACTGGAATAAATAGGGAGAGAGGGGGAGGCGGACCGATGATGGAGAGTAAAGAAGATAGGTGGAGAGAGTATAGGTGGGGAGGTAGGGAGGGGATAGGTCAGTCCAGGGAAGACGGACAGGTCAAGGAGGTGGGATGAGGTTAGTATGCACCCCCATCTACCTACTAACCTCATCCCACCTCCTTGACCTGTCCGTCTTCCCTGGACTGACCTATCCCCTCCCTACCTCCCCACCTATACTCTCTCCACCTATCTTCTTTACTCTCCATCTTCGGGCCGCCTCCCCCTCTCTCCCTATTTATTCCAGTTCCCTCTCCCCATCCCCCTCTCTGATGAAGGGTCTAGGCCCGAAACGTCAGCTTTTGTGCTCCTGAGATGCTGCTTGGCCTGCTGTGTTCATCCAGCCTCACATTTTATTATCTCACTTCAGTATTTCCTGGTTTTGTGTGTTTGTTTAACAGGTTAACGACTCCCTCTAAACATGTACCGGTGAAACCCTCTTCCAGCCCTCTGTGATTAGCGCTTTAAAATTTATCATTTGCTGTATGTTTTTCTCCTCCCTGTTTTAAGATTTAATCTGATTTGCATATTTTGCCACAGGTTTTCTTCTGTAACATTGAAATATCCAGCATTTCTTGCTACAGACAGCAGTAGAAGGTTTTTATTACTTTCTATAAAAATTAAAAGTGTCCACTGGCTGTGCTTATAATAACGATTTCACAGACTGTGATCCAGTATGGGTCCATTTTGTGGGAGCCCAGTGAAAGCAGGAAGACTTGGGGCTGGGAGAGGACAGCTGGGACCTTGGGCTAAATTTTTCTGTATGTTCACAAAGGTGGGGTGGAGGGGAAGGAGTGCCGAAAATACCAGCACTGAGCCGTGTGTTGATTTCATTGTTGACTCTGGCAATAATGAATAGCACAGGGATCTCACCCACCCCTTTCCCTCCAATTGAAGTCAATTAAGACTTCTAGAAGATAATTTAGAGCTGGTGAAAGAGAGAAAAAGAAATATTTAAAGAGACACAGTTTTAGGAGCTATGAATTTCAAAAGAACTATGTGGAGACAAGTGTGGAGTGGGGACCTAGCCACAACAGCCGATGTCCCACGAAGAGAGGTATATCATACTTGGTGAGGGACTCAATGGTTGTTCCGTAATGGTGGAAACACTGGTTAGTGGTAACGTCATTCAACTACAGACATAACGTATGCATGGCAGGGAGAGTGGCCAGCCTTTGAACTTGAAAAGCAACCCCCTGGCATTCTGGGGACTGAAGAGCCTCTTTCCACTAAGCAACTTTAATCTGCCCAGAAGGAAGGCTCCAGCTGGCAATGGCGCATAGCTGTCAGATTCAGGGCCTTATAGAAATGAAGGATAGCATCCTCTGCTGGAAGGACAGAACCAATATCAAGAGGGCATTGGAGAAGAAAGAGGAGCAGGAAGACATCAGGGTTCAAACCCTGACTACAGATTGGCTGCTGAAGATGGAGTTTTCCGGGGATGAGCGAGAACAATGCTGCATGGATATCTATGTCCCCATCCTGAACACCTCATGATTTACAGTGTGGCCTGCCCTGCCAATGACTGTTAAGATGACCAAGACCCTGAACTTATTTTCTTCTAATTGCTTCCACAGAGCAGCTATGGAACATTGAGGCATCTCAAAAATAGCTGCGTGTTATCGTGTACCTCAATGGTCACTGATGACCCCTTCACCAGAACTAGTGTGTGTCAGGCCAGGGGGTATTAGGGTTTGCCTTTATCAATGGAATTCCCCATGTGTAGAGCATCTTTGATTTTACTAATGTGACCATCAGGGAACCTACAGATCAACCAATGAGATCCATCAACAGGAAATTTCCAATCCTTCAATGTCCAGCTGGTTTGTGAGCAGAAGAGCTTCTCCCTTGTGTGCAAACACATTCCGAGCAGCTGCTATGACTCTTCATGTTCCACCAATCCAGTGTGCCAGACATTTTCAATCCTCAAAATTACGTGGATGGATCTGAACAGACAAGAAAATCTCTCGAAGAAATGGCTCTGCATTCTTTGTTTCTTTATTCTGCCATGGCATGTGAACATCTCTGCCAAGGCCAGCACATGTTGCCCATTTATCATTGCTTTCGAACTGAATTATGTGACAGTTAAGAGTCTACCACATTGCCATGGTTCTGGTGTCTCATATACATCAGAGTGGGTAAGGATGGCTGTTCATTTTGATAAAGAACATGATTGAACCTGTCTCTGAGCAGAAGTAGGTTCGTGAACAGAAGTAGGTTCGTGAACATAAAGCAGACACAGCTCCTGTTTGTGCTTTGTTGGAGAAATACAGGCTCATGTGGAAGCCCTTCTTGCTGATGTATTTCACTGGCTGGTGTCTAGATGCCTCAATCATCATATTGGAAAAATACAGGGTCATATATCCTCCTGTGGAATTTCATGCGTTAATGACAGAAGACAAGTTTGGGCACGTGGTGATCGTATGACTGTTCCAATGGACTTGTACTCAACTGGAGAGCCGCCAAAGGTTTTAGTTAACAGTTTCACGGATGCAATGAAAGATCTGTTTTTTTTTTAAGGGATGTATAAAATGCATTTGATGTAACATGTCTCCCAAGGCAAAATAACAATTTAACATGGTATACAATATGTTTTGTTCCTTTCCTTTGACATATTTTTGAGGAACTTTAACACATTGAAATTAAAATCATCATACCATTTCAGTTGTTACAATTCAATGTGAAGAAAAATTGCCTGTGTTTCGAATAACAAAATGCTTTCACTTCCAATCTCTGCATCACCATTTTCTACCTTTCCATTCTCCTCCAGGATTTTTCATTTTGTGGCCATTAGAAGTTAATTTTTATAATCCTGAGAATTCCTGCTAAAGCTTGAGATATTTAATTTGTCGTGACTGTGTAGGTGCATATAACTCTGATGAAAACATAAGGTGGAGTTAAACTGCCAGAAACTTCAGTAGAAGTTTGAGTCATTTGTTAGATTTATAGCAACAAGGACAGCAAGGAAATAGGTATGTATATAAATTAAGATATCCAATTTTTCCCATTATTAAACAAACAAGCTTACAATGAAACTCAGTTGCAACTTCTGGATATATGGCTTGGGATGAGACCTAAGTAATAGACTTTTTCAGCCTTAGTAAACCAGGAAAGGACTTATTTCCCGAAAAACAGCAATTATGGATTAAAAGCTGAACTCTTGAACATTTCAGAGAATAAAGGTGTGAACATTTTGGCTGTTCCAAGACCAGGGTGACTGTAGTTACAGTATTAAAGTACAGAGATTGTCAAGCTCAAGTATTTCGATAAAATATCCTTATTTTCCAATATAGTGAGTTTTATTCGGTTTATGAACCTTTCTTTGGTGATTACCAGTTTGTACAGTAATTCCATCTTCTCTTAATATGATGTATCCATTAAGAGCCTTTACTACAGCACATCAACCCATTCAACTGTATAATGCACGCATCACTGATAATGTGCCAATTTGTATTTGAAGATAAGCAGTTTTTTTTCATCTCCAATTATCTAACAAACCTTCCAGCTCAGCATTACACGCATTTGTTTGCTTTTTGTTTTAACTTTAGCAGTGGGAGAATCATTTATCTGGATGCTCTTTCAGAACGGGTTATATTTAATTAAAACATAGAAAATGTAAAGCGTTGGTCGGTTGATTGTTGATGCTGGTTATCAGTGCTTGTTGTCCAGCTAAGTGGCTCTGATATTATGCTATTTCTTTCCTGGAACCCTTTATGTTCACTATTGGTTTATCTAAAATCAGCAAGCACAAAGTAAATAGCACTAATGTTGTGCCCAATGTTCTAATTATTAAATGATATATGGTTAGGATGGAGCTCATAATATCTGGTAACTTAATCTGAAGCAATATACTGCAGATGCTGTAAATCTGAAACACCCAGGCTTAGCTGGTATGTGGCAAGTAACATTTGTGCCAAACAAGTGCCAGGCAATGGCTACCTCTAACAAGGAAAATCTTAACAATCCCCTCTTGACATTCAATGGCATTGCTATCACTAAATTTCCCCCCAAACCATATCCTGAGGGCTGTCATTGACCAGAAACTGAACAGTACTCACCATCTAAACACTGTGGCTAGTACAGCAGGTCAGAACCTGGGAATGCTTCCATGAATAACTCATCTCCTGATTCCCCACCTTTCCATCTACATGGCATTTATCAGGAATCTGACAGAATACTCTTCATTTGCCTAGTTAATTTCAACTGCAATAACATGAAGCTTGACACCATTCAGAACAAGTCAGCCTGCTTGATTAGCACACCATCTACCATTTTAAACTTTCATTCCCTTCACCACTGATGTACAATGACAGCAGTTAGTATTAATCTACAAGATGCACACCAACAACTTAGCAGGCCCTTTCATTAGCATCTTCATAAGCAATGACCTTTACCAACTCGTAGGACATGGCCAGTAGCTATGCAGGAACACCTGCTGCTGGCAAGCTCCCTACCAATCCACACATTGTCTTAACTTGAAACTCTATCACAATTTCTCCACTTTTGCTATATTAAAATCCTGGGACTGTCTCCCTAACAGCACTGTGAATGTTCCCTGCACCTAAAGGACTGCAGCATTTCAAGGACACATCTCACCAACACCTTCTCCAGGAAATTTAGTAATGGGCAATAAATACTGGCCGATCCAATGACACCCAAAGCCTGTGAACATCCAAATTAGAGCAGTCCAGTTAAATGTATCTGAAAAAAGTAGCTCACAGAAGGACACACCTGTTGAATGTTTTTGATACACAAATAGAAGCGGGAGTCAGCCATAAAGAGCCAAGCTCTGTTCTGTCATTTAAATGGATCCTGATTGAAGATCTACTACAGGCCCACGTTTCTGTTTAATCCCTGTATCTTTTGATTCCCTCAGTGTCTGGAAATCTGTCAATCTCAGCCTTGAATGTACACATTGATTAAGCATCCCCAGGCTCTGCGGTAGGAAAGACTGAAGGTTCAAAACATTTTGAGTGAAGAAATTTACCTTCAGATCAGTCCTAAACAACTGACTACTTTTCCTGAGTCCAAGGTTTTTATGGTCTACACTCTCCAGACTTGTAAAACAGCCTCTTAACATAGAATGTTTACAACACAGAAAAGGCCATTCAGCCCATTGAGTCCACACTGATCCTCCGAAGAGCATCCGACCCAAACTCAGCACCCCACCCTATTCATATATCCCCACATTTACTATGGTTAATCCACCTACCCTGTACATCCCTGGATACTATGGGCAATTTTGCACAGCTAATCCACACATCTTTCAATTGTGGAAAGAAACCAGAGCACCTGGAAGAAACTATGCAGACATGGGGAGAATGTGCAAACTGTACAAAGACAGTCACACAAGGCTGGAATTGAACCCGAGTGCCTGGCATTATGAGGCAGCAGTGCTAACCACTGAGCCACCGTGCTGCTCAGAAAAGTCACCTTACTCTTACCATCCCGCATGGCAGCTCTAATAAGGCGGTTTAACCAGAGAGTCATCATGCCTCAGGTGAAGGAAGAGGTTGAGGAGAGTTCATCACGGTGATGTTAGTTGATGCGGGAACTGAACCCACACTTTGGATGCCACTCTATGTCACTGTCCAGTCAACTGAGCTAACCAACCCCCAACACCTAGCCTATCAAGCCCATTCTTCCATTCTATATTCAAGTGAGATCCCTCTGAACTGGAAAATATCAGCTCATTCTACTCAATCACTCCGCGTAAGACATCTCTCAAAGAATCATGGCTACTGCACAGAAGGCAGCTGTTGGGCCTTCGTCAGGTCTCAGCAGGAGAAACCCAGCTTATACTAATCCCTTGTCTGTCCCCACAGCCCTGGAAACTTTTTATCTTCAGATTAATATTGAATTTACTTTTGGAGTAAGTTTTCAGTCAGTCTGCCTCTAATACACTGTAAGGCAATGCACTCAAGATCATAATCACTTGCTGTGTAATAATATTTTCTTTATGTCGCTATTGGTTCTTTCACCAATCACCTTAATTCGGTGCCCTCTGGTTCCTGATCCATCCACATGAATCACTCCAGTGAACCCCTGTGGAATTTGCTCAAAACCCAAGCAGACCCTTCCTTAAGAAAGGAAGCTGAAAGTGTACATGATACCTCAGGTGCACCTCCCTAAATATAATCACAGCAAAGCTTTTTTTATTCTATGCTCCAAATCGCTTGTAACAAAGGGAAAATAGCATTTTCCTTCATAATTGCTTACGCTACCTGCATGTTAAATTTCTCACTGTTAGCTGTTGCACAAGAATATCTTCTGAATAATATCATTTACTAACGTCACATTATTTCTAAAGAAAATGTTTTTTTCTGTTCTTACACTAGGTAAGTTCACACATCCCCATAGAGTGTCCATTTACCACCTTCTTGCCCAATCACTTTTGTTTTATTCATTCACAGGATGTGGGCATCGCTAGCTAACCCAGCATTCATTGCCCATCCCTAATTACCTAGAGAGCAGTTGAGAGCTGTGGGTCTGAGGTTACATGTAGTTAGAGCAGGTAAGGATGGCAGTTTCCTTCCCTAAGTTACTTCAGTGAAGCAGATGGGGCTTTTCTTGAGAATCAATGTTTCATGGCCATCATTAGACTTCTAATTCCAAATTTTTATTGAATTCAAATTCGATCATAGCCCATCACCTACTATGATGGAATTTGAAATCATGTCCCCAGAAAATTGCCTGGATCTCCAGATTAATAGTCCAAATGATAACACCACTAGGCCATCGCCTCCCAAGGATAATTTGCCTTTGCATGCTTTTTATATCCTCATCATAAATGATTTTCCCACCTAGCTTTGAATCATTAGCAAATTGGATAACCTGTTACCAAATTCCTGTGTTTCTACCCAAGGGGTTCATATACCTTTCCCTTGGCAGGCTGTTTTAAAGCAGAGAACAAATAGAAATCGCAATATGGATCTGAAAATGTTGTCACACTAAAATCTGAATGGTGCTTCAAATAGCATATCCTTCAAAGACAACCTTGCAGCATGATTTACCTGTATGTGACCTTAAATATGCAACATCAGAAGGACCATTGTAAAGACTAGATGGTAAAAATGAGTAGATCTGAACGGTAAGCATGTCTTCAAGTAAGTTTGATTCCTTTTGACGTGCTGATGTAACTCATGCAAAGATTATTTGGTATGTGCTCAGAGTGTTTGCCCTGCCAATGCATTGAATCCATACACAAATGCATAAAATTAAGATTCTGACTTAATCCTAACCCTAACCCTAACCCTAACCTGAACCATATGACACATGGGTTGCCAATGAAAACTACTTTTGCAGTAGGAACAAGAAAGAAATATCGGAAACAAGCTCAACTCATACCAGATTCATGCCCAGGGCTGTTACTGTAAGAACTGGTGAACTAAAATTCCCCAAACTACGCTTAGTCAAGTATTCCACCAGGCCCAGAATAAAGAGCATAACTACAGCATTTATTTCAACACTGCCATGCACTCTAATTTTGGCTTTACTAATATTCATCTTTGTCCTTATTTTAATGAGAAAATGCTCATATTCTATTAAAAATTATCGATTATCTGAGGCTTATAATTAATACCAGAGCACGAGTGTAACATTATCTTGCTCAACTTACACTGGAAGCTTTCCCCTGACACTTTGAAAAAAAATGACACAATACAAGTAACTGAGTAAAAACAACTTAATGGCATGGTTGGGGGGACCTGAGATTCAACATTTAGGAACAACTTAAATCAGAGGAACACAAGGGAAAGAGAGGTTAACTTTAAGTTCTGAATCACTGGTGCAGAAGGTCATGTTACCTTAAGAGTTGAGCAATTGCAAAGCATTGTAACCCATCCCTACAAACCATGAGATGAAGAAGGCATCACCGATGATTGAACCTTGTAACCTTACTGAAAACATTCTCTAAACAGAAGGGTGACTGCTAGAGCACCAGAACCTGCAGATTAGGCAAAGTCATTGGCATCAGAGATAATAGGGAAAGATGAATTAATGGTTGTAATCGGTCATTTTAATTCTCAAAGCCAATATTGAAAGATGCAAGCCCCAAATAAAAAGAGAGTTGATTGATGAGATTCAGGCAATTATAAAGGAAATTAAAATTTTTCAAGTTAAATTGCTCATAGTAGAGAATAAAGTTGTTGACTTAGAAAGGCTGAAGGCTGAGCAGGACACAATGTGTCATATTGTAAAGGACTATTTTATGACGGAGAAGCCACAAGCTGTACAGTTAGCAGAGGAGGTTTCCCTGGGGGAGCTCCTAAAATTCAGGTCAAAACTTCAACACCATGTGTTTCAAATGGAAAAAAATCAAACTGAAAAGAAAGACAATGCTGAATTCCAAATTAGTGAACTGCAGATACAGATTAACATTATATCATAGTGGGAGATATCAATAGCAGATTGTGAGTAATGCTGGTGGTTTCAAAAGAGGAAATTTGAAATGCAGGAAGCTAAGCAAAGTGGGCACAGTAGGAAGCTGACTAACTGGTCTATTACAAGTACACGGAATGGGCTGGAAAAGAAAAATGCTGCAGAATCATAATGTAGAGATTGAGGAGAAGTGTTGCCAGGCCAAAGACCTACTACAGCATATGGTTTTCACCCAGAAGACACACAACACTTTTCCAACTTATTTATAACAATCAATAATATTTTGAGAAAAGAAAACAAGATATAACAATGCTCTGTTTTTTTTAAAAAAGATATTGGTTGTTGTTTTTGTTCAGTTCAAACATAATATGAGAAAAGGTTAATGACTGGATCAGTCATATTGACATCTCAAGGTAGCAGTTTTGTTAGAAAAAGGTCATATTTTTCATAAAGTTAACAGTATTTGAATGTTCATTCAGGGAATCACATTTGTTACTGCATTGCAGTCAAGTGCCAAATAGCAAAGTATCATAGACACAACTAAAAAGAGAGCTTCAAGAAATGGCTCCTGTATTTTTAGCCTAAATGTGCTATTATTTTAAATGTGCATGAACCAGAGACATTAAGAAGGTCTTAACCAGAAGTACTACTCCCCACTTTTATGAACCCTTTCAAGAACCCATTGCTTCCAAAACTCGGCAAAGGACAACATGCCTGCAATTTGGTAGGGGGGGGGCAGGGTTGCCTCATTTTGTTGAGTACATGTACAGATATACATTTGTAGAAGGAATGTTTGATTGAGCAGCAAAGTCAAAAATGGCAGTCTAGGCATCAGATCAGCACTAGACACTGAAGAACTTCGCAATCTGCTTTCTTTGCATAAACCCAGTAATTAATACTGGTACTGTCAGCAACATAATTTCCAGCTTGGTCCTGCCAGAAGTGGGCAGGCACTGTATTCGTGCTATATTTTCATAAATTGACTCACTTAGTGCCATTAGTTTTGGTGTAACAGTTCTGTATTTATGGGTCTGGTTCTCATTTAACACAACTCTGGACTATTGCTTTATTAAACTGCTGACATTCATGCTTGTATGCTTTTGTAGCACAATCACATATGTAATTTGTCAGATAATGTTCCATAGTTTTTACTTTTGTTTCCTCAAATCTCAGTATGTATTTTTATGGGAAGAGGATAGAAACAGCCAGGATTTATTCAACAAAGAGCACAACACTGTACAATGTTTCATTGCTTATGTCTGCTAAAAGCTTTTATCAGCTGAAGTGTCCTGTTACTATAAATTGTTTCAGTCTGTGCATAATGACTGTAGACTATTAATGTCACTGCAATTCAAAAGGATAAATAAGGGACAGAAAGTTTATTATTATAATATTCAGACAAAGCTATAAGACAAACTTTATTACGTTATCAGGGAACCTAATAGAAATGAAGCATTTTGATTGTTTCTCAAACTTGTAATACATGCAATAGGATTTTTGAAACAATTCCTGACTGAGTCCAAAGCTGTTCCTGAATTTAGTCAATTTATATAATTTTTAAAGCTTTGCAATTTTCCAAGCTTCCAATCATCTTGAGATATTACTGAAAAAGATCACATGGTGACGGAACAGAGTGGCTACTTTCTTCCGACTGCAATTCCATTAACAGTGGAGTCACCCAAGTTAAAGCCCGAACTCTAATCAGAATTTAGTCAGATAAGCTTATGTTAACATTACACAAACTGCAAACCTGTGTGCTGGTCATGAAAGAGTTAATATCAAATGGCTGGTCCGCATGGACAGGCATAATGAAGAAGCTGAGCAGACTGGTCCATTAGCGATCCTCATGAGTGATATAGTGGCCAGGTTTTTTTTTCTCTGCTTTATATCAGTATCTCTGTTCCAGACTCAAATACTCAGTCTCCAAAAACTGGTGGTGTTGTCCGCCTGTCTTTTGCACATCCCTTTTTCTCTCCTCTAAGATCAGTTGCAATTTGATGAAACTCAGGACCTATTGCTGAGAATTGCACATGTTCTTTGCAGATAGGTACAGTCTCTGAAGAACCGACTTTGTGCCAGTTCATTGGAATCTCAAATTTTGTTTGGAAACATCAATATTCAACACTCTTAATGAAGCAAACTTACAATACTAATCATCCTAGCCATAGCAAGCCAATGTTACATCTAATTTGCAATAAGACATGATGCCAGCGATGAGTTAATATATTGTTCCATGGAACAGTTAGCATCAGGCACTACACAATCTGCCATGCCAGTAGACATACAACATATCTCTGACTGGCATTAACATATCAATATCAGCACATTAAAATTATGAGTACAACCATGCACACTCTAACTGCAGACTTACAGAATATCCACATGATTGACCCCACTACACATCGACATAATCCCATCAACAGCATATTATTAACAGTTCACATTGTCAATATCTATATGTGCACTCAATTAACATTAGCAAATTAATTAAAACCATATTTCTGATGTAAAATATGTTCTTAAGATGATTTATTAACTTTGATACTAATCTATTTAACATTGCAAATCCAAACAATCCTGGAGCTAACCAAGCCAACCATTCTTTAGTTTCTCCAATTATTACACGCTCAGCAATCATTTTAGAACAGCATTCTCAATGCTGCCCAACTTCTTGCTGCACCTGCTTTCTTGCCTCCCTGTCTGATTCTACACATTTTTAAATGTGCATTATGCATTTTCTGTTTCAATACCGGGACTTAAAATTGGACTATTGTCCTCTTCGCCCTTTGGATTTTTTGAGCTAATCCAATTGCTATTCCCTTCTGTTCCCAGCAACAAAACCGACTTCACCCTTTAATCAGCTGTGGCTGAATTATTTTCTTTACTGCCATTTTTCTCATTGCACTATCATAGAAAGAGCACTTCTATCAAATGTACTCACACCTGATCGGTAAAACAATGGGACAAGATGAAAGTGCCCACTGGGATACCCGTCACGATTTATTCACTGTGCTGATAGTGACTGACAACATCTAGAAAGGAAACACTTCAGTACTTTTGAAATACCTCCAACAGGAATCCTTGAAGTTTGTCACTTTTTGTGCATGTTGAAAGAAAAAGCACTCGTTCTCCTTTTAATGAGACCCCTGGGTCCCCTGTGACATCTGCAACAAGAGGCACTCACTGAGCTGCTGTGTTCAGATAGATAATTTAAAACTCCAGCTAAGCAGCAAGTCAGTATCAAAAAGAAGGTTGAAACTGTTTTTCTGAATGTTGCCAACTTTTTCTGACTGTTCTGCTTCAATTGATCACGTTTAAATAAATTTGTCTTCCAACTCACTTGCCAAGCTGAAACAGGAGTCCAAGAAGCATTAATTTTCCATATAAGAGAATGTGAGAGTTGGAGGTAGAGAGAGAAAGAGACAGACAGCAAGCAACAGTGGTCAATAAGTAATAATGCTCTTCAAATTATTCACATGTTAAGTGATTGTAAGGCTCACTCTTAGACTGGTCAAAGCAAGAAAGTCTCAAGAATTATGAGTGATTGAAACTCAACTGGATTGGACAGTATTGGCACCATAACTCAACTCACTGCTCCAGAGCAAACAGCTGAAGTTACCAGTCCAAAACTTGGTTTATTAACACCACCCCCCACCTCCTCCAATGTGACTTCACCCAGAGTTGTATAGTCTGTCTCATAAAGAGTTGAAGTAAGCGAGATAATGGGAACTGCAGATGCTAGAGAGTCCGAGATAATAATGTGTGGAGCTGGATGAACACAGCGGCCAAGCAGCATTTTAGGAGCACAAAAGCTGATGTTTTGGGCCTAGACCCTTCATCAGAAAAGGGTTGAAGTAGGCTGTTCTTACATGGACAAGTATTTACAGGCAAGTGTGCTTACTGCTGTGATCTATAGGCATATACTGACGTGTGTGTAAAGAGTGTTGTATGAACAGTCACATACTTAATAAGAAAACTCCATATTTCAAGTACTTTGCTATAAAGTCAAGTTAATCCCAAGTGATCGAACAAGCAGTACATCCAGAGATAACAAGGTGTAGAACTGGATGAACACAGCAGGCCAAGCAGCATCAGAGGAACAGGAAGGTTGATGTTTCAGGCCTAGACCCTTCTTCACAGGGGACCCAAGGCACTCATTAAAAGGAGAACGAGTGTTTTTTTCTGAAGAAGGGCCTAGGCTCAAAACATCAGCCTTCCTGCTCCTCTGATGCTGCTTGGCCTGCTGTGTTCCTCCAGCTCTACATCTTGCTATCTCAGGTTCCGTAGCATCTGCAGTTCCTACTATCTCTGAAACAGTACACCCAGTTGCTTTCAGTACAGAAGCTGCTACTATAGTAAACACTTTATTTCGCTTATGAGATTTGTCAAATTTCTACCATTACACAAAGCATTGCTTGCTGAGATCTGGCTGGTATGAAAGTTATAATTATAGATTTTAGGTTTTTGCCAATTCCATTTGGTACGTGAATAACTTAATATATTCTGCATTTTTTTCTGAACTTTGGCTTTATTTTGCGCTTCTCTTGAACAAAAGGCAGATGAATGTAAGACAATAAACATTGCTGGGAGAAACAAGCAATATTGTCCTGGTTGAAACTATAACAGATACAAACATATAGCATGGAATATGTAATTGGGGATGAAAAGTTTGCCTGAATGTAGTGAATGGCGCTGAAGGCTCAAAGAGGCCATGTAGTATATCTTCTTTAGTATCATTTCTTCCAAATAAATTGGATAACTGAAAGAAAGACTTCAAAACTACACTTAAAATGTCAAGATCTCAGCATAACAGAGCTAGGAAAGGACCAACAAACATCCCAGTGGAAAAGAAAGAATTTTACAAAAGCTCAATGAGTATTGCCCAAATTTCCTCTCTCTAACCTCAGAATGACTTGGCTGGAAAACTGGGAATAGCCTTTTTTGCCAATAGTTTTTGACATTTGCCAATAGTTTACACCTAGCATGCAGAGAAAAAGGAGCGGGGGAAATGTACAAGTTAGTCACTGCCAAATAATACCCAATTATCATAGAGGTTTAATTCCATGTGTGTTGGATAAAGTGATGGCTTTGAAATAATTAATATTGAAGTTGCACACAGTCTTTGGGTGGAGAAAAAGATAGGCTTTCATGAAGTCCCAATGAAGTGCATAACCAATTTCTAATATTTGTAATTATGCCCAACTGGTTAATCCTGAATGCTTCTCTTGTTATCACGCAAAAGAAAAAAGCTAACTTATGTTCAAGTGTATCTTTAGTTAAGATTGTAGTAGTTTATTCTCTATCACAGTTTATAAACAGGCCTTTAGGCTCAGCAAATAAAGGGAGGATTGATGGCAGCAAACTACCCCACCACAATCACTGGTAGTTGTTAGCTAGAGTATATGACAAGCTGGCAACATTAGTACTTGGGAATATAACATTGAGATGGGTGTTAGTTAGGAGATTTATCAGTTTTACAACTCAGAAGTATTTTCCCTGTTATTAAAGAGGGTAGAAGAGCAGCAAAAGAACATTTTGAAATAGGTAGAGAGCTTTAAATCGCATCTCTATCCTTAATTTGGCGTAACAACAATGAAACACAAAGGCGGCACAGAAGATTAGCTGTACCATTCGATTCCTTTTGGGCAAAAGTCATTCTAAATCCAGTCTTCAGCTGCTGTGCTTGTATCCATGTAATTTGAGCTGTATTTGGCTGTTGTCGATAGCAAACTCAGTTACTGACCCATGTTAAAATCAATACGCTACAAATAACACAACTTTTTCTGTTAAGTTGTAGTTGCAGTTAAAGGCAACATTACAGTGAACAAACACCAAATGGGTTTTTGAATCGAATTAATCTGAATTGGATTGTCTGTAGTTAAGATATCTCTTCCAAATTCACCCCGTTTGGATCAATTGCTGAAACATCTCTACTTCAGGTGCATACTGGACTAGCTCAGAACCAGGCTGCAGTTGAACTCTATTTTTACTACATGAGATTTCATGCATGCTAGGAGTTGCATTCAATTATTCTACCTTACCCAGCTCCAACAATGGAAATTTATCTATAGTATGCAAAGGACTTGCTGTTGGCTCTAAGTGTTAGCTTGGCTCAGCTTGTGGCACTGTTCCAAGCGTCAGAAAACTTGTAGGCTCAAGACCAGTTCCAGGACTTGAGAACACAATCTAAACTGACATTTCGGTACAGCTGATATTATGTTATTAGGACTGCTGTTCTTTAGATGAGAGTTAAAACCAATGCCTTCAGCTGCCTGGTAGGATGGACATAAAGAGTGAAACATTTGTTGGGAGACTTGCATCATTTACCTGGGACATGCAATGATAAGATAACAAATTTCCCCCAACAAGATCAATGGTAGTTTTTTTTTAAATAGGAGCAAGGACTATGCTGTGCAACATTTGTCATGGGTAGACTTTATTTCACTAGTTTTCTCTAATGTAGAATTTAACATCCCCTTTGACCTCCAGTGTCAGGCTGGATGTGGGTGGAGGAGTTAATCAGTCATGAGTGCAGGTTAGAGACCCTGCTTTCTTCCCAGCTTCACCCAATTAGGTCTGCTGTAGTGGTGATAATGGAAACTGCAGATGCTGGAGAATCCAAGATAACGAAATGTGAGGCTGGATGAACACAGCAGGCCCAGCAGCATCTCAGGAGCACAAAAGCTGACGTTTCGGGCCTAGACCCTTCATCTGATGAAGGGTCTAGGCCCGAAACGTCAGCTTTTGTGCTCCTGAGATGCTGCTGGGCCTGCTGTGTTCATCCAGCCTCACATTTCGTTATCTCGGTCTGCTGTAGGAAGGGTTTTGAATGCCTTTCCTGCCTAGGTACTAACTGAGTGCCTGATTAATGCCCAGTTGACAGCCCCAGCTGGCTGCTGCTTGCAGGTTCTCAATGCAGGCTGTTTGTGAAGGGCATAATGTCTGATAGGGACCTAGCATTGGGAAGGGGTGTGGGCTGCAGCCACTGAACATCACACCCATGCCTTTACCTCTGGCCCTCTCCAACTTGTTGCAATCTCTATTGTACAATGTAGACTCATCTGCACTTATATTTGGCCTCAGCACCCTCGATGACCATGGACATCTGGAGAGTGCGTTACCAGCAGCTGATTTTGCTCCGGGCGTGGCTGCTCACAATGGAGAGCTGATTGGGTAGTTGTTCTATGTCAGGATGGTGTGTAATAGAGATAGGATTTCTGCCCTTAGGGCCCTGAACCCCAGGAAAGACCCGGTAATGATAATTTTAAGCACTTAAATCAGCAGGCCTTTCCAATGGAAGTGGCAAGAGATTCTCACGAGCTCTCCAGCCAATCAGTGAACCTGTCACCTGAATTAAATTCTGTCCAAACAATCAGGCTATATGACACAGATGGAGCACATTTGGCTTTTTGAGTGCATGCTGCTGTCTGTACAGCAACCCAATCAGGCATTTTCCCTGTAACTTTATGAATTTATTTAGCACAAAGAGCTGTTGTACTTGCTTTTGATATCATTCATTTCCACCGCTTCCAACACCCAGAGGCCACAATTCCAGATCATTATCATTCTCTGCAGAAAAATGTTCATTCTCCCCCCAAACCTGCCAATGTTTCACTTGCATCCTTGTCAAAATCCATAAATCTGCATCAACTGGAATTTGTACCAGCAGCTAATGGGAACAGCTCTCCTTTTCTACCTTACCTACACTTGTTACAATCCTGTACACTTCTAACAAATATTTCCTCAGTCTCTTTATGCTCCAAGAAGAACAACCTCACTTTTTCCAACCTAACATTGGAACATCAAAAACTGAAGTTGTTGGAAAAGCTCAGCAGGTCTGGCAGCATCGGTGAAGAAAAAAATCAAAGTTAACGCGACCCTTCCTCAGAACGATTCCTTGGAAACAAAATGATAGCTCTGATTTTTTCTTCACCGATACTGCCAGACCTGCTGAACTATTCCAGCAACTTCTATTTTTGTTCCTGATTTACAGCTTCTGCAGTTCTTTCAGTTTTTATTGCAACATCAAGCCCTCCCAGCCCTCAGAAACTGAAGTTCAGCTACCTTGCTTGATCCAAATCAAATACATATAATAAATCAAAAGGGAAGTGGGACAAAAATAATAGATTCTGAGAAGAGAGGGATGGGGAAAGATCTGTTTTACTGAGGTTTGGAAATACAATGGGAAAAGGAAATGATGACTTTACTACAACTGCTGAATACTGAGGCAGTGACGGTTCTGCTGGATCTACTGAAGTTGGATCATTTAAAAAAAATAGTTTTGCCAAAATAGATCATTTGAATTGAAATGAAAACGTCCCTTGCATTTCTCTCAGGATTTCTAGACCATGTCAAAAGATGTATATTCTCAATTTGACTTGTGATAAAACATAAACAGATAAATTTCCAAGAGTTTGTATATAAATTACCCTCCGAAAGTGAAATGCCTCCACACAGAAAAAAATCCTCTGATGCTACAGACAAGTTGTAAAATAACTGCAATTTTCAAACCATTGTGAAGATATACTCTAGTCATGTCTGATCGATCCCAAACTAAATTTTAATTGATGGCTCACAGAGAATCAAACTGTTATATTGTCAAATGCTGTGAATTCAAATTAATTTCATAGGCAAAATGAAGTCCCAACATCCAGGAAAGATCTGGTAAAAAGAAAAGATTCATTGCAGCAAACATAGTAATAAGCAGATGTAAACATAAAAATACTACATTCGACCCAAATTTGGCTCTAGAATCTGAGATCTAATAGATCAAGTTTCAGATATCAGTTGGCATAAACCTATGATTTAGTGTAATCATCTTAATGCTGTGTTTTTCCCTGTGTTCAGAAAAATACGAAGCACTCAATCCTACATTAACTATGACAGATGTCCATCACAGATTTATGATGACATCAATGGCTGGTCTCAGCTCAATGTGCAAGATTTGTGCCTGCAGATTTCCAGTGACCAATCTAGATTAGGATGACAGGATAATAAGATTTTTTTTCTCTGCTGACAGAGAAAACAAGCTTGTTGAATATGCAAAAGTAAGGAATTTCGACAAAGACTAAGTAGGACTATAAAAATAATGAGGAAGACTTAGATTAGAAGAATTGTCATCCAAGTGGAAGATGCAGTTTAATGTGCTTTGATGTGACTTGACACATATGTAGAGAGAAAGGAAGATTAGGAACATACATGCAAAAACACTGAAGGATGTAAACAAATAGAGAAATGTAATGACTGAAATACAAAACTCCTTGAGTGTGAAAATAGATTTGATAGTCTCTCTCTGTCTTGGGAGATGATGCACTGCCTCGGGCTGTGTGTCAGTGCTGAATTGAACATGGCCCTTGTGGCTGTAGACGTTGACTTATCAGTAACAGTTCTTTCTACAATTCGCAGGGATGAAAAGTGCTGGTCTGGTGTCAGCTGATGTTCATTCCCTTCTGTCAGGCTCTTCTTTACTTCAGTCTGGTCATGTCTATTGACCTCTGCTTTATTCCAAGCCTCTTCAGGCTGCTTGTCTTCAGGCAGCAGCAAGGACTTCCCATTCACTGGCTCCAATCTCAATTTAATTTGAGAACTTGTTCACAAACATTCTAGTAGAAGTGGACAATCTGGTGGTCTCATTCTGATAGGAAGCTTGCCATTGAGCATGTCATTGGGGATGAAATCACCATTCACCCCATGTATCCTTAAACTGCTAAGAAAGGTCAACATTATTTCTGCTGGAAATCACAGCAGGTCAGGCAGCATCCACGGAGAGTGAACAAGCTAACATTTTGAATCTAGATGACTTTTCATCAGAGCTGGTGTGAAGTATGGAGTGGGTAGCATTTATGCGATTGCGGGGAGGAATGGAGTGCGGGGGGAGAGAGGCTGCTGATAATGTTGATTAAATGATTGCAACGTGAGAATGACAGGAGCATGGTGTCTAACAGCCAGACTGGAAAGAACAGAGAGTCCCACTGGATCTGGGGAAGGGGAGAGAAGTTATGGTGACAGAGAAAGCAATAAGTAAAGCTAAATGAAAGGGAAGGAATAGGAATGGGTTCACAAACTGAAGGTGTTGAACTCCATGTATGCTGCCTGACCTGCTGCGATTTCTTGCACTTTTTTGTTTCAGTACAAATTCCAACATCTGAGTGTAATTTGCTCGAAAATTATTTCTGCCTTTTATAAAGAGGAACAAAGAATTCGAGATGAACAAATGAACAATTAAAGTGTAAAATATTATTTCCTGCAGCGAGGGAGGCAGTGAAGTGGGGTGACCAAAAATTTCATGTTGTCACTCAGGGGAGGGTTTCCCTGGACTGTTAATATCAGGGGTATGCAATGAACTAAATGCTTTTGGACGTGAAATAATTTGACCCAGACACAGGAAACCTTTCTTCATATGAGGGAAAGTGCATAAACGTTCAGATCAGGGAATATCCAGTGTTAGGAAGGGAGAATGGTGCTGTATGATTAGTTTTGGATTGGTATAATCAAGAGCCAGCGCAGATAATTATGGACCAAATAACCCCTTCCTGTTCTGTAAATTTGTATATCATTGGATTTGTAGAATATCCATTGTTTGGTATCAAAATAGTAAGTGTTGTCAGAGAGACAAATTTATTTTAATATTCAAAAATTTCATCGACTATTTCCTCTACTTGGGGTTTGGGGTTCGGTCTGGTGTGAGCAGAAAGGGTGTCAAGTCCCAGGCTGGTGGTGGTGTCGGTCAGGATCTGGGGGAGGTGTGGTTGGGGATAATAAGTGAGATAAGTATGGATCCATTAAACGGTTACTTAGGAGGTGGTCTACGTACTTTTTCTTGAGCAACTAGTTTACTTGATATCATTGGAACCATCTGAAGACGTACATGGATCATTTTGGAGGCTGCAAGGCATAGAGAAATTGTGGAACACAAACTTAAATTCCCCAGGCAATTCCTTCAGACTGTGCTACAATGGGGATTCTGTAGGGTCCCTTTGCACAACTCCTAACTACTCTGGAATAATGACTGTGTGGACAGAGGATACTCCAGGCCATAACCAAACACCAAATTCTAATGACTTAATATAACTTTCTAAGAAAAGAAAATAGTAGACATATTTTGAACCACATTTTCAAATAGTACATCAGGAAAATCAGTAAAATGCATCATTGCTCATCCATTATTCTTGAAAAGAGTAATTTCTAATTTATTCTGTCTTTTTGCTTGTACACAAATGGAGGAGGTTGCTTTGTCATTGAGCAATAACTGAAGAGAGAGACCATACCAACCACACTACAGTGATCAACACCTATTAGCAATGTAGAGTGTGATATTAAAAAGCAACAACAGTATAATAATAAACCACACACTGGGCATAGTCGATTAGGTCCACTTGAGTGGACAAAGCTTTGCTGCTCATGCCTTCTCCTCCAAATCATATTTTTCTGCAACTTAATTTAAATGATTAGCATCTGCACAGATTTTTATTTTGAGTGCGAGAAAATAAATATCCTTTGACAGGGTCTCAAGACAGAATAAACAATAAATTAGTTCTTCAAGAATTATTTATGAATATTCACAAATTTTAAAGATTTTCCTGCTGCAATTGAGGTAAGTATATATAAACAAAATGTCCAGTAAAATCCCTAACAAGCATTTTTTGCTTCATCTGCCTTTAAATGGAATTTTCTGGGGGGAGGGAGGAGGTGTAGGGGTAGGATGCCAGCGAAGTAGGATACCAAGTGGAAGAGAGTGCCAGGTGTATAGAATTCCAAGTGGATAGGGTACTAGATGGGGCCAAGTGGATAGCACATGCATTACTAGGGCATTAGTTTTCTGGTGGTTCTTATAGTCTGGAGTGTTAATATCAGGGGTATGGGGAGATGATGGGAAAATGGAGTTGACGATTACTAGATCTTCCATGATATCATTGAATGGCGGAGCAGACTTGACAGTCTAAATGGCTTAATTTTGCTCCTATGTCATATGGTCTTATGGGTAAGATGCCATGGATATAATGCAAAATGAGCAGGGGGTTTGAGTGCCATGGGTGTAGGATTCCAGCTGGTTAGGGTGAAAAGGTGAAAGGTGACAAGGGGCTAGTTAAATGATGCAGCATTTAGGGTAGGTTGGGAGGGTGAGAGATATAGGATCCAGTGGCAGAGGGACTGCTGACTTGACTTAATTGATTATTTTATGTCTGAGTAAATATAAAGGGGAAACAGGTTTTGATGTAGCTAGGTGACTGAATAGTCATTACGTTCTATTCACAATGGAAAAATGTCTTAAATTCTATTTGGCAAGCAGATGCTGGGCATGGGGATAGGGGTGAAGTTGGGGTGTGCTAGGTGGCAGAGGGAACAGAGGTTCTATAACATTATATAAGATCATAGAACATAGAACAATACAGCGCAGAACAGGCCCTTTGGCACTCGATGTTGCGCCGGCCTGTGAACTAATCTAACCCCATCCCCTTACACTATCCCATCATCATTCATATGCTTATCCAAGGGCCGTTTAAATGCCCCTAATGTGGCTGAGTTCACTACATTGGCAGGCAGGGCATTCCACGCCCTTGCCACTCTGAGTAAAGAACCTGCCTCTGACATCTGTCTTAAATCTATCATCCCTCAATTTGTAGCTATGCCCCCTCGTATAAGCTAACGTCATCATCCTTGGAAAAAGACTCTCACTGTCCACCCTATCTAATCCTCTGATCATCTTGTATGTCTCTATTAAATCCCCTCTTAGCTTTCTTCTCTCCAATGAGAACAGACCCAAGTCCCTCAGCCTTTCTTCATAAGGCTTTCGCTCCAGACCAGGCAACATCCTGGTAAATTTCAACTGCATCTTTTCCAATGCTTTCACATCCTTCTTGTAATGGGGCGACCAGAACTGTGTGCAATATTCCAAACGAGGCTGCACTAGCATTTTGTACAGTTGCAGCATGACATCACGGCTCCGGAGCTCAGTCCCTCTGCCAATAAAACCTAACACACCGTAAGCCACCTTAACAGCACTATCAACCTGGGTGGCAACTTTCAGGGATATATGTACATGGACACCAAGATCCCTCTGCACATCCACACTACCAAGAATCTTTCCATTGACCCAGCATTCTGCCTTCCTATTATTCTTCCCAAAATGAATCACCTCACATTTATCTGCATTGAACTCCATTTGCCACCTTTCAGCCCAATTCTGCAGTTTATCCAAGTCTCCCTGCAACCTGCAACATTCTTCCACACTGTCCACAACTCCACTGACTTTAGTGTTATCTGTAAACTTACTAACCCATCCACCTATGCCTGCGTCCAAGTCATTTATAAAAATGACAAACAGCAGTGGTCCCAAAACAGATCCTTGAGGTACACCACTAGTAACCGGACTCCAGGCTGAATATTTTCCATCAACCACCAGTCGTTGCCTTCTTACAGAAAGCCAGTTTCTAATCCAAACTGCTAAATCTCCCTCGATCCCATGCCTCCGTATTTTCTCCAATAGCCTACCATGTGGAACCTTATCAAAAGCTTTACTGAGGTCCATGTACACCACGTCAACTGCCCTAGCTTCAACCACATGCTTGGTCACCTTCTCAAAAAACTCAATGAGGTTGGTGAGACACGGCCTGCCCTTGACGAATCCATGCTGACTATCTCCAATCAAATTGTTACTTGCTAGATGATTATAAATCCTATCTCTTATAATCCTTTCCAAAACTTTTCCTACAACAGACGTAAGGCTCACAGGTCTATAATTACCTGGGTCATCTCTACTGCCCTTCTTGAACAAGGGCAGAATATTTGCAATCCTCCAGTCCTCTGGTACTAAACCTGTAGACAATGAGGACTCAAAGATCAAGGCCAAAGGCTCCAACACCTCCTCCCTAGCTTCCCAGAGAATCCTCGGAAAAATCCCATCCGGCCCAGGGGATTTATCTACCTTCACACCTTCTGGAATTGATAACACCTTTTCCTTACTAACCTCAATCCTTACAATTCTAGTAGCCCGTAACTCAGTCTTCCCCTCTACGATATTCTCCTTCTCCTGAGTGAAAGCAGATGAGAAATATTCGTTTAGCACCTCTCCGATCTCCACAGGGCCCACACACAACTTCCCACTTCTGTCTTTGACTGGCCCTATTCCTACCCTAGCCATCCTCTTATTCCTCACATACCTATAGAAAACTTTAAGGTTCTCCTTTATTCTACCTGCCAATGTCTGCTCATGTCCCCTCCTTGCTCTTCTTATCTCTCTCTTTAAATCCTTCCCAGCTAATCTGTAATTCTCCATCGCCTCATCCGAACCATCTCATCTCATCGTCACATAAGCCTCCCTCTTCTGCTTAACAAGAGATACAATTTCTCTCGTAAACCACGGTTCCCTTACCTTATCACTTCCTCCCTGCCCGACAGGGACATACCTATCAAGGACACGCAATATTTGTTCCTTAAACCAGCTCCACATTTCGATTGTCCCCATTCCCTGCATTTTGCTACTCTATTCTATGCCTCCTAAGTCTTGCCTAGTCACATTATAATTGCCCTTCGCCTATCTATAACTCTTGCCCTGTGGCATGTTCCTATCCCTTTCCATCGCTAAACTAAATGTAACCGAATTATGGTCACTCTCTCCAAAGTGCTCACCTACCACTAAATCAAACACCTGGCCTGGTTCGTTACCAAGTACCAGGTCCAGTGTGGCCTCCCCTCTTGTCGGCCCTTCAACATACTGTGTCAGGAAACCCTCCTGCACACATTGGACAAAAACTGATCCACCCGACGTAGGAGAGTGAGAGCATTTCCAGTCAATGTTGGGGAAGTTAAAGTCTCCCATAATGACCACCCTGTACCTTTCACTCCTGCCCAGAATAGCTTTGCCAGTCCTCTCCTCCACATCCCTGGAACTTTGCAGAGGCCTATAAAAAACCCCCAACAGTGTGATCTCTCCTCACCCATTTCTGACCTCAGCCCATACCACCTCAGTAGACGAGTTCTCGTCAAAAGTTCTTTCAGTCACCGTTATACTGTCCTTGACTAACAAAGCCATACCTCCCCCTCTTTCACCACCTTCCCTGACCTTAATGAAAGATCTAAACCCTGGAACCTGCAACATCCATTCCTGACCCTGCTCTATCCATGTCTCTGAAATGGCCAAAACATCGAAGTCCCAGGTACCTATCCATGCTGCAAGCTCACCTACCTTATTCCAGATACTCCTGGCATTGAAGTAAACACACTTCCAGCTAGTTTTCTGTCTGCTGGCACACTCCTGTGACATCCTGCCCATGTCCTCCCTACTCTCTCCCTCCTGTATACTGGAACTACACTTCAGTTTCCCTTCCCCCTGCTGAGTTAGTTTAAATCCACCCGAATAGCACGAGCAAATTTCCCACCCCGGATATTAGTACCCCAAGACATAAGACATAGGAGCAAAAGTAGGCCATTTGGCCCACGGAATCTGTTCCACTTTCCAATGGGGTCATGGCTAACCTGAAAAACCCCAACTGCACTTTCAATCAGTAAGCGAATTGAGAGGCTTGGGAGAAAACAGGAAAATCCCTCCATCTTAGCCTTGACCACACTTAATGGCCCAACCTTGACAGTGGTCTGTGGCAAAGAAAATTCAGAGGCTCATGACCATCCGAGAGGAGAAATTCCTTCGCATCTCTAGCCAACTGGATGAGCCTTTCAGACTATATCCTCTGGCCGTAGACTCTCCCACAATGGGGAAAAGCTGCTCAGCATCTACCTTGTCAAATGCTACTAAGAATTGTGGATGTTTTTATGAGGTCATCCTTCATCCTTCTGAATTCCAGTGAGTACAGGCCCAACCTACTCTAACTCTCCTCATGACACAATTTCTCCATATCTGAGATCAACTTAGTGAAGCTTCACTGACCGCTTTCAATGCCAGTACATGTCTCCTTAGATAAGGAGACCAAAACTGTTCATAGTATCCCAGGTTTGGTCCACTTAGTGCTTTGTTCAGTTTTTGCAAAACCTTGCCATTTTCATACTCCACTATTTCCCCTTCATCTATCCTGCTAGTTACCTCCTCAAAGAATTCTAATAAATTTGACAGGCATGATTTCCTTTTTGTGAAGCCATGCCTTCGGCCATTGAGAGTGAATAAAACATACAACATAGAACACTACAGCACAGCACAGGCCCTTTGGCCCTCGATGTTGCGTCGGCCTGTGAAACCAAACTGAAGCCTATCTAATCTACACTATTCCATTATCATCCATATGTTTATTCAATGACATTTAAATGCCCTTAAAGTTGGCGAATCTACTACTGTTGCAGGCAGGGCATTCCACACCCTTACTACTCTGAGTAGAGGACCTACCTCCGACATCTGTCCTATATCTATCATCCCTCAATTTAAAGCTATGTCCCCTTGTGCAAGCCATCTCCATCTGAGGAAAAAGGCTCTCACTGCTCATCCAATCTAATCCTCTGATCATCTTGTATGTCTCTATGAAGTCATCTCCTAATCATCTTCTCTCTAACGAAAACAGCCTCAAGTCCCTCAGCCTTTCCTCATAAGACCTTCCACCCACACCAGGCAACATCCTGGTAAATCTCCTTTGCACCCTTTCCAATGCTTCCACATCCTTTCTATAATGCGGCGACCAGAACTGTACGCAATACTCCAAATGCGGCCACACCAGAATTTTGTACAGTTTTGAATGGGTGTGACAGTTCAACTTGATCAACCAAAAGGAAAAAATTGTTTCTTGAAAGGCTAACACCATGAGATCATTCAGGCCTGCTGCCATTGCAAGAATTAATGATTGCTAACATTGCTTACTCAACTGGTCCACTGGAAACAAGGAGTTGCTGTGAATGTTACAGAGGCCAGGACTGACCTGACATGAAAACCCAAGCTTCCGGAAGTACTGGTGCTCCAACACGAAGAGAGAGGTGATCACCTGTTTGTAGCGTCATCATCAGAGGTTTCACTTTGTCCCAATTTGCTCTCTGGCCTCTGGAAGGACATGTAGCCGAGGAGAAGACAGCTACTACTGCTTTTGGTATTGCTCGTGTTGCTCGTCCTCTTGTTTTCCTCATCAGAGGTGCATAAGCTACTCCCTTGCTTTGGTGAAGCTGATAGCAAGGAACAGTAATTAAAGATAAACAAAATGCAAGACCCATGAAGTGACTTCCAAGAAGTGGTCATTCACCAGACAAGCCATGAAAGCACGCTTTGAAAAATGGTTCCTGTGATCTGCACCCTCTCACTTGGCCGTGGCTGGAGCTCTTCAGTTTCACTGATCTAGGAAAGTTGCTAACAGCCCAGGGAATACATGTTTCAGAGATGGGGGAACTGCTGATGCTGGAGAACCTGAGATAACAAGATGAAGAGCTGGATGATCACAGCAAGCCAAGCAGCATCAGAGGAGCAGGAAAGCCGATGTTTCGGGCCTAGACCCTTCTTCAGAAAGAAGCGTCTAGGCCCAAAACGTCAGCTTTCCTGCTCCTCTGATGCTGCTTGGCCTGCTGTGTTCATCCAGCTCTGCATTTTGTTATATCAGGGAATACATGTGCTAGTTTCATGTCCAAGGCTTATTTGCTATTTGGAATATTTAAGTAACTTGCGTGACAGATGAAAAGTGTTCCCTTTAATTTTCAAATCTCCCCTGATAAAAACCAGAAGTCACGATCCCAATCCCAGGTCACTTTTAGGAATGATATCTCCCCACATCCATCCAAACATTCCTCTCCTTGCCTGTCAAGTTTCCTCCAATAGCTCTACAGAGAGAAATAGCACAACCTGATTTCATTTTAATGACAGAAAATACATGCTACACGTAAACCTGCAGTATACAGGATATCTACATTGGATGTCAATTGGCAATTCAGCTTTTGAACAGATGGGAACAGCATAGTTTTTTTTACACTGATCAGATTTCAGAATAAAAAAGAAATTCTGATGCTTCAGTTGAGGCCACAGAGCTATGGAAAACAAGGTGTTCAATTATTATGTGTTTGGACAGAATCTAATTTCAATATATCCAAAGGCATGAGCTGAATTAAATCAACTGTTTTGACAAGGAGCCTGGTAAGGGGATGAACGGAATCACAAAGCATGGCATGTTTTGTTCAACTTTCTTTTAAAAGTTGCATTTTAATTTGCTGCCTCCCTTTATCTTGATTCTTCTATATGAAATTTGCTATCGCCTCTTCATTGAATAAGCCATTTTTATTTAAAAAAAACACTTCAATACTTGTAACACAGCAGGAATCAACAAAAAGGTCAAGCCAAACAAAACCCACTTGACCTCCAACATTGTCTTTAAAGGTTGCTCAGTTTTCTAATATGGGAAACAAATTGTTCCCACTACTGCTTTGCAAACTTTTCAAATCTAGGAAGGTCACAAGCTTTTTCAAGGCCATTTAGCAAGGTCAGCTGGTAATGAGCTGCAACTACTTTACTTGTGCTTTGCAGCTCAGAGGGATTAATTGTTCCTCCACTGTCTCATGCACGATCTAAGGCTGAATTGTCAAAATGATCCATGGCTTTCGTCCCAAGGCCCATAGTTTTATTATTAAGGTGTTGTCTAATCGATACAAGCATTTTTACAATTTGCCCCAATAGTTTTATCAACCCTCATTATCTAATGACCAATATTTGACTATTAAAACCTTTCAGGGCACACTGCAGCGCTGACAATTTAAAACACACAATGTCATGCATTTTTAATAAGACTTGGTTACTGCTTGAATTACTGAATATGCAAAGAACCCTTTTTAAAAATCCATGGCACAGCTACAAGAATTTACAGGAACGCGAACAGAGTCTAAAAGAACGTTAACCTCAATAGGAAAAAAAACTCGTGAAAGAAATATTATAGCACCTTTCTTATGTCATTTTCCACATTAAGTATAGATTGTGAAAATAATTTGAATAAAAATGAAATTCTTTTAGAGCAGCAACTACTGGCTCAAAAATGAGCTGTTAGATAAGTAGTTCAGGTTATACAATCTGTGAAATGTCCTTTTTTAAACATGGGGTCATTTTACATAGAACAAAATCACAGCAGAGCTTTCATAATTAGTTCAAAAGGAATGACAGCAATAGCAAAGACAAATGCATCCTACATTTAAATAACAGCTTCTCAGAAATATTTAACAAAAGAAATGTTGTTCATCTCAATGCAAATCAGTCAGTTTCATTTATAAATGTATTTTTTCCATATATATACAAATCAATTTCTCACTAGGTCTGTCTTTTCAGGACTTGAAATAATCTTTATGGAAAATCATTTGGACTACCATTTTCAGAATTCTGATAAATTCATACAGAACTGAAAGGGGGTCTGAAGGGATTCATCCTAAGGCATTAAAGGCAATTTAAACCAGGATGTTGTGGTAATATTCACTTATCACCCAGGGTGCTATGGTCTAAAATCAGCAATCAGCATTTTACATAATGTCTATGGTAAATTGAAACTGTGGCAAATTAATCATGAATTACTCAAGTCCGTTTACCCAGCATGAAGGATTTTTACGTAACAAATCCAACATTGACAAAAAGGGGTGACAATAAGTATAAGTAAAAACTTATTTCAAAAATGGGCAGCAAAATCATTAATGAAAGCATTTCTGTCATACCAAATTTTTACTCTCAGGAAAATGAACATCTGCATAGATCATAGTCTCTCACAGAATATAAACTTTCCAAAATTCCAAGACAAGATTCTGGGAAATTAAATATTACTCCTAGTAGACAACAATGAAAATAACACAGAAACAAACTGCAGAATTCTAAAATACTATCCAGGTGTCCAAGACATTACAAAAAGAATGAGGTCATCATTTGTAGATTTGAACCCTACCTGAACCCTTGGTCATTTTAAAGATATGGCTGGAGCATTTGCAACTATCTTCAGCCAGAAATGTTGAGTCAATGATCTGTCTCAGACTTTTGCTGAGTTTCTCAGCATCACAGGTGGCAATCTTCAGCCAGTTTGACTCACTGCATGTGAAAACAACCCATAGCTAGAGACACTGGATATTGCAAGGCTTTGAACCCTGACAACATCGCTTTACTACATCTGAAAGCTTGTGCTCCACAACTAGCCACCCAGCCAAACTCCCAGCACAGGTACGCACTGCTGTCTACCTCACAATTTGGGAAATTGCTCAGACATGTTTGGTCCACCAAATCTAATCCACCCAATTAATGCCCATCAATTCACTCTCAGTTGTCAGTAAAGTGATGGAAAGTGTTGGTGCCAGTGCTATCAAGTGACACTTCCTCAGCAATAACCTGCTTACTGATGCTCTCTTTGGGTGCTACCAAGGCCACGCAGTCAGAAGGGCTGAACTCCAGATGGGAGGTGAGATTGACTCCCTTGATTCCTGAACTCCGTGAAAGAATTAGAAAAAGTTAGAAATAGTGAGTTAACGGAAGTCTGCACGATAAACGATGAAGAAAAATGCATCAAATACAGAAATGTAGAGAGGGTCCACTAGCCTCAAAAGAAAATGAAAAATACTCAGAAATCAAAGCCTCTTTGTTTTCCTTTTGCTAAATATTGAGTCCATCTTTGTGAAGGATACATCAGTTAGAAATGTTGAAAATTTACTAAATCCAGGGAAAGTATTCAAAATAACATATTAGACACATCCCAAAGCCATTAGTTCTCAATGCCAATGAATTAACTCACATATCTTTTGTTGGAAATCCTAAAATTTGACCCAGAAGAAAACTTACCCCTTTTTAAAAAAACATTTATTCTGCTGAAATAACTAAATTGGCTCTATAGTAACATTATTTTAGCAACAAGTCTCACTCTGAACCTGTTAACCTTGTTGCTGGCATTTTCTGATTTTCAACCTCTCTTCCACCCATATATATTTTTAATTGAACTTTTTCTCATCCTCATTATTTGTTTGCATCCAGACCATTAGTTAATTGCTTCATTCTGTTTTAAACTTTGGCAGATAAAGTGCAGTTTCCTTTGTGATAGCAGACAGCAATGGTATTCCCTGTTCAGGCTGGGGTGGCCTGAACAAACCACAACTTAAAGGTGTCTGACCTGCCAGTTCAGCAGCAACAAAGCTCACTGAACATCTGGCTAATGGATTCTAAGGTCAGATAGTCCTGCAAGTCCCAACCTTGCAGCACAATGTGTGTAGTTTGAATAGTTAAACAGCTTAAATCTTTTTCTAACCTCCCCACCCCCGACATTTTCCTTTCAGTTTTCTTCTCCCAAAAACAATTTTTCATATTGGCATAGAGTTCCAGTGGCACAACAAGTCCTTGATGAATCACAACTTTATGCACAATTCTAAACGGCAAATTGGGCTCCTTGATTATGAATACATTAATCTGGACTCCATAACCACAAACTATAACCAGCACTCTCTACCTTGACAGCCATACACAGTTACAGAATCTCTTTTCAACAGCCTGTCATTTGTGTATTGCTGAAAAGAGCTCCGATTTTGTTGAAGAATTTTATCTTGCAATCATCAGGCCAATGTGGAAACAATACCAATGTAAATAAAATTGTCTGATTGATTGGCAACTGAACTCTGATTGGTGAAAGTATTGCCATTGAGAATGCAACAGTTAATGATGACGAATGGTTAGCTGCCAAGCATTAATATATTAAGGCAATGTAACATTAGATGTGATTCCATGATTAAAAATATTTATTTAATAATCCTGAGCATGTAAAGAATTACAAGGTGAAAACCAGTTTAAGATTGGCTGCTGGGATCACAGTGTAGAGCAGTTGCATATACTTGAAACTACATGTATTAATGCATTATACCATGCTTTGCAGACAGAAGGAATATGTACACACACTGTTAATGTGATATACTGTATCCGCTGTTCCCATTGTGTCCTCCTCTACATTGGGGAAACCAAACGGAGGCTTGGGGACCGCTTTGCGGAACACCTACGTTCAGTTCACAACGAACAACTAAACCTCCCAGTCGTGAGCCATTTCAACTACCCCCCCAACTCATCAGACAACATGTCCATCCTGGGCCTCCTGCATTGCCACAAATGATGCCACCCAAAAGATGCAGGAACAGCATCTCATATTTCGCTTGGGAAACCTGCAGCCCAAGGGTATCAATGTGGACTTCACCAGCTTCAAAATCTCCCCTCCCCTGACCACATGCCAAAGCCAGCCCAGCTAGTCCCCGCCTCCCTAAGCATTCTTCCCACCTCAAGCCCCACCCCCAACCCCTATCCACTAACCTCATCCCACCCCCTTGACCTGTCCGACCTCCATGGACTGACCTATCCCCTCCCTATCTCCCCACCTACATTCACCTTCACTGGCTCTAACCCCGCCTCTTTGACCTGTCTGTCTCCTCTCACCCTATCTTCTCCTTTATCTATCTTCTACCCACCTCTCCCGTCTCCCTATTTATTTCAGAATCCCCTTCCCCTCCCCCATTTCTGAAGACCTGAAAAGTCAAACTTTCCGGCTCTTCTGAGGCTGCTTGGCCTGCTGTGTCCATCCAGCTTCACACCGTGTTATCTCAGATTCTCCAGCATCGGCAGTTCCTACTATCTCATGTACACACACTGTGCTTGTTTTAACTCACCAAAAGTACGAGAAAGCCATCCTCTGGTCAATTTCTCAGGGCAGTATTGAACATTCACTCCTTCGACTGCAGGTCTATAGTGGTAGTAACATGTACCATTTACAATATGCCTTGCAGCAACGTGCCCACCTTCCTTCAGCAGGACCTTCTAAATAACTGAACCCCTACAACTTAGATAGGTTATGGCAATAGATGCATGGGAATACAGCCATATGCAAGTTCTGCTCCAAATCACACACCATCCTGATTCAAAACTGTTCCTTTATTGTTGCTGCTCAATATCCTGGAATTCCCTCCCTAACAAAACAATCGGTGTACCAACACCACACAACCTGCACAAGTTAAAGAAGACAAGTCATCAACTTCTCAAGGGCAGTTAGGGGTAGGCAATAAAAGCTAGCTTTGCTATCAATGCCCACATCCCATGAAAGAATAAATAAAACAAGTATCATTGAAGCTAATGCTTTGAACTCAGCGCAGCTCAGGATTTGAGCCTTCTAACTTACATCAGTATTATAGCACATTGTACATTACCTAATAGCCACCAAGGAAAAGAGTTTTGCAAAAGTTTGTTCCTTCACTTATCCATTCAAATATTCATATTTTACTTTCTGTGTCAAAGCTTCAATCAACATAGTACTAAAATGGCAATCCTTGCCCAAAAAGCCCCGAGGGCAACACATACAGCAGATGTTCAAAACTCAGCACGTAATTACTTACCACATTCTGCATAGCAGGGCGGTTAGACCTGAACATTGTCATTTGTTTTTTTTTCAATAATTCTCAGACATCCCTTAAAGTGTCAGCCTTTTCTTGTTCCACAGACATGCATGACATGAAGTTTAATCTTATAAATAGGTTGTAGTTGCACAATTGAAACATACAG
Organism: Stegostoma tigrinum; assembly: GCF_030684315.1. Lineage (NCBI taxonomy): Eukaryota > Metazoa > Chordata > Chondrichthyes > Orectolobiformes > Stegostomatidae > Stegostoma > Stegostoma tigrinum. Next base: position 29,617,347 of record NC_081370.1, on the reverse strand, counting down.
GAAATACATAAAATTCTGAGCTCAGGGTAACTAAAAGCCCAAATTGTTGAGCACATTTTCATTTCCCATGATTCGTCCAATATTTTGCCGGGAAGATGGATGCTTGTGAATTAAACACTAACTGCTTTGTCATGCAGTTATTTGTTTTGTATGTGAAGAATTTCAGATCTGTGTGTTGGTTGGATTAATTCTATTCAGCTTATGGCTAGTGGGTTGAAGTGTTCGCTTGCCAATGTGATAATAAATGATAAATTGAACAAAGACTGAAAGAATAATGGCAAAGCACCTGGCCTGACATTCACAGCAGTAAGCACTGAACTCTAAACAAAAAGGGTGAAGTGTTTTAATCCAGCTGTTGCCAGATACTGGGCATGACTGCACTTAATCAATACTGGAACAATATCTGAATGTAGAAGAGAACTTGATTGGTTCAGTCCCAAATCGGAAGAATACATTTTCAGGCAATAATCAAATATATGAAAAGCTTTCACTCAGACACTCCAGCACTTATGGCAAATAATATTAATTTTAAAAAATCATATATCTTTGAGATTAATAACAGACAAGTAATGGGTTGGTTGGAAACAAAGCAAGAAATCGTGCCGTTTAGTTCGAAAGAGAAAGAAATAATTTAACTAGTATTTTTCCATTTTCTCTTTTGATGACAGCTTCCAACATACAACACTATTATCATCTTTTAACCAACATGCTTTTAAGCCTTATTAATGTCTGCTGTGAGATTTATAGAAACTGGGAACAGTTGTTCATGAATTAGACAGGACACTTGATGGATATAGATCAGTCAAATGATTGCTGCAAAGAATCCCTAGGCACACAACTCAATTTTAGCAAGGAGGGTGGAGATACTTGAATGTTTTAAAATCAAAACAGCATTACTGAATACTTCCATATTATTTAAACGCAACCACAACACTTGCTAGTCTATTATTTTAGTTATTAGCCTTTTCTTGAAGCAGGCAGATTGTAAAGCTCCATTAGCATTTTCTTTCCTTGTCGTGTGTGCAGCACAGAAACAATTTAATGCATTTTGTGAAGAAGAGCTCTTACGATTTTTAAGTTTATTGATTCTGAATATGCCAAAACAAACATGTAAGCATGTGATCATTTGAAATTATTTCTCTTCCATCTTTATCCATTGGCTCATTATTATACTGGTATTCCTTCAAACAACATTACAATATTTGTATAAAAGTAGAAAATCCTCAAGCTTTTCACCATTAAATATGATGTGTCCCCTGAGTGTTGCTGATCAAATGGCGCCCAAACAAGAAAATTTTGGCAACTGAATGGAGCAATGAAATATAAAGAAATTATATTGTTGTCACAATTCTTTATTTTGCAATTTTAGAAGTTAGGACTGGTATTTAATTTCGATGTACTGCTTTCAAATCCAAAACAGGCTGTCAGAATGGTAAGTCTCTCCTGGTCTTGTTGCCCGTAAGAGCTTGCATGACAGCCTTAACCGAGTTCTCAGACATTGAACATCCACAGCAAGATCCTGCCTAATTCGGTACATTATTGGCAACCACACTTAGAAAATTCAAAGGAATTATTAGTTTGCCAAGCATTTATTAGTACTCAAGGTGTACATGACACCACGAATACGTTATTGCTTTCTATCCTTCATTATCCTGGGAAGGTAGGGCAGGCTAACTCTTTGTAACTCTACAGTCCTTGTGGGTGGCTGCACTCTCACAATCTGGTGAAATTTAGACACCGTACGGAAGTCCAGAGTAAGAAGATCCTTGTTGCAGGATAATCATGTTGGCAAAATTGAGAAATAAAAGGACAATCACTAATTTAGAATGCAAACTGACAAGGAGCATTGGACAATACAGGTTATTATTTAGAATTCTGCTCGGCAAGGCATGAGCATGATACACAACTTAAATGTGTGATCTTATCTTCTTGGTTTCTTGGACCTGCACTCTTGTGATTCACAATGTCTTTGGGATTCTAACTTGGTAAACATAAGTGTAGCATGTATACAAACCCCTCACAGCTTTACGACTTCAACTCTAGTATCCCAGTCTAATTTAAGTGATGAAGCTTTCAGTGCATCTTGACTCCTCAAGTTTCCTGCTGAATATTGCTCACACTCACAGCAATAACTTTAGCCCAGATACTGATCTCAAAACTGATATGGATTTTCACAGCAACATCCAACCCATGAAAATTACTTTAGTCACTTTTGTGTTCTTACAACAACCCTTAACTGTTACCAATCAATAATCAACATCCCATGCAAGTGCAAACCTCCTCATGTGTGCTCTATTACTAACTCCCTACCCTGACAAATGTCCCCACCAATTGTCCTGAGGTGAATGCTATCCTCTGGCAATTGAAACCCCCAATAATCCTCCTCTATTTTTATAACATTTTTGCAGGCAGCGTTTGCAGGATCCAGTCTGAGAATATTTATCTGTGTCAACACAACTAATGACTTCTAACTTAATATTTGTAATTTTTGACCAATGGAAGGAGTGCTCTGTATCTTCCCCCCACACTCACCAATACTGTAACCTTAGCATAAAAGCTTTTGACCAGAGGCATGGTAAACCAGTCAGTGCGGCACTTTTGAGTTTTGATTACTACTAATGCAAGATTCGTTGGAGCTCCAGGTGCTCTATTGGAGCTCCAGGTGCTCTAGCTATACCTCCCTCCATATGTTCTTTATTATAGCTACATTTCAGTATTTGTCACTTAAAGAAACATCAACTTAAAGTCTCCTCAATACCCCAATCACACAAACAAATTTGAACTTTTCATTAGTAAGCTTATGCACTGTAGAATTTGATAACCTAAGCCTTATTTGTTACACAGACACGCAAACAAAGGCTGTTAGATAGTAAACTGACTCAGTAATGATGATAGATCAGATGTTACATGTCAAAGTTGGGATGGTGTGACTTGGTGAGGAACCTCCATGCAATGATGTTCCTGTGTTGTTGCTGTTATTGAACCAGTCTATCAACTCTGACTGAATACTTTAATATTAATCATGAGAAGGGACACAATGATCATTGAAGTGGCAAGTGTGATGACATCCCATTCTGAGCCTTCTAATGAAAAAAGGGCAGCTTATAGATATCCAATTCAAGACAGCTGAATCTGCTCCTAGTGTGTCAGTAGTGCTGCATGAGACAATGAAAAGTGTTCTTGCAACAAAAATGTTTCATTGCCAAGAACTAAAAACTGGTTACCATTAGAAACAAACATTTCTGATCCGGGTACATTGGTGAAGGTGAGGGAAACAGACTGTTACTTTGTATTAGTTCTCTCATCATCTCAAACAATGCTTTGTCCTTTAGTACTGTACTTCCAAACAACCTTTGGGACTAATATTGACATTTCCCCACCAATTCATTCATTCTATGCCTGGTTCCTCTGAAACATTGCCCAAATGATAACAATATTGATGAAAACTAATCAGTTTACCAGGTTTTCTTAGAGACTTTTTTCTCTAAAGGCATGAAGCTTTTAGAGTCAAGGATTTCATGAAAACTGAACTTTACCAGACAAATATGTTCAAAAAGTACCCTCTAAACACCAGAGTTTGGAGTATTCCTAATGTCCTGCAGTTACTAGGGAGAGAAACTCAAATAAAGAGACATTGAGGTACTTGGTGATCTTAACACCTTTCAAGATATTTCAGGAAAGGGACAACTACTGTTTGAGAGGTTGAAACAATGAAGCTAATGCTGTGGAAAAGCACAAAGAAAATTTTTATGTTAAAGGTGGTTTTAAAGAGTTTGGTTTCCGTCCGAAAGAAAGGGAACAGAACAGACAATTCTCTTGAAGATATCGTGAATGGGGTGTTATTGATATATGCTTTGCTGGTGGGAAATAAAACTGGGAAAATATGGACAGAGTGTAGCAATTGTCAAAGAAAATTGAAAGCTTCTACCTCGTGTGATGGGCAGGAGCGATCTTCCACTGAAGAGCTGTTAATGACTGCAAAGCAATTCCTTTGATGGTACATATTTTCTAGGAACCTAGCACGTCCATTGTTCTTAGTGCCTTTTCTTTCCAATGAGCAAGACACCATTTGACTGCACATCAAGGATGTCCTGGGGTGTGATCACAAACCTGTGTCATCTGCTGGAGTGAACTCTGCGACCTGAGTGAGCATCACGGGATAGCTGCACTAAACTTTCATGCACTTTGACAAGGTTCCACATGGTGGACTAATTAGATCATTTGGGATACAGGGAGAGCTTGCCAGTTAGACACAAAATTAGCTTGACAGCAAGAGATGGAGGGTGGTGGTGGAGGGTTGTTTTTCAGATTGGAGGATTACGACCAGCAGTATTTCACAGGGATCGGTGCTAGGTTCCCTTTTGTCTGTCATTTGTAACAATGATTTGGATGAGAATTTAGGAGACATTGTTAGTAAGTTTGCAAGTTATACCAAAATTGGTGGTACAGTGAACAGTGAAGAAAGTTTTCTAAGATTACAAATGGATCTTGATCAATCCGGGTCAATGGGCCGAAGAGTGGCAGGTGCAGTTTAATTTGGATAAATGCGAGGTATTACATTTTGGTAAAACAAACAAGGGCGGGACTTATACAGTTAATAGTAGGGCCGTGGGTGGTGTTGTAGAACAGAGCGACTGAAGGTTTCTGGCACATAATTCTTTGAAATTTGTGTGACAGGTAGATAGGGTGGTTTAGAAGGCATTTAACATTGTTGCCTTCATTGCTCAGACCTTTGATTATAGAAAATGATTGTCATGTTGAAGTTGCACAGGACATCGGTGAGGCCACTTTTGGAATACTGTCTACAGGTCTGGTCATCCTGCCTTAGGAAGGATAACATTAAATTGGAAAGGGCTCAGAAAAGGTTTACCAGGATGTTGCTAGGACTGGAGGGTTTAGAGTTATCTGGGTAGTCTGGGAGTTCTTTCACTGGAACGTAGGAGGTTGAAAGTTACCTTATAGAGGTTGAGAAAATCATGAGGGGTATAGATAAGATAAATAGCAAGGGCCTTTTCCTCAGGGTAGGGGAGCTCAAAATAAAGGGACATATTTTTAAGGTGAGAGGAGGAAAATTTAAAAGGGACACAAGGAGAACGTTTTTCACACAGAGGGTGGTTTGTATGTGGAATGAATTTCCAGGAGAAATACGAGATGCAGGTACAGTGATAACACTTAAAAAACATTTGGACAGGTATGTGAACAGGAAAGGTGTGGAGGATGGAGGAGGAAACACAGGCAGGTGGGAATAGTTTAGTTTAGGAAATTTGGTCAACATAGACTAGTTGGGCTGAAGAGTCTGTTTTCTAGTTTTAGGACTCTATGACATGGTAATAGGGTTTCTTAGGTATATTTGGGTTACTTTATCTGGCTAATAGAAAAGTAACCTTTTTTTCAGGTTAAAGTATTATTTGCCTATTAATTAATACTTAACCAACGTTGCTTTTCTGTAAAATTTTAAAATGTGAAATATTCTCCTTTGGGCATTTCTATCATTTGAAAGTTAATCTCTTAGTAGTTATTAGTCTTTGTGAGGATCACAGTGCAAACATAAATTCTCAGTACCGTACTGTACACACATAATAATTGACACCTAGTGTCACAACACAATTATTGATATATGCCAATATCTTTGATGAGTTTCTCCTGCTGATAAAATCAAATGGTTCATTGGAATGAAGCTTGTTAGAAAATGGTGCTGTTGGTTCAGTGAATGAACTCTGCAAGTATGAGTATAGATATTTTCTTCGGAGATGTTATTACACAACGCTGGAGCAGATGGCACTTGAAATCAGATCTCCTAGCTCAGAAGTAGGGTCACTGCCAGTGCACTGGCACAGCCCTCAGAGGCATGCTTATACCAGACAATTGAATGTCTAATCTGTTGGACAGCTCTCCCAACAGCTCCCTGGGTGTTTGTGAAGAGGTACTTGTAGGTCAACAGGGCCATAATTACCTTACCGTGTTTCTGCCTTGGTCATTACTAATACTCTGTCTGATATTTCTCTTATTTGCTTATTTTGTAATGACTGGTTTACAACTGAGCAGCCTGTCAAGTCTTGCAGAAGGTAATGAAAGGTAATGGTGTGCACTGGAGGCCAGATTAGTTAAGGGCATCATCCTCTTTTGTTTTAATACTATCTTAAATCAGTTGGATTCTAATGGCCAGAAGTGTAGACTTCAATGTCACAACATCCAACAAAGGCGTTTCAATTCACGGGTTTTAGATTTCTAATTCAATATTATTAGGTTCTCTGACCTGGACGAAATAAGAGGTTAATTCTCATTTCAATTCAGACTGCTATTCTGAGATGAGAGATGACTTGTGTTGTAGATACAACAAATGGAGATGAAGGTGAGGTAGTTATGTTGTAGTAATGTCACTAGACTAGTAATCTTGAGACTCAGGCTAATTCTCTGACGCATGAATTTAAATCCCATTGTGGTAGCCAGTTAAACTTAGTTATTAAATCTTGATATGATCATAGCTGATGGTATGACTAGATGATTCAGGTCCTACAATAAAATCTGGCCTGTCAGTTAGCATGGTAATCATTCACAGAAACATTTTCACATGAGGCTGTAGTGTTTTTAACAACAAAATAGAAGCTTAATATGCAAAAGATAAAAAAAACAAAAAAAATCTATACACAGAATACATAAGAAATTTATAAAGCAGCCAGAATAAATGTTTTGATCTATTCTCCAAAACCATCACGTTACAGCAATTCAAATTCAAAGAAATGATCCCTCAATATCAAATCTTTAAGTTTGTTGTTGCTGATTCTTCCCAATTCTTTCCTATAGACTATGAATTGCTTTTAAATGAATACGCACAAACCAGACAGCTTAGATTTTAAAATAATATGCAGATTACTAATAAAACACTCCTGGCCTTGAAGGTGCATAAGGTAAAATTTTGGCTGAGGAAACTGTGCTTTCCCTGAACTGTCCCATCTTTTTTCAGCAGAGAAACAATGTTTGCTTTTGACACCGCTCAGGTCTCCTTCATACTATCCTAGAATCTTCAATCTCTGGGTTTTCTAAGCTGAAATCATTGATTATCTTGATCCAAAAACAAATAATGACCTTGTCTTTAACCAGTACAGAACAAACAAACAAACAAACAAACAAAAACAAAGTTGCTGGAAAACCTTTGCAGGTCTGGCAGCATCTGTGAAGGGAAAAACAGAGTTAATGTTTCAAGTCTGATGACCCGTCTTTGGTCACAGATGCTGTAAGACCTGATGATCTTTTCTAGAAACTTTGTTTTTGCTCCTGATTTACATTTGTTCCTGATTTTCTGCCATTCTTTCGGTTTTTATTTAGTTTTAAACAAACAAACTTCAATTAAAACTCCAGGAGGTCCTTGATCTTTGATATCCACATATTCTCTATAAATGTATCAGGTCAATTAAGGTCACTCAGGCAAGGAAATCTGCCATCTTTACTATGTTTGGCCTATATGAGACTCCAGACCCATAGGAGAGTCTTTGACTCTTCATTGCACTCTGAAATGGCCTGACAAGCCACCGTGAAGTAGCTAGTGGCAAGTGTAAGGGGTTTAACAAGAGGGAAAAATCTTCTAGGCCTCATTCTTACCAATCTACCTGTTGCAGATGTACCTGCCCATGATAGAATCCGTAAAATTGACCACCACACTGTCATTGAGAAGAGGTAGTCCTGTCCTGACACTAAAGATACCCTCCATTGCGTTGTGTGACATGACCATCATGTTAAGTGAGACAGCCTTTGAACAGATCTAGCAATTTGAAATGCAGCACTCAGGAGGTGCTGGGAGCCATCAGCAACAGAATTGCACTCAAAGCAAAATCTGTAACTTCATGGTCCAGCATATCTGCACCCTACCATTAATGTCATGCTTTGAGGTTGACCTTGGTTCAAAGAAGAAACAGGGAGGAACAGCACCAGGCATACCTAAAAATTAAAGGTTTCAAACTAGTGAAGTTATGCTATGGGACATATATGCCAACAATAGAAACAGCATACAACAGCCAGGCCTAAGGGATTCCACAAGACACAGACCAGATGTAGATGGTTTCTAATCAACTCATTCTGGAGCAGGTGAGACTTGAACCTAGGTCTCCTAGCTCAGAAGGTGGGACACTACCACTGTGCAACGAGGCACCCCTCAATAGATAAAAGATATACTTGAAGCTAAGACTTGAATCTGGGTCTTTGGACCCAGAAGTAGAGATGCAATTATTGTGTCACAACAGCTCTCCAACAGATCAGATGTAAGCCCTTAAGTCTTACCACATCCATCTCTGATTATTAAACGATTAATAGGAAGAGGAAGTTCCACAAATATTCCTTTTCTCAAATGATGAGGAAGCCCGACACATTAGAGCATAAAACAAGGTGGAAGTATTTGCAGAGACAACAAAGTGTGGGGCTGGATGAACACAGCAGGCCAAGCAGCATCTTAGGAAGCACAAAAGCTGACGTTTCAGATCTAGAAGGGTCCTGGCCTGAAACGTCAGCTTTTGTGTTCCTAAGATGCTGCTTGGCCTGCTGTGTTCATCCAGCTCCACACTTTGTTATCTTGGATTCTCCAGCATCTGCAGTTCCCATTATCTCTGGAAACATTTGCATCCATCTTTATCCAGAACTGCTGAATGGATGATCCATCTCAGTCTCCACCTGATTTCTCCAGCATTCACAGATGCTGGTCTTTAATCAGCTCAATTTACTTCATATGAAATCAAGAAAGAGTTCAAGACTATGGGCCTTGACATCTTTCTGCCACTGCTACTGAAGACAATATTAGTTGTACCTTTAGCCAAGCTGTTCCATAACACTGGCATCTACTCCACAATGCGAAACAATGACAAAGTACCTCCTGTGTATAAAGAGCAGGACAAATCCAACCCAACCAATAAATTACTATTAGTCAACTCTTGCTCATCAGCAGGGACAAGTGTCGGTGCTATCAAGCAGCACTTGCTCAATAATAACCTGTTCACTTAGGTTTAGTGTGGGTACTGCTAGAGTTACTCAGCTCCTGAGCTCATTACAATATCACAGGATGGACAAAAGAAATCTAAATGACTGTGAAGAAGTGAGAATTACAGCCCTTGCAATCAAGACAGCTATCTACAAGTATTGTATCAAGGAGTATCAGCAACTTGAAATGAATGAAATCAGAGAAAGGATTCTCCTTAATGGAGTCATACCTAGCACAAAGGAAGATGGTTTTAGTCGTTGGTGGTGAATCATTTCAGTCCCAAGGCAGAAGTTCTGCAGAGTAGCATCCTAGGTCCAACCACCTTCAGCTACTTATTGATATTTCTTCCAAAATAAGGTCAGAAGTGGAGATATCCACTAATGATTGCACAGTGTTCAGCCACATTCACAATTTCTCAGGTACTGGAACAATCTATCGCAGCCTTGAGCTGAATAAATAAAATTAAACATTAATTATAACCAGGCTGGAAATGCTCAATACTGGCAAATGTTTGAAAAAAATAGTGAAGACTTCTCCCTCCATAGTATTGGCATCCTTCATCTTGAAGAGGGTCAGCTACACAACAGGAGAGAAATAAACAATCATCAAAAGAATATATCTGCATTCAAAATCAGGTAGCTATGTCTGGCTGACTATAACAAACTGGTGAGGGCAGTCATGCCACTAAACCCAGTTTCCGACAGACTACAAGATGTGTAGCACAGGACTTCCTGAGGGCAAAAAGTGCATGTAAAATATTCTATTCTGTTGCGAGGTGTCTCAAATGCAAGTGGCAACTAAATCTTTAAAAATAAAATCCATTAATTTCAGCTATCCCTGAATGCAGCCACCATCAAAAATGCAGGATTATAACATAGCAATGTAATCTCTATATTCACATCATCTTAGGAAAGTCTAAAAAGTACACTTTAAAGCTACTGAACTGCTTCCTTCTAACTTATGGGGTAAAGAAGTTGGTCATTGTCATGCTTAAACTGGAATGATCTTGTCTTATTTTCTAAAGGTCAGCTCCATTTTCTTTGCTTTTCTAAATTAACTGAATGTATTCAGCTGCTACTCATAAGGGATGAGCTAATTTATTCTGCATTGAATTATGCAGCTGATGTACAAATACAATACCCACAAACTTTCCAATATTGTACATACAGTAACTGTGGATACATCATGCTCTCTTATTTACATTTCATTTGCAACCATTAAAAGCTTCCATTTGAAACCATTAAAAATACATGATTGTATCTGCAATTCAGTAATTATTACAGAGATATCTTTCATAGGATGTAATTGCAAGATCCATTCAGTTTGTCAGTATCACAGCCAGACAGTGTAACTAGATACATTAACTGTAAATTTTTTGATTTAAGTGGATATTAATTTTTAAAGGGTCATGAAACTTAAACCCTCTCTAGAAACTTTATGATAAGGACCACATACAAAAGTAATTCTAACCGTCACATAAACACATACCCACAGCCGTTCCAAAAGGACTAATTATTATACTGTTTATGACCATTGTTATCATGCTGACGGTACAGTCTGATAACAGCTTTCATATGATAACCACAAGTTGAGATCAAAGGAAAGTTGAAAGTGATAGGAAGAAATGCAGAGTTCCATTTTTATTTGATGATGTTGGCATCAAATCTAAAGTTTTGCTTAGTATTGTTATCATGGTCTTCCAGTAATTGCTGCCCGTTATGAAATTGTACCATGACCTGTTTTCAAGAGAGAAATTATTATTTTGCAATTTCACACTTTAGACTAACAGGATTCAAGTTTGTTGAATTTGAAGGTCAGTGAAGGCAATTTGTTATTTGGACTTTATCATATGTCAAAGATTTGAACACCTGTCTGTCAAATTGCAACTGAATACATACACTAGATTTAGCTTTCGACTTTGGTTTTCAACTTTAAAGCTTCCATTTTTGTGATCTTATGCTTGAATGTCTCAAAGCTTTGCAGCATTTGATCACCTCTGCTGATAAGTATTTCTCTACCGAACAAATAGTCTGCCCCTTCTATGTCCATTACAAAAATGCATGCACATTTATCAAGGCAAGGAGTATGGAATGCAATATCCCATACAGATTGTCTGACAATATACAACAGCTGCAGTCAGATGCCTTTTCTAAATCTCTACCATTTTTGCTTGCTACTGATCTTGCAGCAAATTATCTAATCCACAATGCCAAATCAGAGAGCCACCTTGGACTGTGAAATTGATTAAGAAAGGATTAAGATTGACCCCCCACAGTAGTGTGGGTCTAGCCTCTAGCAGCGTATTTTTACCTGATGCGGAATTTTTTTTTATTAGATTCCCTCCAGTGTGGAAACAGGCCCTTCAGCCCAACAAGTCCACACCGCCCCTTGAAGCATCCCACCCAGACCCATCCCCCTATAACCCACACTACAGGCAAGTTGGCATGGCCAATCCACCTAGTCTGCACATCTTTGGACTGTGGGAGGAAACTGGAGCACCCGGAGTAAACCCACGCAGACACGGGGAGAATGTGCAAACTCTACACAGACAGTCGCCCGAGGCAGGAATCGAACCTGGGTCCCTGGTGCTGTGAGGCTGCAGTGCTAACCACTGAGCCACCGTGCTGCCCCGTTAATTTCCATAAGACTAAATGTGGATAAGGTGGTATCAAAAGATTCAACAATCATTCATTACAACTCCTTATATGTGTATTAATAATATGAGCTTCAGTATCTGGGCTAATATTAGGTTAATTAATTACAAACAGTAGCACACATTTATCAATATATCACACTTCCAGCAGTCCCAGTTAATTCATAGAACACCTACAGTGTGGAAGCAGGCCATTCAGCCCATCAGGTCCACAGTGACTCTCCAAAAAGCATCGCACCTGGACCCACCCTCTACCCGATCCTATCCTGTAACCTTGCATTTCCCATGGCTAACCCACTTAGCCTGCACATCCCTGGTCACCATGAGAAATTAAGCAAGGCCAAGCCACTTGACCTGCACAACTTTGGACTGTTGGAGGAAGCCAGAGCACCCAGCAGAAACAGGGTGAATGTGCAAACAGTCACCCAAAAGGGAATCAAACCTATGTTCTTTGCACTGTGAGGTAGCAGTGCTAACCACAGAGCCACCATGCCACCCCACGATTAAGATGTAATCTGCAGTCTCATGTCACAAACTAGGAAGCAGTGATGATATCGTGAGCATGATATACTGTATAATAAAGATATATTGTATAATAATTGTGAGACGAGTGACTCAAACTTCATTCAGGCTTTCATGCTTGAATCTAAGAGTATTCACCTTTTTCAACAATGAAGAATTGAAGAAATTTGATATTCCCATGTGAATTTCTTCGAGATGGAATACTGCAATATTTTGAGGACATTTTGAGAACAATTTTGTTCTTTGCAAAGTAGGTTTGTGTGAGGTGACTTATGAATTGGGCAATCTGAGCATTTCCAAAGCGGAACAGAATTATAAGGAGATGTCCACTAAAGGAAAATGCCAAACCAAAGCCTTTTATTGTTTCAATAGCGAAACTTTGTAAAACAAATCTGGCTTAATTCCCTCACATTAAGAGAAGCATTCTCAAGATATAATATTCTCAACAGATCGAGATAGTAGTGGAATTGTCAAACAGAGAGATCACACATCCACTAAGCATACTCCATGGCAGCATAAAATCTGGATAAATTGGACAGCGTTGAATCCTGCTAATTGGAACATCCTGATGAAAACACAATTACTCACATCAAGCAAAGCTGATCAGTACAATTTTAAATACATTTAAAACCAATTGATGTTGGAGAAAACTCCCTCAATAAAAGGAACATTATTAACCACAGCTCCATTACCTGGAGATTTGAGAATGATTAACCAGTTGCCTTTAAGCTTTTTGAGAGGTTGAATAAGTGAACTGTCATACCAACTTCATATAGACGGAGAAAATTCCTACATTCTTTGTTAAGTTTATCTTTTGTGATGCATTCATAAGCACTATACACAATGGCTGCCAATATCTTCAGTAATTCAATACATATAATAGCAATAACACTATTAAGTATGAAGCCTGAAAAAGTCTTATAGCTCACACGTTAGATGATGAGGGAAAGTTAAAGCTTTGCACAGCTCATGTAGAGGAATTTGTAGATGAAGACACCAAGATATTTAAAAAACATTACTGAAAACATAATTTGTATCATAAGCAGTTCAACGGCATGACATCATGTGAAGATTCTGACAAAAGTAATCCTGATAACTAGAGAAAACATTAGAATATTTAAAGATAATTCCAAGGTCCTTTTCTGTATCTAGGTCAGTAGCTAACACTTGTTTTGGCACAAATGATCAGGCATAAGTTTTGTGCCATTATTAATATTCTACAGTAAACTTTACAATTTGCATAATTCTAAAACAAATTTTGATTTTAATGGCAGCAGCTCTTTGGGGTTTTTGTGGCTAGAAGTATGCAGCTAACACTGCTCTTTCCTTAACTGGGTCCAAGGGTTAATATAAGAATACAGGAACAGCAACTTGTGAGTGTTAACAAGAAGGAGCTCTTATCTGAAAGAAAATGTAGTTTATTGCATGATAGAAATCAGCTACGAATTACTTTAGATAAGCATTGGAGTTAAGGCATCCATCCGTGGATACAAGTCTGCACTCCACAAGATCCTATGATGTTCTGCCTTATTCTTATCCAAGCTTGTATTACACCATAAGACCAGGTGGAGCTTAATGCAATCTACCACCTTCACCCTTTTAGAACTTTTGCCTCTTACATTGTTGCTTCAGTCATAATCATGTACAGGAATGGAATGTAGGCAACATCATTGCAGTGTTGGTATGGCCAACTAAATGCTACAGAAAACAAAGAAAACAGAAGAAGGATTAGACCATTTGGTCTTTTGATCCTGCTCCACCATTCCATGTTATTGTGGTGAAAATCCATCTCAGTACTCTGTTCATGTTTTCTCCCTATACCCATTGATCTATTAAGCCCTAAGAACTGGCACCTTCTTGAAAACATACTGTACCTTGGCCTACTCATTTTTCTATGGTAGACAGTTCCACAGGTTCACCAATTTCTGGGTGAAATTTCTCCTTATCTCAGTCCTAACCAACCTAAGCCCCTATCTTTAGACTGTGACCCCTGGTTCTGGACTCCCCGGTCATGGGGACATCCTCCCTGTGATTACCCTGTCTAGTCCTGTTGGGACTCTATAGTTGTCTATGAGATTATCCTTTCTTCTAAACACTAGTGAATATAATCGTAACTGAGCCCGGGTCTCCTTATAAGGCATCCTAAGAATCATGCGCAAACTTTTGTTGCATTAGCCAGAACAACCTTATTGCCATAGCCAGAACAACCTTCCTCTTGTAACAAGGTCAAAACTGTACACAATATTCCAAGTGCAGTCTCACCAAGAGCCTGCACAAATTGCAGAACGAGATCCCTGAACCTGCACTCTTCTTGCTATGAAGGCCAACATATCATTTGCCTTCTTCACCATCTGCTGCACCTCAATGCTTACTCTCAGCAACTGATCTACAAGGACACTCAGGTGTCATTGCACCTCCCCCTTTCTCAATCTATCACCATTCTGCCTTCCTGTTATTGCTGACAAAATGAATAACCTCACGTTCATTCACATTATACAGCATCTGCCATGCATTTGCCCATTCACTCAACTTGTCCAATTCATACTGAAGCATCTCTGCCTCCTCCTCACAGTAAGTGAACAGTTGTTAAATAGTAAGCATCTCATATTTACAGTAAACCTAAAAATCTAATAATGAGAAGTCCAAATAAGTTTGGTGTAGTTGTTAACTATAATGTTCAATAGGACAGGAAAGGAGTTGGGCTGAATTATCTTAGCGAAAAAAAGACAAAATGACATTATGACATTTCATAAATGGGACACAGTAAGGTGTGATAGATGGATAAAAACTGAATACTAACTTTTACTAAAAAGTGCAGTGGATAAATGACAAAAGAGTTTAAAAGGAAATGGTGTAAAGGTTTGAACATAGGGTGAAAGAGAAGACACATATAAAAAGTAAAATGATAGTGACATTGGAAATTCACACTGTAGAATTTTCAGTCACTGAAAGGAAGAAGAGGGGAATTATAAGCAACTGAAAGAGTATTTTGAGTGATTTGTGGGAACCTTCTTTTGCCAAGTTTGCAATCACAGAGTGTTACACTGTCACTAAAAGATAGCAGTTATTAAGTTTCATGTAGTGCGATATCTTTAACATTGAGCTTTGTTGTTGCAGTGTTGAAAAATGACTTTAGGATATGCTTCACATATCAAATTTAACATTGAATAGATAAATAAAAGTACAAATTTACACATTTATAGTAAAAGTTATATAATCCAACTCCTTAAAGAAAAAAAGGTTTAATTCATTCATGTAAAAATCTACACTATTAAATTAACATTTAACATATAGAAATGTTTATCATATATCTCTCATCACTGCACAAGCTACCCTAGCCAGTCTTACTATATTTTTCAAATTGTTTTTCCCTGATTTGAATAATTCAACTTACATAGAACCCCAGGGCTTGTTAAATTTGAATAACTGACAAGTGAATGCAAAAGAGAAATGCAGGCATTTAACTCATAATGAGGAAATTAGCAAACATTGTTTGTGTTTTAACCAGCAATGGGACCCACAAAATCCCACTCACCAGAAACCACCAGGTTGATACACAAGAAGGCTCCCAAATTTAGACAAATCTTGACCCAATACCACATCCCACTGTCACAAAGTGCCTAGCATCTACCAGCTGAGAAGCTGGTGACTGTGGGGGTGATGGTAAGGCGGTGAGGAGAAGAAGAGACTGTGTGAAATTCTTCAAACCAGGACAGGCACAAAGTTGGGCTAACATTTTGGGTGGAGGGGTTGCCACAATGTGCACAAGCCTTCACGAGGAGTATCTTCCCTTCCTTCCCGCCTTTTGACTTGAGGCCATGAAAGACCAGACTGGCCTCCTTTGTTCCACCTTCTTCCACCCCCTTTATTATGGTGACAGAGCCAAAATGAGGCCTTACTGAGGCATTAAACAGAACGAAGGCAGGTCTACTAGGTGTTGTCATGGCTGAACTCCGCATTAACGGCAGCAACTTGGAAGTACATGGAAAGGCAATGAGCTAAACTTCTGAGATAACAAGGTGTAGAGCTGGATGAACACAGCAGGCCAAGCAGCATCCAAGGAGCAGGAAAGCTAACATTTCGGGTGTGGACACTTCTTCAGAAATCTTCTCCAGCATCAGCAGTTCCTATTATTTCTGAATCGGGCTAGCCTTCTGGTTTGTTTTACGTAACCCACTGATCTTTAAATATACAAGATTCATAAAATTCTGTCACTGTCTCTTTCTTTTACACACATGGTGTTTACATCTCTAAAGAACTCCACCCACTTCAGATCTTCTCCTATTTGGTCTGAAGTACACAAGGCATACTGTAAGTATTCCATTACCAAAATTCAGGACAGTTGCTCTTTAAAATAAACAGTTGATTCTGTGAACCAG
The DNA here is from genome assembly GCF_030684315.1 of Stegostoma tigrinum. NCBI lineage: Eukaryota > Metazoa > Chordata > Chondrichthyes > Orectolobiformes > Stegostomatidae > Stegostoma > Stegostoma tigrinum. The sequence goes on along the minus strand of NC_081370.1, from coordinate 29,600,828 downwards.
CAATGTGTAAATTAGAACCTACCTCCATGCTGCTCCCCTCCAATGTGAAAATGATGGCTACTGTGTTCAGGAGTAGGACTTCCAGATTTGTATCAGAGATAATGGGAACTGCAGATGCTGGAGAATCCAAGATAATAAAGTGTGAAGCTGGATGAGCACAGCAGGCCAAGCAGCATCTCAGGAGCGCAAAAGCTGACGTTTCGGGCCTAGACCCTTCATCAGAGCTCTGATGAAGGGTCTAGGCCCGAAACATCAGCTTTTGCGCTCCTGAGATGCTGCTTGGCCTGCTGTGTTCATCCAGCTTCACACTTTATTATCTTCCAGTTTTGTGTCTTTGTTGCCTCTCCATCCATTTCTAATTGATATTTTAGGCAATAGACTCTATCTGGATTCTGACTAAGCAGATTATAACTTGTAGGACTGTATGCATGCATGTAGAAACTGCTCAGCCTGGCAAGCCCAGCTTAATGAAAGGGATGTGGTAGGAACAGCTAAAAAACATGAGTATTTAGTCCATAACAAGACAACCAAGAAACTGCAGAGGACTTAATTTTCTTCTTTGATCCTGATAAAAGAAAGATCTTGTTATCCATTTCTCATAGGTATAACCATGTATTCAATTCTAATTTACATAATTCTCAGACAGGTTCCAATAATTGCCAGTGCTGTATTCAATGTGATTTGTAACTTCATGGTTGCTTCTCAAGAAGTCCTGTACTGCTGCTCATCATCTATGACTGGCAAGTAGTTAAATTGATGTTAAGTTGGTTATATTTGTTGTTATGGGGTATAAATATGAATTATAAACTATATACCAGAATTGGACAATTTCACTGAGTTGAGAGTTCAGATGATCCTTTCGTTCTTGCTAATACATAATGGAAATGCAAGAGCCCTGAGCTAACATTCATGGCTTACAAGTCATGAAGAAGTCATTAAAATGCGACAAAACCTTTCTGGTCGTGGCTTTGAGGAGTCATCAAGATGCAATTGACCTTCCCATTGGTTAATGGCTGTACTTCTCCACTTAACTAATCAGACTGGTTTCACAATACTTTTGCAGAATGTCTGGTGCCAAACTTAAAAATCAAGAAATGGGTATGAGAAACTCAATTTCATCAAGATAGAATGTAGAGGAGTGACACACACTGCATTGTCTGACAATGGCAGCAAAAGCAAGTGAAAGAAAACATTTGAAACCCGAGGGCCTAAATGTAAATCCCTTCTGCGCACATACGTTTTTCTTGCATGTGAGTTTGTATCTGAGTGTGTGAGTTTGTAGTCTTGTGTATATCAGGTGTTGAATATTTTAAAAAATAGCTGTCTTTTGAAATTTCAAGAAAATGAACAAATTTTTGTCTTTGACATTATAGCAGCCAGGGGTTAAAACATTCCTTCATAATTTGTGATCAGAGATAATGGGAGCTGCAGATGCTGGAGAATCCAAGATAACAAAGTGTGGAACTGGATGAACACAGCAGGCCAAGCAGCATCTCAGGAGCACAAAAGCTGACGTTTCGGGCCCAGACCCTTCATCAGAGAGGGGGATGGGGAGAGGGTTCTGGAATAAATAGGGAGAGAGGGGGAGGCGGACCGAAGATGGAGAGAAAAGAAGATCGGTGGAGAGGAGAGTATAGGTGGGGAGGTAGGGAGGGGATAGATCAGTCCAGGGAAGACAGACAGATCAAGGAGGCGGAATGAGGTTAGTAGGTAGGAAATGGAGGTGCGGCTTGAGGTGAGAGGAAGGGATGGGTGAGAGGAAGATTAGGTTAGGGCGGCAGAGACAGGCTGGGCTGGTTTTGGGATGCAGTGGGGGGAGGGGACGAACTGGGCTGGCTTTGGGATGCAGAGGGGGAAGAGGAGATTTTGAAGCTTGTGAAGTCCACATTGATACCATTGGGCTGCAGGGTTCCCAAGCGGAATATCAGTTGCTGTTCCTGCAACCTTCGGGTGGCATCATTGTGGCACTGCAGGAGGCCCATGATGGACATGTCGCCTGAGGAATGGGATGGAGAGTTAAAATGGTTCGTGACTGGGAGGTGCAGTTGTTTATTGCGAACTGAACTCCCCCCACTGCATCCCAAAACCAGCCCAGCCTGTCTCCGCCTCCCTAACCTGTTCTTCCTCTCACCCATCCCTTCCTCCCACCTCAAGCCCCATCTCCATTTCCTACCTACTAACCTCATCCCACCTCCTTGACCTGTCCGTCTTCCTTGAACTGACCTATCCCCTCCCTACCTCCCCACCTATACTCTCCTCTCCACGTATCTTCTTTTCTCTTCATCTTCGGTCCGCCTCCCCCTCTCTCCCTATTTATTCCAGAACCCTCTCCCCATCCCCCTCTCTGATGAAGGGTCTGGGCCTGAAACGTCAGCTTTTGTGCTCCTGAGATGCTGCTTGGCCTGCTGTGTTCATCCAGCTTCACACTTTGTTATCTCTCTTCTTCATAATTTGTTGTTTTTGTTAAGTAGTGGAAAGAAAGGGCGACAGTCCCTATCATCGCTCCCCTATCTGTAACACAATGCAAAGTTCACTATTCAAGGTTCATTAAAGTTCACTTAACTCAAAGAGCAAGATCACAACATTCAAGAAAGATTTGGAAGAATTAATATGAATCATCTCTCCAAACTTGCAGTAATCTCGAGAGCATTTTGCTCTCCATCAGTTAGAGAGAGTATTGCACTCAAACTGAAGCAAAATTATTCAGTGTAACTCTCATCCTATATTGTAAGCACCTTAAAACAAATTCAAACAATTTTCCTTCAAAGAAGCGAAAATCAGTACTTGTTTAAGTGAAAAGCAGGGAGGTACCAGGCTTTAAGGAGACAGCAGTGCAGTGGATTAGGTTTGAATATTCTAGCAAACTATCAACAGAGATGCAATGAGCCGAATTTTACCTCCTTTGTAATTCATCAGCAGTGCATCTATCATCTCGGACATTGCTCAGTAGGTTATCAGTTTTCATATAGTACTCTCTGACTTGCAAATCAATCTCTTAATGGGAAATCCCCACTAAATCAGAAAATATATATTATTTAGGACTAGGTGTAATGAATACATAATTACCAGGAACCTACCATTTTGTATGCAGAGTTTCCAGTGCTATTATTCTGTGATTTCAAGTGGGAAACATGTATAGGATTATGGATAGTGGAAGTAATAAGATTGTAATTTATTTGGCTTCAGACAACATCGTAAACTATAAGAGAAAAGCTTGTGTGATTACAAAAGTCATTTTAACCCCAGGATTAAATTGAAGCCTATGCTCATCACCATCTGTAATTTTTTAATACACGTTATGGTCTCTGTAAAATGGCAACAATACTAATGACAGTTAGATGTAGAGTTGAACTTAAATTGATTGAAGATTGAGTCTATTGCAAAGTCATCACTGCAGAATAATAGTGTTGCATGATTCACAGGCAATTTAAGGAAATTACTTTACATTTATGGAACAATATTCAAGGAAAATTAAGAATATGGATATAAAAATACCCTAATAACTTATCTGCTCACAACATATTTTTTGGGATTTGGATATTGACAGTTCTGTTAAAATTTGCTGCATTTCCAAATTGTCCTCATTAATTGTGCCCTGTTTTTCATTATTTCAGATGGTCAATTAAGTTATTCTTATGGACAGGTTTGTTTATGAAACACATAAAATATTCATCGGATTCTAATTCTAATTAAACACGTCCTCTAACATTCACTAGCTACGGCACTCTGTATTCAAATTAGTAAGACAACAAGTTGACATCACTCTGAATTGGCAATGTAGCAAAGGAACACTATTGTCAGGAGAAAATGGTCAAAAGGACATGGTTTAGGTCATTTAACTGAAGTGATGATAAAATTGACGTCAATATACCATGGTAGCACTGGAAAGAGATTCCATGAAGGCAACAATCACACAGTCTCAACTCAAAAATAAAGATTTGAAAACATTGTTTACAGAAGATAATGCCCATTGTACAAAGGCTTTCATTGTAGTATGTATGCATCAAATGAAACGTGTAAAATTACACTCTGCAGGATAATATAATAACACATCTTCATTAAGATGCACAGGGGTCCAAACTAAAGAAAGTAACTTTTCAAATGTCTGTCTGGTCAGACATGTAGTCCAATACTTAACTACACAACATGACAAACTATAACTTCCCTGCAATCAAAAAGGATCACAAATATATTATTGCTCATCATCTATTGGAGTGGAAGTATTTTTATTTATTGTGTAATTTATGACTACTTTTTGTTGAAGCAACATCTTAAAACTGGGTTCAATTAGATTAGATTCCCTACGGTGTGGAAACAGGCCCTGCGGCCCAACAAGTCCACACTGCCACTTGAAGCATCCCACCCAGATCCATCCCCCAATAACCCACACACCCCTGAACACGACAGGCAATTTAGCATGGCCGATCCACCTAGCCTGCATATCTTTGGACTGTGGGAGGAAACCAGAGCACCCGGAGGACACCCACGCAGACACTGGGAGAATGTGCAAACTCCACACAGACAGTTACCCGAGGCTGGAATCGGACACGGGTCCCTGCCGCTGTGAGGCTGCAGTGCTAACCACTGAGCCACCGTGCCGCCCGAGTTGTGCCAGGTTTTCATGCCAGTGAATGAATCAGTGTGCAGGGATGATTTGGGTTGTGGGGATGAGATAGGGGTGAGCTTAGTGAAGGTGGAGCAGGAGTAAGCCGAAAAGCAGGGGAGCAAATGAAGGCCTTTAGCAGCACTGGAGGAAATGGAAAATGAAGATACTCCAACAACAACTTATTTTTATATAGCACCTGTAGTAATGAAATGTTCAAAGTTGCTTCTTCACAGGCACATCATCAAGCAAAAAAGAAAATATCAGGGAGATGCACGAAAGCTTGGCCAAAGTGCTAGGTTTTGGGAATGTCTTTAAAGGAAGCCAGGTTGATCAGCAAAAATCAGTGAGGAGGAAAGATGAAAACTGGAGCTTGGGACACAATCACTTATGGTAAAGCAATGAAAATTGGGAAAGCAACAAGAGGCTAGAAATTGTGAAACGCAACTATATCAGGGAGTGATAATGGGAACTGCAGATGCTGGAGAATTCAAGATAATAAAATGTGAGGCTGGATGAACACAGCAGGCCAAGCAGCATCTCAGGAGCACAAAAGTTGATGTTTTGGGCCTAGACCATTCATCTGAGAGCTCTCTGATGAAGGGTCTAGGCCCGAAACGTCAGCTTTTGTGCTCCTGAGATGCTGCTCGGCCTGCTGTGTTCATCCAGCTTCACACTTTGTTATCTTATATCAGGGGTGATTTGGTTGGAGTTTTCAGAGATAGGGAAGAGTAGGACACGGTCAGATTTGAAAATAATGAAAATAAAATAAAATAAAGATGAGCACTGCTGCATGACCATGAGCCAAAGTGGGTCACTGAACACAAGGGCGTGAGCTTGACAGAGTTTGCTGTACATTACAATGTGGATAGGAGGATTTGGATGTTTTTAGGTTTAGAGAGTGTGGAATGTGACAGACTAGCAAATGATGCAAATGGAAAGGAGCGGCTGGAAATAACAGAGGCATGAATAAGAGTTTTGACAGTAGGTGAGCATGGGACATATAGGCATAGGGCATGAGAAGCAATGTCACAGAGTGGATATAAACCATTTTACAGAATGCACAATTAGGAAGTTGGAAGATCGTCTCAAGGCCAAATGTGACACCAAGGTCATGAGCAGTTTGGTTTAATTTCAGCCAGTTGGCAGGGAGAGAAAATAAAATCAGTAAATTGGGAATGTAGTGTGGAATGGCAAATGAAAACAATGGATTTAGTCTTCCGAATATTTAATTAGAGTTAACTTCAGCTAAATTCCAGTGCCGGATTTGAGATAACCAGTCTGATAATTTAGCAATTTAATAATTTAGGGCTGCACGGTGGCTCAGTGGTTAGCACTGCAGCCTCACAGCACCAGGGACACAGGTTCGATCCCAGCCTCGGGTAACTGTCTGTGTGGAGTTTGCACATTCTCCCCATGTCTGCGTGGGTTTCCTCCGGGTGCTCTGCTTTCCTCCCACAGTCCAAAGATGTGCAGGCTAGGTGGATTGGCCATGCTAAATTGCCTGTAGTGTTCAGGGTGTATGGGTTATAGGGTTATAGAGGGATGGGTCTGGGTGGGATGCTTCAAGGGGCGGTGTGGACTTGTTGGGCCACAGGGCCTGTTTCCACACTGTAGGGAATCTAATCTAATCAACTGTGGATGAGTTGAGCGAAGTAATGGGAACTTAGAATGGATGTACACCAACACTAACACTACACCTTTGGATGGTTTTGCTGAGAGGCATGATGGAGATGAGGAGTAAGAGCAGGTCAAGGATTGATCGATGGAAGACACTGGAGGTAACTATGTAAAAGCAGGACGAGAAGCCATTGCAAGTAATCCTCTAACTATGTTTTGGTAGATAAGAATGCAACCATGTGAGAGCTATACCTCCCAGTTGGATGATGGAGGAGAGAAGCAGAAGGATTGTCTGGTCAATCATTTCAAGGGCTATTGACAGATAGAGAAGGGTGATGAAGGGAAGTTTACCTTTGTCATAGCCTTACACAGGATGCCATTTGTGATTCTGATAAGAGGCCTCCCACTATGGCAGGGATGGAAAACTAATGGAGATTCCAAAACTGAATTCCAGGAAAAATGGGAAGAGACAACATGTTAACAGACATGGGAGAGGAGAGGGAAGTTAAAGATGGAACAGCAGTTTGCAAGGATGGAGGAGTTGAGGGATGTCACTTGTTCTATATTGAAATATTTCTTTCCTAGAACAGAATCTACGCCATGAGGAGTAATGATAAGCCAAAATCAAAAGTAGATAAGCACCTGGCAAACTTCCAAGTTTATACTTTAACAGGTTCCTTGCAGATCATCAGGAAGAGGCCCCCACTGAACCATTCCTAATGTAGATGAAGTTTGGTATTCCAGAATAGGTGGAATCGTGCAATTTTCAATTACATCTCATCATTCACCCATCTTGAGACCAGAAGGCCTGGGCAATTATATTTTACGGACCTCTAAACAAGAAGTTCAAAGTAATACCAATACTTCACAGCATAGAATGCTAACAAGAAAACTAAATGAAAGAACTTTTGTTTAGAAGCAGCACTGACCAAACAGAACATTTCTGAAGCTACACGCAAAGATCAGCACAGGACTTTTAACATTCAGAGGTCAAGGTATGCAAGGCTATGGACCAAGTGCTGGAAAATGGGATTATGATACAGGGTTGTGAATGGATTCCATTCCTGAGTCTGTTCGAAAGTCAATTTACATGCAAGTTGGAGCACAATGCAAAACAATATAAAACAACTTTTCTAAGGGGTGGGAAGTGTTTGTTGGATAATTTAAATTATACCCATGAATGACATCGTGTTCATAAGCACATGCGCTTGTAAGTTGAACGTTCACAAATCAGGGACACCCTACAGTTAGGTTTTTGTTTTTGACCGGCACAGATTCAAAGGAATAAAAGACTTTTTTTCTGTACTGTGGACTTCTGTGGCTCTATGACTTAATACTGTGCAGGAAATTTCACTCGTATTAGTTTGTCAATACTAACCTGCCTTGTACTACTTTCCTGAAGATTGAATAAGGCTGGGCAAGGCTGTCAGCCCACAGTTAACACAATTAAATAGGTACTTCAGGATCATTAACAGATTCTGACAGGAATTTTCCAATTGCCCTGCAGAATCCTAAGGTACGAGGAACAGCCTGGAAGCAGCCTCCCAGCTGCAGGCCTCCATGAACAGATGACTGCTGAAGGCATTTAGAAATTTAGTAGTTTAAAAAGTTAAAGAGAGGGAAATGAAAGCACTTCCTCACTCTTATTTCTTACTGAACACCAGTTTTCATCTCCTTCTGAGTTGGAGGACTTGTTAATAATTTTTGAGCTTGGCGGGCCTGCCTGTTGTCTGTCATTGGGTAGCCGTGTCAGTCCTCTGCCATGATAAAAACTGAAAGAACTGCAGATGCGGTAATTCAGAAACAAAAACAGAAATTGCTAGAAAAAGTCAGCAGGTCTCGCAGTATCTGTGGAGAGAAATCGGAGTTAACATTTTGGGTCGAGTGACCTTTCCTCTGAACCTTGCTCTTAGGACCTTGGAGGGTTGTGAGGAAGAGTTTGGCATCTTTGTCTCCCCAAATAAGTTAGTACAACATCAGAAATAGTGAAAAGACAAGAATTTATTCCTCTTAGTTGTGGGCTAGCAGTGTGAGTCATTATACATACCTTAGCAGTAAACCATGCTTAGAGACAATAGGAACTGCAGATGCTGAAGAATCCGTGTTAACAAGGTGCAGGGCTGGATGAGCTACAACAGGCCAAGCGGCATCATAGGAGCATGAAGGCTTACGTTTCAGGCCTAGACCCTTTTCTGAAGAAGGATCTAGGCCCGAAACATCAGTCTTCCTGCTCCTGTGTTGCTGCTTGGACTGTTGTGTTCATCCAGCCCTACACCTTGTTATCTCAGTAAACCATGCTCCTCTTTCACAGTTCTTTAGAGCTAAAGCTTTTCTGGAAATCTATCACAGACCTTCAAAAGCATGAGTATTTACTCAAGTTGTTGCTATAGTTTACACGACACATTGTGTTCTGCTTTCCATTCTCCTGCTTTACTTGTTGAAAACCTGTTATTACATTTCTATCTTCAGTGATAATGATTGTGTTTTTTTCCCACCAATTCAGAACTTTATTTTTGGAAGGCTATTAGTGTATAATTTTAGTTTCAGAAATACAATCATTCCCAATTCCAGTCAGAAATATTGAGAACACAAGCTTCCTGTCTTTTGTTATTTTAATTCTCCACCAGGTTCCCATTGTGATGTTTCTGACCTTGGCTGTTGCAGTGTTCCAGTGAAGCTTAACACAAGCTTGAGGAACATTACCTCCTCCTTTAGCATGCACTCTACTGCCTTCCAGACTCAGCATAATCTTCAGCAAATGTAAAACATAACCTTGGACCCCATTTTGGTTTTTATTACTTGTTCATTTCCTCTTGTTCATTTCTTTATTCATCATTTTGCATTTGGAAAGCTGCTATCATCCCTTTCACACTTTGTTTTGATACATCTTTAGTTTTTTTGCTATCTGCATTACGACTTCATTGGCTTTTGAGACTTGAAATCTTTTCTTATTTTATCTCTCCTGCCCTCCACCCTATTGTAGTCCTTTCTTTTTGTTCTGCTTTCCATTCTCCTGCTTTAGTTGTTGAAAACCGTTATTACATTTCTATCTTCAGTGATAATGATCGTGTTTGTTTTCTTCCACCAATTCAGAACTTTATTTTTGGAAGGCTATTAGTGTCTTAATGGATGCAAAGTATCTTTTTTCAACTCTTTTGCCATTTTCTGGCTCCCATTATTATTTCCACAGTCAAGTTCTCTAAATGACCCCATGTTCACTATTGCCTCTCTCTGCCTGCTTATGGTTTTAGAGAAGCTGTCACTGTCCATTTCTCTCTCCTATAGAACAGCTACTGTTAGAGCCCTATAAACTATTCCCTTCAGTGGTTTCTTCCTCTTGTTCTTTCTTACCTCCACCCATATGGATTGTATACCATCCAGTTGAAAATCACTTCTTACTAATGTATTACCAAAGCCATACCACCATCCTGTTTATCCTTTTGAAAGATCACATACCCCTGAATATTTATTTCCCAGCTTTGATCTCCTTGTAATCATGTCTTTACAATGGCTATAAGATCACACACTTGAACTTCTATTTGTGCCATTTATTTAGTTCTGAATGCTATACACATCCACGTAATTTGTCCTTCTTACATTTGTTCCCCTTTGTCCCTATTTATTTTTCTTTTTAATTCTTGTATGCTCTGTCCCTTCATGCTGGCTCTGCTTATCATTTTCAAAATAGTTGCCCTGCAATCCCATTACATCCCTTGGCTTTGCAAGTCGCTCCCCCAGCCCTGAACACTACGCCCTCTAATTCAAAACAGCAGCTCACCACCAACTTCGTAGTGAAACTAGGTATGGACAATAAATAGCAATCCAGCTACTGATGTCCTCACCCCATGAATGAATAAAAAAAAGTCAAAGCCCTCTCTAGGCTCTCCTGCTCCTGTACTACCATTTATGTCCCTCCCACCCACTTCCAACATTCTCCAACAATCCTTTTGTCTCATGCAGGAGAAAATGTCTTTCATAACTGGGCAAAAGGGCTAAGATTGGCAGCAGGGTGGCATATATTAAACTGCTCATCCCATGACAGAAGAAAATAATGCTGTTGGCTGGACAAAAGAGCAACCACTCATAGGCACACAGAGTGCTCCATGACAACCAAACAAGTGAACTTCATTGAATTAGAAATTAAAACATGCTAAAAACACTTAATTAAAATAAAACATATTTAAGCTTTGTAAAAACACCAAATATTTGATAACACTTCACCACCATTTTCAGCACTATGTTTGATGTGCAATCAAAATTGATCGATTTAAAACGCACATACACCTGATGGAACATGCCTTTTATGGCATATGTAAACTTGGGAATGAGAAAGTTGAAATCAATGCTGATTCACATAATTGCAAGATCAGGTGAATGGGAGATGCATGTGATGAGGGGAAATGCCACAATGTAGTCTGGGATGGAGCTGACAGACCTCCTAGTGTCAAGATTTTTATATTAATCATCACACGCAGGCTATCCTTTTCAGATGGGTCATGATGGTGAACACTGGCAATTCGCCATCCACGACCCAGCGCTTCTTCTCAATATCTGTCTCATTGTATCTCAATTTTTCTCTCAGTTAACAGTAGGTTCTTCTGCATTTATTGTGAAGCAGAGAGCCAGGGGCCGCACACAGCCAGAGCTGACATTACATGCACTGGTGGCAATGTTTGGCTGTGGTTCACTTCACAATGAGGTATCACTCTCACTACCCCTTCAAGAAACTGAAACCACATGTCATCTGCTTGCTGGTCTTCCCCACAATGCTGGAGCCTTTATTGTCACAAGAGGCCTCGTATTGGACAAACAAACATGAAATGCACTTTGGTAGATTGCATGCAAAGTATTTGGAGCCCGCATCAAGTATTAAAATGTCTTTTTTTCTGAAGATGAGGAAACAAGCTTGTAGTGATTGTAACGAAGTCAGCCGTGTGAACCTGATAGAGCAGGAGCTCTCTGATTGGACCAGATTAACAGCCCCAATCGGGGAGCCATGGCTGACAGATAAAGACAGGAGTGTCATACATCCTGTTCACCCTGAGAGCTGGCTCTGAGGGAGCTGGATCAGTGTTAAGGACTCCCATGTGTAAATAAAGGGGGACTTGGTGACAGGATACTAGCCTCTGTATTTCAAAGCTAATCATTTCCTACTTTTCAAATCTGGTCTCTAATTTCCCTCACGATTTGTTCTAGGGAAATCTATATATTCACAACAGCAATTAGAAACACAGCTTTAAAATGACATTCAAAGTTAGACACAGCCACAGTGAGCAGTGATAAAACATAAGGCAATGATTTTTTCTGCCTTTATAATCCTGGTATCCTAGTTTTTATCTGAGCAATGCCACAGGAGACCTGTAAGTTACAATAAAACTGCTAAAGGTCAGTTCTTGTATTTTGGGGGGAATGGCCTGTTCCACTTTTGGTTGTTGAGTCACGGAGATTTAAGGGTGCCAAAGGGGCTGAAATCTTTCAGCTTCCACGTGCGAACGGCATCTCCTTCAGGCCAATGAAAGTAAGGAGATTACTTACAGAGTTCAGAGGAGTATTTAGAGGAAAGGGTAACTAGAATTTTGTACGTTCTAACTTGCTGGTGTACTATCAAAATGTTATGTTACTAAATTTTACATTGTGGTGATGTTTTGGGAAGCATTAAAATTTAATAACATGTTATCCACAATTAAGTTGGTGAGGATGATACATTGCTTGATTCAGAAAGGTTGCAGATAGATACAGAAAGCTCCCAGAACTGATGGTCATGGGGTCAGTGAAAGAATGAAACATCTCCACATAAAGTAAACTGTCAACCTTGTTGTGCTGCACAAGATAGATTCCTGTGGGAATTGGAAACACTCCTTCAAGTAATTATTTTTAAAATGTTCTTTTAACTTTATTTAATGATGACAAAGATTATTATAGTTAACCAAATCCTGACACTCTATCATAACTTTGTACAGTTTAAAATGCTCCACCTTCACTGCCAAAGAAAATCGATCCTTTCAAAATCCATCATTCCTTGATGAAAAATTCAAGTTTGTTTTAATACTAATAGCCCTCTAACTGCAAGAAAGTTACATACAAATGTAATTACATTTGTTTATTCATTTCATCCTGCAGTGCACAAAGACAGGAAGCTATCAGCTCGTGAGCTATAGGGACAGTTAAATTAGTCTCTGGGGGAAAACTTGCATTAGTGCCAGGCAGCCTCCAGCCTATCAAAGCCAGGTGCACATTGCAGTGAGCAGGCAGCACAACCACTGGGAAGGCTATGGTTTCAATACTGAGCCAGGCCTCATGCAGTGTGGCAAGCAGACGAAGATCACGGCAACACTGACAGTTCTGCTCTTCAGAGCCAGTCCTCACAATGATTAATGAGGGCATTTGAAAGACAATTAGCAGGAGCAGAATCAGCTGCAACTTTCTTATCAATCAGACGTGTGCTATTCATAAGCACACAGCACCCCACTGCAGAAGAACTGTATCACATTCGCACAGACAAGGCAGCCTTTTCATGTAATACAAAAGGAAAGACTGTTTGCCATATATTTATTCCTAATAACAAGCAATGTAAGGCATACAGATTTTTGTTTAGCTTATGAGATTTTGCCACTGCCATATGCAGCAGACAGGAATCCTGTTCCTATGTGGCATTCTCTATTGACCAAGCTGTACAAAAGCCCTGCTGTTGCTATGTACAGTAGAGTTGACTCTATGCTTTGGTCTTGATAGGGCTGATATTAACACTTGCTGCCTTTGTAGCTTGACACAGAAAGTCATTACAAATTTTACTGAACATTCAGCAGGTTATAAGCCCTTACAGATAAAGCATGGAGATTGGGGACGATGCCAGTGAAAAGGGGGACAGGAAGGTTGGGTGTTGTGAGGAGAAAAGTAGGGGAGCGAGGGTAAAATTTGTTATGCAATAGTTTCATTTGTTGAGAAGAAGAAACAGACAGGATAACAAACTGTATTGGAACACCATCCTTATTCCTCAGGGACCACCCTACACAACCATTCATGATCTGCTCTCTAATGACTTGAGAGCTCCGAGTGAAATGAATTCTTGGCAATTTGCATCCAACATCTAGTGAAAGGAAACAGACAGGAGAACCTCATTTCAGCATTAATTTGACAGTCTCCTTCAGAGAGGTCAGAGGGATGGAGAATGCAGGAAATATTCCATTGATACCATGCTTAAAAGGAGCACCCTGTTGAAACGCATTTGACCTACCTCACTGTACAAAGAGTTAATATTCGATTCTGGTATAGCACACAATATGGAAAATGCTTCCAACCTCCACTAAAATGTGTGTCTGTGTATAGTTCCATACCAACAACCAAAAGAATAGTGAGTATGTGAGTGAATAGCTAGCACGGGTAATATATTCAGGTTGTGAAACTTCAGCTGATAAGAGATAGTCCACTTGCAGCAATCTCAAGTTCATGTCAGTACTTAGGCTTCTTGCCACCTTCCATATTATTCCCAAAAGAAAATACAAACTGATAGCTGTCACTGGTGGAGCAAGCACACAGTAATCTATAGAAAAAAAAATTGTGCACTTACTTACAATACACAGGCTCCAAAAATGTCGACACCCACGTATCCAAAGTGATTTCAATATTCTTTCATCTCTCTCTTCCTGTTGTTGCATCTAGATGCTACCTTAGAAACTACAGTGGAGCTGTTGAAAGCCTGCTGACTGCACTGTCAGCTTACAAAGGATGAGTTTGGAGGGCTGGGGTCTTTTGGCTTGCGGTCTGGAAGGCTCTGGCTGCTACATCATATTTTGTGCATGATACTTGTTTGAGATTTTGTTGCTGAAACCACTTTTGGTCATGGTGTCCTTGATGCATTGAAGCCATTGGTGAGCAGGCGTTTGATGCACAGTCTCCCTTTTTTTATGATAATAGACCAGTGATCACATGGTGGGTGAGCTGCTAAATGTTGTAGATCCCTGTCCACGTGAAATGTGAAACAAAGTTGATGTATGAGATGCAGTATCAGTGTGTTGCTCTTAGTCTAACATGGGTAAGTGAGAGAGATACCGCTCAGACATGACGCATGTGATGAGGTATCAGTCATCTAAGGCTGTATATGATAATTCTGTACAGTAGCAAGATTGCTATCGTTGGATGCATTCATAGGAGCATGAAGCATTTAGTAGACAGAGGAATTTTCACTGGTAGACCGCAGGAGATCATTCATCCTCTTTTGGAATACCATCCCAACGAGACCTATTATGTGTGTGCCCTGACTGCTTCAGCCACCTCCACCCACACCACCTTCATCATAGCCTGTGGCTCACATCCTGCAGGGCAAATCCAGGGACTGGTTACTAATTTTCAGGATGGATTTCTGTCTCTTCTCCATTGCTTCCAGAGTTCATAAGGCCCAGGATACAAGGTCCACTAATGATTTCAAGGAGTGTCTTTTAAGTATGGTGCCCAGAGATCAAAACCCAACAGGTCCCAACAGGGGAGGCTGAACTCTGTGTTCACTTTCTAATACATGTGACATTTTGGCATTGATATGTAATGAGCTTTAAAGAAATTCTGTGAGAAAACAACCCCCACCCCACCACCATAACCTCAAAGTGGAAAAGCCTCCAGATTTCAGGCCCGCCATGACATTTAACTTTAAAAGAGAATATTTTGCACAGTTACCAAGCACAGACTGCATGTTAAGTCAAGAGAATGGATGGAGTGAATGAAACTTGCATATTAACTCTTTCAGAACCATCGCCTGATACAACACTGCCCACCAGGCTTAATTGGACAACAATTTTTAACCCTAAACCCTTATTAATTAGAATAGACTTCTAAAATCTGGCTTGGTTGGTGCACTGGTGGGACCATGAGATGTGTAATAACAGCTCTGAATAGATCAATTTGAAAAATAGGCTAAATTAATAAAGCTGGGTTGGTGCCTCTGGAACATGCTGTGTGGATGGTAGAGTCAGGATTCGGACCTGAATAATGAACCAGGTCTCCAACCTAGGTTATAAAATCCTAGTCTGCCTTTTGGGCAGCATTTTCCATACTTCATTAGAGCTGCAATCCATTGACTATGCTCTCGAGCCCTTGAAAATATCCTCCTCTGCCATTATAACAACAGCAGAGCCCAGGAATACACAAATTCTGCAGGTGCGACAGCTTCATGATATGGGAGTGAGAGCTCATAAAATGGTCCTGCTCTACATCGGACTAACTATATTATTGACAGGCAGGAAGAGGATTATGACAGGGAAAGAAACACTGATGCTGTGACCTATTGAATAGGTAATTTGCTTTCAAATCCTTTCTCAGCTTTGCAATATTCTCCAAAAGAAGACTATGAAGACACCAAATAATGCCATTGTGACATCATTGCCAACAGGACACACATACACCTGGAGACTACAGCTGGGAATCAGCAGAACCAAGTAAATTACACACTAAGAGATAGTAAGAACCGATAATGCTGGAGTCTGAGATAACACAGTGTGGAGTTGGAGGAACACAGCAGGCCAGGCAGCATCAGAGGAGCTGAAAGCTGACGTTTATGAAGAAGAGTCCCAACCCAAAACGTTAACTTTCTTGCTCCTCTGATGCTGCTTGGCCTGCCAAGTTCTTCCAGCTCCACTCTGTGTTATCTTATAAGTTTATCTTATAAATCTTATCAATTACACACTACATTGATAACTAAACTGAAAATACAACTGTTGGAGGTTCTGTGCAAAACACATAAACAAAAAAAACTTAATCTTAAAACAAATTGTCATATTTAAATGCTACAAAAGCCTAACTTGGTCAATTCTATTATAAGGTTAGTTAGAAGTATAGCATTTAACATTATTTTTCAACTCATTTCCATATTGGTCACAGTTCCCAGTGGAGTTTTGAACCTTGGAATGCAGCTAGGCTATGGAGTTAGGAAATCCTAATAATTATGATTAAAGCTTAGACAAAGCTTAGTAATTAACTGTTGTTGCTATTCATTAACTGCTGCACCCATTCTACCTGCCAAACAATCAGCGCCGTCTCTTTGTACAGTTTAAATGTTGTTTTCACTTTAATTTGGCATTTCTTGCAAATAGTCCTGATAAGTACAAGATAAAAAGTTTTGACAAAATGTGCACATTTTTTCAGCAATATTCAAATTATGCTGTAGATGAAATGTAAAAGTATTCTGAGGGGACAAGTTTCTTATCACTTTTACAAAAATTCAAAGGCATCTCAACTAATTCATAACTTTGCCAAGAGGCAAAAAGGAGTTAGGCAGAAAGTTATAGCAAGTAAAAATGTTATGAAAGAAAATAGTGAGAAAGACAATGTGGAGTCTTGATGCAAGTAACAATTAAACTAAAAAGAACCCAAAGAACTGCACATGAAACAGAAACAGAAAGTTGCAGGTTCTGAAGAATGGTCACCAGACATGAAACGTTGACTCTGTTTTCTTTCACAGATATTGCCAGACCTGCTGAGCTGTTCCAGCAATTTCTTTGCAACACAATGTTAGGATCCAATTCAGTTTCAGTGCTGACAAAGCAGGTGTAAGCAGCCAGTGGGTGAGAGAACAAGTGTCCTCTTTGCAGTAGGGGCAGCTGGTCTCTCATGAGCCAGAGACACAAAATAAGGAATGAAGTGACCTTTGCAGTCCCTGAGATTTCCAACTTTAGATTAGCTTCTAAAGATTGAACTGGCTCCTGCTGACCACTTCCAGCAAAGGCAGGTATGCTGACTCATTGGCAGGGAAATATGTCACTTTACATGATTGGTGCATGAAAGCCAGTGTCACTAGTTCCCAGTTCCCTAAACAGTCTTCCCTATCTTGTAGCACTTCCCAGTCTTGCAATCAAAATCTCTCAAGCTTTGCTTACACACCCTGCTCACATAGGCCTCCACAATGTTTGCACCTGGATGCTTTGTAGCTCCGTGATTACATTGGTTTTGAATTTTTTTTTTAAATGCCCTCTTTTGTTTTTGTTGCTTCCACTCTCATGTAAGTTCTGTCATTCTTGTATGATCTGATTTCTGTTGATTAAGCAGGCAATAAAAGGACTGCTTGTGCAAAGAGTAAAATAAATCATCTTTGCAAAAATAACTCCATAAATTTCTATTAATTGAATTTAGCAGAAAATGTCTACAAGGAATACAGTCAACCGACCAAAGAAAATAATGTCCGAAGTCTATTGTTTTTTAGGAGCCTTCTTACACAAAATACAATTCCCAGAAAATTGTTTTCACATGCAGTCTTGGACCCTTAATGAGGCCATGATAAAATGTGAGTGCAAACACTTAAGCATGCAAAAAGCAGCTGGCCTGAAAATTATGCACTGAAGGAACTAGTTCCAAACATTTCTCACCCAACATTTTTTGATCTGCATGCTGACCTGAAAACTTACCTTGAGGTTTTTAGCACATACTACTTCATATATACATATACCCCAACACAAATGTAAAATGCATCCCATCATTAATATACTGTCAAAAGATATTTATTGAGTTTTCCTAGCAACCCTTTGTTATAAAAAATGTTGAACCAGATTTATGTTAACCCCAGTATTTGCTGCACCTAGTAATAATTAGCATAAATTTTTGCTGAGTAAACACACAGTGTGAATGTTGCTTCAGCAAAGAAACAATAAAATGATTTTTTTTCAGTTTTCTTCCAATAATGAGCTGATGTAGAAATGTGACAAGATATAAGTTTAATCTGTTAGGTGCCTCTGGACATTTTCTATTTTAAAAGTAATATATAAATACAAATCAGATCTAATTGTTGCTAATTTGTATTCATAAGAAGCTAAAAGAAGCTCATTTAAACTTTATTTGAAAGTTCCTCTAAAATAAAATTGATAAAGATGTTAAACCATGTTGAACATCTCGGGTACCTGCACTGTAAAACTTTCTACAGTGCCCAAAAAACAACGGAAACTTCAGATGAAGCATTTCAACTGACTAAAATTGCCGCATAGAAAATACTTTTACTTTGATGCTGTTTGATGAGAGCAGTTACCAAGAATTAGATTAGATTCCCTACAGTGTGGAAACAGGCCCTGCAGCCCAACAAGTCCACACTGCCCCTTGGAGCATCACACCTAGACCCATCCCCCTGAACACTACGGGCAATTTAGCGTGGCCAATCCACCTAGCCTGCACATCTGTATACTGTGGGAGGAAACTGAAGCACCTGGAGGAAACCCACGCAGACATAAGGAGAATGTGCAAACTCTGCACAGACAGTTACCTGAGGCTGGAATTGAATCTGGGTCCCTGGTGCTGTGAGGCTGCAGTACTAACCACTGAGCCACTGTGCCGCCCCCAAATTATAATACAGGAATATAAACATTTAGAGATCTACAGCACAGAAAAAGGCTCTTGGGTCCATCAATCTGCATCAGTCAAAAACAACGACCTGGCTCTTCAAATCCCATATTCCAGCACTTGACACAAAGCCTTATGTGCCTTTGCATTATGAATACACACCTCAGTACATTTTAAATGTTGTGACGGGTTCTTCCCCTACCATTTAAAGACAGTGAGTTGCAGATTCTCACCATCCTCTCAGTGAAAAAAAATCCTCACATCTCCTTTAAACCTCCTGCCCTTGCCTTAAATCTATACCCCCTGTCATTTTATGGCCATAAGAAATAGGAACAGAAATAGAACGTTCAGCTCAAGCCTGCTCTGCCATTCAATAGGAACCAATGTTCCTCATATCCATTTCCCTCTAGCCCTTGATTCGCCTACCGATCGAGAGCCTGTCTCAGCCTTAAATATCCACAAAGACGCTGCCCCGATGACTCTCTGTGGCAAGGAGTTCCAAAAGCACTCAACTCTCAGAGAAGAAATCCCTCCTTAGCTCAATTTTAAATTGACACCCCTTTATTCTGAGACAATGCCTGCTGGTCCTCGACTCTCCCAATAGGGGAAACATTGTCTCAGCATTTACTCCGTCAAGCACCTTAAGAATCTTACATGTTTCAATGACCTCATCTCTTCTTCTGAACTCAAGTAAGCAGAATCCCCAAACTGTTTAGCCTTTGCTCATAAGACAATCCCTTGTAACCAGGGATCATCCAGGATCGTGAACCTTCTTTGGACTGCCTCCTTAAAGAAAGGGACCAAAACTGCTCACAGTACTTCAGATGTGGTCTCACCAGCACCTTGTACAGTTGCAGTAAGACTTCCTTATTCTTATACTCCAACCCCTGAAATAAAGGTCAACATCCCATTAGCTTTTCTGATTACCTGCCTCACCCGAGTACCAGCTTTCTCTGTTTCATGCACACGTATCTCTAAGTCCCTTTGTGTTGCAGCTTTCTGCAGTTTTTTCTCCATATAAATAATATTCTGTTCTTTTGCTCTCCATTCCAAAATGAACAACTTCTATTTTTCCCATGTTATGCTCCATTGAAATTGTGACAATTAGATATAGCAGGTATTACTGTTGCCGAGGCGAAGGGCATATGGACAGAGACAAATTGGAGAAAAATAAGTGTATCAGCAAGCCCAGGCCAGCAGCAGCTTCAGCAACTGCCAAACAGCCCTCATATGGAGAGGTCACAGGAGAAGTTGCCTTCAGGATGAGGACGGGCTACAGGAAGTCCACAGTCTATTGCCCTCAATGCCAATTCCTCTGACTGAGCGAGTTGCAATGTTACTGCAGTCTCAGGACGGCACAGGACTCCATTAAGGATCTGGTGGAGCACAACCTGTGAACTGAAGGGGTGCATGGCCATCCTATCAAGGTGACAGCTGCACTACATTTACATACAACTGACTGCTTCCAAATGACTTGTGTGGAATCTCTCAATTCGCAACTCACAAAATATATCAAGGTTGTTACCAATGCAATTTTTACCAGATGACATTATTTGAGCTTAATTCTCCATGATAAGATCAGTGCTACAGCCTGAGCAGCAGGCTTTCCTGACATAATAAAATGTGAGGCTGGATGAACACAGCAGGCCAAACAGCATCTCAGGAGCACAAAAGCTGACGTTTCGGGCCTAGACCCTTCATCAGAGACGGGGATGGGGAGAGGGAACTGGAATAAATAGGGAGAGAGGGGGAGGCGGACCGAAGATGGAGAGTAAAGAAGATAGGTGGAGAGAGTATAGGTGGGGAGGTAGGGAGGGGATAGGTCAGTCCAGGGAGGACGGACAGGTCAAGGAGGTGGGATGAGGTTAGTAGGTAGCTGGGGGTGCGGCTTGGGGTGGGAGGAAGGGATGGGTGAGAGGAAGAACCGGTTAGGGAGGCAGAGACAGGTTGGACTGGTTTTGGGATGCAGTGGGTAGGGGGGAAGAGCTGGGCTGGTTGTGTGGTGCAGTGGGGGGAGGGGACGAACTAGGCTGGTTTAGGGATGCAGTAGGGGAAGGGGAGATTTTGAAACTGGTGAAGTCCACATTGATACTATTAGGCTGCAGGGTTCCCAGGCGGAATATGAGTTGCTGTTCCAGCAACCTTCTGGTGGCATCATTGTGGCACTGCAGGAGGCCCATGATGGACATGTCATCTAGAGAATGGCAGGGGGAGTGGAAATGGTTTGCGACTGGGAGGTGCAGTTGTTTGTTGCGAACTGAGCGGAGGTGTTCTGCAAAGCGGTCCCCAAGCCTCCGCTTGGTTTCCCCAATGTAGAGAAAGCCGCACCGGGTACAGTGGATGCAGTATACCACATTGGCAGATGTGCAGGTGAACCTCTGCTTAATGTGGAATGTCATCTTGGGGCCTGGGATAGGGGTGAGGGAGGAGGTGTGGGGACAAGTGTAGCATTTCCTGCGGTTGCAGGGGAAGGTGCCGGGTGTGGTGGGGTTGGAGGGTAGTGTGGAGCGAACAAGGTAGTCACGGAGAGACTGGTCTCTCCGGAAAGCAGACAGGGGAGGGGATGGAAAAATGTCTTGGGTGGTGGGGTCGGATTGTAAATGGCGGAAGTGTCGGAGGATGATGCGTTGTATCCGGAGGTTGGTAGGGTGGTGTGTGAGAACGAGGGGGATCCTCTTAGGGCGGTTGTGGCGGGGGCGGGGTGTGAGGGATGTGTTGCGGGAACTAGGTGAACTCGTCCTCACACTCAACAACTTCTCTTTTGACTCCTCCCACTTCCTACAGACTAAGGGGGTGGCCATGGGCACCCGCATGGGCCCCAGCTATGCCTGCCTCTTTGTAGCTTACGTGGAACAGTCCCTCTTCCGCACCTACACAGGCCCCAAACCCCACCTCTTCCTCCGGTACATTGATGACTGTATCGGCGCCGCCTCTTGCTCCCCAGAGGAGCTCGAACAGTTCATCCACTTCACCAACACCTTCCACCCCAACCTTCAGTTCACCTGGGCCATCTCCAGCACATCCCTCACCTTCCTGGACCTCTCAGTCTCCATCTCAGGCAACCAGCTTGTAACTGATGTCCATTTCAAGCCCACCGACTCCCACAGCTACCTAGAATACACCTCCTCCCACCCACCCTCTTGCAAAAATTCCATTCCCAATTCCTCCGCCTCCGCCGCATCTGCTCCCACGATAAGACATTCCACTCCCGCACATCCCAGATGTCCAAGTTCTTTAAGGACCGCAACTTTCCCCCCACAGTGATCGAGAACTCCCTTGACCGCGTCTCCCGTATTTCCCGCAACACATCCCTCACACCCTGCCCCCGCCACAACCGCCCTAAGAGGATCCCCCTCGTTCTCACACACCACCCTACCAACCTCCGGATACAACGCATCATCCTCCGACACTTCCGCCATTTACAATCCGACCCCACCACCCAAGACATTTTTCCATCCCCTCCCCTGTCTGCTTTCCGGAGAGATCACTCTCTCCGTGACTCCCTTGTTCGCTCCACACTGCCCTCCAACCCCACCACACCCGGCACCTTCCCCTGCAACCGCAGGAAATGCTACACTTGTCCCCACACCTCCTCCCTCACCCCTATCCCAGGCCCCAAGATGACATTCCACATTAAGCAGAGGTTCACCTGCACATCTGCCAATGTGGTATACTGCATCCACTGTACCCGGTGAGGCTTTCTCTACATTGGGGAAACCAAGCGGAGGCTTGGGGACCGCTTTGCAGAACACCTCCGCTCAGTTCGCAACAAACAACTGCACCTCCCAGTCGCAAACCATTTCCACTCCCCCTGCCATTCTCTAGATGACATGTCCATCATGGGCCTCCTGCAGTGCCACAATGATGCCACCAGAAGGTTGCTGGAACAGCAACTCATATTCCGCCTGGGAACCCTGCAGCCTAATGGTATCAATGTGGACTTCACCAGTTTCAAAATCTCCCCTTCCCCTACTGCATCCCTAAACCAGCCTAGTTCGTCCCCTCCCCCCACTGCACCACACAACCAGCCCAGCTCTTCCCCCCACCCACTTCATCCCAAAACCAGTCCAACCTGTCTCTGCCTCCCTAACCGGTTCTTCCTCTCACCCATCCCTTCCTCCCACCCCAAGCCGCACCCCCAGCTACCTACTAACCTCATCCCACCTCCTTGACCTGTCCGTCCTCCCTGGACTGACCTATCCCCTCCCTACCTCCCCACCTATACTCTCTCCACCTATCTTCTTTACTCGCCATCTTCGGTCCGCCTCCCCCTCTCTCCCTATTTATTCCAGTTCCCTCTCCCCATCCTCCTCTCTGATGAAGGGTCTAGGCCCGAAATGTCAGCTTTTGTGCTCCTGAGATGCTGTTTGGCCTGCTGTGTTCATCCAGCCTCACATTTTATTATCTTGGAATTCTCCAGCATCTGCAGTTCCCATTATCTCTGAGGCTTTCCTGACATACCTGGCCTCCCCAGGATCAGATGACTGCATATAATTCACATTGAAAATACCAGATCGTAGCACAGCTGATTTCAACACTGGAAAATGGTTCTGTTCCATCAATGTACATCTTACCTTTGGTCATCAGTATCACATCTTAAAGGTCTGTGCTTGGTACCCAGGAAGCTGGCATTATGCCTAAATCTCTGAGAACTCTCATTTTCCTACTTCATTTTAAGAGCTGGATGTCTTAGAAGAATGTAGGAGCAAATTATTGTAGATGCTGGAATCTGTACTGAAAACAAAAAAGGTAGGAAATCACAGCAGAGCTCTGATGAAGAGTAAAGTAGACTTGAAATGTTTGCTTGCTCTCTCCCCATGGTTGCTGCCTGACCCACTGCGTATCAAGCGTTTTTTGTTTTCAGTGTCTTAGAAGAATAGTTGCAGGGTGACAAGGGCTACTGTCTGTAACCAAGACTGACAAATCTGTTATGCAACTACCTGACTGGGTGTGATGTAGATATAATGCTCATTTTCTGGCCAGGGCCATTGTGGAGTAGACACTAGGCCTCCTGAAGGTGAGGTTCTGATGTTTGTCTCAGTCTTGAGATGCCTTACAGCGCAGTCCAGTTGGGGTATGCCCCAGAATCCTTACAATCTGTGCTCTGAAAAAGTAGAACAGAAAAAGAGGGAATGTGATGAATACTGATGAGCTGGGAGAGTGGCAGCAGTGCTCTGAGAAGGAAGAGAAGGTGATTGAGCAGCGGGAGCATCAGCTTCACCGGAACAAATTGATGCAAGGTCATTAGTGGAGGCGATGGCCTAGTGGTATTATTGTTGGCCTGTTAATCCAGAGACTCGGATAATGTTCTGGGGACCCGGATTTGAATCCTGCTACGGCAGAAGGTGGAATTTGAATTCGATAAATATCTGGAATTAAGAATCTAATGATGACCATGAATTCATTGTCGATTGTCTGGAAAAACCCATCTGGTTCATTAATGTCCTTCAGGGAAGGAAACTTCCATACATACCTGGCCTGGCCTATATGTGAGTCCAGACACACAGCAATGTGGTTGACTCTTAACTTCCCTCTGGGCAATTAGGGATGAACAATAAATGCTGCCTGGCCAGTGATGTCCTCATCCTGTAAAAGAATAAAAGAAAAAAAAATACGTAACAAACCAGTCCGGACTTAACTGACAGCCAGTAGATGTGAGCTAGGTGCGGTGATCCTTCATTGACTGTAAATGCGAAGTTTCTCAAAATGTAAGCAGCCCCTGTTTACGCCCAGAGGCAAATGAAACTTTTTTGTTTCTTAGTTCTTTGCTTTTCCTGTTGTTTAATAAAAGTTAACATTAACAACTCTTTGAAGACTTTACAACACATGATGCTCCCGCTTTCAACCGATGACATATGTTATACCATGATGGCTGTTAGGGAGCGTAAAGTTGCCATAGTCTTGTCAGATCACAGGGCTGCTGTCTCAATGGAGAGAGAGAGAGAAAGAGACAACTGCTGGTGCTTTAACCAGAGGGCCATCATGCCTCAGGTAAGGAGTGTGGTTGAGAAGAACAATCCTTAATAATATCTTTGATGGTACAGGAATTGAAGCCAAGCTGTTGACGTCACTCTACATCACGAATCAGCTTTCAGGCAACTGTGTCAAACCAACCCCCATGTCATGGAGAGTAGCAATGCTAAGGATGGGTAGCCTCCATAGTTTCATTCTTGCAGTTGTTGCTATAATGACAGTCACTAAGACAAGTGGCAACTTAATGTGCCAAAATATTGACAGGTTGGAAATTTCAATTTAGAATGAGGCATCACATGTCTCACCTCTATACCTTCAGTTCCATTTTCATTTCCTTCCCAGTGTATCTAATATAAAGGGATATTCCTGACTGGCAACCTTTGACCTAACACACAATTATGCTTGAAAAATGGTTCTGGCAGCAGGAAACCAGGAAGGTCCCAGCAGTAGTGAACACTTGCTCTGCTGATGAGTGCAAGATATCATGAGCTCAGTGCTGTAGAGGTATGATACGTACGTAATGAGGTGAGCAGTGGAAAATTACATGCGATCACTCTCTAGAGCTCACGTAGAGAAACTGTTCTTGAAACTTCTGAAAATTGATGTTTAGCCAATTTTTTGGAAAAAAAGGTCAGTCTAAAATTGTACCCTTCACTCTAAGTCACTAATGCAGACTGTTTAGTTACTGCTTCATTGATATTTTTGTGAACTTGCTATGCACAAATTAGTTACTACATTGTGTATATCACAACATTATTTCAACAGATATGAAGCTTGGAAAGTCTGAGATAATGAAGTGTGCTATACAAGTATGGGTCTTTCTGCCATTTCTGTAAGAACTCCCTGTGATGTGACACAGGCTAGAAAACCCTCATTTTACATAAATCCCTATGTATTCTGATAGCTATAACTGTGATTAATTGAAATGCATCAGTATGGATTCACATCAGTGCATATTACACCACCAGATTTTGCAAATATATTTTTCAGTGACTGTGCATCTGAAAAGCGAAGCATTTGTTTTAAAATGTTGGTCAGATTTTTTTTCCATAATCATTCAACAATGGGAGTTTTCATTTTTCCGCCACACCTTTCTCTGTGCTAATCACCCAGGAAAATTGCCTCGATCACCAATTAATTACAAAGGCTGTC
The DNA here is from genome assembly GCF_030684315.1 of Stegostoma tigrinum. Classification (NCBI taxonomy): domain Eukaryota; kingdom Metazoa; phylum Chordata; class Chondrichthyes; order Orectolobiformes; family Stegostomatidae; genus Stegostoma; species Stegostoma tigrinum. The sequence continues at coordinate 29,575,171 of NC_081370.1, read as the reverse complement.
CAGTGGATTTTCACCCAACAATAAATTTAATGAATCTCAAGTATTTTCATGTAGTGAATATGATGCAATGATAGAACAATGATAGATAGGACAAAATGTTGCAACATAGTTATAAGAATGGACTGCACACCGAGGATATTGTCATTGATCATAATTTAGAAAACAATATGTATTAATAAAAGCATTAGAAAACTACTGAAGTTACTTATTGCATAATGAAGAGTTATATGGAAAAGCAAGGAAGTGAAGTTGCGGATAATCAGATCAACCTTGACACCATTGAATGGTGGAGCATATCTATGTTTTATAACCTTGTGTAATTTTCTATTTATTTCGTACTATTTTAATATAGTTCATCGTGTCCAAGTCTCTTGTAACAATTTTCATCCAGATTGCACAATACTGCACTCAACTTGAGCAATTTTAACTCGAGGGAGAACATCACTTCCATTTGTATCATGATTTTGAACTCATTTCCTTTTTCTTCCACAAGGTAAATATCTCCATTATGAAAGGGCCATGCAATCAATCTGGTTCAAAACATATAAATTATCAATCCATTTACCAGAGCAGAAATGTCCAATATGGAACAATAACCACTGTGCTGCTGAAAAGGCAAGTTTACGCTGACAAAAAAAGTGAACTTGAGAATTCTAATCTATTCACATTTTCTCCCAACCTGTTGGTAATGTGTAAATTTAACAATTTTCTTTGTATTCAGGTACAATTCACTTCCTCTTTTTGATCTGACAGTCTTCATCCAAAATAAATGTGTCTTTTGTTAATGAAACCATTTCCTACTTCATGCTCAACTTCCCATCACAAAGGCAGTCTGTGACCAAATTATTGCAAGTCAGTGTAAGGAGATCTGCGCAGCAGACAGATGCATTTAGATTTATTTTCATTACTGAGAAGAGCACTGCCAATAATGTTAGAAAAGGTAGACAGAGATGTTGACCGCCCACCTTTATTCTGTAATGATTGCAAGTTGACTTTAATTATAAACATTCAAATCTGATTTGATAACTGAGATAGCAAGGTGTGGAGCTGGAGGAACACAGCAGGCCAGGCAGCAACAGAGGAGCAGGAAAGCTGATGTTTTTGTTCGGGACTCTTCTTCAGAAAGTGAAATTTTTTGAATTTTTGTGATACAGGAGCAAACTATTTTGAATGTGATTGGACAAGCTGATTAAATTTTGAAATCCGAAAGAAGGCTTGAACTTGCCTCACATTTGTTGTCATTGCAATGTTCTGAAAGCTTGCATTTACAGCCAAATGATGAAATGATACAAACTGCAGAGCAAACACATCGTTTGGTCAGATTTATTCCAGTGCAAAGTTTTACTGGCCAGCAGGCAAGATGAAGATCTCAACTCTGGTTTGACGTTATTCAGAAAGTTTCATCACTTGCCTTCAATTATCTGCCATAATGTTCCTCATGGTGATGTGACAAATCTCTGCATTCTTCTTACACTTATTGGAAAGTGAAAAAAAATTACATGAAATAAATCTTTGTCAGCTATTTTCCCATCTCCAACAATTTCTGATTTAATAGACAAGCGCCCAAAGAAAATGAAAGAGAACAGTTTTGCTTTGAAAGGTCGACATTACTTTGATTACAAAAACAGAAATTGCTGGTAAAGCTCAGCAGGTCTGGTAGCACCCGCAGGGAGAAATCAGAGTTAACATTTCCTGGTCTAGTGACCCTTCTTCAGGACACGTTCTTCTTCCCTAGTTCTGAAGAAGGGTCCCTGGACAGGAAACATTAACTCTGATCTCTCTCCACAGATGCTGCCAGACCTGCTGAGTGTTTCCAGCAATTTCTGTTTTTTATTCTGATTTCTAGCATCTGCAGTTCTTTCAGTTTTCCACCATCACTTTGATTCTGGATAGCTTATTGCTATGTATTGGAGTTTAATCTTTCGTTCCTGGAGACTACCGGCAATCCCCATGGGTTGACAATCTTATCCTTCCATCCTCCATGACTTTCAGTGGTCCACAACATTATGTCTGAGGTAGCCTAATTGTGTGAAGCAGCAAAAGGTAATCAGCTTGAAACTCTGGAGGGCGATTTCTAAGGCAAGGAGAATGTTTTTTGTTACCTCTCAGTTAGTCGCCCAGTATGCCTTCAGGATATGCACATGAGATTTTCATTGTATCATACAATGTGTCCTAACAGTATAATGACCTCATGCTTCATCTTACTCAAAGGATCACTTGAAGCATGACATGCAGTTGGAAGTATGCTAGCTCTTCGCTATTATTTGCTAGCTTAATATCAGCCATTAGCAGGAACATTAGCGGTACGTAGTGAGCGGTTGGCCGTCCTGCAGCGGCTTCCACCCCTGCTGGTTACATCCAGGCTGGCCATCCTAGGCCGAGACTTCAAGTGCATCATCGAAGCAGATGGAACATCCGACGTGGGGACAGCGGGTGGGGGGAGTCAACTGGACGTCACGTCCAGATTCCTGATGGGCACGGTGAAGGACGCCAAGCTGCTTGATGTCTTCAGCACCCCTGCAGACGGAGTGCAGCAGAGATACACCTGGTCGCAGCCAGACGGGTCTATCCGCTCAAGGATAGACTTCCTGTTTGTGTCACGGGCGTTCTCGGTCAAGTCCACCGGCATCGAGCCAGTGTTCTTCTCTGACCACTGCCTCCTGCTGGCCAACTGTCATTTACAGTACGACCAGCAGGCTGGCAAGGGGATATGGAAGCTCAACACGACTCTGTTGACCCCAGAGAACGTCGAGGAGCTTAAGAGGGAGTTGGAGAACCGTGAAACCCCTCTTTGAGTCTCTGGGTGATTGGTGGGATACGGTGAAGGAGAACATTAAGAGGTCCTTTGTCCTCAAGGATGTTCGGAAGGTGAGAGAGAGGCAGAGAAAGCTGTCACGACTCCAGAAAAGTATGCAGAACCTGTTCCTTCTGCAGTCGATGGGGGTCGATGTCACGAAGGACCTCCGCGAGATGAGGGGCCAGCAAGCCTTGCTCTTCGCCGTGGAGGCCTCCAGGATAATCTTCCAGTCCAGGGTCCGCTCCGTGGAGCAGGATGAGACGTGCTCGCGTTTCTTCTTTCAGAAGGTGCACAAAGAGAGCTCTGTGCTTAGCCGGCTGAATGAGGACGATGGCTCGGTGACGTCGTCTTGGCCTGACATTTTGAGGATCAGCAGATCCTTCTATGCTGGACTGTATGATGCAAAGCCCACAGACAGCACGGCCTCCAAGTCGTTCCTGTCGTCTATCATGGAGGCCTTGGACGACGACACAAGGGAGTTGCTGGACCGGCCGATATCCCTGGACGAGCTGACCAGACCCCTCAAGTCCTTTGAGAGGAATAAGACTCCTGGGAGCTACGGCTTACCGGTCGAGCTGTATTCCGCTCTGTGGGTCCTGGTCGGCCAGGACCTGCACGACAGTGTGCTTCGGGCAGGGGAAATGTGCAAGTCCATGAGGAAGGGCATCATCACCCTCATTTACAAGAGGAAGGGGGAGAGGGAAGAAATTAAGAATTGGCGTCCCATTTCATTATTGAACGTGGACTACAAAATCCAGGCCAAGGTCATAGCCAACCGGGTCAGGTCTGTCCTGGAGTCGGTGATTCACCCTGACCAAACCTGTGCTGTGCCGGGCAGGAAGATCGCTGAGAGCCTCGCGCTCATCAGGGATATGATCGCCTACGTACAGGACAGGCGGGTGGACAACTGCCTCGTCAGCCTGGACCAGGAGAAGGCCTTCGACAGGGTCTCTCATGCTTACATGAGGGACGTCCTCTCCAAATTGGCGTTTGGGGAGGGCATCCGCAATTGGATCTGGCTGCTCTACACCAACATCGTTAGCGCAGTCTCGATCAACGGGTGAGAATCGGACAGTTTTCCCATCAGATCTGGAGTCAGGCAGGGCTGCCCGCTCTCTCCTGCCTTGTTCGTGTGCTGTGTGGAGCCCTTCGCCACATCCATCAGGAAGGACGTGAGCCTGAAGGACGTGACTATCCCAGACAGCGGGTGGTCTTCAGGTCAAGACCTCCCTGTACATGGACGACGTCGCCATCTTCTGCACCGATCGTCGGTCAGTGAGTAGGCTGTTGGACATCTGCGGCCAGTTTGAACTGGCCTCGGGTGCCAAAGTCAATAGGGGTAAGAGCGAGGTCATGTTCTTCGGGAACTGGGATGACCGCTCCTTCATCCCCTTCACTGTCAGGACAGACTACCTGAAGGTGCTGGGTATTTGGTTCGGTGGAGCTGGGACATGCACTAAGACTTGGGAGGAGCGTATCACCAAACTGAAGCGGAAGCTGGGCAGGTGGACGCTCCGGTCCCTCTCCATCGCGGGTAAGAACCTGGTTGTCAGGTGCGAGGGGCTTTCGGTACTGTTGTATGTGGCACAGGCCTGGCCTATTCCCTGGACCTGCACCGCTGCGGTCACCCGGGCCATCTTCCACTTCATTTGGGGGTCGAGGATGGACCAGGTCTGCAGGGACACCATGTACAAAGACCTGTAAAATGGGGGAAAGGGCGTACCGAATGCCACCCTCGCCCCAATGGCTACCTTTGTGGGCGGCTGCATCAAGCTGTGCGTAGATCCTCAGTACGCAAACACCAAGTGTCACTACTTACTGAGGTTCTACCTGTCCCCGGTGTTGCGAAGGATGGGCCTGGTCTCGCTGCCGCAGAACGCTCCGAGTAGTTGGACCGTTCCGTACCACCTGTCCTTCGTGGAGAAATTTTTGAAAGGAAACACCTTTGACCACAAGGCCGTCAGGCAGTGGTCAGCACGTAGTATCCTCGAGACCCTTCGGGAAAAGGAGAAGGTGGATCCCATCGTGTGGTTCCCCACGCAGACTGCCAAAGTTGTTTGACAGAATGCCTCATCACCAGAACTTTCAAACAAGCACAAGGACATTGCTTGGCTGGTGGTGAGAGGGGCTCTGCCAGTGAGATCCTTTATGCATGCCTGGAATCTCTGTGCCACCGCACTCTGCCCTCGAGGTGGCTGCGGCGGGGACGAGACTGTTGATCACCTCCTTCTGGACTGTGCCTATGTGCAGGAGGTCTGGAGGGGGAATGCAGTGGTATTTGTCGAGGTTCGTCCCGAGCAGCTCTGTGACGTGGGACTCCGTGCTCTATGGGCTGTTTCCCAGGACGCACACCGAGACCAACATCAACTGCACCTGGAGGACCATCAATGCGGTGAAAGACGGTCTTTGGTCTGCCCGCAACTTGCTGGTCTGCCAGCTGAAAGAACTGACCCCGACCAAGTGTTGCAGACTGGTGCACTCCAAGGTCCAGGACTACGTGCTGAGGGACCCGCTGAAGCTTGGGGCAGCCGCCGCCAAGGCGCGGTGGGGAAAGACCACCGTATGAAACCCCTCGTCCAGAATGGAAACAAGGGCCCTATCTGGTAACTGGGCCAAGCTGCCGCCTTCCCCAACTGGTCAGGGGGCCAACTGGGACTGAGCGGGGAGACGACTGCCGGGGTATTTTCTTTGCTTTGTTTTTTTTTCTTCTTTGTTTTGTTTTTTCCTTTAGTTGGTGTACGTATCGCCTGGGTAACCGGGAGCGGCTTGCATGACTGGGTTGGTGTATAAATGTTTTATTTTTTGTACATTCTATGAATAAAGTATATTTTTTCAAATAAAAAAAAAGTGACGAAACGTCTGAAAACTAACCTTCCAGCTCAGCGAGCAAAGTCACATCCAGAAACTCAACCTGAGCTACAAACCTTCTCAAAACTTGCTAATAACAATGATGCCACACAAAAGCCAGGCATTGACCATCTCCAATGACAGCCAATCTAACCACCACCCCTTGACAATCACTGGTGTTACCATCACTGAACTCTCCACTATCAACATCCTGGGGATTGCCATTGACTGGAAACTCAACTGGATTCACCATAGAAATACAAATATCATAGTGCCTGCAAGAGTGGCAGAGAGTCTGGGAATACTGCAGCAAGTAAGTGACCCCCTGATTCTCAAAGCCTGTCCACCATCTATAGGGCACAATGAGTGTGCTGGAATACTTCCCGCTTGCAGCTCCAACAACACTCAATTGAGCCCATTTGATTGGTACTACATCCACAAAGATCCACACCCTCCACCACCGATGTTCAGTAGCAGCAACATGTACTATCCACGAGATGCACTGCAGAAATTCACCGAAGATCCTGAGACACCATTTTCCAAACCTGTGACCACTTCCATCTAGAAGCACAAGGGCAGCAGATACTTGGGAACACCGTCCATCTGCATGTTCCCTTCCAAGTCACTTGCCATGCTGACATGGAAATATATTGCTGGGTCAAAATCCCGGAATTCCCTCCTTAAATGCATTATGGGCTAACTTACAGCATGTGGACTTCAGTGATTCGAGAGGGGCAATGAGGGATGGACAATAAATACTGGCCAGACAGGGATGACCATGTCCCATGAATGAATAAACAAAAAGCCCCGAAGTTATGATGGATAATAGGAAATGACTCAATAGGTAAAATACGCTGCTGGAGACAAAATCCACATCAAAGAGGGGGGCTCCTTCCTGCAGTGTTAAATCCCTGAAAAGTGATTTGGTTTGGGATCCTGGCATGATTACATCTTCTTCTGGGTTTCACCTGGGTGGGATTGAAGGTAGCAAGGCAGATTTGTCACGTAATTACAGATAATTAGGAAACATTTTAACCCAATTCTGGGTTTTCCAGCCAGAACACTCATATCCCAGTCTACCAGTATTTTGCCAGGTTCTCTGAGATGAATGCATGGTGGGAACAGTTTCTTTAAAGAAACTGACCAGCTTCCATAACTTGGAACAGAGAAACTGAAGAGATTTCACCTTAGACAGATGAAAGAGTGCTGTTCAAAGCATCTTTTTTCTCACTGCTTGACAAACAATTGCCATCTTCTGGAAAGACTGTTCATTCGTTTAGCACTTCACACACCTTCAGTTGCATTTTTCTGCTGCCAACCTTTACCTGGCATCTCGGATGTCAAACAAGTTGATAGGAAACATCATCACCAACAGAACCCAAGCCAAGAGGAGAAACACCAGCAGCACTCCTGAGCCACATATCCCTCCATGTGGCAGAGTGTATGCACAGACAATGAAATTCAGCAGGAAGCAGGCACAATCTCGAAACAGATACTAAAAGGCAGGTCTGTCCATCCCTTTAACTAATCCTTTCTTTGATGGAGTGACTTTATACCCCAACTGCATTCTCTAGTTTATTGGGGAACCAGAAGCGGGATGCTAATGCTATGGCTCATGAGAAAGAACCTTGGCAATGCTCACTAGCTCAGCATTCCAAGTGTAAACCAGCAAATACATCCACTGCTCTGGCAGTGTAGGAAATTCCACCCTTTAACTCTGCTTCTGTCTCCACTGGAACAGTCTGAATCGCTGGGTGTTTACAGCATTTTCTGGTCTTAATTCCAAGTACTCATCAGACAGACCTCAGTGTTTTTCTCAGGAATAGTACATCTCCACTGTAATTGTTTTTATAAGTGGCAAATTCTGCACAGATCGCTGAACATGAAGTTGTAAACAGTTTTCCTGTCTGAGAAACCATGTGTCAGTTGCATCAAGTTTTAGGACACAGAGCTAATGAACCCATGGTATTGGAGAATGCATTAGTTGAGAAATATGTGGCTAATTTTCTCAGCCCCTAAATGATGTGGAGAATTGTCAGTTAGTTGAGAAAATACAGCACAGTTAGAAAATTTTTCCTTTGATATCATAAATGGAACGTCCAATTCTACACCCATATTTTGCACTGTGAGATGAGAATCTTACTAATGAATGGTGACAGGCCTATTTGCATGTATTAACAGCTCATCTCTCAATCTTTCCTAATTGATAAAAAGAAAAGAAGCTGCTGGAAAAGCTCAGCAGGTCTGGCAGCATCCATGAAGAAAAATCAGAGTTAACGTTTCGGGTCCAGTGAGTCTTCCTCAGAATTCTGAGCTTTCCCACAACTTCTGTTTTTGTTCCTGATATACAACATTCGCAGGTAAATGGAAGATAAGGCATTATCAGGGGCTCACTGCTGAGGAATTCAAATTGTGAGGGCTGGATGCAGGGGGGAAATAATTATGAAGTGGGGCAATTCAGCACATAAAGGATAGGAAGCAATAGTACATTTAAGGACATGGATTATTATGGTGGGGGGAGGAGCAGTGGGGAATGTGGAAGGTCATCAATGGTCACATCTAACCTGCCTTCAGCGTGGGCACAGTGTAGCAAATAGTTATTGTGGTTAAGCTATAAGACCAGGGCTCAGGGGTTAATGTTGTATGACTCATAAGTTATAGAGGTAGGTGGGAACATACACAGTTTTAGTGCTGATGAGGTCAACAGGGAATGCAAGGAAGAAAGGAACATGAAGGCTGGTGGGGAGGGACTGGACATCCTTGATCAACAGGCTTAACCTGTGACTCATTGCACGAAACATAACCTACGTTGCCATCCATCCTCTTCCAAACTTTTGCCAACGGAGCTGGCTTCTCCCAGGTACAGGGCACTATTGACTGGACACACATCACTTTAAGAGTGCCAAATCAAATACAGCTATATTTGTCAATTGTAAAGGATTTCATTCCATCAATGTCATCTGTGATTGTTGGTACCGCATTCAGAAACCTGCATCAGTTACTCTGGGACCTGCCATGATGCCTATTATCTTGACAATGCACATGTTGCTACTTATTTTAACGACCAGATGCCTGACAAGAATGGTTACTGCGAGACAAGGACTACTTTCTGCAATCATGGCTAATGGCTCCACTACACATGCCCCTGACTGATGATGAATGTAAATACAATGCAAAACATTCTCTATCAGTGCCAGCGTGACAGATGAGATTCTGATATTCGGATCAGTCTCAGAGTGGAGTGGGGATGATCTTACAGCACGCTTTTGTCAGAATGTGCCGTATTATCCTGGTATTTTGTTCTTTTCCAAACTGGAGCAAGCAACAAGAGGATGTGATCAGCACTGAAGGGCTCAGAGAGTGGCAGAAATCTTCTATGGAGCATAAGGAAGATATTGATTAGGAGAAGCATCATCTTCGACATGATAGAATAGTGCAATATTGGACACAAAAAGCCAAGCATTATTTAATTGGCAGCTGATTCGAATGAACATGAATTTGGTCATGCATCGACTGTAAACCTGCTCTTGATTGAAAGGCAAGCAGCCTCTGGCTGTTCCCAGAAGCAAATGCAGCTGTTCATTTTGTTTATTTTCTCCTTCACGTTTGCTGTTGCTGAATAAAAGAGAACATTTTCTCCCATTTGAACTCTTTCCAGTATGTAAACCTACTAAACTGAACAATAAGAACATATTATGGTATGCTAGGCATCAGGCAAAGAATAGCACTCACTTTGACAGAGTTCTGAGATAGTACAGTGCCAAGGCCAGGTGACCTGGGTAGCTCAATTCTTCTACCGGCAGTTACAATGACAGTCGATCAGACAGGCAATGATGTAAAATTACAATACATTTATGAATTAGAGTTTCCATTTGCAATGAAGTGCCACCCACAGCACCCAATGTGCACATTCAGAAGCTCGTCCTTTCCATTCCCCTTTCACGAAGTGCGCAGTGAAGGGCAGCTCCTGGCTGGCTTTGCTTGATCTGGTGGATGCTTGGATTTTAAGTATGGAACGGGGAATCCCCAGAGCTCCTGGTGGTGGTGAGAATCTCTGCCACTGTTTGAGTCAGAGAGTTATGCAGCATAGAAACAGATCCTTTGGTCCAACTCACCCACACCAACCCGAGAACCTTAACTGATCTAGCCCTATTTGAAGGCATTTTGCTCATATCCTTCTAAACCCTTCCTAAATGTTGTAATTGTACCAGCCTCCACCACCTTCTCTGGCAGCTCGTTCACTGTTGATTGCGTGATAGTGCTAGCAGGGTGCCATAGAGATGTGATGCATACATAATGTAATTCAGCTGCACTGAATTACATGAAAACTCACGAGAGTTCATGGAGAGAAATCCATGAAAATCCTCAAAATTAACACTTTTTTGATAAAATTCAGCCCTTTTTATGTTGGAAACTCAGTACAATTTCTCATATTTTTCTTTCCGTTCCCAATCACCACTAAAAAAAAATTGACAGACATTCGTCATGACTGGTTGTTTCAATCAACAAATTATTTCACCTCCCTCTTTAATAAAAAGGCTAGTATTGCCAGAAACTAAAGTTAACATTTTTATCATTTTTTCGATTGCAGCATTATGCAAAAAGTTTATTTTAGAAATGTGTGTGTTATAAAACTTGAATTGATGAAAATTCTCAGAAAAGGACGGTCCACACAGACACAAATTGTTTCGTGAAATAAATGACTGGGATCACACAGCAATGGAGGGATTGTGAAAGCAAGGTAGAAAGAATTTTTCAGAATCTGATAGCACTTTGTAAAAGCAGCCTGGCTCTAATTACTACTAATTGCTGCATTTATTTAAAAGCAGTTGTTGAAATTTTTGCACTAATGATCGGCAAAAAGAAGAGAAAATTTTTCAAAGGCATGCCACAATGGATTAGCTGTGGTTTAATGAGCAAACAGCTGCTTTAAATACAGACAACAATTAGTACAGGGTGTACTAGTATGTTCCCAATTATATCTTATTTAGCTATAGAAAATAATTAGCATTTCGAGCTCTCACTGCATCTTACTTTGCAATGAAAGTACAATTTAAGCATCTAACGTTCTATAACGATTTTGTTTAAATTCAGAAACCATTTTAAGCATAGAATTGGGAAAGGTTACTTCTTTTAGGGAAGTGATTTGACAGATTGAGAGCTTTATTCAGGCTCTATTCCAGAAAAAAACATTAGAACTCAGCAATCCTGCTTTCAAAGGCCACCATGAGAATCCTTATTATTGCAAACAATTTCCTTTAACAGAGTAGTTTTCATTTCAATTTGTTCATTTCAGTTTTAACAGTGCCTGTGTCTTGTTATGTTTCCCGATTACAAATCTGGCAAGGCATTTTTCTTCACTGGATAGAAATATCCCTTTGGAAGTATTTTACCACGTTCCTTGAACCAATGTTCAACTGTTCATAAACACTGAGGAGGAAAAACCCTCACAGGAGTATTTTCAAGAGATTTACATTCAGAATACTAATTTCGCCTCAAAATGGCCATCTAGTATTGTTAGTTTGATCAGTAATTTAAGGTATCTGTAATGTTTTGTGTTTATTGTAGGCTAGGTGAAGATGAAATAGTTTCCATTATTGCACCATAATATATTTTCTATCTAACGTGGGTTATTGTTACATCATCTCAAAGTACAATGTGTTGTAATTTTTATTTCAACTACATCTTAATAAATGATGTATAACTCATAATGTATAAAACATGTTTGCATAACTGGCTCACCAAATGAAGTTATAAATCAAATATGCTAACTCTAAATTTAAAAATCTTAATTAACCAGGATTTTACATTTCAAAAGCATATTCTGTCTCCTGGCAAGGTGAATAGATATAAATAATTGAAATTTAGAATTCTGGCCTTGCAAGTTTAACCTGCAAATCTGGGAAATTGTATGATGGGTTATGTTAAAACATTAGCTTTTTACTTTTGGATAGTTTTCAACTCACTGCAGAATAGGGAAGAAATTCCTCATATTTGTTCTGTTCCATGCAAAATTAGTTGTTTTGGTCTTATTTCAATCTTTGGTGGCGTTTCCACAGGTTGAAGTACCCCCAGATTTCACATTAACGTAGCAATGTTCAATGGAAGGCGACAAGGATATTGTAATAGCAGACGGGTGAAGTAAGGCAGTAACTGAGGCTGAGGGAGCAGTGGATGTATTCAATCCAGGGCATGTCCGTAAACAGTTGGTACTTTCAAATGCTACACAATAGAAAATAGCATAGGTGATGCTTGCAAAAATTATAAATCTGAACCATATACAAAGGGCTCTTGTGGTGCTGTGGTACAGGCATGATCCTGAATCCTGGAGGCCCAGGTTCAAGTCCCTCCTACTCCAGAGGTTTGTAATAGCATCTATGAACAGACTGATTCAAAATTGCTTAAGCCATACACATAACATAAAGCAGAAACACTAAATTGTCAATTTTCAAGTCAATTTACCAGAGATGTCTTAACATGCATAACCAGCTTAGATAGTAACCATTGAACAGAAGTAAATTCAGTGTAATTCAAGAAAGTTCTTTGAAGTGATTGCAAGAAGTAAACCTAGTTCCAGGTGAAATAGCTCTCCTAACCTAAAGTTAGCAGCTGAGGAACTAACTCCAATATTGAACAATCTCTTTCAAGAGGTAATGTACACCAGTTGCATACTAGAGCAGTGGAGACAAGCTAATATCTGTGGCATATACAAAAAAAAGGGATAAAAGTCAGGTCCAAATCTGCAGGAGAGGTACCTCTCATCAACATTATTTACAAATTGCTTGAACATACTCTTTATTCTCATGCTTTTAAGCATTTTTCCAACTCGTGAATCCTGGTAGATTGCCAGCATGGTTTTTGGATGAAAAAATCTACTAAAACATAAACAACAGAGACTATTTGTTCCCAAGGCAGAGTATCAATAGCTTTGCATCCCAAAGACCGGTCCACATTGGAACAAACTACCAAAGGAATTAGCCAAAGCTCCATCTAATGAAATCATCAAGATCGTCTTCTCTAGGCTATTCAGCAGAGCATGCTTGGTTTAACTAATGCTATCCACCAGCAATTACTCACTAACATATATGATTATTTACCGAGGAAATCTGTGTCACTAGCCATGTGCTCTGTGGATCCTTGTGTGACTGATGAGTCTGATCCTAGAGCCACATCTCCGACCACACATTTGGCCAGGTTTGTGGAATGTAGATTTGATCCTTGGCTTTGAGATCACTGACATTCCTTCCTCCTGCCACCGGGAGTTCTCAAAGAATTATTTCCCTTCTTACTGGAGTTTCCTCTGAGTTGGTTTCTTCCGAATGAAGATCTCTTATGCATTGACATCTATGTTGCATTTAAGGGAAAAGTTCAGGGAGTTTTTGATATGCTTCCTTAGTCCTCCCCTCTTGAATCTATTGACAGAATACAGATGACATGTCAACCAATGCAGAAGCAGAGAACTAAATTCTAATTAAACCTCAGATATATTTTGATCTCTTGTGCCAGTTTTATTACACTAATCTGAAGACTTTGGTTCCTTTCAGGGGATCTATTTATGCAGATTTATCTAGTGCCTTACCCTATTAATCATTTCTTATATGTGGCCCAAAATTTTGTACACAAGTCTAATCACGGATGGAAACCTGGCCAACACTGGGACTGGTATACTAAGACAAAATTAAACAGTCTGACTGTGGTTGAGATCAGTTGATTCTGATCTCGGTCTGTATGCCTGACCTACTCCCCAGATAAAAGTTACTCAGTCATAAGGGAGAGGTAGTGGTATAGAAGGAATTTCACTAGTCCAGTAATCCAGAGAGAAAAGGTGCTGGGATTCTGAAGACGGTTCTGAAGAAGGTTCTCGACCCGAAACATCAACTTTCCTCTCCTCTGATGCTGCCTGGCCTGCTGTGTTCCTCCAGCTCCACACTGTGTTATCTCTGACTCCAGCATCAGTAGTTCTTACTGTCTCTAAGGTGCTGGGACTTGCGTTTGAAACCCTGAAGTGAATTCAATCAATAAATCTGAAAGCGAAAGCTAGTTAAGCTATTGTCAATTATGATGAATCCTATCTGGTTCCTTTAGGAAAAGAAAATCTGACAATTTCATCTGGTCTGAACTTTAGGTGACTCCAGGTCCACAACAATCTGACTGACACTTAACTGCCCTCAGAAATGGTCTAGCAAGCTATTCAGTTGTATTTAACCACTACTAAGTTGGAGAAAAAGAAATTAAACCAACCACATGGCATCGATGAAGACAATGTAAGCAACAATAACCTATCTTGCACACTGACTTCAGGGGCTTGTGCCAAAATTGGGAAAGCTGTCCCACAGCTGGCCATTATCATTCTCATGGAACCTTGCCTTGCACCACCTCACCATCCCTGGGTACATTCTGTCCCACTAATAAGACAGACCCACCAGAGTTAGTTACACAATTAGATACAATCAGGAAGGAACTGCAGTGGGAGTACTCAACATTAACTCTTTATCATTTGAAGTCTCACGGTATCAGTTGAAACATAGACAAGAGAACCTCCTGCAGATTACCCCTGGTCCTTCACCTCTCAGCTGATGAGTGACTATTCTATCTTGTTGAGCACCATTTGGAGGATACACTGACGGTGTCAAAGGGACAGAATATAGCCTGGATGGGAGTCTTCAATATCAATCACTAACAGTGGGCCAGCAACAGGACTACAATCCAAGCTGGTGAAGACTTCAAGTCTGCTACAGCGGGCCTGACTCACCTAGTAAGGGAACAAAAAAAAAATGATGAAGGAGAACAAAGAACTGTGTATGCTGGAAACCTGAAACAAAAAATTGAAATTGCTGGAGAAACTCTGAAACATACTTGATCTTGTTCTCACCACTAACATGGAACAGAAGCATATGCTCATGGCAGTACTGGTAGGAGTGACCATCACACAGGTCCTGGAGATGAAGTCCCATTTTCACATTGAGGATATCCTCCAATGGGTTAAACTATGAACAGATCTCGCAATTCAAAGCTTGGCATCAAGAAAGTACTATGATCTGCAACCACATGGATTGGCATATTCCCACTCCACTATTCCCATCAAGCCAGGAGATCAATCTTTTTTCAAATAAGAGTGCAGAAGGGCATTCCAGGAACAGCATCAAACACACCTAAAGATGAAGTGTCAATCTGATGTAGCTGCAACACAGGACTATTTGCATACCAAATAGTATAATCAACATTGATTGACAGGGCTACAAGGTACCACACTAATGGACCAGATCTAAGCTCTGCAGTCCTGCCAAATCCAGTCATAAAAGATTTTGGACAATTATACAACTCAATAGAAGAGGAAGTTCCACAAATGCCCTTGTACACAACAATGGTGTGCCCAGTACCTCAATGCAAAGGCAAGACTGAAATATTTGCAAATATTTTTCACTGGAAATGCCAAGTAGATGATCTACCTTAGCTATCATCTGAGGTCCCCTGCATCATAAATGCCAGGTTTCAGCCAGTTCAAACCATTCCACGCAAGATCAGGAAATAGTTGAAGGTACTGGATATTGAAAAGACTATGGACTCGGAAAACATTCCAACAGTAGTACTGAAAACCTATACTCCAGAACTAGCCCCTAGCCAAGCTGATTCATTACAACTGCAACACTATCATTTACTAGGTGAGTAAACAAACTCCTATGTATTTCTTGTCTTTATAAAAAGGGACAAATCCACTGCAACAATCCTTGGGCGGCACCATCCAAATTGGGGACCTCTACAACCTAGAAGGATAAGGGCAGCAGATCCACAGGGACATCACCACACGCACTTTCCTCTCTAAGCCGCAAACCAGGAAAAATTGGAAATATCTTGCTGTTCCTTCACCATCTCTGTGTCAAAATCCAAGAGCACTGTGGATGTAGCTGCACCACAGGCTGCTGCTATTCAAGAAGGTAGTCCAACCACAGCTTCCCAAGGTCAGTTACGGATGGGAAATAAATGCTGGCAAAGCCCATATCCAGTAAATAAATGAATGAAACAGAGAAAAGACCACAGATCACTTTCTGGCTTGTACTGAAGTGTTCGTGTCTTTTGGCATTTGTTTTCCATAACATGTTTCAGGAAGGATCTGCTATTTTGATTATTGCCCAACAAGTTAGATGTGGGAATAGCCCACTGGCTGTATTTAATTAAAACATTTTATCACAAAAATCCTAGATACCTATGTTATAGTACAGTCTCCAAAGATACTCATTTTTATACAATTTAAAAATGTAAATGTATGTGTAAACTTTTAAATTTAAAAGATGCTGTCACTTTGTTGAGTACAAACAACAAAACTTTTTTTTTAAACAAAGCAGTCCATGTAACTTAGAAGGAGGGGTCTAGAAAAATTATTTTAATTCACTGTAAAATTTGAGCTTATATTTGCATTATTTCACTTTAGTGGAGATTAAAGCTCAGTTTTTGTTCAGCTGTAATTCAAATTCCAGGATATGGTAAGCTATTTTAGTTTGGCCTATTAGCCTATGAAACATTACTATCTAAGATAAAACAAAGTTAGAGAAAGGTGATTGTTCCCTCACAGAAACTCCAAATTCTATCTTTCACAGACTCTTTGAACAGCAAATATAGTACCAGCAACTTGAACCAAAACATTAGTTCCTATCCATTAGTCCTCCCTGCTGCAGCATCTGCACCATAATATTAAATCATTAAGTGCTTTCTTTCTGTCTCCCATAGGATAAGGAGAAATGGTGTTAAATGAAGCAAGAGTCTTGATTTGCAGCTGGTACAAAGAAAGCCATCATTGCATAAGGAGCAATCGTCTACAGGAGATATGGCTGTGAATGGCTAAAGACTTCCAATTCCATTTAAACATAACATTCTTGATTTGAAAATCCTTGTCTTTGATCTCAATTTGGCAGGTTGGCCTTGATGCATTCTTTACTTTTTCTGAGTTCTACCTCCCTGGACAAATTTGCTGAGCCATTCAGGGACCATTTTAAGGTTTCCAATAGAATGAATATACCTTCAGTAGAAAGCAATTCAGAAGAATTTTGAAGTTTTGATGTTGACCAGCACACTGGACACAGAATGATTCCTTCTCCAAGAACGTCAGACTTGTTCCCAGACTATACCTCCAAACCTCAGCAAACACTTGGTTGAATTCTTTGTGAGATGTAGATCACTACCTCTTCTCTTGCTTAAATTACCCCAAATATACTGAAAATGACTTTTATCTTCAAATGCCCACAGATACAATTGAAGACCTACTAGCTGGGGAAGATCAGGCGTTTGATTAAATATGCAGAGGAACAATTGCTTTCCATAACTTAAACGGCAGTTATACCAACATTTCACCACTTTTATTGCAGGAGAGAAAACTAAGCTGCAGCAAAATGTGGTTTCTGGTGGTAACATACTAGGAATTTACTGAATAGACATTTGAGAATAGAATATTGGCAATTTATTTTCTGGAGAATATCACAGAAAATTTTGATTGTCATTTGATTTTGAGAATTTTAAAACATTCTGCAATTCTGCGTTTCAAACGAAAAAAAATACTCTGTCCTGGAATTAGATATATCAAATATGAAAATAAAAGTTATACTGACCTCAATAAAACTTTACAGCGATCAATAAACCTGGCCTCAATATGTTCTATTACATCTCATGATCAGCATGTTTTAAGAAGCATGCTCATGATACAATCACTGTACCATAGCTTGTGACTTGAGGATATAAAGGTGTTGTATTCTATCGTATCGCAGGATGACTCGAAGCATGACATTAAAGGAAGCATGCTACTCTGTGTAATGTAATAGCTTAGTATTAACTTAAATATTTGGGTGTCTGGGATGTGTAATTTTTCAAATGGCAGCTGCAATAAACATTTGTTTGATTCGTTACCACCATGGTATCCACATCCAAAGTCTTATGTACGGGAGATAACAAAAACACTGCTACATCATCAGGTAAAAGCACAAATGGAGGGAAACTTACATTGTAATTAGCAGTGGCAGTCTAAAAAATAGACTCCAATATCTTGTTCAGAGATAACTGGAGAACTAATTGAAGAAGAATCAAGACATAGCTTTGGACATTAGAGATTATGTGCCATGGGCAGCATCATTCTCTGTGGGTATATACAAACACAGATCTCTAGACTTGCCATTGATTATGAAGAAACAGAGCTAACTTCTTTTTGATGAGAATTTAATTTCTGCCAAGATACACAATATTTCAAAGAATGCCTTATTTAAAAAGGTAATGTATGGTTCAGAAAGGGTGGGCGCTGGGAAGTTGTTTCCATTAGGTGGGGAGTCTAGGACCCATGGGCACAGCCTTAGAATTAGAGGGGGTCAATTTAAAATGGAAATGAGGAGACATTTCTTCAGCCAGAGAGTGGTGGGCCTGTGAAATTCATTGCCACGGAGATCAGTGGAGGCCGGGACATCAAGGTCATCAAGGCAGAGACCGATAAATTCTTGATCTCACAAGGAATCAAATGCTACGAGGAGAGTGCAGGGAATTGGAGTTGAAATGCCCATCAGCCATGATTAAATGGCTGGATGGTCTCGATGGGCCGAATTGCCTTACTTCCACTCCTATGTCTTATGGTCTTAAAATTAAAAAAGAGACTGTCCTTATAAAATAACTAAAGCTGAAGTTCCTTCACCTATACTGAAGCATAGTGAGTAATTTAGTACTTGCTCTAGACTGAACACAGCTGTGGGAGGTTGCTGACCTGATTTTCATGAAATGGCAGCTAGTTAGTTCTGAAATCACCGTTTAACTGCACTCCGAGAAGATAAGATAGCTTTAATACACTAACATAAAGTGATTGTCCACACGAACAATGCTTACCTGTGTTCAGACATCAGTTCTGCCAATTTCTATCCCAAAATGGGCGCAAATTGTTTTAAAAAAAATAATGACATCATTCTATATTTGACTAATACCACTACAACTACAATCTTTAATGGAGCAACAAGAAAAACAAAGGAAACTGGATCAAAAATAAGAAAAAATAAAAGGCAATAAGAAAATTCAGTAAAGACACAACCGTTTCTTATACTTCTAAGAAAGGAATAAACATGCAGGGTGAATTGGGGAAACAAATGCTTAAATATGAATTAGGCAGCAAATGATACTTTACTGAAATGCAAGATTCAAACAATACACACTGTTTCTATTTTACATGATAGATGTTCAAGAGAAAATAAAAGTCTTCTAAAAAAATCTAACTTGTCATTGGCGAGGAGGTGCAGTACAGAATTAATGCATCCGGTCTTTCCATCAACATTCAGAAATGCACAGAAAAATATCTGGAAAATTCTTGAAGATCATTGCAAGGTAAGAATTAACCTTATGATCAACAGGCTCCAAAGCATGTCATATAGACAGCACCCCCATCACTGTCAGAAAATGCAGCAGCAGAAACCATGAGCATGAAGTTTTTCCAAAGAAGAATTGCTGGAAAGCCTCATTAAGTTAGCCATAGGATAAGAGCTAGCAGATTTAAAACAGGGAGGAGGGCAAATTGCTTATTTCAGAGCATTGTGAATGTATGAAATTCATCACCAGAGAGAGTGGGAGATGCCAGAACATTAAATTTGATCAATGAGAAGATAGACAGATTTTTAATTAATAGCAAGTTGAAGCATTATGGAGGGTGGACAAGAAATGGAGTTGAAATTATCTGTGATCATATTGAATGATGGAGCAGACTCAAGGGCCTAATTGCGTACTCCTGCTCCTAGTTCTTACCTTATAATGATACAGGAGTCAGTTTAATAGCTATTCAAGAGTTCAACTAGGTTTTTAATTGTCTAATGTCTCCTGGGTTAGCATTTACTTTGCTGAAGAGGTACTCTGAATTCTCCTTCTTTATTGGATTCTTTTGAAGGTTTCCAGATGCAAAGGAATCTTTAATTTCCTGCATAATTCCCAAAGGATCTGCTGTGTCTGGAATTCTACATTATCCTGACATACAACTCCAGTCTACGCTGCCCCAATGCCTGTGCGGCCATTGGAATAACTGGCCCAATATTTTTGAACAATCAGGGTTCCTGCAATCTTTATCAGCACAAGACCGGGACATAATTAAATCAAATAAAAACAGAGGCAGTGATAACAAGTAAAAGGACAACAGTTGGAAAAACAATTGATAAATGTATGATTTATTTGTATAGCTTAATATAATTAATTACATAACTGTTAATAATTAATATACAATTATTTAATACAGATAATCGCAGTGTAAAGTCATGTGACAGATAACTGCTGCAAATCAATACAGAGAGAGGAACATCAGAAACCATATATAGAAGTATAAACAATACTAATTCCGGATTAAGAGGAAAAACCTATGCAAAATCTACAGCTAGTTTACAAAATGGAGGAATTGCAAAGACAATTTGAGGGATGAGTTTCCACAATTTTTCAAAGAGCTTGGAAAGCTGAAATCAGCTTATCCCATCTTGTTACTTATATAAACAATACCCATCTGTTTGTTCATCTCAAGGAATGTTCCTCATCTACTTTTGCAGAAGGCAAAGCAATAAGTAGATTCAATATTACAATGAATTATAACCACCTGTTAAAAACCTACAGGTTGTTGGTGCAGATCAGGAAGTGAGCAGCGTAGAGGGTAGATAGGTTTGAGATGATGGGAACTTGGGTTAACTGAAAGCAAATGGAAAACCCTGTTTGCAGGTACAACGAGGGTGGTATAGCACAAGCCTTGGTGAGTACAGTAGCAGAGATGGAATGAGTATGAGATATTGAAAAGAAGATGGTGGCAGTCATGGTAATAAGTTGAGATGGACATTGATCTTCTACCTAAAGTTCTGGGCATTCTTCCAGATGGCTGAGAGCACTTTAACCCATGTGGCATTCTCAAATGATGTTGGCATAATCTTGTGCAATGGCCTCCACTGATGGTTTTGCAGGAGGAGGAAGTTCAGGTTGGCACCATCTCTAGGATCCTGCCGGTAAAGGAGGCACCAACTTTTATTATCTGCCAAGTCTGAGGCAAATGTTAGAAGCCATGCAAGACTGTTCTGGACTGACAGTTTTTGCCCAGGTCCATCATTGCCATTCAATGACAGCACGAGTGCATGGGTGCCAGTCTCTGGTGTGAAAACTAATATGTGGTGACTTGTTCCAGGAACAGCATGTGGTAACATGGGGTAGGATCAAATGTCAGAGACACCATAGGGTTGTGGAAGATAATTAATAAGACAAATCTGATAAGATACAGTGGAGAGCCAACTCTCCAAAAAAACTCGACACAGGTCACAATTAGCAAAGACAACACAAGATTCAACCCATAAGGAAAATTGATCATAAGTCAAATGTACAGGCTTTGTAAATTAAGGCACATAGCATTTAGAATAAAATTAATGAGATAACAGTGTAGATAGAGACAAATGGGAATGATCTTGTGCAGATTATGGAGATATGCTTACAAGGAAAGAGGCTTGGGACATAGAACGTAGAATATAGAACATAGAACAGTACGACACAGTACTGGCCCTTCAGTTCACGATGTTGTGCTGAACTTTTACCCTCACCCTAAGGTCTATCTAACCTCCACCCCTACCTTATACTATCATCCATACACCCATCTAATAGCCTCTTAAATGCCCCTAATGAGGCCCACTCTACTACCTTCTCCGGCAATGAATTCCATGCCCCTACCGCTCTCTGAGTAAAGAACCTACCTCTGACGTCTCCCCAATATCTACCTCCACTCACTTTAAAACTAGGTCCCCTCGTAAAAGCTGCCTCCACCTGAGGAAAACATCTCTGGCTGTCTGCTTTTTCTATACCTCTGATCATTTTGTACACCTCTTTCAAGTCACCTCCTATCCTTCATCGTTCTAAAGAGAAAAGCCCTATCTCTCTCAACCTTTCCTCGTAAGACCTTCCATCTATTCCAGGCAACATCCTGGTAAATCTCTTCTGCACCTTTTCCAACTATTCTGCATCTTTCCCGTAATGAGGCAACCAGAACTGGACACAATACTCCAGATGTGGCCGAACCAGGATTTTGTATAGCTGGAGCATAACTTCCCGGCTCTTGAACTCAATCCATCTATTAATGAAAGCCAACACACCATGCACCTTCTTAACAACTCTATGCACCTGGGTGGCACCTTTCAGGGAACTGAGGACATGAACCCCAAGATCCCTCTGCTCCTCCACGCTGTCAAGAATCTTACGGTTAATCCTGTATTCTGTTTTCAAGTTTGTCCTTCCAAAATGAATCACTTCACACTTTTCACATTTAAACTCTATCTGCCACTTCTCAGCCCAGCTTTGCATCCTATCAATGTGCTTTTGTAACCTAGAACAGCCCTCCGCACTGTCCACAACATGACCCACCTTCGCATCGTCCGCGAACTTACTAATCCACTCCTTCATCCAAATTATTTACAAAATCACAAATAGAAGAGGACCCAGAACAGATCCTTGTGGTACACAACTTGTAACTGAGCACCATGTTGAATATTTTCCGTCCACTACCACCCTTTGTCTTCAAAGGGTCAGCCAATTCTGAATCCAATCTGCCACATTTCCCCCTATCCCATGCCTCCTTAACTTCTGCATGAGCCTGCCATGGGGAACCTTATCAAATGCCTTACTTAAATCCATTTAAACCACATTCACATCTCTACCTTCATCCACGTGTTTGGTCACCTCTTCAAAGAATTCAGTAAAGTTTGTGAGGCATGATCTACCCCTCACAAATCCATGTTGACTATCACGAATCAAACTGTGCCTTTCCGAGTGATCATAAATCCTGTCTCTCAGAGCCCTTTCCAATAATTTGCCCACCACTGATGTAAGACTTACCGGCCTGTAATTTCCAGCTGTAGATTTTACATAGGTTTTTCCTCTTAATCCAGAATTGGTATTGTTCATATTTCTATATATGGTTTCCGATGTTCTTCTCTCTATATTGATTTGTAGCAGTTATCTGTCACATGACTTTACACTGCAATTAACTATATAAATAAATTGTATGTTAATTATTGACAGTTATGCAATTAATCATATTAACCTATACAAATAAATCATACATTTATCAATTGTCTTTGCAACTGCCGTTCGTTCACTTGCTGTCCCTATTTCCTTTTTTTTTGAACAAGGGAATGACGTTTGCCTCTCTCCAATCTTCCGGCACTATACCCATGGACAGGAGTACTCAGTGTTTTGGAAGGACAGACAGAAGGGAAAAGGAGGTGGTGTACTTTTGTTAGTAAAAGGAAGTGTTCAGTGCTGTAGTGAGAAATGACTTTGACTCTGGAGGTCAAGACATTTGTATTAAGTGCACAGAGGCCAGTTTCCAGTCACCAAGTCACCCTTTACTTACTGGTGCACAGTACACTGGCTGTGGTCAGCCAGTTCAGAGTCCGTCTCTTGAACTGAGGAGATTCTGATTGCCTGATTTTTTAATATATATTTTCTTTTTTTAAGAAGTGACTACTGCCATACAGACATGGTGCCTACTTTTGACCCACAGCAGTGTGTTACGTGTGAATGCAGGAGTCAAGGAAAACACCATAAAAAATAAAATAATTTTACTCAATATTTCCTACCACCAGGAAAAACACACATATGGCCAGGGCCCAGGCAGAGCCTGGTAAGGGGCAATGCCTATGTGAAAGAGAAAGTAAATGGAGGGGAGGAATCAAATCAAAATAGAGTTGGAAGGGTAAATAAAGCACTCCACACCCCACACCCCCACACCTGCACCCACCTCTCCCTGAAGGCATTGAGAGAGTGTTGGTGGGCATTGCCTGCTCCCTCTCCAAAGTGCACTCAGGCACAAACAAAACCACAGAAGAGAGGCAGGCAGTGGCCAAAATGATACCCTCCACATCCCGCTGCCTGGACCTGCTAATGAGCAGTTTGGCCAGGCCCAAGAGCAGACGCACACGGAGACCCTCTGACTTTCCCAAACCCCTCAGTACTGGGTGCCCAAAGTTTGGGAGTGTGGGCCTGAAGTGCAATCAGAAACAGAGAAGGTCTTTCGCATAACTGAAAGAAAGGGGACTGCAAATACCCACAACCAATATAAACATGGTTCGTAGAGCCACAAGATAAACACTTGGGCTGGGAATCCATGAACAACCGCAATCTACAGTTGCATGGGAACACCCTGCACCCCAGCTCACTGAGGGAAGGATGGAGGACTCTCACATAGACAGCCCTTCACTGGGGATCCCGACAGCCCAGTGCCATCTCTTGGTTATATGTTTTTTCCCTTTTGTTTCAGGAGATTCTAAACTCCTCGATATATTGGTCAGCCAGGGCTTTCCTGATTGGCCCAGGTTAACAACCACAATCAAGGATCACATGGTCAACAAGATCCACCTGGTTCCAATCTCTCCTCCAAGTCTGGATACGTGGGCCTGGTGTCGATCCTGTAGTTGTTCTCACTATGCTTTCACTGCAGGTCTGAGTCCTCTGTGTTGCACTCTGACTTGGGTGGCCTATACTGGACCATAGTCCATCTCTTGCATCCAGAGCGAGTTGGGAGAGTTTCCAACTAATCTTCTGGCAGTAACTATACCCAGGCTGCATTCATCTCAGACTCTAAGATTTCCGAGACACTACACAGATAGGGAGAACCTATGGTTTCCCACAGGCCTTCTGGCTGTTCTGAGGGGCTGGGTATGTTAAGCTCCTGCCCTGTTTGTGAGGTAGCAGTTTTCAGGTGATTCACACGTTTGTTCAGCACTGCCTCACCTACCAAACTTTATATGTCACGGGGCCTGACCTCACAACAACCTCCCCTTGTACCCATAAAGTGTCGTTTTCTTGGTTCCGACACCAAACTTTGTTCCCTGAATTAAATTGTTTCTCTCGCTTCGAGGCAGCACGTGACTGGTATTAGCATTCCTGCTGCCGTTTAACCAGTCCACCTCTGCCACCAGCCGGGTGTGGGAATATCAGGTTTAACCTGGTGTGGAGTTGTCTTCTCCCCATCAGCAACTCTACTGGAGCTATCTGTGTTGTTGCATGCAGGGTGGCCCTACAATGGAACAGGAGCTGGGACAGTTCATTATCAAGTGACACCGTAGGCTGCTCCTTTAAGCCTGCCTTCAACAAATGGACTGCTTTTTCTGCTAGACCAATGGATAATGGATGATATGGAACTGTCGTTATGGGTCAAGTGCTGTGTGATATTAGGAAATATTTGAATTCCCTGCTGGTAAGTGACATCCATTGCCTGTGACCAATATTTCTGGGAGATTGTGTATCACGAACGATGCTTGCAGCTTCTCAATCGTCATTCCTGAGATTGCTGAACAAACTTCATATCCATCCAACCTCATTGTGCATCCACATTGACCAGGAACATTGAGCCCATGAAAGGACTGGCATAGGCCAACATATAACCGAATCCAGGGTTTGCCTGACCATTCTCACAAATGTGGGGGCACCACTGGTGGCAGTTTTTACCCTGTTGGCACTCTGGGCTCTGCTCCACCAATGTGGATATATCAGCATCCAACTTTGGCCAGACTTAGCATCGTCATCTTGGGAACCTCTGGATGACTCTGGTGGAGTTCAGCCAGTATTTGGCAGCAAACCTTTCTCAGGGTAATCACCCTTGCAACCCCCCACCCCCCCCCCCCCCAACCCCAATAGTAATGCCATCCTCTACAGTGACCGGGTCTCATCTGGTCCAGAGAGGTTTCAGTCCTGGTTGCCATGGCCCTTCTGTTTCTCCATTAGTACCAGAAGTTTTAGTTTTGCTAGCACACGTGTCAGCAGTGACTGGCAGAGTGTCCAGGAAGTTTAAAACCAAACCCACCTCCTCCAGGAGAGGCAGCAATGGTGGAGTATCTGCCAGTGGGAGGTGGCACAGAGCATCCACATTAGACACTTGGTTACCTGGACAGTATTCTAACTTGGACTCATACACGCTGAGAATAAAGGCCCATTGCTGAATTCTACCAAAAGCTATGGGCGGCAACACCTTGTATTCCTTCATTATCAGGGGTTTGTGATCTGTTACTGTGACAAATTCCTGTCCTTAAAGATACTGGTGGAACTTTCTCACACCAAAGATGACCACCAAACCTTCCTTCTCTATCTCAGCATATTTGCATCCGGCTCCAAAGTCCGGGAAGCACACATTATCGGGGTATTGGTGAGCCAACACTATTCCAATAACTTACGGGGAAGCATTGCATGTCAGCACTACCACTCATTTCAAATCGTAATGGGCCAAGACCTTAGATGATGATAGCGTCCCTGAAGGCTAGTTTTTGACTCCGTGACCATTTCCAGACTGATTCTTCTTCAGTAGCAGGTGGAAGGGTGTCAAGCTGGAGGCATGTATGGATTTTCTGTAATAATTCATTGATCTAAAGAAAGACCCAAGCTCCGATATAGATGTGGGAATCGGGTTTCCTTTGATCACCCTCATGTTTTAACGCGATTTTGTTGACTTGGTAACCCAGGTAAGCCACTTAGGGTGCCTGGAACACACAGTTTTCCCTTCTCAGGCATAGTACCACCTAGAGAAATGTTTAAGCACTATGTCCAAGTTCTCCAAGTGCTCTTTATTGATCTTCCCTGTTATTAGTACCCTACCCAGATAAAGGGCAACCTGGGTAGCTGTTGTAAAATGTTCTCCATGGTCTGTTGGAAAAGTTTGCAGGCTGACCATACCCCAGTCTTGTATGTTGGTATAAACCTTTATGGGTGTTAATTGTCATGTACTTCTGGGACTCCTCATCTAGTTGCAACTACAGGTAGGCATGGCTCATGTACAGCTTCACAAAGGGCAGCAACACCCCTCCTACCAGCTTTGCATACAAGTCCTCTATGCAAGGCGTCAGGTACTTATCCAGCTGTGAGAAGCAGTTTACCATTTGCTTAAAACCCCCACAAAAGCAAACTGAGCCATCAGCTTCACAATTGGTACGATCAATGCTGCCCGTTCTGCATCTGCACTGGTTTGATGATTCCTTCAGTCTCCAGTCTCCTGATTTCTGCTTCTACTTTTGCCCATAGGCAAATGGGACAAGGCTGGCTTTGCACAATTGCAGGATTGAATCCTGGTCAATGTGTAAAATGGCAAACCCTTCCTGAAATACTCCTCGTTACTTCAACAGAACTTCACTGAGCCAGCCATTTTCTAACCATAAAATGTTGAGCCAATCTAGGTAAATCATTCTCAACTAATTCCACCCCAATAGGTATGGGCCCAGACCTTTTTCTACCATCTATTGTAACCGCACTGACTGCTTCTCATAGGAGACTGGAACCAAAGTCATACCCTTAATCTGTAACAGCTCGCCAGTGTATATTCTCAGTCTGGCTGAGATCTTACACGAACTTAAAGGTTGGGGTCCCAAATGAACCTTGTTAAAGACAGATTCTGCAACCACAGGTACAGCTGTGCCAGTATAGATCTCCATGGGAACTGGGTGACCATTTAACTACTTTTGCATAAATTACTTTTAATTAGTTCCAATGTGGATGCCACTAACCAATTTAATTTTTCCATTCCATATGTGGGGACTTTCCAGGGTCTCCCAGGTACCAGCCTGTGAGTTTTTCTACTCAAGCTAGGCATTGTAGGACTCCTTTGCTGTTTCGACTCTGCATACCAGCTGCAACTACAATGGCTTGCTGGCCCAGATCCTGAAGAATGTTTTAGCAGCTTGGCCAATGCTCAGCTTTGTTGTGGGGTTCTGCTGTGGGCTGGCCTACAGTCTTTCTGCTCAGGATATGACCTGCGTGAGGCTCTGTGATTGTCTACACTCAAGTAGCATTCCCCAAGCTCTGTCAGACAGGTGAGAGTTGGGATGTCCTGCAGCTAATAGGTGCTTCTGCATGGGTCAAATCATTAGTCCCACATACCAAAAGGCCTCTCAACATCTCATTCAGGATTAACCCAAAATCACATGCCTCTGCTGCTCATCACAACCTTGTCAAAAATCCCGATATAGATTCCCCTAGTTCTCTAACAGCTGAATAAAACTAATAGCATTTCCAACTTAGAGGAGGTTTAGGGGTCAAAATATTCCATAACCAACTCCATTAACTGAGTCCTGATGAAGGTATAAATGCAAAATGCCGACTTTCCTGCTCCTCTGATGCTGCCTGGCCCATTGTATTTATCCAGCTGCACACTGTATTGACTCTGTCTCCAGCATCTGCAGTTCTTGCTATCTCCATTAACTCTTGCAAGGTTTTAGTGTCTGGTGCATCTGGAAAAGGTAAGCCCCTTATAACTGAAAATGTTACAAGTGCACAGGTAGCCAGAAGGATTATCCATTGCTTTTCATCTGCCCCAACATCATTTGCCAAGAACAAATATCACATTCTTTCCACAAAGTGGACCCAGTCTTTGACAGTAGTATTAATTGAGTCAAGCTTCCCAAATAAAGGCATGTTGCCAGAAATGCTTACCCCAATTCCAAGATGACTGTTGCAAGCAAATGTACTTCAGGCACATCCTGTTTTCTCCCATCACCACTGAAATAACTGCACAGTGGCCAGTATCCCATCACCGACTCAGCCTTTATTTACATGTGCTCAAATTCAGTCCTCAACTGAGGAAAATCTAATCTCCTGGTTATATTGGTCAACCAAGGCTTTCCTGAATGGCCTAGGTTTACAATGCCATTCAACAACCGTGTAGTCATCAAGATCCAACTAGTTCCGCTTAGTACAGCATTTGAATCACTCCAGATAAGACTAAGAAATAGCAAGAAAAAGATGATCCCTGGTGGGAGTACTCTATGGGTGCCCAAACAACTGTTGCATCATCAGAAACAGTATAAACCAAGAAATACTGGGGCTCGAAGTAAGGTACAACAATAATCATGGGTGATTTTAGTATGCATATAGACTGGGTTAATCAAATTGGCAAGGATAGCCTTGATAGAGAGTTCATAGAATGTATTTGGGATTGTTTCTTGGAGCAACGCATTGGGGAACCAGTCAGGAAATAGGGAATTTAGGATATTGTATTAGATAATGAGATCGAATTAATTAATGATCTCATAGTAAAAGAATCTTCAAGGGAAGTGTATTCACAACATGCTGGAATATCAAATTCAGTTTTCGTATGAAAAACTTGAGTGCCACTCCAGTCTTCAGCGAAGGTGATGACATAGGCTTGAGGATACATTTGGTCCTAGTGGACTATGCAGTCAGGCTAAAATGTAGGACAATTGATTAACAGTAGCAAACATTAAGGAAGATATTTAATTCCTCTCAGCTAAAATATTTCCAGAGAGGAAGAAAGATTGCAAGTCAGGCAAGAAAGCATCCATAGCTAAGAAATGAAATTAAAGATAACATAAGAGCAAGAACCAAAGCATACTATATTGCAAGGGTTAGTGGCCAGTTGAAGGTTTGCAAAACTTTTGAAATACCATCAAAGGTTACTAATAAAGTAACTAAAAATGACAAAGGCTAGTTATGAAAGAACAAAAACAGAAGTTTCTGGAAAAGCTCAGCAGGTCTGGTGGCATCTGTGAAGAGAAAATCAGAGTTAACTTTTTGGGTCTGGTGACCCAACCTCAGAACTTAATAAATACCAAAAGAACAGTGGATTCTGTAAATCAGGAACAAAAGCAGAAGTTGCTGGAAAAGCTCAGCAGGTCTGGCAGCATCTGTGAATAAAAAATCAGAGTTAATGTTTCAGTTCCAGTGACCGTGCCTCAGAGAAACCTTAACTCTGGTTCTTTTTCTTCACAGATGCTGCCAGTCCTGCTTACTTTTTCCAGCAACTTCTGTTTTTCTTCCTCAGAACTTGTTTTGTTCCTGATTTACATGCATCCACAGTTCTTTCGGGTTTTTCTAAGTGATGAAAGAAGATGAGCACAAAACATAAAAACAGATAGCTAAAGCTTTTTTAAGTGTATAAAATGGAAGAGAGTATATAAAGTGGTCCCTTACAGGATGAGGCTGGGTAGTTGATACTGGGCAACAAAGATACAGCTGAGACACAAAATCAACATTTTGCCCCAGTTTTCACTGTGGAGAACACAAAATCCATTCCAATAACAAGAGGTAATATAGAGATCATGGAAAAGGAGGAACTTAAAACAATTAGGATCACGACAGAAAAGGTATAAAGCAAACTATTGGGATTAAGTCAGACAAGTTTCCAGGGCTTAAACAGTTCTGAGTTTTGAAGAAGGATCACCAGACCCAAAACATTAATTCTGTTTTTTCCTTCACAGATGCTGCCAGACCTGCTGAGTTTTTCCGGCAACTTTGTTTTTGTTCCTGGTTTACAGCATCTGCAGTTCTTTCAGTTTTTATTAAGTTTCGAGGGCTTGATAGTCTTTATCCCACGATCTTAAAGGAAGTTGCAGCAGAGATAGTGAATGCATTAGTTATAATATTCCAAAATTCCCTGGATTCTAAAAAAGTTCTTGTGTTTGGAGTAGCAGTTTTATGCATGAAAGGAAGGGAGTGAAGCAGAAAGTAGGAAGCCAAAGACCAATTAATTGTTGTTGGGAAATTGCTGGAATCCATTATTAAGGTAGTAGTAATGAGATGTTTGGAAAGTAAAACACAATGCCTCAGAGTTTATGGAGGGTGTATTGTGTTTGACTAATTTGCTAGAGTTATTTGAAGGTCAGTCCGAACAGTGGCAGCAGCATGAACAGAGCAAAGGAGAGTGAACCTGGAGATGAACAGCAGTAGGATAAATACTCGAGGGCAAGGTCAGTCCAAGTGAATATGGGGGTGAACAGCAGGGTAAATACCTGAGGACAAGGTCAGTGCAAGTGAATATGGGGTGAACAGTAGGTAAATACCTGAGGAGCAGGGTCAGTCAGAGCATACGTGGAACTGAATCTAGGGACAGAGCTCCAGAAGTAACATTACGACTCTAAGAGTGATCTAGGCTTGGCTGCTCAGGAATCAGGTTTGCAGACTGAGCAAATACTATCTAGAGAAATATAAAGTACTTACTTTTTATAGTTGTAGTCTGCTCGGAATAGAGAGTGGGAGTGAGAGACCTGATCTTAGTGACTAGTGGAATGCATTCTGCAATCAATTTCTGGATTATTATCTGTACCTGTAGTTGACAAGATTGTTTTAGTTGATAAGATTCATAATGGCAGGAGAACTCAGCCCTATGGAATGCTCCTCACGCAATATGTGGGAAATCGGGGACATTACTTGTGTCTGTGGGTGACTGTGTATGCAGGAAGAGTTTTTAGCTGCAGCTCCTGATTTTCCTCATGGAGTGCCTGGAGCTGCAGATGGACTCACTATGGAGAATGTATGAGGCTGAGAGTGTGATGGAGCGTACATTGAATGAGCTGGCCACAGCACCAGTAAGGGCTACACAGAGATCAGTTGGGTGACCACCAGCAAGATGAGTAAACATGGGCAGTGCAGGACTCCCCTATGACAATTCCCCTCTCAAACAGAGATACTGTTTTACAGGTATACTGCATTCTGTTGGGGGGAATAGCCTCTCAGAGAAAGCACCTGCAGCAGCCTGATGAGTGGCACCATAACTGGCACTGTTGTACAGGAGGGAAGGGCAAAGTGATTGAGAGCAGTAATGATAGGGGACTCGATTGTCAGGGCACAGAGAGGTGTTTCTGTAGCCCTATGTGGCCACTCCAAGATGGTGTGTTGCTTCCCTGGTGCCAAAGCCAATGATGTCTCAAATCAGACACAGGATATTCTGAAGTGGGAGGGTGAGCAACTAGAGTCTGCGGCTCATATTGGTTCCGATGACATAGGCAGGAAGAAAGATGTGGCCATGCAAAGGGAGTTCAAGGAATTAGGTAGGAAGTTGAAAAGCAGGAGATCTAAGGATGTAATTTCAGGATTACTTCCAGTGCCACGTGCCGGCGAAGGTAAGAAATACAGTTAAATTTGTGGCTAAAGTGCTAGTGTATGAGGTAGGGCTTCCAATATGTGGATCATTAGAATGTCATATGGGGCAGGTGGGACCTATACAAGAAGTATGGTTGCACCTATACTGGAGGGGCACCGATATCCTGGCAGTGAGGCTTTCTCGTGTCAGCCAAGAGGGTTTAAATTGTGTGGCAGATGAAATTAGATGAACATATATAACTATGATGTTGTAGCTATTACAGAGACTTGGTTGAGAAAGGGACAAGACTGACTGTTTACTGTTCCATGCATTAGAAGCTTCAGGTCAGATAGAGAGGAGAAATTTCACATCTGTACCAAGGGAAGATGTCTTGGGGGGCTTATCCAGTGAAGTCATATGGGTAGAGCTCAGGAATGGGAAGGGTGCAATCACTTTGATAGAATTATACTGCGGGCCTCCTAACAGCTAGCGGGTGATAGAGGAACAGGCGTGTGGACAGGTTATGGATAAATGCAAAAACGACCGGGCTGTTGTGATGGGTGATTTTCACTCCCCCTATATTGACTGGGACTCACTTAGTGCCAGGGGCTTGGATGGGAAAGAATTCGCTAGGTGGGTCCAGCATGTTCCTTTTAAACAATATGTGAATAGTCCAGCTGGGGAAGGGGCCATACTAGACCCAGTATGGGGAATGAGCATGGCCAGATTATTGAAGTTTCATTTGAGGAGCATTTTGAGAACAGCACCTTCCAACCCAACAGCCATTTCCATCTAGAAGGACAAGGGTAAGCACATACATGGGAACACCACCACCTTCAAGTTCCCTTCCAAGCCACTCACCATCCTGACTTGGAAATATATCGCCGTTCCCTCACTGTCATTGTGTCAACTCCTGGAATTCCCACACTAATGGCATTGTGGGTTAACGTTGTGTGTGCAGTTGTTCAAGAAGACAGCAAACCACCACCTTCTCAAGGGCAATTAGGGATGGGGCAATAAATGCTGGCCCGGCCAGCGACACCCACATCCCACAAAATGAATTTTAAAAACCTTAATTCGGTGAAAGTATTAAATTGGGGCAAGGCTAACTACCACAATATTAGGCAAGAACTGACGAATATAGACTGGGGGCTGCTATTTGAGGGTAAACCCACATCTGCCATTTCAGAATCTTTTAAAGGCCAGTAGATTAGAACTCAGCACCAGCATGTTCCAGTGAAAGTGAAGGATACATATGACAAGATTCGGGAACCTTGGGTGACAAGAGAAATAGTGAGCTGAGTCAAAAAGAAAAAGGAGACATATGTAAGGTTTAGAAAAGTGAACACAGATACAGCCCCCAAAGAATATAAAGACAGCAGATAAGAACTCAAACAAGACAGTAAGAGGGCTAAAAAGAGCCATGAAGTGTCTTTGACAAACAGGATTAAGAAAAATCCCAAGGCATTTTATAAATTTACAAGTAGCAGAGGGTAACTAGGGAAAGGGTAGGTCCACTCTTGGACAAAGGGAAGTTTTGTGCGGAGCTACGGAAGGGTGCCACAATGGCACAGTGGATAGCATTGCTGCCTCCCAGTGCCAGGAACACGGGTGTGATTCCTCCCTCGGGTGACTGTATGGTGTTTGCACATTCTCCCCTATGTCTACGTGGGTTTCCTCCAGGTACTCCAGTTTACTCTCACAGTCCAAAGATGTGCCAGGTATGTGGATTGTCCATGCTAAATTACTCGTAATGTGCATGGATGGGCAGGCTAGGTGGATTAGACATGGGAAATGTCAGGTTTTGGGGATAGAGTAGGTCAAGCACTTTTTCAGAGGGTTGGCACAATCTCAATTGGCCAAATAGCTTGCTTCTACACTGTAGGGATTCTGTGATTCCTTGAAGTGGCTAAAGTCCTTAATGAACAATTTGTATTGGCATTCAGAAAGGAGAAGGACATGGTGGATGGTGAGTCTCAGGAAGTGTAAGTTGATATTCTGGAACATGTCAATATTAAACAAAGAGAAGGATAAGGGGGTTTTAAGATGCATTAGGGTAGATAAGTACCCAGGATCTGATGTGATCCTTCCCAGAATGCTGAGAGACCCAGGTGAGGAAATTGCTGAGACCTTGTACAAAGTCTTTGTATCATCTTCAGTCACAGGAGTGATCCTAGAGGACTGGAGAATAGCTAATGTTGTTCCTTTGTTTAAGAAGGGCAACAGGGATAAATGGTAATTACAGGCCAGCTAAGCTTACATTTGTGCTGGGGAAATTTTCGGAGAAGATACTTAGGGATAGGATTTACTCACATTTGGAGCAATATGGGCTTATTAGCAATGGGCAGCTTGGCTTTATACAGGGGAAGTCGTGTCTCACAAACTTGATTAAGTTCTTTAAGGAAGTGCCAAAGATAAATGACAAGGACAGATGGTAGATGTTGTCTATGCAGACTTTAGAAAGGCCTTTGACAAGGTTTCTTCATGGTAGACTGTTACAAAAGGTGAAGTCATATGGGATCTGCAGCGAGCTGATTAAAATGGAGACAGAACTACCTTGATTATAGAAGACAGAGAGTTGGTGGAAAGGTGTTTTTCTGACTGAGAACTGTGACCAATGGTGTTCCACAGGCATCAGTGTTCGGACCCCTGTTGTTTGTAATATGCATAAATGATTTGGATGAGAATGTAAGTGGTCTGGTTTGTAAGATTGCCGATGACACAAAGATAGGGGAACCACAGATAGTGATGAGGATTGCCAAAGGATACAGCCGGATATAGATAGGCTGGATATTTGGGCGGAGACATGGCAGTGGAATTTAATCCAACAAATGCAAGGTGATGCATTTTGGAAGATCTAATGTCGGAAGGGAATATACAGTAAATGGAGAGGGTACAAAAATGGTTTACCAGGAATGTTGTCTGGTTTGGAGGGTATTAATCATGAGGAGAGATTGAAAACACTTTGTTTGCTTTACTTGACCATTGAAGGACAAGGGACAACCTAATAGAAACTTAAAAATTATGAAATATATGGATAAAATGGATAGCCAGGAAATTTCCAAGGGTAGAACTGTCAATGATTAGGGGAAATATTTAAGGTAAAAGGGGAAAGTTTTAAGGAGAAGTGAGAGGCAAGTTTATTCTTACACAGATGGAGGTAAGTGCATGGAACGTGCTGCTAGAGATAGAAGTAGAGGTATCTTGACAGATATATGAATAGGCAGTAAGCAGCAACTAATTGGATAGAGACTGCATAGAGGCAAAAGGTTTTTAGTTTAGAAAGGTATCACATATCATTGCAGTCTTGGTGGGCTGAAGGGCCTGTTCCTGTTCTGTACTGTTCTTTGAAAATGTGACAAGCGAATTGGATAATGGGGGTCTAATAGACGTTATATCTCTGGACTTCCATAAGGCAGAATGTTAGGAATGTCTCTTTTGGGTTGGCAAGCTGTAATAAGTAAGGTGCCACTGGGTTTGATGCTCAGGTCCCAACTACCTACAATCTATATTAATGACTTGGATGCAGGGTTAGAAAGTACAACACCCAAGTTAACAGATGACACTAAAATAGGTGGGAAAGTAAGTTACAATGAAGAAATAAAAAAAATTTACAAATAGATATGGATAGGTTAGGAGAATGGGCCAAAATTTTCCAAATAGAGTTTATTGTAGATAAATGTGAAGTTATCCATTTTGGTTAAAAGAATAAAAATGCAACTTAATATCCAAATTGAGAGAAATTTCAAAATGCTTTAGTGCGGAGGAATTTGAGTATAATTCACAGAGCTAGTATACTGGTACAAGAGGTAATATGGAAGGCAAAAAGAATTTTGGCAATTATTGCTAAAGGAATAGAGTATAAAAAGAGAGAAATGTTGTTGCAGTGAAACAAGGTATAGGTGAGACTACATCTCAAGAACTGTGTAAATGTTTGGTCCCTTTCAGGAAGGATACATTGGAGGCAGTTCAAAAAAGGTTCACTAGATTAATTCCAAAGATGAAAGGCTTGTCTTCTGACGAGACATTGAGCAGGTCAGGCCTACAGGTACTACAGTTTAGAAGAATGAGTGGAGATCTCATTGCAGCATACAAGTTGCTAAAAGGGATTGACAAAGGAGATGTCTAGTGGATATTTTCCCTGTGGGGCAAGCTAGTATAAGAGGTCATACTTTTAACCTCAGGGGTGGCAGATTTAAGACAGAGATGAGAAGGAATTAATTCTTTCAAACCGTAATGTGTCTGTGGAATTCACTGTCCTAGAGTGCGCAGACACTGAATAAATATAAGGAAGAGATGGACAGATATTCAGTCAGTAATAGCTTAAAGTGTTATGGGGAGCTGGCGGTAAAGTGGAATCAAGCTTCAGATAAGATTACTGTGATTGTATTGAAGGTGGATCAGGCTCGAGAAGCAATTTTCTATTCCTACTCTTAGTTCTTATTTTCTTAGAATCCTGTGAATTGCAACGAGAGGCGTAGCACACAAAAAGCAAACAAGTATGTAAACTTTTATAAAGCACTAGTTCGGCCTCAATTGGATTATTGTGGCCAATTCTGGGAACCACACTTTAGAAAGGATGTGAAATGTTTTGAGGATCTACAGAAAAAAAAAGTTTCAAGGATATTATTCAGTATAATGGGGTTTTCATTTATGCTGGTAGTTTGTAGAAGTCAGGGTTAGACATAGAACAATACAGCGCAGAACAGGCCCTTCAGCCCTCGATGTTGCGCCAACCTGTGAACTAATCTAATCCCCTCCCCCTACACTATCCCATCATCATCCATATGCTTATCCAGGGACTGTTTAAATGCTCCTAATGTGGCTGAGTTAACTACATTGGCAGGCACGGTGTTACCACTCTCTGAGTAAAGAACCTGCCTCTGACATCTGTCTTAAATCTATCACCCCTCAATTTGTAGCTATGCCTCCTTATAGAAGTTGAAGTCATCATCCTTGGAAAAAGACTCTCACTGTCCACCCTATCTAATCCTCTGATGAATCACAATGCAGTATTCCAAAAGTGGCCTAACCAATGTCCTGTATAGCCACAACATGACCTCCCAGCTCCTATACTGGATGCAATGATCAATACAGGCAAGTGTACCAAAAGCCTTCTTTACAACCCCATCTACCTGCAACTCCACTTTCAAGGAACCATGAGCCTGCACTCCAAGGTATCCGTGCTCAGCAACACTCCTCAGGACCTTACCATTAAATGTATAAGTCCTACCCTGATTTGCCTAACCAAAGTGCACACTTATCTAAATTAAACTCCATCTGCCACTCCTTGGGCCATTTACCCATCTGATCAAGATCCCATTTTACTCTGAGCTAACCTTCTTTATCATCTACTATACCACCAATTTTGGTGTAATCTGCAAATTTACCAACCATACATCCTATCTTCATGTTCAAACCAATAATGTAAATGACAAAAAGGAATGGACCCAGGACCAATCCTTGCAGCACACTGCTGATCACAGGCCTCCAGTCTGAAAAGCTATCCTCCACCACCACCCTCTTCCTCCTACCTTCAAGCCAGTTGTTTTCCTTAGATAAAAAGGAAGTTGAGAGGTGCTGAAAAGTGATAAATGGTGTTCAAAATCATAATTTCTAACTCCTTTGGTGCTCAAGTATTAAGCCCCACTGTTCCCAGAGGCACTTCAAATTAAACCAGTCCTGACTGTCTGATTCAAGTTTTGTCAAGAGCAAGAAAATAACCATTTACTTAATCAATGGCATGAAGAAAAGGAAAATGAATTAGTAATTTATGACTTTACAGCTTGAATTTTATTCTTTTTAAATTCCCACATAAACCTGAAGACAAAGAAAAACAGACTCGACAAAAATATGATGAGTAGAGAAAAATAGTCAGGGAAATGATTCTGTATCGCCAGTTCAAATCACATTAGATGGATTGGTTTCACAATTATTTCAGTTCTTTATGACATCATAATGTTATCTGCCCAGCAATGGTCAGTTTTTAATTCATTGCTTGGATGAGGTGTCTTTTTTTCCTTTGAGCTTTAAAGTTATTTCCTTCAGCATCTCCAAATGCAGCTTTCTTGTTTTTCTGACGTAGAATTGGAATGAGCAACTTTACAGTTAGGGGGCACAGAGAAAGATATTGATGGAATCATTCTTTGGAGGCCTCCTTGCTTTTATTTCTACCACAGGGTCTGCATTAAGCCTGACCAGACGGTTGCTAATATACTGAGCCCACTTGATCCCACAACAGATGCTGCCATTTTGTCTGGACTCAGTGTCCCCAAAAAGTAACGGGCTGAATCTTACATTTTTTTGGGCTAAGTCTGAATAACATCATATATCTTGGAGGGTTGGTGCCTTGAGACATTGTGTGTCTCCTCCCTCATTAATTATCTACCATGCCCCTAGAGAGTCACTCACGTCTGATTCCTGCCCATCGTGCCACTCACCAATCCTGGATCGACTCACCAATCAGCAGATATCCCAAATTAATTGGCATCTCTTGAGCCTGTACTATCTTTAAAATTCCATAGTGCACAAAGACAAGTGCTGTCAGACTGGAATTGTCCTGCACATTTGCTGACATTTGTTCCAGACATGACGAATTTTGTACCTCACTTTCTGGGCTAGAACCAGGAGGTCCTGCTGGAAGGGGTTCTGCTGATGAAGGATTTCTTTGTCTCCCAGGACCACAGAGAAGGCCATGGCACCAGACAATGCCAACCTTCTCCAAGTTAGCCAACTGGTTTAGACCAGTCTGAGTTATCAGGAGGAATGCACTGCACTGTAGGATAAAGGTCAATGACTTTCTCCAAGATAACAAAGTGTGAAGCTGGATGAACACAGCAGGCCAAGCAGCATCTCAGGAGCACAAAAGCTGATGTTTCGGGCCTAGACCCTTCATCAGACCTCTGATGAAGGGTCTACACTCGAAACATCAGCTTTTGTGCTCCTAAGATGCTGCTTGGCCTGCTGTGTTCATCCAGCCCCACACTTTATTATATTGCACTCTCCAGCATCTGCAGTTCCCATCATCTCAAATGACTCCCCCCACACTATCATGTTAAGTGCCAGCTTGTTCTCTCTGATACTTCATTCTCTTAATTTTTGTTACTGTATCCACCTCCCACAAAGGCTCAGACTGTGCCAACTGTCACTAATGTCTGCAATATCTTCAACACATGCACTCACCCACTCCAACCCCATTAACTTTGAATGTCCTCCCACTGTGCCTCCCACTTCCATCTCTCATAATGGAACCAAAATTGACATTTGGGTGCACACCTGAAATTACCTCCTAGCCACAAAGAAGAATCAACCATCACCCTCTTCATCCTATAACTGACAAAATTCTGCACTCATATCTGAACTTACCCTTCCAAATTGGCTTTGATATTTTTCACTGGTCTACAGTGTGCTATATTGTAGAAAACATTTTGAAAATTTATTTATACATCAACATGGCCTGTTAGTTCAAAGAATTCAATCCAATTAGTCAGTCAATTTATCTTCAACAAATCTAAAAAGATTTCAGGTGTTGGTGTGACCATAACTATTCCTAGATATTCACAATCCTGGTTGGACGACCTTGGAGTTCCATGTACTACACCTGAGGAAGGATAGCCAGTGTGGAGGAGAAAACGGAGTTAACATTTCAGGTCCGGTGACCCTTCCTCAGAACAGACCCAAAACATTAATT
This sequence comes from Stegostoma tigrinum, assembly GCF_030684315.1. Lineage (NCBI taxonomy): Eukaryota > Metazoa > Chordata > Chondrichthyes > Orectolobiformes > Stegostomatidae > Stegostoma > Stegostoma tigrinum. Next base: position 29,536,021 of record NC_081370.1, on the reverse strand, counting down.
CTGTTTTCTCCTCCACAGATGCTGCCAGACCTGCTGAGCTTTTCCAAGCAACTTTGTTTTTGTTCCTGATTTACAGCATCCACAGTTCTTTTGGTTTTTTAAGAAGGATAGCCAGCATTAGCCTGAATAAATGCACAGCATAGATTTACCTACATGATAGCTTCACTCAAGGTAGACAGTGTAGTGAAGAAGGCATTTGACACGCATGCCTTCATTAGCCAGAACATTGAGTGTAGGAGTTGGGACATCATTTTGCGGCTGTACAGAACATTGGCGAGGCCACTTTTTGAATATTGTGTACAATTCTGGTTGCCCTTCTATAGGAAGGATCTGGTTAAACTTGAGAGGGTGCAGAAAAGATTTGTAAGGATGTTGCTGGGGCTGGAGGGTTTGCTTTGTAGGGAGGCTAGCCTTTTTTTCCCCTGGTGTGTTGAATGCAGAGGGATGACTTTCTAAAAGTTTATAAAATCACAAGGGGCATGGATAAGGTCAAGGGTGGAAGAGTCCAAAACGAGAGGGCATAGGTTCAAGGTGAGTGGCACAAGATTTGAAAAGGACTTGAGGGGTGGATTTTTCATGCAAAGGATGGTGTTTGTATGGAAAGAGCTGCCAGAGGAAGTGGTGGAGACTGGCGCGATTACAACATTTGAAAAGCATCTGCATGGACATATGAATAGGGAGGGTTTAAAGGGATATGGGCCAATTGCTGGCAAATGGGACTAGGTCAGATTGGTATGTCTGGTCAATGCGGATGAGTTAGCCTGAAAGTTCTGTTTCCATGCTGAATGACTCTATAATACATCCAGGAGGAAATCAGCCTGCAATACACACTACAGTAGTGTGCTAGAAATCAAGCTCTACTATTCCTGCTTTCACCAATATTAAAGATTTTTAACAGTGTGTATAATCCCCCAATTTACCTGTCTTTTAAATTCATTTTGACAGAAAACATGGCGCAGGTTAATATAACTACAGTTTAGTATAATGAGTCAACAGAAGCTACTGGTAAACAGTTATGAATCCCTTTCTCTTTCTCTCTCTCTCTCTCTCTCTCTCTTTCTCTCTCTCTCTCTCTCTCTCTCTCTCTCTCACACACACACACACACACACACACTCACAGATATATATACAGTAATATGAACTGAGGGAGAACAGGAGAGCAGTTCAGTGGTCATAGTTCACATGACCAGTTGAGATGGTTTATTTTTCCATACGTTTTCATTAGTTTACAAAAGGCACAGGGTGCTGATACATTGATAAAAGTCTCTGATGTATTGACCAAGAATCATTTTTTACAGCAACTGCTGAATGAAAGATAGATTAGTTTTATTCAGCAGCGAACAGCGAGAGTTCCTGAAGTGTTTGATGTGTGAATGGCTTCTCTGTATCTTGTTCAGAGCCCCAAGCTGTTCAACTATCTAAGAATAAATCATACAACTAAGGGCAAGCAGGAATCCTTAGTCCAACAAAAACAGAAGTTGCTGGAAAAGTCAGCAAGTCTCTCAGCATCTGTGAAGAGAAATCAGAGTTAACGATTCAAATCCAGTGACCCTTCCTCTGTTCTGAAAACTGGTCTGAAGAAGGGTTACTGGACCAACAATGTTAACTCTGATTTTCTCTTCATAGATGCTGCCAGACCTGCTGAGCTTGGATAGCAAGAAGCTTTTTCCCAGAGTGGGGGACTCAATTACTAGGGATCACGATTTCAAGATGAGAGGGGTAAAGTTCATGGGAGGTATGCGTGGAAATTTCTTTACGTAGATGGTGGTGGGTGCCTGGAACATGTTGCCAGTGGAGGTGGTAGAGCAGGCACGATAGCATCATCTAAGATGTATCTAGACAGGTACATGAATGGGCAGGGAGCAGAGGGATACAGATCCTTGGAAAATAGGCGACAGGTTTTAGATAGAGGATCTGGATGGGCTCAGGCTTGGAGGGCCGAAGGGCTTGTTCCTGTGCTGTAATTTTCTTAGTTCTTTGTTCTCTTTGTTCTTTTCCAGCAACTTCTGTTTTTGTTGCTGATCTGTAGCATCCACACATTTTACAGTTTTTGTTTAGGAGTCATTAGTCATTGGTAACTGATCCCTGGTCCATGAACCAATCTTGTACCCAACAAAATTTCCATTTGCATACAACCCTTTGGGCTCCTGGTTATCTCCAACACTCCTGCAATCCATGGCTATACAAAGTGTTCAACAATGAGTATCAAGTTCCTCCTTTCAAAACATGTAGCACTCCTTACAATCCCTGGTATTAAAACAGTTATTTTTTTCATTTCAGCCCACAATTTAAAAAGACACAAAAATAAAAAAAAGGTCTTTACAGAAGGAGACCTTAAGACAGGTAATGTGCTGTTGCCTGTCATTTGTCTTCTCACCCTTAATGACGAGAGAATCCTGACCCTGATCTCCCCACACAGGGACTGGACTGGTAACAAGCTGCCCTTGAGTTACTGTTTTGGGGCCCCTTCTATTAAGACTAGCCCCCTTGACTTGACTGAGCGCCGCTGACAACACTGAAAAACTGTGCTAAATGGTACTACAAGATAATAGCAATATGAGTGGTATCTCTATCTAAGGAGGCAAAGGAAAACAAAAGGCAGAACAAGACAAGTCATGAATGCTGTGAACATCAGATAGGATCAGAGTGAGCGAAAACTATAAGAGCAAGCAAAGAGCCCAGAGATGCAGCCTGGTCCAGTTCATGAGTTGGGTATGTGTTCCTGAGTACACAGTGTCCTTGCTGCAGCATTACAATGAGAGTTGCCAGTGCAGTCTGAGGTACAACATCAAAGTGTAGGAATGTTCCATTAGTTGATTGAGGATGATGTCATTGAGGGTTCTCAGAGGCTGGCACCTATGTGTTGCAAACGTCCATGGACATGGGGTGTCTACATCTGATTCTTATGGAGCAGATGCTGAGATGCTGCTACCCAGTTCCCCACACAGATGTGATTTGGATCAGGTGGTAAGCAGAATCTGCATGGAATCAGTTCTGGTTTACTTCTTGAGTTGCTCCAACATTGAGCTTGTTTGGTGCTTTTGGTAAGATAAGCTTGTAAGGTAATCCCCCTCAACTGGCATCTTGTCGCTGCCTAGAGACAAACTTGCCACGCCACTTGTGAAAGGCATAAAAGATGGAGCAAGATGGCCTTGATGTTGATCTAGACTTCTTATCTGATTCTGCCACATATATCACCTTGGCCCACTTCACTCAAACCTCCTACAACCTCCTGCCCATTGTTTCATATGCATCAGTTAGCTTCACTACTTTTTCCAGGTAGCAAATATAGTGTCTATTTTCTCATTGTCAGTGCACAGTCCAAAATTTTAAAAAAGTTCCTTAAAACAGAATAGATGAGGAGAAATTGTCCTCATTGGCAAAGATTCCGGAACAAGACGGCACTGATTCATGGTAAAATGGCTAACAAATAAATAAAAGGTAAAATGCAGAAAAATAATTTTTTTTATGCAACAAGTAATTGGAATCTGGATTTCATTTCATTCATTTGCAGAGGCAAATTCAATTATGACTTTCAAAAAAGAGTTAAAATACAGAAGGTTTCGTTGGAGTCAGAGAAAACAGAGAGAAAAAGCTGACTTGTTCCTGTAGAAAGCAGAATGAACATAATAGGTCAAATGACCTTCTTTAGTCTTTGTAACTGTTGTTCGCTTTCATGAACATAGGACAAAAACAAAATAACTTCAAAATACCCAGTAACAACTGATTTAAAATCAAATCATTCAGTCTGAAAATTATTGCATTTATTAACTAAAAAAGGCTGCATTGCTACGGAAGTAGGAAGGCACAATTTTAAAATTTTAAGCCACTCCATCAGCGTTATAGGAATTCATTTCAAATGTGTCATTTTTCAGTAAGGCCCATTTTCAAAAATGGATGATATTGTATGTCAGCAGTGTATTGAAACAACCGCAGCAATAACTTATCACATTACCTATAATATATTAGTGAGCCAACGATCAACCTTCCTTTCAAGCAAGTAGTCTCGTAACCAGCAACAGCTCTCTAACAATAGCAATTATAGTCACTGTAGGGTGATTGCCCGCAACATAATCACCACACTCTGACTGATAAAAAGCCAAGGAGCATCTGTCTGTAGATGTTATTTTCTTGTACAGTATCCTAGTGGTAGCTGTTATCATTTAATTGTATTAGTTTCACTATTGCTCTCAGACCTAGGGAAATTCATTATACAATGACATGTGGTTAAGATACCGAAATGATAGAAATCTTACTTGAATTTCAGCATAACTGTATATTTACTCAGTTCAAACACAGGATATGTTGACACAGATAAACAGACTACTGCTTGAAATATGAAATCACGCTATGGGGAGAACTTGGCCAACCACAGCAGCACAATTGGCAGATAACAAATCAGCAGCCAGCTTAAAACATGCTTCGAGTGATTGATTGTACAATCTATACGTAACACAAATTCTGTTTACTTGACGATGTCTTGTGGGTGTACTTGCAGCTAAAACTAATATGTACTGTACAGAGTAATGTTAGAACAATGTTGGCCTAGGATGTTGCATTGAAGAGTGATCATAGCCTCTGCTCATGTGATGACATCCTCGTCCTTAATCCATCTCCATAATAACTTCTCTACACAACTCATAAAAATAATAACATGCCAAATGTTTTTTTTGACTTTATAGTAGAGGAATCTATTGCCTCTAGAATTATTTCAATGAAAAGGAACAAAAGAACACAGGCTGTCTAAAAAGGGTGGTGAATCATTAAGATTTCTTTACTTCCTATAGCTCTGTTATATTTGTGACAAAGACTTGCTATTCCAATACCTGTTTCTACACCATTTATTGTAATGATAGGGTAAAAATCTATGGAAATTTTCTCCTTCTCTCAACCTTTGCAGTGTTTCATACAATTAGACTATAAAACATACAAGTTTCAGAATGACTTTTTATACAAGCTCTAAATTTTATACCTTTTGCTAAAATGGATGAACGGAAACTGTGTACTAAAGGGAATATTTGGATATGGTGGGATGAATTCTAATTCACTTTCTGGCTTTCTCTAATTCTTTACTTTTCTTATAGTTCTTCCTGGTACCTATCCAAGAGTCACAAATAGGGATGCTGTTCTTTAATAAAAGCATTACACAGTAATATTTGTCAAAGATTTGTACTGACTTAGTGTGAGTGGCAAGAGGGACATTATATTTCATCACAGATCCCTGGATTAGAGACAGAAAGAAATAGAAGCAAAGACCTGCCAATGTTGCCATTATGTGACACTGTTGGAAAGTGAAATCCTCAAGTAATGATCATCTCCTGTTCCAGCCAATCATGCCAAATGGTCAAATAACCTCTCATTACCCCCACTCCCAGGGTTTAATGTCATGATTCATATATGAAGATTTTTATTTATTCATTCACAGGATGTGGGTGCCACTAGCTGGGTGGGCCCTAATTGTTCATCACTACTTGTCCTTGAGAAGGTGGTGGTGAGTTGCCTTCTTGAACTGCTGCAATCCATTTAATGTAGGTGGACCCATAATGCCCTTGGGGAGAGAGTTCCAGGATTTTAACTCCGTGACACTGAAGAACTGGTGATATATTTCCATGTCGTTATGGTAAATGACTTGGAAAGGAACACCCATGCACCTGCTGCTTTTGCACTTTTAGATGGTGTGGTCATCAGTTTGCAAAGTGTTGTTTAAAAAACTTGGTGAATTTCTGCAGTACATCTTGTAGAACAGTACATGATTGTAGCTGCTGCTGAGCATGAGTGGTGGAGGGAGTGAATGTTTGTAGAGGTGGTGTCACTCAAATGGGCTGCTTAGTTCTGAATAGTGGTCTACTGAAAGTGTTATTGGAGCTGCATTCAATCAGACAAGTCAGGAGTATGCTATCACACTCTATGCTTGATCCTTGTAGACGGTGAAGAGGCTTTGGGGAGGCAACAGATGAGTTGTTCACTGAGGACTCCTAGTCTCTGACCCATTCTTGTGGCTATAGTACTTTTATGGCTAGTCCAGTGTTAACCCCAGGTTAAAGTAGAGAGGTTGACCATTTGTGTGAGTTTCAGGAGGGCAAAAAGCAGCTTCCAAATTACATCCCAGCACAAATATCAGCTGCAGGGGAGAACCATTGGAAGACACTAATGACAATAATGTTTAGGGATCTTTCAATTAATACTCCATTACACACACAATTCCAAAAGCTGCATCCAATAGTCTGGTTAGCTATCAGACTGTTACCAGAATATGGCTGGTTCAGTAAGTGGATAATCCATTTCTGAAGTGACAAAATTAAATACTATCTTCACAAGTTCACATTTGCACAGTTTTACCCTTTCCCCTTCTTAATAAAATATTAACTATTTGCTGCTGTTGTTGCGGCTCTGTTCTGAGATCACGCTAGTGATGTGGACCATGAGTGTGAGCTGAGGTGTAAAGAGTGACGGGATACTTATCTAATGTCTATATTAACTTCCAGGGAAGAATTTCTGATAGTTATAAAGTAGAACACAAAGCCTGTCAATAATTCTGAATGAAGATCACCAAAGCATGAAAATCAAGCATGTCTCTTTAATAGTTCTGACCAATAGTCATCCACAGGAAATGCTAACTCAGTTTCTCACCTCACTGCTGCTGTTGGGATGTGCTGAGTTTTTAATTTCCAAAATGTTCTTGTTTGTAGACCCTAATAGTCTTAATTGCTTTATAACTTTTCCATACTCTTTGCTGAATCTACTGATCTAAAATCACAAAATAGATAGGTAGATTGTGCTGGAAGAAGGATATAGTGGTATTGATGTCAGAAATAAATGACAAAGCAAACTAGTGATTTGGTTAGTGCAGGTGAATTTGAGGTGACAGGTAAGGAGAAACTAAAATGAAGACAGCTGATTGGATAAGAGTGCTTAAATGATCCTGGCAATTTCCATTAAACGGTAATGGAGATTTTTAAGAAGTTAGATCAACTTTTCATGGCTTTTTTATCTTGTATGTAAATAGATTATTACAGAACGAAGGTGATTCATGTCTGTAAGGGAGAAAGCCTCAGCTAGGCACAAAGACAAAAAATCAATATTTCCACATTTAAAATGGTGAGCCCCTTCTCCATAGCTTTGAAATGGTAACATATACATTTACAAAAGGATAAGGCAACATGCAGAAGCAACCCTGTAAATGCAACCTTTTTTTCCCTGAAATTGAAGGGTTAGATCACCGTCATCTCTTCTAGAGATGTGTGTTCAATATCGCTGGGACTGAATAACATTTGCAACCAACCAATGACTATTTCCTTTATGTTGGACTGAGATTGACATTCAATAATTTTGAATGTCATGAGGACAAGGACACTGTTGCTTCTCAAATATTTTGAACAGTTGTGTCAGGAATTCACTTTGAATGCCCAAGACAAAATTGTGACAAGTTTCTACGGCCTGGTTATTAGGTTAGATTAGATTAGAATTACAAATGACATTATTTGAAAAACAGCAAATTTCAATGAAAAAAAGCTGAAGATAAACATCGGAAATACTTTCAGAATGTGTCGTTTATTAGTTAATTGTCAGTTTCAAGACAGTTCTTTTGAAAGACTTTATTTCACAAAATATTTCACAAAATGGGCTTTCCGGATCCTTGCTCATGAACGAAACTTCCATTCTTCTTCTAATTCCAAAGGATAAATCAGGGAACATTTTCCAAGCCCTGCACCCTGATTCTGTTGTTCTTAAATTTCTGGTGTAGCTGTTCGGAAATATCCAACTCTATCTGCGTCCATAGTCAAAAGAAGATGATCACAAAATGCTAGTTAGATGATAGTGATGTTCCTATCCTCCCATCACATTTTCCTGCAGGAATGTTAAATGCAAGTCCCAGACACAGGCTGAACGGTAAGATATTGTTTTTACAAATTCAACTCTTTCTTCCCACAGAATGTCTTGAAGTTGATCTCAAGCAGACTACTGATTGGATGAGCCCACGATGAAAGTAACTGCACTTAAGTTTCCTCATTGTTCTGCCAGAGGGAGAGCATGTTTAATGTTATTGTCAGGCCATGCTAATGCTCAGGACATGAAACACCAGCATTTCTTGTCCCAAATAGGAGCTACACAACATATGGATACACTGGGGAGATAATAGGAACTGCAGATGCTGGAGAATCAGATATAACAAAGTGTCGAGCTGGATGAACGCAGCGTGAACAGTGGCGTAGTATTACCTTCAACTTTTCAACATTATGGACTGAACTTTTCAACATGTAAGAGCCAAGGGCTTACAAACAAGATAGTTAGTTACTTAGTTAGTGAAGAAGCCTTTTACTTGAATTTCCACTTAATGCTTTTCTAGTTTTAGGCATTATTAATGGGAACATTGAAACAGAGACATTGCTTAATGACTAACACTGGAGGTGTTAATAGAAGCCCAGAGGCCAAATGCAAAACAAAAATTACTTTCTTCACCAAACCCCTTGCAAAGGCTGATTAAACACACTGCTGAAAAACCCGACCACTGAGAACAGGACCCCAGCTGTGTCCAATTAGAGCTGAATTTGGAAAAAATAATTTTGCTGCATCTTAGCCTTAATGCCAGTATTTTCCAGAGAAAAAAAGATAAAAGGAAATTGTGACCAGGTCAGTAATTCTGTCAACACATTACAAATTACTTTATTTCAACTAATGGTAACTTATTTCCATGAATAGGGATGTGGTGCCTGGGAATCAATGGCGTGTACATGACTAAATTGCTGGTGATTTCTTTCCCATTGATACAGCCATGTTTAAGCATTGACTGTGCAGCTGCTCTAGGTACCTTATTGCTTCTCCTCAGTATTGCCAGATCACTGGGAACCTCTCCCTCCCATTGCTCACTCATTAATACCAAACCTTAGAACTTCCTGTCCTTGTCCATTCTATCAAATTTAAGAATCATTTCCAATGCTCCCAGATCCATGGGCACCGCTCACTGAAATGCAAGGATCCAAGACTAAATTGGCCAGAAAAGTGGCCCACCCATCCACAATATACGATTTGAGCTTGACACACACAACATGGTGGCAGTGGTGTTGTGAACAGTTGTCTGATGTGGCAAACACAGTGAGCATCTGTGACCAGCACTATTTCTAAACAGTGCCAATGAAGGTAATTTAAATTTCACGCCTTCAAAACAAGACAAAGAGAATGCAGTGGGAGTCTTAGCAAGCCTCTGAAGCAAGGGAAAATCTATATCACAGCTAAGAACACCAGGAAAACCTGTCAATGCAACAAAGCATAGGAGAACTGCCATGATGGCTGAATCAAAGTCTTCAAAGAAGATAAAATACATGTTACTTCAGGAAAATATGGCATTAGAGACAATACTTCATGGAAGATTAGGTGAACATCGAGAAGGCAACTCGGAGGTATAGAATACCTTCCAAGCTGGACATTAAGGCAGAAATTAAACATATAAATACACATCTGTGCACAATTGGAAATATTGCATAATGTTACTGTTTGCAAAGGAATAACTGAAACACCAGACACATTTGAAGAAATGTTGAAAGTATTTGACAAATGTTCAACTTCAAAATCATTAAAATTCTAGAAAAGGGAAAATTCAATAAAACAGTGCAACACTAGCTAAAGGCCAGTGCCAAAATGTGACTATGGTAACTTAAAGTCAGAATTTTTTTAAAAAGGCTGGATTATTATCAGCATTCCAGTCCAAAAACTAGAGAAGGACATTTTTATGGTGAGTGAAGCAGAGGTCTGGAAGTAAAACAGTCTGATCGTAAGGGAAAAGCATAAAATTTGGCATCAGATATCTACAGAATCTATTAATTTCTTAACATACAAACCTCAAGAGTCACTTCAGATGATCCAATGAAGTAGGTCGAATAGATATCAAACATTAAAATTCCTTATCGATGCAAGGGAAAAGAAAGTTATAAGGCACAGACAAACAGTGCCCAACTTTCAAGACCAAATGCTTTTATTAAAAGGAAATTGGACACTTTCAGAAAATGTGCTGAAGCAGCTTACCACTCTCAGGAAAGCAAAAGACAAGGATCTCAAAGTGATAAATCAGGTAGAACAGCCACAGGTGGCCGATAAGCCCAAAGTATTCTGACGGGAAAAAAATCAGTGGCTAGATCAACCATTCAAGCAAACAGATATATGTGTCAAACGGAAGCTCATGGATTTCAAGTTAGGAAGAGGAACAAATGTCACAATATTATCAGAGAGTATGCCTTGATTGATAAAATATTGCCCTTAGCTGACAAAATATAAGAACATAAGAAAAAAGGAGATGTGTTGGCCATTCAGCCCCTCAAGTCTGCCCCCCCATTCAACAAGATCATAGTCCATTTGCCCGAGGCTTGAACTCCTCCTTTGTGCAAGCTCATCGTATCCCTCAATTCTTTGATTTTTCAAAAGTCTATCTATCTATCTCCTCTTTGGATAGTCTAAGTGATCTAGCCAACACAACTCTTTGAGTAAAGAATTCCAGACATTCACTGCTCTCTGAAAGGAGGAATTCCTTCACATCTGTTTTAAATGAGTGTGCCCTTATTCTGTTACTATAGCCCTAGTTTGAGATTCCCCCACTTGTGGAACAATCTTCTGAACATCAGAATCTTGTATGTCTCAATTATATTACCCTCATTTCCCTAAATTCACTGGCCTAACCTGTTCAGCCAGTCCTGATAAGTCAACATTTTCATCCCAGGAATCAGCCTTGTGAATCACAGTCAAAATGACACAGTTAAATTGATTGATCTGTTCTCTCATGTACCAAAGGACAGTGAAAAGCTTTGTTTACAAGCGGCACTGACAGATCATTGTAAGCAAAGATGTACAGATCAAAAAGACTTAGAAGCATACAGGTTACATTGCACAGGGCATGTGCTAGGCAAGACCAACATTAGCAAGATCAGCATTATTTGAGGTTAGAGAGTCCCTTCGTCAGTCTGATAATGGCTGGGAAGAAGCTGTTCGTGAACTTGCTCATGCGCATGTTCAGGTTTCTGTATCGCCTGCCTGACAGAAGGGATCACAGGACATCATTGCTGGGTTGTTGTGGGTCTTTGATGACGTTGGCAGCCTTTCTGAGGTAGTGAGCCATGTAAATGGATGTCATAGTTGGCAGGTTGGCTTCCATGATAGTTTGGACTGTGCACACCATCTTCTATCATTTTTTATGGTCCTGGGTAGACCAGTTGCCATGCCAGGCCACGATGCGCCCAGACAGTATGCTTTCAGTGGTGCATCTGAAGGTGTTGGTGAGGGTCATTATGGACATACCAAATTTCCTGAGCCACCTGAGGAAGAAGAGGCAGTGTTGAGTATTCTTGACCATTGTATCTATGCAGGGAGACCAGGACAGGTTGTTGGTTATCGTCACTCCAAGGAACTTTACATTCTCCACTTTTTCAACCTCAGCTCCATTGATATAGATGACAGTGTGTTCTCCTCCTCCTTTCTTTCTGAAGCCAATGATCAGTTCTTTAGTCTTGCCAATGTTGAGAGAGAGGTTGTTCTCATTGCACCATGTCACCAAGCCCTCTATTTCTCTTCAGTATTTTGACCCTTTATTGTTAGATATCCGTCCTACTACAGTGCTGTCATCAGTGAACTTATAGATAGCATTTGTTTGGAATTTGGTAACACAATGTAGGGATTCTGTGATCTGTGATCTCTCTCCACATTCCTGGGTTTACTGATACTACAGTAGGGGTCAATGAGCGGGAGTCTGATGCAAGTGTCCTTGTTGTTCAGATGTTCTAGCAATGAGTGCAGGACTAGGGATATGGCATCCACTGTGGACCTGTTAGGTCGGTAGGCAAATTGTAGGGGATCACATTTGAACTGATTCCACCACCAGTGTATCCTCCCAAAAAATGAGACCAAAACTATACACATTACTCCAAGTGCAGCCTTGTACAGTTGTGACAAGCCTTCTCGATTTTTAAAATCCAACCTTCTCACAATGAAGGCCAAACATCCATTTGCCATTTAGTTACTCACTGCACCCGAATCCTAACTTCCAGTGTTTCATGCTAAGAACACTCAAATACCATTATCTGAAATCTTTTGGAAAGGCTCTCCATTTAAATAATATCTTGCCTTTTGTTTCATCCAACAAAGTGCATGATTGTTCATTTTACTACATTAAACCATCTGCCAAATTTCAGCCTATTCACTCGACTTATCATATCATCTTGCATATTCCCATGTACTCATCACAACACACCCTTTTCACCTACTTTTTTATCGTCAGCAAATCTGGAATCACTATACCCTCATACAAGTCATTAGCATAGGAAGCAAACAATTGGGGTCCAGGACTGATAAATGTAGCACTCCAATAGTTATGCCTTTTCAACCTGAAAAGGGCACATTGATCCCAATTCTGTCTTCTGTGCATTAACAAATCCTCAATCCATGCACGTATGTTATTGCCAATAGCATGAGCTCCTATCTTGTGTAACTCTCTTTTAATGACACCATATAGAATGCCTTCTGGAAATCCAAATACACTACATCTATCAATTCCCCTTTCAGTTCTCTTTGTTATAGAGTCATGGAGTCCCCACAGAGTGGAAGCAGGTTATTTGGGCCGTCAAGTCCACACTGTGAACAGCGTCCCACCCAGACCTACCCTATCTCTGTAACCCTGCATTCTCCATGGTTAATGCACCTACCCTGCACATCCCCGGACTATGGGAGGAAACTGGACTACCTAGAAGAATCCACGCAGACACAGGGAGAATGTGCAACTCCGCACAGACAGACACCCGAGGCTGGAATTGAATCTGGTGCTGTGAGGCAGCAGTGCTAACCCCTGATCCATCACGCCTCCCCAAAGAACCCCTTGAAGAACTGTAACATATTTGTTACATATGATTTCTCTTTCACAAAACCATGTTGACTCTGATTGCATTAAGATTTCTTGGTCAACATTTATTATCCATCAATAATTAACAAAATAAAATGACTTAATCTTCAAAGATTTGCTTACAAAACAGTCCATGAGCAGAGGAAGCTGCAGTTATTGGCAGGTGTCTTCTCCAGAATAATGATTGACAGCCTTACTGGTCATAGTGTAGATTTCATCCGAGAAATTGTGTCATGCACCTAGACCACAATGGCACAATGGCTGACAAGCCTCATTCAGCCTAGTCAGATGCAACAACAGCAAATGAGACCAGGGTTGTTTCAACAGCCATCTGCACTCAACCAACAGCACAGCATCAACATTGCAAAGGTATGGCCATGAAAACATACTTCAGACACAGGAATCATTTTATCGCTGTTGACGACATACAGGTGCATGATGAATGACTGATCATCCCAGCTTTTCTTCAAGTAGACTTCTTGTGGAAGTTGCATCAATAACACTTGGAAATTACCACAAGCCAGATCAGATATTAGCTGTCTGTGCATATTTTGGTCTGGTGTCTCTGTTGAGAAACTTAGACAGACATGTACTATCTACAGATCAGGACAAAGAATCATAATATCCAACAAGTACCTCACCAGGTGTCAGGAACGCATGGGGATGAATTTATTTGCTTGACAAAAAATCTTATATCATCATTGATTATTTCTCCTGATGGACCTTCTTCATTTTCACGAGTTCATTTTTTTGATTTTCTTTTTCTCCCTTCCTGGGTACTCTGGTCAAATTCAAAGAGCCAAAACTCAAACACAAGTCCCTGGATTTTGAAAGTTTTTAAGTATTTATGAACCTTCAAAAATCACTATTTAAATCTTTTATTTAGATTACAAAAATGAATGTAGTGAATCTTAAACAAGGTTCATAATTGTTATCAATGCTACTTCCCCACAGGCCTTTGGCAATACAATTTTAAAACAATCACTAAAAATTACATAAGTGAAACTTCAATGCCATCGACCCTCCAATTTTCTTGCTCTCTCTATAGTAGCATGCCTGTCATCTCCTCACTAGTGTGGCTTAATTTAAGGACTCACCATGATTTATAAATACAAACTCAGTTTACCTTATGACTTTGTTTTTCGGTGTTCATCACCACACTGCAAAGTAACAATTAAAACTAAAGAATAGCATCATATGCTTCAATTCATTAAAAATAAAATTAGTAAAAATTACATCTCCCTCTCCATTTTCAGATCAGCTGTTACAGTTCAACGTTATTGCTTGATATATCAAATTATATCTTGCTTTATCTTTTTATCTGTTACAGTACTTATTCAACAAATGATAAATATGTGGAATTTACAACCCTTCTACTCTAGCAAAATGGCCTTCTTTGAGTATTGATTTTGAGCGGGCTATAGTTAATCAATTTGTCTTTGAAAGCATTTTAACTCTACATAAAATGAAGATTCAGTCCAAGGAAGTCTTTCTCTTACACTCTCCTCATCTTCCTGATACTTTGACATCAGATATTTTAGATGTTTTACTTTGTACATGTTGTAATTCTCTGTGATTGCTATCCACGGTGCCTCTCTCACTGGACTGGTTTAAACTGGGGAAGGGGTATTTCCAAACAAATCAGATGATGCCAGTTTTCATTTACCCAAACTAAAATGTTCATCATGTTGCTATTCATGAGGATGTTTTTGTTTTGCCCCAGTCCACAACTTGATAAAATCTGTCAATGAGGTTTAGGAGAGTTTGAATGTTTCAAATCCAATCATTATTATTATTGGAATTATTAGTCTAATTTCAATTTTTTTTTCTGAATTATGTCTATTCTTTTGTAAACTTGTTTTCATTGTGCTTGAAATATACGTTAACTGGTCCCATAAACTGTAAGGTTCAAGCACTATTAAGTCAAATGGTCTCCATGCATTAAAATTAGAAAAGGAGGAATTACTCTAAATGAATCAAAAATAGCAAATTGTCTCCTGTAATTGAAACAATCCTTAAATGAGAAAACAGCATTAATTAAGTAAAGAATGAGACTGGAAACTACTGAGAGTATTAAGACACAATTTCAAATCTTGAGCTGCTTTATCAGTATAGTCTCAAAAATTCAGAAGTAGTACTATAATTACTGTTCTAAGAAATATAACTTCTGTTCTGTCTGGCAACTCAAACAAAACATCACGAAGATTTTGTTGCTAAAGTTAAGTATTTCACGCCAGTGAGATTAAAGCTTGAAATGTTTAGTTGGGAGGGGTACACCATTTGCATTTTCTTGACAACAGCTAAAAGGATCATATTGAGTAAAAAAAGTATAACTTAATTGGATTTTAGTGAATATAACCAGTATCATCAACATAGACAACAATTTGGTGACAGTCTTTGAACACCCTAAACCATAAAGTAAAACCTATGCAGTGCCTGTGATATTGTGCTTGATAGTGACTTATGCTAATACAAGTGTAGATTTATGTCAAGAGAGAAATTCAGCAAATTTTGCACGCTTGAACTCTTATCTCATGATCATTTTGCCAGGAAGCATTTTGTTTGGAATTGACTTCCACTAAAGGAATGAATGCCAATGGTGCATTGCTGCTTAATACTTGTATTAGAATGATAGATTGATTTGGTCAGGCTTGTATCTTTTATAATTAGGTGGGCTTTCTAATTTGGGATTTTCGTTCCCAGTTGTTAGAGTGATTAATGGTTTAAAATGCTGAGCAGACTGGGTGGTAGGATTTGAGAATGCTTTATCAGTTGGTAGATGGGGTGACTGCACATATGGAAAAAAATGCTCTGCCCCTTTCAGTTATACTTGTGGACCTCCCATTTGTTAATTTGCAAAGTCCAGTTGACTTAAGAAGCTATGTTTCAAAACATTGTCTTTAAAAAAAATGAAAGCCAGTTACGTTCTTGTGATGAAGAAGATGAAATTAAAAATGAAATCTAAATTGGTATTTATTGATGCAGTTTATGGAAGTAAATTTTGTGCTTACTTTCACCAACTAGGCACCGTGATAATTGTAGTAAAATTAAATTTAAAGGGGAAGCCTGATGAAGAACATATTATTGTAACATTTGCCCTCTCTCCCAATTCTCCATGAAGTGTTTTCACTTTAGGGAGATGCTGAGTGTAGAAAGGTATTTTTTCAAAGTAAATAAGCTGGTTGGTATGGGGGGTTATCACAGCATAATAACAGCCCAGTCCAGCATGCACACCTGCCTCCCATCCATTGACTCCATCTACTCTTCTCGCTGCTCGGGAAAGCAACCTACATAATCAAAGGTCCCTCCCACCTGGTTATATTCTCTTCCACCTTCTTCCATCGAGGGGAAGATATAAAGCTTTGAATACACATATAAACAGATTGAAGAACAGGCTCCTTTCCACTGCTATCAAACTTTTGAATGGCCCTCTTAAATGTTAATTTTGATTTCTCTCTCTGCACCTTCTCTGCGGCTTTAACACTGCATTCTGCACTTTGTTCTGCTACTCTGCAGCACTTGTATGGTATGATCTATCTGTATAGCTCACAAAACACTTTTCACTGTATCTCAGTATAGGTAACAGCAATAAATCACAAACTCAAATTCACAATAAAAACTGAAAGAACTCTGGATGCTGTAAATATGGAACAAAAACAGAAGTTGTTGGAAAAGCTTAGAAAGTCTGGCAGAATCTGGGAAGAAAAACATCAAGGTTAATGTTCCAGTTCCAGTGAACCTTCCTCAATTCTGAACCTTCTTCAGAACTGAGGAAGGTCACCAGAACCGAAACGTTAACCTTCATTTTTCTTCACAGATGTTTCCGAGCTTCTCCAGCAATTTCTGCTTTTGTTTCAAATTCAGTTAAAGCAGATTTCTATCATTGTTGATGTCTGGCTGATGACCAGGATTGAGAGATAAATTGGAATATGTCCTGTCGTATTTGGTGTTGATTAATAATGTAAGGTGGAGAAGACAGGGAGAAAATAATTAACAAAACTGTTAAAAGTTCTATTTCTAGGGCATTTATTTTCAACAAAATTGTTCCAGAAAGAATCTAGTTCCTAATCGGAATACATGTCAGAAAGTAGTCCCTATTGCTTTCCAATTAGCCAAATATAAGGAAAAACGTCTAGAAGAATTTGTTGCTTAAAAGGGAACATAGGTAAGCCTATAAGATGTAGCAGCAGACATAGGCCTTTCAGCCCATTGAATCTGTTCTGCAGATGAGGTCATGGCTGATCTCAATTCTAAACTCCACTTTCCTGCCCTTTCCCCAAAACCCTTTGATTTCCTTACTGATGAGAAAAGTGTCTTTCTCAACCTTGAATATTCTTAGTGACCCAGCCTCAACAGCCCTCAGCACTCTGCACTCTTCACCAACCTTTCTTCTTGGAAAGAAGTCATCCTGCAGATCTTACAAGAAGTAAAATCAATTCAGGAGTAACCAATAACTGTGGAAACATGAACAATTCAAAGCTTATGGTTGTGAGCCAATTGGAATAGTAAACGATACCAGAAAATGAAGCTAATAAAGTTGCACTGATCACACAAATAATGCTGTTACTGTCTAAATTTGGGGACCTGGGTTCAATTATCATGTAGAGGGTAAGTGATATTGATAAATTACTAATGGTTAGCAGAGGAAGCAGAAAAGTGTCTTTCTCAACCTTGAATATTCTTAGTGACCCAGCCTCAACAGCCCTCTGCACTAAAGAATTCTTCAGATTCACAACCATCTGAGAGAAGAAATTCCTCATCTGTGTTAAATGCGAGATCCTTTATTCTGAGATTATGCCCTCTCATCCTACACTCTCCGGCAAGGTATAAAGCATCTTCCGCTGAAAAAGACCTGACAACTGGAGAAAATCATAAAACTTTGCTGAAAGAGATCAATATACTCAGATTGTAAATAGTGCAATGAAATAATTGATATGAGAATGAAGGTGATAGATTTAAAAGCAGCAGCTTCACAGGAATTCGAGAAAAGGAAAAATGATGAACTGAATAAAGATATATAAAATATGGAATTTGTCCTTGAACAATTGTGATAAGTTTATTTGGAGTAAACTAAACTTTCAGAAGTCCATTTGCAATTTAAGAATAAAATTTCACCAACCTTTCTTCTTGGAAAGAAGTTATCCTGCAGATCTTATCAGAAGTAAAATCAATTCAGAAGGAGCAAACAATAACTGTGGAAACACGAACAATTCAAAGCTTATGGTTGTGAGCCAATTGGAATAGTAGATGATATCAGAAAATGAAGCTAATAAAGTTGCACTGATCACACAAGTAATGCTGTTACTGTCTAAATTTGGGGACCTGGATTCAAATATCATGTAGAGGGTAAGTGATATTTATAAATTACTAATGGTTAGCAGAGGAAGCATGTTTTTAATCAGTTTTTGAAGCTACTGTCCACACCTTAAAATACTCAAGTATTTGTTTTGCTTCACAAAGGCTTCAGTTGTGTAAACAAAAGTAGAAATTGTTGGAGAACCTCATCAGGTCTGGCAGCTTCTATGCGGAGAAAGCAGAATCAACTTTGAGTCTAGTGACTCTGCTTCAGAAGAGTTTATCCAGTGATTTCTGTTATTGTTTCAGATCTTCAGCATCTGCAGTTTGTTTGTTTTACTTCAGCTGAGTATGCAGGCCAGATATTGTTTTAAGCACCAAGTGTTGGAACAAGCGACTTCACTAGCAATCAAATCCATTACCTTCATCAGTGAGAAACCTTACCATCAATTTGGTACCTAGGTGCTGTCTGGCGAAGGTCTCATTCAATCAAGCCCTGCCCTTTTGTTCCTGCCCTTGATTCGGGAGCCAACAGCCATTGTTATATCAGACATTTAACATCTCAGGGGGTTGATGGACAATATGAGATAGGATTTGCTTACCAGGAAGTAAAGGACTGTTCCTGCAACTGTTGTGGCAGAGTTGCAGTGTCCCTACCTCTGTGCTAGGAGGCCTGGATTCCACACCTTACAGGGTCTTAAGGAGCTCAGTCCCACTTCAGTTACGTTATATTACAAGTGGATAAAGTAGCCACTGTGGGAGCTGATCAGTGTTTAAATGTTTGTCTATGTGTGATTCATACATTACTTTTTATGATGTTATTAATGCTCAAGTTTTAATTGCTCCTGGAAAGTTGAGGGGGTATAGGTTAATGATTTACAGACAACTCTCCAGATTGCAGATCTAATAATGATCTTAGCTTCAGGCAGATCTAATCACAAATATTCATTTCAGATCACTAAAAACTGGCCACGTATAATAAAAAATTTCTTCAAGTGATTCCAACTCTTTCATAAAGTATTTGATATATTTATTTCCTTTTATAGACAAGTGACAAATTACATCCTATCATTTGCACATATTACAAAAATAGTGGGTTTAAATTTGCTGTGACAGTGCTACCAGCAATACCTATCGATTCCTGAACATCTAAGTTCTAAATAATTTGCATTGCAAGTTGCTTGAAATCCAAGTTGATAATAGCACAGCAAGAAAGACTGGGACACAAAAACAGAAATTGCTGGAGAAACTCAACAGGTCTGGTAGCATTTATGGAGAGAAAAGAAGAGTTGAACATTTTGAGTGCAATGACCGTTCTTGTCTCGAAGCATTAATTCCATGTCCTCCCCACAGGTGCCACCAGACCTGCTGAGCTGCTCCAGTAATTTCTGTTTTTGTCTGTTTCAGATCTCCAGCATCACCGTTCTTTGTTTTATTTTAAGGAAAACTGGGTGAAGAGCGCAACTGACTATTCACCAATCAGATGGAAGAATTGAGAAATGAACAGCTGTCAGACTGAATAGCAGAGTGAATCAAAGATGATGAAGTCAATGTCAAATTCGATACAGTAGGAGAACTGGAGTGTGTCAGAAATGTTATGTTAAGGGAGAAAAAAAGTGAGACAGTGAAAGTAAAACAACTATACATTGTAATTTTCACATTTTTAAATGTTCAACAACAAATGAACAACAAGTGGTAACTAAAGGAATGCAACTACACACTTAAGAGATATTTAAGTGCCATACAAGTAAATTGGCAAAGTTAGTATTTACTAAACGAGTTAAGGCAACAGCCGGACTCAACTGGCTGTGAGAAGTTTAGTTTACGCCTGCCATACAAATTCAGCAACGTTACCCGTCAGTTACTTTTCAATGGTGAATCAGGCAGAGAGATATCATTGTCAAAGCAAACAAACAAACTAAACTTAAAAACCGAAAGAATGGCAGATGCTGTAAATCAGGAACAAAAACAAAGTTGCTGGAAAAGCTCAGCAGGTCTGGCAGCATCTGTGAAGGAACAAACAGAGTTAACGTTTTGGGTCTCGTGACCCTTCCTCAAACAGACTAAACTACTCGTTTAGTAACATTTGAGTGATCGCAGTTCATTCCAAACATGCAATACATTATTCCAAACAATTCTTCATGAAGACATTGCATACTGAGCCTGAAACCCTTACAGCCACATTTACACCATATTAACCATTCATGCTTTCCCTTACTTTGATGATTATTGTTGAACTTTATTGCTACAACAGACCATTTAAAAATCACAAGTACATTATCTCTCTTTAAAATAATTTATTTTCTTCCAAGTCTTTTATGTGTAAACAATTTTCTCACTTTATTGCCATCATCTGCTTGATGATAGTATCTATTCCTAGAAGCTCATTAGCATGAATTCCTGGCTGTTTCAATTAATTTTCCATTCTTCTACTGGGCTGTTGTCTTCAGTACCTTCCTTCTGCAATTGGAAAGGTGAAAAACAAACTATAAAGTTTTCCTCTGCCCTCACAATAATTGTATAGATCTGGAACACAAAATACCAACCTCCCAGCAATGTGAGTAAAATAAAAACAGGGGAATCATCTGAATATTATTCTCATTCCCCAGCTGAAATGCGGTTAAAGTTGTTATTGAAAATATGCTGGGGCAAGGGATATTTCATTCAGATTTGATGCCAAACTTCAAGGGGGTGAAATGCATCCTGGGCGAACAGACATTTTCTCCAAATAAGTAGTGGGAAGACCAAAGCCGTTGCTTCCAGCTTCCAGCCTGCACAATAAATTCCTTTCCCTAGCTACGGACTCCATTCCTTTTGCTGGCAAATTTCCTGATACTGAACTGTACTATTTGCAACCTTGGTATCATATTTGACTCAAGAAGAATTTCTTATCATAGAAACCCTCCATCATCAAAAAGTAGTAACATTACTCAACCCCGGCCCCAACTCAGTTCAACTGCTATTGAAACACCTCATCAGTGCTTTTTGTTTCAAATGCTCTTCTACCTAGGTCCTATCTTGTACCCTTTCTGACTTTAAGTTCATCTAAAACCTTTCTGCCCAAATCCTAATGTGCACTAAGTTGTAATCATCAGTCATACTTCTAACAATAACCCTCAGTCTGGCAATGCCTGAATTTGAAAATCCTTATCTTTATTTTCAAGTTCCTTCATTGCTTCATCCTAATTCTAACCTCAGCCAGATCTCTCGTCACCTCCAATTCTATCTTATTTCACATCCCTGGTATCAAATGATGACTGTGTTGTCAACTGTATATAGTTCTTAAGATCTGAAATTCTCAGCTTAAACCTCCCCACTCCTCCCTTCTCTTTTAAGACATTTGTTAAATCCTACCTTGGTTATGTATCTTAACAGCTTCATCTATCCGTGGAGACATGGCATATGGAACGTAATCCAGGCAAATGCGAGGTGATGCATTTTGGAAGATCTAATGCAGGAAGGAAGTATACAGTAAATGGCAGAATCCTTACTAGCATCGAGATAAAGAGGGATCCAGGCATACAGGTCCACAACTGATGATGTTACCTAGAATGGTGACGAAACATCTGAAAACTAACCTTCCAGCTCAGTGAGCAAACTCACATCCAAGGTCCACAATTCCCTAAATTGACAACACCAGTGGATAGGGTAGTCAAGAAAGCTTATGACATGCTTGCCTTCTTTAACTGGGTCATAGTGTTTGAGAATTTGCATGTCTTGTTGCAGCTGTATAGAACTTTAGTTCAGCCACGTTTGGAATATTGCGTGCAGTTCTGTTCACTATGCTACCAGAAGGATGTGGAGACCCTGGAGAGGGTACAGAAAAGTTTTACCGGGTTGTTGTCTGGGTATTAGCTATGAGGAGAGATTGGTTGTTGGTTTGTTTTCACACCAAAGGATGAGGGACAACCTGCTTGAAGTTTACAAAATTATGAAAGGCAAGGACGGAATGGATAGTCAGTCTTTTTTCTCCCCAGGATAGAAATATCAATTATGAGGGGACTCTGTTTTAAGCTAAAAGGATGTAAGTTTAAAGGAGATGTGAAAGGCATGTTAGTTTTTTTTTACACAGAGGATGGTAAGTGACTGGACTGCACTGCTAAAGGAGGTGGTGGATACAATAGCAATATGTAAGAGGTGTCTTGAAAAACACATGAACAGGTGGGGAATATAGGGTTATGGACTGTGTAGAGGCAAAAGGTTTTTAATTTAGAAAGGCATGGTGTGTCCGCACAGTATTGATGTGCCAAAGGGTGTTCCTGTGCTCCACTGTTCTTGTTTATTATTTCAGGCTGAGTTGTGAATGACAAGATGTATTTTAAACAGTTATTTTACAGAACTGCACCGGAACAATTACGTAAATCAGACTTGGCTATTTACTAGTCTTTGGCGCTGCAAAAATACTGCAACAATGAGACAGAATTTTACCAGCATTTAGGGATGAACTGGTGTGTCGAATGATGAGAAAAGGTACATGGTGGAAATGCCCATTTTCCTGCTGTCGTGCCTTCCTGCCAGTGGCAGAGTGAGTGATGGTTGACACTCATTGCAAGGCACTAATTAATTCACTTCAGTGGATAATTAAGTGTTTCTTTCTGCCATCACTAGCATCGGGTTGAAGCTTTGCCACTCAGGGAGGTTGCGTACACCCAGGCAGCCTCCCTGCCAGCTCGGGGAAAAGTGTGCCCCCTTATTCAGGCATTCTTTGGCCTGAACATGTGCATTTCTGGCAGCAATGCCAGTGATCACAGTAATGGCACACCCAACTCTAACCAGGGCTACCACTACAATGAGATCCTCCCTACCTGCCGTGCCCCATTACACCAGACTCCACTGACCTGGGTTGAAGGTTGCATCCTCTTCCACAATCAGTCCCAGCTTAGGCACAACAACATGGGATAGTACTGAGACTTAAGAATTGCTGTGATTGGTGATTAGCTGGCGGGTCACTGGAGTGTGCAGCAGTCCTGATAATAGAGGTGGCTGACAGCCAAAACGGGATACTGAGCAGGATAACAGGGAAGGTGATGGCCTAATGGTAATGTCACTGGTCTGTTACTCCAGAGACCACGATAACAATCTGGGGACCCGGGTGCAAATCCCACTGTGGCAAACTGTGGAATTTGAATTCAATAAATATCCAGAATTTAGAATCTAATGATGACTGTGAATCCATTGTCGATTGTCGGTAAAAGCAATCTGTTTCACTAATTAAGGAAGGAAACTGCCATCCTCAGCTGCTCTGGCCTATATTTGACTCCAGACCCACACCAATGTGGTTGACTCTTAACTGCCCTCTGGGCAATTAGGGAAGGGCAATAAATCCTGCTTAGCCAGTGATGCCCTCATCCTGTGAATGAATAAAGAAAAAAAAGCTGTTCCTGCAGGGATGCTGAAACACCCATATCCCACTAACCAACTAAGGACTACTCTTTGCTCCACCACAACTCTCGCATTAACCTTGCTGCCAATCTCAATCATTGCACATCATCTGTAACCACAACAGCGATATCCTCTCTATCTTTCATCTTGCCTCTGGCAAGATGACTCTCAATACATCTTAGCCGTCTAAACACAAGCACCGAGCCAAACATCCAGGCCCAACGGCTTCCATTGCCAAGCTGGCTGCCTCCATCCTAGCTGCAGAGCTAAGCCATACTTCATGATGTAATGGAAGGTACAGAAGAAGAAAGCCTATTGAGAGCCTTTTAATAGCACAGGTGTAAAGGGCTTATACATTACTCAGTTTCTGCACAAAATGTTCCTGATGTTAACTTTCTTCTGATTGTAATTTGAACTTTACCCTCTCTAGCAGCAATTCACGGCCAGAGATGGGGCTCCACGAGCGGAGCTTGTGCTGAGAGCCAACTGCAGAAGGTGGAAGCAGGGGAACAAATGGCACAGGATCAAAGAGGGACCTTTGCTCCTCCACCTCTTCATTCAACATCCATAATGTTTGACTCCCTCTGTGCACAAAGGAGGACCGATCAAGGCAGTTGTCCAGCGGTAGATGTGCCAGTGGGAGTTGCAACGTACAGGAATGGTCAGCATTGTAGGAAGGTCAGGGAGTAGACAGCCTGTGTGCTATACATTACATGGGCCAGTGACCAGCGTTCTTTCCCTTTTAAAAGCCCCATGATCAGAGTTTGCTGCAGCCCCCTTCCTCACAGGCCAAGTCACTTACCCCGGTCAATGCAATCATAGCAATTTTCTTCACCATCATGCACTTTCAATTTATAACTCAATGGAAAGTGATATTGTGTGCTCCTTTGCCAATGAGTTCCAACCTAAGTCTGAATATGCTAATGAGTTTCCAAAATATCCATGTTCCCTTTGTAGTAGCCTTTCCTATTGACCCCACAGTTCTCACACCTTCCCAAGTCCCCACCCAAACTCTCTGTATCCACCGCTACCTGCCCCCTCCAATCCCACTCAGACCCAGTCACATACCAGGTGTGGCCACTCACTGCCCCATCCCCACTCCGTGAGCCAAGGATGTTTCTAAACATTGACAACCCCGCCTTCCATATTGCCCCTTTCCCAGCCATGTGTTCCTGTATTCCCTTTACAAATCCTGCTCCCCCTTCACAATTGCTCCATGCTCCTGCCCACAGCTCACAGCCCCCATCCCAGAGACTAATCTGCTGAGGGTCTGTCCTGTAGGAAGGACTGCATGATCTTCCCTACATTAGTTTCCATGGATGGAACTGATGGACTGGCAGTGGCCTATCCTCTCAAAGGATAAGACGAACAAGCCCCAGATACAATATCCCCAGACCGCTGACGGTGCTTATACAAACTTGTTCCCAAACATGTTAGCCCTAACTCTTGGACTTGCTGCTACAGAGCTTTCACATACTCTCTGGATTATGTAGCCATGGACCTACTGACCGAGAGCATCCCAACTATGCACCTGACCATGGCAAATTCCCTTAAGTGCTATTGGCAGGTGGGTCTTAATTTACTGTGCTGGGGACCGTCTAACTGATGGGTGCCTTAGCTTAGGCTACTCCCCCAAGAACTTGAGACCTGATTACTGCGCATACAATAGTTGCATGTACTGATGGTGTGAGATTGACATAGCCCATTGTTATTCAGCAAGATGGCCACTCCCTGGACTGAGCACTGCTTAGCTGCCTGGGTCATGTGATTGTGCTAGTTGACAAGGCATGGATGCTGTGAACATGCAGGCATGTGCCAATTAACTGAGTGTTAAGGAAATGAGTGCCCCTGAAATGTGGTCCCAATACAGTCTTTAAGCTAAGTGTGCAAAATGTCCCCACTGCATCCTTTCAATTCTAGTTACTGGTGTGCTCAACAATGAAAGTCTGTGCTTTCGGAGTGCCAATGTATAGGTGAAGAGCCAAAATCGTTGTGTTGGAATAGCAAATGTCAGATGCCAATGAATATACAGGAAGGGTGCATGCACCTGGTGTCTATTTATTGCAGCTAGGGATCTGGTTTGATCACAAACAACATGAATGTCATTGATAGCAAGTGGCAAGCTGGATCCTCCAGGTACATGCTCTGGTTTCCTTCCAGTTTTCCCAACATGTAGGTTGTTTGGTAAAGTGGGAGGCAGAACATTAATAAGGTGAATTGCAGCATTAAAAAGACATTTCATAGGCATTACTCCATATCAACAGGCATCTTGCTGTCGCCTAGCAAGAAACTTGCCATACCACTTGAGAAAAGCCAAAAAGATAGAGAGCAATGATCTTGATGTCAAAATGGGCCTCACTGCTGTCTCTCTCAATTCTCCCACTTATCACATCAGAACTCGCACTGCTCAGACTACTGTAAGATGCCCCCCACCCGAGATTCTAACCCAAGACTTATCGCAAAGCATGTTTCACATCCTGTTAATCATTAACAACTCCTGAATCAACCGTGCTGTTACATACACATTCCTAATCAAGGCTCTTTTGCTAAAGCTCTAAATATAGTTAACATACTGTCAAATTTCTAATTACTTCTGTGTAAAATATGTGCGATTGTTAAGTGTTTCCTGTCCCTTTTGTTTAGGCTGAATTGCTAAATGACTGATTAAATGGGTTATAGTATAATGATTTTTGTAATTGGCTCTTTTAATGTGCAATTTATGGAAAATCTGAACCAATGACAATCCCTGTTCAAGCACAATAACTCCTAGAATATTGTTCAATACTTTATTACAATGCTATTGTATTAATATTGATTCAATTTATTTTCTATAGCGGCAAATTACATCAAAGAACTTTGTTTTTAAAGCATAGTAATGAGTATGGTAGAACATAATACAATAACATTACATTTGGAGTGTCAACTCTTAGTCATCTGACAAAGTTCTGAACATAAAAACATAACAAAGAAAAGGAGCAGGAAAATCCATGAGGCCCATTGTGCCATTCAAAATGAAAATGGGCTTCAACTCCACTTTTTCATACACTTCCCAGATCCCTTGATTCACTGAAAGACCAATGATCGGTCTATTTCACCCTTAAGTATAATCAATGATGATATAACTACAATCTATTGAGTGGGGAATTCCACAGATTGACAATCTGTTTGATGAAAGAAACTTCTTGTCATCCAAGTCCGAAATAATTAATCCCTTCTCCAGATGCAGTACCCCCTTGTTCCATTGCCTTTGTTGTGAGTACCAATAACTTCTTATTTAATGCTCTGTTCAATTATATAACACTTTTAGGGGATCGATAAACTATTTCCACCAATGATATCTGACCTTCACTATTCTTCATTTCCATCCATATAGATTCTATTTCCCAATTTTCTAAGACCCTTTCTCAATTAATGTCCTTATGTCATCACTTACTATCAGTGCTATCCTTCCTTTCTTTTTCATTGTCTTTCCTTTCAAGATTTGTGTACTCTGAAATAATTAATTCTAAATCTTAGTCACCTTACAATCATGTCTCTGTAAATGTCATTACATCTGAAACTTTGATGTCAATTAATTATTCATTTACCTGTCATATTGCAGATGTTCAGTGCATGCTGGTAAAGTACCTTCACTTAAATTCTGTGAAGATTGTATCTTTACCTGTCTGTGCTTTTAAAAACTGTGGGCTAAAATGGGGGAAAACTGTTTTAAAACTGGTGTTTTAAAAGACTACTGCATGTTTTGAAAACCAAGTAACTCGATACTAATAGTAAGGATAGAGTGAACTTGACAGGCAGTTTTTGAAATAATTGCAGCTAAAGGGTAGTGTGTACAGGTGCAGATGGATGGTGACAGGAAGTTTATTGGTCTATGGACTAGTAACCAGTTATCAATGGTAAAAGCATTTTACCTGACAACGACCCTGTGATTTGCTCTCAGGCAAGTGAACAGTTTGGGGCTATGAACAAGATGAAGAAAAGTGTTTTGATCTTGACCAGCACAGGAGTGCTTTCTGTTCTTTGCTGCCAAAACCTATTTTGAACAGGAAGAAATCCAGTTTATCTTTCCTTAGCAGGTGTTGAAGGCAATTAATTTTATTTGATAAGTCAGAGACCTTTCATACATGTATAGATCACTTTGTATCTCTTATAAATGAGCGGAAGCATCCAAAGAAAGATGACTAAGCAGGAAAGTCCTGACCAGAAAGGATTGTCTCAGCAACCTGTGAATAGGAACCACTGAACTACCTTCTGGCCTTCCTTCCCCCAAAACCTGTTTGTATGTCTGTGTGTAAGGTAGAGTTTGTAAGGTCATTAGAGTTGAATTTATGGTGTTATATGTTGCCCATTTATAACAGTTCACCTATAGCTAAAATGTAATTCATTGTAATAAATCTTAATTGTTAAGTATAGATTTTTGCATACCTATTTTAAAAGCTTTAACTTTGTGATGACTTGAGGAAGAGAGTCGTGACTGCCTCCTGACCAAACATGGAGATGACTCTCCCTCTGTCTGTTCATCTCAGTCCCCATAGCTCAGACTCAGTCTCATCAACTCTGTGTTGATTTCCCTTAAGCTGCATTTACTTACAGATACCAATACCATGAATCATACTGACATCCAACTTTATGAGCATGATACAGCTTCAACACATCACCTGCCTACCATCTTTATTGTGTTTTATTCAACCAGTTTGGTTTCATGTTCATGAATACCACTCAATTGTTGTCTGTAGTTATATATAATTTAACTAATTAAGCTGTAAAATTAATGAAATACTTATACCTAGCCAATATTGGTTGAAGCAACTATTTTATTTAGAAGGATTATATCTTAACTATTACCAACAAATTACCTACATGCTCAACTAATTAATGGCTTTGAACTTTCACCAGCTGCTAATTGCTGAAAAAAATACTTTAAAAACTGAAACTGCTAGGTCACCTGCCTGCTATGTGAATTAACTCTTCTTCAGGCAATCACTTCCAAATGACTGACAGATAAATGTCACTGCTAGACAGTTTATGTTAAAACAATCTATTCAAATAGATTGCAGTTTTAAAGTTGCAAGTCATGTCTGATTGTTCATCTAATGTATAGCTTCAGAGACATTGAACAGAGATGTCCGACCTGTACCAAATTCCCAAATTAGCACTTATTCATCACTGGACTCAAGCCTCATCTTCTATACCTTGTTCTCCCACTCTGATGCATTTAGTTATCCTATCAAGATTGGGTTTACGTGCAACACATACTGTTATTATAACATTCTGGACATTGCTTTAAGACTTTTCCCAGTCCACAGGTTTAATTTTAGTTGATGTCTTATTGAAAACAAGAGGACATTCTCAGCAATTTGTTTTGTTGGTAATAACAGCAATGATGTAAGGCTGGACAATCTAAGTGTACAGATCCACAGTACCCTGAAAGTGGCAATACAAGTGGATATTGTGGTCAAGAAGACTTGTAGCAGGCTTGCGTTTGTCGGTCAGGACATTGAGCATAAAAATTGGCTAGTTATGTTGCAGTGGTATTGAACTTTTGTTCAGCCACATTTTGAATATTGTGTACAGTTCTGGCCACTACATTACCAGAAAGATGTGGAAGCTTTGCAGAGGGCACAGTAATGGTTTAGCAATATGTTGCCTGGTTTGGAGAGTAATAGCTATGAGGAGAGATTGGTCAAACTTGGTTTGTTTTCACTTCGATATTGATGGATGAGGAGGAGACCTAAGAGATGTTTACAAATTTAGAAAATGCATGGATAGAATGGATCGTTACAGTCTTTTTTCCAAGGGAGAGCTATCAATTACCAGGGGACAGAAGTTTAATGTAAAATGGGGAAAGAGGGGTGGTGCAGTGGCTCAGTGGTTAGCACTGCCGCCTCACAACACCAGGGACCCGGGTTCGATTCCAGTCTCAGGCAACTGTCTGTGTGGAGTTTGCATATTCTCCCTGTGTCTGCATGGGTTTCCTTTGAGTGATAATGGGAATAATTCCGCTGGGGAACCCTGCAGCCCAATGGTATCAATATGGACTTCACCAGCTTCAAAATCTCCCCTTCCCCCACCGCATCCCAAAACCAGCCCAGTTCGTCCCCTCCCCCCACTGCACCACACAACCAGCCCAGCTCTTCCCCTCCACCCACTGCATCCCAAAACCAGTCCAACCTGTCTCTGCATCCCTAACCGGTTCTTCCTCTCACCCATCCCTTCCTCCCACCCCAAGCCGCACCTCCATCTCCTGCCTACTAACCTCATCCCACCTCCTTGACCTGTCCGTCTTCCCTGGACTGACCTATCCCCTCCCTACCTCCCCACCTATACTCTCCTCTCCACCTATCTTCTTTTCTCTCCATCTTCGGTCCGCCTCCCCCTCTCTCCCTATTTATTCCAGAACCCTCACCCCATCCCCCTCTCTGATGAAGGGTGTAGGCCCAAAACGTCAGCTTTTGTGCTCCTGAGATGCTGCTTGGCCTGCTGTGTTCATCTAGCCTCACATTTCATTATCTTGGGTTTCCTTTGGGTGCTTTGGTTTCCTCCCACAGTCCAAAGATATGCAGGCTAGGTGGATTGGCCATGTTAAATTGCCCATCGTGTTCAGGAATGTGTTGATTAGGTTGGTTTATAGGGGAATGGGCCTGGGTAGGATGATCTGAGGGTCAGTGTGGACTTGTTGAGCTGAAGTATCTGTTTCCACACTGTGGGGATTCTATGATCTTTAAAGGAACTGTAAGAAACACTTTTTTTTAATACAAAGGGTGTTAAGTGCCTGGAATGCACAGCCAGAGGAGTGGTGGAGGAGGATACAATAGCAATGTTTAAGAGGCAACTTGACAGGTACATGAAAAGACAGGGAATAAAGGGACACGCACTGCATAGAGGCAAGAGGTTTCTAGTTGAGAAAGTCACCATGTGTCAACGCAGGCTTAGTGGGCCAAGGGGCCTGTTCCTGTGTACTGTTCTCTTTGTTTAATCCACACCCATTTCAGAGGGCTTGGGCCCACAATGTACAACTGCTTTTAATTTGTTGCTAATGTGCAGCTGTAGTCAACTTGTCAAAAGATGTACACTATGGTAATGGGACAACCATTCACTTGTGCTTTAAGCTGCTATTGCCAATGGTTGAGGTGCGATGGTGGGAATCAGCGGTAGCCCCGGGGTGTATTTACAGTTGAGGCACGCAGAAGCCAGGCTGATGGGGTGCCTACCTGGCGTTAGCACCAATGCCAGAACCAATCGAATGTATCTCCCATGGCAAAACATTCACCTCTTCAAAAGGTACACATCTTGTCCATACAACCCTTCTGAACTACTGAATTTGACACATCCACTTCTTTGTCTACTCTGAATTTACTTTCTTTATCTTGAATTGTAGCCATTTAAGATCTACTCGCTTGCTATTTTTTTCTTTTCTGTGGCCATGTGTACCTCAGGTCACACTTCCTGATGAATCTCTTTGTAGCCTTTTCTAATCAAAGGCTAAACACATTTTGGCCAATTTTGGTGCAACCCTGCTGGGTTCGGTGAACTGTCGTTAAAACAAAATCAACTCAACTCCATTTGTACTGAGCTTGAAAACTGGAATGATAATTGATTCTTTTACTAAACGTTTCTTCTACTTATGGTGTACCTAACGGTGAATGTGTTGTAATTTTGCCAGCATTCCCTGGAATAAGCAATGACCTTTAATACTATACATTTGTTTCCCAACACTCAATGTCAGAGTTTTGCTGAGATTTGGTCTGGCAAGGTATTGTATGAAAGGAATTTGAAATACAATAGTGATCTTTTAGTACCAAGAGTTAAGTGAAATTAAAGAAGCAGTGGCAGGTCTAAACACAATCTTTTGTAGTGGGGTCTGTTTACACAGTGCAGAATTGAATTTATAGATTAAAACCTGAGACTAGAATGATCAATGATGTGTCTATTATGTTCCTTCAGTGGTTTGGGTGTTTGTGAAATGATAGGCTTTACCTCAACTAACATAACACACCGAACTTTTTCTACAGCACTATTTGCTATGTATGTCACTTTGTTTTATCAGCAGTGTACAGTAATTCCCTCCTAAGTTCTGGAATGAAATCTCTGCCCGAGCAATTAGCGCTCCCAAAGTTTCCAGTCCTTTGTTTAAAGAATTCGTCCTTGTGCTCTCTATGCCCCATCAGCTACCTAATTAGCAGACTCTTTGCGTGATTAAAAATTCTCACAGAGATTTTGTTGGATATTTGCCTCTCTTAATGAGTGTTTATGGACAGCTGGGGGAGATTGTTCGCTCCCTTCTCTCAGGACCCACAATGAATTCTGCAGACCTCTGTCAGGGCCCAGGAGTGAAGGCTGTCACTGTGGTAACGGGGGAGAGAAATTGGTCAAAAAGCACTTTGGCCCTTATGGAATGGAGTGCCTTGAAAAATAAATGAAGATGAATATTCATATTTTGGTTCAATAAGTGCTGTCTATTAATAAACATGTCTGTCAGTTAAACAAATTTAAAGTTCCAATCTATCTGGCACAGATATTGGGTTTACAGCTGCATGCTTTTTAATGGAATATGTCGCCAGAATCAAAAGGAGAAACCAGGGATTCATGACACTTCAAATTTACCATTAAATATGCAATAATTGAGAAATATCAAGAAATAATTAGCTTCTTTTCTCCAAAGAGCTTTATTTTAAATTAATAATTCCAATGTTTTCCTCTCTGTTCCCTGATGTGATGACTCATACTAATGTATAATTATGTGAATCCTTTGCTCAAATAGCCATTATTCATGTGTGATTCAATGCAGAGAAGGCAACAAGCTTAGTTCCCATGAGTGGGGATCGGCAGGGAGGAAGTGGTGGCATCATTACGTAGTCTGTTCCTACCCAGATATAGTTGTAGCATTGTCTTTTCTAGGTAGCGGTCAAATGCAGAAACTCTGACTGACCCACTACCATTGGAGTCAAATTTCAAAGTTTCTAAGATTACAAAGTGTAGAGCTGGATGAACACAGCAGACTAAGCAGCATCTTAGGAGCACAAAAGCTGATGTTTTGGGCCTAGACCCTTCATCAGAAAAAGATCCTACGTGGACATGATTCAGTCCAGAACTAGAAAATGTATTCATGCATTGAGTCACCTATAGCTCAGTCACATCATAAAAATGGCTGGAATCATACAACGTCATCCCCTGGGGCAATGGTGTAGTGGTAATGTCTTAAGAGTAGTAATCTAGACCAGCAGAACAAGGCTCTGGGGCATGGGTTCGAATGAAACTTGAATTCAACAAAAAAAAATCTGTGTTTAAAATCTAATCTAATGTCAACCATGCAACCGGTTCACTAATGCCCTTAACCTGGTCTGGCCTACATGTGGCTCAACCTACAGCAATGTAGACTCTTATCTGACCCCGGAGGTGGCGCCAACAATCTAATTAGATCAAGGGCAATTATAGGTGAGCAATAAGTGCTGACCCGACCAGTGATGCAAACATCTGACAAATGAATAAAAAGTATGTAATGGCGAAACCTCATAATCTCTCAAATGAAACTGCAGCATACTTTGTCATTGTAATAATTTGTAATACCAGTTATACCATGGTAAAAAATAGTAATCCATGATAACTTCCCTCAAATTTCTCTCCACACACTCTCCAAAGCAAATTAAATCAAAATATTGCGGATGCTGAATATCTGAAAGTAAAAAAAAGTAGTGCTGGAGAAACTCAACAGGTCTGGCAACATCTATGGAGAGAGTCCAAAAGGGCCTGTACTGTGCTATACAGTTCTATGTTCTATGTCCTATTATGGTCTTATACAGTCATAGTCATAGAGTCATACAACACAGAAACAGACCTTTCAGTCCAACCAATCTGTGCCAAACATAACCCTAAACTAACTAGTCCCACCTGCCTGTTCCTGGCCCATATCCCTTCAAACCTTTCATATTCATGTGCTTATCCAAATGTCTTCTAAATGGTATAATTGTACCCACATCCACCACTTCCTCAGGAAGTTCATTTCACACGTGACCCACCCTCGGTGTAAAAAATTTGTCCCTCATGTCTTTTTAAAATATTTCTCCTCTCACCTTAAAACTCTGTCCCCTAGTCTTGAAAACCTCCATCCTTGCGAAAGGACAACTACTGTTAATTCTACCTACACGCTTCATTATTTTATAAACTTCAATAAGGACTTGCCTCAGCTAACATGAACTTGAACTTTTGTTTTAACTGAACTATTTGCCATGTATGTCACTTTGTTTTATCACTAGTGTACATAATTCTCTCCCAAATTCTGGAATGAAATCTCTTCCCAAGCAATTAGAACTCCCAAAGTATCTAGTCCTTTGTTTAAAGAATTTGTCCTTGTGCTGTCTATGGCCCATCAGCTCAACCCCTACACTTCAGCCTTTCTTTATAACTCAAACCTTCCATACTTAGCATCCTGGTAAATCTCTTCTGAACCCTGTCCAAATTAATACTATCCTTCCTATAACTGGCCACCAGAAGTGACCTCACCAATGTCCTGAACAACATCTGAATGACTTCTCAACTCCTAGGCTCTTCATCCAAATTTTAAAATTATTTATTAAGAAATTAATTAATTCAGGGCATGAATGTTCTGTGCTGATCTACACAAGACTGTTTAAGCTTGTCAGAATAATTCTGAATTTTTAATTCCATTGCAGATGGATGATATAACAAGCCCCTTGATGAGCTGAAGGGACTGAAGATTGGAGGCTAGCATATCTCTTGCAAACACTACCCCTCTCCCCCCATGCACACACCCAGCCTTCAAACCTGCTCCATCATTCAATAAGCTCATGGCTGAACTGATTTTCATTTCAACTCTACATTCATGCAGACCTTGATAATCTTTAATCTTGGTAATCAGTAATCTTTCTGTCTCTCCTTGAAAAGTATTTAGAGATTCTGAATCCACTGCCCTTTGAGCACAGGAATTACAAAGTCCTGCAACTGCAAATGAAACATTTTTCTTCATCTCTGTCATAAATAGATACAACTTATTTTTATATATGATCCTTAGTTCGAGATTCTCCCACAAGAGGAAATTTCCTTTTCAAGTCCACCTGGTCAAGTCTTCTCAGGATCTTATAACTAGGTCACCTCTATTCTCCTAAACTAGGGATACAGGCCTAACTTATCCAGTCTCTCCATATGAAGTAGATAACAAAGTGTGGACCTGGATGAACACAGCAGGCCAAGCAGCATCTCAGGAGCACAAAAGCTGACGTATCGGGCCTATGCCCTTCATCAGAGAGGGGGTTGGGAGAGGGAACTGGAATAAATAGGAAGAGAGGGGGAGGCGGACCGAAGATGCAGAGAAAAGAAGATAGGTGGAGAGGAGAGTATAGGTGGGGAGGTAGGGAGGGGATAGGTCAGTCCAAGGAAGACGGACAGGTCAAGGAGGCAGGATGAGGTGGTAGGTAGGAAATGGAGGTGCGGCTTGAAGTGGGAGGAAGGGATGGGTGAGAGGAAGAACAGGTTAGGGATGCAGAGACAGGCTGGGCTGGTTTTGGGATGCGGTGGGGGGAGGGGAAGAACTGGGCTGGTTTTGGGATGCATTGGGGGAAGGGGAGATTTTGAAGCTTGTGAGGTCCACATTGATGCCATTGGCTGCAGGGTTCCCAAGCGGAATATGAGTTGCCGTTCCTGCAACCTTCGGGTGGCATCATTGTGGCACTGCAGGAGGCCCATGATGGACATGTCATCTGAGGAATGGGAGGGGGATTTGAAATGGTTCGTGACTGGGAGGTGCAGTTGTTGGTTGTGAATCAAGCGGAGGTGTTCTGCGAAGCGGTCCCCAAGCCTCTGCTTGTTTCCCCAATGTAGAGGAAGCCACATCGGGTACAATGGATACAATATACCACATTGTCAGATGTGCAGGTGAACATCTGCTTGATATGGAAGGTCATCTTGGGGCCTGGGATAGGGGTGAGGGAGGAAGTGTAGGGGCAAGTGTAGCACTTCCTGCGGTTGCAGGGGAAGGTGCCGGGTGTGGTGGGGTTGGAGGGGAGTGTGGAGCGGACAAGGGAGTCGTGGAGAGAGTGGTCTCTCCGGAAGGCAGATAAGGGTGGGGATGGAAAAATAGCTTGGGTGGTGGGGCCGGATTGTGGATGGCGTAAGTGTCGGAGGATGATACGTTGTATCCGGAGGTTGGTGGGGTGGTGTGTGAGAACGAGGGGGATCCTCTGGGGGCGGTTGTGGCGGGGGCGAGGTGTGAAGGATGTGTTGCGGGAAATGCGGGAGATGCGGTCAAGGGCGTTCTCGACCACTGCGGGCGGAAAGTTGCGGTCCTTGAAGAACGTGGACATCAGGGCTGTGCGGGAGTGGAATGCCTCATCCTGGGAACAGATGCGGCGGAGGCGGAGGAATTGGAAGTAGGGGATGGAATTTTTGCAGGAGGGTGGGTGGGAGGAGGTGTATTCTAGGTAGCTGTGGGAGTCAGTGGGCTTGAAATGGACATCAGTTTCTGGCTGGTTACCTGAGATGGAGACTGAGAGGTCCAGGAAGGTGAGGGATGTGTTGGAGATGGCCCAGGTGAACTTGAGGTTGGGGTGGACTTCCAATTCCCTGGCCCCCAATACCTCATTTTCACCATGGATGTCCAGTCCCTATACACCTGTATTCCTCATGCAGATGGCCTCAAAGCCCTCCGCTTCTTCCTGTCCCGCAGGCCCGACCAATCCCCCTCCTCTGACACCCTCATCCGCCTAGCCGAACTTGTCCTCACCCTCAACAATTTCTCTTTCGATTCCTCCCACTTCCTACAGACAAAGGGGTTGGCCATGGGTACCCAATGGGCCCAAGCTATGCCTGCCTCTTTGTAGGTTACGTGGAACAGTCCCTCTTCCGCACTTACACAGGCCCCAAACCCCACCTCTTCCTCCGTTACATTGATGGCTGTATCGGCGCCACCTATTGCTCCCCAAAGGAGCTCGAACAGTTCATCCACTTTACCAACACTTTGGAATCTCTCTCCATATGAAATAATCTGCTCATCCCAGGTAATAGTCCAGTAAACCTTCTTTAAATTACTTTAATGCATTAATATCCTTCATAACTATGATAACCTGTGCTGTATATAGTATTCAGTTCTAAAGAAGGATCACCGGACCCGATATGTTAACTCTGATTTTTTCTTTGCAGATGCTGCCCGACCTGCTGAGCTTTTCCTGTAATCTTGCATGTAATTTTCCTTGCAAAAAAACATAACTTGTGATTAGCTTTCCTGATTAATTGCTGTACCTGCATATTTGATTCTCTGTGATTCATGCATGAGGACACCCAGATCTCTCTGCATGTCGGGGCTGTGCACACTCTCACCATTTAGAAAAAATGTTTCTCTTGTATTCTTTCTGCAAAAATGGACAATTTCACATTTTCCCACATTAGAATCTAATTGACAGATTTTTTCCCCATTCACTTAATCTATCTGTATCCCTTTGGAGGCTCCTTATGTCTTCTTCACAATTTATTTTCCCATATATCTTTGTGTCATCAGCAAATTTAGCTCCATTACCTTTGTTGCCTTCATCCATGGAAACAATAGAATAAATTAAAATATATTTGGAATTAATGGAAGCTAAGAGTAAAGTTCAAATTGTTCATTCAAACCTGTAGGCTTTCTAGCTTTATTCCTTAGTAAATGAATAGGATCTCAAACTTTGCCTAATTACACAAAAATGTAACTGGACCATGACCAGTTATAACTGCCATAACATAATTGTGGCAGCCTCATCAGGAATTATAATATGCCCCTGTTTTACTATTTTCACTATCATCCCTGTTGTCATTCAATCGCTCCTGATTTTCACCATGGTCGAGACTCCTATTAGTTTATTCCTCCCTTCCCCATTCTCTCTACACTTGCTGAATACCCCTAACTTGTCCTAAATCTTTTGAAATGGCGCAGATCTGAAACTTAGGGATGGACTTTCATCATACAGATGGGTCGTTGGAGTCTGGAAGCGTACTGGTTTAGTGCACCGGCCTGAGGAAAGGATGCCCCAAATGGTACTATCCAAGTTACATGGGAGTGGATTAGGATTGAGTTGGCCCACTGACCCAGATGTGGATCAATGGTAACTACAGCTGAGGCAAACTGGTTAAAAGGCATAGCATGACTCTCTGGAACTTCAGCCAAGTTTGTTCTCTGGAACTGAATCCAAACCATGTTGTTAATTATTAGTGCAACTAACCCCACAACCCCCTCTCAGATTCCTTCATCACTCACTCATGCCCTAAGCCCTCTTTATACTGATTTATGCAGGCCTATGATCCACTCACTCCTAATGGCCCTCATTCCCTATAATCCATCTATTTCCACTGACTGCCAATGTTCTCTCATCCGCGTCATGCTAATCCATACCCCTCCATTCAACCCCATGTCCCCTTATAGCTGCAATGCCAACTTATGACTCCTTACCAACTATCTTTGGCTTCACACCATCCATGCCAATTTACTAAGCATCCACCATAAGCAGACCTGATGGTGAAATGAAACAGAGGATCAACAACAGGCTTTACCATATAAAGATCCAGTCATTCATGAAAGCTATTCAATGCATTTATATTCCCTCACTATTTAATTCCCATTAAAAACAAACGTTTTATATATAACCTTACAGTAAAGACAGATGATCCTTTAATAACCTCATAGAGCTGTCAATCAAACTGAATTTACAACCCCACATAAAGTGATAATGATAATGGAAGATTAAAGAAGTGATACAGCAGTAATAATCCTGCAACAAGAGCCCTTAGACTATGTCAGTAATTGCTAAACAATATTTTTCATTTTACAGACACAGGCAGACAGTTTGCTTCACAAAATTCAAAGAGCAGGAGTTTTAAGTAATTTAGCAGCTAGACGGTTTGACGTATCTCATCCACCCTTCACAAGCAATCAAGTCTCCATTGGTTCAGGGTGTTCTGGAATGAAAGTGGATCTGCTTGTCCTGAGTTTATATGGCCCAGTGGTTTGTGATTCAAGCCCGTGCTCCTCACGCCCCAATTCCTTCAACTGCAATTGACAATAGAAGCTGCTATATAATGGGAATGTCCATTATGTCCAATTCCAGGTGCCAAAAGTCATTTATAAAAAGGCCCTGAGAGTTTCTTTGAACCCATAACAATCTAACTCGCTGGCTCTGGACTGCATTTTATGGGTAACAAATTCCTGACGGCCTCTCCCAGTTGGGAGGAACACGGGCTACACTGCAGCCATTCAAAGACCAAATCCTC
Organism: Stegostoma tigrinum; assembly: GCF_030684315.1. Taxonomy (NCBI): domain Eukaryota; kingdom Metazoa; phylum Chordata; class Chondrichthyes; order Orectolobiformes; family Stegostomatidae; genus Stegostoma; species Stegostoma tigrinum. The sequence continues at coordinate 29,497,218 of NC_081370.1, read as the reverse complement.
TCTGATGAAGGGTCTAGGCCTGAAACGTCAGCTTTTGTGCTCCTGAGATGCTGCTTGGCCTGCTGTGTTCATCCAGCTCCACACTTTGTTATCTTGGATTCTCCAGCATCTGCAGTTCCCATTATCACAAAGACCAATTTGCTGTTATTGGAAAGACTTCTCCTATTCTGGATGTTCCACCGTATATAACAGTGAGAATCAGAGGTCAGCAATTTGGAACAAGGCACATGACAGTAGATCAGGATTTGGATAAATGTATTGGGGCATGTATATGTATTCATCACTTGATGATCGTCAGGCTCTTGAGTGGAGGGAAGTGGGTGTGCAAAATGTTGTTTGAGAGGCCACAGGGTTGGGAAATAACAGTGGTGATTAAATGAAGCCCCACGAGGCTAATTAATGCCTTAATTTGTCCAATGCTTTGCAAACTGCCTGACACCATCTCTGCCATAATCAGCAGAACTGTGGTGGGGACAGAGGAAAGTAGGTAGGGTTGGAGCAGATCTGGATTTATTGAATATCCTCACCTTCAAAGATTTTGATGGGGCAGTGGAAAATTCCAATCTTCTGCTTCTTTCTGCAGATGCTAAGTATTTCCAGCATTTTCCAATATTAGCCCAGATCACAAGCACTTGCAATGTTTGCTTTTGAAATAATCTGCATGTCTTTCCTTAGAAAATTACATATATAGAACTTAACATTTCCATTCAAAACCAAAGCCGAAATCCCCCTATTGTTAGGAAGTGGAAAATGTCAACCAGCTTTCCCATCATTTAGGGTTCCTGTCTGGGACATCAGCTGAGGACAAATTGAATTGGAATGTGAGATTTTCTTGTTTCACAAACTGAATTTCTGCTCAGTCACAGAAAAACATAAGCAGCTGGATGAGGTCGTGAATGGTGCCTGATAGACGTGAAACTTGATTTCAGTGAATTGGGGTTTTCAGGAATGAAAGAGAAACACAGGAGGTGGAAGAAAATAAGTGGCAAGTCTAAATTAGAAACCATTGGAAATTTAGATACTTCAATGACAGGAAAATTGTTTAACATTTAATTAATAACATCAAGAAGAACATGATATGAAAATTCGATACCAAGTGAATGGTTGTTAAATGTATGTGTGACTTATTTTGCAGATAATATGTTACTGATATTAATACTACAATAATATTTAATATCAGTAAATACAGTGAATGTCAAGTAGTATCATGGCTAAAACCTAAATGAAGGAGGCTTAATCCCGTCCATTTGGTGTAGCAACAGATGTGGGAATGATTAGCAGGCTTCATTTGAGGTGTAATTAGGTTTGGGCTCCATGTCATATTCAAAGACAGAAAGTGTTAAAGCTGATTGTCTCTAAAATACTGACGATTTGCCAGTAATGGTGCTCACATAGCCTTGTGCCCTGTGCCCAGGCTCTGCTGGGTTTTCAAAAATCTGACAAAAGAAGCATGTGGAATTCTCTTTGCTATTATAGGCTCTGCTTCCCTCTGTCTAATTCTAAAGTTAAATCTAATTATCACGGCATCCTTGCATTGTAAGCTTAGGATCTTTAGAACCAATTGTGGCAATAATTACACACACACATTTCACACGCCACGATTGCCTCCCAGGGCACTTCAGTTGGATGGCTTATTCAAAGGCCTTCTTAGAAAAATCATTTGAATGGATAAAAAGAAAAACCCTTATATAGAGGTTATAATGTCAGAACAGCCACTTCAAACATTTTGTAATAACTGTATTTATTGTGGAAACAAATGCTTTCTCTCTTCACTTTGCTGTTCTATTGCCATCTTTTTTCGATCTAATTTCATTTTATCTTTTCCTTTCAGTTCATGATCCTCCATAATATATTTGTTCCTCTTCTCCTGATTTTCAAACCTAGTTTAGTGAATAAATTTAGAGAAAAATTGAATTTAACAATTTTTTAAATTATTGTAAACTAAAAAAGTGTCATATGTGCAACAGAGTCAATTGGTTAGATTTAGGGACATTAAGGTCGGTGGGTATGGAATTTCTACACAGACCTTCCAGATCAGCTGCAGTTATTAGGTACTGTAGGAGAAAGAACTGTGGAAAGGAGAAAATTCAGTTCTCAGGCTTGTATTTTGATCATTCTACTTTTCTGAAGCAACAGAAAACATACATGCAAAATAGAATGACCTTGTCACCCAGTCTCAAGCTTTATAATGCATGTAGATGAAGCTCTGATGAACAAAAAGAACTGCCCTTTCCTAACGACAATTCCTGCCAGTGTATACAACAGCAGGCATTTAGTTTTATGTGTTCCTAGTATATGACATCTCTGGCAATGCCAGCATTTATGGGGCAAGATAATGGTGAATCATCTTCATGAATTGCAGCTTTCCGACACAATAGGAGTGAGAAGATCATTCGTGTGGAAAGAGGCCTTTCAGTTGATCAAATTTACACCGACCTTCCAAAGATCATCCCATTCTGTACCCATAACATTGCATTTACCATGGCTAACTCACTGAGCCTACACATCCCTGGGTACTATGGGCATTTTAGCATGGCCAATCCATCTAATCCGCACATCTTTGGACTGTAGAAGGGAAACAGAACACCTGGAGGAAACCCATGCAGACACAGGGAGAATGTGCAAACACCACAGTCACCCAAGGCTGGAATCAAATCCGGGTCCCTGGCTCTGGGAGGCAGCATTGCTGTAGACTGAGGCACTATACCACCTGCGTTAGGGAGGGAAGTCCAGGAACTGAATCAGTGACTATGGGCTGGATCTTACACTTGTCTGTGTCTCCACTACACAGCGGGTTTGAAGGAGATGGGGCATCAATAATCAATCCTTCCATCAGCGAAGTGTCAATGCCCCTTATTCTTCTGGAGGGGAGGGGCAGGTTCGATGTCACAGGTTAGAAGATGCAAGGAAGGACACTAGCATGTTGCTGCAGTCCACCCTGTAAGTGGCACTCAATGCTGCCACTGTGTCACTGATGATGAGACTGAAGGCTGCTCTCGGGAGGTGATGGCCTCATGGTATTGTCATTGGGCTATTAATCCAGAGACCCAGATAATGTTCTGGGGACCTGGGTTTAAATCTCACCATTGCTCTCGTCTTGTCAATGATTAAAGAAACTTACTGTTTATCATCTAACTCCTGCCTTGGGGCTATGTGAGTTTTCTTGCCATACTTTACCAAACTCAACACATCAACTGCCATTTCTGCTTTTATTGTAAGTTTCACATTCGATTTCTGCCTCACACACTGATCCTGGAGCAACACGTCACTCATTGATGATTCTGGAATTTGCTCTCATCCTGCTGTATTTAAAACACTATTGCATATCCAGACAAATACAGTAAAGCTTTTGTTATCTGGTACCCATGGGGCCAGGAGTGTGCCAATTGATCAAATGTTCCGGATAATCAATAGATCCACATAATCAATGTAAAAACAAACACTGATTAATAGAAACATAATTCAGGGAATATAGATATCACTGTTTTACTTTATTTACAGCATAAATCACTTCAATAATTATGCAAATTTTCCTTAAATGAAACTTACCAGCAGAGAATCTCCGCGATCACACTCTCAACTGATTATTCGGACATCGTAGTATTTGAGGTGAAATTGATTTGAAATTGAATCAACTATTCATTTCTTGCATGGCCATTCGGTTGAGCAGCAAGATATTTATATTGAAGTAAAGAACTTTTAAAAAACTACAGGTAATTGGGCAGAGTAAGAAAGTAAACTTCACAATATTTGAAGTCTATAATTTTTGCCAGTTTATTGAGAGTGCTGGTTCATAAGGTGCCGGTTAAAACAAAGTTTGCTATACAGCATCATTGCTGACGTTTGCCCCAGATACTTTAGATGGAGAACCCAGTAACCCATTTTGTGGACATGATCTTGAGATTCCTGCTGGATGAGATGGTGTAAGTTCTGGACTTCATCTGCCCCCAGTACCAGCAGTGGAGGCCACTAAACTAGATTATGCCAACCCTGGTCAAAGGTTGCTATCCAGGTTACAGAAGTGTCAGCAGACTGGAGGAATGCTCAACTATGTAGAAAGATGGTTAATGGTCTTCTCCACTCTGCCAGAGCCCATGGCATCATTTTACTTCAATACCTCACACCAAAAACCCATGCTCTACCACCATGGCAAATACATTCAAACTTTTTCCCACTTGCCCTCACCCATTGCAATTCCAGACCCAATAACTCTGCATGCCTTCTGTACCTCCTAATCACTCACTTGGTACACCTTGCTACCTGCACCAACAGTAATAGCTGCACCATCCACTTCCATAATATCTGCTTCTCTGCCATTCAAGGAACAGGATGTCCTCTCATAGAGCAGAAAGCATCAATACGGTGGTGTATTGGCCATCATTCAGGTCCTCATCCCTTATTTGGCTAGGGTCCATCCTAAGCAGGGCTTGGACTGGTAACAGAGGTTGCCATTGACTTGGAGATTGTAGGAACTGCAGATGCTGGAGAATCTGAGATAACCAGGTGTAGAGCTGGATGAGCACAGCAGACCAAGCAGCATCACAGGTGCAGGAAGGCTGACGTTTCAGGCCTAGACCCTTTTCTGAAGAAGGGTCTAGGCCCGAAGCAACAGCCTTCCTGCTCTGTGATGCTGCTTGACCTGCTGTGTTCATCCAGCTCTACACCTTGTTATCTCTTGCCAGAAATAATATCAGTTTATCTCTAGCTGAGGGGATTAGTGTGCAAAAAAGCAAGGCAATGCAAGGCAGAGATATTGTGAGCATCCAGGTAGGCTCAGAAGGGGTGAACGACTTTCATAGCTTACAGGGAAGCCCAGAAATGCAGCCTAGTTAAGTCCACAAGCTGAGCATGTGTTCTAGAGTGCAGATTGTCCCTTTTACAGCTTTACAATGATAGCTGTCTGTGCAGTCCAAGCTGCAATGTTGAAGTACAGAAGTGACCAAGATCAGAGATGTGTCATGAGAGGTCTTGGAGGTTGGCATATGTCAGATTCCTTTGTCCGTGGATGTAGGGTAGCTGATGTCAGAGATCATGGATCATACCTGAGATGTCCAACATGGAGCTGTTTTGGAGAAAGTCTCAGTTTAAATCCACCAAACACTGCTTTCCATGTTGAAGTTTCTCAATGCCCCGTTAGTCTGGTTAGTTTGGCAAGATTACACCCTGTGGCAAATTAGGCTGTTAGCAAGGTGTTTAAATGCCTGACAAGAAGCCCACCATGCCCTTTGGAGGAAAATGTACAAAATGTGTTAAGATATCTCAACATTGCATTGGGCTTCACTGAACATCTTGCCAATTCTTCCACTTGTCTCACTGTAACCCATGCTACTCAGAACCTTGGATACCACCCTGAATGCTCATTATGGATGGTGCTAATCAAGTGAACTACTTTGTCCAGAATGATGCTGATTTTTTTGAATATTATTAGAGCTACGCTAGTGCAGATCAGTGTGGAACTTGGCGAGACAGGACCTAAGTTATATGGTGTGGAATCTCCTATATCTGATTATTCTTGGAGCCTTTACATGACTAATCCACTTAAAATCCTGGTCAATTATAATCCCTGGCTGTGTGACATTGTGGAATTCAACAGTAATGTTGTTGAAAGTCAAAGTGAAATGGTTAGATTCTCTCCTGGGGATGATCAATGCCTGGCACCTATGTATAGGGAATTTTATTATGACATGTATTATTTGCAAACCTTTTCTTATAGGATTTGATATTTTTTTCAGTACTTAAAGATTCATCAGCCCAAGTCTGAATATTGCCTACATTTCTTGCACATGGAAACACAATGGTTCAGTATCAGAGGAACAATAAACATTGCTGAGCATTTTACAATAACCAGAGAACATCCCCACATCCGACGTTATGTTGGTGGAAAGGTTATTGATGAAGTAACTGAAGATAGTTGGACCAAGGACGCAACCCTGAGGAACTCCTGTAGCAGTGTCTTGGAGCTTAGGACAAGATGTCACTCCAGCCAGTGAAAAGATTTCCACCAGATTCCCATTGATTAAATTTAACTACGACTCTGACTCCACACTAAGTTAAAAGTTGCATCCCTGTCAAGGGCATTCACTCCTATTTCACTCTAGAATTCAAAACTATTTTCCAAGGCCATAATCAAAACTGAAACCATATGGTCCTGGCAAAATACAAAACTGGGCAATGGTGAGCAAGTTTTTGCTGAATAGGTGTGACAGCACTATCAACACTTTCCATCACTTTGTTGCTGATTGAGTAGACTGATACAGCAGTAATTGAACTTGTACATTTACATGGATAGGACACATGTAGTCCTCTACATTGGGGAAACCAAGCGGAGGCTTGGGGACCACTTTGCAGAACACCTCCGCTCGGTTCACAATAAACAACTGCACCTCCCAGTCGCAAACCATTTCAACTCCCCCTCCGATTCCTTAGACGACATGTCCATCCTGGGCCTCCTGCAGTGCCATAATGATGCCACCCATAGGTTGCAGGAACAGCAACTCATATTCTGCTTGGGAACCCTGCAGCCCATTGGTATCAATGTGGATTTCCCCACCTTCAAAATCTCCCCTCCCCCACTGCATCCCAAAACCAGCCCAGCTCGTCCCCGCCTGCTTAACCAGTTCTTCCTCTCACCTATCCCCTCCTCCCACCTCAAGCCGCACCTCCATTTCCAACCTACTAACCTCATCCCGCCCCCTTGACCTGTCAACCCTCCCCATCTGACCTATCCCCTCCCCACCTCCCCACCCATACTCTCCTCTGCACCTATCTTCTCCTCTTTCCATCTTCAGTCTGCCTCCCCCTCTCTTCCTATTTATTTCAGAGTTTTTTCCCCATCCTCCTTTGCTGATGAAGGGTCTAGGGCCGAAACATCAGCTTTTGTGCTCCTGAGATGTTGCTTGGCCTGCTGTGTTCATCCAGCTTCACATGTTGTTATCATGTATCAGACATCACCTGACTGCAAAGCATCCTGGTGTGTTAATGGACATTTGTTCATACTATGACAATTTACAACATCTGTGAGGGATAGAGAAAACATTAAACCGTTAGCTGTAGCAAAATATAGGACGAGCAAGTCTTTTTGACAACTTAGTTCAAGACCTACTGGGTTCAATTAAAAGAACACCTGACTGGGGTCATGAGCATGTACTCTGTCCTGGAAAAGGAGATTGTTCGGAGCAGTTGAGGAAATAAAAACCAAAAGAACAGCAGATGCTCTAAATCAGAGACAGAAATAAAAATTGCTGGAAAAGCTCAGCAGGTCTGGCAGTATCTGTGGAGCGAAATCAGAGTTAACATTTTGGGTTGAGTGACACTTCCTCAGAGAGGTTAGTGAAAGAGTGTAGTTTGTGAAATTATGAGGAAAGTAACAAGGAGTGTTTGATGAGAAAACTGCAGATTATTAAAATGGCTTAGGAAATCTAAGATCTCAGCAGGGATTAGTGATAGAAAAATACTTTATTGCTCCCCATACTGGAACTAGAAGAAGCAGCTAAGTCAAATGTACAGATTTTTTAGGGTATTTAAACAGGTTGGTTTAGTTAATTTTATTTTTGTTTCGTCCTTGTTTTTGTGTAATAAATTTCTGTTTTATTGGTAAAACCAAATTTTCAGACTCGAGTCCTTATATTTCAGTGAAAGGTCACCAAATTTAAAATTTAAAGAAATTGTCAAACCAAACTTTCATATTGGGATCTCCCTTTATCCAGTAGTATCATCAGCTGGGATCAAAACGATGAGCTGAATTTTTCCAGCCCCTGAACAACATGGACATTAGCAAGACAGTTGAGAAAATATGGAGAGTTCAGACAAATTAATTCTCAGCGTTGAGAAGAAATGACCAATTCTGCAACCAAAGTTTGAACAATTAGACAAGAATCTCACTAATGAACAGAGAGAGGCCTATTTGCAAGAATTTTCATGTCATTAGTCATAATTTCACCTCATCTATATGCAGTTTCCAATTCTCCCACTTGCTGGACAGAAACTTGGTTGCAACAGCTCCCGACATGAAAATCAGAGCAAGTATTTGGCAGCTACAGCTTGTCACTGGCTCCTCCTTGGACAGTAATCCTGACCATCGCAGGGTACGCTCCATGGTCAGTGACCACCTTTAACTCCCATCCAGGCAGATTGGCATCAGATGCATTGCAGCTCCCCCACCACATTCTATGGCACATCTCCAAGTCACTTAAAATACAACTATATACGTGCTTTGAGGTGAACCAGAACTTGTCATCATAATGCTGCTGCCAGGCCACTTTGCAAGCAGGGACAAACACCCAACTTATGAAATGGAACAGTGTGCAGCTAAGGACTCCTTGCTTGCTCTTAGTGTTCACTTAATTTGCACTTTCTTGGATGCTCTCAGCATCTCTTCCTTGCCTTGCCATTTTTTGTGTTTTGCTGTCTTGTTCAGAATTTACAGCCTTTATGGTTTAACACAGACACAAAGCAAGGCAACTTGTCATGGTTGTCAGCAGTGACCAGCTAAGAGTGCAGACATCATCTGTAAGGCACTGTGCTACGTCATTGATTTTCCTGCACCATGTGACAGCAGTGAATGCAGAAAACACACAGTGTATGCTTCAATTAAATGCCATGTCTAATGGGGAGGTGGTAGCATTGTGATAATGTCACTTGAACATGAACCCAGGAGCTCAGGCTAGAGTTCTGACAATGTGGGATTGAATCCCACCTTGGTAGGTGGCAACATTTGAATTAAAAAAACAAAAATGAGAATAAACAGCTAGTCTAATGGTGACATGTAACCACTGTCACTTGTCGTAAAAAAAACCTACCTGATTCCAGTGTGTTATGGGGAAAGAAACCGCTGTCCTTACTTAGCCTAGTTTACATGTGACTTCAGATTCCACACATGAATGAAACAAAAACCTAAGGGGAGTAGTCCTCTGTTAGTTGAACGGAGACTGGCACATTAAGTCAAGGCCATCATCCAACATCAATCCAGGGGCTTGGACTTGGTCTGCCTGGAACGTCCAGGGTGAAGGAATCCTAACTCTACAGTCCAGAGAGTGGGCCATGGTCAGTCTTGCAGGGCCAGTTCAGTCAGCCTGGGGATTTTCACTACATCAGTCAGGGTGTGGACACTCAGTCTAAGTCAGGGTGTGAGCCATAGGCAATGCAGGAGGCGTATTCACTGAAAGTCCAGGAGGAGTTATCGGGGTCACAATTTCATGGGGGCCATTGGGGAAGTCAATTGTGGGATTTGGAGGCAGAATGCTGGAATGCAGAGGGGACAACAATTGTGATGGGGCAACATAATAAAATGTAAAGTGGTAGAGTGTGGGAGGTCAAAAAGAGCAGTGGCTGGGAGTTGATGAATGGTTATGGTGATCAATAGTCACCATCAGACTGGCTGTAATGGATGCATGCTTCAGGGCATGATTTTGGTTGGTGTGGCTAAGCTGTATGTCTGGCGCTCAGAGAGTAAAGTGGGAAAGTGAACAGTGAAGTAAATGGGTTGGTGAGAACACGGGGAAGATCAAAGCTGATGAGGTTGGCAGCATTGGCAAGGAAGGAAGTAAAATGAAGGGTTGGGGGATAGATCACTGAGACTGTGAAGGTGAGTCTGTGACTCACTAAGTGAAGTCTGACCTGTGTTACCTTTCTCCCTCATCCAAATTGCAAGTGCGCATAGAAATGAAAATAGCTGCCACCACAGCCACAGTTGAAGGAGTGAGTCTTTTTTTCCACAAATGGAGGGCACTCCTTGTGTGATGGGAGGCCTTCCAAAGAGCAACACCATTAAACAGAAACCTGCACAATACAGATGAAAGGAGCTGGCACAGCTTTTAATGCTGTTGTAAGTGGGATAAAGGTGGTAAGGTGTCCCCTGTAACTGAGTAGGCAGAGTTGAAGACATTTAGGATTGGTAGTCTTGGAGATTGAAGGGGTGGTGAGATTGAGTAAGGGAACATGCTGCATGGATTAATGAGAATGGTAGACCATGAGAGATAATGGGAACTGCAGATGCTGGAGAATTCCAAGATAATAAAATGTGAGGCTGAATGAACACAGCAGGCCAAGCAGCATCTCAGGAGCACAAAAGCTGACGTTTCGGGCCTAGACCCTTCATCAGAGAGGGGGATGGGGAGAGGGAACTGGAATAAATAGGGAGAGAGGGGGAGGCGGACCGAAGATGGAGAGTAAAGAAGATAGGTGGAGAGAGTGTAGGTGGGGAGGTAGGGAGGGGATAGGTCGGTCCAGGGAAGACGGACAGGTCAAGGAGGTGGGATGAGGTTAGTAGGTAGCTGGGGGTGCGGCTTGGGGTGGGAGGAAGGGATGGGTGAGAGGAAGAACCGGTTAGGGAGGCAGAGGCAAGTTGGACTGGTTTTGGGATGCAGTGGGTGGGGGGGAAGAGCTGGGCTGGTTGTGTGGTGCAGTGGGGGGACTTCCCACCCACAGCCTCCAACCTCATTGTTCCCCAACCCCGCACGGCCCGTTTCTATCTCCTTCCCAAAATCCACAAACCTGCCTGCCCTGGTCGACCCATCGTCTCAGCCTGCTCCTGCCCCACCGAACTCATCTCCACCTATCTGGACTCCATTTTCTCCCCTTTGGTCCAGGAACTCCCCACCTACGCCCGTGACACCACCCACGCCCTCCACCTCCTCCAGGGCTTCCAATTCCCTGGCCCCCAACACCTCATATTCACCATGGACGTCCAGTCCCTGTACACCTGCATTCTGCATGGAGATGGCCTCAAGGCCCTCCGCTTCTTCCTATCCCGCAGGCCCGACCAGTCCCCCTCCACCGACACTCTCATCCGCCTAGCTGAACTCGTCCTCACACTCAACAACTTCTCTTTTGACTCCTCCCACTTCCTTCAGACTAAGGGGGTGGCAATGGGCACCCGCATGGGCCCCAGCTATGCCTGCCTCTTTGTAGGTTACGTGGAACAGTCCCTCTTCCACACCTACACAGGCCCCAAACCCCACCTCTTCCTCCGGTACATTGATGACTGTATCGGCGCCGCCTCTTGCTCCCCAGAGGAGCTCGAACAGTTCATCCACTTCACCAACACCTTCCACCCCAACCTTCAGTTCACCTGGGCCATCTCCAGCACATCCCTCACCTTCCTGGACCTCTCAGTCTCCATCTCAGGCAACCAGCTTGTAACTGATGCCCATTTCAAGCCCACCGACTCCCACAGCTACCTAGAATACACCTCCTCCCACCCACCCTCCTGCAAAAATTCCATCCCCTATTCCCAATTCCTCCGCCTCCGCCGCATCTGCTCCCACGATAAGACATTCCACTCCCGCACATCCCAGATGTCCAAGTTCTTTAAGGACCGCAACTTTCCCCCCACAGTGATCGAGAACGCCCTTGACCGCGTCTCCCGTATTTCCCGCAACACATCCCTCACACTCTGCCCCCGCCACAACCGCCCCAAGAGGATCCCCCTCGTTCTCACACACCACCCTACCAACTTCCGGATACAACGCATTATCCTCCGACACTTCCGCCATTTACAATCCGACCCCACCACCCAAGACATTTTTCCATCCCCTCCCCTGTCAGCTTTCCGGAGAGACCACTCTCTCCGTGACTCCCTTGTTCGCTCCACACTGCCCTCCAACCCCACCACACCCGGCACCTTCCCCTGCAACCGCAGGAAATGCTACACTTGCCCCCACACCTCCTCCCACACCCCTATCCCAGGCCCCAAGATGACATTCCACATTAAGCAGAGGTTCACCTGCAGATCTGCCAATGTGGTATACTGCATCCACTGCACCCGGTGTGGCTACCTCTACACTGGGGAAACCAAGCGGAGGCTTGGGGACCGCTTTGCAGAACACCTCTGCTCAGTTCGCAACAAACAACTGCACCTCCCAGTCGCAAATCATTTCCACTCCCCCTCCCATTCTCTAGATGACATGTCCATCATGGGCCTCCTGCAGTGCCACAATGATGCCACCCGAAGGTTGCAGGAACAGCAACTCATATTCCGCCTGGGAACCCTGCAGCCATATGGTATCAATGTGGACTTCACCAGTTTCAAAATCTCCCCTTCCCCTACTGCATCCCTAAACCAGCCCAGTTCGTCCCCTCCCCCCACTGCACCACACAACCAGCCCAGCTCTTCCCCCCACCCACTGCATCCCAAAACCAGTCCAACCTGCCTCTGCCTCCCTAACCGGTTCTTCCTCTCACCCATCCCTTCCTCCCACCCCAAGCCGCACCCCCAGCTACCTACTAACCTCATCCCACCTCCTTGACCTGTCCGTCTTCCCTGGACCGACCTATCCCCTCCCTACCTCCCCACCTACACTCTCTCCACCTATCTTCTTTACTCTCCATCTTCGGTCCGCCTCCCCCTCTCTCCCTATTTATTCCAGTTCCCTCTCCCCATCCCCCTCTCTGATGAAGGGTCTAGGCCCGAAACGTCAGCTTTTGTGCTCCTGAGATGCTGCTTGGCCTGCTGTGTTCATCCAGCCTCACATTTTATTATCATGGTAGACCATGAGTCTTGGTGGGGGGTGGGTGCAGTAGCAGAGATAGTGTAAATGTGAACTAACAGAGAGAACCTGATGGTACTCAGCCTCATGGAGCAAAGGATGTCATTTACCTTCTTCCTTCATGTTTCTCTAGGCCATCAATGCCTCACTGACCCAAGCTGGCAGGTTTAGTGCCATGGTCTCCTTTGGTAGTGCAGAAGCAAAAGCTCAGTTCCCCTCTGCACTACTCCATCCATCAGGACCTCCAGGTCCCTGTCAGCAAAATGGAGCTGAGTAAGGGGAGTAACTAGCATCTACCAGTCAACTCTGGAACAATGCTTTGCACACAGGAAATGAGAAGTTTCTGATTGACAGCATTGGACTGGGGACACAGCTGCAGTTTAAATACGGCACTGGCATTGGGAACCGAGAGTTCTCTGCAGTGGTGGGCACTTCTCCCACCGGTAGGCGTGAGTGGGTGGGTGGTTGTTGAAATATGGTGCACAAATAATGTGGTAAACTGTGGAGAATTGTGTGAGATTATAGTTTAGAATTCACAGTGAAACCCACCATGAAACTGCCCAGTTACCTGAATTTAGGTAAAATACAGTCCGATTACCATGTCAGCTTATTGTTTGAATAGTCTGGTGTACAGCTGCCTTAGTTTTGAACCAGTTTCCAGATGTTAGTGAGAATGATTTTATGTAGTTGACAAGGCTGTGTTTTTGTACTTTCCTATACTTTGATTTATTGCGGTGGTCAGTGTTGTTTTGTATGGTTTGATTTTTCCATAGCAACAGAGGCCACTGAGCAGCTTCTTGGACAGTTCAGATAACAGCTCAAGTCAAGTGCATTGCTATGAGTCTGGAGTCATATATAAGTCGGGGACAGTGCAGGGAAGTGGAGTTGAAATGCCCATCAGCCATGATTTATATGGCGGAGTGGACTTGATGGGCCGAATGGCCTTACTTCCTGTCTTATGGTCTTAAGCCAGACAAGATAAATAGGCAGATTTCCTTCCCTAAAAAGGATATTAGCAAATCAGATGGGTCTTAAACAACTGAATAGCTTTCATAGATCTCTTACTAACAATAGCTTTTTAATTCTAGATTTGTTTAATTAAATGTAAAATCTAGCATTTGAACTCATGTCTGGAAAGCATTAGTTCAGACATTTAGACTGTTTGTCCCAATGTAAACATCATGCCAACATTCCCAACAATAGAAACATTATCTGTTCCTTTTACCACGTTGATGATGCAATTCCAAATTACTATGAAAAGTCATCTCTCAGCTTGAGACACATTTACTGCTGCATGACAAATTAAACTCATATAGATCTCTCCTATCCATTTTCAAAGTGAGCATTAATTTAATCTATATTCAATAAGTGAAACTCTTGTCATACTACTACTGTAAATGGAATTTGCACAAAGGAACATTATAAAAATAATCCTATTTGATGTATATATGATGAACATTCAATACTCAAACTCTGGGGTACTGTCAACAGTACAGCAATAATTTTAATTAAAACTTTTTGGCATAACCTGACTGAATACCTGTTGAAACCAAATGGATAACTTCCCTGACAACGCCCCACACTGATCATGCAAATGCCAATTTTAAGCTGATTTTCTCCCTGAAGTCACTGACATGCTTCTTTACATATGCAGAATGGATTCTGATCATGTGACAGGCACTAACTACAATTTTAGCTTTGGCTTGAGTAGAGGAACTGTGGTAGCATCCCTGCAAGTAAAGTGGGTCCAGGACCAATAGATTGTTGAGTTCCTGAAGATTGAATTCGATGTCAAATTTTAAAACAGGGCCTTTTCTTGTGGGGAACTTATGGGAATGTAGGAACATAGGAGACATATGTGATTTTGTGAACAATTTTTGCTTTTTCCACACAGGGCTCAGATTCTCAGTGTGTTCAGTACTTGAAGAGCTTGGGTGTGTAGGTTGGGCATGTTTGAACACCCTAAGAAAACCCTAATTTATTACAAGTTGTCATTGATACCGAAAAGAAATATGCTCCAATTTAAACATTATCCTTTACGTACCTATTAGGTCTCTAAACAAACATGAAACAATGAAAGAATTTTCTATTGTTATAACTTTTTCAGAGAGTCAATCATTCTTTGAGATGAAGCCTTGAAGCTTTTGAAATTCAGCCAGGAATTCATGATGGTGACAGCTATCACAAAAGCTTCCAGCTGCATGGCCTGAAATTTATGGAACGGAATGGTTTATGATTTCCATTTAAAAAGCAGATTGCCTGTCAATCAACACAGCAGAACAAAAGGTAGAGATACTTTTCAACATTGAAAAACAAGGATATTTTTTGAATAGACCAAGCTATTAGATTTAAATCACCACACAAAACATGACAGCAGAGGCTGACAGGATAATGTTTTAATGCATTAAACAATACTTTCAAAAAAGAGATGAGTATTGTAATGACTGCTAAGAATTATGCAATACTGGTCAATGTATGGATTAGTTTATCTTTACAATATAGATCCTAATGATGAGTTGCTGCTTTAAAAACATATCTGTGATGGGTTGCAAGATCTAACAGTCACATTTGAAGGTGCCAAGGCAATTTGCACTAAACGCAGAATATTTCCAACCCCTTAGCAGGCTTTTCGTGATGGCCACAACTGCACAACAAGATTTTTTTTTAGGGCTTCCAAAACCCCACAGTAGCACAAAAAATGGTAAATGTGAAGAAGAACAATTTTCCCAGTGAACCTTATAATAGCAACCCAATGTCAGAGGAATTAGTGCGTATTACACACCAGGCCTTCCCATCCTTGAAAAGGCAACACAAAAATGGCAAGGAAGACAAAGGAAATTTGTTTTTACTCTGAACAAAAAAAACTGAGTGCAGCATTTTGCATCACAATTGCAAGCTTCAGGATAAAATCAGAACTCTAAGTCTTACATTCCACCACATTCCCATCACCCATCTGAATTGCACCCAGTTTATTCCAATCAAACCTTCAAATTTTGGGCTCCTAGTTCTCTATAGCGGTAGTGAAACATTATTGAAACATTTCAAATGCATTACTAATGGAAAAGGTTTCAAAAAAAAACTCTTTGTAGCTATATACATCACAAAAAACACAGTTTTCATCCATATTTTGTCACTAAGATGTTAAAATAAAAGTATAATATAATTCTCATTTAAATTTCCTTCAAAAGAGAATTGTTAAATGATGCATTGTAAAAGTTTTGTGGACTGTATTAAATCAAGATGGTATGTGCGCAATACGTCATGTTTTGTTTAATATGCCTTTCTCATTTTTTATAGAAAAAGTAAATAATAATTTTTTTTAAAATCTGGGACTAGGCTCTTAACAGCCTGAATCAAATGAGAAGGCAATCAACCACGTTCAGGGGAACCAAGGGCAAAAGAACAGAGCTCTACTTTGGTGAGTTGAAAAAGGAGGCAGGGAGCAATTGAAATCATCATGGGTTACTGATCTCCCATCAAACCTCTCACCAAACACATCCAAGCTCTATCAATGTCAAGAAATGAACACAACCATTTATTTATAGTGAGTCTGAAAAGCTAATAACAGCTCTATTTCCTCCCTTCATAATGAAATGTCTGAATAATTGTAAAGTGTAATATAAATTCCATTTCAAACTCTGAACAGTTCACACCATTTTCACAGAGCCTGAGTGTAGTAATGATTTTAATATCTACACATGGCTTCACATGACCTTAACTGGTCTGTGGGTAGATTTGAAAATGTATTGATCACATAACATGCTCATGTCAACTACATTGAAACGAAGAATAGAAATAGGTCAGAGCACATTTAACCTTATGAGTACTGAATGCTATTTCCTCTGTTCAAATAAGGAAAATGCATTCAAACACACAATAGAGAAACAAAGAATTTTGGGCCTTTATTGGGATGCAAACATTGTAAAGTTGAATTTCAAATACAATAATGGTCTGAACATTTCATAATGCAAAGCATTCTTTACAGCTTGTGTGTGGAAGTACAAGTGCTTGAATAGTTAAAGTGTGTTTGCAATCAATAAATAGCCACCTTTGTTTAAAAAGGTTAATAATTGTTTGAGAAATGCCATGGCCAATCTTCTAAAACATTGTTGTAGGCTGTTTAAGAGATCTCAAGAGCCAAAGAATAAAACGTTACACTGCATTTTTTTGTTTGTGCTGCAAGGTGATTGCACCCAATGGTTAGGAAAGAAAAGGTTCCAATTATGAAGTCAGAAAATAGAATGTCCCCTTCATTTTAGATCTGCCCTTCTGTTTGCAGAGAGATTTTAAGTTCAATCCAATCACTATTACAAGGTAACATTTAATTTCAACCCACAGCAGTAGAGAGAAGATGTCAGATGCATCATTTATCCCCATTCTGCTTTTTCCCTCTTTGCATGGTCACTTCAATATGCTCACACCCAGAACCACAACCATAAGTCCTTGAATCAGTTTTCCTCAATGGTTTGCTCCTTAGTTCCCCATTACATTTGTAAAACAATTGTCCAGAAGTAGGCAATTCTGTCCTTCAGGCCTGACTGTGAAATCAATTAGATTTTTACTAATATGCACCTCAACTACTTACCTGCTTTTGGTCTGTTTCTCATGAAATCTTAGTAACAAATATCTGTCTTTTTCCATCCTGAAAGCTCCAGTTAAACTAGCAACCATGAGCTTTGTTGAGAAAGGTGACTCCACAAGTCTACTGCCTTTTCTTAAAAAATAATTGTGTGGTACGTTGCCAGTGAGTGCATAAGCAAGTTATGTAGCAAGGGGTAACCATAATCTCTAGTGTACCTTTTCCATTAAATGTAGCAAGATAGAAATCCCAATTAGAACCTCTGCCATGATAATACACTTGAATCTGTGCCACCATGTCAATTTCCTCACCATGGCACAGAGAGATTAATTTTTTGACCAACACTTCTATCATTGAGATGAATACAACTACCCCATAAATTGACGCAGATTTTTGTTTATCTCAAAACCATTCTAGCTGAAGGATTGATCTACTAAGTCATGTTGGAAAGCAATTTTATGTAGTTAGCAGGACAAAATGGGTCAATTTTGCAGGCAGTAGTGAAACAAGGGCACTGGCTGTTTCCCACAATCATCTAGCATTATCCATGACTCATTTTCCCCAAGCAAGTTAAATCTGCTTTCGGATCAAATGGACGTCTCAGCATGCAGCAGCAGTGATGTCCGAAAGTAAGCAAAAAACCAATCACTTTGATGTATTCATGTACAACAAATCAGCAATTTAAAAGCACTTAAATACTTCACACTTATTTTGTATTTTCAAATGGCGAAATAAGTTATCAGGATTGAAATAAGATAAATGCTAAAATAAAAATAAACTTTTGTAAAACAAATTATGGATCTTTTCATTTTTATGGTGAAATTTGCCATTCTACAAATATAAAATGTTCAAGGCCAGTGATGGAGTTCAGGAGTAACTGTGAACTAGTCGGAAAGACTAGAACCTAAGTGCACAGCCTCAGAGCGAAGGGTTGACACTTTAGAACTGAGAAGAGGAGGAATTTATTCAGCCAGAGGGTAGTGAATCTGTGGAAGCTATTGCGGCAGAAGGCTATGTAGGCCAAGTCATCAAGTGCATTTATGATAGTTAAGCACTTGATAAGCAAAGAGATCAAAGGCTGTGGAGAATAGGTAGGAAAATGGAGTTGAAAAACATATCAGCCATGTGCAAATTGTGGATGAGACTTGATGGGCTAAATGGCCTAATTCTGCTCCTGCATCTCATGGGCTTATGCAGCTCATACACTGTTAAAAATCCAGTTACACCTCATTCAATTAACTGCATTACTTCACAGTCTTTAGTGAGACTCATACTGAGTGGAAGCTCTCATCAATTCATGATTGTAAGAGAGATGGCAGCCTTTAGGAATTTTTGGAGGAACGCAGACACTGACTGCAGCTTCTGGATTTTCATACTACCCTGCGTCAGTCTAAATCTCTGACCTTACAGTCAGTTTCAGTAGAGGAATGAGGCCGAGTAACTGACCATTTCACTGTCAATAACACTGCAAAATCCAGGCCAATGCGATGTCTGTAACATCCGAGAATATCCAGATAAAGTGAACTATACAGTTAATCCCGTCTGCAAAATTGTCTCCTGTGGAAAGAGACATCAAAAAATCTACAATTGTTCCAAAGGAGCTATTCCACTAGAATGGCTACAATTTAATCTATCACTCATTTCTGGTGATAATACAACCTTGTAGAAGCAGGCAGATTCAAAATCAGAATATTTAGAGAGGTGACCAAAGAAAGTCCTTTCATTCTTAGGATCAGACATTGCTATCAAGGCCTATTGCCAACCTCAAATAGCTCTCAGAACGTGTTAATGTGCCTTCGTCTTGAGCTGATCAGCTTTCTAAGCCACTTTAGAGTGGCAATCCTGTTGGCATTTGACTGGAGTATATCTAAGTCAGCTTGAGTACCTTTCCTTAAAGGATATTTGTCAACCTGTTGGGTTTTGACATTGTGACAGTTTTATTACTACCTTTTTTTTAGATAATACAGCTTTTTATTTCTAGATATTTTCTAAAAATGAATTCAACTCTTATACCCATGAAATAAAGCATTGAGTGTGAAGGAGAATTTTAAAGTTACAGAGGGAAATTCACGTAAGGAGAAAATTGCGGAGCATCGGCCCTGGGCAGTGCAAGTGACGTTGCCTGTGTCAGGATAAACGAGGGGAGCCATATGCAAATGGCTGAAGCCTGATAAATACGGAATTCATGCAGAAAGGCCTGTAGTGTTAAAGCAGGCAACAGGAGAAAAAGAGGAGCCTGACAGGGATTTACCCACCACATGGTGAATTTTAATTAAAGGTCAGTGGGGAAGCAGATCCAAAATAGGTCAGTGGAGCACTAGCGAAGTGGCCTTGTTACGGGATAGAATATAGACAGCAGAGATTTGATAAGTGATAATGGGAACTGCAGATGCTGGAGAATCCAAGATAACAAAGTGCGGAGCTGGATGAACACAGCAGGCCAAGCAGCATCTCAGGAGCACAAAAGCTGACGTTTCGGGCCTAGACCCTTCATCAGAGAGGGGGATGGGGAGAGGGAACTGGAATAAATAGGGAGAGAGGGGGAGGCGGACTGAAGATGCAGAGAAAAGAAAATAAGTGGAGAGGAGAGTATAGGTGGGGAGGTAGGGAGGGGATAGGTCAGTCCAGGGAAGACGGACAGGTCAAGGAGGTGGGATGAGGTGGTAAGTAGGAAATGGAGGTGCGGCTTGAGGTGGGAGTAAGGGATGGGTGAGAGGAAGAACAGGTTAGGGAGGCAGAGACAGGCTGGGCTGGTTGTGTGGTGCAGTGGGGGGAGGGGACGAACTGGGCTGGTTTTGGGATGCAGTGGGGGGAGGGGAGATTTTGAGGCTTGTGAAGTCCACATTGACACCATTGGGCTACTTCAAGCGGAACATGAGTTGCTGTTCTTGTAACCTTCGGGTGGTATCATTATGGCACTGCAGGAGGCCCATGATGGACATGTCGTCTGAGGAATGGGAGGGGGAGTTAAAATGGTTCGCAACTGGGAGGTGCAGTTGTTTGTTGCGAACCGAGCGGAGGTGTTCTGCAAAGCGGCCCCCAAGCCTTCGCTTGGTTTCCCCAACGTAGAGGAAGCCACATGGGGTACAATGGATACAATATACCACATTGGCAGATGTGCAGGTGAACATCTCCTTGATATGGAAGGTCATCTTGGGGCCTGTAATGGGGTGAGGGAGGACGTGTGGGGGCAAGTGTAGCACTTCCTGCGGTTGCAGGGGAAGGTGCCGGGTGTGGTGGGGTTGGAGGGGAGTGTGGAACGGACAAGGGACTCACGGAGAGAGTGGTCTCTCTGGAAAGCAGACAAGGGTGGGGATGGAAAAATTGCTTGTGTGGTGGGGTCAGATTGTAGATGGCGGAAGTGTCAGAGGACGATACGTTGTATCCGGAGGTTGGTGGGGTGGTATGTGAGAATGAGGGGGATCCTCTGGGGGCGGTTGTGGTGGGGGCGAGGTGTGAGGGATGTGTTGCGGGAAATGCGGGAGATGCGGTCAAGGGCGTTCTCGACCACTGTGGGGGCAAAGTTGCAGTCCTTGAAGAACGTGGACATCTGGGATGTGCGGGAGTAGAATGCCTCATCCTGGGAACAGATGCAGCGGAGGCAAAGGAATTGGGAATAGGGGATGGAATTGTTGCAGGAGGGTGGGTGGGAGGAGGTGTATTCTGGGTAGCTGTGGGAGTCAGTGGGCTTGAAATGGACATCAGTTTCTAGCTGGTTAACTGAGATGGAGACTGAGAGTTCCAGGAAGGTGAGGGATGTGTTGGAAATGGCCCAGGTGAACTTGAGGTTGGGGTGGAAGGTGTTGGTGAAGTGGATGAACTGTTCGAGCTCCTCTGGGGAGCAAGAGGCGGCGCCGATACAGTCATCAATGTAACGGAGGAAGAGGTGGGGTTTGGGGCCTATGTAGGTGCAGAAGAGGGACTGTTCCACGTAACCTACAAAGAGGCAGGCATAGCTTGGGCCCATGCGGGTGCCCATGGCCACCCACTTAGTCTGTAGGAAGTGGGAGGAATTGAAAGAGAAGTTGTTGAGGGGGAGGACGAGTTCGGATAGGCGGATGAGGGTGTCGGTGGAGGGGGATTGGTCGGGCCTGCGGGACAGCAAGAAGCGGAGGGCCTTCCATATCAAGCAAATATTCACCTGCACATGTGCCAATGTGCTATACTGTATCCATTGTACCCGGTGTGGCTTCGTCTACATTGGGGAAACCAAGCGGAGGCTTGGGGACCGCTTTGCAGAACACCTCCGCTCAGTTCGCAACAAACAACTGCACCTCCCAGTCGCAAACCATTTCCACTCCCCCTCCCATTCTCTAGATGACATGTCCATCATGGGCCTCCTGCAGTGCCACAATGATGCCACCCGAAGGTTGCAGGAACAGCAACTCATATTCCGCTTGGGAACCCTGCAGCCCAATGTCATCAATGTGGACTTCACAAGCCTCAAAATCTCCCCTTCCCCCTCTGCATCACAAAATCAGCCCAGTTCTTCCCCTCCCTCCCACTGCACCACACAACCAGCCCAGCCTGTCCCCGCCTCCCTAACCTGTTCTTCCTCTCACCCATCCCTTACTCCCACCTCAAGCCACACCTCCATTTCCTACCTACTAACCTCATCCCACCTCCTTGACCTGTCCATCTTTCCTGGACTGACCTATCCCATCCCTACCTCCCCACCTGTACTCTCCTCTCCACCTATCCTCTTTTCTCTCCATCTTCGGTCCGCCTCCCCCTCTCCCCCTATTTATTCCAGAACTCTCACCCCATCCCCCTCTCTGATGAAGGGTCTAGGCCCGAAACGTCAGCTTTTGTGCTCCTGAGATGCTGCTTGGCCTGCTGTGTTCATCCAGCTCCACACTTTGTTATCAGAGATTTGATAAATTCAATTTTACAGAGCAGAGGATGAAATACTATTGAAATAGCAAAGTCTGGAGATAATAAATGTAAGGATGTCAATGGCAGATGGGTTAAAAATCGAGAAAGAGGTGGATATTGACAGAGCAGGAGGAATTTGGCAACGTGTGTTGGACAGGATGTGAAGTCAAAAATCATTTCAGCGTCAATTAGAAGTTTGACGTTGCTATAACAGTCTGATTGAGACTAAGACAATGACCAGAGAGGATGGAAAGGAATCTAGGGTGCAGAGTTTATGGTGGGATCAAAAACAATGTTTTCAGTCTCCCTAATTTTTTAACTAAAAGGGAGTTGTGGCTTATGCAGGGCTTAATATTGAATAAGTAATTTGAAATCATATCATGAGGGGTCACAGATATGAAACTTTTGCCTAGATGTCCCACTACTCTGCCAACAGGGGGACTTAAGGATGGAGAGGGAGGAGGCACTTTCAAAATCCAGCACATGGCCTGTCCACTAGCTATTCTGCAGCAGCTCCGAACGTATACATGTTACACTAGGTGTCGCACCCACCTTTGCAAATACATTTTTTTTTCTTTATTCATTCACGGGATGAGGGTTTTGCTGGCTAGGCAGCATTTAAGTCAGCCAAATTGCTGTGGTTCTGGAGTCACATGTAGCCCAGGCCAGATAAGGATGGCAGTTTCCTTCTCTGAAGGACATTCGTGAATCAGATAGGACTTTCCCCCAACAGTTGGCAATGGATTCACAATCATCATTAGATTCTTATTTCCAAATATTTATTGAATTCAAATTCCACCAATTGGCATGGCAGGATTCGAAAACAGGTCCCAAGAACTTTATGTGAGCCTCACGATTAACAGCCTAGCCATAGTACCACTCGGCTACTGCCTCCCCTACTGAGCTCGTTAATACTCAGTTCCGCATCCTGTCCCTCACCACAGTTTGATCTGCAATGGGAAAGCCGACTCATCAATCAGGTAATAAAATGTGAGGCTGGATGAACACAGCAGGCCAAGCAGCATCTCAGGAGCACAAAAGCTGACGTTTCGGGCCTAGACCCTTCATCAGAGAGGGGGATGGGGGGAGGGAACTGGAATAAATAGGGAGAGAGGGGGAGGCGGACCGAAGATGGAGAGTAAAGAAGATAGGTGGAGAGGGTGTAGGTGGGGAGGTAGGGAGGGGATAGGTCAGTCCAGGGAAGACGGACAGGCCAAGGAGGTGGGATGAGGTTAGTAGGTAGCTGGGGGTGCGGCTAGTTCCCATTATCTCATCAATCAGGTAGCCTGGTTCCTTGAGCCACATGGACGGGTGTCAGACAAGAGGTGGGTGGAAGAGCCTTGTCTGTGGATTCCCCAGTGTCTATCAAGAAGCAGCTACATTTCCCAAGGGTGGCAAGGTGGCTCAGCGGTTAGCACTGCTGACTCAGCACCACAAATCCTGGTTCAGTTCCACCCTCGGGCATCTGTCTGTGTGGAGTTTGCACATTCTCCCTGTGTCTCTGTGGGTTTCCTCTGGGTGCTCCGGTTTCCTCCAAAGATGTGCAGGTTAGCTGGATTGGTCATGCTAAATTATCCATAGCGTCCAGGGATGTGTAAGTTAGGTGGATTAGTTACAGGGAAAGGGTAGGGGGGTGGCTCTGGATGGGATGCCCTTCAGAGGATTGGTGTGGACTTGTTGGGCTGATTGACCTGTTTCCACACCATACTTCTCACGTTAGCCACTCAAATCCAGTCTACCACTGTGCTCAGTCTCACCAGGGCCTGCAGGCCTGACCCAATAAAATCCTGCCCAGCTCCATCTTAGCCCAGTGATACAGTCCCATTGGGAATTTCAAGTAGCCCAAGGAATTGTCACAACTACTGAGACTGCAAAGCCTCAAGCCAGCCAATTGGCCAGAAGCTCTTTGAACTAGAAGTTCCTGTGCTGCAGAAATCCTATCTCCAGTCTCTTAACAGCCATAATTGATGCATGTCTATGGTTAATCCCAAAGGCAGGCTCCCACCGATTTGAAAGGTCGAATTGGGAGGTGGAGTAGGACTGGTGTGTCTACAGCATCCAGTAAAGTCCCAGCCCATTTGCTCTTTCCACACATGGCTGAATATTTCCAACACTTGTTGTTTTTATTTGAGTCCGCAGAAGGGCCGAAAGTGGTGGGGGAGAGATTGAGTAAATTCAATCTGTGTACACAAGGAAGCTCACTCCATGACAAAGCACGTACTGGGGCAGTGTGGTGGTTCAATGGTTAGCACTGCTGTTTCACAGCACCAGGGAACTGGGTTCAATTCCAGCCTCAGGCCACTGTCTGTGTGGAGTTTGCACATGAACAAAGAACAAAGAAAATTACAACACTGGAACAGGCTCTTCAGCTCTCCAAGCCTGCACTGATCCAGATCTTTGATTGAAACCTGTCACCTATTTTCCAAGGATCTGTATCCCTATGCTCCCTGCCCATTCATATATCTGTCTGGGTACATTTTAAATGACATTATCTACCACCTCCGCTGGCAAAGCATTCGAGGCACCCACCACCCTCTGAGTAAAGAACTTTTCATGCATGTCTCCCTTAAACTTTTCCCCTCTCATCGTGAAATCATGACCCCTAGTAATTGAGTCTCTCACTCTGGGAAAAAGCTTCTTGCTATCCACCCTGTCTATATCTCTCATGATTTTGTAGACCTCAATCAGGTACCTCCCCCCCCCCAACCTCTGTCTTTCTAATGTAAATAATCCTAATCTACTCAACCTCTCTTCATAGCTAGTGTCCACTATACCAGGCAACATCCTGGTGAACCTCCTCTGCACCCTCTCCAAAGCATCCACATCCTTTTGATAACATGGTGAGCAGAGCTGCACATAGTATTCCAAATGTGGTCAAACCAAAGTCCTATACAACTATAACATGACCTGCCAACTCTTGTACTCAAATACCCCGTCTGACGAATGAAAGCATGCCATATGACTTCTTGACCACTCTCTCAACCTCCGTTGCCACCTTCAGGGTACAATGGACCTGAACACCCAGCTCTCTCTCTGTCTCAATTTTCCCCGGGGCTTTTCCATTTCTCATATAGTTCACTCTTGAATTCTCCCCGTGTCTGCACGGGCTTCCTCCCACAGACCAAAGATGCGCAGGTAGGTGGATTGGCCGTGCTAAGTTGCCCGTAGTGTTTAGGGATATGTAGATTAGGTGGGTTATGGGGGGGTTGTCCTATTGGGATGCTTTAAGGGTCAATGTGGACTTGTTGGGCCTGTTTCTACACTGTAGGGTTTCTGTAATCTTTTATCTATGACCTATGATCACACATGTTAAAGTGTGAATGAATACTGGAACCCAGCCAAAATTCTTTCTCTTATTTGTTCCCATAACCTAAGGGAAAAATAGGTTCAGGAAGGATGATGGCCTCATGGTATTACTGCTAGACTATTAATTCAGTAAGACAGCTAATGTTCTGTCATCCTTACCTGGTCTGGCCGACATGTGACTTCATACTCTCTGAAATAGCTTAGCAAGCCATTTAGTTGACTCAATCGCTACAAAATCTCAGCAAAGAAATAAAACCGGATGGACCATCTGACATTCACCTAGGCACTGGAAACAACAATGGCAGAAACAGTCCTGTTGACCCTGCAAAGTCCTCCTTGCTAATACATGGGGGGCAGTGCCAAATTAGGACAGCTGACTCACAGACTAGTCAAGCAACAGCCTGACATTGTCAGTAAGGCATGGATTCTGTGAGTATAACTATATCTCAGCCACCACCATCAACATCCCTGGATATGTCCCCCTACAGGACAGACCCAGCACAGCTGGCAGCACAGTGGTATACAGGTGGGAGGGTGTTGCCCTGGGAATCCTCAATATTGACTCTGGATCCCATAGAGTCTCATGGCTTCAGGTTAAACATGGGCAAGGAGACCTCCTGCTGATTACCACATACTGTCATCTCTTGGCTGATGAATCAGTACTCCTCCATGTTGATCACCACTTGAAGGAAGCACTAAGGATGTCCAGGACTCAACATGTACTCTGGGTGGAGGATTTCAATGTCCACCACCAAAGTGGTTTTGCAGCAATACTACTGTTTGAGTAGGTCAAGTTCTAAAGGACATAGCTGCTAGACTGGGTCTCCAGCAGGTGGTGAGGGAACCAACAAGAGGGAAAAATATACTTTGCCTCATCTTTAATAATCTGCGAGTTGCAGATGTATCCATCCATGATAGTATCAGTAAGAGTGACCACCATGCCAACTTTGTGGAGATCAAATTCCACCTTCACACTGAGAGTACCCTCCATCATATTGTGTGACACCATCACCATGCTAAATGGGACAGACTTCAAACAGATGCAGCAACTCAAGACTGGGCACCTAAGATGCACCGTAGGCCATCAACGGCTGCTGAACTGTACTTCAGCACAATTTGCTACCTCGTGGCCTGGCTTATCCCCAACATAGCCAATACGTCAAGCCAGAGGATCAAATCTAGTTCAATAGACAGTGCAGGACAGTGTGCCAGGGAGCAGCACCAAGCATACCTAAAAATAAGGTGTCAATCTGGTGAAGCTACCAAAAAGAATACTTGCACTCAAACAGACTAAGCTGCAAATGATAGATAAAGCTAAGCAATCCCACAACAAACAGATCAGATCTAAGCTCTGCAGTCATGCCATATCTAGTTGGTAACAGTGGCGGACAATTAAACAACTCATTGAAGGAGTAGGCAGTTTAAAAAAATCCCATTCTCAGTGTTGGAAGAGCCAACATAACAGTGAAGCATTCACATCAATCTTCAGCCAGAAGTGCCAAATAGATGATCCACCTCGGCCTCCTCCAAAAGGACCCCAGAATTATAGATACTAGTCTTCAGCTAACTCCATTCAGTCCATGTGATATAATGAAACAGTTGGGAGCACTGGATTCTGCAAAAGCTATGGTCCCTGACAATATGCAAGATGCAAGACACAATCCAGGTTGAAGCAGCCTACTTGAATGGCACCACCTCCACAAATATCGATTCTCTCCAACTCAGGCACTCAGTAGCGCGTACCCTATTCACCAAAGATCCTTAGACAGCACTTTTCAAACCCATGACCAATTCCTTCTAGAAGGGCAAGGGCAGCAGATACATGGGAACACTACCACCTGCAAGTTCTCCTCCAAGCCACTCATCATTCTGACTTGGAAATATATCACCGTTCCTTCGCTGTTGCTGTGTCAAAATCCTGGAATTCCCTCTCTAACAGCATTGTGAGTCTGCCAGTAGCATGTGGACTGCAGCAGTTCAGGAAGGCAGCTCACCAACACTTTATCAAAGACAACCAGCGATGGGCAATAACTGCTGGCCTGCCAACACTGCCCACATCCTACAAGTGAATAAAAAAAATTCATTCCTTCAACGTAGGTCAAATATGCTCTACAGTAGATTATAAGAAGCCTGATCTGAGGCACCTGTCCTATTGCACAACCTCTTTCAATACTATGTCCAAGGTGTCTTCATCAAATGGAGAATTCTTGATTCCCTTTTCCTCTTCACCCACAGTAATACAAACTTGCATACTCTTTACTGCTACAAGATATATGCCATCTTTTTAAATGTAAAGAGGAGCACTTCAAAAGCTCCTGCTTTAGTTGACATTCTACCCCTAAGCAATTGCTGTGTTGCCTGCACTTGTAGACATATGCAGCAAGCATGTTAAGATGAAATAGTCTCTTCTCTTTTGACTCATTTGTAAGAGTTAGTTCTGTTATCTCAGCAGTTTATATTTAAGAAGTGCAAAATTAGTCCTTACAATCATTTAATTACAGACGCACACATTCTTCCACAAACTCCTGCATTGAAGATATGCAAGTATAGCATACTTAAAAAAGAATTCATCTTGATGTTGTTAGTGCCGACTTGGGGTAGTAATTAATCAGTTCCTCATGCAAAGAAGGAAATAAACTACTAAGCAGCTGTGAATAATTAATAAAGCTCAGCTTGCCCACTCCGTCACTTAAAGAGCATGTGCTATATTCATTACCAAATGTAGTTTAACCCCCTATTCACCCACTTGACACCTTCCTGGCATTTCTTGGGATTTTTCATAGTCTTGTTTATTTTTACGTGCCTTCTCATGTTTGTTATTTGAAAGTCATTCTTCAAAGCATCTTTGTCAGTCTCTTGGTGGCAGGATTGAAAAGTCAGCATGGCAAGGCAACATCTTCTGTATGCAGTAAAATATTAAATACATTCTTAAGAATGGGTTTTCAATTTAGTTGTGGAGACTAAGCAGAGGAAAGCAACCCCCATTCTTTCAATTCAGATTTTACCAGTGCCTATCAAGCAGACAAACTAATCAGCTTGATGAACTCCCCAAACATCCATAAACATTTACTTCTTTCACCAACAGTGTACAGTGGCAACAGTGTGCACTATCACCAAGATTCACTGCAGCAAACTGCTAAGGCTTTATTCAGACTATCTTTTAAAACTTTGCAACCTCAATCTCCTGGAAGAAAAGTGACAACTGGTACACAGGAACGGCCCTACCTTTAAGTTTTCCCCAAGTCGCACACCATCTTGACTTGGAAATATCTCAGTGTCTTCATTATGCTATAACCAGAAGAAGAAGAAGAAAGATAAATCAGCTCGTCCCTTTTTGCCCAGTCCCAGATTTATTGTTTCTTGTTTTTAGACACATGGCTATACCTATCCCCAATTTAAATATTAGTAACCATTTTTGTTTATATATCAAGTAGTTAAGTAGGTGATTGGGGTTAAATGATTAATTAATTGAGTGGGTAGATATAAAGAGGGAACAGCTGGGATTGGTGCGTAGAAGGAGCCTCAAGATTGAGGTAGTTAATAAAAATAAAAATTTATGCAAAAAGAAAGGAGTCTTCATTTCTTTTTTAGTGACTGGCTTGGATCCAGTTGATTTTTTTTTAAACCAGAAGCAATAAGGAGCCAATTACAAGGTTTTCTTGAGTGAAATAAGAGCAATTTTATTACTTGCTAACACTGAGAAAAATAATAAGATGCAGTGTCATATATGTAGGCCTGTGAAATACTGTGAGCCCTCACACACAAAAATATATGCACTACGATAATGTTAGAAGGAGATAGTACAAATAAAGGCATAGAAATATGCTATTTAATGTCTGTGTGAATTCCATGACATGTATGGTTTTGTCCAGGGACTACGATTATTTATTCGGTGTCTTGGAACATCATTTGCTGTGAATATTTGTAGTTATCCTTTGAGTTCTTAGTATCCTGATGTTTCTTTTCTATTCAATATTATTGCCAAGTATTTTCTCTTCTTCTGAGAGAGAGAACACTCCCAGCGCATGTTCAATTCAATTAGTTTCATTTACCTCTCTGCCAAAGGCAGCTCTCTGAAATACAAACTTGTTTGTGAATTCTATGTCTACCGTAAGCAAAGTTTGAACATTTTTCTAAAGGTGTAATTAAAATTAGGAGATGACGGACTTTTCATCCCTCTGTTGAGCTTTTGCTTGCTAGTTTCATTGCCTTCGGATAATATGTTAATTTCAGCTCTGCTGTCAGCTCTCTTACCCATGTTAGTTTCCTGCAATTTGGTCACTTGTTTCATCAGGTGATGTTTGTAGCTATGGCACGTCAGTTTTTGTCTCTTTCTGAAACTATACCATCTACGAAAATCCAAGGTCAAACGGATATTTTTTCGAGATGTTTCTGACAGTTTGTTCAGATTTTGGGATATAGTTCATAGCCATTGTGGGTGTTGTGTATCAACTTTTGGGGAGAGATATACAACCACTCATTTTGCTCCCTGTTGTCACCCAAGATCAATCAATGTTGATGACATGTTCCCTCACTCTACTGATAATCAAGAACAGACAGATAGGGCAGTAATTGGCTGAGTTGATTTTGGCCTGCTTTCTGGGTACGGGACATACCTGGCAATGTTCCTTATTGTCAGGCAGGTGCCAGTGTTGCAGCTGTATTGAATAGCTTGGCTAAGGGTGTGGCAAGATCTGGAGCAAACATCTTCAGTGCCAATAATGGAATCTTGTTAGATATAGCATTTGCCGTACCTAGTGACTCTAGCCATTTCCTGATATCACACTGAGTGAATCAAATTAGCAGAAGACAGAAAACCGTGAAACTAGAGATCCCTGAAAGAAGCTGAGATTGCAATAGAGTCATACAGCATGGGAAACACATCCTTCAGTCCAACCATTCCATGCTAAACATTATCCCAAACTAAACTAGTCCCACCTGTCTGCGCTTGGCTCAAATCTCTCCAAACCTTTCCTATTCATGTACTTACCAAAGTGTGTTTAAACATTTGTAATGTATCCGCACCCATTACCTCCTCTGGATGTTCATTCCACACATGAGCCACGCTCAGTCTAAAAAAGTTGCCGATCACGTCTTTTTTGCTAATCTTTATCCTTTCATCTTAAACATACCCCCCCTCGTCTGGAAATCCACCACCCTAAGGAAAAGACACCCACCATTCACTTATCTATACTCATCATGATTTTAGATATCTTCATAAAGTCACCCCTCAACCTCCCAGGCTCCAGGGAAGAATGTCCCAACCTTTTCAGCTTCTCATTATTACTCAAACCCTCCTATCCCAGCAACATCCTGGCAAATCTCTACAGTTTAACAATATCCTTCCTGTAACAGGGTGTTAAGAACTATACTCCAGAAGAGGCCTCACCAACATTCTGTAGAAATTGAACATGATGACCAACTCCTATACTCAAAGATATGAGCAATGAAGGCTAGCATGTTAAATACCTTCCTAATCATCCTTTCTACTTGTGTCGAAAACTTCAAAGAGTTATGAACCTGAACCCCTAGGCCTCTCTGTTCTACAACACTTTCAACTTTCCATAGAAAAAAAAATTAGCATCCAAGAATATATTTTCAATGTTTAAATAAAAAATTATTTATTAATTAACCCCTGTGAATGGGATAAAATATGTAGTAGTGCCTTGAGCACCTATTAATTTACTGGCACACTTGCCTCAGTTTGAAGGAAGATATGATGGGTCATAGAAAGGATGGCAAATACAAACATTTTCCATTTTACCTCGTGTCAAAAATTAAAGCTAGTCCCATTCTGAGATTGTCATGTGGGG
The DNA here is from genome assembly GCF_030684315.1 of Stegostoma tigrinum. Lineage (NCBI taxonomy): Eukaryota > Metazoa > Chordata > Chondrichthyes > Orectolobiformes > Stegostomatidae > Stegostoma > Stegostoma tigrinum. The sequence goes on along the minus strand of NC_081370.1, from coordinate 29,466,160 downwards.
ATGAAATCATTTCTACCTGGTGATACAGACCGACGGTCAAACTTTAAGTTTAGTACCTTTCTCCTTCACCCTGGTTAAGTTTTGATACTATTTGGAAGTAAGATTCAGAAACAAATTTATCTGAATGTGACACTATACTTTCCACTCCTGTGAACTACCTGCCCCATTGCCTGTGTTCCACAATGAATCAGAGTTAAAAAGGACAGGAAAGAAGATAGAATCAGTTCGAAATATTTTACAGTTAAATGAGACCTTTTGCAACCTTGGTGAACTATTTCACTTCCAGGATGAACATCTATCTCCAAGCCTGCACACCTCTGTTGCTGTAATATTTCCTGTATTTGTCCCTGTCTCAGCTAGTCTGCTGCTGAAATTCTCTTCCATTCCTTTATAGCCTCAGATTTAAACAATTGCAATTCCCACATCGTTGTCCACCCATCTTTGGCCCTACGCAACCTAAGCTCATCCAAATTTCAGCTATACATAACATTAACTTTCAGAAAGGCCCATTCATCCATCACTTCCATGCTCGCTGGACTTGATTGTTTCTCAGTCTGGGAAAGCTCTGTTCAACCATGTATGGCCTCAGCCCCCTCTCCACCCCATTTTCCTCTTATTCTAATTAAGACTTTTTCACTTGTGCTATGGAGATGGCCTCGCTCAGGTTCCTTTTGCTGTCATTTGCTTGGCAAGAAGAGAAGGAAAAAACAGTGTTGAACAGTAGTTCAAGAAAATTCAAAAGAACATAAGTGCCATAGATAAGAAAAGGCCATGTGGTCCACTAGCTACCTTCAGACCCACAAACCATCAAGATCACCGTTTTCTTCCAATTCTCACCTCTTTCACATCCTGATTTTAATCACGCTGTGATTTATTGATGTTGTGCCTTTAACTGTTTTGGTCCTGAGCTCTAAAATTCCTTCTCTAAACTTCATCACCTCTCTATTTCTCCATGCTTTTTAAAGACTTTCCATAAAACAAACCTTTAATCATCTGACTTGGTATTTCCCAAGAGACTCGCAATCAGACTTTCACCTGATAATCTCTACGGTGAAACATCCTTTGATGTACTACATTAAAATCACAACAAATGACATAAGCTGTTATTGCAGATTGAATGAAGTGTGGATACCCAGAAGAACCCTTCTGTTTTTCTGGTTGTTTAACTGAAGAGGTATCATTCCCAATAATTGTATCATAGCCTTAGGTTAAATGTAGCAATTGTAAACACAACGATGTGAGCTGTACTTGAAAGCAGTATGCATCAGAGAAATGGCCGCAGTCCTTTTTCCCTATCTCAAGACCACAACACTTTCTAGTGAGGTTTCTCCTTCAGAGCAATATTAACATTTTTCCTCTTATTCCAATTAAAACTTTTTAACTTGTGCTATGGAGATGGGCTCGCTCAGGTTCCTTTTGCTGTCATTTGCTTGGCAAGAAGAGGAGGAAAAAAAAGTGTTGAACAGTAGTTCAAGAAACTTCAAAGGAACATAAATGTCATAAATAAGAAAAGGCCACATGGCCCATTAAAACTTATCCTTTCAATATAAATTTTTCCATTGTTACAAACAATTGTATTTTGGACTGTAATAATGTTCTTGCCAGATTGTTTGAAACATTAACCAATCTTGTTTTGTTCCAACTAACAATACTTACTTTGATACTTATGACAAACTAACTTGTCACAAATGTACTTTACACTATTCCCACATTTGAAGTCAGTGCTGAGTTCACCTCATTGACACTCTGTTATATGTAAAATGTTAGTATGACAGGATGGCAGACCATGAACGGAGCCCTTGATACACATTGAACAGCAACTCTGTTACTGGATAAGAGGAGAGATTCAGTGTGCTCTGGGCTCTATCAGGAGTGCCACTAGTCCAAAGGTCATTTGTGGCAGCACAGTTATACAGCACCAAGATTGTTTGTAATGAGGTGAAGTGATGAACATCAAAACAAGCTCGGGAGAGACAGGCTTCTCCCGAGCTTGTTTTGATGTTCATCACCTCACCTCATTACAAACAATCTTGGTGCTGTATAACTGCACTGCCACAAATGACCTTTGGACTAGTGGTACTCCTGATAGAGCCCAGAGCACACTGAATCTCTCCTCTTATCCAGTAACAGAGTTGCTGTTCAATGTGTATCAAGGGCTCCGTTCATGGTCTGCCATCCCGTCATACTAACATTTTACACATAACATAGTGTCAATAAGGTGAAAAAATCAAATTTAACTGCTCTTTTTTTGATATTCTTTGATTTAGCTGGATTATTTTATTTTATTCGTGTTTTAATGAAACTAGTTCTTAGAAATATCAGAACATATTCCTACCATTGAAATGTAACAATAATAGATATGGATTCTATTTTTGAAAATATAAAACATAAATTTAGTACCATGTATTACACATTATATACATATATTCACAATGTGAAAATGAAGTTCTTCAACAAGTTACGAATAGAAGGAGTCCATTCAGTCTGTTGAGCCTGTCCTGCCATCCAATATGATTATTGCTGAACAAACATTTCAATACTTTACAATTAACCCATCTCCATAATCCTGTCCACTGTCCGTAAACATAACTCAATGAAACATATTAAACACACTCAAAGACTGAGTGTCACAGCCTCCTGAGGTGAAGAGTTCCTAAGGTTCATCACCCTCAAAGTAAAGAAATTTACCAAGTGCCATATTTCATTCCATTGCACACTCATAGCAACCCTATCAGTTTTATCCATTCAAAACATAGGCTGGAATGCTCTCTCTCTTTCTTGTGTGTTGCAGGTACCAACTGGTTGACCACGATCTCAGCAGAGAAATGCCTTGATCTGTCAGTAACCCCTGGCTCAATCACAGATGAGTGCACTGAGGCCTCAGAAGAAGTATCAGCAAGTTTGCATCAAGCAACCCCCATCAGCCTGGATATCTCCTCAGAGGGTGACAAGGAGTTCAGGAGGCATCCAGCTTGAGAAGGCACTACACACTAATCTCTCAGAATTCTCCTCTCAGGTCACTCCAGAAGAAGCTGGGTCCGCCACCTTCACTCTGTCTTCCCCCTTCCAGCCATTGGAAGTTCAAGCTGAGAAGTGTCCACCTGCCTATGTCAAGCACCTTCAGCATCCAGGTACAAACCCCTCCCCAGGGAGTGTCTAACTAAACCCCAATGGGCTCTGCTACTGAGCAGGCTCTCTCCATCCCAACTCTGAAACTTGGAATAACTCTATGATGCAGTATGAGGGAAAAACTGATACTAGGGACATTTTGGCAGCTAGGGATCAAAACACTGTATATGAAGTATGATGTTCAGATAAATTTGTTTGGCTTTGATACTATATCCATCTGTTTCAGTTTCTGCGTGGCCTGAATGTAACTGTGGCAGCCTAATCTCTAATGTCATGTCTATACAGGATGTTTCAAGGATAGCTGTCTGTGCCGAGAGCTCTCTGCTCCATGCAAAAAAACAAGAATAAGACTAATGCATACAGGGCTATGGGCTACCCTGACACCATTGCCTTGCATGCTCAAACATTCTCTCTCTGGCCTGTGACCAAAGGTGTTGGTGTGACTGAAATGGCCAGCAGTGCCTGAACTGCTTATTGGTCCAGCACGTAAAAGCTAGGGATGCAAATGAGCATACAGGTTAGCGCTAAGCCTGCATGTGCTAAGAGAGCAACTGGGGAGCCCTGAAGGTATAATTCATGATCTGGGTTCCTATCCTTGCACACAAAGTGTCCATGCAGTAGCCTTTCAATTTTATTTTCTGGTGCATCCTAAGTGTATTGACTGTAACAAAATCAACCAGGTGGCCCTTATAGAATATGAGTTCCCTGATTGGGGCTGTTAATCTGGCCCAGAGAGCCCTGACTGACAGATAAGAAGCATCAGACATCCTATTCACTCTGTGAGTTGGCTCTGAGCAAGTTAGATCAGTATCAGCGTAATTAAAAGGTGTCCTGATGGCACGATACTAGCCTCTGTGGAGTTATTTCACCAAGCACACTGCAAGTGGATTTGAGGTGCCATGATGATCCTGAGGCAATTGCAAATGTAGGAAGTCAATGTGCATGGACAAAGGGTGCATGTGGCTGGTGCCAATGCAGATGCTGTTTTGTGATGAGCAAAACAGCGGACTCTTACTGCCGACGGCGAGCTGATGTCACCAGGTACCCACTCTGATTTCAAAGTTGAGAAGCCTCAAAGAGCAGCTTTTTTGGCATGTTTAGTAAGTTAGGAAGTAGAATATTAATGACGCCAGCTGTGGCATTAATATGACATTTAACAAGCTATAATAATTGGCAATTTACTGCTGCATATTGGGAGACTCATCTTGCTGCTTGGCAAATTGAGCTCTAGAGAGTTTTTCCCAATGTCAAGCTCAGCTCACCAGACTTTTCACACAATTTGTTCACAAAGCTCACAGACACCCATGTTGTTCAGGGTCCTATAAGATTCCTAGTGAATCTGGCAGGAAAACAAAAGTGGCCAAGCCATTGCAGAGGCTGGCATTTAATTGGGGGTGAGTGAATCATCTCGAAAAGAGGCCATGGGGAAGCATCAGGTAAATACGATTGATGCTGAAGTCTTCCAGTTGACAGACACCTATTTGATCTGCAGGAGGTATGTGGACTCCTGTCTGAAGAGCCTGATCATGCTTTTTCTCTCACAGGTTAGTTGCAGAACCAGAGAACAGCTAAGCCCAAGTGGAAAGCAATCACCAACTGTGTGGTGGAAGGAGAGGGAAAGCACTTACCGTGCAGCCTCACATCAATCCCCCATATCCCCAACTCAATTACTGCCATGTTGGTGGGTACACATTGGGGAGTAGTTTTAGGGTCATAACGTTGCAAACACCACCAATATGCCCAATGAGTTGAGGAGAAGCTGGAGTTGTTACAGATATCAGAGGAACATGAGAGACAGAAACTGTAATTTTAGGGACAGCTCCTTACATAGTTTGACTGTGATTGATATTTTCTGGGTCATCGGATGCCTCCAGGGACAAGTTTGCCTTCTGTGTCTGTGCATTTTGAGAATGAAGAATCCCAAACTGTCTTTTAAAAGATACTGCACAATCAAGCCTACACAAACATTTTTAAAGGTGAGGTACATTCAAATGAACAGGCCATGGACATTAAAATGTACTGGCCCAAAAAACACAATAGAACATCTGATGGACAATGTCTCAACTTCCATCATAGAAGGAGTAGAAGGCACCCAATGGGTGGATATTACAGTGAACACTTAGGTTCCTTTTGTGCAAGATCAGCTTGTTGAATCACGTTCAAAGAGGCTTGCAGTCCAGTAGAAGTCCAGTAATCTGTCTTCCTAGGATTAGTAGGAACAGCTGCTTACAACATTGGAATGGCACAACACAGTCCTGATACCTGTTCTCAAGATAACAGCTCCTGTTCCCAGCACTCCTGTTCCACTAGTATCCTTGCTGTTGACTACCGACCAAGAAAGCAACTGCCCAAGCCAAGATGAGGCACTTGACTTTAGGCCAGAGCTGCTCAAGATTATCCTGCAAGTCTACTCCAATGAGACTGGCCAGCATTCCACGAGCCACCCTGCAGCCACAAGGACAGTGCTGCCCAGGAGCACTAGGTCAAAAATGCGTGGAGGATAGATAATTACAGGAAAGCACAAGAATGAATATTTGACGTTTGCCTGCAATTTTGTTATAGTTTGACACATGAGTTTGGTTTGAAAGATTCATTTTGTTCTGTTTCAGCAGGGTTGTCAAATGGATGTTGTGATGGTCTGTTACAGAATGAAGCTAAGGTCTGGGATTGTTGGTGAATGGAGAATTAGGTTGCATGTATTTATAGCACAGGTTGATGAGTTGATCACAGACAGCCCAGTGTTGTACTTGTTGCCTTCTTCCTTCTTCTCAGCTAGACAGACTCTCTTGACCCGCAATATGTTTGCAACGTGCAATAAAAAACCCATGCAACTTGACATAGGCTTCGCTGAGTGCTGCAGGATACCTCCAGTGGAGGATCGCAATGGTCTATTCGATCACAATCTGTCTGGCAGTCTGGCTATCCTTCCGTGCTTGCTGCCCACATGTGCATCAGTATCATTAACCATCAAAGGAAAGTCCTCATGGCCCAGTGGCCATGACTACAACTCAGATAGTCAAACAGTGAAGGAAACAATGGAGACTACTCTATTTGTTTACACGCTTTTATTTAGAGATACGCATTACTTTCCATGCACTTTCAATCCAACAGGCAGAATTTCATAATACTCCTGCACATTTGAGCAAAGATGATCCCCCAGTTTATATACAATTTATTACCAGGTTCTGCTATAGAATTAAGGCACTGTGGCTGTTGCCAGATATTGGCTATTAACATGTGTCAACTGATGGATATGGACAAATGCCAGCAGGATATTGAGGGAATGGGTTGTCTTTTGGTGATGTTACACCCTAGAGTTGACATGTTGCATCTGTAAAATAATGCATGCTTCGTCAATGGCACCATGGAGAACTCACAGGACCATTTTCACTCCTTGTGCTTCTCTCAGGGTTAGACAGAATGAAATGTATTTCAGTTCGAGACACAGAAACGTTGTTTCTACAACATTTGACAGTAAACTGAAAGATAGTAAGAACCACAGTTGCTGGAGTCAGAGATAACTCAATGTGGAGCTGGAGGAAAACAGCAGGCCAGGCAGCATCAGAGGAGCAAGAAAGTTGACGTTTTGGGTTGAGACCCTTCTTCAGAAAACAGTAAACTGAGAAGATGTAAACATCTTCAGCTGCAGTCAGAATGGAGCTTTATGTATAATAGGCCAAGATCACAGTCACCTTCACAGGCTGTTCCCTCCCTGTTCTATAAGCTGCAGTTTGGCTGCAACATGTGGCAGATTTTGGGGAGCTTGCACTTTGTAAAGCACAGATATGTTTCAATGAAGCATTGGCAGCTCACATGCTGTTCCTCATTGGGATTCAGAATGTCTGAGCATTCTGGACAGATATGCCCCCGTTGAGTTCTTTCTCGCTTCCTCTTCTTTCCATTTCCTGTCACTTCTCCTGCTCGGTGCCACCACTGCTCATAATCCCCAAAAGAACTGTAGTTCAAAGGGATGCAAACAAAATCTACAATCTGTCACCTCATGGTCTAATATATTCCCTGTACTACCACTGCCACCAAGCCAGAGACTCAACCCTTGTTCAATAAGATTGCAGCAGGGCATTTGACAGCTGCATTATACATACCTAAAAATGAGGTGTCAACCTGGTGATGCTGCAACCAGGGCGATTTGCATGTCAAATAGTGGAAGCAGCATGGGATAGACAGGCCTAAGTAACCCCACAAATAACAGATGAGATCTAAGCTCTACAACCTTACCACATCCACTCATGAACTGTGGTGGTCAACTAAACAATTCACTGGAGGAGGAGGCTCCACAGAAATATCCCCATTGCCATAATGGAAGAGCTCAACACATCAGTACAAAAGATGAGGCTAAAGTATCCACAGCCAGAATTGCCCTCTCAAGCTCTTCCTGTTTCTCAGAAACAAAGATGCCCCAGTATTCAACCAATTTGATTCGCTCCGTCTGATATTAAGAAAGAATTTGAGGTACTGGATACTGCAAGGGGTATGAGCCCTGACAAAATTTTGGCAATAAAGTGATGCTCCAAAACTAGCCGTGTCCCTAGCCAAGCTGTTCAGCACAGCGACAATACCGGCATCTTTCCGACAATCTGAAAATTGCCCAAGTATGTCTTGTCTATAAAAAGAAGGCAAGTCAGCCCACAAATTATTGACCCATCAGTCTAAGCTGCAATCATCAGCAAAGTGATGGATGAGGTTATCAATAGTGCTATCAAGTGGCAGTTGCTGAGCAATAACCTTACTCACTGATACTTAGTTTGGGTTCTCACAGGGCCACTCAGCTCCCGACTTCATTATAGCTTTAGTCCAAATATAGTCAAAAGAATGGAATTTCAGCAGTGAGGGGAGAGTGACAGCCTTGACATTAACGCTATATTTGACCAAGTGTGACATCGAGGAGTCCGAGCAAAACTGGAGTCAATAGGAATCAGGAGAAAGCTCTCCACTGTTTAGAAGATTGTTATCAAGAGAGGTCACTCAGCTCAGACCAGCGGCACCAATATAAGTGTTCCCCAGGGTAGTTTCCTAAGTTCAATCTTTCTCAACTGCTTCATCTATAATGTTTAACACCATCTGTAACTTCTCAGACATGAAAGTAGCCATTGTCAATTTGCAGCAAGTTCTGGACATTATCCAGGTTGGGTTGATAAGTGGCAAGTAACATTTGTGCTCCACAACAAAAAAAACCATCTCCAACAAGAGAGAATCTAACCTCTCTCCCTCAGCATTACCATCACTGACTCTCCTACCATCACTGGGTCCCAGTGACCAGAAATTGAACTGGCCAGCCATATAAATTCTGTGGTTACCGGAGAAGATCAGAGACTAGGAATCGTGTAGTTGATGACTCACTGCCTGACTCCCAAAGCCTGTACACCATCCACAAGACAAATGAGGAATGTGATGCAGCATGCGCGCTCTTGCTCAAACCTCATCTGCTCTGTCTGCTTTTACTTTTTTCTTCCTTTCGCTACTTTTGTCTTAAGTTAATCTATTTACCTTATGTGAGGTGCAGGTTTATGCAGCATGGAGGAGGTCGTCATTGGAGGAGATCGTCACGGAGGAGATTGTCATTAGAAGAGGTCGTCATGGAGGAGATCAAGCCCGTGCAGGGAAGGCACGCCCAATGTGATGGCAAGAGGCTTTCCCAACGTCGGTGGCAGTTATCCTGTATGGTGGTAACAGCAGGAACATTCAACCTGAGGTGACCAGCAGCAAGAGTGGCAGTAGGCAGCCCAAGATGGCCAGTGGCTAGATTGGGAGTAGGCCACAGAAGGAGAAAGCAGGGACAAGGTTGAGCACTTGTGAGGAGTGCAAGCTCAGCATGGCTAGGTGCTTATGGACTGTGGTGTTCATTTATTAGCTCTGATTCTTTATTTTTCTACTTTTTAGTGATGGAACTGTAATGTTTAACTTTTTAACCTTGTTTCTTCATTTTTCCTCTCTGTGCCTATGAATGTGCATCTATCTTTATACCTAAGATGGCACCGTAAGTGGTAACTTGTAAATTTTTCACTGCACTCACTTGAGCACATGTGATAATTAACCTAATACTAATTCTGATTCTGGTAACTCACCAACAATCCTCCATCAGCACCTTCAAAACACGACCACAGCTTTGTTGTGGAACAACAGCAGCAGATGCATGGGAATGCTACCACCTGAAATCTCCGTTCCATCCACCATCTGATTATAGAATTATATCACTGTACCCTCATTGTTGCCAGATCAAAATACTGATGCTCATTTCTGAGCAGCACTGTTGGTGGCCTAATGAACCAAGGAATACGGTGTTTCAAGAATGCAACTCACCACAATCTTCACCAGGGTAATTAGGGATGGGCAAAAATGCTGGTAAACTGACACCCATGAACTCTTCACAGATATTAAAAAAAAAACTCCCAAATAGACTTCCCAATGTTGTGGTTGGCTGGCTCGCTCAGCTAGTTCATTGTTGTTCCTCAGACGTTTCATTACCCTGCTGGGTAACATCATCAGTGCAGCCTCCAATGAAGTCCCATTGTGTTTTCCTACCTGGTTTTAAAACTCTGGAGTCCATTGAGCTGGATTATCTCACTTCTAGTTTTCCCTCGCGGTCGATTCTATATGGTGTTGACTCTATGTATTTGTTGATGGCTTTCTTCATGAAGTACCAGGCTTCTAGGAATTCCCATGCTTATCTCTGCTTCGCTTGTCCCAGGATCTTGGTGTTGTCCCAGTCGAATTGGTGGTTCTCCTTATCCATGTGGATAGGGATGAGTGAGTACTGGTCCTGTCTTTTTGTAGCCACTTGGTGTTCGTGTCCCCCTGTTGTTAATTTCCTTCCTGTTTGTCCGATGTCGTGTTTGTCACAATCTCTACAGGGAATCTTAAATATGACATTGGCCCTGTCCATAGTGGGTGGTGGGTCTTTAGCTCAGGTGAGCAGTTGTCGAGGGTTGATGTGGGTTTGCGTGCTACGCTGATGCCCAGTGGTGATAGGAGTGTTGTGGTCAGTTCAGATGTGGTAGCATGACGAGTGTATTGGAGCGTGTAGTATCTTCCTGGTGTCGTTTGTGTAATGGACATCTTCTGACCCAGTTTTCTGGATATCCATTGTCCCTGAATACCTGGAAGAGGTGTTCTTTTTCTCAGCGTAGTTCTGTGCTGCTGCAATGTGTTGTTGCCCATTTAAATAATGTTTTCACGCAGCTTTGTTTGTGTGTGTTAATGTGGTTACTGTTGAAGTTCAGTACTTGGTCAGTGTGTGTGGCTTTTCTTTGTACTTTCATTTGGAATTCCTCATTTGTCCTGCACTCCACCATGACATCCAGGGATGGAAGCTGATGGTTCTTCTCCTCCTCACCGGTGAATTCAATTCCGGTGAGAGTGTTGTTTATTAGTTAGTGTGTCTCCTCTACTTTGGCCCATTTATTGATGACAAAGGTGTCATCCACGTAGCGTATCTATAATTTTGGTTGGATTAGCGGAAGGGCCGTACTTTCAATTCTCTGCACCACCGTTTTGGCTATTAATCCCGAGATAGGTGATCCCATGAATAAGGAGAACCACCAATTTGATTGGGACAACACCAAGATCCTGGGACAAGCAAAGCAGAGGCAGGCACAGGAGTCCCTAGAAGCCTGGTACTCCATGAAGAAAGCCTTCAACAAATACATAGAACTTGACCCCATATACACTCCGTTGCGGAGGAAAATTGGAAGTGGGGTAATCCAGCTCATCAGACTCCAAAGTTTAAAAATCAGGTGGGAAAACACAGTAATTCTTCATCAGAGACTGCACTGATGACATTACCCAGCAGGGTAATAATAAGTCTGCAAAACAACAATGAACCAGCAGGGCGAGTCAACCAACCACAACATCCACATCCCAAGCTACAAATCTACTCCAAAGCCTTAAAGACTTCCCAGTGTTAAACAACCCCCAGAAACCACCAAATCACAACAATAGCCTGTAGAAATCAATTAACATGTAGTCTGAAAGTGGCTGGTCCCTTTAAATAACACTAATGAGAAGATTTTCCTCCTGTTAAGTCCATATTCCATTGTGTGTGCTTAGGAAACGCCACCAGCCAGAACACCTTTGGCATGGTGGCTCAGAGGTTAGAATGGCTGCCTCGCAGCTCAAGGAAACGGGGTTCAATTTCACTCTTGGGCAGCAGTATGTAGAGTTTGCAAGTTCTCTCCATCTCTGTGTGGGTTTCCTTCAGATGCTCCAGTTTCCTCACACAGATCAAAGATGTGCAGGTTAACCACGGGAAATGCAGCGTTACTAAAACGGGATAGGGGTGGGATGCTCTTTGGAGGTTTGGTCTGGACTCAGCTGGCCTGCTTCCACAATGTAGGGAGTCTGCATTCATTAAGCCCAAAGTGGTGACACCGGTATCAGGCAGGCCGAACCACGGAGCTCCACATTGATTGATTTCACCGCCTCTTTAGTCTGCACACATCCTGCAGATGCTTTCTTTTGTGCTTATCTTAGCTAAAATGGTGTCCAGTGTGGCTAACACCACAAAAAGGGACATCATTTTGGTGCCTTAATAGTCCTTGCAACACTAAAATATCCAAGCACCAAGGAACAGAATGTTGCTGTCAATGTTCTTTCATTAATTTTCTTTTCAGGATAAACTAGAATCCAGTGTGTACTATTGTTATCAAAAAAATCATTGAAAAGAAATTTTCACAGGAAGGAAACGCAATAGGTGAAGAAGCAGTGAATTAGTGACAGAAAATTGAGTCCTAACACATCTTAATCTATGAAAAAAACTCATTTGTAGAATCATGAGTGAATAAAAATGTAAATCCTTGAGGACTTTTAAACTAAAAAATGTTCCAGAAAAGATTACAAATGGCCCACAGCTTAGTCCCCACCAAAGTTTAGTGATGAAGTTACCAAAAGAGTTATCTATTATAATACCAGCCTTCTCTTGGATTCCTCTGTGTTTTCATACAGCTGATAATTATTTTTTGAAGGCATGAACAAACTTATTTAACAATTAAATAAATTGCTTCATTCCTGATTCAGCCACTGCCTAATAGACGAGGGCCAGACATCAAAGTGGGGCCCACTTACACAGAAGAGATTAAGGAAACTTGCAGTCTTATTGATCATAGAAAAAGTCATCAAAACAATGGAAAATTCTACTTTCAAGCTGTCAAACATCTGGGACTAATGGATGTAGATTTTATTGAGTTTGATGCATCGAAGTTTCTAGTTCTTTTAACGTATGTTTTCTATCCAAACCAAGATACATTTAATTGTGAGTCTGAGATGCTAAAGTAACATCCCAAAATATAGCAGTAGCTGTTGTGAATATTCCTTTGTGCTTTAATGTCAGTTATTCAGAAAACACGTTTTCAATCCAAATTTCCATGATCTTTCTGTACTAATGTTGGCCGCCTAAACAAAGCATACAGTTAAAATGGTAGCACAGAGGATTCAAGTAAAACTGTGGCGGGGGAATATGGTGTTAGAATTATACTATTGTATTCTACTTCCTAATTTACTCAGATTATGAACTGACCTGTACATTAGAAGTCTCATGTAATAAATATGCAGCTACCATTTCCAATTGATTCAGTTTACAAGTTTTTCATTAACTCCCTTTTGGGAAAATGTTACAGAACCTCAATAATTCCACTCCCACTTCACCATTAAGATCTGGTGGAGGTAGGGACTAAGCTATGGGTCATCTGTAATCTTTTCTGCAGCATGACTTTTTGGTTTAAACATCCTTAAAGTGTTTACATTTTTATCCCCACAGTTGTACAAACGTATTTCAGAGATAGTAGGAACTGCTGATGCTGGAAAATTTGAAATAACAAGGTGTAGAGCTGGATGAACACAGCTGGCCAAGCAGCATCAGAGGAGCAGGAAAGCTGACATTTCGGGCCCAGACCCTTCTTCAGAAATGTGGGTCTAGACCTGAAACGTCAGCTTTCCTGCTTCTCTGATGCTGCCTGGCCTGCTGTGTTCATCCAGCTCCACATCTTGTACAAAAGTATTATTTTTAGCACTTTAAAATATATTAGGACTTAATTCTCAATTGCTCATTTCCTTGCAACTTCTCCAATTACCTTTCCTCCCTGTGAATATTTTAGCCAGATTCAACAATTCATTTTCTAATTCCAACCGTCCCGTTAATACTGTCTCACTCAAATTTTCCACAGCGTTTATCCGTTCTATATTCTCATTTTAAGTACAACCTTAGTCTGCTCAAATCACTTTATAAATGAATGGAATTTGAAAAGGCTTCTGAGCTAATGGAATACCCAGAGCCCCAAATGCTCAGCCCTGTTTACAAGGGGTCACATTTCATTTGCTGCCCGTGTCAAGATACTACCTGTCAGGCCTTGCTTAGGCCCCTGAGACAGACCAATCAATGTCTTCTTGCTGTGGCTCCTCTTGTGAATCCATTAATGTTATGCGGATGCATCATGCTGAGAAAAAGGAGTCTCCTGGTACCTCTGATAGAAATTAAGCACAAATTAGAAGAGAAGCACAAGTGTTTTGGCTGAGGGCCAAGGCAGAATTAATAGGCCATCAGAGCCTCTTGTGTGCTAAAATCCCATTTGTTAAGAATGTTTTATGTAACATTTCCACTACTAGGCTGCTGCTGAGCTGGGACTGAAAATTTCTTCTTCAAACCTCACATCGTTAAATAAAGTTTTATTCAGTGGCTAAGGGTTAGGGAACAGTCCTTTCAAATTTAATAACTCATAAATGGTGCATGATTTTTACACTCCTGTAACCATTTGCCCCTTAAAACACTCTAATTGTTTCTGGGAATGAAATACAGATTCCCTGTTGGCCTGACACAGTTCTACTTAGAGTATTTTTAAGTGGCCATCTTACAGATACGAGTGAAATAGTGTTTTAAGATTCCTTTCTCTGGATTCACCATTTTATGATTCATTTTAAGCCACCTCATCATAGATAAGGTGCCACACTATTCACATCGCTGTCCTCCTTATCTTGTAACTGTGCTTGAGGTCAATAGGCTGTTAGATAAAAATTATTTTTCTTCATAGCTGTCTCCATTGCTTCTTCCCTGACAAATTGACCCAAAGTGTTCTCCCCATTACAGCCTGTACTGTTACTGGGAAGTGTAGCTGCATCAGAGTTTGAGTTGCTATACTGCTCCAATAGAGATAAGACTTTGACTGCAGATTTTGTCTTGCAAGCTGCATGTAGATGACGGGAGGGTCATATTCTCCTTGGTCAAATAATCAATTCTCACGGTCTGTACATTGAAATGAGAAAGCAGAACCAGCTAATATGTGCAGAATTATTCTTCAAAAATCATCAGCAGCTATAGGAAAAATAGGTTAACATCAGCGAGATAGGAAGAAAAAAGTTACCTTGTTGAATACTTTTACAGCCACATTGAAATTAAAACGTCCTGAAATGACTGCCATTGTCACCTCTCCTACTCAAATGTTACCGTTAAATCGAAAGCAAGACAGCAGTGGAAGTGGAAACCTGAAATTCAAGCAGCAAATGCTGGAAGTACTGCACAGATCCAGCAGCATCCATGGAGGGAGAAACAGCATTAACATTTCAGCGTGATGCTCTTTCATCAGCAGAGTTGAGGTAATAGGTTTTGAACAAATGAAAAAGGGGAGGGGTGAGGAAGGCAAAGGAAAGGAAGGAAAAAGTCTGTATAGATGAGGTAAATAGCTACATTGCAACTATCAGTTTTCCAGCCCCCATCACTTCACGTCCACATTGGCCAGAGTTTAGTGTCCGCTATAGGGTCGGTGGCTTTGCAGGTGGGAAGAATGTGAAAAATTTCCAGTGGCCTTCCATGATACTCCTGCCTGACCCCAACTGGAAACATTTAGTGGAGTGGATGGAGAATGATGTGCAGGTGAGGCTTCAAGCATTCCATCCACCTTCACCTCCACTGAGGCTTTAAATAACTAATTATTTTCAGTGTGGTGGATGCAGAGATCAGAGGGAAACTTGGCATTTCACGCTGTTCAGGCCTCAGGCAGAAAGAGGGAACACCTTCATCAAAGGCCTCCTTTCCTCATCAAGAACCCTCACCCCAGGTTCTCTCCCATAGCTAATTCTCCGAACACTGACCCCTGCTTTTCCTATCAGGGTCACGCCTCTCCTCCCTAATGAAAGACACCCTCGGCACTTTACTTGCGCCTGGAGTCTGTGAACTGGGCTTTGAATGTGGAGGCTGTTTGTAGTCCGAGTCATAGAATCCCTACAGTGCAGAAGTGGGCCATTCAGCCCATCAAGTCCATACTGACCCTCCAACATCATCCCACTCAGTATTAACCCCCTACGCTGTCCCTCTAACCCTGCATTTAGCATGGCTAATCCACCTAGTCTGCACATTCCTGGACAGTATAGATAATTTAGCTTGGCCAATCCACCTAGCCTGCACATATTTGGACTGTGGAAGGAAACCAGAGTGCCCAGAGGAAACCCATGCAGACACAGGCAGAATGTGCAAACTCCATACAGGCAGTTGCTCAAGGCTGGGATCTAACCTGAGTTCCTGGTGCTCTGAGTCAGCAGGGCTAAGCACCGAGCCACCATGTCACTTTACTGGCCATTGTTATTGTTAATGGTGCTGGTATCCAAGTCGGGGGCAAAAGCAATGTTTCCAGCCATTTGTGGACACTTCTGGGAGTGTTAAATGGTTGTGGCCTTGCTGCGATTGGCACGGGTATGTTTATTAACTCATCGGTAGCAGGTTACAAACTCCAACATCCAAAAAATTTCTGCCGAATCGCTTTTGCATTTTAAAATTGAAGAATATTTATCATTATGTCAAGAAGATGCTTTTTTTTGAGGGTTTGGGATCAGAGGATTATGGGTAGTGAATCATTTGAAAAGTTAGAAAAGAGAACTTGGGCATTTTTTTTAAAAGAAGTCACTGAAAGATCATTTGGGCCTTTCTTTAAAGACACTTCTTCAAAGTCACATGGCGTGAGCTAATTGTTTACTGCAAATCAGAAGCCTCAATATCCCACATTGTTTGTATATTGTTGGGATTTCAGTTGGTGTATGAGCTGTTGAGAGAGAGATGATACTCAGCTCTGCCCTCCAAAGAACATTTTTTGGGGGGCCAGTATGATAATGAAAACATTAGTGTGGTGCGGTAGCGATAGGGTTATCACTGCTGACTCACAGCACCAGGGACCCAGCTTCTGTTCCACCCTCTGACATCAGACCACGCAGACCACACATTCTTCCCATGTCTGCATGGGTTTCCTCCAGGTGCTGCAGTTTCCTTCCATAGTCCAAAGATGTACTGGTTAGATAGGTTGCTAAATTGGCCATAGTGTCCAGGGATGTGCAAGCTAGGTGGCCTAGCTATGGGAAATTCAGGATTACAGGGGTTGGGTAGGAAGGTGGTCTGGGTGGGATGCTTTTCAAAGGGTTGGTGTGGATTCGATGGCCTGAATGGCCTGCTTCCACATTGTAAGGATTATATGATTGGTTCAGCTGTTCTTTTGAGATGTCTCATTAATTTCTGAATATACAAAGGTTGCAGCGACAACAACCTGGGTTTAGGATGTTGACTGAAAACCACACTGGACATTTCACACCTTGAACATTTTTGTCCTTCATGAACTAATAATCACTGGCTAAAGTTCTCTAAAGTTTCCTAAATTGATGTGTGTGTGTACATGGATTGGGTGAAGAGAATGGGAGAGCGTTATTTAGAAGTGTTAACATTTATACCACCATGTTTCCAATTATGTGTTAACCAGTTTTATGTTTACCAAATAATTTGCTTCACAAAAAAAGTTTCATTTTGTTATTTATTAAAGAAACCTGCATGATAGATCTTTTCATTTTAAACCTAGTAAAGACAAGGCTTAAAATTGTCCATATCGGTAACTGGGTAAAGCATTTTGTGACCGTTGAGTGGCGAGACTCAAGAGTAATAGTTTACTCCCCCAACCTGGGCCATAACAATACAACATTGATTTCAATATATTTTTCTATTATTTCCTTTGATAGGATTTCCGATATGTTTCCTACCACTGATGTTGACTGGTGTGATCTTGGGCATGTTCTACTTCCCTTCCTAATTATAGGTATCTGCCAATCTTCTACCTTACACATTACTACTCTTTTTCCTAGGAAATTCATAAAATGTGTGGTTACATTGTTTTTAAATGTGCAGATATAATCCATCTGGACCAGCAGATGTCTAACTGTGACTTGTTTATTTAGAACATAGAACATAGAACAGTACAGCACAGAACAGGCCCTTCAGCCCACAATGTTGTGCCGACCATTGATCCTCATGTATGCACCCTCAAATTTCTGTGACCATATGCATGCCCAGCAGGCTCTTAAATGACCCCAATGACCTTGCTTCCACAACTGCTGCTGGCAACGCATTCCATGCTCTCACAACTCTCTGTGTAAAGAACCCACCTCTGACATCCCCTCTATACTTTCCTCCAACCAGCTTAAAACTATGACCCCTCGTGTTAGCCATTTCTGCCCTGAGAAATAGTCTCTGGCTATCAACTCTATCTATGCCTCTCATTATCTTGTATACCTCAATTAGGTCCCCTCTCCTCCTCCTTTTCTCCAATGAAAAGAGACCGAGCTCAGTCAACCTCTCTTCATAAGATAAGCCCTCCAGTCCAAGCAGCATCCTGGTAAACCTCCTCTGAACCCTCTCCAAAGCATCCACATCTTTCCTATAATAGGGTGACCAGAACTGGACGCAGTATTCCAAGTGCGGTCTAACCAAAGTTTTACAGAGCTGCAACAAGATCTCACGACTCTTAAACTCAATCCCCCTGTTAATGAAAGCCAAAACACCATATGCTTTCTTAACAACCCTGTCCACTTGGGTGGCCATTTTAAGGGATCTATGTATCTGCACACCAAGATCCCTCTGTTCCTCCACACTGCCAAGAATCCTATCCTTAATCCTGTACTCAGCTTTCAAATTCGACCCTCCAAAATGCATCACCTCACATTTATCCAGGTTGAACTCCATCTGCCACCTCTCAGCCCATCTCTGCATCCTGTCAATGTCCCGCTGCAGCCTACAACAGCCCTCTATACTGTCAATGACACCTCCGACCTTTGTGTCGTCTGCAAACTTGCTGACTCATCCTTCAATCCCCTCATCCAAGTCATTAATAAAAATTACAAACAGTAGAGGCCCAAGGACAGAGCCCTGTGGAACACCACTCACCACTGACTTCCAGGCAGAATATTTTCCTTCTACTACCACTCGCTATCTTCTGTTGGCCAGCCAATTCTGTATCCAGACAGCTAAGTTCCCCTGTATCCCATTCCTCCTGACCTTCTGAATGAGCCTACCATGGGGAACCTTATCAAATGCCTTACTGAAGTCCATATACACCACATCCACAGCTCGACCCTCATCAACTTTTCTAGTCACATCCTCAAAGAACTCGATAAGGTTTGTGAGGCATGACCTGCCCCTCACAAAGCCGTGTTGACTGCATTTGATCAAGCCATGCTCTTCCAGATGGTCATAAATCCTATCCCTCAGAATCCTTTCTAACACCTTGCAGACGACAGACGTGAGACTTACTGGTCTGTAATTGCCGGGGATTTCCCTATTTCCTTTCTTGAAGAGAGGAATTACATTTACCTCTCTCCAGTCCTCAGGTACGACTCCAGTGGAGAGCGAGGATGCAAAGATCTTCGCAAGTGGCGAAGCAATTGCATTTCTCGCTTCCCAATGCAGCCGAGGACAAATCTGGTCTGGGCCTGGCGACTTGTCAATCTTAATGTTTGACAAAATTTTCAGCACATCAGCTTCCTCTATCTCTATCCATTTCAGCATGCACACCTGCTCTTCAAAGGTTTCATTCACTACAAAGTTTGTTTCTTTCGTAAAGATAGAAGCAAAAAACTCATTTAGGGCTTCCCCTACCTCCTCAGACTCCACACACGAGTTCCCTATGCTATCCCTGATTGGCCCTACTCTTTCTTTGACCATTCTCTTATTCCTCACATAAGTGTAAAATGCCTTTGTGTTCTCCCTAATTTGTTCTGCCAAGCCTTTCTCGTGCCCCCTCCTGGCTCTCCTCAGACCATTTTTGAGCTCCTTCCTTGCCTGCGTGTAATCCTCTCTAGCTGAACTTGACCCTAGCTTCCTCCACCTTATGTAAGCTACCTTCTTCCTTTTCACAAGAAGCTCCACAGCTCTCGTCATCCAAGGTTCCTTTATCTTACCCCTTCTTGCCTGTCTCAGAGGGACATATTTACTCATCACTCGCCACAACTGTTCCTTAAACAGTCTCCACATGTCTATAGTGCCTTTACCATGGAACAATTGCTCCCAGTCCATGCTTCCTAACTCATGTCTAATCGCGTCATAGTTTCCTCTTCCCCAATTAAATATCCTCCCATTTTGCCTAATTCTCTCCTTCTCCATAGTCATGTAGAATGTGAGGCAGTTATGGTCATTATCACCAAAATGCTCTCCCACCACAAGATTTGATACCGGCCCCGGCTCATTTCCGAGTACCAAGTCTAGAATGGCCTCTCCCCTCGTCGGCCTGTCAACGTACTGCGTTAGGAAACCCTCCTGAACACACCTTACAAAAACAGCTCCGTTCAAATCTTCTGCTCGAAGGAGGTTCCAATCAATATTAGGAAAGTTAAAGTCACCCATTACAACAACCCTACTGTGTCCACACTTTTCCAAAATCTGGTTACCTATGCTTTCTTCAATCTCCCTGCTGCTATTGGGGGGCCTGTAGTAAACCCCTAACGAGGTGACTGCTCCCTTGCTGTTCCTAATTTACACCCATACTGACTCAGTAGGCAGATCTTCCTCGACAATGGAAGCTTCTGTAGCTGTGATACCCTCTCTGATTCGTAGTGCTACACCCCCTCCTCTTTTTCCCCCCTCCCTATTCTTTTTAAACGTTCTAAACCCTGGAACATCCAGCAACCATTCCTGCCCATGAGAAACCCATGTCTTTAATATTTCATCTCTTTTTATTTTAAATGCAGTTACCTCATTTCCAATCTTACCATTCAATATAACATCAACCTGTTTGTCTGGTAAAAGTAAGGCAAAGCAATTATTTAGTATTCTGCCAATGCCTATTATAGCATATTCTTCATTACAAGGCCCTATGGCCATCACAGCCAATTTTTAATGTGCTTGTAAAGTATTTAACTTGTTTTTAAGTTCCTTGATAATTTAATTTCATAGTTCGTTCTTGACCTCCTAATATTTTTGACTTCTACTACTCTCTTGATATTCTCCCTAACATTAGTGAGCTCTGGTATCACTGCTTTGTGTATTATGAGAGGAGAATGAAACAGAGAAAAGGAAAGGTAAGGTTCATGATAGATCTATAGTCTAATGCAGATGACATGATTAACTGATGACCAAACCACTCATTATTATGGATTGTTTTGCATATAAGAATATCTTATCCTGAAATAACCTTACATTTTCACAGCAACTCTCACCACCCAGGATGTCCCAAATGCAGTTATTTAGAAGTCTAATCACTATCTTAATGTCAGAAATGCAGAAGCTGACCAAACACCTGTAACAGCATTATGATTATGACCAGATTAGTCTGCATTTGTGACGTTGCTTAAGGGATAATTAAAATGAAGGGAAATAATTTGATACTTAAAAAGGATATGCATATTAAATATAACAGAATATTGAAATGTTGCGATGTAGTTGCTAAAAGAAGCCTCCCATCTAAGGTATGACAAGTCAACTTTTCTACATTCTGATGACCAGCTTATTCTTGTTTAAAATAATAATGCACAAAGAGGAACCAACACTGAGCCAGCCGCTTACCTCTCCAAAACATATTGAACCACTTCACAAAGGCTGAATTATTTTTCTCCCCAAGTGTTGCCATTGTTAGACATGGGAAAGTAGCAAGATTCACACACAGGGCCTCACAATTATTCCATTTTTGTTGGTGGTTTGCTAAGCTGACTGGTTTTCATGCAAATGTTTCATCTCCATTCTAGGTGGCATCATCAGTGCTGCGTAGCCCCCGTTGAAGCACTGTTGTTCTCCCTCGCTCTGAATTTATATGGTTTGGTCTGTCGTTGTGGGCAGTCTTATTTCTGATTTTGTACCGTAGTGGCATGTAGATAGGGTCTATTTCAACATGTTTGTTAATTGCATTGGTGCTGAAAACCAGGCCTCCAGGAATACCAACGGAACTGATGCACAATGACCTCCATGAGGAAATTAATGAGTGATTCCCCATAGGCATAAAGGGGATATCACAAGGCAGGTGGGTGCTCCTCAGGTGTCACCTTGCCATCCAAACATCACCAGCATAGATGCCCTGCTGGCCTCCTCCAGTGTCATGCTGCCCAGAGGCAAGGGCTGCTATTGGACTTACACTACTCCACGTGCTGCTCCTCTTGTTGGCCAGAGGAGGAGTGATGCAGATGTCAGAATGGCTAACAAAATGGTCACTGCCATGTGCAGAGGGAGTTGATGATAATACTGAGTGTGTGTGTGTGTGTGTGTGTGTGTGTGTGTGTGTGTGTGTGTGTGTGTGTGTGTGTGTGTGTGTGTGTTCCTTGCTCCACCTGGTGGTCGCATTCTCAGTAAATATGATAATGGAACAGTGTAGGTTAGATGGGCTTCAGGTTGGTTTCACAGGTCAGCGCTACATCGAGGGCCGAAGGGCCTGTACTGCACTGTTATGTTCTATGTTCTATGTTCTATGTGCCCCTTAAACCATTAGATTTGTTGGTATTCTGTCTGAAATAATGGCAAACAAAGAAATCTTTCTGAAGGCATTAATTCTTAATGGCAATGAGGTTTTTGTGCAACAAGTATTCAAAAGGTTCCTCTTCCTACGTAAGTATGTTTTACATCATTTCAAAATGTATCTGTCTTCACATGAAGTCAGGACGTACAGTGTAACTATGGCCAAACCTTTATAAGTATGGATTTCAGTTTCACCTGTAAGGCAACATTAATGAAAAACTCTTACATCACTCATCAAATAAATAGCTACAGTCAGTACAAGCTAAGTTTTTAAAATGTTACGTCTTAAATAAAGAGTTGTCTGCCTAACTGATGTTTAGATTTCAGTAACTAACACTCTGGGTGTTTGAATGCACATGAGCTGTGCATTACAAATACGAGGTTATATCAGGTTATTACATTTTAGAACAGAATATTTAGGTTAACATGAGGGAAGCCATGAGGCCGGTTCTGAAATCTGCCTAACAATAAGCCAATTGGTGTGGCTGGTAAAGAGTATAGGGAGTGATAATGGGAACTGCAGATGCTGGAGAATCCAAGATAACAAAGCGTGGAGCTGGATGAACACAGTAGGCCAAGCAGCATCACAGGAGGACAAAAGCTGATGTTTCGGGCCTAGACCCTTCATCAGAGAGGGGGATGGGGAGCGGGAACTGGAGTATAGGGAGGTCTGTTTTGTTGCAGGAATGAACGTGTAAGGTGTTTGCACTTAGAGAGAATGGCAGAAGCATCTGTGTTTATAGTGGTTGAACTGTTAGTCATCAAAATCCCAAGTAATTGTTGAGAAAGTCAGTTTGGGAATTGTTATGCACTAACCTGTGAATTCACTTTCAAAATAAGGGAGACATGGGTCAAGGAGGCGGAAATGAAAGGGAGGGTTGCTCATGGGATGAGGCCGGGGGAGGGGAGATTTTAAAACTGGTGAATTCCATGTTCAGGCCAATGGGCTGTAGTCTCCTGAGGTGGAATATGATGTGCTGCTCCTCCAGTTACTGGGTGGTGTCATTGTGACACTGGAGGAGGCCCAGGATAGACATATCACCCAAGGAGTGGGAGGGATGTTAAAATAATTTGCGACCAGGTGTTGTTGTTCATCACGTAGAGCATCTGTGCTCTGTATGCAAAAAACAGCATCTGTCCATCTTTTCTCCCACCTATCTGCCCCTCCCACCTCACTGACCAACCCTCACCACTCCCCAGCTACACTCACATATCATCATCCCACCGACCTTCCCCAGCCCCATCCCTCCTCTATTTATTTCTGAACTTCTTTCCCACACCCCCGCCCCATTTCTGAAGAAAGATCCCATCCCAAAATGTCTGCTTCCTGCTCCTCCTGCTGTGTTCCTCCAGCTCTACACTGTTATCTCTGATTCCTGCATCTGCAGTACTAGCAATCTCAGAGACATGGGGTCTCTAGGATAACTAATCAGCATTTATACCTGGTGATTCACACTCATATGGAGATGGCCTTTAATAGGAAAAGGGTTTCTAAGATATCCCTGAAGCTAACAGAATTAATGATTCGAAATCTGGAGAGACAGAACAGTGAGAGCCGTAAAGTCTCTGTGGTTCACAAAGCAGGGTACTGGTAGGATTTGTGCTTGGATTAAAAAGACTGAATATGGAATCTTAAAGGGACCTGAGTGACAAGGACTATGGTGAAAAATAGAGCAAAACCATGCATCATGTCTGATGAGGCCAATTTTGACATCAGGAGCATCTTGCTGCATCATTTAACCAGGTCCTAGCATTGAGGCAAGATTTCCTCAAGGGAGCAGTGAGTTGCCTATTAAGGGGGATTATTACTTGTTAATTACCTTTATTAGCTACACATCTCACCTCTGTAATATGTAGCCTCCAATACTACCACCTGTCACAGCAAACTAGACAGTGCGAAGTCTCGATGTAGCGACTTCAGCTCAATGCTAGCTGTAAGCAGCCTCCACGCTGCTCAACATCTCAAGCATGATCCACAGGCAGCAGCTACACACACCCCTCCTCCACAGAAACTGCCATGCAAGATTTATCAACCACTCCGGATCCCAATGGCACATCTCTGATCCACTTAGTGAGAAGGGACATGAATTGCCGAGCCACCAGCGACTATCAATGACTGGCTGTTGTGAAGACACTGTGCATGGGGACAGACAGCCACCTCATAGATTGGACATGGCTGCATCTCAACCTGCTCTCTCACTTAGTGCCTACCTGCATACTCACACCATCCAGGACTTGCCATACTTTGCCATGCTTGTTAGTCTTGGCACTTCAGCCAGAGGCTAATGGCTATCAGCTCTGCCATATTGATGTGTTCTATTGCACAGACACACAGACAGGGAGCTTGTCTATAGAGATCTGGCCTAGTGTTGGGGCTGGGGGGACAGCTTAATGTGAGGCACTCTGAGAAGTCAGTCTAGCACCCACAGCATGTGCCAGCTGCCTGCAGGCAAACAGAGCGCACATTCAATCAGATGACCATGTTGAATAGGGGTACAGGCTGGTTCTCAGTCCAGCTGAGATGGGGGTGGCACTGGGTGTGAACACAGGCCAATCAGGCACCATAAGACACAGTTCACACACAATCCAGGGGCTTGACCGCAGTCAGTCATCCATTTGGACTGGCCACAGTCAGGGGATATGCCTGGCTAGGAAAGCAGCGGTATGTGTTAAGATGGGGACAAGGTCAGTGACTGGGAGAAAGCCAAGGCATAAGGGGAGGGTATGTGGAAAATCCTCAGAGTACAAGGTAGGCTACAGAAGGAGGAGCTATTGTCAATAACTTATGGAAACTACAACCACCCAGCTCACAGAGAGGTTACTTGGAAGGCACATGGCCCTTCAGGATGCACAGGGGCTGTAGGAGCACGAGAGATTTTTGCTCCGGACTGCATTTCCTGGGGATGAGAAAACCAAAGTGTTGATACCTGCTCCATATGTCCCAGGATATTGTGCTGGAATTGTACCAGATCCTGAGATGGAACCTGAAGCAGGAGACCATCCTCTCCCAGTGGCTGTGAGGGTGACAACTACCCTGAACATCTATGTGACTGGCTCCTTTCAGGGACTGATGTGTGACCCATGTGGGATCTCTCAGCCATGCACCCACAAATACATCAGGACAGTGACTGATGCCATCTGGAGAGGATCACACCAGTTCATTGTGTTTCCCCATGATGAGGTCAGTGTTGCAGGCCAGGCAGTGGGATTCAGACACATAGTTGGCTTTCTCTAGGTGCGTGATGTCTTCGAATGTATGCGCACATCACTGAGGACCCTATCACACACTGTGGAATTCATCATCAGAAAGGGGTTCCATTTGCTTGATGTTCAAGTGATCTGTGATCACTGTCACCACTTCCTGGAAGAGTGGTCACTACCCTGCCAGCTGCTTGATTCCTACACTTTGGAGCTTTCTCATCTATTTGGTACTTTTAAGGATCTGGGCACCTTACAAAACTGGTAACTGGGCACTAGCAGGGCTACCCACTCTGCCCGTGGTTTATGTTATTATTGTTCCAGCCTCTGACTGATGTGGAGTGCAGATACACAATACACATAGATGCACGAGTTTGGAAAGATTCTCAGTAGGCAGCGACAAGATGCCAATTGACACCTGTTATTGCATATTGCATTCTTTGTTAACTGCCCAAACCACCACATAAATATTCCAGTTACTATATTACCAAGCTCACCATATAAACTAGCCATTGGGAAAGCTCAATGTGGGAATCCAGCGTAGGTTCTTGGCAGTTTTAGGTAATCTGTGTGGCCTGATGGTTCAGCAGTGTCAAGGATCTATGTCACCAGCAGCATGGCTTTGTAACTATGCTTCCGCATAAGCTGTGAGCTGGATCAATAACAATGGCCTGGATGTAAAGCAGTATTTCAAAGATGTTACGTATGCAAGAGATGCCATTCTTTCAGTGGAAATCCAATGAGTTGTTCCGAGAATGGTACAGGGTAATTTATGAGAGGAATTAGGTGAGACAGGTGACATAGGGGTGGAGAAGTTGTTCATCAGCTGAGTTTGGTAAGATATGAGAGAACATGCTTGTCCTGATGATGAGAAACTCTCCTTGAAACTTGATGAAATTGACATTGTAGCCAAAGAAAGTAGGGTTCAAGTGCAAATGTCTGAGAATTTGAATTTAATCTGGAATATTCACCCATCTTGTACAAGACAAAGAATCTCAAGGGTAAACCCTTCCCATGAAAGACAGTGATCAGAGATAATGGGAACTGCAGATGCTGGAGAATCCAAGATAACAAAGTGTGAAGCTGGATAAACACAGCAGGCCAAGCAGCATCTGTGCTCCTGAGATGCTGCTTGTCCTGCTGTGTTCATCCATGTCATTCATGTTACCATAAAAGACAGTTCTGGGTTTAAAAGTTGCAAAAAACTGGTCAAAGAAAGAAATGGAAGTAAATCCTTGGAAGCTAAAATCACTTTGTACTAGGTCCAAGAAAATAAAATTACTACAATGAAACAGTGTAAGGTATGCCTGCAAAGCGGATTTTTAGTTGTCATTGAATGAAAATGGGCAAATTCTCTTTTATAGTTTAAAATATCGATTACTTCCAACAATAATGTTTAAGCAATTGTGTTTTTTGTCAAGTTGTTACAGTAAAAGTCATAAAATGTGAAATGTTGTCATATCCTCACAACTATTAATTGGAAATTAGAAATCTTTTGTTTTAAAAAATGTATTGGTCTCTATGGGATCATATATGTGACTTGATCATCCCCAATTAGAATGCTTTGAAAACAACAGAAAAACTTTATGCTATGTATCTCATACTATTCTGCAAGCAAGCCATGCTCTTAAACAGCAGCTACTGTTTAACTGGAACATAACAGGGTGAGGGTCATGGCCCAAAAATGTCTTTGTTTTGTCATGCGTGAATGAAGGGCGTCTGCCATTCTGCTTCTTTTTATCACTATAATTGTCATTAAGTTTTATACTGTCAAAATTGAAAGTGCAAGACAGAAGACAGGCTATATCCTCCACGGGATAGCTGGAACTATATGAGTTGTGCAGGCTACTGTGCATACCTGTAATAAATTAGTTTGATAGTTTGTGAAATGAGCAGTGTAGAATCTGAAATAGTAGGAACTGCAGATGCTGGAGAATCTGAGATAACAAGGTGTAGAGCTGGATGAACACAGCAGGCCAAGCAGCATCAGAGGAGCAGGAAAGCTGATGTTTTGGGCCTAGACCTTTCTTCAGAAATGGGGTTCTGAAATAAATAGGGAGAGAGGGGGAGGCAGATAGAAGATGGATAAAGGAGAAGATAGGGTGAGAGGAAATAGACAGGCCATAGAGGTGGGGATGGAGCACGTAAAGGTGAGTGTAGGTGGGGAGTTAGGGAGGGGATAGGTCAAGGGGGCAGGAGGAGGCTGGAGTTAGCAGATGGGGTAGGGCTTGAGGTGGGAAGAGGGGATGGATGGGAGGAAGGACAGGTTAGGGAGGCGGGGACAAGCTGGGCCGGTTTTGGGATGCCGTAGGGGGAGGGGACATTTTGAAGCATGTGTAGCCCACATTTTTACCATTGGGCTGCAGGGTTCCCAAGCAGAATATGAGGTATTGTTCCTGCAACCTTCGGGTGGCATCGTTGTGGCACTGCAGGAGGCCCAGGATGGACATGTCGTCTAAGGAATGGGAGGGGGAGTTGAAATAGTTCGTGACTGGAAGGTACAGTTATTTAGTGCAAAGTGAGCGTAGGAGTTCTGCAAAGCAGTCCCTAAGCCTCCACTTGGTTTCCCCGATGTAGAGCCGGCCACAACAGGAACAGTGGATACAGTATACCACATTAGCAGATGTGGAAAGTCTTCTTGGGGCCTGGGATCGGGGTGCAGGGGGTGGGGGGGGAAGTGTAGGGGCATGTATAGCACTTCCTGCAGTTGCAGGGAAAAGTGCTTGGTGTGGTGGGGCTGGAGGGGAGTGTGGACCGGACAAGTGAGTCCCGGAGAGAGTGGTCCCTCCGGAAAGCAGATAAGGGTGGGGAGGGAAAAATGTCTTTGGTGGTGGGGTCAGACTTCACAAGCTTCAAAGCCTCCCCTCCCCCTATCGCATCCCAAAACCAGCCCAGCTTGTCCCCGCCTCTCTAATCTGTCCTTCCTCCCACCTATTGCTTCCTCCCACTTCAAGCTCCACTCCCATCTCCTACCTACTAGCCTCATCCTTGACCTGTCCATCCTCCCTGGACTGACCTATCCCCTTCCCACCTCCCCACCTACACTCACTTTTACTGGCTCCATCCCCACCTCTTTGACCTGTCTGTCTCCTCTCCACCTATCTTCTCTATCCATCTTTGATCCACCTCCCCATCTCTCCCTATTTATTTCAGAACCCGCTTCCCCTCCCCCATTTCTGAAGAAGGGTCAGCTTTCCTGCTCTTCTGATGCTGTTTGGTCTGCTGTGTTCATCCAGCTCTATACTTTGTTATCTCTCAAGTAGAATCTGAACCCAGGAGGCATCTGTTAGAATATTGACTTCAAATTTAATTCAGGTACAGAAGACAAACAACAATAGGGAATAAAAGATGGGATTACGAAAGAGACAGAAAAATGTACTGTAAAAATCTCCAGTAACAATGAAAACTCAAAGGATTAAGGTTGTGACTTCCCATCATGCATCTCTGAACCAGAGAAGTTAACTGAAAGTAATTAATACTTAGCAAGTCATTAGAAGTATTTAGCCACAAAATGGCATGCTTTAACTTTATGTGTTAGTTTACTTCACATCTACTGCACAACTTGATAACACTCAATACATTTGATCAGGAACCAGTCAGCAAGTAACTGTTTTCATGAAACTAACAGCAGAATGACACAATTCTGACAGCAAGTTTCCAATCTCAGCATACTCACACATTTGTCACCACCTGAAATCACTGTGCCATTTATGCATAAATAACAGTGAGGCTTGTTACATTTGTAGTTAAATTCACTGGACCTTTTAGGTCAATAATTTCAATGTTCAGGTTGGTGACGACCTTATTCAGTCCAAAATGAATTTTATATGATTAGTCAATGTGAAGTATTTGAAACAGTGAGAAATAACGTTAAATAAATGTGAACTAATTTTGTTTATTGGTGGTCCTTTTATCTATCTATTCATTTTTAAAATATACATCAACAATTGTTTATATATATTCACTTCTGTTAATTAAGAAAGTACAGTGAGTTTCTGTTAGACAAGTACATCACTTGCTGTATCATTGGACAACACAGCTCAGAGGATTCTTAGTTTGATCCCTAGTTTGTGTTGAGCTAACTAAAATCAGCCAATATGGCTGGGCTTAAAGCTAAAAGCAGACATGTCCCTCCGTCAGGGATGTCTCAAATTCCATGTTTAATTGCACATCTGCCCTCACCTAGAATCGTTGCAGTATTTGTGTATAAATAATGGTGAGCCCTGTTAGCCTTACTGTTATATTGACTGCAGCTTTTGTGCCAATATCTGGAGGTCACAGTACTTCAAGTTTGTTTTTCAAACCATGCACCATTCCCTGGGTCAAGTCAATGCAACACAACTGTACCATTCTACTATTAAACAATGAACACCTACAGCATTTGAGTTATAGGGAAAGTCTGTTTGGTGATTAACCATATGTGAATGAGGGCTAATTACCATAAATCATTAATGTGTTATCCCTAATAGCATAATGATTGTACTCTCCAAATTTTAAAGATAGGACTTCCATTATTTTTTTCTGAGATGCAAGGGAAAATCTATTTTCTAATTA
This sequence comes from Stegostoma tigrinum, assembly GCF_030684315.1. NCBI lineage: Eukaryota > Metazoa > Chordata > Chondrichthyes > Orectolobiformes > Stegostomatidae > Stegostoma > Stegostoma tigrinum. Next base: position 29,436,531 of record NC_081370.1, on the reverse strand, counting down.
ACCTAATTTGCATTTAGAAATTAAAACTCATTAGCATAATTTATTAATATTTTATCCCTTATACCAGGAAGATGATATTCCTCCAAGTTTCAAAAGAATAAAGGTTACACATTTTGCTTTGTCAGGAAAAGCTGTTTTCTAATTAACCCAATTTCTGGATGGAAATTAAGTAAAATTAAAATAATTAATTTATGCCTTATCCCTTGTAGCCTGTGATTATTTCTCAAAATTTATAAATGTAGCATTTAGGGATTCTGAGTTTTGGGCTAGGTATACTTTGTTGTTAATTACTGAGTATTGTATTTCTTTCAATTGTAAACTATAGGTATGGGACATGAAATTGAAAAGACTCAAAAAAGACAAAAAGTGAATCACCCAGTCTAATTTGGCACTAAGCCTAGACTATTGAAGATTGAGAAAGGTCAGGAATTCTATTGTTTTTGAGGCCTTGAGTCAGAGTAGAAAATAGCATAATAAGTCTCGATGGCAGTGGGGAAGCAGGAAGTTAAGACTAAAAACTGATATAATAAATGAATAACTTAGGTCAATAAAAAATACTTTCTGTTCATTTATGGAGAAAAAGATTTTGATACTTAAATTACTTATCTGTTCGTTGCCCTCAGCAATAATGCAGCCACCATTCCAGACCAGAACACAGTGTGACATTCATTCGAATGAGAAAGCACAAAAACTGGATTATCGAGTCAATTGTAAGACTTGCTCAACAAATCCTATTTACATCGTTCTTTCTCCCTACTCCACAACATCACCCCCACATCGCCCACCATCAGCATTGTCTAATAGAATCATCAACTGCTAATGCATCACCAATTATACTCTTCAGGTTCGATAAATCTAGGATTTATTTGCTCGAATATTGGGCAAAATCTGTTGTTTTAATTAACTTATATTGTTTATGCAAATTTCAACTAATTTTTATGCAGAGAATAACACTTATCCAGCAGCACTGAAATGGCACTAATTTGATCAAAATATTCAGATGTTACAAACTATGTCAGCAGAGCACAAATTTTGTGGAACGATCAGCTGCTTTCCCTCACCTTGTCATTAGAGGAGATACCGAGGGGTTTTTAGGATTATGTTTGTTCTATATTTTTATATTTTACGTCTCATGGTGGACACTAACACAACTATATTCTGTGTAGTTACATATTAATAGGAAGTCACTGCCTGTTCCACATTTTAATATAACTTCTAATTTAACAAGAAAGTGGTGTGGTCTAGATTACAGTCTCTTGAAATGAGTTACGACCGCACTAGAGTGATCCACAAATTATGAATTTGTAAAGCTCATTTACAGCCCCCATTTAGTCTTTGAGTGTTTCAATTTAAAATTAACCAGCAGCGCAGCTTTATGCTTTAAGCAAGTTAAAGGGGTGGTTAATTGCACATTAGTGTTTCAAAAATACAGATACAAACAAATTTAAAGTAATCAATGATTAAAGTTGTGCATGGAGCTAAAAGTGAGATCAGTCTCCACTTTCACTAAAAGCCTGTCTTACTTGAAGGTTTTTTTTTCCACTTGAGGAAGTTTAGATCTTGATGTCAGTTTCAGAACCTTGAATCCCTCAGGCGGACCAAGCATAACTATCCTCACTAAGGGATAGAGTTGCTGATAAGATAGAAAGACTCCATTATTTCATTTCTATACCTCCACAGTCTGTAACAGTCAACAGCTTGAATCAGAGCAGTAGTCTTTTAGCTGCTTTACTTTCCTCTGTCTCTGTATGGAGAAGCCTTGACTGCTTCAAGATGTTTTTATTGTGGTTATTGCACAGACTGGTTGTTCACAGCTATAGTGGTCAAAACCTAAAATGTCTTTATGCCAAAACTGATGAATCATGCTTCCATTTTAAGTGTTAAATTTGCCCAGGCCTTAGACTCACACCCATCATTGTATTTTAGTCAAAATATTTAACCATTTACTTCTCTCAGCCAATAGTTTTTGTGGCTGGTATTCTCAGGTTTTTGTTGTTGAACTAAAGAGGATTGGTCACACCTCCAGAAAAAAGAACACTTTCAAAGAGGCTCCTGTTCACCCTTGGAAATGTTCATTGACTTTCTAAAGGTCTCTTATGATATCTTCTTGACACAGTTATATTCTGGCCCCAGTACCGGCTAAATCCTTAATGGTGGTCATGCAACTGCAGCAAGCCATTTTGCAAGCTTCTTTGTGTCCACTTTAAAAACAAATTGGCTGTCTTTACAACATATATAAAACTATAATTTTGCGTTTATACCATATGCTAATTGTTGAATAGCTCTTAGCTGGCTTATCCATGTGAGGGATTCAGAGATGCCTGCAAGAATCGACGGAAGATACAACAGGACCTTCCACTGCCTTGCACAAGTGAGGAGGCAGGAATATGGAGAATCAGAAGCCTCAGTGCTCAGTGGATTGGCCAGACAGGACTGTGCACGATCTCTCAGCAAAACCCCAGATGGTATAACTTCTTCCAGTTTCATAACGATAAAACATTACATCTTCCTACATTGAGCCCAAAATCTATGCCACCAGAGCATTTGGGTTCAGTGAATTGGAAATTACCTCCTGGCTGGGAGACCGGGAATTGGTCCAACACAGTTCCAAATTCCCGTAGCAGAATGTCAGCAGAAAGTGTCTCCAGCTGCAGTCCCTGGAAGCCCGAATTTCAAAGCCGGAGCAGTGGTTGGGGACACTCTGGAGCATCTAAAAAGCTGAGTGTATCATTGTTAGCAAATACAGAGAGGCCATCATTCTACAAATTAAGGGTCCACAGGCAGGGAGAGTATAGATGACCACCAGGCAGGGAAAAAACAGACTCGACAGCAGTACAGAAATCCCATGGTTATTCCCCTACAAAACAGGCATATCATTTTGGATACTACTGGGGCAAAATGGCCTCTCAGATGAAAGTGGCAACAGCTAAATTTGTTAGCTCTGCTGCTTATGAGAAGAGAAAGAAATGTAGGAAAACTGCTGTGAATAGGGAGTTCAATCTTATGGAGAAGAGATAGACATTTTTGTGCTGACAAAGAAGATTCCAGGTTGGCTTATGGCCTCACAGATACAAAAGTGAAGGATGTCTCCAGGATGCTACAGGATATTTCAGAGTGGAAGATTGAGCAGCCAATTGAATGGTCATGGTACACATCGGTACCAATGACATATGTTATAAAAAGACGGGGTCCTAAAAGCAGAATATTGAGAGGTAGGAGGCAAGTTAAAAACAAATGACATGATAATCCAGTTTTTTGTACTTTCTAGTTCTAATGAATGTGTGTTCTGGTCTAGAATAGTGGCTGCAATATTGCTGAGGGCAAAGAACATATAAGTACCTCAGAGGTAGAGATCTCAGGGTTGTGAACAGTGTCACATGCTAGTTCATGTAGAAACAGGAGATATTGGATGATACTTGCCTGGGCAGACGGTGCAAGAAGGAGGGTTTCAGATTCCTGGGACATTGGAATTGGTCCTGGAGGAGGCGGTACAAGATGGACAGCTTGCACCTGAGCTGGATTGGAAATAGTGTCCTGGGAGAGAAGTTGCTAGTGCAGTTGTGGAGGGTTTAAACTAAAGAGGTGGTGATGGGAACTTATATATGACAGAAGAGGGGGAAACAAGGGAAAAAACAAAAGACAGAAATTTAAACAAAATAAGCGATAAGCAGACAGTTCAAGGGCAAAAATTAATCAGGGCCACAGTGCAAAAATAACGTGAATAGGACTAAGAATCTTCAAAAGACAAGCCCTTTAGCCTTGTATTGTAATGTGCAGAGCATTAACAGGGTGGCACGGTGGCTCAGTGGTTAGCACTGCAGCCTCATAGCGCCAGGGACCCGGGTTCGATTCCCGCCTGGATCGACAGTCTGTGTGGAGTCTGCACATTCTCCCCGTGTCTGGGTGGGTTTCCTCTGGGTGCTCCGGTTTCTTCCCACAGTCCAAAGATATGCAGTTTAGGTGGATCGGCCGTGCTAAATTGCCCATAGTGTTCAGGGGTGTGTGGGTTTTTGGAGGGATGGATCTGGGTGGGGCGCTTCAAGCGACAGTGTGGACTTGTTGGGCCAAAGGGCCTGTTTCCACACTGTAGGGAATCTAATCTAACAAAAAAACGTAATTATCTCCAGTAAAGTGGAATCTGTATAGGCAGAGCTTAGAAATACCAAGGGGCAGAATCAAATTGTATATAGATGCCAAACTGTAGAGGTAATATTGGAGTAGGTACTAACCAGGATGCGAGTAATAAAGGTGCAGTTGTAATTTTAGGCAATTTTAGTCTGCATCTAGATTGAGCAAATCAAATCAATAATAATATTGTAGAGGAGGAATTCCTGAAGTTTGTACTGGATCAATATCTTGTGGAACCAATGAGCGAACAGGCCAGAGATAGTAGGAACTGCAGATGCTGGAGAATCTGAGACCACAAGATGTAGAGCTGGATTGAACACAGCAGGCCAAGCAGCATCAGAGGAGCAGGAAAGCTGGCATTTTCAGGCCTAGAACCTTGGTCAGCTTTCGTCAGCTTTCCTGCTCATCTGATGCTGCTTGGTCTGCTGTGTTCATCCAGCTCTACACCTTGTTGTCTTAAAGAACAGGCCATCCCAGTTTGGTTACTGTATAATCAGAAATGAATAATTGGTGAGGCCCCTTGAGGAAGAATAACCATAATATGGTAGAATCCTTCATTAAGACAGTGAGTGACATAGTTGATTCGAAGACTAGGGTCCTGAATGTAAACGAAATAGACGACAATGGTATGCGGTATGAGCTAGCTATGATAAATTGGAGAATATTACTTAAAGGGATACAGTGGATAGGCAATAGCAAGTATTTAAAGAGCACATAGTGGAACAGCAACAATTGTTCATTCCTGTCTGGCACAAAAATAAATAGGATTGATTGTTGGACCACGGCTGACAGGAGAATTTAGGCATAATATTGGATCCAAGGAAATGGCATTCAAATTGGCCAAAAGAACTGTAGACCTGAGAGTTGAGAAAAATTTAGATTTCAGCAAAGCAGAACAAAGGGATTGATGAAGAGGGGGAAAAAAGAATAGAAGACGAAATTTGCAAGGAACAAACATCGTACTGTATGTGAAGAGAACAAAGTTAATGAGACAATTGTACATCCTTTGCAGTCAGTAACAGGAAAGGTTACAAAGGAGCGATAGGTGACCAATTTAAAATAAAAATGGTTCTGCCTTAACAAAGGAGACACAAATGACTTCACAAAAAATGCTAGAGAATTCTGGGTTTACCAAACTAATCCTGAGATGGCAGGATGCCGCATGAACAGAGACAAGATTGGTTAGGACTAGGTTCACTGGAGTTTAGAAGATTAAGAAGGGATCTCATAGAATCCTGATTGAGGCCAGAATGTTGAACTGTATCCCTGGATTGTATGGGTCAGTATCATATGGAAAGTGTACATATCAATGATGCAGTCAGAAGTGGAGATGATTTGAGCCTAAATCGATTATTGTTTCCATTTAATGGTCAATTTTAAGAATTTAATAAATTTAAGAACTGAAGTAAGGCTTTTCAACAAAATAATTTCCCCTGAAGAATTTTGCTATCTTGTCATACACAGCTTTCTTCTCTTTGAAACAGCATTTGATAAAATATTCAAACACTTCAAAAAAAAATCCCTATGTTCTCTCCTTAGGGTGAGAAATAATTATTGAGCATCTGTCTTACAACTGTTTTCTACCTGATCTCGTCTTACCAGATTAATCCATTTGATCAAAGGTAGTGTAGGTTATTCTTTCATTTATCTCTTGTTTAGGCTTTTTAATCACGTTTTAGTAGAACTGTAATTTTTTAAATACAAATTTGGGTTTTCTTATTGTTTTCATTTTGTTTTCTTATTATGTAAATTTGTGAATTTATTTCCAGGAGCATTTTCTGATGGAATCCTGAAGTGCTTGTGAGCACCTATCATTTTTCAATGTATAAAGTAATAGGCATCTGGGATTTGAATCTTGAAATCCACAAATTTCAAACAGGGATAATTGGAATTCTTTCAAGTGATATATAGTTCAGGAGAGGAACTTGTTTAACCCTTTTTACGAAATGCACCAGAATTGTGTAGCACCTGCATAAATTTTATATTTAACTGTGACTGAGGAACCTTGAAGAGATACCAGGAAATGGTACTTCACATTGATTGAATAGAGAATCATAGAATCTCTGCAGTGTGGAAGCAGGCTACTCGGTCCATTGAGTCCACACTGACCCTCTGAAGGACAGCCCACCCAGACCCGCCCCCCCCCCCACCCTATAACACAGCATTTCCCAGGCTAATCCACCGAGTCTACATACTTCTGGATGCTCATATCATGCTAAATTGCCCAATCCCCTTAGTCTGCACATTGTTGGACTGTGGGAAGAAACTGGAGCACCTGGATGAAACTCACACAGAGTCAGGGAGAATGTGCAAACTTTACGCAGATAGTTCACAGAATTCCTACAGTGTGGCAACAAGCCACTCAGCCCAACACGTCCACACCACCCCTCCAAAGAGCATCTCCCCCAGAGTTATTCCCATACCCCTGCATTTCTCATGTCTAACCCACCTAATCTAAACATCCCTGGATGTTATGGTCAATTTAGCATGGCCAACCCACCTTCCCTGCACATCTTTGGCCTGTGGGAAGAAACCAGAGTACACAGAAGAAACCCATGCAGACACGGGGAGAATGTGCAAACGCAACATAGACAGTTGCCCAAAGTTGGAATTGAACCCATGTCTGTGACGCTGTGAGGCAGCAGTGCTAACCACTGAGCCACCGTGCCACCCAAAGAGTTCTTTGGGTACAGGATGGCTCTTGTGGCGCAATGATAATGTCCCTATCTCAGAGGCTTCGGTTCAGTCCCATCTGCTGCAGAGGTGCACCACAGTGTCTCTAAATGGGTTGATTTAAAAATATCTAGACTAGCCTGAATTGTTGAGATCTTCAGTATAGTATAATCCTGCATGGTGTAGCTGACTCTTTTTCCCTTGTCAGATCCAGTAAGGACCAATTATTCTAGTGGTTTCAGCACACAGTTGCCACTCACACTACACAATACGTGGCCATTTCATTCTACAGCCGCATTTTTTTCAGTACTACTTCACTTGGACTAAGTTCACCACAGAAAACACAATCAGATATAAAACCCTTCAACAAACCAGCCAAGTTTTTCTCTCAGTCTTTGCTCCCAACCATTGCCCCCTCTCCCACCTGCCTCCCGTGGCCCAGTAAAAATCCTCCTCACATCTCTCTCTCCTGTGTTGCTGTTCAACCTGCTGAGTATAACCAGAATTTTCTGCTTTTCACATTGGTTTACTAATACACTCAATATTTTGCTTTAGGCTTTAGTCCAAAGAAAGATTTGAAACTAAGTGACAAAAGATAATCCTACGCCAAAACCTGAATCAAAGAGGTGGCAGGCTTGAGGAATATCGTCAAGAGGAAACCAGAAAGGCTGAGAGTTTTGGGAGCAAATTCTAAAGCTTTGGGCTGAGGCAGCTGAATGCAGGAACACCAATCTTAGAACAGTTAAAACTGGGGTTGCTCAAGAGGCCAGAATTAGGGAAGCATAGATACTTCAGAGGAAAGGACAAAGATTGGGATGGACCAGGCTATGGAGTGATTTGAAAATGAAGATGAGAATTTCAAAATAGAAGCATTGCTTGCTTAGACCCAAGATAGGTCAGTGGGCAAAGAACTGATACGGCTTACATACCTCCATTCGCTTTATAATAGTAAGGTTCCATGGGATATTTTAGTACGGTAATAATAGTCTATAAATGCTAGATGTTTGATTTTAAATAACTAGATAACAGAACATCCTTCTGGAGTGAATTCTGTTTATTCACTTGTGGAATATGGACATATGCTGTAAGGCATGCCAGTAGCCTCATTTGGTAGCTTCAGATTGCCACCTCAATTTTGGTATGCCTATGCTGATCCTGGCATGCCCTCATGCACTGCCCATTGAACCAGGCCTGATCCTGAGGTTGAATAGGGGATATGCCCAGAAATTAAGTTGTAGATTGTGCTGGAATACAATTCAGCTGATGTTGACGGTCCACAACACCCCATCTTTTGGAATCTGTGCTAAATATTTTGAATCAATGTTTTGAATCAAGTAATAGATATATTTGAAACAAATGGTAACTGAAGAATCAAGGGCTACGGGGAGAGTGCAGGGAAGTGCAGTTGAAATGCCCATCAGCCATGATTTAAATGGTGGAGTGGACTTGATGGGCCGAATGGCCTTACTTCCACTCCTATGTCTTATGGTCTTATGGACCTTCCCTCCATCAGGAAGTCAGAAGTGGAGATGTTCACTGACAATTGCACAATGTTCCATACTATTTGCAGCTCCTGTGATACTAAAGCAGTGCATGTCCAAACACAGCAAGGCCTGAACAATGTCCAGATCTGGGCTGAAGAATGATAAGTAACAGTCATGCCACATAATTACCTCCAATTACCAGCTCCAACAAGAGAAAATCTTACCCCGGACTCTCAATGGTATTATCATTGCTGAATTCCACACTATCAATATCCTTGAGGTTACCATCTAACAGAAACCGACCTGTACCAGTCACAAATATAGTGGCTAAAAAAGCAGGTCAGAGGCTAGGAATCCTTCAGAGAGTATCTCAACTCACGACTTTACAAAGGCCATTCACCATCTACAAGGCACAAGTCAGGAATGCCTTGATGATTGCAGCTCAAATGATGCTTAAGAAGTTTAAGTTAATGGTGTACCAGGAGAACCAGCTGGCAGTGCCTGAATGCTTAGTTACATAAGGAGGCAAAGCCTGTTCAACATTGATCAGCAGGATCAAAACAGGTTGGATTTTGCCATGAGCAGTAAACTGCTTGAGTTTACACACGTTATAGTCTGCACAGATCTATTAGAGGGATAGCCTGTCAAGTTAACTCAAATGAGGTTTTTGAAAAGAATGACTAAATATATTGATGAGTTGATATGGTTTACATGGACTTCAGTAAGACCTTTGACAAGGTACTTCAAGGTAAGAGCTCATGGAATTCAAGACAAGTTAGCAAACGGGATCTGAAATTGGCTTATAAATAGGAGGCAAAGGATGTTGGTGAGGGTTGCTTTTGTGATTGGAAGCCTGTGACCCAGTGGTGGACCATGACGATCAGTTCTGTGATTCTTGCTGGTTGTTTTATACATTAACAACAACTGAGATGTGATGGTTGAGGTATAATTAGTTAATTTTCAGATGACTTGAAAATTGACAGAGTTGTTGATATTGAAGAGGTGGTTTCAGGCAACAGTCTGATATTGATTGATCAGCTGATAAATTGGGTAGCTGAAATTTAAACCTAATAAGTGTGAGGTGATACAGTTTGGGGGGTCTCTTAAGGGAAAAATGGTAGGTCGCTAGGGAGTACTAAGAACAAAAGGATTTTGGTGTACAAGTCTAGAGATTCCAGAAGGTAGACAGGATTGTGAAAAAGGCTTACAGGATGCTAGCCTTCATTAGCTAGGTTGTAGAATATAGGAGCATGGAAGTCTTGTTACAACTTTGTAAAACATCAGTTAGGCCACTGATGGAATACAGTACGGTTCTGGTCACCATACTGTCAGAAGGATGTGATTGTAGTGGAGATGGTGCAGAGGAGATTCATCAGGATGTTGCCTGGGATGGAGAGTTTCAGTAATTGGGAAACAGTGGACAGACTGGGTTTGTTTTCCTTGGAGCAGAGGAGTCTGAGGGGCGATCCGATTGAGGTCTGCGAAATTATGACGGTCATAAGCAGGGTGGATTGGGAGAATCTTTTCTCCATGGCAGACATGGATAAAACCAGAGAGTAGAAGTTTACAGGGAGGAGTAACTGGTTTAGAGGCGATCTGAGGAAACGATTTTTTACAGAGGGAGTGATGGAAATAAGGAATGTGCTGCCCAGGAGGATGGAGGAGATAGGTACGCTCACAAAACTTAACTTGCATCTGGATGAGTGCTTAAAGCGGCAGGGCATAGTAAACCATGGACCAAGTGCAGGTAAATGGGATTCGTCTAGTTTGGTGTTTACTGGTTGGCACCGACATAGTGTGCTGAAGGACACATTTCCATTAAGCATGACTGTGTCAGTAAGTTGCTTTTAACAGGATGGCCAAAGGCACTATGTCCTCTACAGGGCATCTGGCGCCTATCTGCTTAACCAACCCCGACAGATAGTTAATAATAAGCCTCACAGAGCCTGAACCAGGCACTGTATGTTGGCATAGTGAAGTCAATTTCAAATCAGCAAATGAGATACCGAGAAGGAAAGAAAGAGAGGATTAAGAGAGAGAGAAAAAGACAGAGAAAAAGATAAGCCAAACATAAAAAGAAGAAAAAGAGCACTTTTTAATAATCTCCAACAATACTTAAAGTCTGATAAAATGACAGTTCATCTTTGATTTTCAGTGCCAGTAAGATTGTTTCACAGTAAATTAAGACTCACCACACTGTTAAAATGCCACATAAACGAGGATGCCTTGGTTTAACCTTTTGTGGTGGGTTTCAGGCTAACTTATGATGCCAGTGCAGGGATTTTATACAGTTAAGTGTATTTGAGTACAAAGGCTGGCTGTGAAATGCATATCTCATCCATCTTATGATTGAATAGCACATTCTGGACAGAAATGCCTGAAGTTTGGTGTGTACCTACACATCTCTGTTCACCAGAATTTGTCTGATTTGCTCACTGTTAGCCTCACTGCTATTTTTCCAACAATATATAATGGTAGACCCCTCATTAATCAAAAATGTCCAAGCTGTAAATGATTTCATGGTCTTCTATGCATCCAACCATGACTGGGGAGACCCTCATGGGATCTGTATGGATGTTTAGAGAACTGGCAGCTCAAAATGGAAGTGTTGGTGCTTTTTTGTCAACATCCCAGATAACCCTGCATCTACCTTGTTGCTATTTTACTCTCCCTGGTGCAAGATTTCTGTGAGTTGTAGCATCTCTTGCCTTCCTCTGGGCATGTCTTCTCTCAACACTTAACATCCACTACCCTAGAATCCATCCCAGAAACTAAGAACTTATTTTAACACTTGAAAGGTTTTAAAAATCATGAGAGGCATAGATAAGGTCACTTCTCCTCAGTAGGGGAGTCCAAAACAAGGGAACATATGTTTAAGGTGAGACGACAAAGATTTTAAAGGGACCTTAGTGGCACCTTTTACACACAGAGGAAGGTTGGTGTGGAAAGAACTGCCAGACGAAGTGGCAGATATGGGTAAAGTTACAACATTTCAATGGTATTTGGACAGATACTCAAATAGGAAAGATTTAGTAGGGTATGGGCCAAATGTAGGCAAGTGGGACTAGTTCAGATTGGGAAATTTGGTTGGCATGGAATGAGTTGGATCAAAGGTTCCGTTTCCATGCTGTATGACTCTATGTTGGAAGTTGCAAGTCTGGTGTGGATATTCCTTGAAATAGTCGGAACCAAATTTCAGTGCTTTCCTCCCCTTGGTCTAGGTGACTCTGTAGTTTCCCCAAGAGAGATGGTCTGCAGCACAGAAGTTTGGAAGGCTGTTTTTTTCAGACTTTTTATATCCTTTGTACTGACCAGTTTGATGTTGTCTGCTACGAGATAGTGTCCGTTGAAGAGTTGCTTGTGGATTTGGGAGGTGGAAGCAGGGCTGCTTGGCAGGTGATTTCCTGGGATCCTTGTAAGGACCTTTCTTACCATTGAGAGAATGTAATATCTGAACATTTATACATCTAATAAAATTGTACTTTGGAAATGTTTCCTCTTTAAGATATTTGATCAGCTGCACTCAGAATTGTGTGCAATAGCTCCAGGGAGATAGACTATTGATAGACTATGAAATAGCCTTACTGTAATAACCAAGCCAGAATTTGCAAGGTCAGTGAGGGTGGACCTCATTTTCATGGCGTTAGACGACATCTACCTCTTGAAGATGAATCCAGTAATGAGAGACATTCTGGCTTTAGTTTAGCATCCCAGTCCATACACAGTCTACCCTCTTTCTATCCTACTTTCTGAAGCAAGACAATTCCACCCACAGGAACACCATTCATGCATCCCCATGTTTGGGATAATAGTGAGCAAGCCTCAATATTGCAGATTCTGCCACACGTACAATTTCATAACACTGCAGGCAGAGCAATAAAATCGAGGCCAGCATCTGCTCTAGTACCTACAGGTTCCCAAAGTATTCAAATGGCCATCTGCTATTGTATAAGAACAACTTGAGTAAGACTGCTATTTTACAGAAGCAATGTTTACTTAACATTGTACCAAAAGTAATCGTCTATTTTTATACACTTAACAGTACACAAAATGTGGATAAAGTTATTGCCACTGTATTAGAATAAAATACAGCCATCGCCATATAATATACCCAGTCATAAAAAGCTCAGCAAGGGAGTTTGGCACATTCTTAATGAAAAGCTATTGCTAGAGGTGGGTTAATGGCATCAGTTCTTAAGCAATTACAGAACACGTTACTGCCAATCAAGGTCAGGACATTTACTTTTAATGATCTTTGCTCAACAGTAACACTTGAATAAAGGAACATTTGCTCACTGCAGGGTTCCCATATGGACATTTTTTTAATAATAAATTGATATTTTGGAACAATAACACAATATAAAGTCCACAGGATTCTGTCACTGGAAAGAAATGTGTGGAGGTTGGGGGAGGTGGTGTAAATTTTTTTTTACAAGACACATCTGCAATGCTCCAACCTTCAGAAGGTTTAAATGATATTCAGTACAAGATGAGCAGATTTCAGAGTTCAAATATACTAAGTCATAGTAATAAAGAAGATCCATAATAAGCATAATGGTGTTCATTAACATTGTTCATTATAGCAGCATGAGAGCAGCATCAGCAGCTACATTTAGCACAGTACTCTTCATATCACAAATGACCTGACCCAAAGTTCATTTGTTAAAACACATTTTAAAGATATGGAATAATCCATTGTCAAATAATATTTAATGCCACTTGGATTGGTAGCAGCTGTAGTCCCTTATTTAGTCTTTTTAAAGAGCCAAAGTTTTAGGATCAATAAACTGCTATTACAAATGTTTCTTGAGCAAAGAGGAAAACACAATGCAAAGATCTAAGCATCCACATTATTTTCTTCATTCCACAATATCATGTGAGATTGTGGTCAATTCTGGGAAGAATGAAACGGCAACATTTTAAACACTTATATGGATAAGACAGTACAATCATGGCAACAGCTTTGAAAAACATTTGTAGTTACTATGGCTGTCTGAGTGTTCAATATACATTGCTTAGAGAACGCTAAATTATCAATGGTGACTGTTAACAGACTGCACTTTGAAACAGTTTTGAGAATGTCATTGTTGTATTTAAACGCGAAGCCATTGTGTTCCCCTCTTTCATATTCAATTCTGATCAGATTTACCCACCTGTTTGTTCACCAAAAATGATAGCGTTGGATGTTGCTTTAATAACAATGTCTCGGTGATTAGAATCAGATTTTTGATGCTCGCATGCCTTCAGTCTCTCTGGACAGACCTTTGTCATGACAAAATAACAAAGTAGCAATTAATTCTGGGCATTGCAAATTGTTAGCCCAAATCATCAATATTGCAAATGGAAAGGCCCTTTGAGCACAAATTCCTCCATTAGCAGATCCTATTCACAGAAAAGCACAGAGCATTACAGCTGGTAACATTAACTACCCAAAGGCAGTATTTTACTGCGGCAAATTCCAGGTAAGATAATATTGTTTTACCAGTTACCCTCTGCTGTTCTGCTATTTCGAGGAGAGGTGGTGTTTGCTATCGTTCGACATTTTGATTGACTGTGGGGTTTTCTTTTATTCCAAAACTACAGAGCTGGACAGCAAACAATGTCGCATGTGTTAAGTAGAGAAATGTGAATGTTTTGCTGCAGCTGTCAAGCTGTATAAAAATCACTTGTTTAACAATATTCAGCCCAAAAAACATTGGCCCGATTTTGTGGTTAGTGGCAAAGGCATTTGATGAGCCTTCCGTTCACACCATCCACAGATATTTTGTGGACTTTAAAATAGCAAGTTATGGTCATTGGATGTTTTAAGGAGTGTCAGTCCTGATGTGTGATCTGAGGCCTTTGTAGGTGTGGAAAGTAATGGGTGAAGTCTTCAACCATTCATATTGAAGATTGCTTAGTGAAGAACTTAAAGTTAAAATTTCATTTATCCTCTTTTATTTGCAGGCATCACATGTTGCAAATTGCCCACTCTCATTTATATTGAAATGGACAACAAGCAAATGTAATACACACTCGTGCGTGAATTCGAACTTTGCCACAAAATTCTCCATTACATCTTCCTTTTTAATGCTGCTCATTTCCTCCTCACTCAGCTGTGGGACATAGTATCATTTTTGAGAAACAATATGTTTCAGCCAATTTTCTGTCTAAAACTCACTTTCTTTTGAAGGGAGGTTGCATATCTGAACTGAGGGCTTCTGGTAAATCATTTGGGAATGATTGATGACAGGAAGATGAAGAATAACAGTAAAGCAGGAAGGGAAAGAGTCCCCGGATGCAACTGTACTACTTTAGAAGCTCTAGTGATCCAGACAAAGCCCAGGAGGGGTGTTCTGCCTGTTAGAGGACAAAGGGACAATTTGCTCATGGAACCAGAGGAGAATGACAGTTCATTTGGGATGGAGAGGTTCTAGAACATGTTAAAATTGATAAGAAGGATGTATGGGATGATTTAGTGGGCATAAAGATGCATAAATCCCCAAGGCCTGATGAGATGCATCCCAACTGCTATGGGAGGCAAAGTGGGAGATTGTTAGAGCCCTGGCAAAGATATTTAATACTTTGCTGGCCAGAAATAGAGGTCCAGATGACTAGAGGATAGCTGATGTGGTTTCTTTGTTCAAGAAGGACAGCAGGGATAGGACAGGTAATGACAGACCACTTAGTCTGAAGTCAGTGGTAGGGAAATTTTCAGAAAAATTTCTGAGGGACAGGATTAATCAACAGTTGGCAAGGCAAAGATTGATCAGGGGAATAGTCAGCATGGATCTATTAGACGTGGATTCTGTCTGACTAATTTAATTGAGTTTTTTTTTGAAAGAACTAAATGTATTGCTGAGGGTAGTGCAGTCGATGTGGTTTACATGGGCTTCAGTAAGGCCTTTGACAAGGCCTCACAAGGTAAGAGACCATGGGATCCAAGGCAAGTTGGAAAACTGGATCCAAAATTGGCTTGCAAGTAGGAGCTAAAGGATGATGGATAGAGGGTTGTTTTTGTAATTGGAAGCCTACAACCAGCAATGTACCACAGGGATCAGTGCTGGGACCCTTGCTGTTTGTTGGGTTCATGTTACACTACAGGTGACCCCACCATTCTGTATCTGTAAAATCTTCCTTCCTGTCCTGTTTTGACAGCATCACCTTGATAAATTGCTATGATCTCTCTACCTTAATTACTTTGTGCAGTTTTGAATTCGGCGTGTGTTTCCAATCATTTTGTGTGTCTCCAGCACCACCTTATTTTTAATTTTTTGTAATTATCTCTCTGCCTTGCTTAATCGGATTTAAAGTCATCCTTTCGCTGGTTATTCACCAGTTGCCACTTTACTCACCGTTTAACACTCCTGGTCACCCGAAGAGACTTATCATCTGACACACCACTCACACCAGTTGTATGATCTTTTGATCTCTCTGCCCTTGATCCCTCTGCCTATAAGCTCTGGGTCTTGTGTGCTCCTTTCTCTCACAGAAGCTGATGAGGAGGCTGTGCTTCAAAAGCTTGAGTGATTTCAAATAAACCTGTTGGACTATAACCAGGTGTCGTGTGACATCTGGCTTTTTCTATTCCCCACCCCACCCCCAATCCCCGCCCCGACCCCCTCCTCCAACCCCACCGTCCAAACTCGGCCTGGCCTCCACATTGTGATCCAGACAAGTGAATGCTTCATTGTTGCGTAGCATGGCTCTGTCATTGCACCAGTTCGCGTCGCCACTTTCCTCACTGCAACCTCACCTCCACCAAATTATCTGCTGGAGTGGAGGTGCTCTGCCAAAAATGTTCAAATTATGCGGCTTCCAATCCAAACCAAAACCACATCAGTCAGAGAGCTTCAGCGTGCAGTCCGTGGCTGTGTGTTAACATAGAACATAGAACAGTACAGCACAGTACAAGCCCTTCAGCCCACGATGTTGTGCCAAACGTTTACCCTAAATCTAAGGTCTATCTAACCTCCACCCCTACCTAATACTATCATCCATATGCCTGTCTAATAGCCGCTTAAATGCACCTAATGAGGCTGACTCCACTACCCTCTCCGGCAATGAATTCCATGCCCCTACCACTCTCTGAGTAAAGAACCTACCTCTGATGTCTCCCCTACATCTATCTCCACTCACTTTAAAACTATGCCCCCTCGTAATAGCTACCTCCACCCGATGAAAAAAGTCTCTGGCCGTCCACTCTCTCTATACACCTGATCATTTTGTACACCTCTGTCAAATAGCAAGTGTTGTTTACTCAGAAACGCACCTCCAGGTCATTGCCAATGCCTCTTCTAAATTATGTGAGAAAATGAGACTTGCACTGAATACCTGGAATGCAGAGCCTTCAAACAACCACCAAACCTTAAACAAATCATTGTTCACAGCAAACTACCCAGCCTTCAGGACAACATCACCCACAACACCACACAACCCTGCCATGGCAACCTCTGCAAGACATATCAGATATTCCACATGGACACTACGATCACACGTGGGAACACCACCCACCACGTACACGGCAGATATTCACGTGACTCAGCCAATGTTGTTTATCTCATTTACTGCAGAAAAGGATGCCCCAAGTCATGGTATTTTGGTGAAACCATGCAGATGCTATGGTAATGGATGAACGGACACTGTGCAACAATTGCCAGACAGGGATGTTCCCTCCCAGTCGGGGAACACTTCAGCGGTCAAGCGCATTTAACCTTCAATTTTTGGCTAAGTGTCCTCCAAGGCAGATTTCGAGATACGCAACAATGCTCACTTCTCTTCAAACCAAGTTCCACGTTCAAATTAAGACTGACAGCAAGATTCTGGAAATTGTACTATTGATGTTCTGCCTCAAAGTCCTCTTCTCGCATGCTCTTCTGCAAAAAGTGTTTCATAAACGTTGATTTTAGTTTGTTTGTTGCAACAAATATTGTAAAACATGAAATCTTGTTGAGTGATCTTTTAATCACTGGGAATTGAAATGTCCTTTTGAAAGTGAGCTCTATCAGTCGGGAAATTATAACAAACTGAGAGCTCTTGAGGGATTTCAAATCACAGACTCAAACAGGTACACTGGGATTTGCATAAATGAATGAGATTTCACTGTGAATTCTGTTACATCTATTTCTGATGCATTCCTTGGAAATGACAAGTGATTAAAGGTTAATTGAAAGTCAGTGGCAGAAAGTTGAAAGTGGAATCAAAAGCAGGCACAAAGAAAGCAAGAGATAATGGGAACTGCAGATGCTGGAGATTCCAAGATAATAAAATGTGAGGCTGGACGAACACAGCAGGCCAAGCAGCATCTCAGGAGCACAAAAGCTGATGTTTCGGGCCTAGACCCTTCATCAGAGAGCCTCTGATGAAGGGTCTAGGCCCGAAACGTCAGCTTTTGTGCTCCTGAGATGCTGCTTGGCCTGCTGTGTTCGTCCAGCCTCACATTTTATTAACAAAGAAAGCAAGAGCAGTTGAAGTATTGATTCAGCATTTGAACCTAAAGGAAAAGAATGATCCAGTTGAAACTCAGGTTGAGTAAGCCAGGATTCAGTTGCAATTGACACAACTGGAATTTGGGAAGGAAAGTGAAATGAATCAACTGGAAAATGGAAAGGAATAAATAGAAAATAAACAAACAAAAAAAGGAAATATAAAATCTAAAATTAGAGTTCCAAAGGGCATGTGAAAAGGAAACCCTAGATTTTTAAGACAAGAAAAGAAAGTAAAGATTCTGAATTGTAAAGGGAGAAGGGCGAAGCAAGGGATGAATATAAATCACAAAATTGTTACATAGCAGGGTGCCATTTTGCCCACTAGGTCCACACCAGTTTTGACTGGGCACCAATCTCCTGTCTTTCCCTGTAACCCAGCAAATTGTTTCTATTTAAATAATTACCTAGTGCCCTCTTGAATACCTCAAATGAACCTGCCTAAACCCACCTCCAGGCAATACATTCCATACCTTACATGCCTGCTGTGTGAAAAAGTGTTTTCTCATCTTACATTTACTGCTTTTTGCAAAACAATTTAAATCAGTGTCCTGTGGTTCTCAATCCTTAAATGTAGTGGAACAATTTCTCCCTATCTACTCTGTCCAGGCCTGGTCATGACGTGAAAACTTCTATCAAAGTTCCTCTTAGTCTTCTCACCAAGGAACACAGTCGCAATTTCTAAAGTACCCTCATAACTGAAGTTTCTCATCCCTGGAACTATATTTCTCACCCACTTTTTCCAATGCCTTCACATCCTTTCAATAGTGGAAAATCAGTCCGTCATGCAACTGATGATGTCATGACATAAGCAGAACACTCCATTGCTCTCTTCAGAATAAAGCATTCGAGGTGGAAACTGAAAGACAGGTACCATGCTGTCTTGATGTATATAATGTGATTGAAGTGTTGGAATTATTTTAACAGGCCTACACCTAGATTATTGGTGAAGTGAATCGGATAAAGACAACAAGCTGACACAACATTAAGTGAACTAGGATAATAAATCCTTCGGTTAAGGGTGGGCCCTAGTGTAGTCTTCCCTTTCACATTCAACCCCATCCCATACCATGAAGGAAATCAAAAAAAAACTTGAAGAGACAGTATTCGATTATGTGAACAGGCAAATGACAATGAAATGGAATAAAGCCCTCGTTTGCTTGGGTAGAATATTCGTTAAGGAGTGAATTTGACCAATTGCCAATCTTGGTGAGTTTCGTATCGGGTTTCACTCCATGAGCCATAGTGAGATATTTTCACATAATCCTCCAAAACTTGCCACATTACCCCTGCACCACCTAGCTATGCCATACTACTTATTGGAGCTTCCCTCTTGCCAGAGGCACAAGTACTTGTTGTTACAAGGTCCTCCCTGGATTTCCTGTACTGGTGTTGTACTTAAAATGCAGTTGTGTGCCTGGTCAAGCACTGTCAGTCCACAACTATCCTACATGGCTCCTTCCTCTCAAGAATTGCCTCAGACATGTCAGACGGAGGAAAATTAACACCCAGCTTCACAAAGGTAAGTGCCACCATCTTCTCTCTGCCACCTTACACTCTGATACTGTATCCCACTTCCACCAGGGCTTATTTTCTTTATTCTCACTATTGCATGCAATGTCTTCCCTCCTTCACTCTTGCCCATGCAATCCCTCCCTACTTCTAATCCTAGACGCCCACTGCTCTGCCCAGTTAGTCTCACCATTTTTCCTCCACTGACACATGTCCCAATGGGACAATGGAGTTGGCTGAAAAGTCTGCCATCAATCTCAGAGAAAAGCATTAAATGGATGTATAAGGGACCAAACTGGGAAGATCGAATTGGACCTGAAGTTGTTGCTTCATCACTACATGTCCTTCTCATCTAAGACATGCAACATTATAATAGCTAAAATGATTCACATCTTCACAAATTTGTTCAATGCAATTTATATTATAGCATTATTTCTAGAATATGCTATAAATAAAAATGTGACATTCTAAACAAAAAATGTTTCATAAAAGAAAAGGACAGACCAGGGGAAGGAAATACAATTTTTTCAGATATTCTTGATGGGAGTCCAGAACCGATGATGTTCACTTTGACAAGTGAAATGAGAACCCTTTGGCACAACCCTTTGGCTTTCAACATCTTCCAAACCAATCATCAATAAGGACAAGAGAGCAGATATGTGCGAACACCACAACCTAAAAGTTCCTCTTCAAGCCACTCATCATCCTGACATAGAAATATATCACCATTCTCTCACTACCACTGGGTCGAAATCCTAGATTTCTCTTCCTAACATTGTAGATGTCTCTCTGCCTATGGACAGTGATGGCTCAAGAAAACAGTTCTTCACTACATTTGAAAGGTCAGTTAGAGATGGGTAATAAATGCTGGACCAGCCAGTACCCAACATCCCGTGAATGACTTAAAAAATACCCATTTTGTATGGACTATGAGAACTTAGGTATGGAACCTCATGTAAAAGGTCTTAAACTCGGTAAAGGTTCTAATTTACGTAATGAGTAGCATCGAAAAATGTGACACATAGCAAATTGGGCCCTTCAAATCATGTGTCCAATTTCATACCTCTTCCACCTAATACTGTATGGGATATTTTGGACAGTTTAGAAACGAATTAATTCTACATCCATCTTTTTAAATAGGGAGTTTGTTTAAGAATTTGAAGTAGAGTCTATATTTAGACTAATTTATGGACACATTTCCTTTTACTGTGATATTTCACATATTGTCTGGAAAGCTAACAATTGCATTAAGGCAGCATCAGTAATTCAATGGCTAAGTTAGCCGAATTTCTAATGAATTAGAATAAGTTAAAACTAGTGCAACATATATTAATATGCATTCTTTAATATAAAAATGATATTCAATGTTATTTATTATGTCAGGTGCTTTACAGGTTGCCATTATATTATCAATGCAGGTGACATAATTATTCAATGACTTGAACAAGTGAATAAGATTTTTACAGCATTAACACTGATAGAACCACAAGAAAAGGAGCAAGTCATGTATTTTTCTTGCAAAATGCTGTCTGTGCTTCGCCTAGCAGAACTGACCGCACCAAATCAACACCAATTGTAGAGTGTTTTCTATCCTTGTTATTTGTCCTTCTCCTGTTCCAGCATATAAAAAGTGCTAGGAAGGAGTTTCACATCAACATTGGACAATCTGGGAAATTCTATAGCAACTGTTAGAAAGTTCCATCCACTCCTTCATTCAGTCTGGAGTTTTAAAGCAAATGTTCTTAACTCTATCTTTTGAATATTTGAAAGGAAATGCAGAATAGCACAATCCTCAGTTTATACAACTTTTTCTCTTAGTAAATGGGACTTACATTTAAAGGCTAAATTACTTTACTATATTTGCTCACAGCACAGTGAGGCCATTATTGTCTCTGATTGCTTCTGGTGTTGAATATTGTGCTGCCTTTGTTTTATTTTAAAAATAGAAAATTGCGTTAAAAAAGTAATTTTTTACCAGTAGAACTATTGTGATTGCAGGTAACATGTAGGGTCTGCTGGAAAGTATTCAGAGCAGAATATTCTTAGATGTATCATAAATCAACCAGGCCAAAATAAATTCTTAATCAAGCAACACTGAACCCACTGTAGTATGAACCTGATCACATGCCATCCAATTTAAAGTAAAAGCTTTTTAATGAATCTTAACTGACTAGTCCAAAATAACTACAACTTAGATAACTAATCCTCAATCTTGAGGCACTGTCTAAAAAGGGGATACTGTACAGATAACAATGAATCTGAATTTTAAATTTTTATACAGTATCACGTATCATTATTTATAGAAAATAGTTTCTAAAATAACATCAGTGCACATTATAAAATGGTGTTTCATTCTGTGAGTCATCCTCATTAGATGGAAAATAAAATCCTGATAAAGTTAATTTGGTCAATAATCTCTGAAAGGCCAATAGACATATTCCTGTCTTGGGTTTTTCAAACTTTTAAAACTTTTCTGAAATTGACAGAAGAAATGAAGCACTGCCGGAAAATATTAAACAATATCAAAATATTAAACTTACTTACTAGCAAAGTCCTGAAAGTTAAGATTGAATAATTTAGAAACATACAACTAATATAAATAAATCAAATAGGCACAGATTATTTATTTGCTCTGTTGTGGCGAAGACTTCCATTAAAATGTTAAACAGTCTTTTACTTCTTCAGGCATTAACTGAACAGTTGTGGATTTTGCTATTCTATGGTTTATTTTATAGTTCAGCTTTCCTGTTTATTTCATTTAATTTGAATTATTTAACTTCATTGGTGTTCACGAGCCCACTGAAAAAGATAATTGTTGGTATATTTTCTCTAAAACTAAATTAAACCCAATCATTACAACTTTATGAAATGCAAGGTTACGAGGTTTGTAATGCTTCTTGACTGCTTTTGGAATGAACTGTATCACTGCTCTTCGGAGGGTCAGTATGGACTCGATGGGCCTAATGGCCTGCTTCCACTCTGTAGGGATTCTATGATTCTGTGCTATGATGATTAGGCTTTATTCAATATTCTCTACAGATCCTAAATTGTCCACAAAAATACCGTGCTGAATGTTGATCATTGCCCTCTGGTCAGAAAATATTTAATTGTTAAAATGTGGTGATTGTAAAACAAAAATGATTCATTAGGGATTGTGACTCTCTTTATCTCTTGTTCCCTGCTGCAGAACTACACAGTGAAGCAATCTGCAAACCACTAAACACAAGCAATCTAACTTCTTCATGTTCAGCACACTTTGAATATTAAACTTTCTACAATAGTGAGCAGTTTTGGGACTTATTGGGTTTGTGGTCCAATGAGGCAATCCAGGATGAAATAGAACATGGAATAAGTGATGGTAAGTTAGTAATGAGAGAATTACAATCACAACATAACCAATAGTTATATTTCACCAGATCTCCATTAGAACTGCATTCTTTCTTTTGAAATATTGGAAGGATAGTATGAATAGAAAATGATGGATTTTCTGTTGATTGTTCAGATTTCTAACATGCACAATAATTTGCCTTGTGCAATTGTTGAGGAAAGTAATCAACATGGAATAGCTGATTGTGAATATTAAAACAAAATTCAACAATGGGGTCTGTAAATTTAAATAGCAATATACTTAAATAGCAGACACCCACAGAGAGAAGGAATCATGTCCATAAGCCCCAGGTGTTTCTTCTCAGGACACTCCGGATGTGCCTAGCTCCACTACCTCCCCTTTGCTTGTGATCACAAACTTGCAGAAGTTCAAGCCAAGCAGGATGAGCCTGCATGCAGACACAACCCTTTCAGCAGGCTTGCAACCTAATCCCCCAATATACCAGCGGATGACCACTGAAGTCTTTAAATTAACAAGGCTAACTCCAGGGCAGGCATCCTCCAACCTAGCTGCAAAAGCCACATATACACTTTGATGAAGTGGAAGGCATATGAAGGAAGAGTAAAACTTACTGAGGACGTATTAGCGACACATCATTGTCAATGACATTTCACTTTTGTAAAGTCATGTTCACTTGCACAGTTACAATGTCTGCTAGAGTATAATCTTCTCCATGGAACCTGATCAAGTCAGACCCACATAAGAAATGGGCAACCTTTTCAAACAGCCCGAAGATGAATGAAGTTGGTCTCTCCAAGCCTTGCTCATCATAAGCTAGCACCTCGTTGATGGTAGATAACGTGAGATGTCACACAGCCTTGAGCTATGATATTCAGGTCGCCATCCATGCAGTTTCCATGTGAGGCCTGGCAGAAGATAATCTGTCGGAAATGCCAGAAAGACAAAAGAACTTAAATTAAGGGACTCTTCAGTGCTCACATCCATCACTATGAAGTTTTTTGTTTTGTTTTTCCAAAGTGTGGCATGGACACTTCTAAAGGAGGTAATTATTTTACCTCCATATGGATCTCTGAGATATTTGACATGATTGAATTTTACTTTGATCAGTCAAACTTTTAATGCTACACCAGGAATAAGAGACTGCCAGTAAGCCACCAGTAACCCTTCCCCTTAAGGGAAAGGCTCCCTTTGATGTCATGTCATGCTGTACACATCATTTCAGTTTGAGAATCTGTGGCTGCAAACCATTGCATTCCCATGTAAGCTATGGAAAATGATTGGGAAATGGGAACTTCAGGTTCTGCTTTCAAGTGCCTTCATCTGATTATGATTGCTTCACTGACACGACAATGAGGCAATCAGTGTACGCAATATTTTGACACTTATTGCTTGAGGATTTCGAGTACACATTTTTGGACAATGAGTCCACTGTCTATGGCATGAAAACCGAAGTTTGATGGGTACCATTACTTAAAGAGTACAGGCATGAGTCCTGTCACTGGTAGGGACTGTAATTCCTCGAGTTTTACTTGATCCCCTAAGAAAAAGACAGTGACTGACTCCATACACTTTTCATGTGGTGGCAGCCATCTGATGTATTATGTTGACTTTCAGTCTGACATGGCAAAGTTCCAAAGTTTGTCTTCTTGTGATTGAATCACAGGTTTAATATGTGATGCAAAATTATTCCTACATCCTCCATTTGCTCTCTTGTGTTGCTGTCCCAAGCCCTGAATGACCATTCAGCCTATCCCTTTTCCACTGAGCATCTATGTATTACATTTAATGTGCCCAGTTTACACACACAGTCCAGGAATTTGCAACAACAAAGCTCTTGATGTTCTAACCTTCTTCACATGTAGAGCCAAAGTGACCATGATCTGTGAGAAACTCAGGCCTGTGGCCTTCTCTTCCCATGCTCTATGAGGTGCCAACCTTCTAACCTAAATTGTCCCCTATCATAATGGACATTCCCTCACTGAAGAAATGCACTGAAATGTCAGACCTGAGTTGCCCGTGCTCCCCAAGACTATATGGACTGCCCCCTGATCAGCCTCCTGACTATTATTGAGCAAACTTCCGAGGTTGACTCAGAAGGACAGCACCAAGTAAGGCCATCTTAGCCCTAGGCTGATGTCTTCACTGCACTCTGTCTTACCAAGCAGCAATCCCAGGATTGTTTTCACTTGACCTGAGCCAATCCTATAGAAAGAACAGAGAATTCCAGAGTCTGGTGGAACTGAGCACCTTACTGATCCTGGCCAGCCACCAGGACTGGAATTGGCCAATCCTCTTGATAATCTGTGGCAGCAGGTCCTGATTGGTCAGAGTTCCCCTTGACCCTACCCAGGGCTGCTTCCCTATCATTTTCACTTACGGCCCTTTACTCAATGCACATGCAGTATGTTTGTTGACATGTACTGTATAGACCAGTGTCTAATCAAGCTGAGCCAGCATGGCTTCATGTTTCGGATATCATGTCAGACAAATTTCTTAGAGGTTTTCAAGGAAGCCTCAACAAGAATGGGTAGTTGGAACTAATAGGTGTATTGTATTTGGACTTCCAGAAGACATTCGACAAAGTAGCTCACAAAAGATTAAGTCATAAGATGAGTCATAAGATAGTGAAGGAGATAGCATAATGACATGGATAGAGAATTGGGTAATGGGCAGGAAACAGCAAGCAGGCATTAAGGGTTCTTTTTCATGTTGGTAATATGTAACCAGCAGGATTAAACAAGGATCAGTGCTGGGACCATGAAAGTTCACAATATACTAAAGACTTGCGGGAAGGAAGTAAACATACTGCAGCCAAATTTGCAGACAGCACAAAAATAGGTGGAAAGGCAAGTCACGAAGGGGATGCAAGCAGTTTACAGAGAGATAGCAATAGTTATGTAAATGGACAAACAGTTGGCAAATGTACAACAATATGGGAAAGTTATTCATTTGGAAGGAGAATGAAAGATCACAGTATTATTTAAATGAAGAAAATTTGCAGAAAAAAGCAACCCAAGAGACTTGGGGGTACTTGTGCATTAAACACAGAAAGCTAGTACACAGGTGCAGTAGGTATCTAGGAAGGCTAATGGAATGTTGGCTCTTATTTTAAGATATTTCGGAGTATGTAAGTAGGAAAGTCTTGCTGAAACTCTACAAGATGCTGAGGAGACCATATCTGGAGAACTGTGAGCAGTTTTGATCCCCTTATTTAGTAAACAATCTTATTTAGTTGGTAGCAGCTCAGAGCAGGTTCAGTAGGATGATGCCCTTGTACAGAAGAATTGTCAAATGAGCAAAGACTAAACAGGCTGGGACCCTGCTCACGGGAGTTTAGAAGAATGTGAGGTGATCTCGATGAAACTTGGGTTTCTTAAGGGGTTTGATAGAGTAAATTCTAAGAGGATGTCTCCCTCATGGGAGAATCTAGGATAGAGTGCATTGTCTCAGAATGAAGGGGTGCCAATTTAAGACTGAGATAAGGAGGAACTTCTTCTCTCTGAGCGTTGAGAATCTTTTGAACTCCTTTTCACAGAGTGCTATGAGGGCAGAATCCTTGAGTACATTTAAAGCTGAGATATATAGATTCTTGCTCAGAAAAGGAATCAAGGACTATGGGGTTAAGGCAGGACAGTGGATGTATGGAATGTCAGATCAGCCAAGATCCTATTGAATGGCAGTACAGGCTTGAAGGCTGAATAGTCTATTCCTGTTCTTATTTCTGTGATGTTGCAGAGTCCCATTCTGTACAGAGACACTTCCGTCCATTAGACTAGTCTTCACTGTGCTAGACTGCCTGTGTCTCCATCTTTAAAGCTAGTATGCCACTGAACTTAATAAACAGCAACAGCACTGAAGACCCTGTGAACTTATAAGAAATGTGACACTCATTGGGGCTTGTAGGTCAGTGCTGATCATGAACTTGAATAGACCCAGAGAAGGCAAGTCAGCAAAATTGTTCTGAAGAAGGGTCATACTGGACTTGAAGCATTAACTCTGTTTCTCTCTCCGTAGTTGCTGATAGGCCTGTTGAGTTTGTTCTGTGTTTGTTCCAGCAAGCTACGTTTGTTTGGCAATAATGTTTGGAACTCCTTTTGGTATTTTTTAGACTCTGATTTTTCTTTAATATTAGCTACGCACTTTCATTTCCTTTCTCAATAAAATATCTTTCAAATTCTTAAATGAGCTCCACAATTGATGTTACCACTTACACCCTCAGCAACACAATCTACCCATCAAACTTTTATATTTATTCCCCAAAGAAAAACACAGACAATTGATCTCAGTTGCACTAACTTATAGCACCACAGACAGCCACACTTACTGCATACAAACTAGTGCCATAATGCATATTTCCAGCCAGCAATATCACGACAGGCATCTTGATCAGTATATAAAAACATCAAAGAACTGTAGATGCTGGAAATCAGACAAATAAAAAACCCTTTTATGTGACCCTTCTTCAGAATGCAGGATCACTGGATCCAAAATGTTAACTCTGCTTTCTTCCCACAGATGCTGCCAGACCTGCTGAGTTTCTCCAGCAATTTCTGTTTTTGTTTCAGATTTCCAGCGTCTGAAGTTTTTTTTTGTTTGGTATAATAGAATTGTCTGAATAAATGCAATTCATGCAACATTCAAGAAGCTTGGCACCACAACCACAAACATTCACTTCCTCCACAACCAACACTAAGTAGCAACAGTGTGTTCAGAAGGTGCACTGTAAAAATTCACTAATGCACATTCAAAACCCATGACCACTTCCATCTCGAAGGACAAGGGCAGCAGATATGTGGGAACGCCACAACCTGAAAGTTTCCCTTGAAGCCACTTACAGTCCTGACTTGGAAATACATCTCTCTTTTATCTAAAGGCTATGACTGAAGAGACAATTGTTGCTTTCAAGATTGAGGCATATGGGTTTCTTTATGGAAAGCATATCAATGGATATGGGATGTAACAAAACAGAATAATAAAGGCTATTCAGTCCCTTGAGCTGGTTCTGCAAATCTGATAGATTATAATTGATTTGTATTTTAGCCCCATTTACTTGCTTTGATATTGACTGATAAAGCCAGCCATATCATTTTTGAAATTAACTGATCTTGACTCAACAGCTTTTTTGGGGCAAATGTTCAGATATTCACCATCTTTAACAGTGAGAAAAGAAAGACATTTCTCACCATAGTTCCTAGTCGTCTAGCTGTAATAGGCTCTTTTACACCCAGCAGAGAAATTGGTTTCTCTATACATACTGCATCAAATCTTTTACTCATTTTAAGTTCAAGCCCATAGCTCCCTGAAAGTGGCATTACAAGTGGATAAGGTGGTCAAGAAAGCATACAGCATACTTGTCATTATCAGTCAGGGCACTGAGCATAAAAGTAAATAAGTCATGTTGCAACTGTATAAGACTTTATTTAGACCACATTTGGAGTACTGTGTGCAATTGTGATCATCACATTATTGGAAGGACTTGGAGGCTTTGGAGAGAGTGTAAAAGAGGTTTATCAGGATGTTGCCTGAATTGGAGTGTATTAGTTATAAAGAGAGGTTGGAAAAACTTAGATTGTTTTTGCTAGAGCATCAGAGGGTGAGGGGCAACATGATAGAAGTATAAAAAATTATGAGAAGCATGGATAGCATGGATTGTCTCAAATACTATGGGGTATAGGTTTAAGGTGAGAGGGGGAAATTTTAAAGGAAATGTGCAATGAAATTTTTTTTTACATGGAGGGTAGTAGGTACGTGGAATGTGCTGCCAGGAGAGGTGATAGAAGCGGTTATGATGATAATGTTTAATGGACACATGAACAGGTAGAGAATAGACAGATACAGACCTTTTGCAGGGAGACGAGATTTGTTTATAATAGCATTGTGGTCGACCCAGACATGGGGGCCGAACAGCCTGTTCCAGTGCCATACTGTTCTATGCTCTATGTTAAGCACCACAATTAGATCACCTTCAGCCTATTATATTCATCGATATTAACCCCTGTGTCATTCTGAAGTACTGCACCCATTCCAAAGCCAATATATCTTTCCTGAGGCACAGTGCCCAAAAATAAATGCACTGCTTCAGATGCAACGTATTCTACACATGTGTAATTATACAAGTTTACACATCCAGCAGCATATTTTCTGCTTATTTGGATTCCAGCCTGCTTCAGATGAAGGTAAAAAATCCAAACGAGAAAGATGGAGACAAAATTGCTTGAAAAGATCAGGAAACAGTAGTTCTTCTACTGTGAGCATAAGTCACCTTTTTTTCCACTGTTCCCTAGCTTTTAGTCCTATTGTTTTTTCACAGACACTGTGGGTAAATGGATTTGACATTCTGATTAACTCGAATGGTGAAGGAGACTGAATGGTCTCCTACTGTACCTTATCTTATTCAGCTTTTCAGCTGCTCTCTTGACCATCTTCACCACAATGACAGGGGATACAATTCTTCAATATTCACCTACTTTACAGAGATAGTTTAACTGTTACTAATAATTCATTCAGATCCCTTCAAATCACCTGTTGGTTTTGACGGTAACTTTTTTTTCAGAGCTCTCTGTGAACGTACTTACCTTCCAACACCTGACTTAGCTCCACATTTATGCCACTTACACTTATGTTTATCCACCCACCATGCGGTCTCCTGCTGTCGACATCTCATTCTCCCAAATCTGTCTGACTCAAATAAACTATACACATGGACCTCTGTGAGGGAGGAATGATTAATAGAAGGGGAAAACAGAATGCCAGTCATAGGTTCTTGCAATCTGAGTTTTTTGTTTACAAGGATCTGGTGGCTTGATACTAATTAAGTCCTATTAGGCAGAGACTGTAGATCGCTCATTCCAAATAATACGGATAACTTGTCTACATATTTAGATATGAAAGTGATGCCTTGATAAGGTGTTGGAGCTGATCACTGCAGTCTCTAAGTTGTGGTTACAAATATAAAATAAATATGCCAGTATCAGACAGCGCTGTTCTTTAATCCACGTAGTTCATATCTCTAAGACTTCAAACTTGTAGCAATTATAAATCTGTGCTTCAGGACCATAAAATTACATTAGTTTTTTCTTTTAAGTAGGCTCTGAACTTGTATAAAAGGTCAAACTGGAATCACTGACCACAAAGAAATAAAGAAATATCAATAACTTTCTTTTACTCTTATCCCTGAAGACTTCCACATCGAGTCAACCAAGACAAATTTGAAAATAATTGACAACTTTGCACCCTGTACATAATTTCTTCCAGGTCAATAGAAGCAAATCAATATTATATTATTCTGCACGTTATCTTTGCACTCTGGAACATCAAACCATTCCCTTTTGTGTAGATATTGTTGAGTTCTGATAAATACATTTTTGGCTTGCCATAGCACTGATCAGTATTTCAAGGGTTCTCATTAAAAATAAAGACCAATTTGTAATATTTATATCTCAGACCTTTTAAATCATTCACGCTGCAACTGAATCTAAATTGAAATGCTTAATTATATAAAATACAATGCTTTAATGTCAGTCATTAGGCGGAAAAGACGAATGTTTGAGAGCTGGACTGATAGCATTCTGAATGCTGAGTGATGAAATACAAATAATTGTGGAATATTTTGTGGTTTAAATCAGATTATACTTTGAAGTGTTATACCTGGACCTGGATTTATTATAATTATGAATTATAAAGAAGAGATTTGGTAAGTCAGAAATTTATGCTTGTTTTATTTGGAGTTAACTACTAGGCCCAATGGCATCCTTCTGTTCTGTAATAACTCTGGACTTCTTTAGGCTGAATTTTCCAGGTGTCAAGAGTGGTCATAAAACTGAAATGGCACTCTGCCTATCACCTTCTCACCCTTATGGGTTTTTTTAACCTGCTGTGGAGGTGACATTGGGCTCCCAATATTCATGGGTTAATTGAGATCTTGAGATATCTAATTCATGGTCACTTAAGACCTTCCTCCTGCTACCACTGGGATTTTACCCTTGGCAGATGGGACCAGTGGCATCTGTCCAGGCTGCCAAGTGAAAGCTTGTAGTGCCATGGTTGGGCAATGGGGTGAGGAGTTGATAGTGTTTGCTTGATGGTCGGGCACCCTGTGTCCATTGGAGCCCCATTCTCACTGTGTTTCCCTTCCCCTCCCCAGCTTACCATTTTGACCACAGCCTGGCCCCATTGTGACCACAGACTTACCTAAATGTCTAAGTCCGTAATGTCTTCTCTTCAGAAACAGAAACAGAAGTTGCTGGTAAGGTTCAGCAGGTCTGGCAGCATCTGTGAAGAAAAACATCTAAGTTAACGTTTCAGGTCTGGTGACCCTTCCTCAGAACTCCCAGTGGCACTGCTGGAACAAAAAAGCAGTCAGTCATTTTATTGACCTGCTGCTGTTGGAGACAGGACTTTCTTTCTGAAGGGATAGACGGTCTGACTCAAGCTAATTACCAACCCAATGGTTATACAATGACTGCACAGGATCAAACCACACATAACTTACTTAGTTGCTGGGGGCTTGAGTTTCTACCCCACAAAGTCAGCCCTATGTTTTTAACATAATACCTCTAATATTGTATTTATTTCAAAACAACAGCACTTGCAAGGTTTTAGCTAACCCTGAAGGAAATATATTTTCCAATCAAGCTGTTTAGAGATGTTATTATGCATTTCTGGACAAGATAGGGCTTGAACTCAGGCCTCTTGAATCAGAGGAAACCCTGAAGGGAACATGAAAAGCCTTGAACTTTTTAGGTGCAACAATAATTAGGAATGATTTTGTGAGCAGCTCTCCTAAACGCCTTTCCCTCAAATGCTCAACAAAACAGGCTGTGCCTGTCATTACGTTTCCTATCCCTTTCTTTATATTTGATTATTAACGTGATTTTTGTTTTTGTGTATTTTGATAATACACGACATATTTTGTGTTTTCTGTTAGAGCTGACAGATGGTTTTATTTTGAATTGTAAGAATATGGAGCTAAGGTTGGCAAATGAAGATGGGCCATGATCTAATTGAGTGGCAAAGCAGGCTCAAGGGGTTAAATTACCTCACTGTGTCCCTATATTGCTCTGGTGTCTAGCAAAGGCATGATTAGGCTTGCATGTGATGCCTCATCAGTCAAGTAGTATGCCAATGCTCATGCATGAATGATAGCACTTGGACTAGGCACTGAAGAGTAACCATTGCCTGTGGAATTATAGCCCAGCAAGGAGTTGATGTATTAAGGAAGAAAAATTGGTGATGTAATAAAAAGATGACTGGCTCTGCAGTGAAGCCCTTCAAATACTGACTTCTCACAGATGTTAATTAAAAAGTAACCACCTGGAACACACCAAGGGGTAAGCTCTTTGCACTCTCAGTAATTACCTGTAGAGTTAGCTTTCCCTTTAAGCTATTATTCACCTACGTGTGTGTTATTATTACAGATTCTCCCAGGTTTAATTATCCATTCTGTACATATTAAAACAACTGAGCACAGTTACAGAATAAACAACATTTTATTAAAAAGGATTCTCTACAATCACAAAATTTAGAAAACAAAGTTAATTGTGCATAGGCTCTAACTGTACAATGACTAATTTATTTTTAACAGAGATTAATGAGGGAGATCTTAGCTAATCAAGAACAGATGCAGCTAGAAGCAGTTTTGTATGGTCCTTGGTGCACTAACTACTTAAACAAGCTGGACTAGCAAAATTGATCATGAGTCACATCCTGATCAGCCTCATTTACTCTTACACCTTTCTGTTAATAATGAATACAACCCCCTGTTGATATAATAATGCGTTTCCTTCTTGTTCTCTCTTGTCAACAAAAATTTGAAACTTTTTTCCACACTTCTGTTAATAAGGCAGGAAACCCAGGTCAGAGAAACTTTCCAATTTGGCCAACCCCTCCCCATATAATTGCATCTCACCCCCATGCAAATTTTGCTCTGCTGAAGTAGGCTAGTAAAAGGTCAACCTCAATTGTTTGGGACTCGAACCCAGTTGTCGTAAATGTTGTCAAGACATCCAAGTTTCACCCCTCACATGCCATATCCTGTCGGTGCCTGTCATTTCTCCTGAATTTGCCCTGCATCCTCCATTCATTGTCATCCAGTCTCGTCTCTGTATGGAACCAATGGACCAAATGATAACAATGGCAATTCCTAAAATGCTTATTAAAAAATTCCAGTCTAATAAAGCATCAATCAGACTTTTGCCTTCATAGTTTCAGTAACAGAAGCTTTACCCTCAATTCACAAGTTTGAGTCTTGATGAAAAATCGAAGGAAGGCCGAATATAATCTCATGAAGGTGTCAGTCGAGCAAAGCTAACATACCATTTAAGCCTATGCTACTACCTGTGAGGGATATATAATATTGTCCCGTGCTGTACGCTGCAGCATGTTCCCCATACTGCCACTGCGATGGATTTAAATGCCACAGTGCTGCCAAGCTCAACACAGGGGTGAAAT
Organism: Stegostoma tigrinum; assembly: GCF_030684315.1. Lineage (NCBI taxonomy): Eukaryota > Metazoa > Chordata > Chondrichthyes > Orectolobiformes > Stegostomatidae > Stegostoma > Stegostoma tigrinum. The sequence goes on along the minus strand of NC_081370.1, from coordinate 29,403,472 downwards.
GATTTACGTCCAATGTTTAAAGTTGATGATTTTTCATTAGAACTGAACTTCCTTCGTGGCTTTACAGAGAACTGAATTCCACCATATTTATTTATATCAACCAGTTTCAGAAACACAGCCACAACTCAGGACACATTGCTGCCTTACACAATAACATGTCTCTTCCTAAATGATCCTATTTGTTTTCATCCAAACAGAATTATCAACAAATTTTATTAAAATTATCGTCAAAATGTATGTACCAGCAGGAGGTCATGATGTTCAACAACAATTGAGTCACCAATGGTAGAGAAAATTGGAAGGAAAAGAAAAGAGTCAAATGATAGTAAATCAAAAGCAACATTGGAAGATGGAGAGAAATAAATTAGCCAGAGAAAAAGAATAGGTGGATGGGACCATGTGGTAGAGTACAATGTAAAAAGTGTAACAATTCCCAATGGTAAGAATATAAAAAATATCCATAAATACGTGTCTGTGATTGAGATATAACTACAGGTTGAAGTTGAGAAAACTTTACAAGGAGGCAAGATACCATAGCAATAAAGTAGAGAAAGATAAAGGGTTGAAGGGTAGATAAAGAAAGTAATAAAAATGAAGGTGGATTGATTCTGGAGGCTGTTAGAAATGACAGGTGATATCTAATTCTGTGAATCCAAACCACATTCTTGGTGCTAGTAATTTTTGGCAGTGTAGGTTCAGGGTGTGGGTAGTGAGCCCACCTCCTGCACTGCCAACCTGACTGATGTGATGCAGGGAGGGGCATCTCAAAAACATCACCGCCCCTGCCTCATAATGACGACATTTCAAAATAATTTGTTGCTGGTGGATGCTTTTGCACATTCTCTGAGAGCAACAAATGGAACTACAAGAAATTTCTTTTACTGTTTGCAGAATTCTGACTGTAACAGGTCTGGCTGAGCATTAAACATTGCCATTTTGATGCACTGTTATTTTACAAACTACATAAGCAATATGTAACATGTCATAATCTGCAAATGAGCAGCCAACTATGTTGAGAACTTTGTTGTATTTTGCTACTGGGCCCACAACATATTTACAAGTAACGGATAAGTCAATGACCTCTATAATGCTTTGACTTCTGTTCTACAAACACATTTTGGAAGATTCTACCCTCCATCAATCTTATTATTGGCATTTTATATTGATCATCCATACAAATAATCACAAAATGTTAATTGCACCAATTAATTCTCAATCATTTACTCTCATTGCCTGTCTGCCTCCGGCTATGGAGGTAAACCTTACAAGAGATTAGATTTTACATTCCCTCCAGGGACGGTCATTTTTGACAAGTCATTCTTCCGGTTCTTCAGAAAGGCAGCAACTTTAGCATTTTATACTGATTGAAACAATGCTAATTTATCTGCCTTATGTTTGCATAACAGAAGATGCAGCAGAGGGAAAAAGCTATAAATTACAATCATTGTAGTTTGATCTTTTCTTTTAAAAGTATAATTTTGTTTCAGTATTGAAATTGGCATTTTGATGAATATTCAGAAAACCCTGCCACAGCTATTTTTGGAAGGTCCAAATTAACTGTATAGTTAACAACTTGTCATCGAGCCTTCCATCCCTTTAAGGATAGCAGTTCTGCCTCCAAGGTCCAAGAAAGCTACGTTGGAGGCTGGCCTGGAATGCAGGTAAGTTTGCAGGGCTTGCTGCAGTTAGGCAGGCAGGGTAGGTGGGGTGGGTGGGGTGGGCGCAGGGAAAAGATGGAGTGGTTGCTGAGGAAGGGGAGATTGGCCCTTCTGCTAGGGGTGGAGAGTTAGGAGCAAGGACTGTGCCCATGACTAACAGTATTGGAATCCCCTGATCGATAGCAGCTCCCTACTGATTGGACTGAAGACTTCTCCCTACCCACTTTCCAACATGGCCAACTGGTTGAATGCGTATACAGTGCATTTGCTTTACAAGCAGTGTAAAGTGTCCTCACAGTAACCGTTGAATGCTAGTTGCTGTTGTGCCTACAATGCAGGTTTATGCTTCCTAAGCATCCTTCAAGTGGATCAAACAGGTTCCATGAGAATGTTGAAGAGTGGCAATTACCGATGCCAATAACCATGGACAAGGGATGCATGCCAATGAATTGTGCTTAATGTTGAATGATGAGTAACCTGGAGGCTTCTCACAACCAGTGGTGAGCTGAAATTACCAGGTATCCACTCTGACTTCTATAATGAGAATATTTGCTCAGATTTGGTCAGATAGGAAACTGCATATTAACGAAGTAAATGTGCAGTTAAAAACAAGCAAAAATCCTCCTTAACAGGTAGCTTTGCCACTGCCCAGCAAGATTCTTGTCTTGACACCTGCCATTTGTATAAAAACACAGTGAGTTGCTCCCCACAATAGAAGTTGCTGGACTTCTCAGGCAATTCCACCCTAGTCTGTGTCACTCAGGTTCTACAAGTTTCTGCTCTTTTTGACATCAGGTTTCTAAGTCAGTATGGTCCCATTGGCCTACTACGAACCAATGCCCTTTACAATGGGTGTGTGTTGTATATGAAACTAAACTATCCCTGCAAAGGCTAATCTGGGAAGTATCAGTCAGGAAGTATAAATTACATTTAAATGATTATGCAAAGTGAATAAAAAATTTCCAATGAAAAATAGGATTGAGTGATGTAATAGCTATAGATAATCAAAAAATGAAATTTAAATATCCACCAATAAGTAAATATTGAAGGAATGTAACTTTGTACGTTCAAAATTAAATGTTCAATGCCGTAAAGAATGTTTGGCTGCATGTTAAACATACTTACACCTGAAAGCATAACACCAACTTTCTCTGCCATGATTGGTGGATAGCTAGGATATCTAGCTGAATAGGTTACAATTTACCTCAGTTCAATAGAGGAAATGAAAAGGCCTAGTATTTACATCATTTCTTTCAGAACTGCAGGACACCTTTAAGTGCTTCATAGCCGAGAAAAATTAAACAAATAGTTTTTGCCCTCAGTCACAAAATCCACCCAGTGATCACTGATTTTGTCAATCTCACAGTCACAGTCTCAAAGGCAAACCTTTGGTGTCCTTTTTGAAATCGTATCTTTTCCACCACAAAGACCATACATTCCAGATCTGCTGTTTGCTACCATAAGCAACTCACATTTTGACATCGATTATTGTAAAATTTAAATACTGCAAGATGCTTTCCAACAGGCTCCCCATCTCTAAAAAACTTTGCTTTATCTAAATTGATGCTCTGTTTCGCCATCTTCTCTGATTTTGCTGACATACAGTGACTCCCCTTCATGCATTACATTTAAGAGCTTCATCCCTGTTTTTGAATCCTTCCATGGCCTTGTCCCAAACAATGTTTTGAACTTCCCCAGTCAACTATCATTTCTGCTTTAAGGACCCTGTCCTTCTGACTCTAGCAAGTATTATCACCCCTTTCCTTCACTTCATCAATAACAACACATAAACTCAAACATTCTCCTCTTTCAAAGTAAAACTTCTCCAAACTCGTCTCTTTTACTTGCTTACTTACCTTTCCTAAGCCCCCTTACTGGGACAGCAGCCCTTGTTTGTGAAGTACATTGGGATACATGTTGTTAAAAGTGCTATATAAATGAAGATGTTATTAGTGTTACTCGTTTTGTTCTCTAACTCTCAGACATTCCATTGGCTTTTTTTTCCAAGTTGATGTTTTTGTGGTCTCACAACAGGCAACAGGGGACAAAGGTTCAATGTGCTGTTTCAGGTCTATTTCATTCAATTCCAGATTATTGTCTGCAATTCTATTGCATGCACTGTGCCCTTTAGTTATTTCACTTTGTAATGCATGAAGTAACCTCGTTAAATTGGTCCATTTATTTCCTTATCCTCAGTCAACACACATGGGAAGAAAACTGCAGAAGCAGGAGTTTTCAATTCCACGGAATGCTGCTTAGTTAATATTTTTATAGTCTGGAACTGTAGCAGAGGCCAGTAAAAGGGATCCTAATTGAAACAATGACTGTGGCAATAAAGACTGTTACAGCACAGCATCAACATGCTGTTTTACTGTGAAGAGATAAGAAGACAGGATGATTGGTTTAAACCTGCCAGCTAAAGTCATCTGCTACCCTCCTATAATGCTGCATACCTCTGCGGATTATATTATTGCACTAAGTAGAAAGAGTGGTAAACAGAGGCTCAGTGTTGTTAATCAAATAATTCCCAGCCATTTTGTTGACGAATGCTGAGAAACTAACTAACGAGCTCTATCAATTAAAAGCATCGTATTGCAGATGCTGGACATATGAAACTCAGCAAGCCTGGCAACATCTGTAGAGAAAGGAACAGAGTTAATATTTTGAATCAGGTACAACTTCTTGAGAACAAGGAGCTCCGCCCTCAAGCTGCATTGATATGCAAAAAAAAGGCTGACCTTCTTCTTACTCTGCAGGTATTGTTACTCATTGTGTGATGTCATTTCAAGTCAGTCAGGGGGTTGGAGTTGGTCATTTGTGGGGGTCTGTTCACTGAAAGCCAAGAGGGGTTATCAAACCCTATTACTGTTGTAGGGAGTTCAGAGAAATCAATCAAGTGTGGGAATTGGAGCAGGTTGCTGGGATGCAGAGGGGTGACAACTGTGAAGGAATTGAAATCAATGTACGAAGGTGAGATACGATACAACATCAGGGGACACCTGTGGTCACCACCACTCTGGCATCAATGCGGGCACCTGATTATCAATATGCTTGGCATAACAATGCTGTAGGCCTGCACCTGATTGGTACAGAGTTCAGTGAAGGTTGGATAGGAATGTGGGGAAGATCAAACCTGATGGGATTGCCAGCAAGAGAAAACTGGAAAGAAACATGAAGATTTGAGGGTGGAGGTGGTGTCACCTAGATTAACAGGCTGAATCCACAACTCTCTCTCTCTTTTACCTTCTATCTCATCTGAATCACAAATGTTCTATTTTCTCATGCTAAAAATGATTGAGGCTAACACGTTGAATGTTTTCAAGAAGGACTTAGATATTGTTCTTACAGGTAAAGGGATATAAAAGTATGGAGAGAAAGCAGTAACTAGATACTGAGTTGGGCGATCAGCCATGATCATATTGAATGGTGGAGCAGGCTCGAAGGGCTGAATGGCCTACTCCTCCTCCTATTTTCTATGTTTCTACATAAAATGAAAAAAAAACTGCCAACACAAGTGGAGTGGATGGAGTAAGGGTTTTCTTTTTGTCTGCAGGAGGAAGCTCCACTTTTATTATTGCAAGGTGCTTTACAGCTATTTTGAAGTGTAGTCAAGGTGGAATGTAGAAAATAAACCCCCTGATTTGAAATATTCTCCCCTACAGTTCACCAACTTAGATGAGTCTGCCATATTACTCACTCCATGCCTCCTCCAACAGCACCTTCCAAACCTGCAATTGCTACCACCTAGCAGAACAAGGGCAGCAGATTAGATTGATTAGATTAGATTCCCTACAGTGTGGAAATAGGCCCTTTTGGCCTAGCAAGCCCACACCGCCCCTTGAAGCATCCCACCCAGACCCATCCCCCTATAACCCACGAACCCCTGAAGACTATGGGCAATTTAGCATGGACAACCACCTAACCTGCATTTCTTTGGACTATGACAGTTACCCGAGGCTGGAATCGAACCCGGGTCCCTGGCACTGTGAGGCTGCAGTGCTCACCACTGAGCCACCGTGCCGCCCCTATGGGAATACCACTACTAATGCATTCCAAACAATACAGCATCCTGACATCAAAGTATATCACTGTTCCATTACTATTGCTACATCAAAATCTTGGAATTCCCTTCCCACCAACACTGTGTGTGTGCACCTGCATTAATGGACTAAACTCCAACAGTTCAAGAAAACTTTCTCAAACACAGATAGGGAGAGGCAACAAATGGAGATCTTGCCAGTGATGTCCACACATTATATAAATATTAATCAATTTTCAATGAAGAATGTTATTGGCAGATCAATGCAGTATTAAGAAAATTTGCACTGTTGGAGGTGCAGTCTTTCAGGTAAAATGTTAAACTAAAACCCCATCTGATTATTCAGGTGACATAAAAGATTACATTTGAAGACCAGGGGAATTGTCTCTGGTGTTCTGGCCAAGTTTTACTCTTTAACAAAAATCACGGAAAGAGAATGCCTGATCATTGTCACATTTCATGCACTGGAACAGTAAACATTTTTGAAAGGTTAAAAACTGAAAGAACTGCGGATGCTGTAAATCAGAAACAAAACAGAAATTGCTGGAAAAGCTCAGCAGGTCAGGTAGCACCTTTGAACAGAAATCAGAGTTAACATTTCAGGTCCAGTTCTGAGGAAGAGTCACTCAACCCGAAACGTTAACTCGAATTTCCGTCCACAGATGCTGCCAGATCTGCTGAACTTTTCCAGCAATTTCTGCTTTCATTTCAAAACACATTGGGACACCCTGACGTTGTGAACATTTGTCAACAATTCCACCAAAATCCCTTAGTAACCACAAGAAACCTCGAGATCTTGTACTGCTGTGTGCATTATTGGCTCCACGTACCAAATATCCTGTTACCGTACTACTCGTCATCATTTTCCCAACTATTAATGTGATATTAACTAACCTTTTCTTTTGTGCCTTCTCTCTCCTTCCCTTCTTTTATAGCAGGGTTTGCATTCAATACCTTCCAATATATGGCACTTTTCTAGAATCTAAAGGATTCTGGAAGCAGCTAAACCAAGAAAGTTGTTCTCTTTGTACATACCTCTTTTCAATCAATAGGATGCAAGCCATCAGGACAAAGGGTGTTTTTTTAAAGTCCCATTAATTTCTCAAGTTTTCTTTTTAAAAATAGTAATGATATCACCAAGCTCTAGATTGGCAAAAAGATCTATTCAGGAAGTTTAGAGATAATGGGATCTGCAGATGCTGGAGAATCCGAGATAACAAGGTGTACAGCTAGATGAACACAGCAGGCCAAGCAGCATCTTAGGAGCAGGAAAGCTAATGTTTCGGGCCTAGGCCCTTCATCAGCAATGGGGGAGGGGGAGAGGGTTCTGAAATAAATAGGGAGGGGGGGAGGCGGATCAAAGATGGATAAAGGTGAAGATAGGTGGAGAGGAGACAGACATGTTAAAGTGGGGGGGGGGGGGGTGCGGATGGAGCCAGTAAAGGTCAGTGTAGGTGGGGAGGTAGGGAGGAGATAGGTCAGTCCAGGGAGGACGGACAGGTCAGGGGGACGGGATGAGGTTAGTAGGTAGGAGTTGGGGGTGCGGCTTGAGTTGGGAGGAGGGGATAGGTGAGAGAAAGAACAGATTGTGGGGGGGATGAGTTGGGCTGGTTTTGGGATGTGGTAGGAGGAGGGGAGAGTTTCCCCAGCTCAGCAGGCCCATCTTCAAGTAACCCACACACTATGGATTAATGACAGGGAACTGGGGTGGATTCAAGCCTGGATGTAGATCCGGATGTGGGTGAGTACAAAGGTTACTAATAAGGCCTATCTCAGTTCTCTGGGACATTGGCTCAATTATATTAAAGGTTACTAGTCCTCACCCCTCACACCCTTCTCCACTCTCCCATGCCTCCTCCATGCACCCTACACACAGCGTTAATATGCCATCCATCCTCCATTTCCACTCACAACACAGTTCTGAGGAAGGGTCACTGGACCCGAAACATTAACCTTGCGTTTTCCATCACAGATGCTGCTAGACCTGCTGAGCTTCTCCAGCAACTTTGTTTTTGCTCCTGATTTTCAGCATCCGCAGTTCTTTCAGTATTTATTCTTCATTTCCACTCACCTTGTATCCGCTATGGGCCCACCTCTGGACCCACTAGGGATACACAAAATAAACTTCAAAAGATCTTATAGAGATCTGACTCCAATATATTTGAGACTAAAACATTGGTCAAATTGTTGTAAAAGCAACATACATTTCACTAAACACATCAAGCAGAAAAAGTATTCCACAAAGTAAGTATCCCACAGGAGGCTGGTTAGAAAAAAAATGAAACATATGGCGTAGGAGGTAATGTGCTTGGCTAATAGATAGAAAACAGAGAGTGGGAATAAATGTGTCATTCACACATTGGCAGGCTGTGACTAGTGGGCTACAGCAAGGATCAGTGCTTGGGCTCTATTGTTCACAAAATAACATATATATGTACAATAAATTATTCTAACAGAGCTTTAACAAAACTCAACACAAACATTGGTTTTTGGCAAGTGCCACTGAATGAGAAATCAAGATTACTTCAGACATTTATAACCTCAATTGGAAACTTTTGTTTTAACAGCACACCTTTTGGAATTGCATCCACACTGAAAGTTTCCCAAAGAATGAGGTCAAACATTTCACAATGCCCTTTCAGAATCATACGTCACATGGATGATACACTGATATGGGGGAAAGAACTGAAGAACAATCCTATTGCACACAGCATATCAATGCTATCATGCAAGGAATCTCCAAGAGCTTGGAGAAGGAAGCAGGTACGAACCAGAATTGTACACATGTCCCTGGAGATCATGCCGTCCAAGCTGTGGAACGGGCTGTGTGAAGGGGCCACAAGTATCTCCATCCAGAGTGATGCCCTGATGATGTATTAGAATTAACCAAATTGCAAACCTGGGAATAGAGGAGACCTACAGTTCTCAGACGCTCAGGAAGACAAATCAAGTCAACAATTTTCTGCCCATCAAACTTCCAAGACCGAAGAGAACACAAGTGGGGAGGATAGTGAAACCTCCAGGTTTATGAATGTATAATTTCAAATACCTAGAGGAGATGAGATGTGGTAGCTGTAAACATATAAACAGATGTATACAAATAAAATAATGGGGAAAAAAGGTGTAAAGTTTAATACTTGATTGAGTGCAGTAAGGACCATTATCTATGGCGTTGTCATGAGGACTTGGTTATGAGAACATAAAAACTAGGAGCAGGCCCCTCGAGCCTGCCCTGCCAGTTAATAAGATCATGGCTGATCTTTTTGAGACTCAGCTCCACTTAGCCGCCCACTCACAGAAACTCTTAATTCCTTTATTGTTCAAAAATTTATCTAGCCTTGCCTTAAAAACAGGAACTAAAAACAACCATTGTTAGATAACCTCAGCAGGCCTGGCAGCATCTGTGAAAAGAAAGTAGAGTTAACATTTTAGGTCCAGTGACTCTTCAGAACTAACAATGGGGAATTCTTTGTGCTGTGCAGATCACATTGTTATATGAATTATATGAATTCTCTTCTTTCTCCAAATGATAAATTGGATAAAGTCTCAATCAATACATGTGTTTTGTACATACAGTTATTGAATAGTTGAATATAGAGAGAGATGTCTCTCTAAACCTGTCAATATATGAAATAGTAAAGATTCAAAACATTTCCTCTAGGAATTGATCATAAAATCAGATTTCCTTGCCAAAGTCTCTCTTTATTTACCAAAACAGACTTACTGGACACAGACTGTTATGATGATTAATCATAACCCTGGATTATTAATGAGTATACTGAACTTTTAATTACAACATGCAGTTTTTAAAAGAGAGTGACATCCAAAAGATGACTGAAGATGTAAATTCAGTGACTGACAGGGACAATGGAATTTCATTCCTGAAATGGTGCCAAATTAACTTCAAACAGCAACACTTCAAAAGGAAGAGATGCAATTAATAACAAACTGTACAATCACCAGTTGAGGCCACATAGATAAGTGGGATTTGGCTTTCAACAGAAAGCCATCTCCAGTGGATTACATCCCAAACTGCTAATATGTTTGTGTTTTATCCCCCAAGGTAAATGGGTTTAATACTGACTGTAACCCCTGGTTCATACCTGTTAGCGGATTGATGTTGTCATGTGCGCTAGGGTGCTGCAAAAATCATAAATTGAGGATAGCTATTAGATAATCCTGCATTGCAGGTAAAGAAAGACACTCTCTCATGCTGAATGCTGGAAGCCAGGTAAGGCAGTGAAGTCACCATCAAAAGGGAAACAGGACAAAAGGTTGCCAGCTCATTCACAGAATCTCAAAATAAACTGATTCACTATGAAAGCTTAACAGCCACAACAATCCAAACAGTAATATGTGTATCTTTATTTTTAACTGTTAACCTTTTACTCAGTCCACTTTTCTAAATCAAGTGCATGTGTCTTTTTTTAATCTTTACTTCTGTTAGTAATAATAAACTTACCTTTCTTTAACTCGGGAAAATCTGTTTGGTTTAGCTGTTTTTTAAAATATGAATATATTTCACTTTGGAAAAAATGTCTGTTAGGGAATGGATCCTTTTAAAATTACTCTTGTTGTCACTAACCACGACTGATAAAATTAAGAAAGGGAGCTACATCATCCCTCTCCATCTGGAAATACAATCATTTGGGGGCATTCCAGTCAGAACTATAACCAACTAGTGACCCTCACCCAGGGACAAGTCGTTAAAGACAAATGTTTTATATCATGAGCAAAACACAACAAAATCACAGGGAAACTCATCAAAATTAATGTTATTTTTCTCACCACAGAAAGTTTCGCAAGTATTTCCAGTATTTTCTACTTTCAGTAGTTAAGGTAGTTGTTGTTTCTGAGGCTTACTTATATTGACTGCTCTGACTAAAATAAGGTTGTTTCTAGTCTGCACAAATCTGTAAAAGGATGTCTCTAAGCACACATTGCCAATTGTAGTGCTCACCATTAAATTTCTAACTCTTACTGTTAAATTTACACTTCTGCTGTTTGACATCACCTAGAACAAGCACTCTGGTTAGTTCCTTCAGAGAGTCTTCAACAATATGCCATTTAATGACTCCTAATGTAAGTTGGACATGTACCATCACAGAAAAATTTCAGACATCTTTTCAAAAGCTTCTTGCTGAAAGTCAAGCACATTAGCTATAGAGGGAAAAAGCTAAAAAAAACTACAATGGATGCTGATGTGTTTCACACCAATATGGCTAAGAGAATTTGAAAGATTATTTTTGGCAATAACTTTTCCTTCCACATAATGGTACACATCATAGCAGCTTTATTCCACCCACAGAGATTACATAGAATTCTGAATATGTGACTTAAATTCACTTAAAATAAATTAAGTAATCTCCCCATAATTTTCAAACCAATTTTGAGTGCACTAAAGACATTTTGAACAGAAAAATGGTCAAAATAGCACAAAAATATAACGAGATAACAAAGCGTAGAGCTGGATGAACACATCAGGCCAAGCATCATCTTAGGCGCTTAGCCTGATGTGTTCATCCAGCTCTACACTTTGTTATCTCAGATTCTCCAACATCTGCAGTTCCCACTATCTCTCTCAAAAATATAATGAATTGGCTGAAGTGTGGGCCCAAGCACATGTATGACATTAACTTGTAATTTGTGCTATTTTTGTTTTAACATCTAAACATCTATCAAATTTAGAGCATAGTTCTTTCATGGTTGTTTGTTTTGGTGAGGTTGCATCACAAATAATTTTATTTAAAGAATGCACCTCCTGTCACAAGAAAACATTACATCACCTAACCTACCATGCAGTATCCTTTAACATGTTACTGGAATGCTTAAGACTTCAATTGCAAACACCCTATACATCACCACAAGTCTGCTGTCTCTCTTTTCCATCATATTGAAAAGCTTGAAACAATTGATCTTAAGTAAATCTGGAATCAACTGATCAATTACTTGGATGAATACATAGTCACCTTAAATTTGAACAACACTTGTATTCAATGATACCTAAGAATGGACTTCCCAGGTCTACACATATTGACTTTCACCCACGCTCCGAAGTTAAATACAAACCAGGATTCAACACTTGGCCAGAACTGGGTCCATATATAATACTTTAGGGGCAGTGCAAATCATCTGCTCACTCGATGGATTAATAATGTAGCTACAGCAAAGTGAGTTTTCCTGTAGTCTATGATGAGCAAAGCAATTAAAACTTCAAAATGTCACATGCACTAGTATACTTCCATGTCTGAAATTATTAACATCGATTTATCAAGGTCACCTGGCGTTTCCATTTTTACTGACTGTGGAAAACCTTCATATGAAGCCAACAAGCTGCCAAGAAAATAACCAAAGTAAACGTATTTATGTTATGTTATATACAGTAATCAATATTTGTAATCAAATAAGCAAATATACCAAAGTGAACAAAATATACTGCTGTGCACTTTGAATACATGGCAATTGTCTTGCTGTTACAGTTCTATACAGATCAATGAGGAGGGTTTTGATGGGGAGATAGAATATTTAAATTCGTCATGCAGGCAAGTGGAGCATGGACCAAGGGTTATTTTACTCTGATTTTGACCAACGCAGCATGTCTCAGGCATGGCTAATGTGCAGATTGCTATTAGATTAATTGCGGGATTTGTACTGATATCAATCCTGCACTTACATCAATGGTCACTAATTAGCAGTAAAAAAGGTTTGTTTTGTAGGAATTTGTAGGAATCATTTATATTCCATTTCAATTTTTGTTTCCCATTAGTACAGTTCCTACAATACTATAACATGAATCAATTCCAAAAGCATGACGACCATAATGTAATATTGAAATTAGGAACACAACAATTTATTATTAAATTAAACAAGTTTGTTCTTGAGAATCTGAAGACAAGAAATACATGGTTATTAATTCACAATATTATAGAATGATTGTTATTTCTCTGGAAATTTTTAAAGTGCTTGTGTTACTTAATAATTGGTGATATTCCCTTTAGAGATATGTTCTAGTTTTTCACCAAACAATTTAACATAAAAGCAAATGATTAGATTAGATTCCCTACAGTGTGGAAACAGGCCCAACAAGTCCACACCACCCTTTGGAGCATCCCACCCAGACCCATCCCTCTATAACCCACACACCCCTGAACATTACAGGCAATTTAGCATGGTCAATTCACCGAGCCCGCACATCTTTGGACTGTGGGAGGAAACCAGAGCAAACCCATGCAGACATGGGGTGAATGTGCAAACAGACAGATACCCAAGGCTGGAATTGAAGCAAGGCCCCTGGTGCTGTGAAGCTGCAGTGCTAACCACTGAGCCACCGTGCCACCTAATGTTGTGACTAACTTTCCAGAATACTTGTCCTAAAAACAAGTGATTTCTCTGTTAATGAGTTTGAATCACAGGCACTCACAGGCTGATCCAGAAGCCGGTTATGGTCTGGCTCATTTTAACCTGTAGACCTTGACACGCTTTCTGTCTACTTACTGCTGGGCATTCATTTAGTGTTTTTTTTTAGGTATCAGATGCAATTCTGGGTAAAATTCAGTCCTACATCTACTGCTAAAATTAAAAAGGAAAGCATTTAGCAAGCAGAGTCAAACCCAGTTTTTCTTTTCTGTTTGTTCACGGGACGTGGATGTCATTAGCTAGCTCAGTGTGTATTGGCCATTCCTCATTGGCCTGAAACACTGAGCAGTCTTCTTGAAGCACAGCAGTTCTTGGAGTATAGATATATATGCAGCACAGTTCAAAGAAAGAATAACCCAGTGACAGTGAAGGAAAGCCAGAGTAGTTCCAAGTTTGGATGGCATGTGATTTTGTGGGGATCTTGCAGATTATTGTGTTCCCATACACCTTGAAGAGGGCAGCAGAGGGGTGACACTGATTGGCTGACGTGGGGAAGATCTGCATCAGTGCAGTCACTGTTTGCAGAGTGGCAGTTGTTAAGTGACACATCATAGACAGTAGTTTTAGAGATGTGGTGACACCAAAGGTGCAGACAGATAGATGGGTAATCACTAAAGGGGGCAGGCAGCCAGTGCAGGAGTCCCCTGTGGCCATTCCCCCTATATAACAAATATACTGTTGGGGGTGGGGGTGTGTGACCTATTAAGTGATAACAGCGGCAGCAGCCAGACTCATGGCACCATGGCCAGCTTTGCTCATAAGAAGGGAAATACTAAGAGCACTAGAGCAGTAGTTATAGGGGGCTCTATAGTTACATTAGATTAGATTCCCTCCAGTTGGAAAGAGGCCCTTCTGGCCAACATGTCCAGGGGTGTGTGGGCTATAGGGGGATGGGTCTGGGAAGGATACTTCAAGGGGCAGTGTGGACATGTTGGCCCGAAGGGCCTGTTTCCACACCGCCCCTTGAAGCATTTCTCCCAGACCCATCCCCCTATAGCCCACATACCCCTGAACACTATGGACAATTTAGCATGGCCGATCCACCTAGCCTGCACATCTTTGGACTGTGGGAGGTAGCTGGAGCACCTGGAGGAAACCCATGCAGACACGGGAAGAATGTGCAACCTCCACACAGTCACCCGAAGCTGGAATTGAACCCGGTCCCTGGCACTGTGAGGCTGCAGTGCTAAACACTGAGCCATTTAGGGGCACAGATAGGTGCTTCTGTGAACCTAACAGACTCCAGGGTGGTGTGTTGCCTTCCTGCTAGCAGGGTCTGGGATGTCTCTGAACGGGAAGAAAGCATTCTAAAGGGAGAGGGCGAACAGCCAGAGGTTGTGCTACATATTGGTACGAACGACACAGGTAGGATGAATGACAAGGTCCTGCAACAGCTGTTCAGGGAGTTAGTAGAAAGTTAAACAGCAGGAACTCCGAGGTTGGAATCTCGGGATTACTCCCTAAGCCATGTGCCAGTGAGGCTAGAAATAGGAGGATAATACAGCTCAACACATGGCCAAACAGATGGTATAGGAGGGAGGGTTTCAGGTACCTGGACCATTGGGATCTGTTCCGGGGCAGATGGGACCTGTACAAGAAGGACAGGTTGCATCTAAACTGGAGGGGCAGAAATATTCTGACTGGGAGGTTTGCTTGTGTCACTCGGGAGGATTTAAACTAGCTTGGCGGGGGAGTGGGAACCAAAACAAAGATGAATTGACTGAGAGGAAACGAGAGAATAGGGCCAGTAAGACATAGAGGAAGAGCAGGCAGGGTGAGGTTGCTGATCAAAGCACGTCTGATGGATGAAGTGCATCTGTTTCAATGTGAGAAGTATAACAGGTAAGGCGGATGAACTTAGAGCTTGGATTAGTACTTAGAACTATGATGTTGCTATTCCAGAGACTTGGTTAAGGGACGGGCAGAATTGGCAGCCTGACATTCCAGGATACAGATGTTTCAGACGGGATAGAGGGGGATTTGAATGGGATGGGGGAATTCCAATACTTGTTAAGGAGAATATCGCAGTTGTACTGCAGAAGGACACCTCGGATGGCTCGTACAGTGAGGCAATATGGGTAGAACTCAGGAACAGGAAGGGTGCAATCACAATGTTTGGTGTTTACTATAGGCCTCCCAACAACTAGTGGGAGATAGAAGAACAGAAATGTAGGCAGATTTTGGCAAGATGTAAAAGTAACAAGGTTGTTGTCGTGGGTGATTTTAACCTCATATATTGACTGGGACTCACTTAGTGCTTATGGCATGGATGGGGCAGTTTGTAAGGAGCATCCAGGAGGGCTACTTGAAAAAGAATGTAGATAGTCCAACTAAAAAAGGGGCCATACTGGACCAAGTATTAGGGAATGACCCTGGCGGTAGAAACATCTCAGTAGGGAAGCAGCTCAGCAACAGTGATCACAATTTAGTAAACTTTAACGTACTGATCGACAAAAACAAATGAGGTTGTCAGGTAAAGGTGCTAAATTTGGGAAAGGTTAATTGCAACAATATTAGGCAGGAACTGAAGAATGTAAATTGGAGGCAGATGTCTGAAGGCAAATCAACATCTGGTATGTGGGAACCTTTCAAGCGTAAGTTGCTGGGAACTCATGACCGGCACGTTCCTGTAAGGGTGAGGAATAAGTATGGCAAGCTTAGGGGACCTTAGATAACGAGAGATATTGTGAACCTAGTCAAAAAGAGCAACAAAACATTTATCAAGACTAGGAGGCTGGGAATATGTGAAGCAAGGGTGGGATATAAGGAAAGCCAAAACAAACTTAAGCAAGGAGTCAGGGGGGCTAAAAAGGTGTCATGAAAAATCATTGGCCAACAGGATTAAGGAAAATCCCAAGGTTTTTTGTACATATATAAAGAGCAAGAGGGTAGCCAGGGAGAGGGTTGGCCCACTCAAAGACAGAGAAGGGATTTTATGTGTGGAGCCAGAGGAAATGGGTTAGGTATTAAATGGGTATTTTATGTCAGTATTCACCATACAGAAGGATTTGTGGAAGGTCAGTCTGGGGAAGGGGGTATAGATAGTTTGGGTCCCGTTCTGATCAAAAGGCAGGTATTGAGGGTCTTGTAAAACATTAAGGTAGACAAATCCCCAGGGCCTGATGGGGATATACCACAGAACACTGAGAAAAGCAAGGGAGGAAATTGCTGGGGCCTTAAGGGCAATTTTTTGTATCGTCACTGGCTACAGGGGACGTCCCAGAGGATTGAAGAATAGCCAAAGTTTTTCCTTTGTTTAAGAAGGGTGACAATGATAATCCAACTAATTATAGGTTGGTGAGTCTTGCATCAGTAGTTGGGAAATTATTGGAGTGGATTCTTCGAGACAGGATTTTTCCCACTTGGAAATAATTGGGCATATGAGCGAGAAACAACATGGATTTGTGAAGGAGAAGCTGTGTCTCACTAACTTGGTTGAGTTTTTGAGGAAGTGACAAAGATGGTCAACAAGGGTAGAGCAGTGGATGTTGTCTTCAAGGACTTCAGTAAGGCCTTTGACAAGGTCCCTCATGGCAGGCTGATACAAAAGATAAAGTCGCACAGGGTCAGAGGTAACCTTGCAAGATGGATAAAAAAAAAACAGCTCGGTCATAGAAGTCAGAAGGTAGCAGTGAAAGGGCTTGTTTCGAAATGGAGGGCAGTGACTGGTTGTATTCCTGAGGGATCTTTGTTGTTTGTAATATAAAAAATTTTGAGGAAAACGTAACTAGTCTGATTAGTAAGTTTGCCAATGACACAAAGGTTGGTGAAATTGCGGATAGCGATAAGGACTGTCAAAGAATACAGCTGGATATAAATCGGTTGAAGACTTGGGCAGAGAGATGGCAGATGGTGTTTAATTCAGAAAAATGTGAGGTAATGCATTTTGTAAGGTCTAATCCAGATGGAAAATGGCAGAGCCCTTAAGAGTACTGATAGGTAACAGGATCTGGGTGTACGGGCACATAGGTCACTGAAAGTGGCAGCGGAGGTCAAAAAAAAGTCAACAATGCACATGGCATGCTTGCTTTCACTGGTTGGGCACTGAGTTTAAAAATTGTCAGGTAATATTGCAGCTTTATAGAACCTTAGTTAGGCCACATTTGGAATATTGTGTTCAATTCTAGTCACCATACCATGAGAAGGATCTTGTGGCTTTGGAGAGGGTACAGAAAAGATTTACCAGGATGTTGCCTGGCATGGAGGGCATTAGCTAGGCTGAGAGGTTGGAGAAACTTGGGTCGTTCTCACTGAAATGATGGAGGTTGAGGGACGATCTGATAGAAGTCTACAAGATTATGAAGTGCATGGACAGATTGGACAGTCAGAAGCTTTTTGTCAGGGTGAAAGAGTCAGTTACCAGGGGCCATGGGTTTAAAGTGCGAGGAGCAATGATTAAAGGTGTGGCAAGTTTTTTTTTACACAGACGGTGATGGGTACCTGGGACTCGCTGCCGGGGAGGTAGTAGAAGCAGATACAATAGTGATTTTTAAAGGGCGTCTTGACAAGTACATGAATAGAATGGGAATAGAGGGATATGTTCCCTGGAAGGGTAGGGGGTTATTGTTGTGATGGGCAGCATGTCGGTGAAGGCTTAGAGGGCCGAAGGGACTGTTCCTGTGCTGTAATTTTCTTTGTTCCTCATTTTTTTATCTACTGCACTTATCCTTGTAACTGGTAGAGTCAAGGCTGTCGAAAGTGCCGTCAAAGAAGCATAGGTGAGCTATGGCAGTGCATCTTATTAGATGGTACACCTTGCTGCCAGTGTGCTTGTAGTGAAGAAAATGAATGCTAAAGGTGGTGAATGGGGTGCCATTTGAGCAGATTGCTTTGTCCTGTATAGAGTTGAGCATCTTGAGTGTTTTTAGAGTTGTAGTATCTATCTTGGAAAGTGAAGGATATTTGATCAAACTTCTGAGATGCACCTCATGGTTGGTAGACAGGCACCAGGGAGATGAGAGATGAGTAACATGATGCAGAATTCCTGACCTAACCTACTCTTGTAACGATTGTATTTATATATCTGAAGCAGTTAAGTTTCTGCTAAATGGCAACACCAGAATGTTGAAAATGGGAAATTCAGTGATGGTAATGCCATTGAACATCAAGGAAAGACAATTAGATTCTCTTTCATTAGAGATGACTATTGCTTGGCATTTGTCTGGTACAAATATTATTTGCTGTTTATGAGCCTTAGCCTGGACAGATTGCTTCCGTATGACAAGTGGAAAATAGTATTGAACATTGTGAAATCATCAACAATGATGAAGCAGCTGAAGATAATTGGACCTAAAATATTATGATATTCTGGAACTGAGATGATTAACTTCTGATAACCTCAATAATTTTCTCTTGTGGAAAGTGAGTCCAATCCTCTGATCGCCATTGATTCCATTTTAACAGTGCTCCTTCATGCCAAGTACTGTCAAAATGCTGGCTTGATACCAAGGGCTGTCATACTAACTCCCCCTCATGCATTCAGCTCTTTTGTTCATGTGTGGACTAAGGCTGGAATAAGGTCAGGAGTTGACTGACCCTAGTGGAAACCAAACTGAGCATCAGAGATCAATTAACACAGAGCAAACACCACTTGATAGCATTGTTGACACTTTCCATCACTTTGCTGATAATCAAGTATAAACTGATGGGGTTTTCCTTCTCTCATTTTCAACTCTTTGCAACATCTTTATTCAATAAAATTTGCAATCTCAGATTAATTAAAACAATGCTTTTCTATTTGATATAGTTAAATTAGTACACTCAACGTACCCAATCTCAAGCACCTCTTGATATTTTTTCTGTACATTTTGTAGATTAAAGAGAAATACCTCAAGACTATAAATCATAATTTGAACTCTGAAAGAAATCTCTTTGAAAATGCAGAATTTAGTTAGTTTCAGTGCACAAAAAAGACCACCTTGAGTTATGATAATGATTGTTGTCATAAATCTATTACTTACCCCTACCATTGTGCTATTTCTGTCCTAATGACATGTTAACCTTTAGGATATTCCCCCACAACGTGTAAACTTACAATATGTGGAAGTGTAATACATTAATCACATCAAACAAAATATAAAGTTGATTTGCCCACAAGCAGAAAGCATTATAGTGCAATCTTCTTAAAAATTTTTTTTGCATAATAATGTGCTACTATTGTGTGACAGATAATTAAGTAAAATTGAAAAGCATGGGAATGAAGAAGAGTGAATGGCAGTATGGTTAATGTACGGTACACCTTGACATTGTGAACATGACCTGTAATTGACTGTGTTACACCACAGAGATCACAATCCTCAGTCAATTTGCTGCTGTTGAACTGGACTAAGCAAATTTCACTCTATAGGCAGCCGGTTCAGTCAGTGCAATGAAATTAAACTGGCTCATTGGCTTCGTTCTCTGTTATGTGATTCTATGAAGCTCTTTATGATAACACTTGCTTTTTACCTTTTGAGATGCATCTAATAGGATAAACAATAAAAATCTAAATTATCATTTTCATAACCAAAGCATAATAATACCACTATACTTTGAGCAGCCACACATTTTGAAATTGGAATGCTTCTTTATGAAATATTTTAGTTTAATCAAATTATCTGTATTTGAGTATTAATTAATACATCCTGCAATGCACATATGTTACATCCGTCATCTAAATATTGGCATGATAATGACATTAATTGTTAAAGTTATGTTCTGAATGCCACATTTTAAAGATAGGAAATCAAGGTGTCTTCTGAGGATAAGCAGATATCTTTCGTGAATTAATAAGCTATGTTATCTATACAGAGATCATTCCTTCTTTTGTGATTCACTGTGTGTCTGGCCAAAAGATGGATGAGGCCCATTGCCAACTTCATTCTAATACCTTGATTGGCTTTCAAAGACAAAGACCTTCACCTGCCTGAAACCATTAGTCTAAGAAGTGATTATCCAAAACGTTTATTGGATTATCAAACACCTTAGAAGGTTAATACCTCAACACTTTAAGGGTTGTCAGTTGATAAAATGCCTTTCTTTGTTCCCTGCCAAAAGAGGAATTAGCAGAAGTGAAACCAACATCCCATAGAATTCCATCAGAGAGAAAGTTCTGCAACTAAAACTAGCACATCTTGAAGAAGTGATAATGGGAACTGCAGATGCTGGAGAATCCAAGATAATAAAGTGTGAAGCTGGATGAACACAGCAGGCCAAGCAGCATCTCAGGAGCACAAAAGCTGACATTTCGGGCCTAGACCCTTCGTCAGAGAGGGGGATGGGGTGAGGGTTCTGGAATAAATAGGGAGAGAGGGGGAGGCGGACCGAAGATGGAGAGAAAAGAAGATACGTGGAGAGGAGAGTATAGGTGTGGAGGTGGGGAGGGGATAGGTCAGCCCAGGGAAGACGGACAGGTCAAGGAGGTGGGATGAGGTTAGTAGGCAGGAGATGGAGGTGCGGCTTGGGGTGGGAGGAAGGGATGGGTGAAAGGAAGAACAGGTTAGGGAGGCAGAGACAGGTTGGACTGGTTTTGTGATGCAGTGGGTGGAGGGGAAGAGCTGGGCTGGTTGTGTGGTGCAGTGGGGAGAGGGGACAAACTGGGCTGGTTTTGGGATGCGGTGGGGGAAGGGGAGATTTTGAAGCTGGCGAAGTCCACATTGATACCATTGGGCTGCAGGGTTCCCAAGCGGAATATGAGTTGCTGTTCCAGCAACCTTCGGGTGGCATCATTGTGGCACTTCAGGAGGCCCATGATGGACATGTCACCTGCACATCTGCCAATGTGGTATACTGCATCCATTGTACCCGGTGTGGCTTCCTCTACATTGGGGAAACCAAGCGGAGGCTTGGGGACCGCTTTGCAGAACACCTCCGCTCGGTTCACAATAAACAACTGCACCTCCCAGTCGCAAACCATTTCCACTCCCCCTTCCATTCTTTAGATGATCTGTTTATTCCAGAACCCTCACCCCATCCCCCTCTCTGATGAAGAGTCTAGGCCCGAAACATCAGCTTTTGTGCTCCTGAGATGCTGCTTGGCCTGCTGTGTTCATCCAGCTTCACACTTTATTACCTTACATCTTGAAGAAGGTCAAGCAGCCAAATTATAACTACATTATCTTGAGAGAGAAAGAAAGGCTTGCTCCTCTAACTTTTCCATTGTCAATTTCATCTGAGAAATTCACCCTGACAGATCAAATAAAATGTCTTAACAGCTCATGAGAAATTCCTGCTTTTTGGAGACTTTGACTCCAGCCTAACAATCACTCAAGTAACAAGCACAAACATAGAAACTGATTTAAAGTCCATTTTTAAGAATTATTTTTCTTTTCCAGTATCTAATTTTGTGTCTGTGTGAGACAAATAATTTAGGTGAGTCAAGTGAGTGTTTAACTCCAGGGAAAGTTTATGAAATAAAATAATCTTCATTTTCTTATGACGGCTCATATGTGGATGTGAGTTTGAAAAATAAGTTTTCTCAAGAAGTCAAGGAAAAGGCACAGATTCTATCTGATCTTAGTTGCTTGATCTCATGTCAGGGAAAACACCCTTTTTTTTTCTTTCTGGGTTTTATGGTTGTTCTGTTTGTACAGTATTTTGCAGGATTGAACCTCACTTTGGATTTTCACTTGGCAAGAAACTTATTAAACGTCAAGCTGCTTGACACATTTCTCCTGTTTCCGAAGTGCCTTGATGATAGATTTGGTGTGAAAATTATTTTTCCTCTAGAATAGTGATTGTAAATGTTTGGGTGATATTGTGCTTCATGAGCAAGCTGTATCTGCCAAGATCTCAGAGACGACTGTCTATGTTTGGTGACATTTAGTTTCACATACCAGAACATCAGTTTGACAGCCATCTGAACAACACAAACCTTTCTGCCTTTCAGAATTAAGACCTATTGAACAAAAGTTCCTCCCCCCAAAGTGAATATCTGCAGAAAGTAATCCTTTTATTCCCTTTACCCGGGAAGTGTTTGTGTGTGCATATTTTTAGTAAACATTTATACTTACATAATACAAACTATATTAAAGTTTTGTAACCTTACTAAATAAGGTTTGTTGCATAATAAATCATTTGTGTTGATCTGATCCTTTTAATCTCCTTGCTTTGATATTGTGAAAACACAGGATAGGTCATATCCAGATAAAACAAATTAAATTCATGGCATGACCTGTGCAGTATTGGAAATAGAGAAGGAGAGTGCACTCCTCTCATGTCGGCCATAAAAAAATTTAAGTATACAAAAGTTTTCTATTGAGTAGGAGAATATATAATAATTCACTTAAAAGCAAAGAAAGTACATACATCCACATACAATTAAGCAGATTATGGGGAAATCAAAGGAAACACCTAATAAGTGTGCATCTATAGGACAGACATGTGTAACATCTAATGTCAGTATTCCAAGCAATTAATCCAGTACCAATAACCTGTTTTAATAAATAGTATAGTATAGTGCCCACTATCAACCATTTACTTCTGGCTATACACAAATTAAATATATTAATCACTGGCAGGTCCTTCCTATAGGGGCTTCATTTGGTTCAATGAAACATCAGTTCACCTTTAAGTAAATATGAATTCTATGTTACCAAGAACATGAAATGAATGCAAATCAAACAAAATATACATCATTAAAAACACATAAATTGCTACAATATCACATGCCAAAGGAATCTAATGCTGCACCAAAGTCATTTCCACAAAACCTGTTAGTGAACAGATTAAACACAAATTGTATCATTCAAAAAATTCTATCAATGCAAATTTCTTACTTGAGCATTTGCAATATATACTTATGACTGCTTTAGGTAGCAGAGTTATAATTTTTGGTGTGTATCTTGAGGCTCTTCATTTATTCACACATTTTCAGCTTTTAGATGATAAAAATATAAATAAAGCCAATCTGTTCATATAACCTTTAGCACATGGAAATAGATTGTATTATATACTGAAAATTTGTGATTGGTGGATCCAGACCTGAGACGTGTTACATGATTTAAATATGCATTACCCCCAATAGATGATAAATGGAGATAGAGATAAGTAGGAAGTGGAAGAGACAGAAGTGTGACAGACATATAAAGAATGATGCAATGTCAAAATGTTATTAAACAGAGCTGAAAGATATCTTATTGTAAAATATTAGAATGTTTCAGTGTGTTTTTATATTCTTTTACATAGTTTGGGCATCACTGACAAGATTGTGGACTTGGAAAGTGCTATCAAAGGAGCCTTGGTAAGTTGCTGCAGTGGACCTTATAGGTGATACACATTGATGCCACTGTGCATCGTTGGAAGGGGGAGTGATTGTTTGAGGTCAAGGATGGGGTGCAAATCAAGAAGGCTATTTTGTCCTGGATTGCAAGTGTTGTTGGAACTACATTCCACCTGTCCTCATCCAGACTAGTGAGCAGTACTCCAATCCACAAATGCCGCCTGACCTGCCAAGGTTTTCCAGCTTGTGCTATATTTTGCTTTGGTATTAGTGTTTCTTTCACCGCCATTTCTTTTACAGGAATTCTTACCTAGAAGATGTTTTTCTGTACTCCCCAGTAGGATTTCAATTTGACTTTTCTACCTTTCTCATATTCTCTGCTTTCTACTTTCCTTCTTGTGTTTGATCAGATATCTAACAAAGCACTTACACACAGTCACATTTCCTTTCTTGGTAACTGTCTCGAACTTCAACTTATCTTTATGAATTCCAGCTTAAATTCCACCCTTCATTTGTATTTATATATATCATCAAGATATCCAGAGCTCTGGGAACCATTGTTCTTGTCACATCTTCAATGTTCTCTCAATGTCATGGTCTGCCATAGGTTCACCCTTCACTCTCTCACTTAACCAATGCAGACTCACCCTATCTCAAAGCTGCCTCAATCCATCCTCCATCTCATTCGGTGCTTGAACACAAAAGTACTTTTCTTCTCTTCCAGATATGAAGACAGTAAGTTTCACCAATACTCCGCTGCCAACATTCATATGGTTCCTTCCTCCTCTTTCGTTCCCCCCTCTTCCTTGAGTTTCACCACTTACTGAATATTTACAGTACTTTTTGACCTTCACATCCCTGACACTGAATGCATTGGTCTGAGCAAACACCTCAGCTCATGCCATTAAATGTTGATTTGTTGTTTTCTTTTCGATCCTTTAAACTACTCCCTACAGAAGGTTCCGGATAAACTGATTCTCAGTCTTTCATTTGGCCGGGTGTGGGGGGGACATGCTTGATGGCAGGAATTTTGGATTTGGCATAACACCAAGGTTTTTTTATCATCTCTGCACCCACTTTTTTGGCCATGAGCTGTTCTTCAACTTAACCGATCCCTTCCAACAACTTCCCTGGACTCATCTCCTTCAACTCCTTCATCTCAGATGAAGCGGAAAATCGGAAGTGAGGTAATCCAGCTCAATGGACTTCAGAGTTTAAATACCAGATGGGAAAACACAACGGTGCTTCATTGGAGGCTGCACTGATGATGTTACCCAGCAGGGTAGTGAAACGTCTGCCAAATAACAATAAACCAGCTCAGGGAGCCAACCAACCACAACATCCTTTTAATTTTTTTCTGACTCTATGCTAATGGCACAATGTTCTGGATATACCAATTCTCAGTCTTTCATTCTTTGGTTGAAGATCCACCTTTTCAATGCTTGTGAAGATGTTTCTTTCCCCCCTTCATCTATCAACAGGGTAATTGGGGATAGAGTACGTTACAAAGACGGCTGAGGGAGTGTAGCTAGCTATAGAAGAGAGAGAGAGAGAGAGAGAGAGAGAGCGATGGATCCGTTCACTTTGAATGCTAACTGTTTTTGCTGTACTGTCCAAACATCATGATGTTTGCCATGTTCCCATGAGCCAATCAAGGGCTTGTTCCTTTGCTGAGTCCTCCGGAGCCCACTACAATTGGTAATAAGAAAAGCCAATCAAATAAAGGTCTCTGGATATAACAGCCCTGAATGCCTACAGGTAGTGCCAATTTGTCTGGAACTCTCCATCATTGCTTAAAAAAAGGCTACATTTTATGTAGATCTCACGGTATGTTCCAGTAATTTGCTTTTAAAGCTGTAAACATCTTACATAATTTGCTTGCTTTCAAGAAGTATCTTCTCACATTTTAGTCAACAATATAAATAGTGGTATTCACATGGCTCCACCATTATGAGACATGAAGCACAATTTCCAAACATATGCCTTACTACAATGTGTGTGGCACATAAACATCAAACATAAGACTTATTTATCCCTTACAAAGTCTTTTAAAAACTTTAATCGCCTTTCTCTTCAATACTTAATTTATTCCATCATTATTAGATTTGGGAGAATGTATCCTATTATCCAAACAGCAATGTAAATATCCTTACATTAAATGGTTGCATTGACCAAATCAAATTGAACAATTTCATATTTCTAACTTTAAAATTTTGATCATAATAGATTCAAATTTCTTTGCAAACCTGATAGACATAGGCTTCAAAATGTTAAAATGCCAATAATAAACACAAAGTCTACTTCCCATTTAGAGTAGATCCCACTTCCGCAGATTTGGTATCCTTTCTTTAAAGGGTAACCCACTGGCTTCTATGTTCCCAACTCATCATCTTGCAATAATTTGTACTCATTCCTAATTTACGGGCATCGTTTACCAATTTAAAGGGATTGGTAAATTTGGGGCAGCCAACACTGGTTCATTCATTTGGATTTCCTTCAGTTTCTCAAAGACTGCCTGGCATTTTACTGACCATACTTCTTTAAGCTCGTTTTCACAATGCCTCTGTTAAAAGTACAGCTATTGTCTTTATGTTTCGTACAAATTTCAATAAAATCCACATATTCCTATAAATTTCATGATTTCCCATTTAGTTTAAGGAATGGGGAATTCAATCAGGCACTTGTGACAAAGTGTCATTAAACTCAAGTGTCTTCTCTCTACATATGCTTCCAGACCTGTTGAGTTTCTCCAGTCCTTTCCTGTTATTGTTTCCGATCTCCACCATCAGTAGTTCTCTGTTTTATTCAGTCAGAGTCTTTACATTTTATGTTCTTGGCAATGCTTGTCTTTGTCCTCCAAATGTGCTCAATAAGGTACCCGCTCCTTTGTGAATTTATCTTTGCCAGTTTTATTCCTAATCAACTAATTATAATTGCTTTAATAGACCCTCAAATTGCCTTAAATGTTTTGTCCTTTTGTTTCTGTGTGGAATAACATCTATATAAAATACACAGCCAGCAATAACTTGATTCATAATTCTTTGGAAAGCGTGTGGGGCACCTTATAAGCCAAATGGAGAGGTTGATAAGCCCATTTAGTATGAAAAAGGTAGATATTTCTTTAATCCTTGATATTAATAATATTTGCCAATCCCTTCTATTGACCAGTCTCAGAAATAAACGAGGTAATCTTCTAATCAAGGAATTGGGTATGAATCTGTTTCTGGTGCAATATTTACTTTTCTATAAGTCTGTGCAGAATCTATTTGATCCACCTGCTTAAAAACTAGCACCACAAATGAACTCCAAATGCTTTGGGTAGGCTTAATTGAGCATAATTTCCAGAATGCTAATTATTGAAATTATTGAACTCGACATTGAGTCTTAAGGGCTGCAGGGTCCCCTAGTGGAAGATGAGATGTTATTCTTTCAGCTTGCGCTGCGTCTCACTGAAGCACTGCAGCAGGCCCAAGACAGGAACGTTGGCCAGGGAACACAGTGGTGTGTTGAAGAGGCAGGCAACAGGAAGTTCAGGGTCATTTTTTGTGGACAGAATATGCACAATGTGGTCACCCAGTCTGCGTTTCTTCTCCCTAGCGTAGAGGAAACCATATTGTGAGCGGCAAATATGATGGAGTAGATTGAGTGAAATGCAGGTAAATTGCCACTTCACCTGCAAAGTGTGTTTGGGCCCTTGGATACTGAGAAAGGAAGAAATAAATGAGCACGTACTACTTCTACAGTTACATGCAAAGGTGCTGCGGTAGGAGGAGGGATTGTGGGGAGGTGATGGGAATGGATCAGAGTGTCCTGGAGGGAACAGTCCATGTGGCATGCTGACAAAGGAGGTAAGATGAAACATTAACTTCACTTTAGTCAAAGGAATAGCCTTTGGAAATCATATCCATAATTGTGAGAATACATGTCCTGCTTTTGTTTATGGTAATGATCCGGCACAATCCACCATCACTTGACTGAACAGTTCTTCAAAAATTGGTTTGGGTATTAAAGGCAACAGCTTGATTTTGGAGTTTTCCTACTACCTGACATGTAAGGCATGTTTTACAGTACTGCACAACATCTTTGTAAAGTCTTGGTCATCCAAAATGTTTGTTTATTAACACTTATATTTTCCCTTTATCCTTCATGACCTGCTGTCTGCTACTTACAATATCTGAGTGGTACCACACTATGAAAGTGTCTATGAAAGTGCCTCCATTTTCCTCATTGGAGCTCAGTTTTTTAAAAAAAGTGTTAATTCAGCTGATGGACAAATACCTGGAACTTGTTCCTGTAACATTCAGTCCCTTCTGTAATCTCCTTCAGAGTTCCCATAATTATAGACAGAGCTGTAACTCTAATTCCAGCCAAGCTATTACCCAGGAGTAAGTCAACTCTGCCCACCATTTATTTGTTGATAACACCTACTGCCACTGACTGAACGGCAAGTTACATTTATGCTCTCCATTTACCCCATCCATTAGCGCTATGGCTTTCATTTCATTAGAAGGCTAGAACCTTCTCCAGCAAAAGACTGAGTGGCTCCTGTGTCCCTTAATAGAGTTAGGGGTTTAGTTACACTCTTTCAAGAAAAAAGCACAATTACCCATCCCTCAAAAAATCTTTTACATCTCTCTTCTACCTTGTTCACCTCTCCTGCATTCATAGTAATGTTTGTCCCAGTCTCACTGATGTAATAAACTGCGATCTGGCCCATGGTATTTTCCTTCTGAATCCCTTTTTTTGACTCATTCTTTTAAAATCTATTAAGTCCCTTGGTCTTCCCTCAAAACTTTCCCATTCTGATGAAGGTGTCTCATCTTACCACAATGGAAACACTTATGCCTTTGAGTTTCACCTCAACCCTCAGTACCTTCCTTTCTGACCTAAGGAAGGACTCCTGCAGCATTCCAACTGTCCCTTTGCTACCCTTCGCTTGCCGTATTGTCACTATCCCACTTTATATCATCCTCTAATTTATGTGGATGAAGGAATAAAAGATTTGATGCTGTGAGTCAGTTCATCCCCCACCCACTCTAGGTGTGGTCACCTCTATTTACATTTCCAGTGTACACTTAACGTTTACAGGACAATGTAAGGTAACAGGCAGCTTTACAGACAATTATTTCCACACTCCATCTCTGTGTGTGGGTGTGCTCCAAACATCGACATTTCCTTTCTGATAACATCCGCAAATCACCACCTAATCTTATTATTTGAATCTGCATCTGTCCACTTTCAACCTCCAATTCCCAGCATATGAAGTGAACATACCAAATGTGCCCTTACATTGGTTCCCCCGAAGCCCTTGGAATCCAAATTGCTTCACATCGGTGAATCCCCCTCCTGTGTGGCTCCTTGCCATTCATGCTGTATCATTTCTCACCATAGAATTATCATAGAATCCCTACAGTGTGGAAGCAGGCCCTTTGGCCCAACAAATCCACACCAAACCTCAGAGCATCCCACCCAGATCCAACCCCCTATAACCCACCTAATCTACACTTCCCTGAACACTGCAGGCAATTTAGCATGGCCAATCCAGCTAACCTGCACATCTTTGGACTGTGGGAGAAAACTGGAGTACACCCAGAGGAAACCCACACAGACACGGGGAGAACGTGCAAACTCCACACAGTCGCTCGAGGCTGGAATCAAAAACGAGTCCCCAGCGCTGTGAGGCAGCAGTGCTAAACATTGTGCCACCATGCCACCCCATTGTATATTGAATTTCCCCTTCTCTTTGCATCTTTGCTTCCCAGTATTGGTCTACACCGTCCAAGATTGAGAACTGTAGTTTCAGCAGCCACCAACCCACTCCGTCCCCACAGCATTGACCCTAATCAGTACTCCCCCAACCTCAGGAGCAATCCTGACTGACAGTGGTCCACTCCCAAACAGGACATGCTCAGGCCTTGGACCAACACCTGTACACCTCCCTAACTGTGCTCCCACAACTCCCCAGACTGGTTGCTCTTGAAACATCGGGCTGACCATGACCCATTCCCTGGACTATAGAGGTACAGATTCCCTGGCCATGAGCACTTTAAACAAATGCCTGATCATGGCCAATTCTCTGGCCTGATCTCAAAAGCTGCTCTCTACTTACTATGCTGGAACTTCCTAAATGAAATGTGCCTTTCTGGACTTCAGCGAGGACTATAGCCCTCAGCAATTGAGACATGTGTGCGTTCTTTAAGGACACACAGTGTGTTTTTCATATGCTTCTGGCAAATGGTAAAAGTGTAAGATTGCCATAGCAGTGTGCTATATGGCAAGCTATCCTCTCCTTGACTGGGAACTGCTCACCACTGAGGCAAGGTGTAGACCCTCATGTATACATCAAGGGTGAAGTTTAGACAAGTACTGTAAAGCTAAGAGGGGCCAACACACTAAAAGGCAAGGCAGAGCATGACTGTTACCTTGAGAATAGACTGATGGCATACAACTTGGCTAGATTTAACTTGTTCTGCTTTTATGTGGGCAGGGCACGTCTGAGCAGTTTTACTCCATTACTGGCTGCATGCCTTTATACTGGAATGATTTGACTAGGGACACAGTGATTTCCAGAGCACAAATCTTCAGTATGTTGTTAGAATGTTGTCAGGGCCTTTAGTCAGAGCCTCCAACTTTATCTTCATATCATGTAGAGTGAAGTCTGACATCAAAACACTGGAGATCTCTGGTTGAAGTCGAGTTGGGACATCCAATAAACACTTCTGGTTGAAGATGATAGCAAATGCTTCAGGCTTGTCTTTTGTACTGATGTATTGGGCTGTCCCATCGCTGAGGGTGGGAAACATTGTGGATTCATTGGTTCCTTGTTCACCATCATTCCCAATGGGATATGGACTGCCTCAGATCTGATCCATCAACCAATTATTTGTGGCATCACTTAGCTATCTATTGTGAGCAGTTTTGCATGTACATAGATTTGTGTGTAGTTTCACCAACTTAACACATTATTTTTAGACATGCCTGGTTCTGATCCTGACCTCCTAATTCTTTAATGAAACAGCATTGATCCCCAGCTTGATGGTAACGGTAGATCGGGGCATGTGCCAGGCCAAGGAATTACAGACTGCGGTTCCATTCTACTGCGGCTGATGGCCCACAGAGCTTATGAATACCCAAAGTGGAGTTGGTAGATCTGTTTGAAATCTATCCCATTTAGCCTGGTGGTATTTTCACTGTGAAGACAGGATTTTCACTCCACAAAGGTTAAGCAGTAGACATTATTATTAATACTAAATGAAAGATTAGTAGATTGGTGGGGACAAGACTTCTCCCTCTTCTTGGTTCACTCAGCACCTATTACAAACCCACCTGAGCAGTAATGTCCTTGAAAACTCTGTCAGCTCAGGCAGCAGTGCTGCGACAGAACAACTCTTGCTGACCGATATTGAACTCCCCTACCCAAAGTTGATTCTGTGCTCTTGTCATCCTTGATTCTTCCTCTATTGTCTTTCTTAATAGAGGAGCACTGATTTATCGACTAAATGGGGGAGCGGGCATAAGCGGTAACTAGCAGGGCGTTTCTTTTCCACATTTGACCTAATAGCGGAGATCTCCCAGGGCGACTCCATTCCTAGTCTCCACCACTCTGCTGCCACTTCTGACGGATCAGTTTTGCCAGTGTGACACCATGCTGATGTTGGTGTTTGGACCATTTTCCGTAATGTATGATTTCGTATGACAAGTCTGTTACCTGACTCTTCTGTGGGATATCTCTCCCAATGTTAGCACAAACCCTAGATCTTAGACTGGAGGGCTTTTCAGGATTAGCAAGAAGGAATTTGCTTTGTTGTTTCTGGTACTTAGGTTGATGCTGAGTGGTCTGTCTGGTTTCATTCCATTTTTAAAATTGTAGTGGCCTGGTACAACTGAGTGGCTTTGTAAGCCATTTCAGTTGGTACTTATAAGGCAATCACACTTCTGTCACACAAAGACACGTGCAGGCCAGATCAAGTCGAATGGACAAATTTTCTTCTCCAAAGGACATTACTGAGGTCAACTTTCAATTCTAGATTTTATTAACTGAATCTAATATGAGCAGCGACCATAGTGGGATTTGAATGCATGACTCCTGAACATTACAAAAAGAACTGAGTTCTGTGGTTGGGTCACTGAACCCTATACATTAACTCTGATTCTTTTGTCATAGATGCTGCCAGGCCTGCTGACATTTTCCAGCAACTTCTGTTTTTGTTCCTGATTTACAGCATCCGCAGTTCTTTTGGTTTTTACTCCCGAATATTAACCTGGGCCACTGGATTAATGACATTACCACCACACCAGCACCTCTCCTTATCTTTAGTTACCTTCTATTATGGGCCAAATCCTACATCTCATTGGCTAAATTCATGTTTTGTCAGATTCTTTTCAAGTGTTTGTGATCACAAGACCTAAGAAGTTCTCTCACTTCATCTTACCAAATGGGCCTCTTTAATTATCTAAGGTGCCTTTTATAGAGTGTCTCACGTTCAATTCATGCCTCATCATAACACATGCCATTTACAACTCAACATATATCCTCGCATGCACCAGAATCCCTTGTACACATGCCTTCCTTAAAAGCCCACTCTGCAGCTGGACAACATTGTCAGTATGGATCAGCCTGCATCATTGCTAAGATTTGCCTTGGTTATGGCAGACAGGATAGATTGACATCCTGCCTTTCGGAACAGGGGCCCAGATGTCTCATTGGTTCGGCTGGTACTGACAGGGGACTGTCTGTTACCACAGAAAGCAGCAAAGGAGACCATGCCAGCCTGATCTGAGGTTGCCACACAGGTTGAAGCAATCTGAGCTGTCTGGAGGAATGCCCCCAGCAATATAACAAGAAGGCCAATGTCCTTATTCACTCTGTCGGAGTACATTCCACCGCCTGGTCTCTGATAGCCCACACTAACTATATACCTGCTGCTGTCACTATTACCTACAACATCTTCCCCACACTCTGTCACCCTCCTGAGTCTCTGACACCACCAACCCTGCGTGCCCTCTCTGCTACTCACTTGCTCAGAACATCTCCCTACCTCCACCAAAAGTAACGACCATACCACTCACTTTCATCTCCCATAATAGCTGTGTCTCGCCCTCTCTTATTCCATTATGAAAACAGAAAGGCAGAAAGAGTAATGGCATGTGGTTGGCTGCCTGATATTCAGCTCCTCACCCTTTGCGAGGAGAGGATCTTGGCAGGCACTGACCTGTTATTGGAGGCTACTCCTGACTTACTGTACCAGGACCTCCTCAACAAGGGCTATTCCCCATGACTTGACCAAGACATGTTGGCAACTATGACAAGCTTCCTGGCTTGTGTCTGCACTAACTGGCACTACAAGATAACAGTAATCTGAGCCTGGTATCTCTTACTGAGGGACCGAAGTAAAAAAAAAGAGTAAGCCAAGTCAAGGCAAGGATACTGCGAACCTCAGATAACCTCGATGTGAGAGAGCACTATGAGAGCGAGTGAAGAGCCCAGCTCAGTCCATGAGCTGGGCATATGTCCCTGAGTGCACAGTGTCCTTGCTGCAACGTTATAATAATTATTGCTGGTGCAGCATAGAAGAGCAGAAGTGTCCTATAAATGCATTGGAGATGTACTATTAAAGTTCTGAGAAGGTGGCACATGGTTGATGGCAATGTCCATGGGTATGGATGCTGGTGCTCATGAAGTGTGCCCTGAGACGTTGTTGCCCTGTTTACAGTATGAAGGCTGTTTAGGATAAGCAGTGGGCTGAATCCACCATGTGCTCACTTCAGATTTTCCTTGTTGCGTTTTCCCAATGTCAAACTTGTGTGATGAATTTGGTAATTCAGAGAGTCTGAGGTAAGTTGAGACATTTGCAAATCGTTTAAACGAGCAATAGTCACTACCATTGGCAACTCACCAATGCAAGTGAGAATTTTGCCATGCCATTGTGAAGAGTGTAAAAGACAGTGCAAATTGCTCTCAGCATCAAAATGGGTCTCACCGCACTTTTCATCCAATTCTGCCTCAAATCATACAGCCCACATTGTCTGTAGTCACCTATAAGATTCCACTTGATAAATATGTTTCAGTAACAACATTGTTAAAATGGCCACTGTTCATATAGGATGCAGACTTAATTTCCCTTGGAATTGCAGCAGATATTGTGTCAAGAACTGAATTATAAATCGAAAAGGTGTTTATCCCCAACATTTCAAATTTGCTTTTGTGATTCAAGAATAGTGAGGAGAGATCTGGAATGTTTGATGTTTGTTGGGCGATCATCGAGAGCTTTAGCCTGGACGAACAGATATATGAGTAAAGTATAGTTCACCACCACTATTACAATAAGATGTATAAATCTTTACTGGAATATCAGCAAACTGATTAGGAGAAACGAAGGAGTTAAAGTACATCACTTTACCAACAAAGAGAACTGGCAGATGATGACATTTACTGACACACATGTACAAACATCCACATCTATTTACTGTAAATTAACTTTTTCATGGTGCAATGTATCATGTCGACACAAATAAATGATGAACATCAAAAGCTGCAGTTAGTAATGGGGTTATTACTCAGTATTAGTGTACTTTACTGGTCTCTATCTTCATCTTGAGACATTACCTCTGAAACCTTTTACTAACACAGAGAATCATGAGTAATTACCTTTGTCTGCATGGATATTAAAGGGGCTGCTTTTATATTGGTGTCAGAGGAAACAAAATGCACAAAACACAACCCAGCTTAAATGGATCTGCTATTCCCTGCTGACACCTTTAATATGGAACAACAGAGACTAGTTCTTACATATTTCAAAGATGCTGGTGGCATTAATTCAGCAATATGCATTCAAAAAATAAAAATAGAATTGCTGTTTATTTGGTTACTGAAACTTTCTGTGGAAAAATGTTTCTTTTACATTTCACTGAAACAGACTTGTAAAACTTTTCAAAAGGCTGATAATTTGCTTAATTTTCAATTTGCAATATTCACAATTCAAACATGAAAATAATCATTTACTAGCCATGAGACATATTCATCAAGGAGCACTGCAAAATTTATTTACAAATCAAACTGTGTGACAGCAGAACAAAAATCTTAAATAGTCTACATCAAAAAGGGTTTACTAAGCATTATAATTCTTGCCTTCTCATAACTTATTAAACATGCTATGCGGTTGGTTCAGATCGGGATTAAGTACATTAAATTTAGTATTGAAGAGTTTAAATATGTTTGCTTAATGTAAAGTATAAAATTACTTAATCAGTAATCAGTAGCGTCTGCAGGCTGATATATGATCAGCACCCTGCGTAAAAGGCTTGCTTCTATTATGGACTAAAAAGAATCCCTGGTTCCACATTTTCTCTACTCACCAGTGTCTGTCTGAGTGAACAGCCATTGCATCATGGCTGAACAGAGTAAGATGTATTGAAGTATGATAATAATGAGAAACAAACTGCAAGTCTCAAATGCTAAAAAGGCTGAATAATCAATGGCAGGAGTTTTTAGAAGTTTTAAATGTTTTATCCACATTTACATGGCACAACGCATGGAGTCATCATAAACTCATCGTCAATTCTTTGAAATTTATTTTAACACTTGAATTGAATTCCGCAGGTTAGGAACATGCCACTGATTTTTTTAAACAACTGCCATTTTAGGATTCACTAGGCAAGAAAATAATTTGACAGGCAAGAGGTACGTCCAGTCATTTGGCCTTTGATGTCAGAATTCAACCAGCCCAAAACTGGATGCATGGCTGCTGTCAAAGCCAAGACCTCCTTGAGTTGCTGCAGTGCATCTGATGTAAATACATTCACACTGCTGTTAGGAGGGGATTCGGATTTTCCAAACTTATTAATTAGGTGCAGGAATAGGCCACTTGGCCCCTTCAGCCCTCTAAGTAGGCTTAAAGCTGATCTGATTACTCCACATTCCTGGCTTACACCCAATTACCTTTCAACCCCTTACTTATCAAGAATCTCTCAAAAATATTCAAAGACTCTAGTCCCATCACCTCACCCAGAGATGGCTAAGGAAAAGCAATAAAATTTCACATCAGGATACGCGGTGCTTTGAAAGGAGAGTCAGAGGTGGTAATCTTCCCATGTGATTGCTTCCCTCATTCTTTTAGATGTTAGCAATTGTGGGTTTGGAAGCTACTGTCAATGAGCCTCAGCCAGCTACTACACTGTATCTAATGGATGTCACAATCTGTGGGTGAAGTGAGTCCACATTCTTTTCAACCTTATCAGCACAGCTGAACTCCCACTACACAAAACCCATGTAGTTCCCAGAAGTACAGCTAAAAGCAGCACTGTCTAACATGAAGTCTACACTTGTTCTTTGCATACTCACTAACAGTAATCTTTGAACACCTCTTTAGCGATCCTGAACCGTCCTCAGTGATACATTGAGTCTTGAAATAAGCCCCTCCTCTATTGTTGGGCAAAATTAAATGTTGCCAACTAACAAATCTTGGAATTGTCTGTTCAATAAATGTCAATAGTCTACAGGTTGCTGGCTTGCTCAGTACAGAGAATGGATACAAATAGAAACTCCATCATAGAAGTTTCCCACATTCGATGCTATAGCATTTGGGGAAGCATCTTGCAGGAGTTCTAGGAAAAGTACAGATGGACATTAACAGGCATGAAGGGGTTTCACAATGGTGATTAGTTAGATTCTGTGTATATTAATTCTGCAGTGAACAGATGAAGAAATAGAAGTGTGTTGTCAGAAAGAAGACAATGTGATGGCCAATGAGTGGAAAGGCTAGGAGCATAGGACAATTTCAGAATGGGAGAGTATTTGAGGTTACTGATAGAAATCAAATTACTAGGTCCTGTACAGCCTTGTTAGAAAGGGAACATCTATTATGTAGCTTCTCCTCAAATTTGTCTCGCAATTACTTATTCACAACTTCCTCCTCCTTCTCCTGTTTGTACCCCTACTCCTCAGCTTCTCACCTAACAATGGTAGCAAGCATCGTTCTCTCATAACGGCCAAGTGTGAAATATGAAATTTACTGTCACAAATCGTAATAATACCTCAGCTCAAGGGTGCTCCAGGATAGTCCAGGAATAGATTGCATTTGTCTGGTTCCATCCATATTTATACAGTCGTAGCCAAATAATCAATTCCCATGGATTTTCCTCCTGCTCCGGCACTCTGGTGCCCCCCAAAAATCCATCATTATCTCCACATTATTTATCATTTATGTGCTGCACCCTGACAACACAGAATTTGTCTTCATATGTACATCAACGGTACCCAACATATGCCAAAGGAATTAGGCCATGGCATCGAGATAGTGATTTTAATATCTGGTACTTTCATAGACTGAAATAGTTTTTAAAAAGAAAAGCACTGATTGACCAGACATATTAACTTGATCAAATAAATGTAGAAAAAATAAAGTTGCTTGAACTGACAGGATATCGAAATAAGTCTATGTAGTCAGGTGAAAACAAAAGGCCCTCATCTCCAACTTTGATTAATTTCACATATTGAAGATGAAACATCACCTGCAATTTTCAAGCATGGAAACGATGTACTTAGACATTGAAATGTATTGTAATTGTCTTGAAAAGCTTGTATTTGAGGGAACCACTTTTGGCAGAGCTGGGACTTGAGATTTCAGAATTGGAGAAAACTCTCTTTCTGACTTTTGAAGGAGAAAGTGCCTAGTAAGAACACAAATTGGAGAAAAACATATAGATAACAAAAACATGAAGAAATCTGCAAAGTCTTGAGGTGTGGTGGTAGTGTCCCTATCTCTGAGCCAAATTGTCTCCAGCAATGAATAATAACATCTCTAAACAATTCGATTAGGAACTAGCTAAGAAGTAAGTTACAATACAAGAGTTAAACAGCTAAGATCTCAGGTTCACATTTACACATCAAGGATGCCCAATGGACTTTAATATGTAGGCTCCTTTTGTTCTCTATTTATAATGGACACTATCCCTTTTTAACTTGGTACCTATATACATCCTATGCTTGGTACAGCATCTTTATTATATTTCTCAGTTTAGCAGGTAACAAAGTTGCTCAAGGAACCCTTAAAGTTTACCAAAAAAAAACCAGTGGATGCTGGAATCCAAGGCAGACAAATAGGAGACTGGAAGAACACAGCAGGCAAGCAATATCTGGACAAAAGGACCAGTCAAGTGTTTTGGGTATTGCCTTTCTTCAGGGCTCCACCAGTGTGGCAGTGAGAAAGGGACTCACTGAGTTCACATCTGAGGGACGCAGAGAACTTCAAAGTGGGCATCCTTTGAAGAGACTCCACAGTGGTAAAAGTTGGTCTGAGACAAAAAAAAACTGCAGATGTAAATGAAGGTTATACCAAAACATTGATTGCTCCTTTCCTCCTGATGCTGCCTGGCCAGCTCTGTTCTACTAGCATCCTGTTTATCTGCCTTAAAACTGACTCCTTATTGATACAGAAGGTTTTGCGTAACTACAAATTAATGAAAGATATAAATGCTGAAAAGAACAAAATCTGAAGAGATTGAAAAGAGGGGGGGCCAATTCTCGTCTCCTCGCAAGTTTCTAACAATTGTTACATCAGAGCACATGAAGCTGCAAACTGAATCTGTAGGGCTCCATGTAAGATGTCCTGTCTTAACATTCTCTACACATAGTTGAGTTGATAAACATCAATC
This sequence comes from Stegostoma tigrinum, assembly GCF_030684315.1. Classification (NCBI taxonomy): domain Eukaryota; kingdom Metazoa; phylum Chordata; class Chondrichthyes; order Orectolobiformes; family Stegostomatidae; genus Stegostoma; species Stegostoma tigrinum. The sequence continues at coordinate 29,365,509 of NC_081370.1, read as the reverse complement.
ATAGCGTAGATCTCAAATTACTTCAGCTACAAAGCTCAGAATTCCATCTCCAAACCTTTTTATCTTGCTACCGCATCTCTTTTAAGACATTCCTTCAAACAGAATTTTTAGCTAAGCTGGTGGTCATTTTCGATAAAATCAACAATGTCAAATTCTGCCTTACCATGCCTACCTGAAATGCTTTGGGATGTTTCTTAGACTAAAGATGCTATATGAGTTGTTGCTAAGTTGGTGAATATGGCTGAGTTAAGAACAGAGAATGTGCAAGCAATTTACATCCAGCCAATGGCACCTTGAACCATGGGGAAGTCTGCAATCCATGTGGGACTTGGCCCTCACTCCTCCTGCTTATCAAGAAGGGATAACAAGTACATGTAATACTTGTATAGAGACCCATTGTGAGCATCCTTAGACAGAATACTGCTGTGGTAGATGGTAGAATTTGAATTCAATAAAAAATTGCAATTAAGTGCCCAATGATGACTTCTATTGATTGTCAGAAAAATCCATCTACCTCTCCAATGTCCTTCAGGGAAGGACACTGCCACCCTTACCTGGTCTGGCCTACATGTGACTCCATACCACCAGCAGCGTGGTTGATTCTTAACTGCCTCTGGGCATTTAGGGATGGGCAATAAATGCTGTCCAGGCCAGCAATGCCCACATCCCATGAAAAAAGAAGAAACACTGGAAATTGTGAAATGTTTGTATATTTCTCTAGTAATAGTTTGAGATGACCCAGAGACCCAAAAATTAGGAGCCCATGGTCAATATGACAGGCAGGCATAAACAATCCTTCCTGCAGTTGTAACGGCAGCCATTCACAAACTTCAATCGCAACTTTTTTCGTGAACTGTGCAAAGGAACTAAAGTTAATAAAGATCCTAAGCAGCTTGGATTCTGAATGGATCTCTGCTCCCCCTCGTTCTCGCTTTTCGCTCTGCTCCATCTGAACTCTTTGTTCATGCTGTGTTTCCAGAGAAAGCTCTTGTAGGCCACGGAAAGCAATTGCTTTCAGCACATTAATTTAAAGAACACAAAATATACTTCAGACACTGTACTGAAACATGAACCAAGCATAGGAGCTGTCATAACACACAAACAATAACACCACAGCAATTGGAAGAAATCAACCAAAACCTAAACTGTAGATGTTTCATGATCCCTTATGTGGTGCCACTGTCAAGGTTCCTCCCTAATGTGTATGCAGCTCGAGTTTGAATTTTGACAGCGAGAGTGTTGAATTCCATCATGATTTGCTTATTTTACACCAAACTACATTTGTGGTGGCCATGGTGAGCCACCTTTTAATAGCTGATTGGCTTGTTAAACCATTTCAAATGCAGTAAAGAATCAATCAGAATGTGTTTGAATCGAGTGACAGACCAGGGACAGTGACAGATTGCCTCCTGTGAAGAGCATTTGCAAATTAGATGAGCTCTCATGATAGTTTGGCAGTTGCATAATTACTATAAACTGAAATTATCTTTTTATTCCAGATATGTCTAAATAATTGAATTTAAATTGCCTAGTTGCCATGTTGGGATTTTAATCGTTGTGTCTGATATCAAGACTTTAACTGTCCTGATTACTACTCCGTAACATAATCATTGTTCTACTATTGGTTTACCAATAGTAGTTTGGCAGAAGTCTCTTTATGAAGATGGCATTGTAGAGTTATAGAGTCATGGAGTTATACAGCACAGAAACAAACTTTTCAGTCCAACTCATCCATGCTGACCAAGTTTCCCAAACAATTCGCCTACATTTGGCCCATATCCCTTTAAACCTTTCATATTCATGCACCTATCCAAATATCTTTTAAAATTTGTAACTGTACCTGCATCAACCATTTTCTCTGGCAGTTCATTCCAAATATCGGCCACCCTCTGCGAAAAAATTGCCCATCTGTGCACTTCCTGGCTGTGTGCTTTCTTGGGCCCCATTTTTAATTCATAGACAGGTATGCTGCCTTTAGCTTTGAGCAGTGTCGTGGCAGGTAATGTTATGAGCCTGTGATTGATTTCCAATTGTTTAATAATGTCAGCAGGAGACATTATTGGCAGGGGATTGCTGGAGAGTGCTGTAATACAAGTTGGTGACAGAGTACAAGTATACCATTTTTATTTCTATATCAATGCTGTATTTGTTTTTCTAATAATTATAATAAGTTTAAGACCACACAAGTATAAGATTTAAGAGCAGAATTAGGCAATTTGGCCCATCAGGCCTGCTGCACCACTCAAACAGGACTGATACGTTTCTCAACCCCATTCTCCTGCCTTTTCCGTGTGACCCTTGCTCCCCCTACCAATCAAGAACCTATCACTGTCTTAAATACACTCAATGACACAACCTCCACAGACTTCCGTAGCAATGAGTTCCACAGATTCATCATCTTCTGGCTGAAGAAACTTCTCCTCATCAGCATTCTAAAGGGCTATCCCTTCACTCAGACTGTAGGCGCTACTCCCTCCTGCTAGTAGAAACACCTTTTCCATGTCCACACTCTAGGCCTCTGGGTATTTTGTAAGCTTCAATGAGATCCTCCCCAATCTTTCTAAACTCCATCATGAACAGACCTGGATTCCTCAACTGCTCCTCAAGTGAGGACTCCTCAATAAGACAAGCCCTTCATCCCCAGGATCATTCTCGTAAACCTCCTCTGGAATTTGAGCTCATTGATAATCAGGAAATAAGAGTTTCATGATAAGATAAAACCATTGCTAATTGTCAGGGATGAACACTTCAGGCTCACTAATGTTCTCTAGGGAAGGATTCTGCCAATCTTACCTGGTCTGGCCTACAAGTGAGACCCACAGCAATGTGGTTCATTCTTAACTGCCCTCTGGGCAATTAGGGATGGATAATAAATGCTGGTCCAGCCAGTGGCATCCACAATCCTATGAATGAATAGTAAAGAAAAGACCTTCATTCCCAGGATCATTCTTGTAAATTTCCTCTAGATACCCGCCAACACCAGCACATCATTCCTCAGACACGGAGCCCAAAACTACTCACAGTATTTCAATGCAATATGACCCGAAACTTGCACTGCCTCAGCAGTACGTATCTGCTCTTTCATTCTGGCTGTCTTGAAATGAATGCTAACATTGCATTTGCCTTCCTAACAGCCAAGTGATGCCACATGTTAACTTTAAGGGAGTCCTGAACTATGACTCTTAAATCCCTTTGTGCTTCAGACTGCCAAAGCCTTTTCCCCATTTAAAAAGTAGCCTGCACCACTATTGTTCCTTACAAAGTGTATAACCTCACACTTTCCTACACTGCTTCTTAAAAAGAAAAGTTTTAGAAAGTTTTTCCAAAAAAATGCATAAGTTTAATTGATTTATTATTTACAAACTTCAGGCAAGAGCGCACTTTGATGATGTCATAAAAAAATTTCAAATTCATGTGAACAACATACTGTACCAGTGAGCAGAAATACTCTTCCAGAATGATAGACTTGGACTAGCTACGCCTTTCAAATTAACAGAAGCAGTTCTCTGGACACCTTGCATCAAAAGAAACCTGAAATTCTACAGCAACAAAACTTACACACGTCTTCTTTGAGGGCATGGGACGTCATTGATCATCTTCTGACATGATGCTTGTCTATTTCATACTGTTGTGAAACAGTCTGAGTACAGACTCACAATGTGCATACTCTCGTATGCTTTGATGTCAACGTGGTTGAAAATTCCTGCAGCATCATAGCCTCAGACTCCACAGTCATGTTCCAAAAAGCATTCATGCAGATCTCAACCAAGATATTGTTCAGAATAGAGAAATGGAAGGAGATTCACATCTGCCGACTAAAGAGTCTGATGGCAAAACATGAATGTGTTCATGTAGTATTAATAATAGATAATAGCCTCTTAGGAAACAAGAAGGGAGATATTTATTCCTGAGCACCTGTAGACCTGTGACGATACACTAGGACCGCTCGCATTGTAGTCCATTACCTTTACAGCCCATCTCATGTGCTTTCAAGCCTGTATGCCCAGTATTGAGCACTAATCACTCAAAGCCAGGTCTGCTGGGCAAGTCAAGTTAATTGTATGCCTGGCACCAAAGTCCTGAAACAGTTACTCTAATTGGTACTCAATCACTGCAGGACATCCCCAGGAGGACAGTGACAACATTTAGACATGTCTACTAAGCTTCCCTAAGAGGTCAAAGATCCCTTCTGGCTTGAGGATGTCCCTGACTTGTGATTGAAGTAAATAGAAAAGACTCATTCAGGAAGGCACTAGACACATTGAAAGATTTGTCAGGTTTGTGCAGGGACAAATTTGAGGCATCAAAGAAAGCACGTGAACCTCCAAAAAACTCAGTTACCCAGAGATAACACGGTGTAGATCTGGATGAATACAGCAGGCCAAGCAGCATCAGAGGAACAGGAAAGCTAACGTTTCATTACTTTTGAAAATTTATGAAGAAGGGTCCAGATCTGAAATGTCAGCTTTCCTGCTCCTCTGATGCTGCTTGGCCTGCTGTGTTCCTCCTGCTCCACACCTTGTTATCTCAGATTCTCCAGCATCCGCAGTTCCCACTATCTCTGACTCAATTACCCAACTCTCCAAAGCTGGAGAATTTGCTTTGTGTGTACAGCCTCTCTGAGCTTATTAAACTGGAGCAATGGCACTCCTAACAGACTACTTAAGAGGTTCCTCATTGAAACAAAACCATTTGGATTGTGTAGGTAGCTTGTGGCAATGACTGCTCCTGTGAATTGGCACAAGTCTCACATGGTGCAACAACAGTGAATTTATTCCCCAATACACTTGGATGTTGTTAATTCCATGCTTGCTGCTGTTATATGTCTCTTGAGGTGTGCTTGCTTTGAGAAGAAGCATTGCATTCATATTGCATTTTATCATGCCCTGGGGATGTTCTAATCGACTTTGGAATCAAAGGATTGAAATTTCCTCACTATTCTTACGTGAACAAACAATGCTGATTTTTGTGCATGACAATTTCATGAATGGATAAATGAATGAATTAGCAAATTTTCTGCTTAGTGCTATAAGTTGAGTGAACATTATTAGCCCTACTAGAGAAATTTCTATCATTTTAGTCATTCCTCCGAAATGCATTATTAATGCATTTGAAACAATTGTTCTTTCTACCACACAGTGATGGTTTTCATCTCACACTTGTAAAAAAGCTCCCGATTTCCATCATAAATCTCTTACTTTAGATTGGGTATTTGTATCATTCTTCAATCCCTAGGAAGATTAATTTTTAACTTCTTGTTCATCCTTTAAAATGTAAGCAGCTCAATGAAATATCTCAGTAACGTCTTCTGTTTAACAAACACAAGCCCAATTTGCCAAGTTTGTCTTCATAATCAAACTTCTACATACCAGAGCACATCCTACTGAATCTGTGCTATATCCTCCCCCACTACTCAATATCATCATCATCATCACTTCTACTGTGTGGAAACAGGCTCTTCGGCCCAACAAGTCCACACCGACACTCAGAGCATCCCACCCAGACCCATCCCCCTATAACTAACATCCCTGAACACTATGAGCAATTTGGCATGGCCAATCCACCTAGCCCACACATCTTTGGACTGTGGGAGGAAACCAGAGCACCCGGAGGAAACCCACGCGGACACAGGGAGAAAGTATAAACTCCACATAGTCGCCCAAGGGTGGAATTGAAACCTGGTGCTGTGAGGCAGCAGTGCTAACCACTGAGCCACCGAGCTGATCCTTATATACATCCAGTAGAATGGTACTCTAGCTGCAATCTTACTAAGATTCCCTACAAGTACCTTATTTCACCTTGACTTTATATTCTATACCTCTTGCTATAAAACCCAGTTTTCAATTAGATTATTTTGTAGAGTTGCTGCTCTTACTGCCTTGTTAACCCTAGCTTTCAAGTCTCTCTGCTTTTCCACATCATCCTGATTCTCTTCATTCAATGTATTACAGTCAGTTGTCCTATAACACGATAGTTGTGTTCGTGTGACCTCGCACTGTATAAAATTCACCATAGAAACTCACATTATAGGGAAATCATTGTACCTGTACAGTAGAAAGTTTGCATTATCCAAATAGCATCCACTATTCATCAATCACGTTACAGCCGATTCAGATTAACAAAACATGTGTTATAGCAGAAATATCTGTACTTTACTTTTTAGCCAAAATGTATAATGAATTCCATCATTTATAGTTTTATCAGTACCCGCCTCCAGTTCCTTTTGATTTATTTTAATGAGATTTGTGTGTCTCATCTGATGATTATTTAAAGGAAGATTAATATTTCAAAACCTGGCATGATACTCTAGATTCAACTTTGGAATTTGAAGGTAAATTTTCAGGAAATACAGAAAGTAGATTGAGAGAGTAGAAATTACTAAAAACACAAATGGATGTGAATATCTTAAAACACTTTTTTTAAAAAACTCATTCACAGGATGAAGGCCAGCATTTATATGCCATCCCTAATTGCTCAGTTAAGAGTCAACCACATTGCTGTCGGTCTGGAGTCACATGTAGGCCAAACCAGATAAGAATGGCAGTTTCCTTCCCTAAAGAACTTGATTGAACCAAATGGGCTTTTTCCCCTGACAATGGTTTCATAGTCATCATAAGACTCTTATTTCCAAATTCTTTTTACTGAATTTAAATTCCACCATCTGCCATGACAAGATTTGAACCTGGGCCACCTCCCATACATTAACAATCCAGTGATAATACCACTAGGCCTTCACTTCATGTAGCATCATTTTGTGCCATTTGTACATTCACAAAGGAATCCTCATATCTATACAGTCATACCCTGATATTTAGAAAAAGCCATATTTTTACAAATTGCAATCACATCCTCAGGGTGAATCAAAGTACTCACAACTATTTCACTATTTCTTTTTGCAGTACAATGGTTATTGCTTAAACCAAGTCAAAAGTGACAGTTAATTTCCACATTAAGTCACCCACAGACAGCAAGTGAGATAAATTGGCAGGTAACCCACACTTAGCACTGTAGGTTAAGAGCAAAACATTGGCTAGAACATGTACAGAATTCACTGGTCTTTGAATATTTCTTGCAAACTTTTTAATATCATCAGGTGTAGTATTTCTCTAGGTTACAAAGAAGTGTCAGTATACATAATATGTTTAAATTCTTCCGTGTAGTTTGAGCTCAACCTCCAGATTTGAGGAGCACAGATTAATTGAAGTGTTCACACAGGTATTAATTGAGTAATTAACTTTCTTTCCTAATGTAAAGGTCATATTATCGCTAAATGGACGGAAGGAAATCTTACTCGTTACCACAGAAGTTGTCGTAAGGAATATATTCAGCAAACTTAAGACACAAGTTGCAAGCATTTTCAGTAAGTCAAAGGCCTTGTTTCATAACTTCCCACTTGAAGTCTTGCAGTATTTATTTGAGCAGTTTTTTTTTGACGTGGATGAAAGCATCTCACCTCAGAGGCTTGCTCAGTTCTTGTGAAGGAACAAGTATCCAGCATAACAGCAGATTTCTCAACATCTACGTTACTTCCCATGGATAAGCCAAACATCATTATCACAATTTTCTCACTGCTATCCCAGAACTCAAATTGCAACGTTACCAGATAAGAAAATGTTAATTATGTTTTGAATTATGTGTTGCAGCAAAACCAGTTATCATAAACCAAAGGAACAAAGCAGGGCAATTGTTGCCCTATGCTTTATGGCAACAAAGCTAGTGCAAGCTTATCACTGCAATTAAACCAAAAAGCCAACTATATATCATTTGATGACATTCCAATAAACTTATAGATACCTCAAAAAATCTTATGTCTGATAAGTGACTGTAAATTTCTTAGCTAACTTACTTTCTCAGACTAACTGAAAATGACAGATATCTGTAAGAAATTTTGATTAATGTGGTGACATCCTTATCTCAATAAGCATATACAAAAGTTGTAAATACTATTTCCAATCAACATAGTGTGGAAGTGTTTGGTAGGCCTTTTTTGAAAGAAAATCTGTATTTAATAACACTGAACATTTTGAAAACAAGATATGCAAAGTTTCCCATAAAAGCCCACTGTTTATTTGTTGACCTTGGCTTTCCTGTCTCTTCACTATAATTCTTTCTCCAGACACTGTATGTAATTGTTTTCCTCTGAATCCATTACTGTTGTTTGCTTCTATTGCCATCTGTGGTTAGGCCTTTCCTATGCTATTACCCTGGAGGTGAAATAGTTTTAGTGAGGTTGATTTTTGTCTTTATTGCCTCAGTGTTAAATATTGCCTGGGCAAAGGGGAGAGTGAAAGGCCTCCAGGGAGGATCACATACTCTGCAGAAGCAGCTGAATTTCCTTCCATCAATCCTGTCTGTAGATTTTCCTTTCTATGTTTTGAAAAATCTATCCCAGTATCTCAGCAGCTTAAAGCTAACTTTCACACAGGCACATAATAACAGAGGTAGGCCATGAAGCCTCTCAGGGCTGTTGCACAATTCAACAAGATCATGGCCGATTTGCAACTTAATTTACTCACAACTAACCAGAGCCTTTAATATTTTTGCTTAAAAATAAACTATTAATCTCCATTATGAAATTAACAATTGATTTAGCATCAATTGCTGTATGCTGAAGACAGTTCCAAAACTCTACCATCTTTTGTGTAAAATGGGGTTTGTTAATTTCATTCCTGAGTGGTCTGGGACTAATTTGATGACTTTAATCTTGGTCACAGACTCCTGAGCTAGCAGAAATAATTATTTCTAATTTACTTCCCCTTAATATCTTGCAAAATTCAATCAAATCACCCCTTGACCTTCCACTTTTAAGGAAATAAAATTCAATTTGTTTCATCCATCCTTACAACTTGAGTCCAATATTGTAATAAATCGATAATGCACGAGTAGATAAATGTTTCTTTCTCACTATTGGGTTGTTTACGAAAATTGGTTCATTATTTACTACTAAATCTAACATGGCCCATCTCCTGTTCATTCCCAAATATATTGGGCAGAATTCTTTCAAACATGGGGAGGTGATTCTGGAGGGCGGAATGTGAAGAGCTGTAAAAATGAATTAAAGGAGCCTTCACTCTCTCCCAGAACCTGTTCTGTTCAATCCGCCTATGGAGAAAATCCTCAATTATTTGACTACATAAGCCATTGCATCTGCCGGATTTTATCTTTAAGTTTTCAATTGCTTCATCCTTGAAAGAGAAAAGCTTCAAGCATGTCATGCCTGCAATGATGACAGATAATCTTACTTTCATCCTTATCAGTCTCTTTTATCTGTACCTACCTTTTAATATTTGTACCTGCATTTTAGCTATCAGTCTTACTTTTTACATTGTAACTTCCAGCAGTGGTTGTGAAATAAACTAACCTCTGTATTGTTTAGATCATAGAGCTGTGCTGTAGGGTCTTTTTAAATGGAGAACACTCAAAAAAAATAAAAGCAGTCTAAATGAGCTCTGCAAATTTCCAGCTCGCAGGCCACTCAGAGCACGTTCCTTGTACGTTTGCAACACTCCTGCTTACTTCCTGTTATATTGTCTCCTGTCATTGGAATAATGTCACCTTTAATCATTAAGACTGCTCCTCCACTCTAACACTTTCATCACCTTTTCTGTTGACCTTGCAACCTGGCATATTTGGTACTCAGACCTGACTCAATAATAATTACCATACTGCATATTTCAAGTTGAATTTCTTCTTGCAATTCATTTTATTTTTTCCTTCTACTCAATGTGATTGCCTGAAGAACATTTATTTGGGCCATGCTCCCCCAGCCTTTCCTTTTACTCTAGTAACTTATTCACATGTTTCCTATTGCTCTTTCTGAACCACATTTTTTTACATCTTTGGGATATATTTTTGTCTGCAAATGTCCATGTTTGTAGTAAGGAACTTCAGAATACATGTAAACCTGCATGTAAGGATACAGATTTCCCTTTCATTGGCTGGCTCCAAAAGTGCCACAAAATCATAGAATTACACGTAACAAAAACTTGTTATCCTTGTGTTTCTCCTTAAAGCAATTATCCAATTAGTCCCTCTGTTAGCCCATTGTTAGGTGAGGATATTTTTGATAACATCTTTATTAATATAAGGACAGACAAGATTTTCAAAAAGCCCCTTAAAGAAGGGAGAACGTTTAATTCTCTAAGCATGGAAGCTTCATGTACACCTAAAATTAAAGAATAAAATTAATTCAAAGGACATAAAGAGCAACCAAGTAATATCCTTCATCATACTTTTTTTTAATAATTCACTCATAGGATGTGGGCATTGCTGGCTCCCATCATTTATTACCCATCCCTAGTTGCCCTTGAGAAGGTGATGATGAGGTGCTTTCTTGAATTGCTGCAATCTACCTGCTGTGGGTCGACAGATAATGCCCTTGAGAAGGAATTTCTAGGAATTTGACCCAGCAACAGTGAAGGAACGACAATACATTTCCAAGTCAGGATGGTGAGTGACTTGGAGGGGCACTTGCAGGTGGTGGTGTTCCCATATATCTGCTGCCTTTGTTCTTCTAGATGGAAGTGGTCATGGGTTTGGAAGGTGCTATCTCAGGATCTTTGGGGAATTTCTGCAGTGCATCCTGTAGGCAGTATACACTGCTGGTACTGACCGTTGGTGATGGAATGGGTGGATACTTGTGGATATAGTGCCAATTAAGCAGACTGTTTTGTCCTGGACGGTGTCAAACTTCTTGAGTGTTGTTGGAGCTACACCTATCAAAGCAAGTGGGATGTAATCCATCACACAACTGACTTAAACATGTCTTGTACATGGTGGGCAGGCTTTAGGGATTCTGGAGGTGAGTTACTCATCAGCCTCTGACCTGGTCTTGCAGCCACTGTATTGATCTCGCGAATCCAGTTACAGCTCTGGTCAATGGTAACCCCCAGGATGTTTATAGTTGATGATTCAGTGATGGCAACACTGTTGAATGTCAAAGAACAGTGGTTAGATTGCCACTTATTGGAAATGGTCATAGTCTGGCATTTGTGTGGCACAAATATTATTTGTCACTTGTCAGCCCAAGCCTGGATATTGTCCAGCTCTTGTTGCATTTGAACTTGCTTCAGTATATGAGGAGTCGTGAATGGTGCTGAACATTGCGCAGTCCTTTGCAAACATCCCTACTTCTGACCTTATGATGGAGGGAAGATCATTGATGAAGCAGCTGAAAATGGTTGGGCCTGGGATGCTACCATGAGGAACTCCTGCAGAGATGTCCTGGAGCTGAGATGACTCATTTGTAACAATCACAATTATCTTCTTGGTATTCTTGGAAAATATTGATATTTTACATGACATTTATTCTTCTGAACAACTTCTTTATGTTTCAACAAGAGAGTACACAATAGGTGGTTGGGTACTGGGCAGTAATCTTAGATAGAAAAATGACAGGAAGCAATTAATACAATCTCTATCCAAAGAGTCATCGACCTCCATTTCAGAGACTTAGTGAGAAAACAAAAATTCTCATCCTAGTTTAGTGTCGTCAAGCTATCTCTCAATACTTGTGTGAATCCTTCTGTCTCTAATTATAGTCAAGATTATTTCATTCATTTATTTCACTTCCTTTATTTATTTCATACTCCAGTAACAGGGGTTTTATATGTATATATATATGTGCTGGTTTCATAAAATGTATTACATACCACACTTCTGTAAAAATGACTTTTTTTCTTTCGTAGTGATTTTTTTTTCCTGTGGTTTGCATTTCCACAAACACATTTAAACAGTATAGCCATTTTGGTACCAGTAGGCAGCTGGGGATGAATAACTGCTGTATTTATGAAGTAAGCAGCAACAGCCATGGGACAGACTGAGTTGGAAAGGAACAATCAACGAGATGTTGGTCTGCTAAGCACCAGCTTGCTCTCAGCTTTCAGACTTCATAAAGAGTTCAGGTAATTCAGACAAGAACAAAGATTTAATGAAAGAACAAATTAGCATTAAACATATCTATGTTTTCAGATGATGGGTATGTCCAGAACCAGGTGTCACAGTATGAGGATTCGGGGTAGACAACTTAGAATGGAGATAAGGGGACATTTCTTCACCCAAAGAGTGGTCAGCCCATGGAATTCATCACCACAGGAAGTAGTTGATGCCAAAATATTAAATGTATTCATGCCGTGGCTGGAAATAGCACTTGAGGTGAAGAGGATCAAAGATTTTGGGGAGAAAGTAGGATTAGATTATTGAGTTGGTTAGCCAGCCATGATTGTGCTAAATGGTGGGACAGGCTCGAAGGGCCAAATGGCCTCATCCTGCTCCCATCTTTTTTGCTTCTACAAAGATGAAAATATCATAGATTTAAATATTGCTGCTTCACTTGTATTAGAAAAGCCAATGTAGTTATTAAATATTTTTGAATGTGCAAGTTGGTCTTTTAACATTAACTAATTGCTAGTTCATTTTTGAAATGTCCCCAAAATTGGCTGTAGCCTTAGGTGTGTTACTTTTGACTAAATAAGCACCAACAAAATTTCCCATGTTTGTAGTATATTCTACATTCTGATGATGCTGCCTATTATAAACTATAAAGGGAATGCGTGTAGTCAGCACAATGTGCACAGGTGGCAGAGTGAATCAATTTCCTCAGTTGGATACAGAAAAAAAGTAAAAACAGCTGATATTTATAATTTGTTTCAAACATGTTTAAATATTCCAAAATGCTTCAGAGCTGCATTAAAAAGTGAATATGCCATTGCCTCCCCCCTACACATGACTCCAGGCCGAAAACTACCTGGTTGACTATTAACTGTCCTTGTTGATGGCCTAGCAAACCAAGCAGTTGAATCAAACTACCACAAAATCTATGCTAAGAACAAAACCAGTTGGAGCACACAACATCAGTCTGGGCACTGGATTCAAAATCAACAAAGTGCACTTAGTCCAGAGAACCCTGCAATTTTCTCTTCACACATGCCTGGGAACATTTGGCAACATTGCAAGAGTTCTAGGAATTTTGGGAACTTTCACAAAATTGTATTGAATATTAACTAATGTTAAAACATTAACATGCACATTCGCACATGCAGAACCATAACTTTCAACCAGTGCCCAAATTCCACCATTCCCCCCTCCGGATACTGGTAGCACAGACACACCAGAAGTGTTGCCTCAGTGATACACTGTCAGGAGGGAGTTGTTCTGTAAGTTGTCAACATTAAGTTTGGACCTCATGTTATCTCATGGCATCGCGTCAAATAGAGGCAAAAACACCCACATACCTTCTTATTGCCCCGTGCTCAGAAGAAAGGCTGGCAAGGGCATGAACGTATTCTCATCAGAGGACTTCAAACTCCTTCCCCTAATATAGTTCAATAGCATCACAACTGAACCATCATGAGGTGCTATCAACAGTGCTATCAAACAGCACCTGCTGAACAGTAACCTGCTCAGGGACACCCAGTTTGGGTTCCACCAGGAGCACTCAGCTCCTGATCTCATCATAGCTTTGGTCCAAACATGGTCAAAAGAGCTGAATTCCATGGGGGGGGTGAGAGTGACAGCCCTTGAATTCAAGGCCACATTCAACCATGTGTGTGGTCAAGGAGACCTAGCAAATGTGGAATCAATGGGCATCAGGGGGAAAACTCGCCAGTGTTTGGAGTCATGCCTGACACATACTTGTCTATCTCATACACTGCAGGCAACAATGCCCCGAGGCATGGTACATTGGCGAAACCATGCAGACACTACAACAACAGATGAACGGACGCTTCAAAGCAATCGCCAGACAGGGATATTCCCTCCCAGTCAAGGAGCACTTCATTCAGCCTTCGATCTGCAGATAAACATCCTCCAAGTATCCATGAGGATGGCCTCAACCACGATCTTGGGTTCATGTTGCACTACAGGTGGCACCACTACACAGTACATTCTCTCATCTCCCTCTCATACACTCACTCACTGACAGCTGCCTGGGTGATGTTTTGCCATAGGACCAGATTTGCAACCCAATATGCCAACATCTTCATACAAAAGTTCGAACAGAACTTTTTGGCTGTGCAGGACCTCACGCCAATGCTATAAAGCAGATACATTGATGACATTTTCTTCCTTTGGACTCATGGTGAGGAGTCACTGAGACAACTTCATTGTGATATCAACAAGTTTCATCCCACCATCAGATTTACCATGGACTACTCTTTGGAATCAGTTAGGGGTAGATGATGGCCTAGTGGTATTATCACTGGACTGTTAACCCAGGGACCCAGATAATGTTCTGGGGACATGGGTTCAGATCCCACCATGGCAGATGGTGGAATTTGAATTCAATAAATACCTGGAAGTAACAGTCTAATGATGACCGTGAATCCACTGTCAACTGTCAGAAAAACCTATCCGGTTCACTAATGTCCTTTAGGGAAGGAAACTGCCACCCTTACCTGATCTGGCCTACATGTGACTCCAGACCCACAGCAATGTGGTTGACTCTTAACTGCCCTCTGGACAATTAGGGATGGGCAATGAATACCGCCTAGCCAGCGATGTCCTCATCCCATGAATGAAAAAAGAGAAAAGAAGTCTCATTCTTGGGTACCCCAATACCTCACTGTGCCGCAAGCCCACGGAAAAACACATAATGCTGCACTTCTCTTGCTTCCACCCTAAACTTATTAAAAATCTCTCCCCAATGAACAAGCCGTACACATACACAGGATCTGCTCGGATAAGGAGGAACGAGATGGATACCTGAAGTGTTGAAGGACGTCTTCATAAGAACGGGACATGATGCTCAAGTCTCGAATGCGGGTTCTGACTGGCCACAGTGAGAAACTGTGATGACCTCCTCAGCAGACAGATATGTGATACAACCGATAGTGTACCCTTTGTCATCCATTACTTCTCCAGAGCGGAGAAACTACGTCATGTTCTTCACATCCTTCAACACATTATTGATGATGATAAGAATCTTGCCGAGATTATCCCAACACCTCCACCTCTCATCTTCAAACAACCATCAAACCCTAAACAGACTATTGTTCACAGCAAACTTCCCAGCCTTCAGGACAACATTGACTACAACATTCTACAACCTCAGCAAGACATGTCAGACCATTGACATAGATACTACCATCACAGGTGGGAACACCACCCACAGCGTGCACGGCAGATACTCCCATGACTCGACCAACATGGTCTGTCTCATGCAGGCAAGGATGCCCTGGGGCACGTTATATTGGTGAAACCATGCAGCCACTACAACAATGGATAAATTGGCACCACGCAACACTTGCCAGGCAGGGATGTTCCCTTCCAGTTGGGGAACATTACAGCGGTCAAGGGCATTTTGCCTCAGATCTTCAGGTAAACGTCCTCCAAGGTGGGCTTCGGGACACACAGCAGCACAGAGTCGCTGAGCAGAGGCTGACAGCCGATCAATGCCCAAGAGGACGGCCTCAACCATGATCTTAGGTTCATGTTGCACCACAGGTGACCACACACACACACGCGCGCGCACACACACACACACACACACACACACACACACACACACACACACACACACACACACACACACACACACACACACACACACACACCCTTGGGGTAACATACCATTTGCAGACTTGTATTTGCAGATACATTCTACTTTGTTTAAAAATCACACAATTTGTGGACAACGGTCAGTCTGTGGGTCATTGTTTTCAAAGCAAAACCAGTCTGACTCCACGTTAAAACACAGACAGTTTCCAAACAAGGCCTTACACTGAAAGATATTGTCTGACCTCAGATGTCACGTCTTGTATTCATTGATAAAACTGTTAGTTATCTTGGGACATTGACTTGAAAGAAATTCGGAGAGTTGCATATTAATCATTTGAAATCTGCATCTCCATTCTAACTGATCAGGGATTTAACAGGAGGGAGTCACTCAGCTATTTTAGGGTGATTAAATACATTTGAATCAGTTGTATATTCCTATGATCTTTTACTTATTAATTCTGTGTCTTGATACTTCCTTTCTCATTACACCTGAGGAAGGGACAATGTTTCGAAAGCTTGCTTGTTCAAATAAACCTGTGGAACTTTAAAAACTGAAAGCACTGCAGATGCTGTAAAATCAGGGACAAAAACAAAGTTCCTGGAAAAGCTCAGCAGGTCTGGCAGCATCTGTGAAGGGAAAAACAGAGTTAATGTTTCAGGTCCGGTGGTTCCCAGCCACCATCAGTTCTGAGGAAGGGTCACCGGACTCGAAGTGTTAACTTTGTTTTTTCCCTCACGGGTGTTGCCAGACCTGCTGAGCTTCTCCAGCAATTTTGCTTTTGCTTTTGCTTTTGTTTCTCCTGAGGTTATGGATAACTACTGGTATCTGCATGACAGCAGGGAAAGAAGGCATCATGTCCAGTGGTGAGAAGTGTTGTGCTGTAAGTTACACTGGCAGCAGGGTTACTGTGTGAGAGATGCGGTAGAATGATTGATGGTTCTCAGCTGGCAAGACATGGATGTCTCAACATTCCTGCAGGAGTGGTCTTGATCGTCTCCACGAGGGACAGGATTCTCTCTTTATGGGGGGATGATGTCAGGCACCCCTCCATCTAACCAGGCCCTTACGACCCTATTATGGGCTATCTTCTCCTGGAATGAGGGAAGAAGATGGAGTCAAAAGTGGAGAACATGGCTGTTAATGCTAATGCAAAGGGTCAAAAGATGGTGAGGTGTCCCGTGCAAGTACATTTGCAGCACAGAGCTGCCATGCGAACTTAGTGGTATGGTGTTGAAGGTGAAGTAAAAGTGAGTGATGGAAGGTGTTTCAGGCAATAGTAAGAGTGACATGGGCTTTAGGGGGAAGGTGAGTGCAGCAGCAGAGATAGAGTGAGTTTGAGGCAGCAGAGAAAAATGTGTGGCACTTATTTTGGTGAAGCACCAAGTTACTGACACTCCATGGCACTACTGACCTTTCCTCCACACTGTGGAAAGCATAGGCACCAGGCTGACAACCTCAGAGCAGATCACTAGGGACTAATGTCACAGCTTCCTGTCGATCCTCTGGGAAAAGGATGCCACTCTACCACACTACCCACTTCAATGGGACCTGTTGGAGAGTAAGGGCACCAGCTTTCTCTTCTCCAGCATATTCACACTGGCTCACTAAGCAGAGTAGCTTCAGAATTCTACTGCTTGCCCGGGTGCATTGCAGCCCTTTTCATTTTAAACATGGCATGCGTGCTAGGGAATCCGGTCTGTCAGCAGATATCCAGTGGCTCTTGAGTTCTACTGGGAATGGCATGCGGTAAAGTTCTGCTTGAATCAGGTGAAGGGGTGCCATGGGCTGGGTAGGTAGTTAGTGAGGTGAGATCCATAAGATACAGCAAGAGATTGTACTAGGCCTCATAGCAAGGAACCCTCCAAAAAGCTCAAATTCAATTTTAATGATTTAAATAAGATATTATAGGGTAAGGCACTTCTCAGTGGTGTAGAAAGGGCAACAATGCTGATTGAAGAATGGTTAGATGATGAACAGAAACAGTAAATACATGTAGAGCTGTATCTGAGCTCATCAGGTGAAAAGGTGAGTGTCAATTTCACTTGGGGGCGGGTCAGCTTGTCTTGGGTTGTCACACAATTTTCAGCTCATTATGTATGCATGCACCAGTATCTTGGCAAAATCCGTGGTGCAGGCAAGCAGGAAGCCTTGACCCCCATCAGTAATTCCCAGGGTTGAAGATCTGGGCGCCATTATAAAGCACTCTGGCAGTTACTCGTTCCCTGGTATTCTAGAGGTTCACTGTGTGTATGTTTGTGGCTAAATTCTCTGTCCCTTCAAGTCATCTACTGACAGCTTATACCCATTTGAAGGGCAGACTTCTGCCCTTGGTCAGCCTCCTCCACAAATGCCTGTTACATTCAGGCTTCTCTCCCTCAGTCATACATGCCCCAAACAGTTTAGATTGCTCAAAAGAGCTCAGATACAGCTCTACATGTATTTACTGTTTCTGTTCATCATCTAATCATTCTGCAGTCAGCATTATTGCCCTTTCTACACCACTGAGAAGTGCCTTACCCTATACTGTCTTTTTTCAATCATTAAAATTACCCACATCTAGACTGGTACATGCTTTCAAGTGGCAGTACCAATCAGGACTGCACTAAGGTTTATAGCCGAGAAGGCACTATTCACTGTACCCGGGGTTTGTAGAAAGAAAGAGCTGGAACACAGGACATGAATTCATGTTGTTACTACTGCATCACACTAGTATATGGCATAATATGCAACACCCTCCTTGAACACTGTTAAAGTCATTTGTGGAAAGGAAATATGCATTTATTTCTCCTCTAATTGTACGTTAGTTCTGCTGAGTACTATTTCCTTGTCAAAGACTTTTTAAAAAAGACTTCCCAACTTTCAAAAGAATGGAAAGAACCATTACATGAGCAGATGTTTTGCATTCTGTATTCTAGGCACCATCACAGTTCTATGTCATGATGAAGAGCTGCTAAACATGAAATACTTTGCTTACAGATAATTTATAGAATAATTGCAATTAAATGGTCGAATATATATGACCTAATTTTCCAATTAGGATTCAGTGCATACCCAACTGAAACTATAATTTTCTTGAAAGAAGGTAACTAGCAATGGTTTTTATTACCTCTTGCCAGTTTGCATGGGCTGGGCTTTGAGCCACTCCTCAGTTCTACACAGAAAATCCAGAAGGAAAGCAAAGCATATCTAAAGGACACAACGCTTGCTGCTATGCTCCTGCTATCACATAAAACATTTCTATTCCTTCTTCATTCTCTGAACTAATGACATATCCCCCACTCCCCAAAGCCCCAAATACATAAAGAGCACAACATTGTGCCATGACTCAATTATTATTCTATAAATCACATCCCATAAACCATAATTTACAGGTTACAATACATAACCGTTCTCCCACATTTCACTCAGAGGCTGCTTACTCTGAAACTGGATCGGTGTACAGTATGTTATCAATTTTGGTTGAGTGATTGTTTCACTGGTTATGCACTGTTTTGGCAGGTGCATTTTTATCAAATGTTCCTATGAATGTACAAAAATGGCATAAGAACTGTCTTATAAACATGGCAGATACTCAGGTGAATATTACATTTCCAGTTACCCCCTTAAGTGAAACTCTCTTCCTCAATGATGACTGTCAGAATTAAATGTGGTGAGACTCTTGTCATTCAGCTCCAACTTATTGGAATGCATTATGTTTCATCATCTCCTAATCCTCAGTTGGCAGGCAATATATAGTCTATCAGACCAGGATTCAAGCTAGAATAACTTGATAATTACTATTTTATTATTGTTGAAATGTCAGATTTAACAGACTGTCAGCATAACATGTGGAAATATGGTCAATTAATCCTTCTGTAGAATCTACATCATGGAGCCTCTGACAAATTGTATTGTAAAACTGAGTTATACTTCAATAATTATTAATTTTGAGTTGATTAAGCATGTGAAGAATTAAAATTTTTTTTATTTGTAGTCAAGATAGAACACGTATACATCGTTTGACCAACTCAGCTTGTTATCTCCCCTCACTTCAAAGTTAAAGGGGAGATGCCATAGTTATTTTGTTTTCACAGGCTGAGAACCTGCAGCCTCTCAGAGTTGCATAAGAAAGTTTATGTCCTTTCACTTCATTAAACCTCCTCAAGTACCTGGTTTTGTCATTATTAAAGGAAAGTTGAGAAGGCTTATCATGAAAAGGGTGGAAATGGAAATAATGGCCGTGTTCTACTTTGAGCTATTTTTAAATTATACAGGTTCAGACAGAGAGAGAAAAGCAATCACCTTTTGCTGAATGTATTCATTAAATTAGAACTTAAGCTCTGTAATTGTCTGAGGATAGCTTTGTGACATAATCTATTTTTGATTTTGATTATGAAGACTCTGTACGAACTAATGTATACCATTATTACACATCTAGATTTTACACACAGTGTACATTTTATACAGTATTACCTGCTTTTTAATGATGTATGTCAGATATATATATATAAATGTAGCTTTAAGGATATATGCAACTTCAGCATGTGAAATTCTTCCAAGTATGAACAGCAACTAATAGAAACACATTCATGAGCAGATGGCCTCCACAAACAACTAGCCATGGACAAGGTAGTATCAGAGATAATGGGAACTGCAGATGCTGGAGAATTCCAAGATAATAAAATGTGAGGCTGGATGAACACAGCAGGCCAAGCAGCATCTCAGGAGCACAAAAGCTGACGTTTCGGGCCTAGACCCTTCATCAGAGAGGGGGATGGGGAGAGGGAACTGGAATAAATAGGGAGAGAGGGGGAGGCAGACTGAAGATGGAGAGTAAAGAAGATAGGTGGAGAGAGTGTAGGTGGGGAGGTAGGGAGGGGATAGGTCAGTCCAGGGAAGACGGACAGGTCAAGGAGGTGGGATGAGGTTAGTAGGTAGCTGGGGGTGCGGCTTGGGGTGGGAGGAAGGGATGGGTGAGAGGAAGAGCCGGTTAGGGAGGCAGAGATAGGTTGGACTGGTTTTGGGATGCAGTGGGTGGGGGGGGAAGAGCTGGGCTGGTTGTGTGGTGCAGTGGGGGGAGGGGACGAACTGGGCTGGTTTAGGGATGCAGTAGGAGAAGGGGAGATTTTGAAACTGGTGAAGTCCACATTGATACCATATGGCTGCAGGGTTCCCAGGCGGAATATGAGTTGCTGTTCCTGCAACCTTTGGGTGGCATCATTGTGGCACTGCAGGAGGCCCATGATGGACATGTCATCTAGAGAATGGGAGGGGGAGTGGAAATGGTTGGCGACTGGGAGGTGCAGTTGTTTGTTGCGGACTGAGCGGAGACATGTCCATCATGGGCCTCCTGCAGTGCCACAATGATGCCACCCGAAGGTTGCAGGAACAGCAACTCATATTCCGCCTGGGAACCCTGCAGCCATATGGTATCAATGTGGACTTCACCAGTTTCAAAATCTCCCCTTCTCCTACTGCATCCCTAAACCAGCCCAGTTCGTCCCCTCCCCCTACCGCACCACACAACCAGCCCAGCTCTTCCCCCCCACCCACTGCATCCCAAAACCAGTCCAACCTGTCTCTGCCTCCCTAACCGGTTCTTCCTCTCACCCATCCCTTCCTCCCACCCCAAGCCGCACCCCCAGCTACCTACTAACCTCATCCCACCTCCTTGACCTGTCCGTCTTCCCTGGACTGACCTATCCCCTCCCTACCTCCCCACCTACACTCTCTCCACCTATCTTCTTTACTCTCCATCTTCGGTCTGCCTCCCCCTCTCTCCCTATTTATTCCAGTTCCCTCTCCCCACCCCCCTCTCTGATGAAGGGTCTAGGCCCGAAACGTCAGCTTTTGTGCTCCTGAGATGCTGCTTGGCCTGCTGTGTTCATCCAGCCTCACATTTTATTAGCCATGGACAAGGTGTTTGATTTAAAGAAGAATTTTCAGCAATTTGAGTAAAATCTGAGCAAATGGGTTCAGAGGATCAGCCATGAAGACATGTTAGCTTTCTTCTTGCTATCCCAAACAAATGAGGAAAAACAATATTGTGAAAATCTTAGTAAGCTATCCTAAAAATACCAGAAACAAACCAAGAAGAATGATCTCATGAAAAAATGATGTCTTAGGTAACCAATCTGGTGACAGTAGGAAGTGACATCACTAATATGTTTGTTGCTTTTAATGGGAGCAGTCCAGAAATGGACTTATATATTATTTAGCTAGTTAAACAGTGAATATGAACTGTTTCTGCGCAAGCCAATTAGAATTCAGAATGTCTCAAATTATATACAGGAGGTAGTGACAAGGAAGAAATTATAAAGCTTGGTTTCTAGTGCTACTGTGTGCAGAAATCAGACAGAGGAAAACAGTCAAGTGAATTTCGGAAGAGACAACAATCCAGTTGGCTGGAAGTTGAGAGCTAATACTCCATTGTGAATCAACTGTGTTCACTGCCTTAATAATTATCAACTCATGCATGCTTGTTTTGATAAAATGAATAAATTCTGTTAAACTTGTGAATACAGACCTTACTCGGAATAGGCCTTGTAGTTAATTAAGAGTACAGAACCTTTAGATTACCTCTTTCCACTTGAAGAATATTTGTGATTTGGTGGGGTTTCTATAGCACAATGGTAGCATATTTAGCTTTGAGCCAGGAGGCTGAGCCTAAAGTCCGACCTGTTCCAGGGGAGTGCCATAACGTGCCCGTTCAGGTTAATTAAAATATCCATAATTATAATTTACTTAGGTTTTACCCCTAATGTAACACTATTCGAGATTTCTGTCTTCAGAGTGGGGTGGAGTGCAGGAACAGGGGTCTGGCTTTTGCCATGTGCTATATAATCTAACTTTCTTTAACAATATCCTAGCATAAAGCATGTGAAACTTCCTACTTCTTGCAATCAGTTCAAGTAGTCAGGCATTTTCAAGATTGAAATCTGTCTTTAAAAATAGTTGGCAAGTAAATTCAACAGCCCACATGGGGATGTAATTAAATTGATCTCTCCAAACAGCTTGAGTGACTTGTATATGTGTCCCCACATCAAAAATAATGACAATGATTAGCTTGCAATATCAGCCAATCTTGAATCTGTATTTTCTCTAGCCAAAAAGCAGCTAGCTATCATTATTTGTAACACTATATGTGCTGTGAACAGGAAATAATTTAATTGATAACCAATATGACAAAAAAGGTTCATTTCTGTCTTGGTATTTTCTACTCTCTCAGACTAATTTCACACCATCTCTTGTTTACCGTCTCAGAAGTGAATCTACTCTTTGCACCAGCATCTATGTCACTAATGTAGGGCTAGGTCAGATACAACTTCTTTGCTTTTTTGAAGTTTTCATCTTACAACCTCATTGAGTCATGAGCAACCTATACATGCTACAGCAAAAGTTAGTTTTAACCAACATGCATCAACCCACAAAAGGAATGAAACAGATTGTTAACAACAATATCTGTATACAAACAGCTCAAAAACAACGGTTTCCTTTTTTAAATAAATGGCAAATATGCAGACACCTGTAAGGTTCGGACACTACCAAAGTTGTTAGCAGAGGATAATAAAATGTGGAGCTGGATGAACACAGCAGGCCCAGCAGCATCTCAGGAGCACAAAAGCTGACGTTTCGGGCCTAGACCCTTCATCAGAGAGGGGGAGGGGGTGAGGGTTCTGGAATAAATAGGGAGAGAGGGGGAGGTGGACCGAAGATGGAGAGAAAAGAAGATAGGTGGAGAGGAGAGTATAGGTGGGGAGGTAGGGAGGGGATAGGTCAGTCCAGGGAAGACGGACAGGTCAAGGAGGTGGGATGAGGTTAGTAGGTAGATGGGGGTGCGGCTTGAGGTGGGAGGAAGGGATGGGTGAGAGGAAGAACCGGTTAGGGAGGCAGAGACAGGTTGGACTGGTTTTGGGATGCAGTGGGTGGAGGGGAAGAGCTGGGCTGGTTGTGTGGTGCAGTGGGGGGAGGGGACGAACTGGGCTGGTTTTGGGATGCGGTGGGGGAAGGGGAGATTTGTTAGCAGAGGAAATAGGTTTGAAGAAACCTGCTGTAATGTTAGAAGAAAGCTGCGAAGGATATAGTGTCTCTATTCAAACAGGAACCACTTTGCTCCAGGGCAGGGAAATGTCTTGCGGAGTTCTGTCTACCATTGATCCCTTAAACTAACATCACTAAAATAGATAATCTAGTCATTAAACGTAAACTAAATTTGAAAAATATGCAGCAGGCCCGGCAGTATTTAAAGAGTAACACACAGAGTTAATGGGCTAATAAGTAATAAGTGACATCTGCTCCACATCTGCACCACACAAATGGCAGGCATTGACTATCTCCAACAAGACAGAGTCTCACTCCTTCCTCCTGACATGAAATGGTTTAATTATTTGCATGTTCTCCAAGATGAATGACTTTCATTGGAATACTAGATTTGTGATTTTCTGGCCACGATAACACTGCTGGAGGTTGTGCATAAATCGGTTGCCATTTTGCCCACTTTACAAATGTGTTTAGATTTAAAAATACTCCCCTACTATGAATCACTTCAGGAAATCCCAAGGCCGTGAAGAGTATTATATAAGTACAAGTTCATTCTTTATTTTGGAGTATCAGCACTAAAGTGAAATAAATAAATCACATTGAGGAGTTTGCTGATTAAAATGTTTTCTGATGAGAACACTGCAGTGGAGTAGGAGGAACAAAGGTTGACCCAGAAGTTTATGCAGCATGGGACATCAATATAGCATTACTGATGCTGTAAATGGGTTGGTGCACTGCACAGAATTACCTGGGCATTTAAATTACTTAAATGTATTAGTACCTATGTTGGGAGTTGGTTAGCCAGCCAGTTGTTGATGCCAACAGTATGGGTTCAATTCCTGCACTAACTGGCGCTACCATGAAAGACTCTCCTTTTTTTTATTCATCTATGGGATGAAATCTTTACTGGCATAGCCAGTATTCATAGATTGCCACTACTTCCTCTTAATTGTTGAGTTCCTTCTGAACTGCCTTAGTACCTTAAGCGCAGGTTCACATACTGTGCTGTTGAGAAGCAAGTTCCACAATGGCATAAAACGTTGAAAGAACTTGCTGCTGATGGTGTTTCCATGTATCTGCAGTCCTTGTTCTACGAGGTCAGAGGTTTCGGAAGTCCAGTTAGCGAAACCTTGGTAAGTTGCCACAGTGCATTTTGTAGATGGTAAATGCTGCAACCACGGTTCACCAATGGTGGATAGTGTGCCAATGAAGTGGGTTGTATCACCCTAATGCCAAGCAACTTGAATGTTGTTGGACCTGCACTGATGCAGGCAAACAAAGGCTGCTCCATTTCTGACTTATGTCTGATAGAACGTAGGAGTAGTTTAGGGAGTGAGGAGTTGAATCATTTGCTGCAGAATGCTGAGCCTCTGATCCTCTGTTGAGGCCAAAGAATTTATATGACCCTACTTAGTTTTCTGGTTTTTGGTAATCCACTAGTTTTGCTGGGTTATAGTCAGTGAGTGTGCCAAAAGTAAAACAATTATTGGTTAACGCCAGCATGTATATGGTGTGAATATTACAAATCAGCGCAAATCTGAATGTTGTCTCGATCTGTCTGTAAGCAGATATGGTTTGCCCCTCTATTTGAGGAGTTGTGAATGGTACACAAAGCAGTGTGATCAGAAAAGTACATATGCAACTCTAAGTTACAATCAAGGATGGTCATTGATAAAGCAACTGAAGATGGTTATGCCTGGGACCTTTCCCTGAGGAACTTCTCCAGAAATATCCTGGACCACAGATGATTGTCCTCCAACAACTACAATCATCTTCTTTTGTACTAGGGATACCTTCAGACAGCAGTTGCCACTAATTTCCAATTACTTCAGCTTTACTACGGCTCCATAGGCCTAGACTTGGTTAAAAGTGCATTAATGTTAGAAACAATATTTATCTCTTATGGTATTTTATGAATGTATAATACCAATATTTCTGCACTTGCATCTACTTTCCAAAGTCCAAATGTCCCAACAGCGTAAGCTTTAAAGCTTTATCGTGTGTTTATTTTTTACAGTGGTCACTATAGTTATGTGTAAGTTTTGCACATACACTTAAGAACAGTGGCTGATAGAATATGGTTGATCAAGGGAAATGACATTGAAGTGGCACCCTCAACCAGATATAATGTTAGCTTCTATACCTTCTCTTGATTTATCCCTGATAATAGTACCACTAGGATAGAGTATTTTACATATTAATGACTTAACAGTGCTTTTATTCCTTAATGGACATTCTATATGTCTTATGTTGTCACTTCAAACAAATACTTATTTCTTACTTTATATTCTTCTGTAAAGTTCTGCAATTTCTTCTGATCTACTGGGTTGGCACTTCAATTAGTTAATATCAATTTCATTGTTTGGGTTACATGTTACTGCGTTTGGATATTTAGAACCCTTGAAAAAACATTGGTTTGTGTGCATTCTTGGCAAGTTACTAGCATTTAGCTCAATTGGCTGGGGGGTTCGTTTGTGATGCAAAGTAACATCGACAACATGGCTTCAATTCCTGCAAAAGTTGAGGATAGCAAGAAGGATTTCCCTTCTCAACCTCTCTCCTGATCGAAGACATGGTGACCCTGAGATTAAACCACCACCAGTTGTCTCTCTCTCTCTCTCTCTCTCTCCCTAATAAGAAAGCAGCCTGAGCAGACTGTGGTGACTTTTCCTGTTACTGGCATATGTGTTTTTCTGGGAAATCTGTTAATCTCCACCATCAGCCTAGTGTCCCAAAAATGCAAGCAACATTAGCCTTTGGGTTGTTACACTGGTTCAGTGATTTGGCTGTTACTTGAGAAATGTTGAAAGGTAAATATTAAATGTGAATATTAAATACAATACTAACTTTTTACTGTTCCTAGTAATATTTAATTTCAAGCATTGCATGAATCAGAAAAGCAAATATAAGTAGTTCTAATTCTAGTCATTTTCCACTGCTGGTAATTTCTACCTTTGATCTTAAGTGACAAAAAGGTACTTAACCCTTTAATCGAATCACACTGATGTGACTGCTACCTAAGATGGCAGCTTGAGGCATCATGAGAACACAATGTTCACGAGAAGAAATGGTATTTAACAAATATCCCAATTATAGATTTAACTGTTATGCTACATCTGAAGAAGGGTCCCGACCAAAATGTCAGCTTTCCTGCTCCTCCGATGCTGCCTGGTCTGCTGTGCTCCTCCAGCTCCCCACTGTGTTATAAGTGCATCTGCATGAATGGTTGCAGATATAAATGGAGAGAGGTTTGGAGATGGACTGGAGGAGGGGTGGGTAAGGGGAGAGATTGGGGTAACCAGCTGTGAGGGATGGGGAACAGTTGAGGTGGGAGGGAACAGACACTCAATTTCCAGTCCACCATGTTCTGTCCATCCCCCAATGATGCCCCTAATCCCCCTTTCTGTTCTCTCCCCACCATGTATTCTGTAACTCCCGCACCCTTTGCCCCCACCACCTCCATACCCAATCTCATTTCAATGTCTTGCCTGTTCTGCACACCTTTGCAGTACAGACTTTGCACATGACACAATGCTGTGCAGCATCTGTAACTGTGTGCATGCACATTTCCAAGTGAGTGTGCATGCTCAGTCCTCCCACAGACCCAGTGTCGACAAACACTGTCTTGAAACTTACAAAGTTCTTACAGGATGTGGGTCTAGATCCTAGGGATAGGCGCAGGAGACATGGTAGGCCTTTCAAGACTGAGTCGAAGAAGTAAATTACTGGATTCTATATCCCAGAGAGTTATGACAGTTTGATTATTGAGTACGTTCCCTTTGGGTAGGTAGATTACTTGACACCACTGACAACAAAGGGATATGAAGATAGCATAGAAAAGTGGTGTTAAGATAGATGACCAGTCTTGATTTAAGTCAGTATTGAATCAAGCTTGGTGGGCTGAATGGCCCACTCCTATTCCTATCCTCCTGATTGATGAATGTGGAAAGCATGTTACTCATTACCTACAGTTCATCTAATGAATCAAGAACTGTGTTTAAGGCCAAATGACAATATTTCAGTCATGAACTTTACAAAGATTTTTATGCAAATGTAGACACTTAGCTGTTTGTGTTATAACATAGAAAAATCAGCAAATAATTTCTGTAGCAAAGAAAATGTCAATTATCTTATTGTATGTCTACGATGAGAAAGTGTTTCAGTTTTTGAGAAATATCATTGCTAATGATTGAAAACAATGCAAAAACACAAGATGAATTATTTAGTATCTAATAATTATCTGCTGTCTTATTAGCCCTAATATGAACAATTGTTCAACACACAGTGGACAGCCAACTGTGGTTCAGTTGTCGACTGAATGCCTATTGCATGGTTAACTAATTAATTGATTATTTGCTCTTGGGTATTGATTTTGATGCTTATTATAGAAGCCATGTTCGGGTTTTGCAGCAGATTCTTCGCTCTTTCTCTCTTGCATAAACCAAGCTGCTACTGATAAGAAGTACAATTGAATCCGAAGTGACACCTACAGATAATTTGAGGAATTAAAGATAGAAATATGACTTGCCAGTTTCCTACAGTGTTTGCTGGAAAGCAATAGCACAGCTTGGCTTGACACTGCATATGGACAAATTATTACAGTATATAGTATAATGTTGCTTAATGCTGAATGAGCATCCTGCTTTTGCAGTTTTGTTAACAAATTTGTTTTAAGTTGCACCTAAGACAGAAAATTTCTACGAACACTATTTAACTACTTAATGATTTGCCCTTAGACTTCACTTGTATACTTACCAATTATTATTTACCATTATTATTTATCAGAACATCCATGGGTGGAATGTTATTACAACTTCCTTGCTTAGACTACTTTGGGTACTTTGAACTGTTGACAATATTGCAAAAAGATGCAAAATCAAACCAACTGTACAGTAAATACCTCTCTCGATTTTCTATTAGACTGATATCAATGGGAATGAAAATTAGAAGAGGTGTATAACATGTAATTGATCTGATGTCACCCTTTTTACAGTGAGTATTGTGACAACTTTAAATCGCCGTGTCAGTCTTGGATTCTTGAAAACTGGCAATAGCCAGTTCAACAAGTTTCATTCCTAATTCTTTAATTCTAACATTAGCACTTCCATACCAACCAAATGTGGTGTTTGCTGTAATTTTAAATAAATTGCAATTTTCCAATAGAGTAAATCTGAATAATTATCTGGTGAAATCACTATTTGAGTTATCTAATGTTTACAGAGGTATATTCCAACAAGATAACTTTTTTTATCTACTAAATAAAAGTCGCATTTATTTTTAAGTTGTTCTGGTCAATAGTGAATTTTAATTTGAGAAGAAACAACGGGTATAATCATTCAACAACTGGGTGCAGTCTTAAACATTTTCCCTTAAAGGTGAATTAAATTAGGTTCCTTATACATTCAATTTAGACTACAGCATTTTGAGCTCACCATACATTAATATCCTATTGGATCATTTTTGACAACTTTTCACTTGAAAAGCAAAGCTTTTAAAAGAACAGTTATTCTCCAGGGTTAAACCTAATTGCAGTAATATTTAAATGAGGTTCTTTATTACAATTGCAAATAACCCAATCACAGAAGCCATCAAAAAAATGGGAAATGTCAAGAAAGCGATTGATGGTACTCACTTTGAAAATGTCATCCATTGTTTCAAGTGGCTTTTACTCCAAGCTCTGATTAGTTACTTAGCTACAAAAGCATTTAGTCAATGAGACAATGTTCCATTTTGATGGCTAACATAATACATGCTCAATGTAGATCATTTATTATCCTAATATGCAGTATCTCATGTAAAATTTAATATAATCTTCATAAGATTCAATTATATCTATACAAAGCTTTTCCACGCGTTGCAGCAAAAAGGTAGCAGCCAACTGGCCAACACAACAAAAGAGCTTACTATATGCACATGTAGTAAAACCACATTATTTGAATATTGATGGTACTAACAGGCACCTTTTGAAGCATATGAAAGCATCTTTTACTGTCAGAAAGGTAGAGAATTTTTGTGTCATCTGTCAGTTCACCGCAGCTTATGAGGCAGAGGTCCAGTCAGAGGCAGTGGTATAATTTTGCTGGAAAATGTATAGACCAGAAGACTTTCTATGGAAGGAGGACAAAGAAAGGCATGAGACTTATTGGAAAGCTCATGCCTGGAAGGGGTATCTTCCAGATGGCCTATCAAGGGAAAAAATGCTCCTGTGAAATTCAGAACAGATTACAGCCAGATCAACATAGCAAGGTTTGTTATTTTGTATTTTTAAAGAGAGGTATGAGGTTACATGAAATATGTTTAATTTATAACTCTCACTGTGGATGCTCACTCATTGTCTGTAAAATAAATCAGCTTGATGACTCATATCTGATCTTGACTCAATAAGAAGTACTTTAGCCCAGCACAAAATTGGATAAGCATAAATGTGAGCAGACATATGAAAGACCTAATACAGGATATTACCAAATTGTTAAATTTACAGATACTATTGACGTATGATTCAACGTTGGGCAGTAAGAGCATACATCTGAACATATGAGTTTGGGATTGTTTAGAGGAGTGACTAACAATACAGAACCTGAGAGAATATTGAAGGAAGATGTTAAAATTATAACAACGCAAAGTATTTTCAGAGCTCAAAAATATGAATGATCATATGAATATTAAAGATATTCAATATAGAAAGAATTGAAAATGGTTGGCTAATGGAAAACCCAGCCATTTTAGTGAATTCCAACATGAGCTCCACATGGCACATTGCGAACAACTTGTGGGGACAATAGAGAACAGTCAGAAGTTCTGGTTAATATTGGAATGTAAATAAAAGGAAGAAAAAGGGATCAGATCCTGCAGTATGGCCCATTTGAGGGGGAAACCCCTTAAGGGGTGCGCTAAAGTAAAAGTCAAACATATCCTGGTTAAGCCAACACAGTTGAATAAATGGGTAGAACATGTACAAAGAGGGGGTCTTTCAAACTATTCCCGAGTAACTGGATAATTGAACAGGAAAATGGAATTGCATGCGTGATTAGTAGAAGGTGTTCTCCAGCCACCAAAATAAATGAGCAGGCTAGGAAGAAACCACTTCAAACACTTGAGATTTTTAAGTGATCTGTGAGTTAAGTACAATGAGATACTGAGATCAAGCTACCTCACTTCATTCTACTCATCTGAGATTAATAAACTATCCTCTCCTAATGGGTCATACTACGTTGTTTATTCTTTTACCTATTACTTCTTCAGTAATCCACATGTAACTCTTCATTTTCTTTGAATAATCTGTGATTCCTCAGGTCAAATCCGGGAATTAAAGATAATAAAATGTGAGGCTGGATGAACACAGCAGGCCAAGCAGCATCTCAGGAGCACAAAAGCTGACGTTTCGGGCCTAGACCCTTCATCAGAGAGGGGGATGGGGGGAGGGAACTGGAATAAATAGGGAGAGAGGGGGAGGCGGACCGAAGATGGAGAGTAAAGAAGATAGGTGGAGAGGGTGTAGGTGGGGAGGTAGGGAGGGGATAGGTCAGTCCAGGGAAGACGGACAGGTCAAGGAGGTGGGATGAGGTTAGTAGGTAGCTGGGGGTGCGGCTTGGGGTGGGAGGAAGGGATGGGTGAGAGGAAGAACCGGTTAGGGAGGCAGAGACAGGTTGGACTGGTTTTGGGATGCAGTGGGTGGGGGGGAAGAGCTGGGCTGGTTGTGTGGTGCAGTGGGGGGAGGGGATGAACTGGGCTGGTTTAGGGATGCAGTGGGGGAAGGGGAGATTTTGAAACTGGTGAAGTCCACATTGATACCATATGGCTGCAGGGTTCCCAGGCGGAATATGAGTTGCTGTTCCTGCAACCTTCGGGTGGCATCATTGTGGCAGTGCAGGAGGCCCATGATGGACATGTCATCAAGAGAATGGGAGGGGGAGTGGAAATGGTTTGCGACTGGGAGGTGCAGTTGTTTGTTGCGAACTGAGCGGAGGTGTTCTGCAAAGCGGTCCCCAAGCCTCCGCTTGGTTTCCCCAATGTAGAGGAAGCTGCACCTCCCAGTCGCAAACCATTTCCACTCCCCCTCCCATTCTCTTGATGACATGTCCATCATGGGCCTCCTGCACTGCCACAATGATGCCACCCGAAGGTTGCAGGAACAGCAACTCATATTCCGCCTGGGAACCCTGCAGCCATATGGTATCAATGTGGACTTCACCAGTTTCAAAATCTCCCCTTCCCCCACTGCATCCCTAAACCAGCCCAGTTCATCCCCTCCCCCCACTGCACCACACAACCAGCCCAGCTCTTCCCCCCCACCCACTGCATCCCAAAACCAGTCCAACCTGTCTCTGCCTCCCTAACCGGTTCTTCCTCTCACCCATCCCTTCCTCCCACCCCAAGCCGCACCCCCAGCTACCTACTAACCTCATCCCACCTCCTTGACCTGTCCGTCTTCCCTGGACTGACCTATCCCCTCCCTACCTCCCCACCTACACCCTCTCCACCTATCTTCTTTACTCTCCATCTTCAGTCCGCCTCCCCCTCTCTCCCTATTTATTCCAGTTCCCTCCCCCCATCCCCCTCTCTGATGAAGGGTCTAGGCCCGAAACGTCAGCTTTTGTGCTCCTGAGATGCTGCTTGGCCTGCTGTGTTCATCCAGCCTCACATTTTATTATCTTGGAATCTCCAGCATCTGCAGTTCCCATTACCCCGGGAATTAAAGAGTTGGGCTACACAAGTGATACTCCCCGAAGTACTCCTAATGCTACACACTTGTGATTATAAGAACAGTAGGATGAATGCATTTATCACTGGAGAAATGTAGTACACTTCTCTATGTTAAATTTAATCTGCTGTGCGCCTGCCTATGTCCTCTAGAAACTGTGAGCAGTTACAATCCTGCTCACTGTTTATTACATTTCTCAGTTTTATGTCATCTGGAAATGTATGCAAAGATTTTTGCTGGGCTTGTTTGTTTAGCAATGATCTTGAATCAACATCCACTCGTTCAAGATCCACGCTAGTAACAATTGTTAGCAAACTTAACTCATCAAAATTCCTCATAATTTTCAACACGTCTATGAATGACACTATTAACCACTACCTTCTGTCGTTTGTAATAACATAAATGATTTGGATGAAAATGTGGATGGTATAATTAGGTAGGTTTGCAGATGATTTGAAAATTGGTACATTGTGAATAGGCAGGAAAGTCATGAAAGGATACAGCAAAATATAGATCAGTTGCAAATTTGGGCAGATAAATGGCAGGTGGTGTTTTATCGGACAAATGTATGGTGATGCATTTTGGGAGGTCAAGTACAAGAGGAATGGATACAGTAAATGACAGGACCCTTAGGATCATTGATATACAGATATACGTAGCTCCCTCAAAATGGTAACACAAATGGATAAGGTGGCAAATAAAGCATATGGCATGCTTGTTGTTTGAGACGTTGAGCATAAAAGTTGGCAAGTCATGTTGCAGCTGTATAAAACTTTAGTTAGGCTACATTTGTAGTATCGTGAGAAGTCCTAGTTGCTACACCAAAGAAAGGATGTGGAGGGGGTGCAAACCACGATGTTACCTGGATTTGAATGTATCAACTATAAAGAGAGGTTGGACAAACTTGGATTGTTTTTGCTAGAATGTCAGAGCTGAGGATCGACCTTATTGAAGTATATAAGAGCAATAAATAGAATGTTTATTTGGAGTCTGGAGGGTGGAAATATCAAAAACCAGACGCCATATATTTAAGCCTGGGAGAGGGAAAGTTTAACAGAGTTGTGTGAAGAAAGATTTATCACAGACAGTAATAGGTGGCTGAAATGTGCTGCCAACAGAGGCAGTAGAAGCAGATATGATTACAATGTTTAAGAGGCATTACGCAGACACTTGAACATCCAGAGAATAGAGGGAGGCTGATCATATGGAGGCAGGTGGGGTTAGTTTAGAATGGGATCACTATTGGCTCAGACATAGTGGGCCGAAGGGCCTGTTTCTATGTGTATTGTTTTATATTCAACATTCAATGTAAGTACAAGTGCTGTGGTTACAGGGAAACCTATGTGTTATGCTTCAATTGCCAGAAGGCATTTGCTGAGGTCCCACATCAAAATTTATTGTGGCACGTGAAACTTTAATGGTTCAAGTGGCCCCATAACAGCATCTATGGAAGATTTCCTTCCAGACACAGAGAATATGGATAAATAGGTCATTGTTTGATTGAGATAACAAAGTGTGGAGCTGGATGAACACAGCAGGACAAGCAACATCTTAGGAGCAGGAAAGCTGACGTTTTGGGCCTAGGCTCTAGGGATTCTCCAGCATCTGCAGTTCCTATTATCTCTCATTGTCTGATTGGTAGGATGTAATGAGTGGAGTTCCACACTGTTTGTACTGGGCCTCAACTTCTTACAATTTATATCAAAGAGTCAATTAGGGAAGCAAAGATCTGGTAGCTAAATTCACGGACGACATTAAGTGAGGTAGGAAAGTATGTTATGCAGAAGTTATAAAGAGCTTTCAGATGATTATAGATGAATGAAATGATGGACAGAAATCTAGCAGATGGGGTATAATGTGGCCAAATGTGAAATTGTTCACTTTGGCAGGAAAAATGAAAAATCAGATTATCACTTAAACAGGTAACAAGTACAGAATTCTGAGATGCCAAGGGATTTAGATATTCTAGTGCCTGGGTTACAAAAAGTCATAATGTGTGTGGATCCGGTAATCAAGAAAGCTAATGAATGTTATCTTTAATTAGGGGGAGAAATGTACATAAAAGTCAGAAAACTATGTTTTCGTTATACGTATTTTGAATAGTGTGTATAGTTTTGTCTCTTTACTTGAGCAAGGTATATGCGCATCAGGGCAGTTCAGAGGAAGTTTATTCGATTAAAACATGGAATTAGTGGGTTGGCTTATGACATAGGTTGGGCAGGGGGCTGGGTTTGTGTCCACTGAGGTTAGAAGAGAGAAGGGTAACATCCTGAAGAGTAAAAGACCCTAAATGCTCTTGACATTGTGGGTGTGGAAAGGATTTTTCGTCTTGTGAGTGATCCAGAACCATAGGCCACGATTTTAAAATTAGACCATCATCCTTTCAGACCTTGATGAGGAGAAACACATTCTTGGAAGGTTGTGTAACTTTAAAACTCACAACTTCGAAGGCATCAGAAGCTAGTTTTTGAATATCTTTAATGCAGAGTTAGATAAGAATTTTTTAGGCAAGAGAATCAAAGATTATTCAGGGAAAATGTGAATGTGAAATTCAAAATACAAATAGATCAGTAACAATCTTATTGGAACAAGCTCAAGACGCTTAAACACCTACTTCTGTTCCTTTTTCATATGTTCACATATCAAAGCCTTTAATTTCTTTTAATAAGTAGAACCTCTCCTCCTAGATGTTAGCTGTTTATTTTTAACTCGTTTTAACACTTTAGGGCTGACTTGAATTCAGTCCACCTATGGGAACACTTACCATCCCATTCACTGATGCTCATTTTTGGGTTCTGCTGGAGCTAGCTTTTTACTGCCTTGTTCTAAACATGGACAAACAGTTCAAAATCCAGAGGTGAGGAACATTCGACCGCCCTATCAAATCTGTCAAGGTAGACTCCATCCAGGCAACTCCACTCTAGTTGGAGGAAGAGGAGACAAGAAACAAAGATCACTTTGTGCAGGCACCTTTATCTGTGCAAGGGCCTCTCAGCCCAGAGTTAATTAACCCCTCTTTTCTGCTGACTTACATGTTAAAATGCTTGGGTCCAGAAACTTCGAGTTTGTAGATCATTGAAGGACTGACTAAACCCGAGATGTGTACTCTGACTCCGCAGGAGTCTTGATACACTGACCCTGTGGTAGTTACCCAGGAAGTGTGAATCTCTGTTTGGTGATTCCCCTGCTTCATTACTACACCCCACCCCAAACCCACTCCTCTCAAACAAGTCTTCAACTCTATCTTAGCTAACAATCTACCCACTTTCCATCCTATCGCTACATCTACTGATCCTCTTACCTCACCCATTTATGCACCAACATATTCACTAACATTGTGAGAAGCTTTGGGCCTTTTAAACAATTACCAGCTAGAGCCATCAAAAAGAGGTATGTTTCTGTGGTGACTCTCTTTACTGCTCACTCCATGGATACCTGTGCCGGTGAAGTTATTTAGGATCTTGTGTAGGAATTCTGGCCAGAAACATTACATCAAGGAAGGTAGCCCATCTTCTGTCTGATTAGCACCAGGGCTTTCCATGCATAGATTGAAAATTGAACCCTAAAACACGGCATCTTTATCCCTTCACCTG
This sequence comes from Stegostoma tigrinum, assembly GCF_030684315.1. Lineage (NCBI taxonomy): Eukaryota > Metazoa > Chordata > Chondrichthyes > Orectolobiformes > Stegostomatidae > Stegostoma > Stegostoma tigrinum. Next base: position 29,329,700 of record NC_081370.1, on the reverse strand, counting down.
AGGTAAGAGTTGAGATTTCCCTCTGGTGAGTTATCTTCCAAGATGGTCTTTCACTACCCTGGCATCCTGCTCACTCTGCTCTGTGACTCACCAGGTGAAGGAATCTCCTTGACTGCACAATGTGGGGTACTGACTTCAGTGTTGATGCTTGGGAGTAATTGCCAGTGTTCCTTCTGAAGGATTACCTGACTGTTCATCAATTTCTTTAGAGCTGACGTCTTCAGAAGGACTTAGAAAAACACTCATCAGAAGTAGCAATGTATAGTATCAGAATTCTAATGTCCCTATATGTGCCATTGTGCAAAGAAAGAGAAGCTACAACTTAGAGATAGTTCATGGGCTCAGTGATGCCCATGGCCTCCTGCTTAATTCAGGTGAAGATCTGCATGAAGGCCAATCCATCTCCATTCAATTCTTGCCCACTTCTGCTTATCATAAAAAAAACTTTCCCTACTTAAAGAGAGGGCACATGTTAGTGTATAATTGTTATAAACGTTTGTGGAGACATGTGAGGGCAACACCAGACAGTGAATATGCTGAGAGGGAGAAGCAAGAAGTTGGCAGGATGATGAGCTGAAACATATGGATTAGAATTAGGGGCTGTTGTATGAATTGCCAGGTGGTGGGGGGCTATGTGTGCATGCGGTTTGGGCTGGCAGCTGTAAATCATGTTTAATAGAGAAAAGCAAAGATAGGAAGACAGGCCATTGAAATGCTTAGGCATGGGGTTTTGTCTGCCACCTCACTCCAGGGGTTTTTCACATCCAAATATTCATACATCTATCTAGTTTTGAAGATGAATTGCACCTACCTGTGTGTTCTCACCTGCTCCAATGTCTCAGAGAAATAAGGTGATCTTGCCCATAACATATTGCTCTCCAACAACATTCCACAAGGAGCATGGTTTTACAGAGTTTATTGACAATTTGCATCAGGAGCTGTATTATGTTTTAAGTGAACGCTGGGCCTGCAGAAATCCTGTCAACCTATTGGGAAGGATGTCGATCATCACCGCAAACAGCCCACCTGTGAAATGTAAGTTAGGCCGAATCATCAAAATGCTGTGGGCATCAGACTTACAACATCAGTGAAAATCCTTTCATGAACAAATACTAAGACATGATTTTAAGTTATGAATGTGTTCCAATAATGGGCTAAATTTGATGGGTTATGTCATTGCAGGCAGAACACAATAGTACTGAACTTGATGCCTAAGGGATGTCAGAGGCAAAATATTTACTGCACTTAAAAACACTTGGATATACCATTGAGGTGCTGTAAGCTAAAGGGCTATGGAGCAAGAAGGGATAGAAATGATTGGACTAGATAGGTTTCTCACAGCTGGCTCAGCCACATTAGACTGAATGGCCTCCTCTTATGTTGTAAATCATTAAGTGTTCCCTTGATTGACTGATCAAATCTTTATCTTTCAAGGTTCAGGCAATCATCACTTGACCAAGCAGTATATAAAACTCATCTACTACTGCCTCTGTTCACATGTAAATAGAAGAGTGCTAGGATAAATACCAAAAGCAGACATGTTAATGATAATAACGATATAGTATGATGTTGAATTCACATGATTAAATACAGCTGGAAGGGATGAGAAGCTTGAACTTATTGTGAAGAGAATGTACGTACAGATCAAGCTGCAAATAACGAGAGAATGTACGTACAGATCAAACTGCAAATAGCTCTTGCAAAAAAAATTCCACGGACTGCACCAGCATTATTTTGGAACTTTAAATAGAATAAGATCTCAAACTCACAACAAAGCGTGAAGGATGCAGTGGTAACAGCAAAAAAAAAAGAAAAAATAATACACAGTAAAGTCAGCAACTGAAATAAACCTCGTGGTCAAGAAGAACACAGAAAACGTTTGCCAAAGATTCACCTAGAAATTGGGAGAATCACAGGAACAGCAAAAGGCCAGAAAAGATAGTCCCAAACCTATCCCACCAGAAATGTTTTGACTTTTGATTCTGTGTTTGATGGTGCTCCAAATGTATAAATTTGGAATTAGACATAAACTAAGCAGACATTATCCTGCAGGCAGCGATCATGGTCATCAAAAGTCAGCACAGCTCATTAAAATTATGGAAGTAGATATAAGCATCAAAAGCAGTTACCAACATGTAAACAAAAATAAACAAATCTTATGGATTTCCGCCAAGAGCTTCGCTCACTATTTCTATTTTGACTATCATGCTACGCTACATATGATCATTCTCTGATGCCTCTGTCACAACTGTGCCAAGGTGACCAACGTTTGAAATGGGAATGGGCAAGGTGATAAGGAAATAGTCACAATAATCAGTAACGACCCAAGTGCAGAAATATTGGAAGAAATAAGAATGCAGTGAAATTAAATTTGAAAATATACAGTGACAATTAAAACTGGCAACTTGCTCCTTCGACAGCACCTTACAAATCTATGACAGCTAGCACCTATATGGCTAAAGTACAGCAGATGCAAGGCAACACCACAGCGAGCAAGTCTCCTCTGTGCCATGCACCATACTGACTTTGAACAGGTTGTTGTTCCTTCATTGACACTAGGTCAAAAGCCTAGAACTCCCTTCATCACACCCCAATCTATTTGGCCAGTGCTCTCAATAAATTGACTACAGAGATCTTGCAGCTGTTGGCAGTGAGTGGTTTGACTTAGTTTAACAGGAAGACACACTTCAAAACCCATTACCCCCAAATGTAGATCACTGTCCACAACAATGGGGAGCTCAGTAGACTGCTGTCTGGACTTAATTCAGGGCATAGGCTTTGCTTTATGCCCAGGCTTTGCTAGAGCCCGAGAAAATTCAATGCTCTAGTAAGGAAAGTTAATTTATCCTTCCCTACTTAGTCATAACTACTGTCAAACTGCGAATAAATTGATAACCCACAGAGTTAAAACAAGATGCAGGAACTTGCATTTTGGTATTATCAGCTCAAAGGATTATTTACAGCAAGGTGAATTAACAGTGAAAGGGTTACCAAGATGAGACGAGAACAGGTAATAACTGTAGAGAAGAGCACACAAAAAAAGAAAGGTGGGTGGCATTGTTAGTAAATCATTGCTATACGTGAGGAAGGAAATTTGCTCAGAAAATCATGATGTGGAACCTGTTTGGGGGGGAGATAAGATACACCAAGGAGCAGAAAACATTGTTGGGATTTGATATAAGCCTGCAAACAATAGTGGAGATGTAAGGGAAGGCATTTATCAAGCAAACAGCGTTGCATACAATTTGGGTGCAAATGTAACCATGGTTAACTTTAACATAGATTTGAAATACCAAAGAAGCAATGGTACTGTGCAGGTGGATCTCCTCATTACGTTGAAAAAATGAATCAGCGAACCAGAGATTCTAGATTGGATACTGTGCAATGAGAAAGGTTTAATTAACAGTCTTGTTGTGCAGGATCCCTTGAGGAAGAGTGCCCATAATAAACTGAGAAATTCATTAAGATTGAGAGTGAAGCAACTGAATCAGAAAATAGGCTTCTGAGTCTAAATAAAGGGAACTTGGGGAGCATGAGATACGAATTGACAAGGATGGATTGGGAAGCCTTACTAAAGATGTTGACAGTGGTAAGGCAATGATTCATATTTTTTAAAAAATCACATGCATGAATTACAACAACTTTCATTCCTGTCTAGTGCAGAAATAAAAGGAAAAATATTTCAACCATAGCTCACAAAAGAAATTAGATCCACAGAGGAGGCATATATAATTACAAGAAGCAGCAGCAAGCCTGAGGATGAGAAACATTTTAGAATTCAGCAAAAAAAAACAAAAAGTTTGTTTAAGAGCAGGAAAATAGGTTATGAGAATAAAATTGTAGGGAGCATAGAACTGACTGTAAGAACTTCTATAAATAAGGGAAGAAAAGAATATTAGTAAAGACAAATACAAATCCCTTACAGTTAGAAGCTGAGGTAATTCTATGGTAGGACAAAGAAGTAGTAGAAGAGATGAACACACACATTGATTCTGTCTTCACAAAAGAGGAGACAAAAAGCCTCCTAAAAATGTTAGGGAATCAAGGGTCTAGTGAAATGGCAAAATTGAAGGAAATCAGAATTAGTAAGAAAATGGTGCTAGGGAAATTAATGGAGTTAATGACTGACAAAGCACCAAGACTTGATAATCTACATCCCAGAGCACTGAAGAAGTGATCCTGGAAATTTTGGATACATCAGTAGTCATCTTTCAAAATTCTCTAGACTCTGGAGGGTGTCAAATGTAAGTCTACTATTTAAAAAACGAGGAAGAGAAAAATCAGAGAACTATAGATCAGTTAGTCTAACATCAGTAATAGTAAAATGCTAGAGTCTATTATTTAAAAAGTGATAACAGAACATTTGGAAAGCATTAATGGATGAGACAATGCAAGTATGCGTTCATCAAAGGCACATTATGCTGAACAAATCTACTGGAGTTTTTTGAGAATGTATCTAGTATAATATATGGAAAAACCATTGGAAATGGAGTATTTAAATTTTTAGGAAGCTTTTGATAAGGTATCTCATAAGCATTTAGTAGACAAAGTTAAAGCACATTGGCATGGATTAAGTACTGCTGATAGACAGGAAATAGAATGGGAATAAATATTTCTTTTTCCCAGTGGGACGCAATGACAGGTGGGATACCACAATGATCAGTACTTGGACACCAGCTATTCAGACCTGGATAATGGAACCAAATGCAACATTTCCAAGTTTGCCAATGACACAAAGCTGGGTGGAATTGTGAATTATGGTGAGAATGCAAGGAGGCTTCAAGGTGATTTAGACAAGTTCAGTGAGTGGGCAAACGTATGGCAGATGCAGTACAAAGTAAAATTGTGCACTTTTGTGTGAAAAACGGGAAGGCAGAGCATAATTTAAATAGTGACGTGTTAGGAAGTATGGATGTACAAAGTGATCTGGGTGTCTGTGCGTAACAATCAATGAAAGTAGGCAGGCAAGTACGGCAACAATCAGGAAGCCAGTTTGTAAGTTGGCCTTCAGTGCAATAGTATTTGAGTTCTGAAGTAGAGATGCCTTAAGGAATTATACAGTGCCTTGGTGAAACCACACCTGGAGTGTTGTGCACAGTTTCGCTCTCCCTACTTAAGAAAGGATATAATTGCCATGTACGAAGTGTAGAAGAGATTTGCCAGAATGAGACTGTGGTGGCAGGACTGCCCCTTGAGAAGAGATTGGGTTGTCTGGGCCTGTGTTCACAAGACTTTCAAAAGGTAAGAGGGATCTGAATGAAACACATAAAATTCTAAAGGAGTTAGATAGACTATATGCAGGGAGAATGTCTTCCCTGGTTTGGGAGTCTGGAAACAGGGGAGACAGTCTTAAGATACAGAGTAGACCATTTAAGCCTGTGAAGTTCTCTACCACATAAGGCTGAGGAGGCCTGGGCACCAAAAATATTCAAAGATATGGTTTTGTTTTAAAGATTTTAAAGGCATAAAGGCACATGGGAGGAAGTGAGAACAGAGAATCAGCCAAGATCATACTAATTATTGGAACAGACTTGAAGAGCTGATTGACCTACTGTTGCTAGTTTCTAGTGTTAACTTAAATAGTTTAAGTAAATTACAACCAGTATCCATGAAATTGAATGATGCGGAGGAAATGCCATTAAAAGTAAAGCAAAGCTTAGGCGTAAGAGAAGAGAAATATATGGAATCTATGTCATTCAGAATCAATTATGCTCTCTATTAAGAAGAAAAGGCACGTATAAAAACGAGTTTAATCTATGGGGATTTTTAAAACATAGCTATAGAGCAAGCAAATGAATTTTGAAGTGATTTCGAAAAATTATTTTAGATTTGGGGAAATTGAAGATAGAGTATCTCACTACCTACAGAATAATGCTAAATTATTCTGTTGAACATACAGAGGAAAGTGCTTTATCTACTCTTGGCTACATTTAGAGAAGATATTCAGAATCTGCGATGACAAATAATGAATACACAGTCACCAAACTAGTGTTAAATATGGTTTGGTTACCAAAACCAAATGTCCAAGTAAAATGAGCAGAGATCCCATAGAAACCTATAAAATTCTAGCAAGACTAGACAGGTTAGATGCAGAAATGATGTTTCTATTGGTGGGTGTGTCTAGACCCCATAAAGGATAAGGGGTAAACCTTTTAAGGCTGAAACGAGGAGAAATTTATTCATCTAGAGAATGGTGAATCTGTGGGATTTATTACCACAGAAAGTGGTTGAGGTCAAAAGATTATGCATTTACAATTAGGAGGTAGATACAGCTCTTGTGGCTAAAGGGATCAGAGGATATGGGAGCAGGGCAGGATTAGTGTTTTGAGCTCAATGATCAGCCATGGATCATATTGAATGGCAGAGGAGGTTCGAGAAATGAAATTGCCCATTCCAGCTCTTATCTTCTTTGTTTCTCCGTTTCTATGAATCTGTTTAGGTATGACTCACTTAAACAAAGAAGTAGAACATGAAACTCACCCAATGAATTCAGCAGATGAACAGCAACTTATTCACCAAACACTAGATCTTGGCAATTATCTCTCAATGAAGGCTCCAGAAAAATATTACATTAATTGCTCCTTTTGGTTGTTAGGGTTTTAACATATTACCTTTAGGAATTGCACTGTTCCAAACATTTTTCAGCAAACAATGAGCAATACCTTGGAAGATAACAATAGTGTAACATATTTCATGGACAACACACTAAAACATGAATCCACAAAACAGTAGCATGACCAAAGAATTATAATGGTGATGAAAACTCTACAGAAAGCAGGCACGAGACTGGTGCTGGAATGTTGACCAAGAGAGAGCTTTTGAAAAAATCAACCAACTCTTAATCTCTTAAGGAACACTATAATCTATAGTTACCGACCACGAGAGTAATCGATGTATTGTCAGCATAATTGGAGGTACAGTTCAAATGCAGAAAATGAACCAGCCTACCCAGATGACTTAGATATCATTGAGAAAGGTGAAGCTCACATATCAGCAGTCATAGTCATAGAGGTATACAGCATGGAAAAAGACCCCTTGGTCCTACTCATCCATGCCAACCAGATATCTGACATAAATCTAGTCCTATTTTCCAGCAATCGGTCCATATCCCTCTGAATCCTTCCTGTTCATAAACCCATTCAGCTGCCTTTTAAATGTGGTAATCGTACCAGTCTCCACCACTTCCTCTGGCAGCTCGTTCCATGTACTCACCACCTTCTGCTCGAAACAGTTGCCCCTTGGGTCCCTTTTGTATCTTTCACCTCTCACCTTAAACATATGCCCCCTAGTTTTGGACTATCCCACCCTGGGGAAAAGACCTGCCTATTTACCATATCCATGCCCCTCATGATTTCATAAACCTCTATAAGGTCACCCCCTCAGCCACCAGCACTCCAGGGAAAATAGCCCCAGCCTATTCAGCCTCTCCCTATAGCTCAAACCCTCCAACCCTGGCGGCATCCTTCTAAATCTTTTCTGAAGTCTTTCCAGTTTCACTTATCTGCTCCTGAAAGGAAACTGTAAGTGACACAAGAAGCCCAGGAATGGGATAAACAATATATCCAAACCTGGAAATATTAACTCCAAAACTTAGAACAATGCAAATACCTCCAACTTGCTAGTCTTCAACAAATGATTAGTATTACTGAAGCCTCTTCAACAGGAGATTCTTCAAAGAATTGATCAGAGACATTTGGGAATTACAATGAGTCATGTTCAACAATCAGTCTAATGGCCAGGTATCCTCACTTCAAGTAAAAATGATTACTAATTGCATTGTGAGCACTGAAAGAGCCTAAAGAAAAAAAATCTTTATTCTCTGTTTTTTTCTATCCAAACGATGGGACCATCTGGGAATTGATTTATTCCAGTTCAAAGGGAAGGTCATCATTATTGTTACATATGATTACACAAGGTGCATTAAAGTCAACAATCTGCACAAAGCCACTGGCACCAGCAGTAGTAAAATCATTCAAGAGGGACTAATCAATGGGTAGGATTCCAGTGGTTGTAGCATCAGGCAATGGTCCACAGTTTGCAAATGAGCATCTTTAACAAATTTACCTGTGAATATGATTTTATTTGCATTACCAATTCACCTCACTATCCTCACACAAATGCAGAAGCTGAGTAAGGAGAGTGGACAATAGAAGCATGACTGAAGAAGAACTAAGGTTTAAATCTTGCTTTATTAAATTAGCAAATCTCACCACTACGGAGTGAGTCCCTACCTTCAGAGTTACTGGTGGGCAGGGGATTGAGAACACAATTTTCACGACCACCTCAGGTGTCAAAACCTCACACTACCGAGAATGACCTCAACAGGCTAAAACAGCATGAGGAGGAGTAAAGGGACAAATGGACCACATGAGTTACCAGATCTGCAGCTCATAGAGAGAGAGAATGGGCAAGAGATCAACAGAGAGAAGGAATGACCAGTGCAAAACATCACCAGAACTGAGATTGTATGTGGTTGGAACATAACGTGGGATTATAAAGAGAAATTAAGAGAAATTGATATCTCTGAACAATAAACCAATAGAAACTTGGAACTTGGAAGAAAAGGAGGAAGAAAGTTGTACGATTACTCAAGAGTGGAACACTCACAGGGACAGAAGAGACAGTACAGAGCATCATCAACTTTAGAATCAGATTAGAACCAGATCAAAGAGATTTGTGAAGCACTAGAGGCTCACTCTTTGAAGTCTGAAACTGTGTCTGGAGTGGGAGGAGGTAATTCAGAAGAGATATTTGGAATGTAAATGCAATGGAGATAAAGACTTCGGGGAGATGTAAAATAATGGGATTAAGATCAAAATCATAAATAATGATGATGTCGTATTAAAAAACTCAGAGTCAGGTGATCAGCTGGATGGAGCTGGAAAGGATGAGAAACTCTAGCCTAGTGTAAAGAGAATGTTTACAGAGAACAAATTGTAAATAAAAAATTCTTGCAATAAGTTCCATAGGCTCTAGTAACAACGCTTCGGGAGAGTAAATAGAGCTAGACCCCAAAAACACAACAAAATAGCAGCGAGAGATTTTCAAGGAGGGACCGATCACAGGGTACTACTAATGAAACAATATGTTCAAAGCATTTGCTACTGTCAGCTGAACCCTGAAAATTAATGCTCAGTACAAAGAAAGTGGATTTACTTTAGTCAGTTAACAAGCATCTACAATTCTACCTTGCAAATCACACTGAACTGATGTTGCACAGCATGATTCATACAACAAATATGTTATGTTTTATACTTCTGGAATACTCCAGGTAAGATATCTGTTATTTGGAATGACATTTGCACCATTATTTGTTCTTCATGCTTGGATTAATTTATTTTACTACCGCTTTTGTTTCTGCTTCTGTAGTTTGTTTGAATTGATTTCACTAATTGGCTCATGCTGTACATGGTATGTGCCTTCCACTAAATCTTTCACAGGTAAACCTGATAGAGGTGTCCTATTTCATTTCAGTTATATTGGATTAATGTTCAGAAAATATAAAATGACAATCAAATAGATTACAACTCTCAGTAAAGATTGATTCAGTGGCACAAATTGCCCTTACAGCTTTAGATATTAGTGTTAAAACTCTGAATTTTGAGCCTCATAACTCCATAATATCAGCAGAAATTTCATTTTCAGAATTGCTGATAACTATGTGCTCACCAATGATCAAAAGATCAGTAGGATTCGGAGGACCTGGATAATCTAAATTAGTAGATACCTCATGTTAAAATCAATGGTTTATCAAATATTTCACACTCAAAACATTTCACATGCAATTATTTTGAAGTGCATTGACAATATGTGCAGTGTATGTAAACATACAAGGTATTTTTGTGTACAAGTTTGTAACAACCAAGAGATGAATGGCAAATTAATTTGTTTTATTATGTTGACTGGGGAGGAATGTTGATCAGAAACTTCAGAATGTGCCATGGGACTTATAATATCCTCCTGAGACAATACTCCACCAGAGTATCAGAGCACATTATAAGCTCAAGTCCTGGAAGTGTGTTTAAAACAAAAGCTCAAATTCAATTCTTTCAAACAAGATGATGTATCATCTCAAATGGCCCTGCAGCCCAATGGTATCAATGTGGACTTCACCAGCTTCAAAATCTCCCCTTCCCCCACTGCATCCCAAAACCAGCTCAGTTCGTCCCCTCCCCCCACTGCACCACACAACCAGCCCAGCTCTTCCCCTCCCCCCCACTGCACCCCAAAACCAGTCCAACCTGTCTCTGCCTCCCTAACCTGTTCTTCCTCTCACCCATCCCTTCCTCCCACCTCAAGCTGCACCTCCATTTCCTACCTACTAACCTCATCCCACCTCCTTGACCTGTCCGTCTTCCCTGGACTGACCTATCCCCTCCCTACCTCCCCACCTATACTCTCCTTTCCACCTATCTTCTTTTCTCTCCATCTTCGGTCCCCCTCCCCCTCTCTCCCTATTTATTCCAGTTCCCTCTCCCATCCCCCTCTCTGATGAAGGGTGTAGGCCTGAAACGTCAGCTTTTGTGCTCCTGAGATGCTACTTGGCCTGCTGTGTTCATCCAGCTTCACACTTTATTACCATGATATAATCAAGTTAAGTTATGAACTTGTTTTTCAACAGAGAAGAAAATCGATGAAGTTGCGCCTTCATTGGACAAAAAACTATACATCATTTAGATCTTTAAAAGCCAAAAAGTATGGATGACATGATTTAAATGGTTATTTAACTGAAATCATGAAAATTAGGCTGAAAACACCAGTGGCTCAAAATGAATATTTTGCTGCGAATTTAAATTTAACCCATGGGCAAGTACAACTATACACACTCTGTTATATGAAAGACCATGGCTCTAGTTCTATATATTAATGTGGATCATCTGTAGAATGCAAAGATGTGAAATGAGCTTTGAACTGACAATCATGACGCTCTTTCTACTGTCCACACTCCCTCTCTTGCTTCTCATAAAGTTGGCAAGAACGTTATAGTTTTCTTTGATACTTTCCACCACACAATCTAACTCTTAATTGTTAAAAATATGAAATAATGAAATTGTAAACAGTAGGAATTGCAAATGTTTCATTGCAATGAACAGTTTGAATGACTCAATAACCTTTTCCCACCTTATCCAGATATGTCTAATGTTTGAATCTAGATGTTGTCCAATAGAACAAACATTGTTTCTAAATTTTAATTCTTTGATATGTCAGGCTCTCACAATCAAAGTTTGAACTTTAAGATTTGGTAAAGTGTTTTGTCTGGCTCTCTGTACTCGTTAGGTTCTTGACCTACTCTGCATCCAACTACAGATAAGCATTTTCCAATGAATTGACGAAGAAGTTTCAAAGGTTAGTCTTAAGCACTGCTTTCTCTGCCCCATGCCTGCTTTTTGTTGCAGAAGTATTGAGAACAAATTCCCAAAGTTAATGCAGAATTTATGTTTCTGCTCTAGATTTTTCCATTGAATGTGCATTATAAAGCGAGAAGAGATAATTATGAGTGCTTACCCTATCCATTAGTCATTACATCTAGGAGTACCACCCTCTCTGAGAGCTGGCATGCCAATTCAAGAGGGTAATGACTGGCTACTTCAATTGAAAAAATGTGCATGGTTACAGAGAAAATGCAGGAGATTAGTGTAGTGATGATGTCATGAGCTTGTCTCTTAAACACATATTGACAAACTGACAATGAGCAAGAGACAGGATGACTTGGAAACAATCGCAAGCACGAAAAAACAGCAAGAGAGAGGAGGGGATAACACAGTGTGGAGCTGGAGGAAGGGTCCGAACCAAAACATCAACTTTCCTGCTCTTTTGAAGCTGCCTGGCCTGCTGTATTCCTCCAGCTCCACACTGTGTTATCTCTGATTTATTATCTGTAAGAGAGAGGAGGAGACTTCTTCCACATCATGAGGACTTGTGATTCTGTCAAAAAGGCAAGCGAGCAAGAAAGAATATTGAATTCTGAGGAAGGGCCACCAGACCCGAAACGTTAACTTTGTTTTCTCCTTCACAGCTGCTGCCAGACCTGCTGAGCTTTTCCAGCAACTTTGTTTTTGAGCAAGGAAAAATGATGTGTTTGTACCTGTTTTCGCAGAGGATTGGCTGAAGTAAAACCTTTGGAGGTGAATGTAGAACAGTTAGCAGAGGGTAATATTCAAAAAGAAATGCTTAAATACATTATGCAAATTTAAGCAAATTAGAGAACAGACAAATTGTATTCCAAACTTGCAAAGGAGACTCAGAAAAAAAATTGCAATGGTTTTGCAAAAATATATTTGAAAAGTATTTGTTTCAGGCATATTGGAGTTAGAAAATGTAATTTTGCTCTTTCAATTGGAAACAGTGATGTCAAAATACTTTAGTTTAGTTAGTCTTATCTCAGCTGTTAATAAACTACTAAATCTAATAACATGGAATTAAATAACTAAAAAGTTAGTTCAGGGTTAGGTAATTATGGCCAGTATGCACATATCTCTAAAGGGCAAGTCATGTTGGCTAACTTTAGGGAAATAGCAAGACGATAACTAAAAGAAATGGAGTGAATGTTATTAATACATTTTTAAAAAAGCATTTTCTTAGCTACCACATATCAAAGGTGGCACAGGAAACTACAGGAAACCAGCTCGGTGGATAGCAAAGCGATTGAAAGAAAAGATGGGGCTAAAGAAAATTTCTTGGATTGACCAGATCCATCTAAGCAAGAATTATTATAGAAGGATGGGAAAGCTATGCCTAGTGCATTGCCACTATTCACAACTTGAGTTCCAAATTAGCAAAGGTCCCCTGCCCTTAGAAACTACGGAATTATCTTGGAAGATCTTTGATGACAGGGGTTCATACTTTTGGACGCAAGTGTTATTCTCACAACGATTGCTTATATCAAACTTGGTCAGTTTGAAAGGGTACCACAGGAAATACAAATGAAATGTAAGCTCTGTTTGATGAGTCAATCTGATCAGAGGGCAGCAGCAGGTGCAGTAATGAGTAAATGTTCAGCTGGTAGCAATAGTGGCAGGATTATTTCATAACCCAGCAGGGGGTGTGCTGTTGTGGTCAAAAGGTGGTGTCTCTATCTCTGGATAAGAAGAGCCCATTGCGTTAGGTGTAATGTATTAGCAGGATAGAATATTGGCTAATTGTTGTGTAGAGAGTTGGGATAATGGGGCATTTCCAGATGGCAATAGAGTCAGTGGAGTACTATGGGGATCAGTGCTGGGCCATAATCTTTCATAATATATTAGTGCTTTGAATGAAGGAAATGAATATATTATCATCAAGTTTGCAGATGACTCAAAAATAGACAGGAAGACAATAGGTGAAGATGATACAAACTGTCTGCAGAAGGATAGAGACAAGTTAAATGATTTGGCAAAACTTAGCAGATGGAATATAATGAGCAAAGATGTGATAGAAAACCTTGATATTATTTATGTAGGAACATAGAAGGCAGGAGCAGGAGGAGGCCATTCAGGTCTTCAAACCTGCTCCACCATTCTTCATAATCATGGCTAATTATCCAATTTAATAGCCTAATCCTGCTTTCTCACCATAACCTTTGAACCTGTTTGCTCCAAATCTTTATTTGAATTCAGAGGGTGTCTTGCTGAGGTCCTTCTGTTGGTGGTGACTACGTCAATGCAAATCCTCACCCCAACTGCTAATCAGCATCTTCACAGCCCTGTGCTGGAGAAAGATTGCTGAAGGCTACAGCACAAAGGGATTTGTGAATCCTTCAGCATGAATCACAGAGTCAGCATCCAAGTTCAGCAGATAGTAGGGATTGCAAATGGACAGTTGGCCTTTATTTCAAATGGAATGGAGTACACTGGAATACAGAAGAGTTTCTACAACATTACACAGCACTAGTCAGACCACACAAAGTTCACTCGGTTGACTTTGGGATAGGAGAGACTTTCTTCTCAGGAAAGGTTGAGTTAGTTGAGCTTGTACTCATTGGAGTTTATAAGAATGAGTGGTGACCTAATTGAAACTGCACAATTCATAGGTGACTTGACAGGGTAGATGCGGGGGGTTGTTTAGCAAAATTGGGGAGTGTAGGAACAAAGGGCATAATCCAGATTAAAGCGTTGTCCATTTAAAACAGAGTTGAGGAGAAATTTCATCCCTCTAGAGGGCAGTAAACCTGTGAAATGTTTGACTGCAGGGAACTGTCAAAGCTTGGTCCTTAAGAATATTCAAGGTTGAGAAAGACAGATTTTTGACCGGCAACGGAATCAAGGGTTATGGGGAAAAGGCAGGAAAGTGGATTTAAGGATGTTCACATTCTCCATGATCTCATCGAGGGGCTCAGTAGTCTTCTTCTGCTCCCACGGTTGTGGTCTAAAAGCAATTGGCAAGGAAACACATACTGATACAAGACTATGCATGTTCTTATGCTTCACTGGGCTGCTATTCCTACAGTCATCACAAAGGTCAAGATTTTATAAAAATACACACAATTCCCCAATTTATCTGTCTTTTAGACCCAGATTGACAGAAAGCCTGGGCCAGGTTTGTGCACTTAAGAAGAATGGCTATTTATTACAAATAAATAGATTCTAGCCAGAGATAAACTACTAGTTAAACAAAAAACTCATCCCCTTATACCCACAGATACAGACAGACACAGGCAAGAAAAATAAACATGGTGTTATGGCTGGAGGGAAAGATTGGAATGGCAGTTCACTAATTCCAGATCACAGAGTTCACTGACGATTGTCCTTTGACTTGTCAAGATGTGTTATGTCTTGATTCTCCATCTCTCGGTACTTTCACTTGCTTACAGGAGGTACAGCATCGTTAGCTTCACTTATAAAGTCTCTGACTTACTGGCTAAGAACCACTGTGTACAGCAGCTGGTGAGAAAAAAAGTAAATGAGCTTTCTGCATGCTCAAAGTGGTTATGAGATCGAGAAAAGGGACACAATCCTGTCCTTGCACAGATCCAAAGGATTCTCATAAAAATTCATGCTGCTAAGCTGATCAGGTCTGTGGGAGCCAATCACATAGTTGTTGCTCTCTGTCATCGATAAGTGGTGACAAATGCACAGGCTAATCAGTTACTTGTTGCCATCGAAGTTCCATTCATACACACTCCTTGGCTCCAGCTCATCTGTAAACCTGTACCCCCCACCACAACTCGAACACACGGCATTGTAAACTGCACTTACAATGAATACCAGGATACTTGCTTTTAAAACACACAGCAATCTTTCAACAATTCTTAGTTTTTAAAACAGTCCTTTAGTCATTTCATTCTGCAATCAAAAATACAAATAAACAGTCTTCACAATAAGTATAAACATGTATTGTGTAATACCTTCATTAGACTCATTAAGGCCTTTTTTGTGTAAAGCGTAGACATTTCATGTCGGTTTGTTGGTATAGCACTAAAGGTAGGAATTTGAGGCATCGTGTCATTATGGAGTCAATGCTGTGGAGAAGACCACTAAATTGCCAGCTGCTAAGAGTTCACATGTTGCATAGAACCTGGGACTTGTATTTGACCCTGAGATGAGCTTCCAACCACTCACTCTTGTAGTCCATCATCAAACTCAACTACTTGCACCTCTGTTGCTGAATCCTCATGCATGCCTTTACTTTCCCTAAACTCAACAGTTCTAATACCCTCCTGATTGGGATTTCACCTTCCCGCTACATAAACTTGAACACATCTAAAACCCTGCTTTCCAACTGCAAACTCACATCAAATCATTTTAATCTTTATCCATGTGCTCACTAACCTACATTGGCTACTCATTTCCAAAAGTTCCGTCACAGAATCTCCATCCTTACTTTCAAATTCACTTGCTCCATATCACCTCAGTTACCTCCTTCAGCCCCACAAAGCTGGGAAATCTGCACCCTTACGTTTCTGGTCTGTTATGCACCCTCAAATTTAATTGTTCATCTACCATGATCCTATCTTCTAAATTTCCTGCAAAATCCTCTCTGTTTCTTACATTTTCTTGCGTATTTTAAGACATTACTTAAAGCCTACCTCTTTGACCAAAATGTCCATTACAGTAGCTGTTTATTTGGTTCAGCAACATATTTTGTTTCATAACATCCCACAAGTAAATAAATAAAACAAGTTCCTGAGTAACACCCTGTTAACCTTATGTGCATTAGTTTGTTGGGGTGGTCTAGAAATATAGGGGTACCTGTCATTCATGGAATGGAGTTCTTTGGAAGTCAAAAGAGTTAGACAGTCAGGATTTGTTGCTGTGATGGTTAGATAGATGCCATCTTCTGCACATGTGAAAATCAGACCCTTTGTGTAGTCTTTTGGCTTATGTCCTCCCTTCCATTTGGAAAATAGCACTTGCATTATTCCTGAAAAGTAGAACCTCAATCATCTGCTTGACTAATCTGGAGAGGATGCAGAAAAAGTTGACAAAGATGTTGCCTGGTATGGGGGATTTTAGCCATGAAGAAAGGTTGGATACACTGGGATAGTAGGTGAAGAAGGGTCTTGATGCGAAACGTCAGCTTTCCTGCTCCTCTGATGCTGCTTGGCCTGCTGTGATCATCCAACTCTACACCTTGTTATCTTGGATAGACTGAGTTTGTTCTCACTGGAACATAATAGGGACGACCTGGTAGAAGTTGATAAGATTATGAATGGCATGTCACAGGGTGGAAAATATGAGGCTTTTTTTTCCAGGGTGGCGGGGTCAATTACTGGGGGAAACAGGTTTAAGATGCAAGAGGCGAGGTTTAAAAGAAATGTGTGAGGCGTGTTTCTCACAAAAATAGTGGTGAATGCCTGGAACGTGCCCCCAGAGGAGGTGGTGGAGGCAGACACAATAATAGCATTTGAGAAACACCTAGATGAATAGGAAGGAATAGAAGCATACAGATCCTGTAGGTGAAGATAGTTTTAGTATGGAAAGGTAAAAGGTGTTGATGCAGGCTTGGAGGGCCGAAGGGCCTGTTCCTGTGCTCTATTATTCTTTGTTCTAATCTGTTAGAAGTAGTGAATTAGCATGGATACAGGCTAACTAGAAGAAGACAGAGAGTTGGGATGCTGCTGGTGGGGGGGTGTGGGGGCGCATGTTTAAGATAAGAGCATGTAACTAGTGGAATGCCACAAGGATCAGTGCTGGGGCCACATATATATCAATACATATGAATGAGAAAAATCAATATACTGTAGCCAGGCATGCAGGTGACACTAAAATAGGTGAAAAGGCAAGTGATGCGGATGACACATTGAGTCTGCAGAGCAAGATAGGTAGGTTAAGCAAGTGGGAAAATACTTGGTAGAAAGAATATAATGTGGGGATACATGAAGTTATACACTTTGGCAGGAAGAATAGATGAGCTGAATATTATTTAAATGAAGAAAGACTGCAGAAAGCTGCACAACATAGGGATTTGGGATTCCTCATCCATGAATCACAAAAACAAAACTAGCATCCAAATTTAGTGGGTAATAGGGAGAACAAGTACAGTGTTATCCTTTATTTCAAAGGGAATAGAGTATAAAAGTAGGGAGGTTTTGCTAAAAGTATACAAGGCACTAGTCAGACCAAAGCTGGAAAACTGTGAATATCTTTGGGCCTTATTCAAAGCAAGACAAACTGGTTTCGGAGGCAGTCCAGAGAAAGTTCACTAGGCTCATACCACATATGGAAACAAAACTAGAAATTTCTGGAAAAGCTCATCAAGTCTGGTGGCATTTGTGAAGAGTTAATGCTAACTCTGGCTTATCTCCACAGAGGCTGCCAAACTTGCTGAGCTTTCCGGCAATTTCTATTTTTGTCTCTGATTTACAGCATCTGCAGTTTTTTTCAGTTTTTATTTAACATGTCTGGAAAGACTGTCTTACCAGCAGAGGTGTGAGTAAATTGGGCAAGTACTCATTGGACTTGGCAAAAGCAGAAAGGTTGTCTTCCCCTATATAATAAAATGTGAGGCTGGATGAACACAGCTGGCCAAGCAGCATCTCAGAAGCACAAAAGCTGACGTTTCGGGTCTGGACCCTTCATCAGAGAGGGGGATGGGGGGAGGGAACTGGAATAAATAGGGAGAGAGGGGGAGGCGGACCGAAGATGGAGAGTTAAGAAGATACGTGGAGAGAGTGTAGGTGGGGAGGTAGGGAGGGGATAGTCAGTCCAGGGAAGACGGACAGGTCAAGGAGGTGGGATGAGGTTAGTAGGTAGCTGGGGGTGCGGCTTGGGGTGGGAGGAAGGGATGGGTGAGAGGAAGAACCGGTTAGGGAGGCAGAGACAGGTTGGACTGGTTTTGGGATGCAGTGGGTGGGGGGGAAGAGCTGGGCTGGTTGTGTGGTGCAGTGGGGGGAGGGGATGAACTGGGCTGGTTTAGGGATGCAGTAGGGGAAGGGGAGATTTTGAAACTGGTGAAGTCCACATTGATACCATATGGCTGCAGGGTTCCCAGGCGGAATATGAGTTGCTGTTCCTGCAGCCTTCGGGTGGCATCATTGTGGCACTACAGGAGGCCCATGATGGACATGTCATCTAGAGAATGGGAGGGGGAGTGGAAATGGTTTGCGACTGGGAGGTGCAGTTGTTTGTTACGAACTGAGCGGAGGTGTTCTGCAAAGCGGTCCCCAAGCCTCCGCTTGGTTTCCCCAATGTAGAGGAGGCCACACCGGGTACAATGGATGCAGTATACCACATTAAGCAGAGGTTCACCTGCACATCTGCCAATGTGGAATGTCATCTTGGGGCCTGGGATGGGGGTGAGGGAGGAGGTGTGGGGACAAGTGTAGCATTTCCTGCGGTTGCAGGGGAAGGTGCCGGGTGTGGTGGGGTTGGAGGGCAGTGTGGAGCGAACAAGGGAGTCACGGAGAGAGTGGTCTCTCCGGAAAGCAGACAGGGGAGGGGATGGAAAAATGTCTTGGGTGGTGGGGTTGGATTGTAAATGGTGGAATTGTCGGAGGATAATGCGTTGTATCCGGAGGTTGGTAGGGTGGTGTGTGAGAACGAGGGGGATCCTCTTGGGGCGGTTGTGGCGGGGGCGGGGTGTGAGGGATGTGTCGCGGGAAATGCGGGAGACGCGGTCAAGGGCGTTCTCGATCACCGTGGGGGGAAAGTTGCGGTCCTTAAAGAACTTGGACATCTGGGATGAGCGGGAGTGGAATGTCTTATCGTGGGAGCAGATGCGGCGGAGGCGGAGGAATTGGGAATAGGGGATGGAATTTTTGCAGGAGGGTGGGTGGGAGGTGGTGTATTCTAGGTAGCTGTGGGAGTCGGTGGGCTTGAAATGGACATCAGTTACAAGCTGGTTGCCTGAGATGGAGACTGAGAGGTCCAGGAAGGTGAGGGATGTGCTGGAGATGGCCCAGGTGAACTGAAGGTTGGGGTGGAAGGTGTTGGTGAAGTGGATGAACTGTTCGAGCTCCTCTGGGGAGCAAGAGGCGGCGCCGATACAGTCATCAATGTACCGGAGGAAGAGGTGGGGTTTGGGGCCTGTGTAGGTGCGGAAGAGGGACTGTTCCACGTGACCTACAAAGAGGCAGGCATAGCTGGGGCCCATGCGGGTGCCCATGGCCACCCCCTTAGTCTGTAGGAAGTGGGAGGAGTCAAAAGAGAGTGTTGAGTGTGAGGACGAGTTCAGCTAGGCGGATGAGAGTGTCGGTGGAGGGGGCCTGGTCGGGCCTGCGGGACAGGAAGAAGCGGAGGGCCTTGAGGCCATCTCCATGCGGAATGCAGGTGTACAGGGACTGGACGTCCATGGTGAATATGAGGTGTTGGGGGCCAGGGAATTGGAAGTCCTGGAGGAGGTGGAGGGCGTGGGTGGTGTCACGGGCGTAGGTGGGGAGTTCCTGGACCAAAGGGGAGAAAATGGAGTCCAGATAGGTGGAGATGAGTTCGGTGGGGCAGGAGCAGGCTGAGACGATGGGTCGACCAGGGCAGGCAGGTTTGTGGATTTTGGGAAGGAGATAGAAACGGGCCGTGCGGGGTTGGGGAACAACGAGGTTGGAGGCTGTGGGTGGGAGGTCCCCTGAGGTGATGAGGTCGTGAATGGTGTTGGAGATGATGGTTTGGTGCTCGGGTGTGGGGTCATGATCGAGGAGGCGGTAGGAGGTGGTGTCGGAGAGTTGGCGTCTGGCCTCAGCGATGTAGAGGTCAGTGCGCCATACTACCACTGCGCCACCCTTGTCTGCGGGTTTGATGGTGAGGTTGGGGTTGGAGCGGAGGGCTGCCTGTTCTGCGGGGGAGAGGTTGGAGTGGGTGAGAGGGGTGGAGAGGTTGAGGCGGTTAATGTCTCGACGGCAGTTGGAGATGAAGAGGTCGAGGGAGGGTAGGAGGCCTGGGGGTGGTGTCCAGGAGGAGGACTTTGTCTTCCCCTTATGGGAGATTATAGGACCAAAAGACAGAATCTCAAAATAACAATCACATATTTAAAACAGAGATAAGGAGAAATTTATTCTCTCGGAGGGTAGTGAATCTGTAGAATTCTTTACCGTAGAGTTCTGTTAAAGCTGAATCTATTTTAGTCTATTCAAGACTGAGACAGAGATATTTTACATCAGTACGGCAGTCAAAGTTTATCAGGAACAGGCAGGAAAGTGGAGTTGAGGATCATCATATCAGCTATAATTTCAGTGAATGACAAAGCAGACTCAAAGGGCTGAATGGTCTACTTCTGTTCCTAAGTCTTACAGTCTCACGTCAATGATAGCTTGAAATGAGGTACACATTGGTGAGTTGAAATGCAACTCGCAGCCCCAGGGCTCAATGCAGGTAGGCTTAGATAAAGAATCAAACCGGCTAAGTGTCCAACGACTGAAATGTAAATAATGAAAAATGATCTATTCCAAAATGTCCAAACGTCATATAAGTCCGAGATCACCTGTAGATTTAATGCAGAAGCCGGAAGGTGCCAAGTTATCTTTCCACCCTAAAAGAATACTCATTGGTCGGGCAGTGAAGTCTGCACGCTAAGCACTGTGTGTATAACAATGTGTGGAAACGTATTACAGCAAGAATGACGCTGGTTAATCTGTGCAATAAATAAATTAAATTCTGAAAAAGAATGCTTTAACTTTAATGCACAAAGTTCAATTTTTCAAATTAAAAACAAAATGTTGCAACTCTCAAATTTGGCAAGTTGGATTTCTAATTGCAACAGCTTGGAAGCCTTACGGTGATTGTGGAGCTGCACTACCAAACAGTGTAGGGAATTTGTTGCGAGACCAATTTACACTTGTTTAAATAATTGGGCTGTGTGTGAAGTGACAACTGCTGGCCTCATTAAAGAAGCATCAAAAATAAAACTCTTCTGTTCCTAGAGTCAGGAGTTCAGTGTGCAATATGATGAGGTTGTCGTTGTTTACATTAGGTCAAATATCTAGGGAGTTTTATAATCAAGACTGGTTAGTTCAGTCAACTGAGGGAAAGTTTTTGTCTTAATAAATGTATAACTGTCTTAGGCCGGTAGTCCTTAAGCAGATCACCAGCTGCAATGAGCAGCAGCAACTTCAGAAGTGGAGCATTTAAACCATAATGGCGAATCATCCGCACTTCTTGGATGATACAAAATTTCCATCAACTGAATACTGACAAATGTCATATCATCCTTTTCAAATCTCAATCACCATACCAATGCATGCCTTTGTTAATCTTGAGAATTAACTACTAACGTGCTCTGCTCATTGCCTTCACTATTTCATAGTCATAGAAACGTACAGCATGGAAACAGACCCTAACTAGTCCACACTGACCATGTTCCCAAACTAAAGTAGTCCCACTTGCCCACATCCCTCCAAGCCTTTCCTATTCATGCACTTATTGAAATATCTTTTAAATGTTGTAACTGTACCTACATCTACCACTACTCCTGGCAATTCACCGCACACACAAATCACTCTGTGTAAAAATATTGCCTCTCATGTCCGTTTTAAAACTTTCTCCTCTCACCTTAAAAATATGCCCCCATAGTTTTGAATACCCCCTCCCTAGGAAACGACCCTTGCTATTCACCTTATCTATGCTCCTCATGATTTTATAAACTTCTGCAAGGTCACCCCTCAACTCCTACCCACCAGTGAGAAAGGTTCCAGCCTCTTTTCATAACTTGGACCCTCCAGTCCCAGCAACATACTGGTAAATCTTTTCTGAACCATCTCCAAATTAATAATATCCTTCTTACAGCAGGGTGACCAAAACTAAACACATACTCCAGAAGAGGCCTCACCAAAATGGTGTATAACTTCAACAAGGTGTCCCAACTCCCATACTCAAAGCAGCAAAAACAGAAGTTGCTGGAAAAGCTCAGCGTGTCCAACAGCATCTGTAAAGAAAAAATCGTTTAACGTTTCGGGTCCGATGACCCTTCCTCAGAATTCAACTCATATTCAAAGGTCTGAGCAATGAAGGCAAGTATGCTCAATGCCATTTCAATCACCCTGTCTCACTGTGATGCAAATTTAAAAGAATTAAGTGCCTGAACGCTTCACAAACCTAGTCCAGTCCAGCAACTGTACTTGCCAACATAAACCCCCTACTGCCCTTACAAAGTTCGCCTGCCCATAACTTCAGGTTCCTCTGTGGTCTAGCTCTATCTTGCCCAATGTCACACATCCATGCTTGCATCTTCCACATTGTTAACTCATTATCACTGCTTATTATTTGCTTGCTCTTTCCATAATTTCTGTTCTTTGGAATTAATTCACCAAAGTTTATTCCAGCAGCTACTTTTGCTGCTTTCATGGCCTTCTGAAAATTCATCTCCATCACCCTACTAAATTTAAAGACTTCAACTAGAGAGACCTTCTGTTAGCAGGGCAGTGCAGAGTGCACATCCATAGGTACAAAAAGTTGCAGATATGAAACAGGGCCATATTGTGAAATGTAAAGGCTCAATTTGTATGATCAATATTGGAAATAAGGGATAGCATCAAGTTGAAAGAATGTGGAAATCCAAATGTGGAGATCAGAAAGGGTGGGCTGGGAGCAACAAAGGGATGAACACATGGCAAAATGGACAAAATGGAATATGAATAAACTTAATAAGTAATAAAATTCATGGACATTAGGAAACATACAAAGAAATTGCTTGGTAATGGAAAATGTTGATCAAGTGAATCTTTTAAAGTGGTGGGAAGAAATCAGGATGGGTGCAGAAAAATTAAATATGTTCTAAAATCTTCATTACCACTCAAATTTAAGAAAGTGTTTCATTTTCTTTTCAAAAAAGTGTGTACTTAATGCATCCCACAAAAAATTATATTTGAATCAATCCTTATTTGCACATCACACACAGTACATTACTGTATTAACTTAAGCTAGGATGCAGTTTTTGTGAACAAAACCAAAGTAACTCCTTAATTACCACAAAAAATACTATGCCAAATCTAAAAAACATATTTATGTCAAACTAATAAAAAGGCTATTTGACAAGGCATAGGCAAATGTGAATCCCCATGCAGGTTTCATAAAAACTCATTGGATATTATCATATGGCTGAAATGTTTATTCTGCAAATGGCATGTCTACGCATGTTAAATCTTTCATGTGATAGGTGTGATCAGCTGGCATTTGTTGCGAAGTACCAATAAGACTGATTTCCGTCCTTGAGGTGGGTTATTTCCTCAAATGAAGTAACAAACCAGCTTGCCTACAATCTCAATGTCAATGTTACAGATGTAAACACTATGCCCTTTCCCTTTGGGGAAATCACAGGTATTCAAGAAATCATTGATCTCCTCTTACTTATACTTGGGAACTGACATTCCCCAGGCTTCTGAGAAATAATATTGGCCCTGTACTATTTGCTCATATGGGTCATGTCTTCTTCAATGTCTGTTTATACTTACGCTTATTAGGCTCCCCGTACCTGAACTGTAATGCCTAATATACCCCAGTGTGCCATCAGTTTGCTATTTAACTTCAGTCTGTGCTGATTCCAATGCATGTGGTGGACTTTAATGAAAGCTTTCCTTCTGTGTCATTGCACAGACTAAATAAATCACCAATCCTGGTCAGTGCTCAATGTGGTGGGAGGGCTGTTTGGAGAGAGAAGATTCTTAAAAGTTTTGTCACTAGCTCATACAAAAATTATCAGTGTTGTGACTTCTTAGGGAATAGGTGGAAGAAAATAGTATCTTAACACCTGGTGGCCATTTTACTTCCCTTCACTTCAGATGGCTTAGTTTATATTTAGAAGTAATATTGGCCAGCAGCATAATAGTTTGGGTTAGTAATAAATCAAGTTATACACTGAAAAACATACAGGGATTATAACACCATTTAATTAATCCCGATCTCCTCTCCAGGAACCAAAGAGAAATCTAAAATCCAACTGCAGCCCATTTTCCAAGATAATAAAATGTGAGGCTGGATGAACACAGCAGGCCAAGCAGCATCTCAGGAGCACAAAAGCTGACGTTTCGGGCCTAGACCCTTCATCAGAGAGGGGGATGGGGAGAGGGAACTGGAATAAATAGGGAGAGAGGGGGAGGCGGACTGAAGATGGAGAGTAAAGAAGATAGGTGGAGAGAGTATAGGTGGGGAGGTAGGGAGGGGATAGGTCAGTCCAGGGAAGACGGACAGGTCAAGGAGGTGGGATGAGGTTAGTTGGTCGATGGGGGTGCGGCTTGGGGTGGGAGGAAGGGATGGGTGAGAGGAAGAACAGGTTAGGGAGGCAAAGACAGGTTGGACTGGTTTTGGGATGCAGTGGGTGGGGGGGAAGAGCTGGGCTGGTTGTGTGGTGCAGTGGGGGGAGGGGATGAACTGGGCTGGTTTAGGGATGCAGTTGGGGAAGGGGAGATTTTGAAACTGGTGAAGTCCACATTGATACCATTAGGCTGCAGGGTTCCCAGGCGGAATATGAGTTGCTGTTCCTGCAACCTTCGGGTGGCATCATTGTGGCACTGCAGGAGGCTCATGATGGACATGTCATCTAGAGAATGGGATGGGGAGCTCTAGTTTACCTCAGTTAAGCATTCCAATATGCTGTATTGCCTGAGGCTGTGTGGATGTTTCATTGATTCACACCCATGGTTAACAGTGATCACTGTGTCTCCTTGTTTAGTATAGCTTGGATCCATACTGTTTAATAAAGTTGTTTAACGTCAATGACTATTGTCACTCATCTCAGTGAATTCTTACAACAAATTTGCTTGGAGTCAAATCGTGAATACTTGCCTAAAACCAGAGCTGAAATTGATCCAAATTGGAATTTGGGTACAAAAAGATGTGAATTTTCTTATTGGCCAATTCATTTTCTGATAAAGGGTCTAGGCCCCAAACATCAGCCCCTGCGCTGCTCAAGATACTGCCTGGCCCGCTGTGCTCATCCAGCTCCACACTCCGTTAATAAAATGTGAGGCTGGATGAACACAGTTTCCTGCAGTTTTCAGATCAATTGTCCTTGGAATTGGTTGTAAGTACATTCCATTGGGGTCAAGGTATGGCAAAAACATTAAGTTGTCTTTTTTTAAAAAATGCCAAGTTTCCTTCCATTTCCTCTCATGAATGAATTGACATGAACACAAGAGTGGCATAATTTGTCGAAATGTTTGCATAATGTTTTATGGCTCACTTTTTAGGCATTATTGTATAAAGTGGCAAATGAAGTACATTTGGCAGTTTCAATGTATTTAGCATAGGCAGAAGCTTGCTGCTGGCAGTTATTCTCATTAATGTATATTTCGCATAGAACTGCTAATCAGTATGAATTACAACATGGCTGACAAGAATTGCAAGTTAGTAAAACAGTAATTATATAGTTAGTAATATGTACACGACAAAATCAAAATAAAGCAAATACTCTTCCACTAGCTAATACACCATGCAATTAGACCTAGAAACTATTCTCAGTTTTGCTAATGTACATATAAGACCATTTTTATTATGCACCATTGCTAATGATTGAATGAATAAACTATATTGGCATAAGGCCATTAGCAACGAAACATAGATTTATAATTTCTGCAGTACATCAAACAGATAGGTAACAGAACTGGAAGATTCAAGACAAGAATGGATAAATGCTAATTTTTTGAAAACTACAGTTTCATTGTTTTTATATTTATCATAAACAAAAGTATGCTGGTTTTTGCACTACAGTTAAAATACTGAGATTTGGTAGTTTAGTAATTTAGCCAAAGACTTTGTATTCAAATAAAAAAAGACAGATAGATTTGTACTTATGAAAGAAATCTCAAAACACTCAATAATCAATGGAGCTCACTTTGAGATGTAGCCAACATTTTTATGCAGGCAACGCAATAACCAATTTACAAACAACAATCAGAAATAGCAATGTGGTAATGATCAGATAATCTGCTTTGAGTGGTTGATTGAGTGATAAATATTAGCCAAGACACCAAGGATAACCCCACTGCCCTTCTTTTGGAATAGTGCCACAGGATCTTTTTCATCTGACTGAGCAAGTAGATGCACCCTCAGTTTAACGTTTCATCTGAAAGACAGGACATCTCTGACTGTGTAGTACTCTGTCAGTGTTTCACTGCAGTGTCAGGCTAGATTTATATGTTCTTTTCTTGTGGTAGGATCTGAACCCAGAACCTTGTGATTCAAGGGCCATGAGCACTTCTAATTGAGCTACAGTTGATGGATACCTGTATTTAAGAATTGTTTTAAAGCTTTACTTCACAGGCAAGTACAGTTTTATGAATATTTCAAAAATTCCCAGCTAAGGGGGAGATATAAATTTAGCTGGTGGTCTTGCTCAGGATTTGAATTTTGTACTTGCATTGGCTGCCATGTTAAATATTTGCACACTTTCAAAGAAAACAAACATTTCATGATCATGACGCATTCAAATATCTGATATTTCGAGCTAGTGAAATTAAGAAAAATCTTAATGAGACATTACTGAAACATATAAAATAAAAGTCCAGCATGTTACTGTTAAGAACAAGAGAAGATTTAATGCCATACAAAGCATTAATTACATGTTTTAAAGAAAATATATAAATAGGTTCGCTAAATTCATTGTGGATGTTAGCTCTTAATAAGGTTAACATGTAAGTGAAAACTTGTAGACGAACCTTTACAAAAGATGCAATACAGTATCAGATAATAGCAATGTTATTTAAATCAGAATATTTACACTTGGAATTGAAACTTCACATATTGGTAACTTATTCCAAAATAAGAATGAGCATTGTTTTACGAAACTAGAAGTTTGAAATCACAGTAGTAACATGTAACTTATTTAGTTCACAACATATTATTTTCCAACTATTTCCAAGAAGTCATGCCTATGCGTATGTCTAAATTACTAATCTATATGATGTAGTGACGACAATTTTGATAACTCTCTCATTTGTTCTGGATGCCCAAAGCCCCACTTGAATCACACAAATTTACTTCCACGTGACAAAGTTTCATTGGTATACTTCACTCAATCACCTGTTTATGTTTGGCAAAATGCTCAAGCTCAAATGTCATCCACCATTTAAATTAGAATAATTGAAATATTTTACAGCACACTTATTTGGGTAATTGTGTTCAGCCCTGTTTGTAATGGCAACTCAGCCAACTAAGATCTGAATAAGTGAAATGGCACGATGAAATCACATTAGAAACATGATCAGAAATGGAGCCAGAAGGATGGCAGCAACACAAGTAACGTGAACATTAAGTACAGAATGTAGGTTATGTAAAGACAATTTAACTTTAAAGCTAACATGTTTATGCCACATCTGAGCTTCTGAAACCTCAAGGCAGGGATGTGTCAAAATTTTAGTAATAATGTCAATATTGTGCTATGGACTTGTTTGTGTATCATTTACAACTGGTAGAACACTTTCTGGAAGCTTTAAAACTGGTTCTCAAGGGAATACTTTAGAAAAGAAAGCTGAGATATCAAACCAGCTCATGTAAAATTACAGCAAAATTACTGAGAGATTAAAAAAATCACATCTCTGCATGTTTTCATTCAAAGGTGGTAATATTTATTTTCCAACTCAAAAGAAAACATCTGCTTTTAAAAGCCTTGTATGTACTAAAGAAAACTTAAGTCAAGAACTGATACCATTATCTTCCTAGTTATTTAGATGAAACATGCACAAGTTAACATGCCCCAGGATTCCTGGTACATGATGTCATGTGACAGTACATCTTAGGCCAACTCAATATATTTTAACAGAACAACAGAAAATGTTTTATGCACAGCTCAGCTATAACCAGATTCAAGCTCATTGAAGTTAGCCATGTAAAGTACATTTTTACAGTAATACTTCTTGTGTAAATAAGTGGTCATATATATCTAACATATTTTACATGTTTCTTACCTCCCTTTGCAGAACTCAGTATAAAATTGCTAAATTTACAACTTGTGAAAATAACACTGCAATCACTCGATTTGTATGTTAAAAGAGACAATGCTATAGTGACTGTATGGGCTGCTATGTAAGGGTGAAAATGGACAAATTGCTTCATGCCTGGTCCATTAATTGTATAGAGATGTTCTAATTCTCACTGTGGACAACTCATTGATTGGCTCTTTTAGGCTTACTGCAGCCTCCAAGTAGCAACTAAATAAATAAGCAATGACATTAGATTCAATGTGCAAATGCAACAAATTCTTCCATGACAAACTCAGATACCTTAAATATATCAATTCTGATTTTTAACAGTACTGGTAATTCTAAGCAAGATAAATTATGAGTCTTCCATCAGCACTGTATTAATAAATACTTGAAGAAAGCTAACTGGTGAACAGTTTTCTTGTTACATTCTTTCCTTTTGGATTTTATATAATACCAAGTGAAAGGTCAAAGATTTAGGAAAAGCCTTTATGCACACATAATGATCAGCAGCAAAGACACAGAGCCAAAGTAATCTTTTAACATTGAAATCCAGGGATCCTTTTTGAAGCGTTCGCGTTTGGCATCATTTGGAAGTTTAGTGGTTTCAATGTTCCTTATTCTATGTGCTTTTCTTGGTTTTCGGACCAGACTTAGTTGTGCATTTATATCCACAGGCATCACCGGTTGGAGTTATGGATCTGTGTAGCTCTGGTTTACCAGAGACAGAACTTGATCTGATTGATGGGATCAAATGTGTGGGTGACCATGTTCGTTTATCGTGGAATGGTGTTCGCGTCACGTTTAGTTTTTTAGAAGACTTGCTGCTCCCAGGAGGCTGAAATTAATCAAAATACAGGTTAAAATTGATCATTAAATAATTTTTAAAAAAACAAGTTTCACATTCTACAATTATCCCAGGGATTAATGACAACAATTTGTAAATTATAAGCTGCAAATTAGAAATTTCAACATTAAGAGAACGAAAGGAAGAAATCTCGACACTTTAAACATTTAAATTTAAGATCAGAGATAGTAGGAATTGCCGATGACGGAGAATCTGAGATAACAAGGTGCACAGCTAGAGGAACACAGCAGGCCAAGCAGCATCAGAGGAGCAGAAAAGCTGGCATTTTGGTTCTGGACCCTTATTCAAAATCCAGACCCAAAACGTGAGCTTTCCTGCTCCTCTGATGCTGCTTGGCCTGCTATGTTCATCCAGCTCTACACCTTGTTATCTTAAATTTAAGATCAAGTACTTTAAAGTAATACCTTCATGCTCTTTTTAAATCAGGTTTGATGAAAACAGCGGCTTTATCATGCATGAAAATCTCAAAAATAAGCAAATACTAACCAATAGCATCAAATCTAAAGCTGGCACAAGCCCTCAACTTTGGGCACAGATCTTGAACACATGAAGGCAATGAGTCAGACTGCAAGTGGAACACCAATCTAACTTAACTTAAGCTGCAGGTTTACCCAATATTGTATCATTTTTATTACGGCATACAGCATATATTTAGCTGTAGTAGTACTTTAGAAAATTGTTGAAGGTGTAAGATTTATGTTCTATGGAAGCATAAGCATGTTTCTGCCCTCAAACGCTGAATGTTAACTCAATTTGTTCAATTAGCATTTCAGCACACATTTTAAGTAAGTACACTTTAAAAGTAGAAAACACAACCATCAATCATGTTACCTATTTTGTTTCCATGCTCTTGCAATTAAACATGGTGAGAATTGCCAGATAGAAATTGATTATTTCAAACCATAGAACATTCACAATCTCAAAAAAGCAGTAACACCATGCATTAACAAAATAATAGTTGGCCCAGGTTTTCTGGTCCCTTTAAAATGGAGGTGTGGTTTGTGTATGGAATTTCTGTGCCGCTGTCTCAGAGGCTTGCTGTACTCAATTGGGTTTGAAAGATTCTCCATTGAATGGCTGCTGAGAAAAATATGAGGAAGGCAGGTTGATCATTTTCTCTGATCAGGGTCAGAGATAGAGACAGTTTCAAGGCCGAAGAGATTACAAGAGAGTTGCAGTGGGAGAGAGATCCACTGAGGGTTTTCCGGAGGGAGGAGGGTAATTCTTCAGGGTAGGCATCCTTAGAACAGGCTTCGCAGTGGCATTAAAATTGTTTCAGAGATAGTAGGAGCTGCAGGTGCTGGAGAATCTGAGATAACAAAGTATAGAACTGGATGAACACAGCAGGCCAAGCAGCATCAGAAGAGCAGGAAGGCTGACGTTTTGGACCTAGACCCTTCTTCTTCAGAAGTTTTCCTAAAATAATTTTCTATTTGGAGGAGTTACATGGATGGTTTCTCTTCATGAGCTTGAACAAGTTTTATCACACAATTTTAGGGTGTTCACCTTATTAAGTATGCACCATAGCTCCATGACATCATTCCAATGCTAACTTGAGCTCATCAACAAAGGAAATGCTTGCACTTGCCAGGACGTTCTGGGTTTCCCACTGCCTGCATCAAATTAAAAACCCAGCTGTACACAATTTCAAAAGCTGCCAGTCCAAAATCAGACTTCACAGTTGCAGCAAATGATGACAGCCAGGTTGGCACCCTGCTTTGCCAACAGGGAGCTGGTGCTCTTGGTGGACAGGAAGGTCAACCCCATTCCTCAGGACAATCAGCCAGTGCCAGCCTGGTCCAAAGTTGCCTCCTCAATTGATGCAATATCCACAGACTGGTGGACCGCCCAAGACTACAGCAAGAAGGTTAATCACCTTCTGTATTTTACAATGATAAGCCCCACCATCTTCTCTCTGTTACCTCACAATCACTTTAACTCTGCCACTGCAAACACCTTCTACCATGTCTCAAAGTCTATCACCCCTACCGGTGTATGTAGTATTGTCTCTCAATCACTCTCACCCGCCTCAACCATAAAAACCTCCTGCGTTATGTGCTTCCTACTCAAGACACTTCACCACCTTGCCCCAAGCTGCAGCAACACTGACAGCTGTGCTAGCCATTTCAGTCAATCTGTCCCTTTGTCTCACTGCAGGACAAAACACCCCACAATAGAGCAGGGAGGGCCCAGGAAGAGTAATGGAGGGCCCAGCATTCATCTGCTCACCACATATGAGGAGAGTCCTTGTGGGAAAGGACTATGACTGTGATGCCAAGAACTCTAGGTCTCAGTGCTGCTGTCCCATTGGCACCACTCTGAATGTATTCTTAACAAGCCCAACCTTCTAACCCTTTTCCATGATTCATTCCCTCTGGTATTCTACAGGTATGAGCAGCATCTACACAGCCTCAGCTCTAAAGTGAAACATCTCACCAGACTTTTGGTCCTCTTCCACCTGTGTAGAAGAAGCTACAGATCAGTCAGAAGATGAACTGGCAAGGCTGTCTCCTCCACCCTCTACCAGCTCAGGTACTGACACCTCAGTGGTTGCTTTAGCTAGATTAGATTCGGGAGCACATTCTTGCCAGCACATCACTGCTGGCCATATGAGAAATGATCCAGGTTGCTAGTCGGAGGAGTGCTGGAGATCAAGCAACTGCTCAGCTACAGGCAAGAGGGGACACCATGGCTTTCGCCATTAACAACTTAGTCAGAATGCACCTCTGGTGCAAAAACAATGCATGAAGGTCAGAGATGTCCACCAATGCTATCTGTCGTATGATCACTGGACTGTATGTACCTGGCTGTTTCCAGATAGATTGGTGCCTGAAATGGACAACCAAGTTCAGTAGAATGCTTATTTGCTGCCAGAGATGCACTCCATAGCTTTAGCCAATGGTGGTCAAGATTAATGGGAAGGTGAGAGGAGAACGAGGGACCTTAACTTCAGTGCAGGTGCCCTTTCCTCACAAGGAGATGAGAGGGTGCCGATAGCACCCACCCGGAGAAGGAACTACATACAGAGATGCCCAGCTCCTCCACCTCCAATTTGCCTTGGAAGTTCAAGCTAAGGTGGACAGCCTGGATTTCGCGAGGAGATTCCCACCATACCTGTGCCATCTAGCTACCAATGCCCCAAAGATCATCCACCAAAACTCGAAGGCCAGCAGGCTCCACAGGAGGTCAGGCTCCCCCCAACGCTTCTGTGGATCTTAGTCTGCACCCAAACTTAGTGGGAGGGAAAGGAAAAAGAAACTCATATATGGGTATGTAAGTGACATAGGTGAAATGATCTACAAAAAAAATGTGTAAATAGAAGTTCACTTTCCATAGTCACTGTTATGATTCACTCATTTTAGTACAGATACAAAAATGAGAGGCACTAGCCATCCTTGGTGTTACACAAAATTACAACCCTGTTCAGAATAGTTATTCTTGTGTAGCACTCACACAAGCATAAATATTGTCATTGTTGAATGCAGGAGCATCAGATACTGTGGAGGCTTCCATCGGTTTGTAATGTTAACTTTTATTAAGCAACAATGAAAGCGTGAAAGAACAAAGTGATAAGCTACATTTGCAGTTATTATTAAACAGGGGATGCTTGCCTTTCCAGCATCAACACATTTACATTCAATACATGATGATTTCATCCAACTCAGTTCCATTGAAAACAGTTCCCAATGACCTTCTGCACGGGTTGCTGTGGCCACCACTGTGACACAGTCGGCTGATGAAGATATTCTTGGTGATCAACAATTCTTCATTTTCCTATGCAGAACGATGCAGCTCTCACAGAACCTCATTGTTCATCACATATCCTTGCTGTATTCTGAGTGCCCAGAGCATGCAATGACTATGTGGCACACTCTGTACTGTACTGCACTGCACTGCAAAAATTGCCCCAGGACTGTGCAAGCAAGTGAACATCATCCCAAGGAAATATTGTATGAATATAGTGGAAGAAAGTGTTGCTGTGATAGCCATTTGATTGCTCCCTGTGTACTGACCTTCACCTGGAATGCTCAAGTAGATGATAGTTTTGTCACGGTGTTATGGGGCATCTTCATTCACTGGAGCCACTGAACTTTGCCCATCTGAAGGACATTGCAACAACAAAGCTCCTCAGTAACATGATCAGACAGTAGAGGCAACATGTAAATACATTTAATCACTATCCTCCACATATGGAGCACAGAGATCTCTGACAAGGAGAACAAAGGGATGCCCCTACAAATTACATACAAGATAGACCGGTTTCAGATGTATGCTGCATAAGCTGTACATGATATATATGATAGGCATATGTAAATATGGGAGGAAGAAATGAGAATTTCTTTGTCCATCCCCACATCACTCAAGAAAGGCTGTATTACATGCAAGATAATGGTGTGAACATTTTATAGTCCAAGATGTGCGGTAAGCAGCTCCAGGACTATATGACCTTGGAATGTGTTTATGAATTGTGGAATGCAGGTAGAACTTTACAGCTTGCTTGATATTACTTCTGCTTCATGGTGACTACTTGGATTAATTTGTAACAATCAATGGCTGTCAAGATTGCTTGTGGCCAGGATTTTTAGTCAATACTATTGGTCACTGTTAACAAACATGAAAAGCTTCCTGGCTTTCTTCCTTTTTCAAAGCAAAACAGAAGTAGCGTAAGCCCGCTAAGTTCTGAATGAGCCAATAATGTGCAAAAAGACAAGGCAGGGCAGAGATGCTGTGAATATCCAAAGTAGGCACAAAGGGAGTGAGTGCTAAGAATGCAGGCTAAGACCCTTGAGATGCACCATGTTCCAAAGCAATGAGATGGGTATGTCCCTGCATGTGGAGTAGCTTGGGGTCAGCACTATGCAAGCAGTTGCTGATTCCAGCAAAATGTAGCAGCCACGTTAGCATTCTGCCATTCATGTTTGGAATTGCTGCTGCCAAGCTTCCCTTCACTGCCTGGGAGTATAACAATCTGTATATAAATGAGGAGATATTAGATATTAGTTAGGAATCCGAGCAAAGTTGAAATCAATGGGTATCAGGGGACAAACTCTCTAGTAGTTAGAATTATACCTGGCACATAGGAAGATGGTCACTGTTGTTGGAGGTCAGTCATCTCAGCTCCAGGACATCTCTGCAGGAGCTGCTCAATGTAGTGCCCTAGGCCCAACCATCTTCAGCTGCTTCAATGACCTTCCCATCATAAGGTCAAAAATGGGGATGTTAACCAATGATTGCATGAAATTCAGCACCATTCGCAACTCCACAGGTGCTGAACCAGTCAGTCCATGATCAAAGACAAGATCTAGACAATTTCCAGGCTTGGACTATAAGTAGCAAGGAACATTTATGCCACACAAAACCAGGCAATGGCCATCTCCAGTAAAAGACAATCTAAGCAACATCCCTTGACAGTCAATAGTATTACTGTCATTGAATCCCCCAGTACCAACATCCTTGGGATTACCACTGAACAGAAACTCAACTGGATTCGACACAAAAACATAATGACAACAAGATCAAGGTCAGAGGCTAGGCATATTGCGGTGAGAAACTCACTCTCTGAATCCCCAAAGACTGTCCACCATCGAAAAGTCTCAAGTAGGAGTACGGTAGATTACTCACCACTTGCATGGATGGGTGCAGCTCCAACAATAAGAAGCTTGACACCATCCAGAACAAAGCAGCCCCCTTGATTGGCACCATATCCACACACGTTCAATCCCTCCACAGCTGACACTCAGCAGTAACAGTGTGTACTGTCCAGCAGGTGCACAGCAGAAATTCACCAAAGATCTTTAGACAGCATTTTTCCAGAACCCGTGATCACTTCCAATCAGAAGTACAAAGACAGATATATTTGAACACCACCAGCTGAAAGATCCCCCCAAGCCAGTCATTATCCAGACTTGGAAATATATTGTTGTTTCTTCGCTTCCACTGGGTCAAAATCCTGGAACTCCCTCCGCAAAGGCACTATGGATTTACCTACACCAAACAGACTGCAGTAGTTCAAGGCAGCAGCTCACCAGCACCGAGAGTAACTAGAAATGGTCAATAAATGTTGGCCTAGCCAGCAGTTACCACATCCCTTGAATGAATTTTAAAAAGTCTCATTTTTAACATCTTTTTGCCTCCATTGACATGCCAGAAGCAATCTTGTAAATAATGGTATTAATTTCAGTTCCACTGTCTTACCAAAACTGTTTCTGAGTCTGATCGGAATAGTCAGCATTAACAAATCCCAGGAAAAAAAAAGTTTTCTTTTTTTTAACAACTGCTGACAATCTGCCCTGCACGTTGAGATATTGTTGGCTTTAAGAAAAATAGTTTCGGGACATGATATTTGCATTTGAAGCACGCTCAAGCCAAAGCACTGAAGGAGAGCACCTACCAGGTTACCTTGTTCTAAGAAATATCCAACAAAATCAGTTACACTCTGCAGCTGTACAAACAGCTTAGCATTGGTGCAGAGCTGCAACTACATTCCTATGACAGTAAACTTGCAGTGCACATGTACCTCGGAGGAATGTATTAAAGATGCTGTTGACTTCATTGCCTGAATCATTTTTTCTTGAAAGCTCCACGTTGTTAGCTTGCCGTGTAAAAAAAATCAATCACTTAGAGTTAAACTGCCATGGAATGTAGACATATTATGATCTTGAACATCAATCTGAAATTACATTCTTATCAGAGTTCACAGCATAGGAGCTTCAGCCTTCTTCTCATCTATTCATGGGAGGAAGAGAAACCTTATTCATCACTTGCTGATGAATGAGATACCTTCCAATCTCAACAGGTTACTGCATCGAATATGGCTCATACTATTAAAAAGAATCACAACTTGTACCTTTAAAAGAACTAAAGTCTAAACAGGAACATATGTACATAAGAATTAGGAGCCAGGAACAGGATCTAGTCTCACAAGCCTGCACTGCTATTCAATAAGATCCTGGTTGTTCTGATTACTCCACCTACCCCTGATAATCTTTCACTTCCTTTCTTATCAATGATCCATCTACCCCCACCTTAAAATACTTATTCTGTTTCCACTACCTTTCAAGGAAGAGTTGTAAGGATTCACAACTCACTGAGATCAAAAGCTTTATCAATAAGTGACTTTTCTTTAATTTGGAACAGTAACTCTAGTTCTAGATTCTCCTCGAAGAAATATTCTTTCCACATCCACTCTGTTAAAACCCCTAAGGATCTTACAGGTTGCAATCAAGTCAGCTCTTAAGTTTCTAAGCTCCAGAAGATTCAAGGTCAGCCTGTCCAACATTTTCTCATAAGACAACTACCATTCCACCAGGTATTAATCTGGTACATTAGGGGTAGGTGATGGCCTAGTGATATTATCGCTAGATTATCAAGCCAGAGGCCTTGATAACATAATGGGGACCCAAGTTCAAATCCCACCATAGCAGTTGCTGGATAAATACTGGGTTGGCCAGGCCAGTGAAGCTGTCATCCCATGAATGAATTAAAAAAAAACTTGCTCTGAAACGTTTCCAGCATATCCACATCGTTCCTTGAATAAAAACCCAAATCTGTACGTAGCAAAGGCTGAACAGAGTCAAACCCAGAACAAAGGAAAACAGCTAGGTTTGATGAAGATCGATGATCTCAGATCCAGGACATCACGGCTGCAGTCCTTCAGCGAAGAGTCTGACGACAATCCATCATCGCTGCTTTGTCAATAATCTCATCATCATATAAGAATTAGGAATGGTCACTGATGGTTGCATAACATTTAGTCCTCATGGGACTCCTCAAATACTGAAGGAGTCCAGGCCCAAATGCAGTAAGGCTCGCATAATATCCAGGCTTGGGCTGACAAGTTGCAAGTAACATCCATGCCACACAAGTGCCAGGTAATACAATCTCCAACAGAGACTGTAATCACCTATCCATGCAATGGCACTAAGATCACTGAATACCCAATTATAAACATCCTGCAGGTTACTATTGACTGGAAACAGATTTCGACTGGATGTAAACACTGTGGCAACATGAGCAGTTTGGAAGCTAGGAATCCTCCAACGAGTAACAATGTAGCTCCAACAACAGCTTAACAGATAAAGTGGACAATGCCATGGGGAGATGAAAAACACAGGTAGGAATTTTTAAATTAAGCTGTTGTAAACCCTGGATTGAGTGTGGGGCAGGAGGCATTGTGGTGAGAAGTGAACAAGATTGGATATTGGTAAGTTAAGGCAGAAACAACTGGGTTTTTGCTGTGAACAAGCCTATGCACAGTGTAAGTCAGAAAGCTGGCCCAAGTTCCATTAGAACAGTTTGAACTATAGATTGCAAAGGAACAGATGAGAATTTAAAAAGTCGATGAGCTGAGATAGAGTTTCAATCAGACAACTTATGAGAGTATGCAGTCTTGATGATAGATCACATTGCTGGTTGGAGTCTAAAATATCAGGTTTTGAAAAGAATCTGTTCATTTTCAGGAAGGTGGAATATGGATCTTAAAGCTCTTTAACATGTCTCTTGCAATACCGTAGATAGATTTCTTAATGGGATCACTGGAAATATTAGATTTCCTTAATGATGTTGTCCACTGCACTATTCAAACTGAATTTAACAGCCACAGTGCTGATCTTGTTGCAGCCATTTTTGGGATTCTCATTAAGTTCAAATGCCAATCACTTAAGGGAAGGTGGTGGAGTAATGCTCATGAAGTAGAAATCCAATGGCCCAGGCAAACGCTCTGGGATCATGAGTTCAAATACAACCTGAACAAAATGAAACACAGAAATAAAATCTGGATAAAATAGCTAGTCTCAATAATGGCGACCATAAAAAATTACTGATCATTTACTAAAGGCCTTGAGGGATTGAAATCTGCCATTCTCACCTGATCTAGCCAAAATGTAACTTTAGATCCATGACAATGTGACTAACTCTTAATCACTCTCTGAAATATCACAAAGGCCACTCGGTTCAAGGACGATTAGGAATGGGGCAATAAATGTTGGTGTTGCTGGCGACCATAAAAGCCCATGAAGGAATTAAAAAAAAACTGCCTACCATACTCATTACCAAGGGCTGCCAGCCAATCAGAAGGCTGTCAGCTCTTCAGTTCGAGCCAATGGCGTTGGGAGCAGTGAACACCATCACGACTGCAGGCAGCTCAGGTAACAAGACAGCGAAGTAGGCCCAATAAGACACACCCCAGCAATTGGGGGCAGGGAAAAGGGTTAATCATTGTTGTAGGTGGGAGAGGTCTCTTCCAACAGGTTGTGCCCTTGCCATGTGGTACAGGATGACCAAATAAAATGACCCACTGCCTCAGCTACGCAAGCTCACAAGATAGTCTACATGTGATATCTAGCAGTCTTCCCAATAAGTATGGCCCATGACATTGGATAAAGCCTTTAATTAGCCACTTAGGGGCCTCAATTGATCTTGGGGAAGGCTGACCTGGAAGGTCAGTGTAACAGGTCATCCCTGAGTTGGTAGGATAGTAGAGTTTGGGACAATAGCCATGGAATATGCTTTGGCAAATATATGATTCAGTGAGTATAAATATATCAGGTTGCTACTTCTCTGGGGGACAATTTTTACAATTTTGGCAGACACCTAAATGTTAGCAGACTTTACAAGGTTGAAGGGACAGGGTGTTCTGTTGTGCTTTCCAGTACCTAGGTTGATGCTGAGTGATCCATCCGATCCTACTCCATTTTTGACTTTAGTTTTATACAACTGAGTGGCATTGCAAAGCCATTCTAGAGTGCAGTTAAAGGTTAAACACATTGCTGTAAGTCAGCAGTCACACTTAGACCAGAGTGGGTATGGACTGAAGATTTCCTTCCCTAACAAACACTAGTGAATAAGCTGGATTTTTATCCCAATTCAATAATTTTATGCTCATCATTCTTGAGCACAGTTTCCTAAACTCACTATATTATGTTTGGAGTGGCAACGGAAGTAAACAATAAACTGAACACAGCAACAAACTCCTATACAAATTATTGTACCACCCTGTTGGGGAGTCCTTGCAGTACCTTTCTTTGCTTTATGTTTGTCTATTTATTAACCTTTCTGATATTTAATGCCTTGCCACATGGTGGGCTATTTTGTTTGTGCTTTAGAATATAAATCCTTGAACCAATACATTACACAAAAAGTTTGTCAACAATAGGTATCATTTCATTCACAAAAGTTAGTGAATAGTAAACCAAATCCATATGGGACTCTCTTACAATATAATTGCCATCTTGGTCTTTCATTAACCAACATTCATGAAGGCCTTCTAATATTTTCGCATGGCATATAGCACTGCTCTTTAGATACATGGGTGATCACAATTCATTTTTATAGCTCCAATCAATCTTTTAAAAAATGCTCTTATTTAAAACAATTCCTTAAAGATAATGGCAAAGATGTAAGTAATTCTGTTTGATACTTTAAGTATACTTGTACAAAACTGATTTGGACTCAACTCCTTGTCTTCTTCAGCCTACCAGTGACATCATAGCTGAAATTTCAAAATCCCATCTCCTATGAAAATTCAACTTCTGACTTTAGGAGTTTGCTCTTGACAAGTTCCATAAGCACAGAAAATAATTAATTTTGTCTATTTCCTATGTATTGCTCACTATAATATTAAGATAACACATTTTGAGTGGAAAAATAAGGCACAATTTACATTCAATGAAAAGTTGAAGTGAATCAACAGTTTTAATAACTCAAATATATATTTCCTAGGACGATCCAAGCTCAGGTTGTGATGAAAGCTTCTAATACACTGGATTCTAAAGTAGAGGTAATGAAATTTTGGTTTACAGTATAGTGAATTCCTGACTTCTGTTTAAGAAAGGGTAACAATGTGATTTGGAACAGGGAGCTAAAGGCAATTGTTCTGAGGAAGCATGTAAATTAAGTCAAATGACTAACAAGTTACCGGAAGAGATAATTGCTTGGGTGTTTACGAAGTAAAACTTTTATGATGTACAGAAAAGATAGACAAGAAAGGCTTGACAGAACGAATTAGAGAGAACACAAAGGCATTTTACACTTATGTGAGGAATAAGAGAATGGTCAAAGGAAGAGTAGGGCCGATCAGGGATAGCATAGGGAACTTGTGTGTGGAGTCTGAGGAGGTAGGGGAAGCCCTAAATGAGTTTTTTGCTTCTGTCTTTACGAAAGAAAAGAACTTTGTAGTGAATGAAACCTTTGAAGAGCAGGTGTGCATGCTGGAATGGATAGAGATAGAGGAAGCTGATGTGCTGAAAATTTTGTCAAACATTAAGATTGACAAGTCGCCAGGCCCGGACCAGATTTGTCCTCGGCTGCTTTGGGAAGCTAGAAATGAAACTGCTTCGCCACTTGCGAGGATCTTTGCATCCTCGCTCTCCACTGGAGTCGTACCTGAGGACTGGAGAGAGGTAAATGTAATTCCTCTCTTCAAGAAAGGAAATAGGGAAATCCCCGGCAATTGCAGACCAGTAAGTCTCACGTCTGTCATCTGCAAGGTGTTAGAAAGGATTCTGAGGGATAGGATTTATGATCATCTGGAACAGCATGGCTTGATTAAATGCAGTCAACATGGCTTTGTGAGGGGCAGGTCATGCCTCACAAACCTTATCGAGTTCTTTGAGGATGTGACTAGAAAAGTTAATGAGGGTCGAGCTGTGGATGTGGTGTATATGGACTTCAGTAAGGCATTTGATAAGGTTCCCCATGGTAGGCTCATTCAGAAGGTCAGGAGGAATGGGAAACAGGGGAACTTAGCTGTCTGGATACAGAATTGGCTGGCCAACAGAAGGCAGCGAGTGGTAGTAGAAGGAAAATATTCTGCCTGGAAGTCAGTGGTGAGTGGTGTTCCACAGGGATCTGTCCTTGGGCCTCTACTGTTTGTAATTTTTATTAATGACTTGGATGAGGGGATTGAAGGATGGGTCAGCAAGTTTGCAGACGACACAAAGGTTGGAGGTGTCGTTGACAGTATAGAGGGCTGTTGTATGCTGCAGTGGGACATTGACAGGATGCAGAGATGGGCTGAGAGGTGGCAAATGGAGTTCAACCTGGATAAATGCGAGGTGATGCATTTTGGAAGGTCGAATTTGAAAGCTGAGTACAGGATTAAGGATAGGATTCTTGGCAGTGTGGAGGAACAGAGGGATCTTGGTGTGCAGATACATAGATCCCTTAAAATGGCCACCCAAGTGGACAGGGTTGTTAAGAAAGCATATGGTGTTTTGGCTTTCATTAGCAGGAGGATTGAGTTAAGAGTCGTGAGATCTTGTTGCAGCTCTATAAAACTTTGGTTAGACCGCACTTGGAATACTGCGTCCAGTTCTGGTCGCCCTATTATAGGAAAGATGTGGATGCTTTGGAGAGGGTTCAGAGGAGGTTTACCAGGATGCTGCCTGGACTGGAGGGCTTATCTTATGAAGAGAGGTTGACTGAGCTCAGACTTTTTTCATTGGTGAAAAGGAGGAGGAGAGGGGACCTAATTGAGGTATACGAGATAATGAGAGGCATAGATAGAGTTGATAGCCAGAGACTATTTCCCAGGGCAGAAATGGCTAA
The DNA here is from genome assembly GCF_030684315.1 of Stegostoma tigrinum. Taxonomy (NCBI): domain Eukaryota; kingdom Metazoa; phylum Chordata; class Chondrichthyes; order Orectolobiformes; family Stegostomatidae; genus Stegostoma; species Stegostoma tigrinum. The sequence continues at coordinate 29,288,028 of NC_081370.1, read as the reverse complement.
CATGAGGGGTCACAGTTTTAAGCTGGTTGGAGGAAAGTATAGAGGGGATGTCAGAGGCGGGTTCTTTACACAGAGAGTTGTGAGAGCGTGGAATGCGTTGCCAGCAGCAGTTGTGGAAGCAAGGTCATTGGGGACATTTAAGAGATTGCTGGACATGCATATGGTCACAGAAATTTGAGGGTGCATACATGAGGATCAATGGTCGGCACAACATCGTGGGCTGAAGGACCTGTTCTGTGCTGTACTGTTCTATGTTCTATGTTTTATGATCAGGAGTCACAAGCAGGTTGAGTTCAGATGACAAGGTCTACTCCAGCGGAAAGACAGTTTTTTACTTTGTAGAAATTTCCAGGCTATCAGAGCTGGGAGGAAATCTTAAGCTGTTTTAGAAGTCTCACAGTAGCCAATGGCAGAGGATGAGCCAGCATGCATGCATGCATGGGGAGAGACAACAACTGACAGAATCACATCTGGTGAATGTGCAAAATGGCATTGAAAGGAAATGCTTGCAACCTCGTGAGCTGAGTAAGAAAATTTAAATGAAGATGAGTGATGCTTCAATGTACTTGCGTCTGTGAAGGATATTAATGGGTAAAAGGGTTGAATCTCTCGCTTTTCCAATTTTGATGGGATTTCAATACTGTTTTATGTAGCATTATTATTTCTTTTCCCTCTTTTCTTTCGTGCAATAAACTTACACTATAAGTGCATTGACAGCCTTATGTGAATTATGCTCAGTGACTGGCCACCACAGTAATCAAATTGCAATAGTTAAACTATGGACTATCAAGATAGGTTTCAGTCTGGAATGTGATATATTCAGTGCTGCCACTAGCTGGGATTAGATCAAGATTTTTATTTTATTTTATTTTTTATAAACTACCTAAAAGCTTTTCAGTTTTTAACATGACAAGCATGGAATTAACCAGCACAAACCCCTTTATACAATCTCTTTGTTAATTTATATTTCAAATGTTGTACAAAACTTTGGGAATGTATTTCAGAACTTTGGGACCAAAGAGTGATTTACCTGGATGATGGCAGGATTGGGAACTAGCTACGAGAAAAGACTTGAAATATTTGGATAATTCCCACTTGATTTAATAGACCTTCAAAATTATGAATGACTTTGATTCACTTTAGAAAAAGACTATTTGTTCCATTTGGGAAGTTAATGATGAGAGATCAAATTACTGAGAGGAACAATGGAGTTAATAGATTGTTTACTTCAAAGGTTATGGACTATTGATCACTTCACTGCAAAAAGTGGCTGAAGGAGAGATAATTGTATGTTTAAAAGAAGAATCGGTGAAATACTTCAAAGAGGTAATAAAACAGGAATATAGAGAGACATCATGAAATTAATGGATTTATTTTAACAAAGACTCAGCACAAACACAATAATGCAAATATTCCCTCTTTGTTGAACGTTAAATGTTTCTACACTACAAATCAAGAGTTCGTCTAGTTTCAGCCCACAGGATCTTAAATCTCAAAAGGAGGAGAATTCAGAAGCACAGCTGTATTTGATGAGAAACATTAATCTGGTTTTCCCTCCACAGATGCTGCCAAACCTGTTGGGTATTTCCAGCAGATTTCGCATTACTTCCTAAATTCTTTAAATGGATTCCTAGTATTTTTAAATGGAAGGTTATACCCTCTATAGCTTGGTTTGCAGTTAGTACGAGCAAATCAAAACATCCACATCCACTCTTCACAAGTAGATTGCTTAACAAGCTGGAGTTACTTGATCTTTTTCTAAACGGCTTGCTTTACAAGGGTTGTGGGATAATAAGTGTTATACAAGTGTTAGATCTTAATGTGATTGCAATACTATCATTCTCTTCAATGTCAATTTCTGGTGTTTACAATGATCATGTCAAAAGGTCATCAAGGAAGACTTGCTGTTTTGGCTGCATCTTCACTTTGTATGAATTCCTTCCCTGATGTTTAGGCCATCATCCTAACATCTGCAAAATCTGATTTGATTGGCAGGCCCATCACTACAAGAAATATATTTTCGGTGTGAATGAAACTGGTTCATTCTTTTTTTACAGAAGGCTGATTTTTTTTTACATTATACAATTGTGACCGGTGTTTTCTTCAGCTTCCTTTTGTGTAATTTTAAACATGTAAAGCCAATCAAAGAAATGTTCTTTATATTTGTCATGTCATAGCTTTTCAAAAAGTTGCAGGGTCCAAACTGTTTGAAGTATGACAGAGAACTATGAAAAAATAATTTACACTTATAATTTTGAAACAAGTACTGACTTGTAATAACTATTATGTACCTGCAAAGTTCTGATATTCACTTTACCAGTGTTCTTTTTAAACTTACTTCTGAATAAATGTGTTTCTTGGCATTCATCCCAAAGTCTCTTAGTGTAGCATTGTGTCTCTTTTTAATAACGGCTTTTCATTTGTAAACCCATACAGCATTCGAGGTTATGAAGAATGCATATTACTGCTCAATAAAGGTCCCTGTCGATTTGAGTCTTCAACACAAAACTGTACATAATTGGTACTAATCAGGAGCATCACTCAAGAGACCTAAAGGATGGTGGGTGTCATAAATGATGACATAGAGCAATATTGCTCTGATACCTTAGCAGGATTGATTTCTGTAGATGGAGTCACACCGTACTGTTGTCCAGAATAAGGGAAATATCTCTGCAGTTATTGGACATAAAACAGATCTAGAACAGCTTGATAGTAAAATGAGGTCCCAAAATATAATCAAAACCTTCATTTATTTAATAAGTACAAAAATTGCATAGAATAAAAAATATTGACAAATAATGCTACATGTTGTAGAGTTATATTATCCAGCTGACAGAATTTTCTTTCTCCTAATAATGTGCATTAACTGCACACATTAAAAATATGTTAACAGACAGAAAATATACTCATGATATGTCATATATGTAACACCATAGGATTACATACTGTTGTGTAGTATAAAATACTGAAGCAGACAATTGAAACACTGCTTTGATCTTAAGTTAAACTTTAAAAAAAACAACTGCAGCAAATTTTCTTTTCCCAAAAATGACAGAGCTGAAGCGTGTAACAAGTACACAGGGCAAACTGAATTGGAAGAGCAGGCACTAAGCCCATTTCCTTTGGAACACAGTTCAGAACTCTTCCACATTTAACTTGTGTTCTTGTTTCAGTAAACTCCAAATTAAATGTAAAAATATTTCAATGAATGCCTACTTGTCAGGATTAAGGTTGGGCTTCTCATTCTCATGTGTTTCCATTTTGCAATGAAAGGAAGAGAAGCCTCGGGTCAAGGAGCTCTTGAAATTGGTGCTTTCATTGCAGAAGCCTTGTAATACCTCTTGAAGGCAGTGTTCAGTTTGATACTTCTTACATATTGATGAAATTTATCCAAATCAATCTTTTCTAACAAATTTAGAGCTTTTTTAAAAGTACTTAAAGTAAGATGGTTTATAAACTCCTCCAAACACAGTATTGAATGATTATAGTGAAAAACATGGATGGAGGTCAGCAGGCTCTTGCCAATGTATGGGCTCTTAGACAGACACAATGGAATAATTCAACTGCTTTAGCATTCTCAAAGTGTCAAAGTGGAGTGGGTGCATTGGTGGAGTGAGTGTATAAGTGGCAGATGAAGTGTGAGGTGAAAAACTTTGGTACAACAAACATGGAGAAACAATATAAAATAAAGGGTGTTAATCCAAAGTATATGCAGGAGTAGACAGACATGAATGTCTATGTACATAAGTTATTAAAGGGCAGTCAAAAGAATTGGTCAAGTAAGTTACTGAATTGATATCCCAGATCATCATAAAATGATATGTCGCCTCAATACATTCAAGCATTATCACTATTAGAAGATAGGTAAGCACTACATGTCTTTCATATGGTAAGGACAATGGAAGAAAAAAGGATTATGAAGGTAAGGTAGGAGAGGGCCTGAACAATTCCCAAACTGAGCCTTCTCCTGTCTGGTCAGTTAACACTTAGCTGTTAGGGAGGTAAGTCACCATGACTTCCTATTTAGGGACAGAAGAACCAAAATAATTGACAAGGTTACTCACTGAATTTAAAGAAACCTACACAGGTAAACCAGGGTCGAAATACCAATCGTACATGATGTGTAAGTGGGAGACTCCTCTTCTATTAAACAGCATCCTCGTCAGCTGGGTACAAAGAAACAGACCCAGATGTAATCAAGACTCCAACATTTGTTGGAAACCACCTAACTGAATTTAGTAAAATTATTTTGCCATTAGTGTTAGTACCCATGCCTGATCGTTGAACCATGTTCTGCATAGACTATGGAACAATCAATGGAATAGCAAAGGCAGACCCTTATGCAATTCTTCATTTGGAAAACTGTACTGAGAAGATGTGTATGCCAGATATCTTAAAGTAGATGTCTTAAAGGGACACAGGCAAGTTAATTTAACACCCAGGGCTGAAGAGATATTGGGTTTTGGCACAACAGATAGCCTTTTCAAATGCTGATTTATACAAATCAAGCTAAAAGTGCTCCAGTAAATTTCCAGAGACTAATGAGCCAAGTGGTAGCCGGAGTTACTAATTTTTTAGCTTACTTTGCTGCTAAATATTGTCTAAAGTGAAATTTAAAGGCATGAGTAACCTCACTCAGGTGAATTAGAGGGCAAAGATAAGTGCAGCAAGAACAGCAAAAGTGCAATCATTAATAAAGTTCCTGTCCTTCCTTACCACTAATGGAAAATAATGAGTATTTTGAGGATGTGTGGTTTTAATTGCATGTCTTTGCCACATTTCAGCAATGTAACTATTCCACTGACAACTTGCTCCTAATGAAAAACAAGGGAGTAATACAGGGTAGTGCCAAAAATCTTTTGAGAAATTGAAAGTCATTTTGATTAATGAACCAAAGCTAGGTTACATGAAAAAAGTGAATGAGTACATGAATGTATGATAACCCACGTCACCCACATTTTACAATAAAATACTTTTATAGGTGGTATTTTATTTTTCCAAGGATTAAAAGTGTTTCAAAAGCTCTTTATACTCAATACTGCTTGAAGGACTGAAGGTTACAAAGATTTAGGAAAAGGAATTTATTTCAAGTCTTGTGAATGAATCTGAAGGAATTTCTTTAAAAAGAGACAATCAAAAGTTCACTAAGGATATTGGAGATCTTTGAATCATGTTTTCAATACTTTAACTTATAAAAGCAGTAATTCTAACACCTCAATTGCTGGTTGAAATATTCAGCATTTAGCAAGCTTACCAGTCCATTGTTTCACAGTTAGTTATCATGCTCTAAGCAGAATTAATATTTAGGGTCCAATGACCATGATTCAGAACAACAAGGTTTTTAATAAGGGTCACTGGATCTGAAAAGTTAACTCTGTTTTCTCTCCACAGATGCTACCTGCTGAGATTTTCTAGCAATTTCTGTTTTTGTTTCAGATTTCCAACATCTACAGTTATAGAGTCATATAACACGGAAACAGACTCTTTGGTCCAATAACGACCATGTTCCCAAACCAAACTAGTCCCACTTGTCTGCATTTGGCACAACTCCCTCAAACCTTTCCTATTCATGCACTTAACCAAATGCCTACTAACTGTTATAACCGTATCTGCACCTACCACCTCCTGTAGCAGTTCATTCCATATATGAACTGCCTATTGTGCAAAATAGTTACCCTCATATCCTTTTTAAATCTTCTTTTCTCACCTTAAAATTATGGCCCTAGTTTTGTACTCCCCCATCCTAGGAAAAAAAAACTTACTATTCACTTTATTACGCCCTTCATGATTTTATAAACTTCTATAAGGTCACCCTTCAAGCTCCTATGCTCCAGTGAAAGAAGTCCCAGTCTATCCAGTCTATTTTTATAACTCAAAACTTCCATACAAAGCAACATCCTGGCGAAGCTTCGCTGAACCCTCTCCAATTTAATAATATTATTCCTATAGCAGGGTGACCAGAACTGCACACAGCACTGCAGAAGGGGCCTCACCAACATCCTGTACAATCTCAACATGACATCCCAACTCCGATACCCATAGGTCTGAGCAATGAAGACAAGTGTACTAAACAACTTCTTAACCACCCTGTTTAGATGTGATGCAAGTTTCAAAGAATTATGCACCTGAACTCCTAGCCCTCTCTGTTCTACAAGTTACCCTCTCATCTCTGCCCAAGGCCCTAAACAATCCTTCCAAATCCAGCAGAGATTCAACTGCTCTTCACCTAACCTCGTCTACTGTATCCATTGCTCCTGATGTGGTTTCCTCTATACTGGGGAGTCCAAACACAGACTCAGGGACTAGTTTGCAGGTCACCTGTGCTCTGCATGCACCAAACAACCTGATCTTCTGATTGCTATCCACTTTAGCTAACCCTCTCACTCCCACCCCCACTCCCCTAATTGACACATCCATCTGTGCCTCCTCCACTGTCAGAGTGAGGCCAAACATAAACTGGAGAACAATAGCTGATATTTCACCTTGGGAGCGTGCAGCCCAATGGCCTAAATATTGACTCCACCAGCTTCAAACTCTATCCACCCCTGAGGCCATCTTCCAACTCACCTGTCCGCTACACCTTTTCCACTGACCAACCACAATAACACCCTACCTGCATCCACAATTTCCATCCCAGCTACTGTTCCCTCAGACCCAACGCCTGCCCCTTTACTTCTGGGCTCTCCTCCCCTCCTCAGTCCTGACGAAGGGTTTCAGCCCAAAATGTTGACTTTCCTGCTCTTCAGATGGTGTCTGACCTGCTATGCTTTTCCAGCTCCACATTTATTGACTCTAGCTTCCAGCATCTGCAGCCCTTACTGTCTCCATTACCCTGGACCCTACCATTAACTGTACAGGCCTGCCCTTGTTTGTTTTACCAAAATACAATACCTCACATTCATCCAAATTAAACTCCATCTGCCACTCCATAGATTAAGATCTCTTAGTAACCTTAGATAACCTTCTTCATTGTCAGCTATACCACCAATTTTGGTGTCACCCACAAGCTTACTAACCACGTCTCCTAAATTCTCATCTAAATTGTTCATATAAATGACAAACAAACTACTTTTTTTGAAATAGTGACACTATCTGGTGCATCATTGTGCACTCTGACTGGAAGTCTGACGGCAAATCCTATTTCCTCATCAGAATCTAATTTTTCATCCAGTAACATTTCAGAACTCCCTTCATGTTAATTTCAGCTTCAGCCAATTGAGCTATTTTGGATGGCTTGCTGCACCACAATCAGATCAGTTAAGCTGTGCAGTGGTTATACCACGGGACTTACAGATCAAATAAATTTAATAAAATTTCCATTCCTTACCCTTTCTCAATTTCTACGCTGTATTCTTTCTTTCCAAATGTTTACTTTGTTCTCTCTCACATTGTATATGTTAGTCAGGTGAGGCATTCGGCGTGCTAATGGTCTTTTGTGTGATGGGGAGAGGGAAGAAAATTTCTATCTTCCTCCTTTATTCTTCCAGTGACTATCCAAAGCCTGGATGCCAAACTTTACCTATTTAACAACTAGCAGAAACAATCCTTCAACATGAGTAACAGAAAAAAATCCTGGTGTAAATCCATTTAAGTTTCAACGTAAATGATCACCTTTGTCGCAGGAGATCTCTTTAGGAGCGCCTCAGCATTATGTCCAAGGCCCAACCATTTTTGCGTCAACAATGACCTGCTCTCCAATGTTAGGTCAGAAGTGGGAATATTCACGGATAACTGCAAAGTGTTCAGTTTAATTTGTTACTTCTCAGAAACTAAATCAGTCCATGTCCAAGACACAGACATCAGCCCAGCTTGAATTTTAAGTAGTAACTAACATTCCTGTCACACAAATGTCAGATATGATGAAAAACTGTTGCACAGGCAACATTAAAGACAGCACAGTGGCTCAGTGATTAGCACTGCTGCTTCACCGAGCCAGGGACCCAGGTTCAATTCCACCCTGGGGTGACTGTCTGCATGGAGTTTGCACATTCTCCCTGCGCTCCGGTTTCCTCCCACAGTCCAAAGATGTGCAGGCTAGGTGTACTGCCATACTACATTGCCTGCAGTGTTCAGGGATTTGTAGTTTAGGTGAATGATGGCGGGGTGGATCTGGGTGGGATGCTTTGAGGTTCAGTGTGGACTTGTTAGGAGGGGCCTGTTTCCACACTGTCGGGATTCTATTATTAAATAATCTGATATCATATTAATTGTAACAATATTTGGGAAAATTGGTAGTGGTTCCTATAACAGTATTTTTAGGCCTATACAGAATATTCACGGTGTCTGCTGAGGTTAGAAAAATAGTGACTTTACGGGAATTGATCTTAGTATGGGCTATAGATTATGAGGTTAAAGAAGAGAGGACAAGATCATACAAGACGGGGAGCAAGCAATCACCTAGCAATAATATTGTTGGACTTTTAATCCAGAGACTCAGGCAATGATCTGGGGACCTGGGTTCTAACCATAACATTACAGATAATGGAATTTAAATGCAAGAAAAATCCAGAATTAAGAATCCAATGATGACCACTGCCAAATTTCCAAAGCCACCTCAAGAAGAAGGGGCATTGTTGTGCCTTCTTGACTGTTGCATGTACGTGGGAAATCCAGGACAGGCTGTCAGTTATTGTCATTCCTAGGAACTTGATGTTCTTTACTCTCTCAACTTCAGCTCCATTGATGTAGAGGGGGGTGTGTTCTCTTTCTTTCTTAAGTTCTTTAGTATATATGGTTCAACTAATATCTTTTAGGGAAAGGAACTACTTTTCCTTGCCTGGTCTGGCTGACATCCAATTCCAAACCCAAAGGAATGTGCTTAACTCTTAACTTAATTAGGTAATAAATGCTGACCTAGCTAGTGATGCCCACATACTTTGAATTAATATTTAAACAAAAGTCCTGTCCAATCAGCATATCACAGTTAAAATTTATTATTTATATTGCACATCTTTCTCTGTGATGATTTAATTTCACAGGGGCTTGTACTGGGTAGAATGCTGTTTCTCCGTTGGCCTTCTCTGGATGGTTCTATTGATTTTCAGAGACACAGACTGATTGGTTCACAAATAAAATCACATTAATTAAAAGTCAGAGCTTGCAACAACTGAAGATAAACTAGATTTCTTCACATTTTAAGTGACCTTTTCCTTCAGAGAACAGGGAGAGCTCCAAAGCTGGTGGTATTCCAAAGTTTTGTTTCTGTTTCTCTGTATCTTGTTTACAGCCCTAAGCAATACTTTAGAACCAACCGATTGCTCAACTGTGGGCAAGCAAAAGGCTAATTTGTTATTGGTAATTGGTCGCAAGACCACAAACCAATCTGCTATTTGTTGCCAACCAAACCTTCATTTGGAAACACTGCCATAATGCACAGTTGTCAATCAACAAGCATCAAGTTAATTGTTTCTAAACCATATAGCATTCCTTGTGAATGCTGGGTTAAAAACAGTTAATTTCTGTTTTCAGACCAGAATTTTAATAAAAACACAAAAAGGCATAGCCTTTTTCAGTAGGGTTAAGCATGTTTCAAGTGAAGCCAAGGATGTGTACTGTTGCCAAAATTATTCAATCTGTACATGGACCAAGTATTCAGAGAATTAGATGTAGTTCCAGGAGTAAAAGGCGAAGACAAGAGCATAACTAACTTGTGGCACACTGACAACGCTGCACTGGTGGCAGAATCTGAAGCGGTCCTACAAAATATCGTAGATCAAGTAATATTCATAGATTTACAATCCAGATTGCAAATGATCACCAAAAGATAATGGTAGCTCGCAGATGTACATTGGAAGAGACTGAAGCAGATGATGTCACACTGGAACAATTAGATACATTTGTCAATTTAAGACAAACAATAACAGAAGATGATATCATGCGAAAGTTAAAAGAAAACCAGACATGGACAGAACTAATTATGCAAAAAATTATGGCTGTATTAACAATAAAATAACTCAAAAGCATAACAAGGAAAATTGTCATATGATGCTACATACTACCCAATTTGTATTTGCCTTAAGCATTTGATCAATAAGTAAAGGTCTTTGGATTAGAACAGAGACCTTTACTAACATGGATGCTAAAATGTTGGCTGAAAGCTCCATTTATAGACGATAAGATAAATGAACAGGTACATGAAATTGCTAGAAAAAAACTCTAAGAAAATCTCTAAGACACCCAGAACAGAAAACACCTGCATTTTGATCATTTGATCCCAGTGAAAAACTATGGAGATCTGTTCTAGATAAGGGCAGCAGAAACAGAGTCAACCAAAGTGCAGTTGATCATAGATGTCAGAGAATGGTTGTAGATGAATGTGTGAGGATGGTGCAAGACAGACAAGTGTGGCATATCATGAAGATCTGGCAGATAGTCACAATAGCAACAGAGATATATCAAGACAAAGAAGGGTTAATCATTTCCTATTCTAAGGCATTGGGAACTCACGGATGTTTACAGCACAGGAGAACTACAATTTGGCCCAATTTGCACATGCCAGTCAATAAAGATCTGGTGACTCCAATCATACTTCCAGCTCTTTGCCCAAAGCTATGGAGGCTATCACAATGCAATTGAATATTAAATACTGTTCAATTGTTTTGAGAGTTTCTGACTCAGCCACCTTTCACGTGTAAAATCCACAGAAATCAAAAGGACAGTGGCAGCATGGATATAGAACTGATAAAGTGATAGAAAGTAGAGAACATAGGCAAACAATTGTTTATCAGACTGGTACCAGGTCCACAATGATGTTTGCCACGGCTGGTATTACATGACCATAACACTCTTTTTAATGTCCTTTAATGACCTGCACATGCATTAGGGACATCATTTCAAATCTGCAGCTGACAAACCGCTTGGAAATTCAGCTACCAATGAGGATGATAACAGAAGACTTCAGAAAGTCTGAGAATGAGCTTCTTAAAAAAAGAGCAACAGAGCAAGATGAAGATTTACTACAGCAACTGCACAATAGTACAATAAACATCAGAATCCAACAACCCCAGAGGTCTTCTTACCTGCAGTTAACGAAGAATGGGCACCTGCAAGTGATTACTACTGAAAGACACTGTCACATGATAATGCCAAATGCTACAAGTAAAACTGCAGCCTAACTTCACTCAAAACTACTGCAAGTGGATGCTAAAGTCACAACCATCTTTAAACTTCATAATTTTGGGTCATTTCAGACTATTTTTGGAACATTTATACAAATTACTTTCACACAGCAGCAGGAAATCATACAAGTGTTTTCTTTCATGGGAGTAAGATCATGCTTTTATCTGCAGATAGTGAATATTACTTACATCCTTTAATTTCATTCCTAGATGACTTAGATATCAAGGCTTTTCTTTACAGCTATGGCTGATCACTACTTTTTTTTAGGACTTGACTTTTTCTTTCTACTGATTTTTCACTTACCTCTTCAAACCTTCAAAATCAGAAATCCTTTTCTTTATTTGAAATTGTTTGGCTTCCATTTCCTATTATTTCATTTATCACTGTCTATTCTAGAAACACCAATTGCACATTTTGCAATGTCTTAATTTGTTTTAAGTCTATTCCATATACTCATTCCTTATTAGCTCATTTTTATTCAAATTTTTCATAAACATGCTCATTATTAGGCTACATTTTGCATTTATGGCAGCAGAATGCAGCATGGAATATTTTCAATTGAAGTTAATTTTTTTTACCTGGCATTTTCAAGTAAAAGTGAATCCCACAGTGCTTATGCAAAATACTGGTGAGGGGCACATTTGTATTCAGCATTTTCAACATTCTTCATTTGCAGTTATAGTCTTCATATACTCTTGAAAGTCATGAGTATAGTAAAAGAAAGAAAATGGTTAAACTAAGTGTGGGTCTGTAGAGGATTCAACTGGGAACTGACAATGAGGAACAGGGAAATGACCCACAGTTTAAACCAACATTTTGCATCAGTCTTTACAGTGGCAGACACCATAAACATCCGAAAGGTAGCAGATAAGCAAGGTGTCAATAGAAGGCACAGTTCTGGTACAGTCTCTACCATGATAGACAAAGTATTTGAGAAATTAACAGGGCCAGAGTCAATAAGGATTCATCCAAGGACTTTAAAGGAGGTGCCTAGAGATAACGGATGCCAGTGTACTCTCTCAGCTGTGCGGCTGCTCTGACGTTCTGTTTGTCTTGATCAGCATGTCAACATTGATTTTCGGTATTGGAAGTGCACCAAAAATGAAATTGAAGCAAGTATCAGTGAAGTCATTGCTTGAAACATTCTCAGAATCCAAGCAGGATTACAATGGATTGGAAAACCACTAATATGATGCCATTGTTCAAAAAGCGGGAGATAGAAAGCACGAAACTAAAGGCTAGAAAACCTAACATCTGTCAGTGGGAAAATGCTAGAGGAAGAAATAACAAGGCAGCTAGGAAACCTTAACACAATCTAACAGAGTTAACATATTTTGGTGAAAAGGAGACCATGTTTGACAAATTTGCTTGAGTCCTCTAGGATATAACAAGCAGAGTTGATCAAGGGGAACTGGTTGATGTAGTGTATTTGATTTTCCTGAAGATATTCAGTAAAGCAAGACATAAAATGTTATTGCACAAGTGACAAGTTCATGGTATTGGGGGTATTGATATTAGTATGGATTGAAGATATTTAAATCTATTCACTCACTCATAGGACATAGATGTGGCTGGCTGGCAAGCACCTATTGTTTGTCCCCAATTGCCCTTGAGAGAGTAGTGGTGAGCTACCTTCTTTGAACCACTGCAGACCCTGAGCTCTAGGTTGACCCACAAGCTGTTAGTAGCGGGAATTCCAGGATTTTCACCCAGCACCAGTAAAAGCGAGGCAATATATTTCTAACTCAGCAAGGGGAGTGACTTAAAGGGAAACTTGTAGGTAGAGGTGTTCCCATGTATCTGCTGTTCTTGTAATGCTAGGTTGTGGGTCGTGGTCAAGGGTTTGGAAGGTGCTGTCTAAGGGTGGTGAATTTCTGCAGTGCATCTTGTAGATAGTACACACTGCTGCTACTGAGTATCGGTGGTGGAGGCAGTGGATTCCTGTGATTTTAGTGCCAAGCAGTGGCTGTTTTGTCTTGAAGCGTGTCAAGCTTCTTGAGTATTGTTGGGGCTGCACTCATTCAGGCACATGGGGAGTATTCCTTCACACTCCTAACTTGAGTGTTGTGGACAGGTTTTGGGGAGTCAGCTGAGCTCTGTGTTAACACACAGAAGATAGAGCTTCAGAATTAATGCGTCTTTTTCAGGTTGGAAAGATGTAATTAGCAGTGTCACAAGGATCAGTCCTAGGGTTTCAATTATTTACTATTTAGATTGCATTGTATTCCAAACAAAAACAAAAATAAAGTGGATGTCATTTTGTGAAAAAGACATACAAAATATGCCAGGGGATATAGATAGGTTGTAGGATTGAGTAAAAACTTGGCAGATGGAATTTAATATTGGAAAGTGTGCTGTCATGCAATTTCATAGAAACAATCAAGAATGAGACTATTATTTAAATGGAAAAGACATCAAAAAGTGCACTGCATAGGGATATGAGTGTTCTTATTCATTAAATGCAGAAAGACACCATCTAGGTGCAGCAATTTTGGCATTATTGCTGGTGAGTGGGGAATGGTGGAGGTGGTAAGGAGAACTCTTGTTATAACTGCACGGGGTGCTGGTGAGGCTGCATTTGGAGTGCTATGTATAGTTTTGGTCCCTATGTTTAAAAAAGGATACCTTGGCATTGGAAATTGTGCAAAAGACATTCACTCGGCTGATTACTGGGATGAAGGAGTTGACTTATTAAGAGTGACTAAACAGATCATGTCTTTATCCATTAGAATTAAGAAATATTAGGAGTGATCTTATTGAAACATACAAGATTCTGAGATGGTTTGCAGTTTTGGTCTCCAAATTTGAAGAAGGACATTCTTGCTATTGAGGGAGTGCAGTGTAGGTTCACGAGGTCAATTCCCAGAATGGCGGAACTATCATATGTTGAAAGATTGGAGCGACTGAGCTTGTATACACGAGTTTAGAAGGATTAGAGGGGATCTGATCGAGATGTATAAGATTATTAAGGGATTGGACACTCTGGAGGCAGGAAGCATGTTTCTGCTGATGGGTGAGTCCAGAACCAGAGGACACAGTTTAAAAATAAGGAGTAGGCTATTTAGAACAGAGTTGAGGATAAACTTCTTCACCCAGAGTGGTGGGTATATGAAATGCTCTGCCCCAGAAGGCAGTGGAGGCCAACTCTCTGGACACTTCCAAGAAAGAGATGGATAGAGCTGTTAAAGATAGTGGAATCAAGGGTTCTGGGGATAGGGCAGGAACAGGATACTGATTGTGGATGATCAGCCATGATCATAATGAATGGTGGTGCTAGCTCAAAGGGCTGAAAGGCCTACTCCAGCACCTATTGTCTATTGTCCATTGAAAGATGTTGAGATGATGTTTCCACTAGTGAGGGAATCTTGAACTAAGGGGCATAGTTACAAAATAAAAGGTTACCCATTTAAAACTGAATTTTTTTCAGGGACTTCCCCCAGAACGTGGTGAATGTCTGAATTTATATACCCCAAAGAGTTGTGGAGGCTAGATCACTGAAAATAGTCAAGAGAGATAGGTGGTCTTTGGCAGTTGATGGCTATGCTGAAGTGGCACGAAAAGGAGTTGAGGCCTGAGGCAAATCAGCCATGGTCTAATTGAATGGGAAGACAGACTTAAAGGGACAAATGGCCTATTCATACTCTTATTTTTTATATACTTATGACGTCATGTGAAAACACTGAATACAGACTAGGAATTTCTGGAGAACAAATCTAGTTCATTGAGAACACATTCTAAATCCCAGGTTCAAAATTAGTATCTGATAGTAATCAAAAGGATGCCCTTACTTATTCAAGGGCTTCATCCACAACATGAATACCTTGCATTCGCATGGCATATTTTACAAACCAGAAATGTTTCAAACACCCTTCAACCCAATTAAGTGATTTTGAAGCAGAATAAAAATTTCAAAGCTCTTTGTAGAATTATACCATGAATTTGTTAACTCGCTAGAGGGAGACACGAGCATTCAGCTTAATGCCTTTTCAAAAGAGCAATTCCAACAGCACCCTTAGCATTACACTGAAGTATTAGTCTCGATCACGTGGTCAAAACCACAGAATTATCTTTGAACCCACAATCTTCTGATTCAATAATGAAAGTGAACCGAGGCTGATATTTGTAAATCCCTTTCAAACTAGATCCTGTTGATTTGCATTATTGGTATTGAACTTATCTGTTTGGTGAAGTTGTTTTACGAGGTCAACTGATGTTTTCCAGTAATTAAATATAACATGTACCACCCAAGTTTTACTGGTTCTTCTACCTTCTTTTGAAACTGACTACAACACAATGCACATTATTAAAATGCCATTGTCAAGGATGACGTTCTGAATCTGGGAAGTAGCCAAAATATTCATTATGCCAGGACAACATAAAATGGCTGGCACAGTGGAAACATATTTAGTTGCATTATGTTAATGGTTAGCAATCACTACCGGTAAAATATAACACTAATTTATAAATATGAAGTTTCAGGTACCTTAGGTACTCTTAATCTTGATTATTCTTTGAACAAATTAACAAGATAAATATTAGCTTTTGCTAATCCATATTCTACAAATCCAACTGCACTTAATGTAGTAATTTTGTTTATGTCTAAAGTTCTTAAAGTTACTGATAATACAAATTTGCAACAGAAGACCCACTGTTTTCATTATTATATGCACAAACCGAGATTGTAAATAAACATTTGCTGTGATTAAACATTAGTTTCATTGGACTAAATAGTTTGCTTCTGATCATTTACCAGTTTATCTTGAATTAATTCTTTCATTACAAATCTGATTTTTTTTTACTATCTGTTGGCACTCACATTGCTGCTGAATTTGTTGGTTTTCCTCACAGGAAATGATCCATCAACAGAAAAACTTGTAATGGTATTCTTCTTCGTGCTCTGAAAATTACATATTTTATAAAGAACTCATTAGCAATTTCAATTATTCATACACCAATGTTTTTTGCTCCTGAACAGGGTTCAGATAAGTCATTGAAATAAGATTCGCCTCCCAACAAAGTGCCAGAATTACAACAAGCCGATCTAAAAGAAAATATGAAAGAAGATTCAATGGCTAAAATATTGCCAAGGCTAACAATTAGAACAGGTTAACCATCTCCAAAAAGATAAAATTGCACATACCTATTTGTAAATGTTTTCCACTAGAACAAAACCAATCTCCCCAATCCTGTAAACACTTTTCAATTGTAACAATACACTCCTGCTTCAGCATCACAAACAAATCCTAAATAAATACATATAAATATGAAAAACAGATAAGCTGAACAAATAGCATATTTGATTAGAACCTGTTATGAGTTGCAAAGTACTCACGTGGAATTCCTTGTAATTCATTTATATAAGAGAACATGCATTTATCAGTCTCATTTGATTAATTTTATGGCATTCTATCCCGCCCTCACACATAGGGAAAAGCTATTGAGATCACTTGTCTACTCAACCAATTTTAGTATGGGATAGTTTACATTAAAGATTGTTGGATTCAAAGTTGTTGTGCATTGATTCTCAAGTAGCACCACCCAGACAAAAAAAAAAATCACTTGGGTTTTTAATGTTAACTCACACCACAGTGGTAATCACTTGGCACCCTCTCCAAAGCATCCACATCTTTTGGGTAACGTGGTGACCAGAACTGCACGCAGTAATCCAAATGTGGTCGAACCAAAGTCTTCTACAACTGTAACATGACCTGCCAACTCTTGTACTCAATACCCTGTCCAATGAACGAAAGCATGCCATATGCCTTCTTGATCACTCTATCGACCTGTGTTACCACCTTCAGGGTACAATGGACCTGAACACCCAGATATCTCTGCGCATCAATTTTCTCCAGGGCTTTTCCATTTACCATATAGTTCGCTCTTGAATTGGATCTTCCAAAATGCATCACCTCACATTTTCCTGGATTGAACTCCATCTGCCATTTATCTGCCCAACTCTCCAATCTATCTATATTCTGCAGCATTCTCCGACAGTCCCCTTCACGATCTGCTACACCATCAATCTTAGTGTGATTTGCAAACTTGCTGATCAGACCATTTATACCTTCCTCCAGATCATTTTTGTATGATCACAACAGTGGTCCCAACATGGATCCCTGTGGAACACCACTGGTCACAGTTCTCCATTTTGGAAACTCCCTTCAACTACAACTCTCTGTCTCCTGTTGCCCAGCCAGTTCTCTATCCATCTGGTTAGTACACTTTGGATCCCATGTGACTTCACTTTCTCCATCAGCCTACCATGGATAGAGAATGGTAGTCCATGTATATGACATCTACAGCCCTTCCTTCATCTGTCAACTTTGTCACTTCCTCAAAGAATTCTAACAAGTTGGTAAGACATGACCATCCCAGCACAAACCATGCTACCTATCACTAATAAGCCCATTTTCTTCTACATGTAAATAGATTCTATCCCTCAGTATCTTCTCCAGCGGCTTTCCCACCACTGATGTCAGGCTCACCAGTCAATAATTTCCTGGATTAGCCTTGCTACTCTTCTTAAACAAGGGGACAACATTAGCAATTCTCCAGTCCTCCAGGACGTCAACCGTGCTCAAGGATGCTGCAAAGATATCTGTTAAGGCCCCAGCTATTTCCTCTCTCGCTTCCCTCAGAAACCTGGGACAGATCCCATTCAAACCTGGTGACTTGTCTACCCTAATGTCTTTTAGAATACCCAACACTTCCCCCCTCCGCTCTTTATGCTGACTTGGCCTAGAGTAATCATCCCTGATCTCAACCTCCGTCATGTTCCTCTCCTCAGTGAATACTGACTTATTTGTTATTGTCTTAAATCAGTACAAGAACACAGCTACAGTGCCATAAAGTAAAATAAATTATCTCATCAGTGTAGTGACAGTAAGAGAACTAAAATGCTTTCTACTTATATCAGCATGAATTACAGCTTCATTTATCAAACATTCTACAACATTTCAGTCTTTTTTGCAGAAGGTATAACAGAACATGAGACTACAAGTAGGGAAAATGTGAGCTTGTACAACCTGTCCCCACTTGACCTTTCAACGGATATTCTGGCTTTCAAGGGAGAGAGTACACTGAATATCATGACAAGTGGTAAAATTAGAGAAGTCACACAATCGTTCTTTGTACCAAAGCATCTTTGCCTTTACTTGACAAGCTGTGGATGTTTTTAATGTTAACTCACACCACAGGGTAACAAGTGGCTCTGTTGTGCACTGGTAGTGTCCCTACCTCTGAGCCTGGAGACCCAGGTTCAATTCCTATCCTAGAGGTGTGTAATTGCATGTCTGAACAAGTTGATTAGAAAATATCCAGGGCTACGTAGTACAGTGTTTTTGAAGATACCCTATCACTTGATCAGATAATGAAAAACATCAACTCAGTTAATAGGATCAAGGTTAAATTACAATCAGGTTAGAGGAAGAACTGGGCACAGCAAGAGATAGCACAGGTGACAGTGTGCCAAAGAGCAAGGTTGTAAGAGCATTAACACTGCAAAAGATTCAGGTAAAGATTTTGATGTCTCATGCTACCAAAGAAACATAGGCAGACATTTGAATACCAATATACACACACTTCAGTATTATGAACAAATCCTACGTAAATTCACATAACTATGAGGAAATATAAGAGCTGAAGCACTCTTCAATGCTTCAGTGCAGCTCAGATAGATGAAGGCAAGCCTCTCGCATGCTCCTTCTCTCTTTCTTGTTGCTTCACAGGTCGTGTTAAGAGCTGGTCAACATTATGGCTAAGGAGCATGCAGCATATAACCATAAATAGGAATGAGCACAGAGGAATGTACTGCAAAGCTCCTCTAGAACAATTCAGGCATTTTGTAAGTGCTCTGATTTCTTTCTCAGTGATGGTACTCATAGCAGCACTGATCTTGTTATAACTGTGTTTTGAGGCTGTGCACGGGTTAATTACTGGCATCATAAGATAATAGCTAGACTGTAACTTGGCAGCCTGGCTGGATTAAGTTTAGTGCCGAATTTGCTGAGAATAAAAGTTAAGACTGCCACTAGGAGAGAGGTTGAGGACCTCCATGATGTACCATCTATGGCTCTGAACCAGTTGTAATAGAAAGCGCAAACTTTTTTGACTGATAAAGGTTCCAGGCTGGTGGTAGGGAGTCTCAGAGTGACATGTGCTCAGTCATTGGAGCTTTGCATCATAAATGCAAACTCTAGGATTCCCGAATTTTGTCTTGATTCAACACAACTGAGTTGCCAACCTTCCCTTGTAGGATGTGTAGCAGATGGCCAAAATAAATCTGTGTGCTGTGCAATGTGAGATGTTGCTAATATCACTGGCTGGAGCCTGAAAACAATACAGTACTGGTTTGATGTTCTAATTGTTGCTGCAATAATAACATAGCTGCTCCACTAAATCATCTATAATTAAAGCCAGTCTACTTGTGACAAAAGAGAAACAGTCTAGAAAATACAAAATCTCTCAGTACAAAGTGAAATTTCATGGGTGATAAAACACAGCAAAAATTGCTATATTTCAATCAGCAGATGGAAATACTAAACAGCCAATTAGCCTGCAAGCATACTCTTTAATACTGCATTAGTGAGGAGGCTTTCATGCAAACATTAATTGTGCTGAATGAAGTCAGGGTGTGCTGAATAAGGTATTGGTTTAGTTCAAAATGGTAGAGAATCTGTGAGCAATCATCTGAGGAAAGGGATTGACATAATCATTCTCAGCTATGGGCAGATGCATAGCTTCAGAAATTGCAAGGTAAAGGGTTTATTTGACCAGCAATAGATGTGTACCGAAATATCAGACTTCATCGAGGCAATGCAGCGTCTTAGCTGAGAATAGCGGAGTTCTCCAAAAGGCTCATATTTTTTGGTCTTCTGTACAGAAGATGGGCAGTCTCGTAAAAATGCTTACACAGCAGCAGAGTGAATGCAGAAGCATTGCACTGACATGCACTGAGGACATATAATGTTCTGTAACTTTTGGGAGTAATTACAAATACTGACGCATTGGATTAAATTGTTGTGAAGGAATCCTTCTGACATTGTTAAGCAGGTCTGCGTCTGTCAAATTTTCATTCTGGGGAGGCAGAGCTGAATGGAGTCAGGCCAAGCCCATCAGAGGGAGAGACAAGCAGGTAGATGGCAAGGCCAGCAAGCATACTGAAACAACAGCCAAGTTTCATTCATAATTTGGGGCCTTAAACCCTCGCAAAACCACAACTGTATCAACAAAAATAGGCTGAAAATGCATGTCTGCACTCCATAAATGGCCTACACCTCAGCAAAAAAATGTTTATATAGCAGCAGAGAGGGTAAGCTTTACTTGTAATAACTTGCTGTTTCTTTGAAGATTTTCTTTCACTACGTTTGTGTTAATTGACACAAAGCTTGGTAATATGAATAGCACTGATTTATTGTTCCTCTTAAATTATTATTAAGCTGTCAATGTTTTATAATGAGAATTTTGAATTTCCGATTTTCTTGCCCATCATTCACAGCTAAGGATCCACTCTGTTGGCTCACAGCTTTTCTGAAGTGACATGAACTACTTTTACTGACAAAATGGCTTGGCCACATCACACGTCTGGGGCAATGTGAACAGTCCACTTGCGCAATGGAGCCAGTAAATATGGCAGTGATGCATGTTGGCTTGCTGCCCAGACTTTAGCATGTAACTGCTGGAAACAGGATTGAGAGTGAGAATCTTGGAATTGGGTCCTGCCAGGCATTTTTAAATGCCTTCAGACATTGTCGGCTCAACAAAAACATCAGGCCATAATGTTAGGCTTGTGAAATTGCACTTCTTTTTGTCTTAAGGTAAGGCTGAGTAGAAAGGAAAGGGAGCTGAGGGGAATCAAAAGTCATTGAAGGGGGCTAGTGTAACCTGTAGTCAGATTTGCATCATGCACTGGCAGTAAAGGAGGGTTTTGCTTTCAATTAATGGGTTTTCACAAGCAGATCAGAGTGCGTTCTAGATTATTTCATCCTCCTCGGATGGGAAAGCTAACTTGAAAAGTTCCTGGATCAGGTTATGAGAACTTGATAGGATTCTGCCAAGATCGCAGAGTCCTGTGCTAGGTTCAGCCCCCTCCCTGGGCAGGCAGGGTACTCAGGACATCTCTTTACTCTGGACTACCTCCTTCCTCTTCTCCCTCTGGTGATCTGGTTATTTCAGGTTTTCACCTTCTAAGAACCACACCTCTCAAAATGGGCTGTGCTATGGAGGGCATGGCAGACCACCCAATACCAGAGACCTTTGAAGGAGTGTATGTTGGGTGTCACCTGATCGGACATGGCACTAGAACTGCATCTTCAAAAAACATCAATACCCTGATCAATGGTAGTCAAGCTTCAGTTGTAGCAGTGTGATAGTTCCATTTCAGAGTTACTTAAAGATGAAGCACTCCTTGAATCTAAGAAAGCAGAGTACATGAAGTTTTTCTGTAGTTGCAGGTCAGCTGTATATTCAAGAGATGGAAGCTCTTCTATTGGCAAATCACACCAGCCAGTCAATTGGTCCTTCGCTAGCAACACAGGGGTGATCAAAGATACCTTGAATTGAGAAGAATCCAGCAAAGCAGGTGAATTTCACTGTCTTTTGTGTCCAAGAGGACTTATCTATTTGAATTTGTATGGACTGTCCACTCAGGCAAAAAAGGCATCAGTTACTCCATTAGCGACTCTTGCAGTTATGTCATTCTGTTTAATCCTTGCTCAGAAAATGGCCTTCTTTGCTTTCCTGCCCCTCACCCCTATCCTCTATCATTCTCATGCTCAGGACACGGTTTCCAGTGTTGATGAAATTGATCCTTATTTCCAGTGAACCCAATATCTGAAAATCATGCTCTCATCAACATGTACTGCCTCACTTAAACTCAGCTTAACCTCTGGAACCCTAACTTTTACCTAAATCATTGTAATACAAATTGGACAACAACCCCCTCTACTGCCTGAGCACTAACAAAGCATCCCTCTTGTAATCTTTACACATCCCATAGAAGTATGTCAATGTTTGTGTTCCATCTCAGCTGTGTTTTTATTTTAAGGGGCCGTCTAATTACATTGTGTGGACATGCCGAGTTATCCATTTTGTTGTCACCTCCTTGCAGCTGGCAATGCAATCATTAACATTAACTGGCTTATTCCCAAAAGGTGCCTATAGCATGCCTTCCCTTATCCTGAGTAAAATTGCCAGTGTTGGGAATGGCAATGTAAATAGCTGACTGCTATTTTCAGCACCTGCCAGCTTCTCTATTCCAGCCCGCACCAGGACTTAAAAATACCACTCAAAATTATACAGCTCAGTTTCACTCTAGTTACGTAGTTATTCAGAATTATCTAGGGCATTCAAGAGGATATGTGACTTCATTTCTCTTGGAATTTCACTTTTGATTTGATTTTTAATGACATTTTACCTGTTTAGATGGAGAGCGAGGATGGTTAATATCAACGTCAATTTCTCTGGAACTATTTGATGTGCCATTGCTGCTGGGAGAACTCTCCCCACCATCCTGGCTAGTTTCCATGTTGTGAAAAATACCACTTGATACAGAACTTTTACTTGATTCTTCTTCATCTCCATCCAGGTCATCTCTCCACTGTTTCATCATTTCAAGCACATTTGGTGGTCTTTGTATGGCTGTAGTATCACCCTAAAGTTCAAGAATGACTGTATAACTATATTCAGAGATTTGAGTAACATGGCAAACTAAAACACACGTTTTATAGCTGAAGAACTGCGTGAATATGCTTTGTAGATTTGTGAATTAAGCACTATTAGATAAGCTTTGAGATCTATACATAATATTGCAAACCTGTAAAATGAAGCGCAAAAAAATTCCTTAATTTTTTTACTGTCTGCAAACATAGTGGACTAGTTGTCATTTTCTTTTCATTTTGAAATTGAATAACAAAAGTATTTTGGAACACATTAATAGCTCTCTCATTTATGAAAAGGCCACATCTTCATTGCATATTAGATCATAAGTACTAGCCTTTATTACAGGTACATACTTGTGCTCTGGATATGCAATATTTTTAGTATCATTTTCATAAAAGTACATGCATTGGTATCTAAACAAAAATTTGACAGAGATAGAACTAAGCTATCTCCAATTAGGAAAGGCTTAACTGTTATTAACAAAATTAAATTGTGATAATTTGAAATAAATACATGGAATGACATGGGAAAAGTATTCACTTTATTTTAAAAATAAATTAAACTTGGGGACAGCGATACATCACCTGACTTTGTGCAGTCAATATGCCCTAGATGTGCACTAACTGTTTTCCAAGTGCATGGCGTGTCACTTAAAATAGGTATTTGGTCCCTTTGTTATTTTATAAGTCTACTTTTTTCTGGTGAGGCCAGCCTTCAAGAAGGCAGGATTTATTGCCATTCACAGTTGCCATTAGAGTTAATTCAACTGCTATGTTTGAGGGCACATTTTAGTTAGCCCATGAATTGTCAGATGGAATTTTATCATTTGCCAAGTTGAATTTGGAACTCTCAGCTGCTACACTGGTAGTCCAGTACTGTAACCATTAAGCTATCTTATGACCCTAATATTTCTTCAAATGTTTAAAGCTTAGTACCATACAATGAGCTGTAAAACTGCCTTTCTTCAACTGATGTTAACCAGCTTCTCACTGTGTAATTAAAAAGTCTGTTACTTTCATCTTGTAAGGCAGTAAAACAATATTCATTGGGCACAAAAAGCCAATGTCATATACAGTAGTTGAAGCACCCAACAAGGAGCAAAAGAAGAGTTCCCAACTGCGGTGAGCTATAACAGTTACCGTGAATAGTGAGAAACCAGAAGAATACAGAAGTGTACAATTTAAGTCTATGCCAGAATGGTCACAGGTTCAGTTTCATGGAAGTCCTAGGAATGCAATGTCTGATATTGTATGTTTTTTAAGAAAAACATATTAAAAGGACACTTCTGCTTTAAAAATACCGAAATTGGGGAAAAAAGTTTGAAAAGATCGCTTTAAGAATGTCATTTGTGCGGAATCAACTGAGAGGTTCAAAAACAAGCTAAGTACTTATTTAGGAAGTAAGTGTGTTTTGGGATATGGAGAAAGGGCGAGAAATTAGAATGGAGAGTTCCTAGTGTTAAAATTTTAAGTGATATAGATATGACTAACCAACTGATTTATTCATGTTCTCGTGTTCCTAATTAGGGTTTATTATGTATGCTTAGCTTAAAAGAATAAAATCAAAGTGCATCATACAAACCCATTGCATGTATTAGAAAGAGTGAATGCATTGTAAAGTTGTTACAGCTGCTATTATCTACATTTTAGGTAGATATACTTCAATAAATACTTGGACTATAAGTTGCTGTTAATCAGATGAGTTCTTCCACCATGTAAGTAATCGTCACATAGGACTATGTTCACCTCAGCAGCAAAATGTAAGCACCTAAACTATTTTCCAGAGTCTGCTTCCATCAGTTAACTTCACTGTCATACAAACACACGGCATGTGAGCAGGTGTAAACTATTTGGCCCCTTCAGCCAGCTCAGCCATTCAATACAATCTTGGCTGATCTGTTTGTGTTTGAAATTCCACTAACCCATCGATCCAAATATCCTCAATTCCCCTGCCTTGAAAATATTCAATGGCCCCAATTCCATCACTTCTGAAGTTACTTAGCCCTCTGACAAAAAATGTTTTTCTACATCTATGCCCTAGAAGAGTTACCTGCAATTTTAAAACTAGTCCTAGTTCTGAACTTGTCCATAAGAGGAAATATAATTTTCACATCCACCTTATCATGAGCATCAGCATCTTGTACACTTCAATGAAGTCATCCCTCATTCTTCTACATAGCAGTGGAATCAAGCCCAGTCTATCCAACCTATCTTTATAAGGCAACCAACTTATTCCAGGCATCAATCTAGTAAACCTTCCTTGAGCCTCCTCACATGCATTTACATTCTTCTTTACGTGAGAAGATTAAAACTGAATTGAGTTTTCACAAACAGGTCTTTGGAATATTACTACCAGCTATTAGTAACCATTGGATCATCATTGTTGGTAAGATGATCCCAGCTTTCTTTGCATTCTGAAGCTGATCTATTCTTTATCTGGGAGTAAAAAGTGCAGCAGAGAATGGGTTCATCCTGCTGCAAAACAGCTGTGATCTGGTTTCATGTGGCAAAATTAACTGTGGAATACACAAGTACTTGAATACTCTCGTGAAAAAAGAATTTAAGAGTTAGGAGGAGTAGCCCTTTTGTCTGCTGTCCATATTTAATTATGTACAGTTTCTCAAACTAAATTAGTTACAGATTTACCGTGACCCATGGGTTGTCAAGAAGCTCATTGGCTGTGATTCTATGGGCAGGATCCACTTTTAAAAGACGAGACAACACATCCTTGGCTGTGAAGAGCAGAAAGAAGAAAAGCTCAATAAATCCTGCTTTTACTCACTTTGGAGCATAGCAGTGCTATTTAAAAAAATATACAAAAGCGGATTGTAGGGAGGGGAATGTCCTAAGAATAGTCGCATATGTACAGGATGACGTGTCACATTTTTGCTAACCTGACAAAACCATTGGTTTTCAAACTGGGCATTTTTTAAAAATCTGGATATTTCTCTTGAAAAAGTAACATTTTTACAGCTTTGATCTTTATCGCTACCACTGTTACAAATTCGTAACGTCACCATAGTAACTTGCTTTCAAGGGAGTCATAAGCAGATTATTCTGAACAAGTTGTGTGTCTGGCTCAGTCACACACACAACCACCTTTGCTTTTTGAGAGACGTAAGTAGAAATGAATTCCTAATAAGTTTATGAAACCAATCATGCACAATAAAACAGTGGTGAACTCAAAACAATTGAACTGTTTCTAAAAGTCAAAGCAAAACCTTAAAAAAGTACAATGTGAATACATTTCAAAATCTACTGCACATTTCCTTGATTTGCTTAACTGGTAGCAAACTGAAAATTTCACCCCTGCACCACTTCTTCCCAAATAATAATATCCAAACTCCATATTCCTTTCTTATTCATTCACAGGATATGGGCATCTCTGGTCAGGCCAGCATGCATTCCCCATTCCCCATCCCTAACTGACCAGAGGATAGTTAAGGGTCAACCACATTGCTGCAGGTCTGGATTTACATGTAGGCTAGAACAGGTAAGGGTGGTGTTTCCTTTCCCTAAAGGACATTAGTGAACCAGATGGGCCTTTCCAACAATCGGCAATGGTTTCGCAGTCATCAACAGGCTCTTAATTCTAAATTTTTAAAGTTGATTCCAAATTCCAGCATCTGCCTTGGTGGGATTTGAACCCAGGTCACCAGTCTCTGGATTAATAGTCTAATAACACGAGACCATCGCCTTCCCTGCAGCAGCATATTTATACTTAACAGCAAACTTTAATCAAAATCTAAATTAGGATGATCAAAAATTATAATCTTCCACTTACCACCATCACTAATTTCCTGCAAGACTGAATCATCAAAGTGCAGTTCTCCTTTGTTTACCACTTCAGCAAGTTTTTCTTCTGAGTTGGCCACAAATGGTGGATCTCCCGAAAGCCTACATGGAAAGAATTGGATGATATTTTATTTGTAATTAACAGTGATTCTAAAACCCTTAATAGTCTGCCTTTCTGATTTAAAGCATTTAAAAGTAGCTCTGTGCCTAACAGTTGCACTTAATCATGGGCAACAATAGCTGCTGATTGCATTGGATTACAAATGAAGGTTCTTTATATGAAATTTCACAATCTTTTCCATTCCTCTGTCCTCACTTCATCAGCTAACATTTTTATAGATGAAATGGAACGTTGTCGTACAAACAGTTTAATCCTCACTCTCAGCTCAAATGAATAACTGTATTACATGTGAAATTACCTAGAAATACAATATCTATTTCTCCTTTCAAAAATGTTAATTTCTACTACTAGCCCTAACCGTAAAGCTAACAAATAAAATGTAATAGTACTGACTGGGCTAGCAATAAGTTGGATGGAATAAATGCTTAAGGTCTATTCCAAGTATTTTCTGATCAGATAACATCTTACAACTGCAGCAACTAGGCTTCAGTACAATGTGTTGAGTATGAGAAAAGACAGTCAATGTTTTTTGTCCCGATTGTTATGTGATAATTCATATTAGAAGTATGTCAATGAACATCCAACATGAAGCTAATTTGATAAAATTGTTGTGCTCACCCCAGTTTCCTAAACTGTCTCTAAGCGCTATTGTCAAGGAGAAAGGTGCGCATATGGCAATAATCATCAGGCCCTTGTCATCAGGGTATCGGTAGCACCACCCATCTCTCAATGGCCTTAATATGCTCACAAACAAGCACACAGTGGATGGCACAAAATTCCTGTGCTTGCGATCCAATTATTCTGAATTGACAGTCTGAGTTTCTGTGGCCACTGGTATATACAGCCAGGATGCATTCTGGGTGCTGTAATCCACCCTTGGTCATGTTTCCTCTCATGCAGACTCCACTGGGTCCATTAAAGAATGGGAGTTACCAATGTTCAAATATACCCCAAAGGCCCCAACCAAGGCAGAAGAAACTTTAAGTCTGGGGTGCCAAGGAGAAAAGTTACCCCTATAAGTACAATGTCAGAGAAGCTGCTCCTCCAATTGCAGCCCGTGTCTCGCCTGTGCTGGAGAGGCGGGTTGAGGGTGGCGGTGTGGTGTTGGTAGTTGCTTTTGCTAAACCTTAGTGTTACAATGAGGAGAAATACAGAGGGTACTCGGGTTTCTGAAGTTGCAAGAGGGTTTGGGGAGGTTGCAGGGGGACTGCTGGTGCTGACCGCAAGACGGTAGGGGAGGAAAGGCAGAGATAATGCAAGGTTTGAGGGGTGACTGGCAGACTAAGAGAAATGGAGAGAGAAGGAGGCTCCAAGCATAAAAAGTGGGAAGAGACAGGGAGGATTCAAAGAAGGGGGAAGAAATGGCAGGGAGGAGGTAAAGGGGGAGGGAAGAGATCGGGGAGATGCAAAAATGGGGAATGAAGGGAAGGAGGATTCAAAGGGAGATAAGAGAGAGGAATGCTGTAAGTGATGGGAATAGGAGCCTGCAAGAGGGATGGGCTGAGCTACAAGAAGACAGATGGGAGGCAGACAGTCTGCAAAGGTGGGAGGGCAAGGCCAGCAAGATGTGGGAAATTGTAGTGAAGAGAGGACAGTTCTAAACTTGCCAATAAAAGCAACATTCAGCTATGGACCAAATGCTAGAAAGTGGGAGTAACATAGATTTAACATCATTTTGGTGGTACAGATTCAATGAGCCGAAGGGATCTTCTATGTACTATCACACAGGTGATTACATTACATTCCATTCATCATTTATTTACCTATACTACCAGCCTGTGATCTGTGATTAGAGATAATGGGAACTGCAGATGCTGGAGAATCCAAGATAAAAAGTGTGTAGCTGGATGAACACAGCAGGCCAAGCAGCATCTCAGGAGCACCTGAGATGCTGCTTGGCCTGCTGTGTTCATCCAGCTACACACTTTGTTATCTTGTGATCTATGATTGTTGATTGGTCTCATCATCACTGTTTGGCATTCAGTTTGGCATAACTGGCAAATTTAGAAATTTCATTTTGTATTCCAATAGCCAAGTTACTCAGATAATAAAATGTGAGGCTGGATGAACACAGCAGGCCAAGCAGCATCCCAGGAGCCAAGTTACTCATGTATTTTTAAAAAGTGACCCTGCAACCACCTGGTGGGTGAATAATCTGGTCTACCATCTCCAGCTATTTATCAACTTGATCCTTTTATTCATCAGTCATTTTTTAAAATCCAACATAATGTTGATCCTTTCATTCATGGCTCCCAAATTTGTTGCCTGACCTTTTACATGGTAGATTCTCAAACACTTCCTTAAAATTTACAGGAACAACACCCAATGCATTCTCTTCATCAACATTTGCTTTAATTTTGTAAAAAGTTTCAATTATTTGTTCTCTCAATTCTTGACATAACTTTCTATGATAGCTAGACCTTAGCCAATACACTCCTGGTGTTACATGCAATTGATTGGCTAAAAATGAAATAGGTTCATGTTGGAATTGAAGAGGTAGTGAATATGGAAACAGGTGTGAAGAAAACAGCAAGGAAATGTCATTGAGAAGCAAAAAGAAATTATGAAAATAACTAAGCCTGAATAACGAGAACGTACCAATTTGTCAAGAAAACAAGCAAACCTATTGATTCAGACAAAACACTTTTCTTTCAGACAATTTTGTCATTTTCCCCCTCAGTAATCAAAAAATCTGATGTTTGAAATAGTGTACTCGATCAAAAAAAGGGCAATGGAGCTGAATATGTCACTTTTAATGTCTCCAATGAAGTGATTTGTTTGAAATCTTTGCCAAAAGCCTGACCTTGAATATTATTTCCTTTTGCTCATAGCTAAAAGATCCTATATTCTGATCATATGCGTAAGTAGCATTTAGGGATGACTAATGCTTGATTGTGCTTCAAAAGGATTTGAAGGGGAAAAGAAACCTCTAGAAGTGACAGGTTGTGTTAATTATACTCCTGCAGTTTTCATGTAAGAACTATAAAAGATTTTTCTCAATTGGAATCAACCCATCATAATTTTAGTTACAGTTTTGAAACAAAACAACTATAATTTCAGTAGCTTCCAATTAAACTTCCAAATAAAAACTATTCATTTTTCTTAAATACCAAAGTATGTCAAGATAAATGAGACTGGCAAAACCTATACACATATTCTGGAACTAATCACAATAAAAAGTATTCAACATTGGCAGAGATCGCTCTGAAAATTCTAATTGTTGAGACCACTCCACAACCATAGGGTTGCCACAATCATGTTGCCCCTCTGAGGGATCCTACTGGGCAATGGGCAAAATATTGAAGGGTAAAGGGAAGAGCACTAAATGAGATGGGAATGCCGAAGGTAATGGGAGTTCCAAGTATTCCGGAGGTTGAAACAAGAGTGGACTGGAGCAGCAAAGAAATCAGAATGCTTTTGGTGTGATGAGTGAAGGTTAAAAAGGACAAGGGTTCGAAATTGAACAACACAGCAGGGAAAGAAAGTTCAGAAAAGGGGAAAATGCACGGAAGAGAATTCTGTAAATATGTTGTGCAGTAGAAATTCATACTGGACAATGTGGCTTAAAAATCAAGTGATAATCAAAAATAATCATTTTAAAACAAGATGCATTGACAACCAGACAATTAAATAGTAATTCAAAGAAAAGAAAGGGATAGGGAAATCAATCTGCAAGGAAATAAGACGACAGAACTGGCCTATAAAACAATAAAAGGTCTCAGAACCATGCCTGTTATAAAAATCTAGCAGACTCAGGCTAGACAAAAATGACAAAACTGGGCATAGTAAAATAAATGGAAGTGGGGGAAGAGCAGAAAAGTAGAATTTGTCTACAAAAGGTAAAATAGAAATACAAGAAATATTAATCTATCTCCTAACCATTTACATCTCTCTAAATCACAACAGTTCTGAAATAAACTTCTTGATATCTTCAACCTATGTTGTTACCAATTGTGATGTTTTCGGGCATGTCAGCAATTTTCTCAAAGGTTTCAAATACATCTAATATATTTTGAAATGATTTAGGGTTTTTTCCGAAATGTCTCTCAGTTAGCCAATGAATTACTGATGAGTCTTTTCAACTCAGGAAATTTATCTAATCACACTATGAATGCATTTACATTTATTTCCCATCAAAATGTTGCTTACAATGTATACATAATGACACCAATGCTCCACGTGTCACACTGTTGGGTATACTGATGGGCACTGAGAACTTCTGGAGCTGAAAAAAGACAAAGTACTATAATTAGTTATGTTGATAATCCAGAATTTATGTTGGAAAATACTACACAAGAAGTGTGTTCAGTAATTGGGTGGAAATTATAACAGAGGGACTGAAATGAGTAGTTAGATGAAATGAAAATTGTCCAATAGAGATTAAGACGGAATGACATGCTATGAACAAGTCAGGAGGAGAGAATCAGCTGCTTTCTTTTTAATCCCCTCAATAGCTACAGCAACTTTTTAAAAATTCTTTTGAATATGCAGCTATACCTTGTAGCAATAAAAATGCAGTTCACCAGAATCAAATTACAAAGTTTCTTGAGTGGAAAAAAAAGCAAAAAAACCCTAAAAACCTGAGAATTTGCTGAGATGGTTGTAGTTTTAAAAATCATGATTATTCAACAACATCCTGAGTTATACTTAATTTTGTATTTTCTCTGGAACAGTGGCAGCAAAAGCATACATCATGAAGCTGCTTGACAGCTCACTATGATTGACTCTTGACCAGGTGAGCATGGTCTGGAAAAGTACAGCAGAGAACTACCCAGCCTGCAAAGTAAAGTGTAAAAAAAAATGAGATAATGGGAACAGCAGATGCTGGAGAATCCCAGATAACAAAAGTGTGAAGCTGGATGAACACAGCAGGCCTAGCAGCGTCTCAGGAGCACAAAAGCTGACATTTCGGGCCTAGTTTCTGATGAAGGGTCTAGGCCCGAAACGTTATCTTTTGCGGTCCTGAGATGCTGCTTGGCCTGCTGTGTTCATCCAGCTTCACACTTTGTTATCTTAAAACAAATCTGTGTGCCTTTCTGTACTGTGCAGAGGTATAAAAGTTTCCAGTAATAAACAGATAGCTGTCTTCCACTGAGCTTTCTCTGCAAACTGCCTGTTAAGGAAAGAATAAAATACCTTCAAAGACAATGAAAGAACAAATTCTTAGCCAATGAACGAAGAACATCATCAATGTACAAATAACCTTGTGGCGTTTGTTTTAACAACTGCATAAATAATGTTTTTCCAAACTCTTAATTGTAACCTCATTTTTCCTCATTCTTACATTTTAATGACACATACAGATTTTATACAGCTGCAATTTGTTTTGACATCAAAAAAGTAAGAACTAAAATGAAAATCCAACATTAGTAGTTTCATCATGAGTCTACCAGATTGACACCAAAAACTTATTCATTGATTCATGTTCTTTGAAATTCAACAGCTTCACTTTGTCTGGACTATACCTTGCTCCAGACCCAGATATTGCTTAATTCTTCTTGGTAACTACCTAGGCCATTGAACCACCAAGGAGTCTCAGCAACAACTTCACAAAGCTGAATTTTGGCCTTGTCAACAACTCCTAAATCTCATGAATGGATCTAATAATATCATAATTGTATACTGAAAGCACAACTTCTGAAAGTTATACATTTTTCTCACCTGCATGACAATACAAAGCCTCTAATGTAAACAATTTGAAAAAAATATATAAAGATAGCATTGTGAAATTTGAAATACTGTTTAGGTTTCCTCATTCTCCTTCAACCATTCAAAAAAAAGGCTTGGTACTGATTGTAGAATCACAACACATTGCTATAAAATGCTTGAGATTGGGTGACATTGGGTGACATACAAAGAAGTGCTGCGACTGTTGTTACAGATGTAAACATAACAGCTGATTCAGAGAAAGTAGGAACTGCTGAGTCTGGAGAATATGAGATAATAAGGTGTACAGCTGGAGGAACACAGCAGGCCAAGCAGCATCACAGGAGCAGGAAAGCTGACATTTCAGGTCTGGGCCCCTCTCAAGAAGGGTCCAAACCCTAAACATCAGTTTTCCTGCTCCTCTGATCTTTAAGGAGTCCTATTCTCTCCCTAGTTACTCTTTTGCCCTTAATCTCTTTGCATTCTCCTTAACTCTATTGCTAAAGCTATCGCATGTCCCCTTTCTGCCCTTCTGATTTCCCTCAAGCACACTCCTACTGCCCTTTTACCCTTCTAGAGATTTGTTTGATCCCAGTGTCAATACCTGACATATGATTCCTCCTTTTTCTTGATCACAGCCTGAATTTCTCTAGTCACCCAGCATTTCCTACACCTACCAGGAACATACTATGTCTGAACTCTTGCTTTTAGAGGCCTCCAACTGCCCAACCTGCCAGTAATCTTCCCCCAATCAACTTTTGCAAGTTCCTGTCCAAGGCCATCAAAATTGGACTTACTCCAATTGAGAGCATTAAGTTTTCAATCAAATCTATCCTTTTCCATAACTATTTTAAAACTAATAACAAGAGTTATGATCACTTAGAGTCATTAGAGTCATCCAGCATGGAAACAGAACCTTCGGTCCAACCAGTCCATGTAAACTAAACTAGGCCAACCTGCTTGCTCTTGGCCCATATTGTTCCAAACCTTTCCTATTCATGTATCTATCCAAAAGTCTTTTAAACATTGTAATTATACCCACATCCACCACTTCCTCAGGAAGTTCATTCCACATGCAAACTACCCTCTGTGTAAAAAAAATTGCCTCTTGTGTCTTTTTTAAAATCTCCTTCCTCTCACCTTAAAATGTGCCCCATAGTCTTGAAATTCCCCATCCTAGGGAAAAGACAACTACCATTAACTCTATCTATACCTCTCATTATTTTATAAACTTCTGTCAGGTCGCCGCTCAACCTATGCTCCAGTTAAAGAAGTCCCAGCCTATCCAGCCTTTCTTTATAGCTCAAACCTTCCATACCTGGCAACATCCAGGTAAATCTCTTCTGAACCCTCTTATTCTTGATAATATCTTTCCCATAACTGGGCGACCAGAACTGGACACAGTATTCCAGATGAAGACTCATCAATGTCCTGTACAACTTCAACATGACTTCCCAACTCCTACACTCAAAGGACTATGCAATGAAGGCAAGTGTGCCAAAAACCTTTTAATCACCCCATCTACATGTGACACAACTTCAAAGAATTATGTACATGCAGCCCTGGGTCCCACTGTTCTACAATTCTGCCAAAGGCCCTACCATTAATTGTAGACGCCCTACCCTTGTTGTTGTACCAAAATGCAATAGCTCACATTTATTCAGATTGAACTCCATCTGCCATTTTTCAGCCCACTGACCCATTTGATCAGGATCCCTTTTTAATCTTAGAAAACCTTCTTCACTACTTACTAAGCTATCAATTTTGATGTCATCCACAAACTTACTAACCATGCCTTCTATATTCTCATCCCATTCATTTGTATAAATGACAATCAAAAGAGGACCCAGAACAAATCCCTGTGAAACAACACTGGTCACAGATCTCCAGTCCGAAAAGCAACCCTCCACCATTACTCTCTGTCCCCTACTATTAAGCCAACTACGTATTCAATTGGCAAACTCACCCAGAATCCCATGTGACCTAACTGTATTAATTAGCATACTATGCAAAACCTTGTCAAATGCTTTACTAAAATCCAAATAAACATCTACTGCTCTGCCATCATCTAACTTTTTGACAACTTCATCAAAAAAACTCAATCAATTCAATTCCTCACACAAAGCCATGCTAACTATCCCTAATCAATTTTTGCCTCTCTTAAATATCCATTAATCCTATCTTTTATAACCTTTCTTAAACAAAGGTACAACTTTAGCCACCCTCCAGTTATAAGACACCTCACCTGTAGTAATAGATGTTGTAAATACCTCTCCAAGGAGTCTTATCATTTCCTCCCTTACTTCGCACAATTTTCTAGGATGCATTAGCTCAGGTCCCAGAGATTTATCCACTTTTATATTCTGTAAGACTCCCAAACTTCATCTTCTATAATGTGAACTGTTTTTAAAACATCAAAGTTTATTTCTCTACATTCTCTTGACTGCATTT
The DNA here is from genome assembly GCF_030684315.1 of Stegostoma tigrinum. Taxonomy (NCBI): domain Eukaryota; kingdom Metazoa; phylum Chordata; class Chondrichthyes; order Orectolobiformes; family Stegostomatidae; genus Stegostoma; species Stegostoma tigrinum. The sequence continues at coordinate 29,253,240 of NC_081370.1, read as the reverse complement.
TTTTCTCCACAGTAAAAGGTGACACGAAATATTCATTTAGTATTTCTCTCATCTCCAGGGGTTCAAGACAAAGACGACCTCCTTGATCTTTAACAGGCCCTACCGTCTCTCTAGTTACCCTCTTGCTCTTCATGTATTTGTAGAATCTCTTTGGATTATCCTTTATTTTATCTGTCAATGCTATCTCATATCTCCTCTCTGCTTTCCCGATTTCTCTCTTAATCAATATAAAGAATGTAGGGGCATTCTTATGTGATTCAATTGAAACAAGTTGTCTATATCTAAAATAAGATTCTCTTTTATTCTTGACTAGACCCTCAATATCTTTATTCATCCATTGTTCCTTAATCTTACCAGCCTTATCCTTCACTCCAACAGGAACATCATATCTCTGAACTCTCGTCATTACACTCTTGAAAGCCTCCCACTTGTTAGATATTCTTTTACCTGCAAACAGTCTACTCCAATCAACTTTTAAAACATTAAAATTTTCCTTACTCAAATTAAAAGCTTTAACTTTTATAGAAGGATTTTTTTCCATAACCAATTTGAAACTAATAGAAATATGATTGCTAGACCCAAAGTGTTCCCCCAATTTTACTTCAGTCACCTGCCCTGCCTTATTGCCCAAAAGAAGGTCTAGTTTTGCTCCTTCTTCAGTAGGAGAATCCATATAATGAACACATTTGGCAAATTCTTCACCATTCAAACCTTGACCTCATCCTTACCAACCTGCTGGCTGCACATGCATCTGTCCATAACAGTATCGGCAAGAGTGGCCACCACACTGCCCCTGTGCAGATGAAGCCCCACCTTCACATTGAGATAATGCTCCTTCATGATATGCGGCACTATCATGATGCTCAATGGGACAGACTTCAAACAGACCTAGAGTCTCAAGGCTGGCCATCCTTCAGGCGCTGTGGGCCAGGAACAGCAGTAGAATTTACAACACAATCTTTAACCTCTTGGCCCAGGATATCCTGCATTCGACCATTACCTTCACGTCAGTGGATCAACACTGGTTCAACAGAGACTGCAGGAGGGCAAGCCAGTAGTAGCATCAAGCAAACAGGATTACTTGCATGCAAAACAGCTACTAATAGACAGAGCTAAGTGATCCTACAGCAATAGATCAGATCTAAGGTCTGCAGTCCTGCCAATTCCAGTCATGAATGGTGGTGGCCAATTAAGTAATTCACTGGATTGGGGGGGGGGGGGGCATTCTGCAAATATCCCCATGCTCAGCAATAGAAGAGCCTAGCACTTCAGTGTTTAAAAAAAAGGCTGAAATGTTTACAGAAATCTTCAGCCAGAAGTGCTAAGTGGATGATCCATATTGGCCTGCTCTAGTGGTCACCAGAATCACAGACACTAATCTTCAGCCTATTTGAATCACTCCACGTGATATCAAGGGTCAGTTGGAAGCAACAGTACTGGAGATTTGTGCTCTAGAACTTACCGCTTCCCTAGCCAAGCTTTTCCAGTATAGTTATAACACTAGCATCCACCCAACAATGTGGAAAATTGCCCAGGTATGTCCTGTACACAAGAAGTACACAACCTGACCAATTACCGCCCCATCAGTCTACTCTCGATCATTAGTAAAGTGATGGAAGGTATCATCAACAGTGCAATGAAGCTGCATCTGCTCAGCAATAACCTGTTCAGTGATGCCCAGTTTGGGTTCTGCCATGGCCACTCAGCTCCTGACCACATTTAACCTTGGTTCAAACATGGACAAAAGAGCTGAATTCCAGAGGTGAGGTGAGAGTGACAGCCCTCAACATCAAGGCCACATTCAGCTTAGTTCGGTCATCAAGAAGTCTTAACAAAACTGGAATCATTGGGTATCAAGAGGTAAGCTGTCTGGTGTTTGGAGTCATTCCTGACACATAGGAAGACAGTCGTGGTTGGTTGGAGATCAGTTATTTTAGCTCTAGGACATAGTGGTGTACCGCAAGGGTCGGTGTTGGGTCCACTGCTGTTCGTCATTTTGATAAATGACCTGCATGAGGGCGTAGAAGGATGGGTTAGTAAATTTGCAGACGACACCAAGGTCGGTGGAGTTGTGGATAGTGACCAAGGATGTTGTAGGTTACAGAGAGACATAGACAAGCTGCAGAGCTGGGCTGAGAGGGGGCAAATGGAGTTTAATGCGGACAAGTGTGAGATGATGCGCTTTGGTAGGAGTAACCGGAATGCAAAGTACTGGGCTAATGGTAAGATTCTTGGTAGTGTAGATGAGCAGAGAGATCTCGGTGTCCATGTACACAGATCCTTGAAAGTTGCCACCCAGGTTGACAGGGTTGTTAAGAAGGCATACAGTGTTTTAGCTTTTATTAATAGATGGATTGAGTTCCAGAACCATGAGGTTATGCTGCAGCTGTACAAAACTCTGGTGCGGCCGCACTTGGAGTATTGCGTACAGTTCTGGTCACCGCGTTATAAGAAGGATGTGGAAGCTTTGGAAAGGGTGCAGAGGATATTTACTAGGATGTCGCCTGGTATGGAGGGAAGGTCTTACGAGGAAAGGCTGAGGGACTTGAGGCTGTTTTCGTTCGAGAGAAGAAGATTGAGAGGTGACTTAATTGAGACATATAAGATAATCAGAGGGTTAGATAGGGTGGATAGGGAGAGCCTTTTTCCGAGGATGGTGACGGCGAGCACCAAGGGGCATAGCTTTAAATTGAGGGGTGAAAGATATAGGACACACGTCAGAGGTAGTTTCTTTACTCAGAGAGTAGTAAGGGAATGGAACGCTTTGCCTGCAATGGTGGTAGATTCGCCAACTTTAGGTACATTTAAGTCGTCATTGGACAAGCAATATGGATGTACATAGAATAGTGTAGGTTAGATGGGCTTCAGATTGGTATGACAGATCGGCACAACATCGAGGGGTGAAGGGCCTGTACTGTGCTGTAATGTTCTATGTTCTATGTTCCATGTCTGCAGTAGTTCCTCAGGATAGTGTCCTAGGCCCATCAATCTTCAGCTGCTTCATCAATGATGTTCCCTCCATCATAAGATCATGAGTAGGGATATTTGCTGATGATTGCACAATATTCATCACCACTCGCAACTTCTCAGATATTGAAGCAGCCCATGTTCAAAGGCAACAAGATCTGGACAATATCCAGGCTTGGGCCGACAAGTAGCAAGTGATATTCGCACAACACAAATATCAGGCAATGGTCATTTCCACTGTGGGACAATCTGCCCACTGCCCCATGACAGTCAATGGTGGTACCATCACTGAATTCCCCACTATCAGCATTCTGGGGGTTATCATTGACCAGAAACTCAACTGAACTTACATATATATTTTGTGGCTACAATAGTAGGTCAGTGGCTAGTAATTCTGTGGAAAGTAACTTACCACTTGACTCCCCAAACCCCAATTTTCACAAGGCACAAGTAAGGAGTGTGATGAAATATTTGCCGGTTGCCTGGATGGGAGCAGCTCCAACTTCACTCAAGAAGTTTGAAAGCATCCAGAACAAAGTAACCCATGAAATTGGCATAACTACAAACATCCATTCCCTCTACCACTGACTCTCAGCAGCAGTCGTGTGCTTAATCTATAAGATGCACTGCAGAAGCTTACCAAAATCCTTAGACAATACCTTAGAAACTCACAACCACCTTGATCCATAAGGATAAGGGCAGCAGATACATGGGAACACCACCATCTGCAAATTCCTCTCCAAGCCACTCACCATTCTGACTTGGGAATATATCACTGTTCCTTCTGTCGCTGGAACACTCTCCCTAATAGCATTCTGTGTCTACCTATAGCACATGACCTGCAAGAATTTAAACATGTAGTTCACTATCATCTTTCCAAGAACAACTAGGGACATGCAACAAATGCTGATTAGCCAATGATAATCACATTCCATGAATGAATAATAAAAAGCCTTTCTTTTGATATTCTTCCCTTTACATCCTACAATTTATAAAATCAGTCTCTCTTCCTTAGTGTCATTCCTGTTTCCTGCTTCTACCCCATTCTTCATTTTCATCAGTATCCATTATAAAATATGGACAATTAACTTTCCAATTGTATTGCCCAATGGCCACAATAATACCATAATTGCACAGGCGAGCCAAGTTTCATTAAGCCAACATTGAATAAACAAAATCATCTGAACACAAATTAGTGTTTTATCAACAGGCACTAAAGTTAGTTCATCCAGAAGTACGTAAACGTCTCCATCTCCTATTTTGATTTACACCTGTACAATAACTTGCACATATCAGAGATGAAACACATTGCCTTCAATTATCTACTTAAGGAAAAACAAACTCAGACATGGAGAAATACAAATCAGTTTGCATTTCAAAGAACTGTTTTCATCAGGGATATAGATTTCTGACTGCAGGTCTAGGATCAGCTGGAGCAAGTGCTCTCTTGGCCTCTCAAGAAGGAGAAGTGACCAGTGATTGAGCGCAAACTAAAAGGAAGCATTAGGACATTCAGAATCGAAAAGACAATTGAAATATTCACTGCCGCTGATCATTCAAGGCACTAATTAAACAACCAAAATCTCAGGATAAAACTGTATGCCTCAAGAACACATATTCCTTTAATCTTACTTTTGTATAGGAAACTATCCCATTTTAACTCTCTGTTTGTCTGTGTGCTTGATGTTGGTTCTTTATTATTTTGCTGCATTGAGTACAGCTTAAGACAGATTGTAAACCCAGAAGTCTGGTAAGCAAGGAAGAGTGGCAAAGAGGGTTGGGAAGTGCTCTTCTTGTTAATCTTCTAACTTTGTCAGCCTCCTGGAGAGCAGGAGTTGAAAAGGTGCATGAGAGAAGACTGAAAACTGGCGGTATTTTGATCTGTGAAATCCCAATTGCATTTTGAGAAAACTAAATGACTACACAACAGGGAAACAGGTAAACACTGGTTGGTTGGCAATTTGTTCACATCTTTGAAAGCTTGAGAAATATATTAGCAATTGATAGGTTTTACTAGTATTTAAAATATTAGCAATAATAACATTATTGAGAGTGGTAGGGTTTACTAATTAAAAATTAGTTAATTAAGACAGTAAAAATTACATTTCAGGTAACTTCAGGATGTGGATGCCAAATTAATCCAGGGCAAACAAGTCAGCAGCACATTAGCTCATAAACTCTGAGCCAGAGGAAAAGTTATAGACACTGCATCAGGGAAAGGGAACGTTACCTGGACATTTTATTGCAGGAGGAAATTAGATACAAAATTGCCTTGATGGTAGGAGACAGAGGGTGGCAGTATATGGTTGCTTTTTAGACTGGATGCCTGTGACCAGCAGAGTGCTGCATTTCTGAATAAGGGTCCAGACCCGAAACATCAGCTTTCCTGCTCCTCTGATGCTGCCTGGCCTGCTGTTTTCATCTGGCTCCTCATCTCGTTATCTCAGACTCCAGCATCGGCAGTTCCTATTATCTCTACAAAGATCAGTGCTGGGTCAACTGTTATTCTTCATTTATATAAAACAATTTGAATGAGAATATAACAGGCATGGTTAGTAAATTTGCGGATGACACCAAAATTGGTGGTCTGGTGGACAGTGAAAAAGGTTATCTAAGAGTACAACAGGATCTTAATCAGCTGGGCCAGTGCCACAAGGAATGGCAGATGGCATTTTATACAGATAAATGTGAGGCGTTACATTTTGGTGAGACAAACCGGGGCAGGACTTACACACTTAATGATAGGGTCCTGGGGTGTGTGGTCAAACAGAGAGACATGGTGGCAAAGGTACATAGTTTCCTGAATGTGGTCTCAGAGGTAGACAGGGTGATATAGGAGGTGTCTAGCAAGCTTGCCTTCATCAGTCAGAGCACTGAGCTCAGGAGTTGGGAGATCATGTTATAGCTATACAAGGCATTGGTGAGGCCACATTTGGAGAAGCACAGACAATTATGGTCACACGGCTAGAGGAAGAAGGTTATTATTAAACTATAAACGGTGTAAAGAAGATTTACAAGGATGTTCCCAGGACTGGAAGGTTTGAGTTATAAGGATAGGTTGAGATTTTTCTCTCTGGAGAGGTGACCTTATAAAGGTTTATAAAGTCAAGAGGGGCATGGATAAGGTGAATATTCAAGATCTTTCCCCAGGTTAGGGGAGTCCAAAACTAGAGGGCATAGATTTAGGGTAAGAGGGAAAAAATATAAAAAGGGACCCGAGGGGCAACTTTTCCATACAGCAGATGGTGTATATATATGGAACAAGCTGCCAGAGACGGGTACAATTACAACATTTAAAAGACGTTTGGACAGGTACCTAGACAGGAAAGTTTTAGAGGGATATGGGCCAAATGCAGGCAAATGGGACTAATTCAGCCTAGGAAACCTGGTCAACATAGACAAATTGGGCTGAAGGGCCTACTTCCATGCTGTATACCTCTATGAGTCTATCAGGCAGTCTTCTGGCTTGTCAGAAAAAGGATAGTGCAACCACGAGCCAGGTAAATATCAGGACTGATGAAGCAAAAGGCCTCAACCCTTGTAAGAGTCCAACTGGTTCAAGGCTCTTGAAGCCTTTTTAAAGGAAAGGATATAGGCAGTAGGAGATGATAACAGCACTATGGTACAGGAAAACATTTACAGGAAGTTGGTAGGAATGTGGTGCTTGTAAGGGACAGCACATTCAGCGGTATATGGGACTTTTGCTCTGGATTGCAGAGGTACTTACAGAGGGAAGGATCCAGTGGTCATGTACCACATGAAAACTTGGGGAGCACAGGAAACAGGTTCTCCTGATGGAGCACGAATGGCAAGGGATTAACTTAAAAAGCAGAACCTAAAAAATAATAGCCTCAGAATTATTACCTGAGCTATCAGCAAACAAACAGAGGCAAATAAGAGTAGAAAGATGATGTTTGATTCAAAGATTAGCATGAGGAAAATGGGTTGATATCAATTATGGGGAAAGTGGGAGTTTCTGCACTGGAACTGCCTACAACTGAACCACACTATTCACTAAATATTTAGCCACAATGTAACTAGAGCAAGAGAAAGCAGTTTTAAGTTATGGCGGTAGGGGGTGTTGGGGAGATTGCATGAATAGAAAGATTGTAAACGGAAACAACAAAGCAATACAGCAGGGTTGCAATTCAAGCAATAATTACCACAGTGTGACAGGAAGGAACAGAACATGCCTGAGATAGTATCAACTGATAAGGCCAGTTAGTGTAAAAATAATTTAAGAATACAAAAGAGTCTAAGGATGTTTTTTTGAATGCACACAGCATTTGGAAGAAAACGATAACTTGTTGTATAGATAGAGATTAATATGAATGACCCAGTAGGCAGTTCAGATCAATGACTGAAAGGTAACTAAGGATGGATCCTGAATGTAGAAGTGTATTTGATGTACCAAAATGACACAAAGCTGGATAATGTGATGAGCTTGCTCTTTTAATTAAGGATCCCATTCACTCATTCCTAACAAATGACCTGATCTTGAAAGATCAAGATGTAGAATCAGTTTGTGTACGGATAAAAAGTGGTAAAGATAAGAGGGTCTTTATGGGAATATCATATACGCCACCTAACAGTTAGTGTACTGTAGGACAGAGAATACTGAAAGAAATAAATCAAGCATGTAAAAAATATATTGCATTAATCATGGGTGGCATTAATCTGCATTTGGATTGTAAGAGAAGATGGGAAAAGTTAGCTTAAAAAGTTAGTTCACTGAGCATCTTCAGGACAACTTCTTAGAGGCGTACATTCTATAGCCAACCAAGAAGTAGTCGGAGATAGCAAGAACTGCAGGTACTGGAGTCAGAGTCAATACAGTGTGGAGCTGCAGGAACACAGCAAGCCAGGCAGCATCAGAGGAGCACGAGAGTTGACGTTTCGGGTTGGGACCCTTCGTCAGTCCTGACGCAGGGTCCCAACCCAAAACGTTGACTTTCCTGCTCCTCTGATGGTGCCTAACCTGCTGTGTTCCTCCAGCTCCACACTGTACTGACAACCAAGAAGCACATTTCTCCAGATTTAATAATGAGCAATGAGACAGGATTAATCAACCACCTTGTGGTGATAGTGGCTCGAGATGAAAGTGATCAAAACATGAAATAAGTTCATGTTTAGTTTGATATGGAGACCTGGCTAATGAGAAATGGTCTCTGACTAATATTTTTTATTCCTAAATGGGACGTGGGTGTCACTGGCAATGCTGGCAGCTGTTGCCCATTCCTAATTACCCTTGGATGGATTAGCCCTCTGGGCATTTCAGAAGGACATTTAAGAGTCAACAACACTTCTGTGGATCTGGAGTCACATATAGCCAGACCAGGTAAGGATGGCAAATTTAATTCCCTTAAGGACAACAGTGAACCAGATATAATTTTCTGACAATGGTGTCAATGTAACCAGCTATTTTAAAATTCCAGATGATATTAAGTGTAAGTTTAACCATCTGCCATGGTGAGATTTGAGACCATGTCCCAAGACCATTAGTCTGAGTCTCTGGGTTACTATTTCAATGATTTTGCCACACATCACTGCCCCTCCAAGTAAAGCTAGCTATAAGTATATCAATGCAGAGTTAGGTAATGCGAAATGGGAAACTAGGCTAGAAGGTAATGGCAGATTCTAAGGAGATATTTAATAACTTGTGGCATATTCTGGGATTTCCACTCCTGGTTGTTTGTGGTATTTGCCAACTTGGCCTGCAAATGGTATGAAGCACGGGTTGTTCAAGGTAACAAGGTGTAGAGCTGGATGAACACAGCAGGTCAGGCAGCATCAGTGGAGCAGGAAAGCTGATGTTTCAGGTCTGGAAGCTTCTTTGAAAATGGGGGAGGGGAAGGGGGCTATGAACTTAATAGAGAGAGGGGGAGGCGATGATAGAAAGTGGATAGAGGAACAGATAGGTGGAGAGAAGATGAACAGGCCAAGGAGGCAGGGATGAAGCCATTAAAGGTGAATGTAGGTAGGGAGTTGGGATGGGGGTTGGTCAACGAGGAGGGAGGGGCAGGTAGGTGGGAGAGAAGACGGATACATGAAGGAGATGGGTTGAGGCTAATAGGTAGGAAGTGGGGGGAGGGGTAGGGGTTGGTCAGTGAGGTGGGAGGAGGGGATAAGTGGGAGAAAAGACAGACAGGTCAAGGAAGCGGGGACGAGATGGGCTGGTCTTGAGATGAGGGGAGATTTTACAGCTTGTGAAGTCCACATTGAGACCATTGGGCTGCAGGGTTCCCAAGCAGAATATGAGGTGCTGTTCCTCCAGCCTTTGGGTGGCATCATTGTGAGAAATGGTCTCTGACTAATATTTTTTATTCCTAGGTGGGATGTGGGTGTCACTGGCAATGCACTACCTTTTGGTTGCCTATTACCCACTACTACCAAAGTTTGCTGCCTGTTGCAGTTTTTTAGCTCCACACCTGTTCTCCACCCCTGTTTTTACACCCTGTTCTTTCAAACAGGGATCCCCTAACACAGTGATCTCATCCATCAACTAGACCCGAAACGTTAACACTCTTTGCTCTCCACAGATGCTGCCAGATCTGCTGAGCTTCTCCAGCAACTTTGTTTTTGTTCGTGATCTCATCCATGATCATCAATACAACCGCACATCATTTTCTTTTATGCCTTTCCTTCTGAAATGTCAAATATCATTAAAGACAGAACTCCCATTCTTGATTGCTCTGCAGCTGCATCTTTATAACGATAACGAATCCACACCTTTCTACTTTAACCTGTGCCATCAATTCCCCTATCTTGATGCAAATGCTGATAGAATAGTGCAGTCAGTTGACATGGCAGAGTGCAGTCAGTTGACATTGATTGATTCTAGGACTTGCTTCTGCTCCTATCCATTTTTGTACTTCTAATTACCAAATTTGTTCTTATTCTGAATTTGCTTCATGTTCCTATTACCCACAAGTTAGATTAAACTTTCCCAATAGCTCTAGTAATCTCCCCATGTGAATATTAATCCCAGCCTGTAGCACCCCATATCCCTGGACTGCCTTGTCTATTTACCATTTTCTGAGGAAGAAAATTACATATTCTAACAGCCATCAGAGAAAAATAGTTCTCATCTCTGACTTAACTAATATTTATTTAATTGCCAGCCTCTCTACCCCGCTGACCTTCAATCAGAATATGGGTTCTACCTTTTACAATTGAGTTGTACCTACTTAGATCAATATGGAAAAGACATTGGAAATAGGTTGGCAGAGACCCCAAAAAGAGGTTATTTTTGAAGTGCTGGCATGACTGCAATAAACCCAAATTTGGAGAGTGGCAACATGGAGACCAAGTTGGTTAAGTAAAACGAAACAGTCAAAAAGTGATTCTAAATTTTCAAAACAGCTCAAGGCTTTGAGATCGCCAACTATTTTTAAGAAACCTAGTTAAATGTTCAAGTAACTTTGTTCATTACTTAATCCTAAAAGTGACAAGCCAGCAAAGTATCAACACAGAGGGAAGTGCTGATTGAGGAAAATACTGGGAGGAGTCATCAGCGACTGCCCAGGAATACACAAAAGGGAGTCAAGTTGCAGCGAAGTGGCCATTTTAAGAAGTGCTGCTGGAGGTTTAAGTGTGGGCTTTGTTGAATATCAGGCTTCAGTAAGGAGGGCGATTAGCAATGAGATAAGAGTCAAGTAAGATTCTGTTCTTTGTCTTACTGTGAAGGGGTGGAAATGGGAGTTAGGGCAGTGGTATGCTCCTCCTGCCAGGCATGGGAGATCAGGGAGCAGTCTAATGTGCCTACCGACCATGTTTGCAGTAAGTGTGATCGACTGCAGCTTTTTATAGACCACACTGTTCAGGTGCAGAGGCAGTTGGACACACTGAGGAACATACAGCATGCAGACAGTGTGATCAACATCAGTTAGAGCACCAGTTAGTTCGAGGTCACACTGAATGTTCAGTCAGGTAGAATGATGACTGCTGGGACAGATGGGTAATTTGTGCAGGGATCTCCTGCAGCTATCTCCTTCTCCAACAGGCATACCATTTTGGATACTGTTGGGAAGGATAGCCTCTCAGGGGAGTACAAAAGCAGCAGCCAGGCCTGTGAACCATGCCTGGCTCCGGTGTAGAACAGGGCCAGGCAAAGTCCAAGTGAGCATTAATAGTAGGACACTCGCTAGTCAGGGACACAGAGAGGCATTTCTGTGGCCACAATTGAGACTCTAGGATAGTGTGTCACATCCGTGGTGCAAGGCTTAAGAACGTGTCTAAGCAGTTGCATAAAATTCTTAAAGGGGAGGGTGACCAGCAAAGGTCGTTGCACATATTGGTACCAACATTGCAAGGAAAAGGGATGAGGTACTGAAGAGTGATTATAGGGATTTAGATAGAAGGTTAAAATGCAGGACCTCAAGGGTAGTAATTTCTGGACTACTTCTGGTACCATGTATTAATGAAAAGTAGAGAAACGAGGATTTGGCAGATAAATGTGTGGCTCGACAGTTGGTGCAGGGGGCAGGGGGCAGGGATTCAGATTCTTGGATCATTAGGATCTCTCCTGGGGCAGAAGTGATTTGAACAAGAGGGACAGGTTGTGTCTGAACCAAAGGGAGACAAATATCCTGGTGAGATTGGCTAGATCTACTCAGGAGGGTTTAAACTAGTTTGGCGGGGTTGAGAGGGTAGGATCCAAAGCAGTAGGGAGACAAAACAGAAGGTTGAGGACATTACAGAGGTTAGTGAGAGCAAGTTAAGTAGAAAGACAGTGTTGGTAATCCCAGTACCAGGCAGGGCAGGCGAAAGCACAGCAGGAAGCCAGAGAAGTCTGGTCTAAACTGCACTTATTTCAATGCAAGACATCTGATGGGTAAGGCAAATCAACTCAGTGCATGGACGGTTTGTTGGAACTGGGATATTATGGCTATTACAGAAACATGGCTGAGGCAGCTCAACATTCCAGGGTACACATACCATAACAAGGAATAGAAGGGAGGCTAGGAAGTTGCATTTTTGATGAGGGAGAACATCACACCAGTATTGAGAGAACATTCTTGAGGGTGTGTTCACAGCCTATATGGGTACAACTGAGAAATAAAAAGGGCAAGTTTTGATAGCATTGTAGTATAGCCCCCTACACACCCGCTCCCCCCCAGTAGTTAGCGGGAGATTGAGCAGCAAATATGTAAGGAGAACACAGATCACTGCATGAATAATAGGGTTTTAACACTAGGGGATTTTAACTTTCCCAACATCAACTGGTATTGCCATATTGTTAAGAGCTTGGCTGCAGAGAAATTTGTTTGTAATGTCCAGCAAGAATTTCTTACGCAGTATATGGACAGCCTTATTACAGAAGGGGCAAAACTTGACCTGGTCTTGGGAATTAAGGTAGGGCAAATGACAGAAGTGTTAGTAGGGAAGCACTTTGGAATCTGTGACCATAATACCATTAGTTTTAAAATAGCTATGGAGAAAGATAGGTTTGGTCCACAAGTTAAAGTTCTAAATTGGGACAAGGACAATTTTGATGATGTCAGACAGAAACTTCCAAAAATTGACTGGGGGAGACTGTTTTCAGGTAAAGGGACATCTGGTAACTGGGAGGCTTTCAAAAATGAGTTAATGAGGATTCAGGGCCAGCATGTTCCTGTTAGAGTAAAGGGCAAGGCTGACAGGAGTAGGAAATCATGGATGACTAGAGTTATTGAGAGCCTGGTGAGGAAAAAGAAGGAACATATGACATGTATAGGCAGTTAGGATCAAGTCGATTCCTTGAGGAGTGCAGCGGGTGTCAGAGTACACTTAAGCGAGAAATCAGGAGGGCTAAAAGGGGACACAAGATAGCTTTGGCAGATAAGGTAAAGGAGAACCCAAAGATATTCTACAAAGACATGAAGAACAAGAGAGTAACTAGAGAGAGAATCGGCCCTCTTCAGGATCAATAAAGTTATCTACGTGCACAGCCACAAGAGGTGGGTGAGATCCAAAATTAATAGTTCTTATCAATATTTACCATTGAGAAAGGTATAGATGCCAGAGAACTTGGGGAAATAAATAGTGATGTCTTGAAGAGTGTCCACCATTATAGAAGAAGAGGTGCTGGAAGTCTTAAAACACATTAAGTAAAGTAAATTTCCAGGACCTGATGAAGTGTGTCCCAGGTCTTTGAGAGTGACGAGGGAGGAAATTGCGGAGCCCTAGTGGAGATATTTGTATCACCAACAGCTTTAGGTGAAGTGTCAGAAGATTTGAGAGTGGCTAATATTGTGTCATTATTTAAGAAAGTCCACAGGGAAATGCCTGGGAACTACAGGACAGTGAGCCTAATGTCCATGATGGGCACGTTGTTAGAGGGGATTCTGAGAGACAGGATCTTCCTGCATTTGGAATGACAAGGACTCATTTGATATAGTCAGCATGGCTTTGTGTGTGAGAAATCATGTCTCACAAATTTGATTAAGTTTTTTGAATGGGTGATCAAGAAAGTAGATGAGGACAGTGTGGTAAACATTGTCTGCATGGACTTTAGCAAGTCATTTACAAGGTATCACATGGTAGATTGTCAAGTAAGGTTAAATCTCATGGGGTCCAGAGAGAGTTAGCTAATTCAATACACAATTGGCTTGATGGTCAAAGACAGAAAGTGGTAGAAGAGGGTTGTTTTTCAAACTGGAGGCCCCTGACTGACGGTGTGCCACAGGAATTGATGCTGAGTCCACTGTTATTCATCACTATATAAATAATTTAGATGAGAATTTAGGACGTATGGTTAGTAAGTTGCAGATGTTACCAAGATTGGTGGTGTAGTAAACACTGAAGAAGGTTACCTAGGAATGCAGCAAGTTCTTGAACTACTGGGCCAGTGGTCTGAGGAATGGCAGATGAATTTTAATGTAGATACTTGCAAGGTGTTGCATTTTGGTAAGGCAAACTAGCGCAGGACTTACACAGTCAATGGTTGGGTCCTGGGGAGTGTCATAGAATGACAAGAATACGAGAACAAGTTCATATGTCTTTGAAAATGGAGTCACGGCAGAGAAGGCAGTGAAGAAGGCTTTTGGCATGCTTGCTTTCATAGGTCAGAGCTTTGAGTATAGGAGTTGGGAAGTCTTGTTGCAGCTGTATAAGATGTTGGTGAGGCCACATTTAGAGTACTGCATGCAGTTTTGTTTGCCCTACTATAGCAAGGATATTATTAAACTAGACAGTGTGTATCTGGACTGGAATGTTTGGCTTATCAAGAGAGGTTGGATAAGCTGGGGCTTTTTTTCTTCAGAAAGTAGGAGACTGAGCGGTGACGTTATAGAGATCTATAAAATCATGACAGGCAGAGATAAGGTAGATATCCAACAGCTTTTCCCCGTGGTCAGGAAGTCTAGAACTAGAGGGCTTAGGTTTAACATGAGAGATGAGAGATACAAAATGGTCCAGAGGCACAAGTTTTTCACACAGAAGTAGGGGAGTGTCTGAAATGAGCCGCGAGACGTAGTGATGGAAATGAGTACAATTTTGTCATTTAAGAAACACTTAAACAGGTACGTGAATGAGATAGGTACGGGGGGATATGGACCAAACACAGGCAAATGGGACTAGCTTAAATTGTAAAAACTGAACAGCATGGACAAGATGTGCTTATGGGTCTGTTTCTAAGCCATAGGCCTCTAGAACTCTATCCTATGACGTAGCATAGAATCCATCAGATCCATGTCGCCTCCATCAGAGAACGTTGCCTTATGAGGAGAGATTGAGTAGACTGAGACTACACTCACTGGAATTAAGAAGAATGAGAGAGGATCTTATAGAAAGGGATAAGATTATGAAGCAAATAGATAGGATAAAAGCAGAGTGGTTGTTTCCACCCTGGGTGAAACTAGAACTAGGGGCAAAGCCTCGAAATAAGGGGAAGCAGATTTAGGACCGAGTTGAGGAGAAACTTCTTCACCCAAAGTGTTCTGAATCTGTGGAATTCCCTGCCCAGTGAAACAGTTGAGGCTACCTTGTTAAATGTTTTTAAGGCAAAGACAAATAGATTTTTGAACAGTAAAGAAATTAAAGGTTACGCTGAGTGGGAGGGTAAGTGGAGCTGGGTCGACAAAAAAAATCAGCCACAATCTTATTGAATGGCAGCGCAGGCTCGAGGGGCCAGATGGCCTACTCCTGTTCCTATTCTTCTGTTCAAATGAGAATTAAGTGCAGTTTCAAATTCTCACTAAATAGATGTAGAAGGGAGAATGTGATTCTAAAATAACTTCTGTACCTTGCCTTTTTAAAATCACTGAAATTGTAGTTCTAATCAACATATTTACATGTGCAAGCTAATGAACAGTTTATTCAACACCTTATTATTTTCAAATACTTAAATGGTTAACCTGCCATTCCTCACTTGTGCTAATGTTAAAACTATTACTACAAAAGAAAGAAATCATAGATTGTAGGGGCAGTTACTAGCTTCCAGTGAGAAACCTAGATTCCATTATTTCAACTGCAATGTTTGTGCATTTTCACTTAATCATACAGTAAAATAAGAACTCCATTGTTGTTGCAAAGTAAATTAAACTTATCATCTCTGAGCTGAATTCCTGCTATGCATAATGTATCAGCGCTTAACATATTTGAATGAAGTTTTTTGCATGTTTGTTTGATACCAAAGCTAAACTGCTTAAAACAATGCATGCTAACAACACAGGGGAACTGTATCCACACATCATTTACTACACATGAAGCAAACATCGCCCAAGTTCCAAAATCTGGTATTATTGGCAACCGAGAAACAGAAACATCTCTAACAATCAAATGACTGAGTTATATAGACTATTAGTTCTTACATTGTTTGTGCTGCTGAAAATTATGAATAGAAAAAACTGCAAACCAGTAAGGGGGTAGCATGGTGGCTCAGTGGTTAGCAGCTCGCAGTGTGAGGAACCTGGGTTTGATTCCAATCTCGCACAACTATGTCTGTAGAGTTTGCATATTCTCCCCATGTCCGTGTGGATTTCTGCCAAGTGCTCTGATTTCCTCCCACAGTCCAAAGACGTGCGAGTTAGGTGGATTAGCCATGCTAAATTGCCCATAGTGTTCAGAAATGTGTAGGTTAGCTGCATTAGCCATGGATAGAGGGATGACTTAGAGGGATGGGTCTGGGTGGGATGGTCTTCGGGGGGGGTCAGTGTGGAATTGTTGGGATCAACATGGTCTCTTTCCACACTGGGAATTCTTTGATGATAGCATTCTTTATTTTAAAAACACACTTTTTCTCTCTTAGTGTGAGTCAGCAGCCAATGTTTAATGAATGGCAGTAATAATAGCACCATCTGGTGTCCTTCTAGGATATGGAACCAAAATGAGAGGAACATAAAAAAAAGTCTTTTGACCCACAAAGCCTAATGTCTGCTGGATTTGGATTCGTTTCAGTATGTACCACTACAACGATTCACACTTTGCTGACTATTGGCTGGCATTGTTACAGTTTATACCATACTATTACTGTTGTGCAGATAGCTGATTGCTGCCACATCATAAATCATTATCTGCAAAATACAAATCTTCATTTTATGAACCTATCAAGCAGGGAAAAATATTTTGTCTCATTCTGTATTAGTTAAATATTACAGGGTGCGCAATGGTCATAGAGTCAAATGACAGGAGAGCCAAATACTGGGATTGTCAGCCCCATTCCCAGCACCCTGAATTATTAATGGAATGAAGTAAAAGCTGAAGATAGCAAGCCGCACACTGCACCCCTGACTTGATAGGTTCTATTGCAGGAGAGATATTTCCAAATCCCTGCAATTTTAGTGCAGACTAGCCAGTTTCTACATCACTCATGGTCCACAGTTTAGATTCAGGAATCTCTTGAAAGGTAAATTCAAAAGGTTTCACAGGTGTGTACCTCTTCCTACTACATGCCATACTCCCAGGCCCTCTCCCAACCTCCAAGATGTCAACTAATGGGCCTTCTTTTTCCATGCACCCAGCAATCTAAACAATTGTACATTATACATGCTGAGAAATCAGGGTGATTGTTTGTGTAATTGAACAAACAAAATAATTTTGCTTGATTGACATGTGGTGATAATAATTTCGTTCTCTATGATCTCTTAATTTCTCAATATTTATTTCCAAACGACTAAGAGATATGAAGTGTTTAAAGTTTCTATCACTGAAACATTGTGGTCTATTCCATTGACATGTCTACAGAGATTGAGGAACACCAGTTTCTTTTTTTTAAAGGAATTATGAATGGATTTTTTCCTAAGTTTCATATATTCCACTGTTATAATCCATACATTCAGGACAAAACATATATTTGTGAAACGCGCATAGAGATTCCATGATTAACAGGATGGACCATTGAGGTTAAAGCATATAATGGGTTGACATTGAGTTGGCATGGCACAATAAGACAAATGAGTGGATGGCATGAGTCGACACTGGTTTAACATTTAGGTATTGCGAATAGGATATAAGGTCTGACAGCAAGAGGGCTTAAGATGTAAGCAAGCAAAATGGATTAAATTATAGACAACCCATGGCATTTCTCCCTGGAATGACAGGCTTGATTCTATCCTTCACCCCACTTTCCCCTCTCCAGGGTGATGGTGCTCCCATTTGGTTTGATGGTGGTGGTGAGGGGGGGGGGGCTTAGCTGTTGGAGGGTTCTACAAAGTTAAATGCAGAAGACTGGAAAATTTCCTAGCTCACACTATGCCAGGCAGCAAAAATCAGGGCATTGGTTATCAGAACATGCCAACTGCTGCTTACGAATATCTTCTCAGTCAAATGTTTGCACAATATTTCAAAATTAGTCATGGATTTGTGTCAACAGTGCCTCTCTACTGTTTGTAGAACATTATTGGGAATACCAACTGTGCCAGAGGCTTGTTGTTTTTCAGCTATCAAGGTTTTTTCAACCTTACAGCTGATTGGAGTTACGCTGCAATGGCGGTGGGATGGTCAAGGAAGTCCTCGAAGTGCTCTCTGCAGTGCATGTTGACTGCCTCTTGGTCTTTAATGAATGACTTCCCTTTTGGCTCTTAGTGGAGTTTGGCACCAGTGCAGCATTTGGATGCCTGAAGAACACAGTCTCCAAAATCTGAGACCTCAACACAGCACCACACTCATAGTTTACAGAGCAGCTGTGCTCCCCACGCTCCCATGTGCATCAGAAACATAAACCACATATATCAGAAATCAGAAATCCTTGCAGTTATCATCTGGCTTTGCAAAATCCTGAACATCCATTGACTGGCATTACATGAGTGTCCTCTTCCAGGACAATATTCCCAGCATCAAGGCACTGGCGCATAAACTGGAGAAGTCAGATCCACTGAGGTGACAACTATTTTGAGCATCACCATGTGTAGCACATGGAGGCCAAACATTAGCAGTTGAACCAACGTGCAAAATCCAGAGCATCCCACCTATCAACCTTACCAAACACCAGCTGCGCCACCTGTGGCAGATCCTGCAGTAGAATTGAGCTATTCAGCCAGTGCAGAACCCACACCCCCAGTGGAAGCATATTGTCCAGGTGCATAATAGTCTGGTATAGTAACTGGCCTGCCCAGGACTGTAAGAAACTACAGAAGGTGTAAAGCACAGCCCAGACCATCACAGAAGCCAACCTTTCATCTATGGACTGTACTTACATGGCTTGCTGCTGCAGAAAGGATGGCATCATCATCAAAGACCCAACACAGCCCGGTAATGATCTCCTACAACCTCTTATGTCAGGCAGATGATACAGAAGCCTGAACACAAGCACCAACATGTTTAGACACAGTTTCTTCCAGGTCATGATTAGTCTAATGAACGGACTTTCTACCCTCAAATAATGTTGATCTTGCTAACGTTGATGTCACCTAGCACACGCTCTGTGCAACGTAAGGGGAGGTCGTGCCTGACAAACCTGTTAGAATTCTTTGAAGAGGTAACAAGTAGGTTAGACCAGGGAAACCCAGTGGATGTTATCCGGACTTCCAAAAGGTCTTTGATAAGGTGCCTCACAGGAGGCTACTCAGTAAGGTGAGGGCCCATGGTGTTCGAGGTGAGCTACTGGCATGGATTGAGGATTGGTTGTCTGACAGAAGGCAGAGTTGGGATAAAAGGCTCTTTTTCGGAATGGCAACCGGTGACAAGTGGTGCCCTCAGCCGTTCATCGTATGTTAAGCCTACCATTCCAGGGATCATCTGTGTGAATCTCTGCTGAACACGCACCAGTGCCAGTATGTCCTTCCTGAGGTGTGGGGCCCAAAGTTGGACACAGTACTCTAAATGGGGCCTAACTAGAGCTTTATAAAGTCTCAGAAGCACATTGCTGCTTTTATATTCCAAACCTCTTGAGATAAATGACAACATTACATTTGCTTTCTTAATCACGCAGAGTTAATCTCTTAATCATTAGAGTTTAGAAGGTTGAGAGGAGATCAAATAGAAACTTACAAGATTATGCATGGCGTAGAAAGGGTGGACACTGGGAAGTTGTTTCCTTTAGGCGGGGAGACTAGGGCCCGTGGGCACAGCCTTAGAATTAGAGGGGGTCAATTTAGAACAGAAATGAGGAGACATTTCTTCAGCCAGAGTGTGGTGGGCCTGTGAAATTCATTGCCACAGAGCGCAGTGGAGGCCAGGACATTAAATGTCTTCAAAGCAGAGATTGATAAATTTTTGATCTCGCAAGGAATTAAGGGCTTCGGGGAGAGTGCGGGGAAGTGGAGTTGAAATGCCCGTCAGCAATGATTAAATGGCTGAGTGGACTCGTTGAGCCAAACGGCCTTACTTCTACTCCTATGTCTTATGGTCTTATGGTAACCTGTCCGCCTCTAAATCTTTTCAATCTGCACAGCCTTGTTTAATATGATCTGCCTGTACTGCTCATAAACAAAGCTTTTCAATGTACTTTGGTACACATGAGAATAAATAAATGAATCAATCAAATCATCTTCAACCCTGAGGATTTCCCAAGGAAGAAGAATTTAGAAACAGGTTAGTGCCTGAAGACATTATGTTAATATATATGTTTAAAACTCAACATTACATAGAACATATAATAGAACCTCTGATTGGAAATGTATAATTTCTCAGTAATGCATTGCAAAAGTAAACTCTCAGGCCTTCCACTGACAATATCCATATTGTTTTTGGTGATATCAGAAAATCATTTTAAGAGCAGCATCAGATGAAAAATAAACAATTGGAGGTGTGGGCATGATTATGTAACAAAACTACTTTGGAGTCTGAAATCAAAAATAACATTTTTGTGATTGTGATATCACAAACATCTGAATGAACTTCTCTAACCATTGAAGAAAACATGTTGAGAGTACAGAAGGGGCCACTTTGCACAATATAAATGCTCCTGCTTTTTCTAGAGCAAGTTTAAACTAATTCCACTATCCTAATATATCCTCACTTGCTTCTTACATAAATACTTTTCCAATTTCCTCCAACATATTGAGTGGTCTCTATTCCTTATGGTAAAGCATCCTAGGCTTCAACATAATTTTTTTTACAAAATTCTGATCTATAATGTTCTAATCAGCTTTGTGGAAAAATGATAACTATCAATGATTGCAGCATTAAATGTTATTATTTGTAAGGCTATTAAAAGCAGGCCTGGTTGTGCAAAAGGAATCTCTCCAACATGGCATGATGCCACACAGCATTACGACAGAATGTGCACATTTTATGATACATTTACTTATTTTTGTCTCAATTACTTAGATCTGGGAAATAATCGTGATAAATCTAATGTTTTATGGAACATCTTAGGCAAAAGTGACATTTTACAACTATAACTGCCTTTTTTTGGGGTTTTCATTTGCTGTTTATACAAAATAGTACAGCCCAGAAAATGCACTGGTCATATGTGAAATATTAATTGGAAACTTCTGCGGAGAAAACACATGTAAACATCAATAGATTGCTTACCCATATACAAGGGTGTTCCACAGGTTGCCTGTAACATTTTGTCACTACCAACACCCCCTTTCTGTACAGAAAGTCCAAAATCTGTTACCTGGGTAAAAAAAAATCAGAACAAACTGCAGAATGTTGCATGGAATATACTGCAACGTATTTCTCCGAGCATCAACTTTCTACAGTACTCCAATTAAGTGAGTTCTTCAGCTTTGTATTTCATTTGCAAATGCTTGTACAGTTTCCATTGTAAAGATCAAGCTCATTGTTATCCACAAACTATTTTTACCTGTCAAAGAATACTTCTATGACGGTGGAAACTGTTTAAAGTACAAATACAAAATCTCTGTCTTAATACCCAGAGAGTTTTTAAATGAATTGCCAATGAAGCAGAACTCATTTCTTCATTATTGTATGCTTAAAACTGACTAAAAGCAACCCAATATGTAGAATGTACAAGTCTGAGAAATATTAATTTATTTAAATTCATATAAATTTATAATAGAAATCCAGACAGATACATAACACTCTATCTATGTTACTGGTTCTGCATAGTATGACAACAAGAGGAGCTTAATTTGTGCATTCAAAACCATTTGCAAATGAATAACTACAGATTTATCAGATTTTCCGTCAGGTCTGTGCCAATGCATACTGAACAATCTCAAAGTAGCCAACTGCACCGGTCAGAACACGTACCTATTGAGGAATATGTTAAATTTCCTTTCATAGTTTTCAATGAGGAAGAATTAGACAATTTATTTGTACATATGCACAATGTCTTCATCAATTTTCTGTGATTTGCTGCATCCAACTACCCCAAACATCTGGACACAAACCCAGGAAAATCTTTCCTAAAATGCTTACTTAATCAGAATTCTCAACATAAAGAATTTTAGTGAATAACACAAGAGGTGTATAAATTAAAATTTAGATACAAGTTATTTAAACCACGAAAATAATAGCCTAAACTTATTTTTGAAGTAGAAAACCTGTCCTATGGCACTTGACAAAAGGCGCAGTCAAACAAAGAATTGAGTGAAGTAAAGGAGATTTTAAGAAGGAAAACTAAAAGTTTAAGCAAAGATTTGTACTAAAATAGCTTTAATGAGAACATGGAATTTTGTCTTCATAAACAGGCGCACTAAGCAAAAAAGAAAGAAAACTGTTTATTTTGAATTTTGAACTTTGACAAAGTTCTGATTCAGTCAAAATTGCACCCAGTTTCGGTCACCCCACACTTCAGAAAGGATGTGAGTGTCCTTGAAAAGGTGTAGACATAATTTGATGGAATAGTTCCAGAGTTAAAGAATTCACCTGCAAGATTAGGTTGGAAAATCTGCTGTTGTTCTCCTTAGAAGAAGGGAGATTTAATGCAGATGTACAACATTATTATGGATTTAAATAACTCCCCCAACAGTATCCTACTGTGACCCAGCCAACACCAGCCACACCCCATCCCCCACCCTGGGTCTATCCTCATAAACCCACATTTCTCATGGCTAACCCACCTTTCCTGACCTTCCCTGCACACTATGGGACAATTTATAATGGCCAATCCATCCAATGTGTACATCTTTGGACTGTGGGAAGAAACTGAAACTGCAAAGAATGACAGTTCGATGGCCAAAAGTAGTTGTTGTAGTTGGAGTGATAGAAGAGGCAATGTACAAAAGGCCAGAGTTGAGGAGTAGAGGAGGAGCTTTGTAGAGCAGGAAAAGGTTACATGGATTGGTATGGCAGAATAATAAATACATTTTAAATATGTTGATTGGATTTTGAACTGAAGGCGAATAGAAACCAGGACCCAATATGGCACACAGCTGTGTCGGTGTTAGGAATTCATTTTGAGATTAAATAAAAATCTGCAGCTATGAACAGTCTGGCTCAGACTGAAGGGGTGTCTGAAAAAGAATATGCAATCATTGGAAAGGATATAGAGCTTGTGTTCCTAGACAAAACCAATAACTTCAATTTCAATCTTCCCAATGTTTGATTGCTGAGGATTGTCAACAAGCTTTGGGGCATCACGGTGGCTCAGTGGTTAGCACTGCTGCCAGACCCAGGTTCAATTCCACCCTTGGGTGACTGTGTGGAGTTTGCACATTCTCCCCATGTCTGCATGGGTTTCGTCCAGGTGTTCCAGTTTCCTCCCACAGTCCAAAGATGTGCAGGCTAGGTGGATGGCCATGCTAAATTGTTCCTAGTGTTTAGGGATGTGTAGATTAGGTGGGTTTAAGGGGATGGGTCTGAATGGGATGTTTTGAAGGCAAGCATGGCCTTGTTGGGCCGAAGGGCCTGTTTCCACAGTGTAGGGATTCTATAAAAATATAAGATGCCTGACAGTACAGAAACAGAAGTCAAGGGATGACAGAGTTAGTGTGACAACATGGAAGTTGCCCGTATTTTAGCAAATGTTAAAAATTGGTTATTGATCCATGCTCTGAATTGGTTGAAATCAAACTGAATGATTTTTATCAGGTTCCTCAACTTATACTAAAATTATGAGGCAGTTGTAAGTTTATTATTTGAATGTATTACAGGGCTTAGAGTGTGCACAATCCCACTCCAGAAAAGCACTTCTCATGCTACCAGAGAGAAAGGAATCAATGACCTTAGAAACAAACTTTTAACACCTATTTAATTTCAAAATTCATTCAATTTACCTTGATGTTCAGTTTCATGTCAATTTCACTGTCACTTTCATTGTTTTTAACCAAGATGTTTTCCAGTTTTAGATCCCGATGAACAATATCTATAGAAAGACCACATAATATTCAAAATGTACATGTGTAAAGCAAGTAAACTCCTCTCAGACATGGTCTCTTAATATATATTATAAATTAGACTCCTGAACTTCATAAAGTAAGAAAAAAATGTTTTAACCTTTTCCACTTGTAATACATCCCAATGCACTTCATATGAAATGGGATAGCCCTAAACTGGAGAAAGTGTTACAATGTAAACAAACACAACAAGATCTCACAGGCAGCCACTGGATGAACAATGAGTTAATCTGTTTTTGTGATACTTGGTGAGGGATCAATGTGGCAGATTACATACTCCAAACTGCATACCCAAATTCTAGAATGGACCTGAAGCTTGGACATAAACCTGAGGTATAGTCAACAGAATCAAGTTACATTGCAATAAAGGATCAGCTCATAAATGCTAAACTACGTGCCCGAGTTATTCCGATTTCCATGGGTATAGATTTGACCACGTTGGAGATACATGGAAAGATCCACTCAGCAGAAAACCTTGCAGGTCCAAGGGACCAAGGGTTGTCAGGACCCACAAGAAGAGGATCAGGTGTTTAGGGAAGGGAGTGTGGAATCAGTTCCAGCAACAGTAGAGGTTCAGCTGAATGGCTATCAAGGAGTTAAAATAGCTTTTTAAGTCTCTACTTTTACCCGAGTAACAATCAAGCTTAATTTTGTTGCAACCCTCCAAACTGTTTGCCTTTAATAAACTATTTTAGAAGATTCCAGATGCAGAATGCATGCACATTGAGAAATTCAATTTCCAGGTAGCATGGAATATGTTGTGTTGGGGATTCTGCAGGGTATCTTCATGCAATTCCAGTCTATCCAGTGAGGGCCTCGGCCCAGAACATCAGCTTTTGTGCCCCTAAGATGCTGCTTGGCCTGATGTGTTCATCCAGCTCTACCCTTTGTGAGCTCACTGGATTAGGTGGCTCCACAAATATCCCCATCGTCAATGGTGGAAGAGCCCAGCACATCAATGCAAAAGATAAGGCAGACGATTTCACAGCAATCTTCAGCCAAAGTGCCAAGTGGATGATCCATCTCAATTTCCTCCAGTGGTCCCCAGCATTACAGATACCAGTTTTCAGCCAATTCAATTCACTCCACGTGATATCAAGTAACAGTTGGAGGCACTGGGCACTGCAAAGGCTACGGTCCCTGATAAATTCTGGCAAAGTACTCAAGACTTATGCTCCAGAACGTGCCACTGCCCTAGCCAAGGTGTTCCAGAACAATTACAACGCACTGATATCTACCTGGCAATTGGAAAATTGTCCAAATATGTCCTGTATGTAAAAATCAGCTCTAGCAAAACTAGAATCAATGGGTATCCGGGACAAACTCTCTGCTGGTTAGAGTCATTCCAGACATATTGGAAGACAGTTGTAATTGTTGGAAGTCAATCATCTCAGCTGCAGGGCATCTCTACAGGAGTTCCTCAGGGTAGTGGCCTAGGCCTAACCATCCTCAGATGCTTCATCAAAGAGGTTCCCTCCATCATAAGGTCAGAAGTGCAGATGTTTGCTGATGATTGCATAATATTCAGCACCAGTCACGACTCCTCAGACAATGAAGCAGTTCGTCTCCAAATGCAACAAAATCCAGGCTTGGGCTGACAAGTGGCAGGTAACATTCACTCCTCACAAATGCCAGGCTATGACCATCACCAATAAGAGACAATCTAACCGATGCCTCTTGACATTCAACGGTGTTACTATCACTGAACCCCTCACTATCAATATCCTGGGGTTTATCATTGATCAGAAACTCAACTGGACTCACCGCATAAACACAGTGGCTACAAGAACAGGTCAGAGGCTAGGAATACTGTGCCGAGTAACTCACCTCCTGACTCCTGAAAGACTGTCCACTATCTACAAGGCACAAGTCAGTAGTGTGATGGAATACTCTCCAGTTGTCTGGATGAGTGCAACCCCAACAATAGCTTGATACTATCCAGGGAAAAGCATCTACAAGCATCCACTCACTCTCGTACCAATGTTCAGTGGCAGCAGTGTGTACTATCTACAAGATGCACTGCAGAAATTTACCAAAGATCCTCAAACAGCACCTTCCAAACCCAAGACCACTTCCAACTACAAGAACAAGGGAAGCAGATATATGGGAACACCACCACTTTCACGTTCCCCTCCAAGCCACTCCCCATCTTCACTCGGAATTATATCGCCATTCCTTCACTGTAACTGGGTCCAAATCCTGGAATTCCTACCCTAATGGCATTGTGGGTCAACCCACATAGGTGGACTGCAGCAGTTAAAGAAGACAGCTTAACCACCACCTTCTCAAGGACAACTAGAGGTGCGCAGTAAGTGCTGACCAGTCAACAACATTCAAATTCCAGAACCTGAATAAATTTTAAAAAGCCTCTACTGTCATCAGAATGTCTGGACCAATGTATTTTGCAACTACCATTTTGAAACGGATTAACAAATATTTCAACAATAGCTCTGCTCACTCTACCCAAGATATTTGTAATTGGGCTCAGCTGCAAAACTTAACAAGTTCCTCCAACTTTTTAAAATGCTGAATACTATACTAAAAAAAATCAAAGCATTCTTATTTCCTACGTACAGACAAGACTTTTTTTTAAAATTTGTTCCCTTTTTGATGCAAATGGCTTGATATCTCCAGTATTCCTCCTTCTGATTGCTGTCTACTTTTGTTGAAGGAAGGCAAAGATGTGAATAAAGGTTGATTTTATATTACAGAATCTCAGAACTTTAATGGTATGGAAGGAGGCTGTTCAGCCCAACATGTCTGTACTGGCTCTCTGAGCATTTTAATTTTGTGCCAGCATCTTGCCTTTTCTCAGTAATCCTGCACTTTGGATGATTGTTTAAACAGAAACAATGCATCTTGAATGTCTCATTTGAACCTGCCTCTATTATTACACTTTGCTCTGATGGTCTCTATTATCAAGTAGCTTTCTGATTCCCACAAGGCTCTCACACGAATAATGATACTTGACAAGGTATTAGAAAATTAATGTTCTCTGAAAATGCTACACCCAGCATAAAACCTTGTCAAGGCGATAAAGCAGGTATGTCATTTTCCAATGTAATATAGAGGTGCTTTCAATGATGTGACATGCTGTCTGCATTTTAATGCAATTCAAATTTGTAAAAATGGCAATACCCAACTTTTTGGTTATCCAATCAAAACTGAAATCACATTACAATTATTTGACAAAATATTCTGTAATTTCTAATACTGTGCCCCATCTTCAACAAACCTATTTTCGTGCAATATTAAATAAAAACTGAAAGAACTGCCAATGCTGTAAATCAAAAACAAACACAGAAATTGCTGGACAAGTTCAGCAGGTCTGGCAGCATCTGTGGAGAGAAATCAGCGTAAACGTTTGAGATTGAGTGATCCTTCCTGAGTACTGACGGTGGCTAGGAAACTGTCGGATTATATGCAGAAGATAGTGTGAAAGGAGGGTGTACCGAGTAATGATTGCTGGGGACAGCTATTCATCCTCCTAACCAGATCGTTATACACTCCTTTGTCTGCCCAACTGCTCTTCTCTTTCTTTAGGCTTTTATCCTCTCCTATCTTTTATCCAAATCATTCACTCCGATTTCTCTCCACAGATGCTGTCAGATCTACTTTGTTGTTCCAGCTATTTCTGTTTTTGTTCTTGTTCATGCAATGTTAATTTTGTTCAATAAGGTGAGGAAGACAAATAGTAGTCTGCAGTTTAACAAAACAGGATTCACTTTAATCAAACTCTTTCCTCTAAACGTTACAAATAAAAACAAGTAGAAAATACAGTGCTGTCAGCGAATCTTGCAGTGACTCTGTTGGCCAAATGTTTGAAATGGCATGAAACAGGAAAGGAGACAGACAGGCCCACAAAGTCCCACCAACAAGTGGTGTGGTAGTTTGCCAGTATGCTCTCAGCTCCAGATCACATTGAAACATGCTGGTTCGGCAGAATAAAATGGCTATGAGCCTGCAAGCAGCTTAGGCACCCACTCTCTTTCCAACTTGCATCAATAATCCCATCTCTGATGGCGGGACCACTTACATTTCAAAAGTGAGGTCTTCCAGCATCAGGAGTCTACCTATCATTCTTAAGTAGATGGTGAATGTGCTTCCTGGCCATAATAGGTCAACTCTTCAAAAATTGTTTCAGACACCAACGTGCCTGCGAGTCTATCAAACATCATGGTCCTAAACCCAGAACTAAAATTCAGGCCCTAGTATTTGAAATCGGAAAGTTTATTTTTCTAGTGTTCTCATTCAATTGTGATGGCTTTAAAATTACATGCCTAGAAATGATTACCACAAAAGAACAATGCAAGCTAAAATTTAGAAACTATTATCATTTTCATTCATTTTATTCACGCGCTTATCAAGGTGGTCCTATGGAATTGTGGAAGTTTAGTTTGGCGGCAATTTTGTCACAGTTTAAAGCAGATATCTGTAGTAAGTAATAGAATCCCTACAGTGCACAAAGAGACCATTCAGCCCATCAAGTCTACACTGACCCTCTAAAGAGTATCCCACCCAAACTATCACCTTAACTCTGCCTGGGGTTTTTAATCAAACAGATAGCATGCAGACGCGACAAGTTCAATTACATAGTAGCCCCATTACAGGGAATGGAGTAGAAGGACAGGAAGTCTTTCCACAATATGTACATAGAACATAGGACTATACAGCACAGGAACAGGATCTTCGACCCAGAGTGTTATACCAAACACGACACCACATGAAACTAATTCCTTCTGCCTGCCTTTGGTCTATATCCCTCCATTCCTTGCATATTCATGTGCTTATCTAAAAGTCCCTTAAATGCCCTTTTTGTACCAACTTCCATCACCACTCCTGGCAGTGCCTTCCAAATTCCTACCAATCTCAGTGTAAAAACTTGCCCTACACATCTCCTTTGAACTTCCCCCTCTTACCTTAAACACATGCCCCCAAGTTTCAGTCATTTCAACTCTGGGAAAAAGATTCTGACCGTCAACCCTATTAATGAATCTCATAATTTTATAGACTTCAATCAAGTTTCCCCTCTGCCTCCGCCGCTCAAGAGAAAACAATCCGGGTTTTTCTAGCCTCACCTTATAGGTCAGACCCTCTAAACCAGACAGCATCCTGGTAAACTTCTCCTGCACCCTCACCAAAGCCCCCATATCCTTCCTGTAAAATGGTGACCATGGTTGAACACAATACTCCTAGTACAGCCTAAACAAAGCCTGATGAAGCTGCAACATGACACCCTGACTCTTGCACTCAACTCTTCAACTAATAAAGGTAAGCATGCCATATGCCTTCATTACCAGCCTATCTACTTGCATGGCCACTTTCAGGGAGCTACGGACTTGAACCCCAAGATACTTCAGTACATCAACGCTGTTCAGCGTCTTGTCATTAACTGTACAATTTTCCTTAACATTTGATCGCCCAAAAATGCAGCCTCTTGCACTTACCCGGATTAAATTTTGTCTGCCATTTCTCGGCCCATACCTACAACTGATCTATACCCCGCTGTATCCTTTAAAACCTTCTACACTATCCACATCTCCACCAGTCTTTGCACGGTCTGCAAACTTATTAAAGTACCCACAAACATTTTAATCCAAATCATTTATATGTATCTCAAACAGCAGAGGTCCCAGTATGGATTCCTGCAGAACCACTTGTCACAAGCCTCCAGCCTGAAAAACACCCTTCCACGATTGCCCTCTGTCTTCCATGGGCATGCCAATTCTGAATCCAAGTGGCCAAGTCACCATGCATCCCATTTTTCTTAATTTTCTGGATGAGCCTACCATGAGGGACCTTGTCAAAAGCCTTACTAAAATCCAGGTAAACAACATTCAATGCTCTACCCTCATCAATCAGCTTCATCACCACGTCAAAAAATTCGATCAAATTAGTGAGACATGACCTCCCTGCACAAGGCAAACTGTAATTGTACAATTGCACAGAGCTCTGGTGATTATTTAGCCCATGTCCTATGTAGCTTAGAATAATGGAAGGTCAGTGATACAAAACAAAACAAAAGAGATTTAGAAAGGATATGTTAGGTAAACACAGAGGTGGATCAAAATTCAGAAGGTTCTAAAATCTTTGGAAATATCTATGTCAGTGTGTGTCAGTTCTATGTCAGTTAGTATATAAAATATATTCAATAATAGAATATGTAAACTTCTGATCTATCAGGGAATCAAGGGATATGGAAAGCAAGTAGAAAAGTAGATTTGAGGCAGATCAGTCATGATAAAATTTGAATGCTCGAGCAGGGCAGAGGAGCCACTGATCCATTGTTACTCGTCTGTCTTAGGTCATGTTTGATCATTCTCTTATTGCAAATCCTTTCTTTTAAATTACTACATGAACTGAAATCTTTCATTAAATGAGTACCTATTATGTATTTTTAAGGCTTCAGAACTATAAAGTTGCTATTTTACTTCCTGTAAGTACATGGTAATTTCTTAATCACTGCAACAAGATCTTACCATTTTTATGTAGGTAAGCAATCGCACTTGCTAGGCTTTGAATCACATGTCTCGTCTCTTTCTCACTTAAGCGTTTTTTTCTATGAAGGATTGTACTTAGTTCTCCACCCTCACAGACCTCTGTCACCAAGTATACCCGCTGAAAGAAAGCGATAATTAAGTTAATTATTACGGAGATCTTACAACACTCATTAACAAAGTATATGGTTATTTTTTTAAATGGTGATATGTTGTATTTATGGTGATTGTATCTTTCCACATCCCTGTCCACCCCGCACCCCAGGCATCTGGTGAACACTTTAAAGTATTGTTTTTAGGGAGTCTAAAATGCATGTAGCACATTAGCTGGAGTGACTGAATTGCTCCAGTCTATCTCTGTGTCACAAATAAAGTATAAATGGCACATAATCTACAGTTGCTTAATTAACAAGCAAGCAATTGCTAAATCAATTCCATCGCTTCTAGTGACAGTTTGAAAAATGTTGTTTCATTAGGAAACAGGAAAGGCAAGAAAGTGATATCTGTAAAACTTATTTTTTGAAATTTATAACTAAAATGGCATGCTTTTAATCCCTGTTTAATTAGTGATTTGCAGCAAGTAGTAACAGTTTCTTTGGTCATCTAATGAAACCCAGTGCAGATTACTCAACATTGATCTAAAGCAAAGTAAATGTCACAGTAACTTCACAAACAGATACATGCCAGTGGCACAATCAAAAGTAAGTCAGAATCACAGTTATATCTAATATATGGGTCGACAAAGCAAATTTCAAGGTAGTAGAATAGTGCAATTGTAGACATGCTTCCTGAGCTGGTGTGTTTGATTGCAGACGTTTTGCCACCCTGCTGAGTAACATCATCAGTGCACCTCTGGTGAAGGGTCGGTATTCTGTCCAACTTGTTACTTATATGCCTCAGTTTGCTGAGGTGGTTGGCATCACTTCCAGCTGTTCTCCAATGGTTTGTATATCGGTCCAGTTTAATGTGTTTGTTGATAGAGTTCTGGTTGGAATGCCAGATCTCCAGGAATTCCATGGCATGTCTCTGTTTGGCTTGTAGTATTATGGATGTGTTGTCCCAGTTAAATCCGAGTCCTTCTTTGTCCATGCATATTGCAGAAGAATGCATGAGCTTCAAATGTTTCCTCATTTGGCTAGCTCAGCTTCAATTTTGTTAGAGGCACTATATTATCTAACAAATCCTGGAACTCCCAGTCCTAATGACACTGCGGGTGCAACTGTTGTGCATCAAGGAGACAGCTAAACACCACCTTCGCAAAAGCAACTAGAAATGGGCAATAAATGCTGGCCCAGCCAATGATGCCTATTCCCCATGAATGAATAAAAAAAGTGCTTCAACAGATAATCTATTTTAGTAAATAGAAGAGGTAGTGTATGGACAGTAAGGTGAAAGTGTGTATTCCCAATTACAGCAAATCTCTGAAATCAAAATGGAAACCAGGTGGTCGGTTTAGCAAACTGAGAACATGCCAGGTTACCACTCATTTTGTGACAGTAAAAATTTACCCAAAACATATGATGTAATAGCTATTTTACTTTATCTAGCAAATAGCACAATGGCTCAGTGGTTAGCACTGTTGCCTCCCAGTACCAGGGACCCAGATTTGATTCCAACCTCAGTGACTGTGTGGAGTTTAAACATTCTTCCCATGTCTGTGTGAGTTTCCTCCCACAGCCCAAAGATGCGCACACTAGGTGCATAGGCTATACCAAAATCGTCCATTGTGTCCAGAGATGTGTAGATTAGATGGGTTACAGGGAAAGGATAGGAGGATGGGTCTGGGTGGGATGCTCCAAGGGTCGGTGCAGACTTGATGGGTCAAAGGGCCTGTTTCCACACTGTAGGGATTCTATGATGGATGTGTCTTTATTTATTATTTCATTTAAAATCCATGGGAGTAACAAGAGAAAAAAGAAGCACCAGATGAGTAATATATGAAATAACTTCTTTATTTCACTATAACTTAGTTTAGTTAATTTGCAATTTTACTTTTTTGAATTCTTTATATATAGCATTTCATAAAGGTACACTGAAAGGTGAGTTAATTGAGACAAAGAGAAAAGTAACCAAGGAAGGAAGTGGAAAGAGGGAAAAAAGGTAAAAAGCACAGCAGCTGAAGAACACAATTCTTGGATTTGGCACAACAAAGAGGGAATAAATAATGATGACACCAGATACGCAGCCTGATCAGGGAAGGCAACAAGCTGGAAGATATGGGAAAGACAAGCAAAGGAGATGCTGCAGAATAGAAGACAGAGAAACAGAGAGACTCTGCAGATGGGGAGGCTTGGGGGAGATGATGCAACAGCTCAAGGGGATGTAGTGTGACAGACTGGAGCCTAAAAGAGGTCCATTGCTGACTGACCCTTGTAAAGTTGACCCCAAAGTACTACTGACATTTGCATGCTGGTCACAGTTGTTCTGAGCTGTAAATCTACATGAGCATAAATGTACAAGACCATGTTTCTACCTATTTTTAAATTAAAGAAAAAGCAACTTAAAGATTGACATTCAATCCATTCTTATTCATAACTATTGCAAGGGCATTTTATACAATTGATTAACGACAGTGAAAGAATGAAAAGTGCCCATTACTTTCTCAAGTAAAGACTAAGTCATGCAAAGTATTCCAAGTTTTGAAAATTTATACAATATAAGCATTAGTAAAATAAAAAGTCTCAAGAATGTTGAGCAAATCTAGTTGTATCTTACTTTGGGTGTTTCAAACACCTCTTCCAGATGAATGATATGTTCATGATCCACCTGCTTTAAAATACTGACTTCTCGCTCCAGCAGCTTCACTCCCGAACTCCCGGCCTGTACAGAAGGTAGAACTGATTCAGTCAAAGTATATACATCTATAAAAAGCATTCTATATTAACAAATCAAACGTAAGATTTTAAAGCTCGAATTTAGTTCATAGAAATGCACAAGTTTCATGCCAATAGTTACTTGGTCAAATTTAAATAATAATTTATAGTAGGATTTAAAAATGTTTTAACCTCAGAAAATATCATTTAAGTAATTTCCATTTATTTTTAAACTTAAGAAAATGCTCTCCAGTTACCATTCTCTGAATATAATTAATTCAGCTTTGTATTAAAATTGAACTTTATTAACTTTATTAACACTAAAAAAAAGGAACTATTTACCTTTTCCCGATTGACCTTTTTGATTGCCCACTTCTTGCCAGTCCCATTATGCGTAGCCTCAATCACCACCCCATAGCTGCCTTGTCCCAATTTTTGGCCAAAGTTATAGATTTGCTAAAAAAATGTTTCGAAAGGTAAATGGACTCATACAATAAATATACTATTGCTTGCTGACTGATCAAAATTTTAACTCAATTGAAATACAAGAATACAAACTATATTGAAATCTCAGTCTCTTAAAATTATGCTGTATAAATAGCATAAGGGAAATTAGTGTAATTCATACTAATCAGGGAACTCATACTCTAAGAGGTAAGCCTAGCTGACCTTGTTACAATCATTACACCTGGATTGAGTGTTAAGCCACTACATTGAATTCAATGGAGCATTCTGGATGACCTTCTACTAGCGTGGCATTTTAAACCACCATCATTATTCTTTAAGACCATAAGACATAGAAGTGGAAATAAGGCCATTTGGCCCATCAAGTCCACTCTCTCATTTAATCATGGCTGACGGGCATTTCAACTCCACTTACCCACAGTCTTCCCGTAGCCCTCAATTCCTTGCGAAATCAAGAATTTATCAATCTCCGCCTTGAAGACATTTAACGTCGCGGCCTCCACTGCGCTCCGTGGCAATGAATTTCACAGGCCCACCACACTCTGGCTGAAGAAATGTTTCCTCATTTCCAAAATTGACCCCCTCTAATTCTAAGGCTGTGCCCACGGGTCCTAGTGGCCGTGCCTAACAAAACAACTTCCCACCATCCACCCTTTCTAAGCCATGCATTATCTTGTAAGTTTCTATTAGATCTCCCCTCAACCTTCTAAACTCTAATGAATACAATCCCAGGATCTTCAGCCGCTCATCGTATGTTAGGCCTACCATGCCAGGGATCATGCATGTGAATCTCCGCTGGACAAGCTCCAGTGCAAGTATGTCCTTCCTGAGGTGTGGGGCCCAAAATTGGACACAGCACTCTAAATGGGGTCTAACTAGAGCTTTATAAAGTCTCAGAAGCACATCGCTGCTTTTATATTCCAACCCTCTTGGGATAAATGACAACATTGCGTGCAGTTCTGGTCGCCCCATTACAGGCAGGATGTGGAAGCATTGGAAAAGGTGCAGAGGAGATTTACCAGGATGTTGCCTGGTCTGAAGCGCAGGCCCTATGAAGAAAGGCTGAAGGACTTGGGTCTGTTCTCACTGCAGAGAAGGAGGCTAAGAGGGAATTTAATAGAGACATACAAGATGATCAGAGGATTAGATAGGGTGGACAGTGAAAGTCTTTTTCCGAGGATCATGACTTCAGCTTGTACAAGAGGGCATAGCTACAAATTGAGGGGTGATAGATTTAAGACATATGTCAGAGGCAGGTTCTTTACTCAGAGAGTGGTAAGGGCATGGAATGCCCTGCCTGCCAATGTAGTTAACTAAGGCACATTAGGGGCATTTAAGCAGTTCTTGGATAAGCATATGGATAATGATGGGATAGTGTAAGGGGTGGGGCTTAGATTAGTTCACAGGTCGGCGCAACATCGAGGGCCGAAGGGCCTGTTCTGTGCTGTATTGTTCTATGTTCTATTACATTCGCTTTCTTAATCACGGACTCAAAATTATGGACTTTCCTTAGAAAGACATCATAGCTTGCAGGTTGCGTTAACTCATTTCATCGTATGTGCTAGACCCAAGGCCCCCATCACGTCCTGAAGAGCTCAGTTATCCAAAGTCATCACCAGTTACTGGAAGGGGCCAGTAGACACATCAGCATTTGACACTGGCTACTGTCCAATTACAATGTGTTATTATAGTTGTCGGTTTCATCATCACACTTGGGTCAAAATGTGGTCAGAGTTAATAGGAACTGCAGTTGCTGGAGAATCTGAGATAACAAAGTGTGGAGCTGGATGAACACAGCAGGCCAAGCAACATCTTAGGAGCACAAAAGCTGACGTTTCGGGCCTAGACCCTTCATCAGAAAGGTCTAGGCCCAAAACGTCAGCTTTTGTGCTCCTGAGATGCTGTTGGGTCTGCTGTGTTCATCCAGCTCCACAATTTGTTATCTGGGTCAAAATGTGGGGCTATTTCAATAAAAATTATTCACATGTTCTTTCCTCTTTAATTGAAGACAAACCCTTCTCCAGCAATGGGACAAAATGTCTTGCTGCAGAGATTTTTGTGGGTTTAAACCAAATACTTGAGCACATGATATGTATTGACAATTGAGTACAATATACAGTGAGTACTATTTGTTGGAGATGCCATATTTAAGAGTCTTAATTTAAACTGAGATTCCATTCTCCCTTCCACGTGAAAATAAATGAACCCCAACTTACTATATAAAGTGCAAGGAGATTCTCAAAAATGTGTTGGAGAACATTTCATCTTCAATTAACAACAAACAGTTTAGTCATTATCTCATTGTCACTGGAGATCTTTTAGATTCAATATATACTAAACATTACGACAGTACACTTCATTGTCGATTGTGCAAATGTTCTGAAATCAAAATAAATGCAACTGATTTTTTTTTCTTATTTGACAGTCTGCTGAATAGGCGAAAGTAGGAAACAGCTAAAATGTGGGTGAGATGGACAATGCAAAACCTATAAATAAATTTGTCAATCAATTTTCACAAGGGCAGTTTCATTTTTAATTCATGCATACAGCAACTAGATTTTTCTGCATTTCAAATTATGCTTATGTATAACTCAATTGTGTACATCGCATATGTTCAGAGTGTTATTTTCCCAAACAAAGAAAACATATGACAAAAAGAGAAAGACCTAGAGAGAACTTCTCACATTGGTGTAAAACTTTAAGGAGTTTTTAAATTATCAACATACCCGAATAGCAAATTCATCATCAACCCTTGTGTGAGGTACCACCTTGTATTCAGCATTACTGACAGTGGCACGCTGTGAAGGCATTTTACAGAAATACTGAGCAATTTCACCTTCCTGCAAATGGAAATGATTGCATTAAGTTGAAAAATATTGTAGTTTCAGAATAAATCTAACATTGTGTAACAATAATTACAAAATTAAAATATAGTGAATGCAGAAAATCTGAAATAAAAACAGAAAAACTCAGTAGGTCGGGCAGTATCTATGGAGAAGGAAAGAGAATTAACATTCCAAGCCAAATACCTTTCATTAAAACTAATAAAGGCTAGTAATGCAACAAATTTCAACTATGTACAGGGCAAAGTGGAGAAAGTGAAAAATAAAACAAAAAGGGAACATTCACAATATATTTGGAAGACAGAATGACAAAAGAGATAATGGTGCAAGGGTAGCAATAGAACAAAAAAAAATGATCTAGAGGACCTAAAAACGATAAAAGCAGAGTCATTACAGCACCTGCTGTCTGGAGGAACAGGACTAGAAGTTATGGTCATGTTAAAGCAATCAGTCTAATTTTCAGCAAACACATCACGGCAGTGTAAGAGACGCTGATGGCAGATATAAATCAATTCCAAACGTTGTGTTTACTTTCGTAAGGCATGTCAATAAAATAATGTAACATCCCTTGCATCACATTCCCTTTCTGTAGGCAATAGCAACAATCTACAAGAAATAATGTGTACAATCAGAGAGCAGCCTTGAACAAATTATGACTTTTAACCAGCAATTGCAAAATACTGTAGAAAGTGGAAATCTGAAAAAGAAACAGAAAATGCTGATAATATTCAGCAGGACTGGCAGGTCCTCTGTGGAGACAGACCACCATTAACATTTCAGGTCAAATGCCTTTCATAATGTCTTATATTAGTGATGCAAATTAACACAGTAAGAAAATATGGGATACCATAAATCCAAAAATGTAACTGGCAGAAAATGCAAAAGGAAGCAACATACCACATATTTTAACAAAGCTGAATACATCACAGAATAGACATTCAATGACTGAGATTATTGCATTGAATGATTCTTTGCAGAGCTTTTTAGATGGGAACTCTTTTCCATTAATGAGAAGATTATTGAAGTTAGAAAGTTTGCTCACAGCCAACCAGCAAACCCTATGATGGTCAAGGAAGCAACCAACACAAGTAGGTATTGTCCAATACAGCCAACAAAGAGAATTCATTCTGAAATTAAGATACTGTGGTCATTTTATTAGAACAAATATTTATTATCAGAGAAGGGGTTCATTCATTATAATTAATATTGGAGATAGTGATGTGGATCCAGGAAAACCTGACAACATCTGGTGTGAAATATGAATTGATTAACGCACTTGCAAGGGGCCAAAATTGCAACATCCTCTCTTTCAGCTCCTGAAGAAACTGTTTTACATCATTCTGGATTCTGACATTTATTTACCAGAAGGGAATAAAAACACAAGTAGCTTCTTACCAGCAAGGATTTTTCCAGTAAATATATAACAGTATGACAAAAATAAAGGAAGGCTTGCATATTCAGAAAGTAAACTTCTCCTCCTTATCATTCAAACCATAAAATCATAGACATAGGAGTAGAATTAGGTCATTTGATCCAGTGAATTTGTTCTGCCATTCGATCATGGCTGATAGGTTTCTCAACTCCATTCTCCTGCCTTCTCCCCATAACCCTTGATCCCCTTGCCAATCAAGAAAATCTTCAATTGTATGATTTCTAATTCCAGTGCTCTTTCAGGATTAAGTCTAAGTCATTGTATGTGTGAATTCTTCTCAATATTATCATCAATTTGTCCTTCATCAACTTGAGCTAATGCTTCTTGCTCCACTGTCACTGTTCTGTCATTTTTTTAAGTTTCAAGGAAGTTAAGCATTATTGCAAGGCCAGCAATTATTAACCATCCCTACTTACCCTTGAGGAGGTGGGGGATATGACACCTTCTTGAACTACTGCAGTCTATCTAGGGCAGGTGTATTCAAACGACTGATTAGAAGGAAATTCTCTGATTTTGACCCAAGACAGTGAATGAACGATGATAGTTTCAGGTCAGGATGATGTGTGGGTTAGAGGAGAACTTGTCGAAGGCATTCTTATGTTCCGACTGCCCCTGTCATTCTAGGTTTCAGGGTCATGTTTTCTATGTTGAAGGCGGTACAGTGAGTTGCTGTAATGCTTTCTACATATAATTCACATTGCCTCCACTGTGTATAGGATGGTGGAGAGAGTGAACATTGAAGGCGATGGATGGCATACCAAATGGGCTGCTTTGCTCTGGATTCATTAAGCTTCTAGATTATTGTTGGAGTTGCACTCATCCAGGCAAGAGGAGTACATTCCAACAAACTCTGACTTGTGCCTTCTAGATCATGAACAAGCTATGGTAAGTCAGGACGCAAGCTACTTTCCACAGCATTCCTATTTCCTGACCAGTCTCCTGGATACAGTTTTTGCAAGGCTAATCCAGTTCAGTTCCTGGTCAACAGTAATTCATTGGATGTTGACTATGAGATTCAGAAATGGCAAGATAGTTGAATGTCGTGGATAGATGGTTAAATTCACAGATTTGGCATTCATTTGTCTGGAGGCCTTTTTTTCTTCCCCTCAAGTGTTGGTGGCATTTTATGTTCAGGAATGCATTGGGTTTACAATTTACAGCTCCATGATCTCCTGATTTGTAATCACCAAACTAGTCTTGCTACAGCTATTGTAATTTCTGTCAGATAAATGTCAGGCTGAATATTGATTCCAGCCAGTGTAGAGTTTTAGCCCATGCTCAATAACTTCAACTCTGCTAGGGCTACTTCATGGTCTCTTGGCGTCAAAGACAGTCACTTTTGCCTCATCTCTTGAATTCAGCTCTTTTGCCCATGTTTTCACCAAGGATGTAAAAGGTCAGAAACTGAGCAACTCCGGTGAAATCCAAACTGAGTATCACTGAATAGATAATTGCTGGTCAAGTGCCATTTGATAGCACTGTCTACAAACTTTGGTCACAATTACAATCTCATTAAGATCCTCTGACGTGGTGTCCTTCCAGATGAGAGAGATAAGATTGTGTATAGTAGCATTTCAGCAAGGATTCCATTTGCAATGGCAGCTTAATTGATTCTCCACTGTAGGCCGGCCTTATTAATCTCATGTTGGGCTGAGGTTGTGTAGAGGGAGTAATGGATAGGGAGTGGTAAGCAGCGGGAGATAGTCCAGAGGACTCACATCAAGGACTGAGTCTTGGTTGACAGATGCTCAAGTTGCTTTTTCAGACAAGCGTCCACTACATTTCTGTTCTTGGTAAGTACCATTCTACCGTCAGTTCTCATTGGAGTAGATTTTTGAGCCATAGTTGGTCTTGACTAATAAGAATCCATATATGTCAAGCTTGTTGATGAGTTGCTGTATGTCCTGTGCTCTTTCCAGCCACTATCTGTCATTTGGGTCAAATTTTATTGTTGGAAACCAGCCTTCATTTATCTTTAGGCCTGCTTTCTTTCTCTTGAGTATTGGTGGGGCTTCATGTTCCAGATTGTCTGGCACTGTGGACTTTTTGAGATTCCTGTTTATTATAGTCATCAGGTAAACTGTGATGTGAAAATCCTTGCTATACCTTGTTCATATGTTGATGTAGTCAAGCAGGTGGCAATATCAAAAGTGAGAATGTCACCATGGAGTCTCTTATTGATCTCTGATGAAACAGAGTGCTTGTTCGGGTCAGACCATGCTTTAGGCAGTTCTTCAGGATGAAGACTCAGTGACTGTTTATCTTTCCTACACCTTACTAGCCAATCACACCTTTCCCTCATCACTCTGGCATTGAAATCAACAAGGAGTAACAACTCATCTCTCGTTGGGAGAAAAGGTGCGAGTGGAAGGAAAGTTTTGTAACTGTCTCAGGGACAAAGAATATCAAATTAAAGAGGCTGAGATCAAGAATAAGTGAGGGAGATGATGCATCCAGAAGAGAATGGTAGAGTATGCGCCTTGATTGGGAAAGGGTGCAATTCCAGAGACAGATTCAGCTTGAAGTAGCAGAGAGAAGATTGCGGCACTTATGTTGGCAGAGCGGTTAAAGTTGGGAACCTTGTTCCTATAGTGCTGTGTATTTCTCCAGATTGTTGAGATGCTTTAATCAGAGAGACAACCTCAAATCAGGCTGATGTGGTCTAGAGTGGTGGCCTCCACTGTTAGTCTTGAAGGAAGAGGAAGTCCCACTTCTGCACCACTCTTCAAGGCCCCTGTCAGCTAAGTGGGAAGCTTATTTACCCCTTCTTGCTACATGCAACACAAATGTCAGGAACCACGCAGGGTAGTTAGGACTGACACTGACAGACATCCAGTGAATACAGAGTTGTCCAGGAATGGTAAGGAGGGAGAAAAAATTGCACATGACAGATGTTGTACGACAGGGTAGGTAGTTAAATGATGTCTGTTTGCTAAGATATAGCAAGAAATCTCACTGGGTCTCACAGACAGAACTCCTCCAGAAAAAAAAACAATTCATACTGAGGCAAAAAATTAAAATCCAGCACATAATTAAGCTAACATAGCTTTCTTTCATACGCTAACTTTTCCTTCCTTAACATTTTTGTCTTTTTTTGGCTTTTCTTTATATTACGGCCATTCTTCTGGTCTATTGTATGTCTATGCAGAATTATATGCTTCTCCTTTGGATTTAATACCATCTTAAACTTCTTTAGTTAACCACAAATATTGGGTTTGCCATTAGGACAACAATAAATCAAACTCAAACTCTATCAAAATTTTAGACTTAGACCCCATTCTCTGTCCCTCAAAGTGACTATAACATTCAGTCATATTATTGTATTCCCACCTAAGAATGCTGTTATTAAGATCCACATCATCCTGTAACTATGTATCTGTAATAGCTATCAGATCATACTTACTTATTTCTACTTTTGTTATGAGTTGATTTGTTTCCTTTGAATGCACTCAGGTACATAGCCTTTGGGTTTATTCTTTTGAAATATTTGTAACCTCCTGCTTTATCTGTTGCTTTACTTTCAGATTTGTGATCTTTATCCTTCTGGTCGCTGTATAATTTCCCATATTAATATCTTTCTTTATCACCTTGTATATCCTTTTTGGATTACCACATCTTCCTAAATCCAATCTCCTGCCCCACTAATAAGTTTAAAGTGTTATTTTTCTTTTACACAGCTTATTAAAACACCAGTCAAGC
This sequence comes from Stegostoma tigrinum, assembly GCF_030684315.1. Lineage (NCBI taxonomy): Eukaryota > Metazoa > Chordata > Chondrichthyes > Orectolobiformes > Stegostomatidae > Stegostoma > Stegostoma tigrinum. The sequence goes on along the minus strand of NC_081370.1, from coordinate 29,211,855 downwards.
ACAGTTCAGGTGCAGATCATCCCAATGGTACAGATTCCACTGTTCCCTGCATGTCCTTGAATGTGAATCACAGAATGTTAACCAGAGGTGCAGCAAGTAATTAAGGGGGCAAACAGCATTTTGGCTTTTATCACAAAGGGATCAAAACACAAGACTAAACCAGATTGATTACAACTTTACAGGCCATTAATGAGGCCATACCTAGAATGCTGACAGCAATACCAATACTGTACTGGTGTATTTACCTAAGGAAGGGGAAACATGCCCCAAAGGGAGTGCAACAAGGATTCACTTGACCAATTCCAGGAAATAAGAGATTGTCATCTACAGTGGATTTGAGTCAGCCAAAACTATATTCCCGATAATTGATAAGAAAAATAGATGGTCTAATTGAAACAATATTTTATAGATTCGGCAGAGTTGACACTAAGAAAATGATTTGCCAGTCTGGGTATTCTAGACAAGAGGGTTAGAGTATCAGAAGAAGGTGTCAACCATGAGGCAAAAAAATTTCCTCACTGCGAGTTTGGAATTCTCTAGCCGACAGAATATTATGGTAAATCCAGTAAAGATTTACTCCAAAGGGTATGTAAGTGTGGAATTCTCTTCCACAAAAGGCTGAGTGCGGGGTCAAATCAAAATTTGAATCAGCGATCACATGTATTCGTTAGATTAGGATACCAAGAGAAATGGATCAAAGGCAGGTAAAGTCCACGATGGACTGAAATACACCTGACTGAATTGTAAGTCAGACTCAAGGTGCTGATTAGCTTACACAAAATCCTATGTTTCTATTAGGAGTTGGAAAATCAAACATAAAACCCATTGACAAAAATATGCCATAGGAAAGAAAATGACTTAAAAATGATAGATATTTCAATATATATATTTAGAACATATTTTTCAAGACAGGGCTCTTCTTATTTGAGGTACGTACCACTAATTGTATACAACATGTTTACTAATGAAAATTAGTAGTGCTTTGTTTAAAAATATTTTTCTAATTTTAATCAATGATAAATTTAGAATGCTCCTGATCAAAAAACTCCATATTAATTTGACAACATAACATGTAATACCTACATTGTGCAAAAACACTTCAGTAATCTTATTTACTATGGATTCCAAATGAAAACATACAAAGTAAATGACAAAGTAGTAACATGGTCCTTGACATTAACAACAAGTGATTTTTGTTCATTTGGCAAGGTTATTGCATTTATCTTCTCAACACAGTTGAGTGTATATGATTTAGAATGAGTTCATTTGGCCACCAAAGTCCAAACCTGAGAATGTAGTTCATTAACTTAATTTTAAAAGCTTTATTTTTAAGCTTGCTATCTGCTTGGTTTTAATCTGAACATTTTCCACCAGAGACTTCCTGCACACCCTGATAGCGTAGTACAAAAATACAACCTTTTTAAATTTTGGCAGCATTGCTACAATTGGATCTTATTTTCCCTGAAGAAATTAAAGTCAAAATTAATGTGTGGCTCAGAGAAATTTGTTTTCAAAAGTTTTGCTTTGGTAAAATCGCTTGGACTATTGGTAATTTGAATTAAGCACTTTGACACCAACAATTGTGTCAGTGTGGGCCAATATGCTATTTTAACTGCAAGGATGATTGGCGAGGGATGCAATGCCTGCTTCTTGACAGGCAAACCTGCTGGGACCTGGCCAAAGAGATTAGAATTTTTCTTTAAATGTAGGTTTCTTTATGGCTCAACGTCACTCATGTTTATCTATAACGTATAACTAAGTTTAATGTGTACCGTGTACTTCACATACTAAGAATCAGGAAACATGATTTGAGCTTTATTGCCACAATTGTTCTTATGTGCATGGTGATGTGAGATCCAGAAGCCTGTTTGTGTAAATGCATTTAAATTGTGTTTTACAATCCTTAAGTGAAGAACAAGGAGTTTGTAGTTGACAGCATTAAAAAACCTGCTGTTTTCTAACAATAGTAGCAGGGACACACATACTGAAAAATCTAGAAGGAATTCTTCAGTGTGCATGTGCCAGGCAATGGAGACGGAAATGGTAAGCTCTCTCATAAGAAATGCAGAGCGTATACTAGAAATGGGCGGTCAAATCGTTCTATTTTCAGTTGAAGTGTTTTGTTGGGTCTGAGTCATAGGGCTCAGTTCAGCATGGCTCACAGCAACACTTTTTATCCAATTTTCTGCTCCTCACCTCATTAATTATGCAACAGGGTACCCTTCTCGCTATCTGGGTCTAGGTGGCTGTGTCTGGTGGTGTACCCTTCTGGCACAGTCAGCATAAAAAACCACGACTCTGCACTCAACTACCCTGTCCACAAGCACTTTGTGCATTTTCCAGGAAGTAGGGAGTCAGCTTCAGTTTCTGGGTCACGTCTTCAGTAATGATGGTTGAGCACCAGTGTTGAGAGGTAGCATCTAAAGTTGTGTGCCGCTGATCTACAAAAAACACCATAGCAAAAATCCTGTAAGGCTCCAACAGTCTGAGTCCAAGTCCCACTTGCCCCAGAGGTATAACATATAATGTATGAACAGGTTGATTAAAAACAGTTTTAAAAATCCAAAAGTGGCAGGGGTCCTAGGTAGGAGGCTCTCTTTTATCATCAGGCATTTGATAAGAAGCTATTGCAAACAACTTTCCCATATAAAAAATGTTTCAGATGGTTTATAGTTTTTGAGAAGAGTTGTAGCTCAGGTTGTGGCTGAGGTTGCAGGCTTGCTCACTGAGCTGGTGCGTTTGACTGCAGACATTCATCACCACATCTCCAGCAAAGCGTTGGTGATCTGTCCTGCTTATTACTTAAATGCCACAGTTTGCTGAGGTGGTCAGTATTACTTCGGCTTTATTTTTCAGTGGTTTGTAAGATGGTTCACGTACTCCCAAGCCACCCGTAATTTTTGTGAGCCTGAAGTGCCTGTATTCTATGTATTCACTATATGCATTAGACTGCAGCTCCTGTTCCAATATTTCAGAAGGCTGTTCCTCAAGTTTTGTTGGCAGGCTCCTGATTTTTGGCTACTTGATGTGTAGTGGAGTGACAGGATAATTGGAGGATATCCTCAGGAGTCTGTCCCGAGGCCTGCAGCATGGTCATTAACAGGGCTTAGCAGCAGAGTGATGGGAGTGGTTAAACATAACAGCCTGCCTCTCCTCCAAGGTTACTTCTGCATCTGATTGTCTTTGGAGCCTGTGCTGTTAGATAGCACACTTGAGTCTTTCTCCAAGCAGTGGATGCCAGGGTTGGGGGCTAGAGCTGGAATGCATTATCTCTAACCAAAATAACATTTTAATTCTAATTTATTTTTGCTTATCCTGTGCTGAGGAACACAGGTCTTCTTTGTGGTTCTGCTCCTTGGCCTGGTCACTAGAGCCATTAACAGGTTTCTTAGACCCAGTTTCCTGCCCTGTCAAAGTTTACTTCCACACACAGAAGATCCTGGAGAGGGAATAAGTGGTGTCCGCTGGTACACTCGAAGACCTCTGCAACCAGTGGGCCCATAGAAGCTGAAAGGCATCATCGTTACCCACAGCTAAATTGATTTGAATTTTATAAATTTGAGAGACTGTTGCCATTTAATTTATGCCACTTTCTTGAAATAAATATTAAAGTGAGATATAATTCAAATTTGATGTTTCTGTAGCATCTTTACAGTGTGGAAACAGGCCGTTTGGCCCAAAAAGTCCACACCAACTCTGTGAAGAGCATTCCTACCAGACTTACCCCCTACCCTATCCCGGTAACCCTGCATTTCCCATGGGTAATCCGCCTAATCTACACATCCCTGGACACTGTGGATAATTTAGCATGGCCAGTCCACCTAATCTGCATATCTTTGGACTGTGGGAGGAAACCGGAGCACCATGCGGACACAGGGAGAATGTGCAAACTCCACACAGACAGGTTGGAACTGAACCTGGGTCCCTGATGCTGTGAGAGAGCAGTGCTAACCACTAAGCCACCACCTTCTTTCACAATTTGATTTTTATTACAGTGCCCGTTTAGGTGGCTGTATCTAGTTAGTTTTCTTTAATTTATTTTTCTGTTGGTTTGCAATCTAATACAAAAAGGATGGCTGGGACACTGACGCCAGTGAATCCATGAGGCTGCATGGAAGAGAATAAAGTTGCTATTAAGGAAAAGCTCTATGGCTTAGTTCCTGATTCACTCATTGGCTGAGATCCCACAAACATTCATAAAAAAACTCTGTCCCTCCTCCATCCTCAGTTCCAACCAGCATGATCAGATCACAGAAATTGAGACCACTTTGACCTGCTGCTGCCGCCGTCTCCAAAACCATTTAGTTAGACTGCCTCTAAAGCTCTCCTTGCCCTAGCCGTGGGCTTGCATTTTACCACAGTTTTTTAATCTTTTCTCAAGATCCATTGGTGCTTATCTTGTCCATGAGACTGCTCTTGTCTTACTTTGAAGTTACTCCTACTAAACTACTGACCACCCATATGGCCTCTTAGATCATTGACAATTCTCTGTCAACGGTCTCTCTGCATAAAAAAATTCCTTGATGCACCTTCCCTGCAAACTACTTGCATACTTCCAATCTTCCTATTCTTTCCAAAAGATATGCTTGGATATGCTGTCACCTTCAAAACTCGTGCCCATCATTCATGAAATGCCCATGTTTCTTAATTTTAACCAGGTTTCTATCCTTGCCACAATACTGAAATACTTTGAAGTCACAAATGGCATTTGTGATGACTGTGACAAAGAATAACTATCCATCATCATTCTCTAATCATCTGAAGCATTTGAAACAATTTTAATGCTATCCTGTTACAATATCTCTCTATTGTAATCTACCAGGGTGAGACTGTATGCATCTATCCATTCATATGTCTTATCTGATGTTCTTACTTAGTATATTAAATTAAAGAAAGAACAGCATATGCTGGAGATCTGAAATGAAAACAAAGTGCTGGAGAAACTCAGCAGGTCTGGCTGCTTCTGCAGAGAGAGGAACAGTTAATATTTAGAGTCCATCGGCCTTTTACATATTTTCATAAATAAGAAGACCAAACTTGCACACACTATTCAAGAAGCCAATATGCTACATAACTGATGCATAACTTACTTACTTTGGTGTTTAATTGCTGTCAAAGTAAAGCATCCCAGAAGCCTTCATTAAACATTGTACTTGTGTACTAACATTTTCTGACTCATGCATCAGAGCTTCTAAATCCCTCAACATCTTGGAATTCTGCATTCATTCTGTGTTTAAGTTAATTCTGGTTTTACACTCTTCCTGCCAAAGTGTATAACTTCACATTTTCCCACATTTTACTCTGTCAGATTTTAGCCCACTCAAGCTACCTACATGTATCTGCAACTTCATTATGTCTTCTTCACAAGAAACTTTTCTCCCTATCATCTGCAAATTTAACTACTATGCTGTTGCTTCCTCATCATTGATGCAATTGTAAAATGTTGAAGCCACAGCACAAATACCACTCATCACATTCTGCTAATGAAAGACTCGTTTGTACATACTCTCAACTTCCTGCCAGCCATCCAGCCAATCTTGTATTCATGCTAATGTTACCCCTTAGACCATGGGTTTTTATTTGCCACAATAACCTTTGATGTGACTCCTTATCAAATGGCTTTTGGAAATCCAAATAAAGTACATCTACAAGCAGCCCTTATCCACAGCATAAGTTCTCTTTCAAAGAACTCCAATAATTTGGTTAAACAGGATTGCTCTTACACAAAAAGATGCCAACTCTTTCTGATTACCTTGAGTTTTTCTAAGTGTGCAGCTACAGTCTCTTTAATGATCAATAGTAACACCTTCACCATGACCAACATCGAACTAACTAGTCTACAATTTCTTGTTTTTTGCCTCCCTCCTTTCTTGGAGTGGTTATATTTGCTACTTTCTAGTCAAATGGAACCTTTCCTGAACCTACTACTTAATTAGCTGACTCTTTTAAGGCCCTGGGATGAATTTCATCTAAACCTGGAGACTTGTCAACCCATTGCTCCCTCAGTGTGCTTGAAATCACTTCCCTCATAATTACAATTTCACCAAGGTCCTCTCTCCCTTTCACCTCCTGGTTTATAGCTATTACATGAATGCCTTCTATATACTTGATGGTGAAGATATTATCATCTTTATTCTTCATTTCAGAGCTTTATATCAGCAAACTTTGAAATAACATCCTGCATATAAGAGTCCAGGTCAGTAATTTATACAAAAAATAGTAGTTCCCATATGGAGTCTTGGGAACACCATTATAAATTTTCTTCCTGTTTAAAAACAATACTACTATACTCTGTCTATTGTTCCATTGTTAGTTTAGTATCCACACTGCCATTCAATTATGAGCTTCATTTTTGCTAACAATTCCACTAACTTATACTTTGTCATATGCACTTTGAACATCCGTAAAAGCAATCATACCACACTGAGCAACTCAGCATCACCCAAAGAACTATGGAATTATTTAGTGTTTCTATTCTCATTAATAATAAATCTCACTTTGAATGAGCCCAGAGAATTTGTTTGCTCCACAATACGCGTTACACCACTAAATTTCATGAGAAACAGATTAACCAGCTCAGTTTAAATCAAGAGAAAAAGTAAATACTATGTAGTTAAAAGTTAATAGTTAAACTCAATAGTGCACAAGAATGGTGCTAATAATTAAACAAGGACTGATTAATAACTTCTGAATCATAGAATTTCATTTGTAAAATACAGCTAAATACACATTACTGCTACCTCCCCCACCCACACTTGGAGCAAAGAAGTCAATATGAGTGTTCCCCAATCGTAAACCTTGGATGAACCAGGAAACCCACTCCCTACTGAAGACCAGACATGAAGCATTCAAGTCAGATGACCCAGAACAATACAGGAAATCCCAATATGACCTCTGCAAAGCCATCAGGAATGCCTAGAGGAAGTACTGGACCAGGTTACAGGCCCAAATTTACCAAACAGACTCCCACCATCTATGATGAGGCCTAAACAACATTACAGGATACAAAATGAAGCAGAACAAGATAGACGACAAACACAAGTCCCTCCCTGATGCGTTCAATATAATTTATAGCTCGAGCAGAATGCCAGCAGAGTGTGAACACCTGCCCCGACAGCACTGGACACACCTGCTCCCTCGGTTACTGCTACAGACATCAGATCGGTCTTCCTGGGAGTCAACCCAAGGAAAATGACAGGCCCAGACCGTGTCCCCGAACAAGCACGCAGATCCTGTGTGGACTAACTGGCAGAGGTATTAACCAACATCTTCAAGCTCTCCCACCTACAAGCTGAAGTCCCTACCTGCTTCAAGAAGACCACTATCATCCCCATACCTAAGAAAGCACATGCAACGTGCCCTACTGACTACCACTCATTGGCTCTGACCTGAATAATCACGAAGTACTTCATGAGGCTTGTCATGGCCCACATCAACTGCAGTCTCCCTGCCTGCCTCAATCCACTACAATTGTCTCACTGATTTAACAAGTCCACAGTGATGGAATCCTAGCCGTGCACTCATCCCTGGTACATCTGGACAACAAAGACACCTACCTCAGACTCCTGCTCATTGTTAACAGCACTATTTTCAACTTCATTATCCTGTCCATACTGATCTCAAAACTCCATGACCTCGGTTCAGCTCCACACTCTGCAACTGGATCCTCAGATTTCTGCCCCACAGACTGCAATCAGTGCAGATAGGTAACAGCACCTCCTCCACAAGAACACTCAATACTTGAGACCCCCCAAGGATGCGTCCTCAGCCCCCTACCGTTCTCACTGCATACCCAAGACTGTGTTGACAAATTCCAAATGAACGTCACTCTATGTATAGAGATAATAGGAACTGCAGATGCTGAAGAATCCGAGATAACAAGGTCCCCACCCACACCTTCTCCACCTATCTTCTTTACTCTCCATCTTCGGTCCGCCTCCCCCTCTCTCCCTATTTATTCCAGTTCCCTCCCCCCATCCCCCTCTCTGATGAAGGGTCTAGGCCCGAAACGTCAGCTTTTGTGCTCCTGAGATGCTGCTTGGCCTGCTGTGTTCATCCAGCCTCACATTTTATTATCTTGGAATCTCCAGCATCTGCAGTTCCCATTATCTCTAAGGTATAGAGCTGGATGAACTGAAGTGTCTAGGGCCGAAACGTCAGCTTTCCTGCTCCTAAGATGCTTCTTGGCCTGCTGTGTTCATCCAGCTCTACACCTTGTTATCTCAGCCACTCTATGTACATGGCTCACTGCTGCAGAAAGGCTGTCAACATCAAAGACCCATCGCACCTGGTAATGATCTCCTATAACCTCTTCCATCAGGCAGAAGACAAAGAAGCCTGAACACACGCATCAGCATGTTCAGGAACAGCTTCTTCCCAGCCATTATTAGACTGATGAATGGACTCTCTAGCCTGAAATAATGCTGATCTTGCTAACATTGATCTCACCTAGCACACACCCTGTGCAATATAACCTGGATGTTTCTGTCTAAATCTTTTTACAACCTCTGATCTATACATCCTTGCTTACTGCCTGCACTGCTCGTAAACAAAGCTTTTCACTGTATTTTGGTACACATGACATTAAATCAATTAAAATGCAAAAGAAACCAACTATATTCAAATGATTAAAGAAAAACCTGAAAAGTATTGTGATCAAACTGATATGAAATATAATACATAACAGCAACTTTTATTACAACTAGAAAAAATATTCATTGCAATGGATAAATGTTCTTCAATTTTTCAATACCAATTATATTTATTCTTTCCTGCTGACACGCAGGGTGAGCAAACTGTTACATGAATATCTGCCTTATCAGGAATGCCAACGCTTTTTCTCTTCATTTTTAGACTGTACTAAGTGCAAGGATAAGAAAGAAAAATATGCATTCATGTTTACAGTACATACCTAACAGTAATTAAGTAATTAAAACAAGCAATGTTTGAAATGAACTGGAAAGAGCTAATGGTTTGATAATTGTATTAAACTTGTCAACAGCAAATGTTGAACACTTGAAACTGACAAATGAATCACCAGGACAAAGTGATGGAGACATTCAGAACTGTTTAAAAATGTTGTATTAAGCAACTACATGGTAGATAAAGAAAACATAGGCACCAAGTCATTCACACTGGAACTGAACTTTTCTGTGTAATATTTTCTTGTAAATATATCCATGAACATAATGCACAAAGAAAATACGTCATAAAAATTACTTCAATAAGATTCTAATTACCAATGGCCAGTGATGTTTATCTGCACTTCGTTTCATTTCTGTTTCATCACAGTTTACATTCATCTTCAGGGCTAAGTCTTTCTGCCTCTCAGTTCCAAAGCTTAAATACCTAACTTTAAAGGTTTTGACACTGTACAGTCACTTCCAATCAGACATAAAATTATGCATAAAAAGGGGACGGATATTTCTAAACTGAATAATCCACAAGAGGGAGTTGTTTGCAAATTTCAGAGTCAGCATCACAGAAATGATTCACTAAAGCTAATTGAAAGTCAAAAACAAAAGCCATCTTCTGAAAAACTAGACGTACTGGAGCCAGGTAACCATCTCAGACCTTCCCAATTCAAATTTTATTTTTAAACAATTGGTAATATATTAACATATTTATGCACAAAACTGATTCTAAAGCCTTCTACCTATATACAAAGACAATACTTTGGAAACTGTCACATCACTAGTATAGTAAATGATGTTTACTCAAAGTACATACACTGTTCTCAAAAATCAAATCCAAACAATGATGACTGTTTTTTCTTTCATAGGATGTGCATACTGTTGACTATGCCAAAGTGAGTTGCAGCTGCTGAAAACAGGAAACGATAGGCCAGATAGCTTGATGTTTGTCATGGGTAAGTTGTCAGGAGTGATCATTAAGGAGACTATTGCTTAGTTCTTGGAAAAACTCAAGGTTGGTCTCTTGTAGTGTAGAGATAGAATACCAACCCCTGAACTAGGAGACCTGGGTTCGAGTCCCATCTGCTCCAAAGATGTGTGATAACATCTCTAAACAAGTTGATTAGAAGAATATGTAAAATAAAAAACAAATAAATATTTCTTAAAAGGGGAAAAACTCAAGGTAATTGGGAAGAGACAGCATGGTTTTATGAAAGGGAAATCATGTTTAACCAATTTGTAGGAATTCTTTGATGGAACGACTTGCACGATGGATAAAGAGGAGTCTGTACGGTGATTTCCAGGAAGTGTGTGATAAGGTACCACCTGCAATGAAATTGTGCAAACTCAGGGCTCTTGCTACGGCGGGGGGTAACTATTAGCATGGATAAAAGATTGTCTGACTAGCAGAAAACAGTGTGTGCATTAGAGATAACAAGGTGTAGAGCTGGATGAACACAGCAGACCAAGCAACATCAGAGCAGCAGGAAAGCTGACGTTTTGGGTCTGAACTCTTTTGAATTTCTGAATGAAGGGTTCAGGGGCAAAACATCAGCTTTTCTGCTCCTCTGATTCCGCTTGGCCTGCTGCATTCATCCAGCTCTACAGTTTATTATCTCAGATTCTCCAGCATTGGCAGTTCGCACTATCTCTAAGCGAGTCTTTTTTTGACTGCCAGGATATGATGATTGGAATCCTACAGAGACCCATTCTGGAATCTCTGTATGTAACAATTTACATGGTAGCTAAATTTGCAGTTGACACAAATAGATAGAAAGTAAGTTGTGAAGACGACTAATGAAGTTGTAGATAAATATATAGAATTCGAATAAGTGGGAAAAATCTGGCAGATGGTATATAATGTGAGAAAATGAGAAGTTGTTCTGTTTAATAGGAAGTATAAACAAGCAGAGTATTACTTAGATGGAGAACAACTGCAGAATTCTGAGGTGCAGAGACCTTGGTGTTCCAGCACATGAATCACAAGAAATTAGCTTAATGTTAGTTCAGACAGTTAGATGCCTTAAGAATGCACTGTTTGTACATAAAGGTCATTTGTAATGAATGTCTGTGGATTCTTCACTCCCATGACATCGCATACCAGTTCTTATGTTGCAAGAGATAACATTAGCTTTTCTGCATCAACTAAAACACTCTGTTGGAGGCAAGCGTGCACCACCTTTTTTACAACAGAGCTGAAGAGAATTATTTTTTCAGAAGTCGTATAACTTAAGAATATGTCACCTCAGAAGACAGTGAAGTGCAATTGTGATTTTTTTTTTAAAAAGTAGATGTGGATTGATTCCCTTGCCTAATAAGAATCTATGATTTGGAGGGGAATGTGGAACTTCAAACACAAACAGATAAGTCATGATCTTATTGAAAGGCAGAGCAAACTTGAGTGGGCTGAATGGCTCAATTATGTTCCTAATTCATATGATTGTATCTCCAACTGCCTGTGATGGGCTGGCTTCTTTAACCGTTGCAATCTATGTAATATAGATAAAGTGTACTCACAATGCAGTTAGTGGTAAATGAAGTGAAATCGATGAAAAAAAAATACCAGCATGATATTAATTCCTGGGGATTTCTTCAGATTTTCTCCCACTCAGCTGCCAAACCTTTGTCATGGGTCTAGTGGAAACCCTATTTACACGTAAGACAGTTATTCTGACAAGTTTATGGGGAAGTTTATGTGGCACTTTCAGAGATGTTCTGAAATCATCTGGGAAGATTCCGGCAAATTTTAAGTGGGCTGATATTGATGAGTGCATATTTGGTTACTTCCACAGCGTGCATTGTAATGAAAAATGTATCAGAAGTAAACTTAAAGATTATCTATATAATAACAACAATTAAACCAACAAGAATTCAAACAGGAACGCTAACTTGATCAACTTGCTTGATTGTTTTTTCTTGAAATCCCAAGTGGACCACAGAACTATGATGCAGTATTCCTTGGCATTCAAAAGGCATTTAACAAATTCTGTATAAGAGGCTAACATTTGCAACAAAGGATTAATAAGGATAAAACAATACAAAAATGAAACAAAGCAAGGAATTTCATTTGTGAAAGAATAGAAATGAAAGCAGGAAGGTTTTATAAAATCAGTATAAAATCATGGTTAGGCGACACTTGCAGCACTAGTCCACATTAATAAAAATGGATAGAGAAGCACATAGAAGACATAAAAAACAATGTTACGTTCAAAAAAGGACCAAGAGGCCAAAGTGTTAAACAGCAGGGGTTTTATTTTGGATGTGTTTAGCAGCAGCAAGGTTAGACCAAGCTGTTATCCACCCAAATTGGCTGATGTCATTATTATATCATGTAATCAGACTCTTAGTGTCAATACACCATACGAACACAAATACCCAAAAACCAGGGTATCAGAACCCATTAAACAGGCAGTTGTTCTTTTCTACTGAGAACAGAAGTTTAAAAGTGACCTGATAAAGTACAGAATGTGAAAATGTAGTATCATGTGATTCAAGATGGTAAATGGTACAAAATAAAAATATTTAACCGTCATATTATTTTGTTATTTCTAAACTTATGTCAATGTTTATTTGAAGTAAAGTCTTTACCGTCAAATCCTACTCAGATTATAACACTACTTCACAGTGCCAGGGACCCAGGTTCGATTCCACCCTTGGACTACTGTCTGTGTGGAGTTTGCACACTCTCCCCATGTCTTTATGGATTTCCTCTGGGTGCTCCAGTTTCCTTTCTCAGTCCAAAAATGTGCAGGTTAGGTGGATTGCCATTGCTAAATTGCCCGTAGTGCCCAAGGATGTGTAAATTAGGTGGATTAGCCAGGTGAAATGCAGAGTTACAAGGACAGGGAAGGGTCTGGGAGGATGGTCTTTGGAAGGCCAGTGATGATTTGTTGGGCGAATTGGCCTGTTTCCAGCGTAGGGATTCTGTTCTATGATACAGGATTAACAAAGTGATTATGAAAAGCAAATATCCAGGAGAATGTCATATTCTTGTAACAATAGCTATGTAGTCCTTTAGATGATGAAAGAAATCATGCTTTATTAATAAATCTATTGAAAACATATCTAGTTATAAGTTATCAAAAGATACCTAGTAACAAGTATTTATATTAAGGAGATGCTAAAGTACATTCCACAGATGAGTTGCTCACAAGTCTTTCAACTGACAACTGCCTGTTACAGTGTTAAGGTGATTGCACAACTAGCCAGCACAAACTTCAAAGCTAGATTTCCAGATATAGATGTAGACTAACATGGCAGTACTGTCTATCACACAACAGCAATTATAAATCACTGGGTATACCGGTCTTTGAACTGTTCCACTGAATCATTAAATACTGCAGCACAGATGGAAATCATTAAACTATTTATAACTACCATGCCTTTGAAATAAATGTCTACTGAACTTAATTTGTCTCATGATATAGTGGTCAATTTTTACTTTAAATGTTTTACCCACCATTGTTTTGAAAGCCCATTACGAGTTCTGCTTCCACAACTGCTTCAAGAACACTCTTGCCCTAAATAAAGTGTAAAATATATTTCTCTCATTCATTTGATGCTGATGACTTTACGGTATTTAGAAAGCAAGCAACTGACCCTTAAAGTCCCTCAAACTTTTTAGCACCTCTATCAGATTTGCTTGTAATCTTAGTCTCAAAATGGAACTTCAACTTCTCCAATTTCACCAAAACCAAAACCTTTTCTCTCTGACATCACTGTCATCAATTTTTGGTAAATGTCATTGACAGCCTTCACAAAATTCATTCTACCATGTAATCAATTATTTCAACCTGTTTTACAAATACCTTTTTTTTCCCAAATTTAATTCATTCTTCAGATTTGGACTTCACTGGCATGACCAATTTATTGCCCATCTCCAGCTGGCGTAGCGGTGACCTGATTTCTTGAACCTCATAGTCCATTTAGTGTAGGTACACCCACAGTGCTGTAAGGGAGGGAGTGCTAAGATTTTGACCCAGCAACAGTGAAGGAATTTTTAGTTACAAGTTGGTGTGGGAGAGAAACATGCAGGTGGTGTTCTGCTCATTTATCTGCTGCCCTTGCCCTTCAAGGTGGTAGTTGTGGGGGTTTGGAAGGTGCTGCCTAAGCAGGCTTTTTGAATATCCGTAGTCCATCTGTTGCTGAAGTGCGTTAGTGGTGGAGAAAGCAAATGTTGTAGTTGTGGTCTCAATCAAGCAGATTGTTTTGTCCTGAATGGTTTCAAGCTTCCGAAGTGTTGGACCCTCGCTCATCCAGCCAAGCAACTAGAATTCCGTCACACAGCAGACCTGTGCCACGTAGATAATGGACAACAAAACGTGAGGCTGGATGAACACAGCAGGACAAGCAGCATCTCAGGAACACAAAAGCTGACGTTTCGGGCCTAGACCCTTCATCAGAGAGGGGGATGGGGTGAGGGTTCTGGAATAAATAGGGAGAGGGGGGGAGGCGGACCGAAGATGGGGAGAAAAGAAGATAGGTGGAGAGGAGAGTATAGGTGGGGAGGTAGGGAGGGGATAGGTCAGTCCAGGGAAGACGGACATGTCAAGGAGGTGGGATGAGGTTCGTAGGTAGATGGGGGTGCGGCTTGGGGTGGGAGGAAGGGATGGGTGAGAGGAAGAACAGGTTAGGGAGGTGGAGACAGGTTGGACTGGTTTTGGGATGCAGTGGGTGGAGGGGAAGGGCTGGGCTGGTTGTGTGGTGCAGTGGGGAGAGGGGACGAACTGGGCTGGTTTAGGGATGCAGTTGGGGAAGGGGAGATTTTGAAACTGGTGAAGTCCACATTGATACCATTAGGCTGCAGGGTTCCCAGGCGGAATATGAGTTGCTGTTCCTGCAACCTTCGGGTGGCATCATTGTGGCACTGCAGGAGGCCCATGATGGACATGTCATCTAAAGAATGGGAGGGGGAGTGGAAATGGTTTGCGACTGGGAGGTGCAGTAGTTTGTTGCGAACTGAGCGGAGGTGTTCTGCAAAGCGGTCTCCAAGCCTCCGCTTGGTTTCCCCAATGTAGAGGAAACCACATCGGGTACAGTGGATGCAGTATACCACACTGGCAGATGCGCAGGTGAACCTCTGCTCAATGTGGAATGTCATCTTGGGGCCTGGGATAGGGGTGAGGGGGGAGGTGTGGGGGCAAGTGTAGCATTTCCTGCGGTTGCAGGGGAAGGTGCCGGGTGTGGTGGGGTTGGAGGGCAGTGTGGAGCGAACAAGGGAGTCACGGAGAGAGTGGTCTCTCCTGAAAGCAGACAGGGGTGGGGATGGAAAAATGTCTTGGGTGGTGGGGTCGGATTGTAGGTGGCGGAAGTGTCGGAGGATGATGCGTTGTATCCGGAGGTTGGTGGGGTGGTGTGTGAGAATGAGGGGAATCCTCTTTGGGCGGTTTTGGCGGGGGCGGGGTGTGAGGGACGTGTTGCGGGAAATACAGGAGACGCGGTCGAGGGCGTTCTCGATCACTGTGGGGGGAAAGTTGCAGTCCTTGAAGAACTTGGACATCTGGAATGTGCGGGAGTGGAATGTCTTGTCATGGGAGCAGATGCGGCGGAGGCGGAGGAATTGGAAATAGGGGATGGAATTTTTGCAGGAGGGTGGGTGGGAGGAGGTGTATTCTAGGTAGCTGTGGGAGTCGGTGGGCTTGAAATGGACATCAGTTACAAGCTGGTTGCCTGAGATGGAGACTGAGAGATCCAGGAAGGTGAGGGATGTGCTGGAGATGGCCCAGGTGAACTGAAGGTTGGGGTGGAAGGTGTTGGTGAAGTGGATGAACTGTTCGAGCTCCTCTGGGGAGCAAGTGGCGGCGCCGATACAGTCATCAATGTACCGGAGGAAGAGGTGGGGTTTGGGGCCTGTGTAGGTGCGGAAGAGGGACTGTTCCACGTAACCTACAAAGAGGCAGGCATAGCTGGGGCCCATGCGGGTGCCCATGGCCACCCCCTTAGTCTGTAGGAAGTGGGAGGAGTCAAAAGAGAAGTTGTTGAGGGTGAGGACAAGTTCGGCTAGGCGGATGAGGGTGTCGGTGGAGGGGGACTGGTCGGGCCTACGGGACAGGAAGAAGCGGAGGGCCTTGAGGCCATCTGCATGCGGAATGCAGGCGGTCCTGCGGGACAGGAAGAAGCGGAGGGCCTTGAGACCATACAATGCATCATCCTCCGACACTTCTGCCATCTACAATCTGACCCCACCACCCAAGACATTTTTCCATCCCCACCCCTGTCTGCTTTCCAGAGAGACCACTCTCTCCGTGACTCCCTTGTTCACTCCACACTGCCCTCCAACCCCACCACACCCGGCACCTTCCCCTGCAACCGCAGGAAATGCTACACTTGCCCCCACACCTCCCCCCTCACCCCTATCCCAGGCCCCAAGGTGACATTCCACATTGAGCAGAGGTTCACCTGCACATCTGCCAATGTGGTATACTGCATCCACTGTACCCGGTGTGGTTTCCTCTACATTGGGGAAACCAAGCGGAGGCTTGGAGACCGCTTTGCAGAACACCTCCGCTCAGTTTGCAACAAACTACTGCACCTCCCAGTCGCAAACCATTTCCACACCCCCTCACATTCTTTAGATGACATGTCCATCATGGGCCTCCTGCACTGCCACAATGATGCCACCCGAAGGTTGCAGGAACAGCAACTCATATTCCACCTGGGAACCCTGCAGCCTAATGGTATCAATGTGGACTTCACCAGTTTCAAAATCTCCCCTTCCCCAACTGCATCCCTAAACCAGCCCAGTTCGTCCCCTCTCCCCACTGCACCACACAACCAGCCCAGCCCTTCCCCTCCACCCACTGCATCCCAAAACCAGTCCAACCTGTCTCCGCCTCCCTAACCTGTTCTTCCTCTCACCCATCCCTTCCTCCCACCCCAAGCCGCACCCCCATCTACCTACGAACCTCATCCCACCTCCTTGACCTGTCCGTCTTCCCTGGACTGACCTATCCCCTCCCTACCTTCCCACCTATACTCTCCTCTCCACCTATCTTCTTTTCTCCCCATCTTCGGTCCGCCTCCCCCTCTCTCCCTATTTATTCCAGAACCCTCACCCCATCCCCCTCTCTGATGAAGGGTCTAGGCCCGAAACGTCAGCTTTTGTGCTTCTGAGATGCTGCTTGGCCTGTTGTGTTCATCCAGCCTCACATTTTGTTGTCTTGGATTCTCCAGCGTCTGCAGTTCCCATTATCGCTCTCTCTCTCTCTCCCCACGTAGATAATGGATAGGTTTTGGGGAGTCAACCTTACTTTTTGCAGGATTCTTAGCCTTTGATCTGCTCTGGCAGGCACTGTATTTATGTGGCTAGAACAGTATAGTTTCTGGCCAAAGATAACCCCAGGATGTTAGTAATGGAAGATCCAATGATGGAGTTGCCAGTTAGTAAAGCCCATCAAATGAGACAGAGTACCAAAGCACTTGGATAAGTGTTGTTTTGTCAAATAAAGGCAGCACGGAATTAAGCAGAATAAGTCAAATCTGACTGGCAAATTATTTTGAGACTACTTGCGCTGTGAATAGGGGAATATTTCTTCATTTTCTTTGTCAGACCATCACGGTTAAAGATGACTTGCCTCCACTGCAGGAGCTTGGGCTCTGCAGTGGCTGAACAGTCCAATTCTGAAGCTGCAGGCTCTGCCACAGTGGGGGCAGCTGGTATTTGATAAGGTGGGTAGGTGGGATGTTCTGGATTTTGCACTCTGTTTCCACTGCTTGCGCTTGGCCTCCACATGCTTCACTCAGTAATGCTCAAAATAGCTGGCACCTTAGTGGATGCTTCTTCAGTATGTACATTTGAGGGCAAGCGTGTCAGTGGGGATGTTGCATTTGTTTAGGAAGATTTTTAGGGACTCCATGTAGCATTCCCTGTGCCCGCTAACCAATAGCTTACCGTTGTGGAACTCAGAGTATAGCACTTATTTAGAGAGTCTTGTGACGGACATGTGGGCAGTAATAGCCCACCCTTGGCAGCTGGTTGTGTGTCACCAGTGCCTCAATACAGGGGATATTGGACTGGAACAGGACTCTTAAACTGACATGCCTATCCTGCCAGTTGATTTGCAAAATTTAGTGAAGACATGTCAGTGATAAATCTCCAGGGATTTGAGGTGCCTGCTGTACATGATCCATATTTCTGTTGTGTAGAGATATGTGGGGGAACTACAGTTGCTGTGTAGACCACAAGCTTGGTGCTAGGTTTGAGGTCTCAGATTTCAAACACTGTTTCATAGGCACTGGCACACTTGTGTCAATGGTGGCACAGAGTTTCATGGAGATGGGGTGGAATGTTGTGTCAAGGAAGATGGAGAAGAGTTTTGGTACAATGATGGAGCCCTGCTTGTCCCCAGCATTCAAACGGAGTCTACGGCGGATCTTTTTGCGAGGATCATGGCTTGCATGTCATTGTGAAGCAAGCCAGAATATACGAAATTTCTGCAGGCAGCTGAATTTGAGGAGAATATTCCACAATTCCTCATGACAAAGAGTCAAAGGCTTTTGAGAGATTGAAGAATGTCTTATACAGAGGTAGGTGCTGTTCCTTGCACTTTTCTTAGATTTGTCATGCACTGAAAAATTTGTAGATGCCGTCAATAAAGCAATGCTTCCTAAGCTTTACCTCATTATAACCTCATTGTAAAGCTTCAAAAGTGTTGTGACACCTAGGTGTGATCTCAGAGAATCTGGGTATTAAAGGGAAAAGCTGACAGAGCAGATGGTGGTGGGAATGAGAAGATCTGAGGGAATTGGGAGTTGGGGGCCATGTTTTATGGTCACTAATGGTGTCTCAGAACTCATGATACCAAAATCTCAGTTCATAACTGCACACGGGATCATAATCTCAGTTTGGGAAGTTTCAGAGTCGTAAAGTCATAGACATATACAGCACGGAAACAGGCCCCTCGGTCCTACTCACCCATGCTGACAAGATATCCTAAGTAAATCTAGTCCCCTTCGCCGGCATTTGGTCCATATCCCTCTAAACCATTCCAATTTGTCTATCTATCCAGGTGTCTTTTTAAAAAAATGTTGTGATCGTACCAGACTACACCACTTCCTCTGGCATCTCATTCCATACATGCCGCACCCTCTGTGTGAAAAAATTGCTCCTTAGGTTCTTTTTATATCTCTAACCTTCAACCTATGCCCTCTAATTTTGGACTCCCCAGGCCAGGGAAAATATCTTGCCTGTTCACCCTATCCATGACACTCATGATTTTACAAACCTCTATAAGGTCACCCCTCAATATCCGACACTAAATAGCCCCATCCAAGTCAATGTCCTGTGCAGCCACAACATGACCACCCAACTTGTATACTCAATACACTCACCAATAAAGGCAAGCATACCAAACACCTTTTTCATTATCCTATCTACATACAACTCCACTTTCAAAGAACCATGAATCTGCACTCCAAGATCTCTTTGTTCAGTAAAATCCCCAGCACCTCACCATTAAGTGTATAAGTCCTGCCCTGATTTGCCTTAACAAAATGCAGCACCTCACATTTATCTAAATTAAATTCCATCTGCCACTCCTCGGCCCGTTGGCTCATCTGATCAAGGTCCTGTTGTACTCTGAAATAACTTCCTTTGTTGTCTACTGTACCTCCAATTTTAGTGTCATCTGCAAACTTACTAACCATACCTCCTGTGTCCACATCCAAATCATTTATATAAATGACAAAAAGCGTGTACCCAGCACTGATCCTTGTGGCACATCACCAGTCACAGGCCTCCAGCCTGAAAAGCAACCCTCCACCACCACACTCTGCCTTCTACCTTTGAGCCAGTTCTACACTTAAATAGCTAGTTCCCTTTGTATTCTGTGTGACCTCACCTTGCTAACCAGTCTACCATGAGGAATTTTGTCAAGTGCCTAACTGAAGTCCAAATAGATCACATCTACCGCTCTGCCGTCATCCTCTTTATTACTTCAAAAAACTCACTCAAATTAGTGAGACATGATTTCCTACACATAAAGTCATGTTGACTATCCCTAATCAGTCCTTGCCTTTCTAAATACACGTAAATCCCGTCCCTCAGGATTCCCGCCAACAACTTGCCCACCACCAATGCCAGACTCACTGGCCTTTTGTTCCCTGGCTTTTCCTTACCACCTTTCTTAAACAGTGAGACAACATTGGCCAATCTCCAATTTTCCGGCACTTCACTTGTGGCTGTTGATGATACAAATATCTCAGCAAGGGGCCGAGCAATCTCTTCCCTCACTGATCAGGTCCCAAGGATTTATCCACCTTTATGCGTTTTAAGCTTGAAAGTATGTCACCAGCCCTTCACTTCTGCTCAGTAAAAATCCTGGAATGGCTTCTTGACAACACCGTGGATGTTCCTATATCCCAAACACTGCAGAAGTTTAAGAAGTTAGCGCATTCCTGTTTTCGCCAGGGAACTGAAATTTGGGCAATAAATGCTGGCCTACCCAATGACACCCATGTCCCGTAAATGATTAAAAAACCATTCACAATTTTGGTGTAAATAAGAGAGGACAGTTTCACTGAAAGCTGTACAGAGAAGGTTCATTAAGCTAATTCTTGGGATGTGGGGCTTGTCTTATGAGGAAAAGAATCGGCTAATACTCAACAGGAGTTTAGAAGATCACGAGATGATCTAATTGAAACATAAAAGATTCTTAAACAGCTTGGTAGGCAAGACGCTGAAAGGATTTTTCCTCTCATAGACAACTGTAGAATTGGGAGCACCACTTAAACAAAAAGAGTCTCCCATTGAAGAGGGAGATGAGAAGGTCATTGGTTTTTCAAACACAGCTTTCACTGTTTACAAGGAAACAGTGTCATTGAAAAGTTGAGTTAGACAGATTTTTGATTGACAAGGAAGTTATGGGAAGCAGGCAGAAAAGTAGAATTAAGGTTTCAAACAGACCAGCAAAGATTATGTCACATAGTGGCGCAGGCTCAATGGGATGTTCCTGCTCCTGTTTTTTGCAATTACTACCTTTCTAAACCAACAGGAACTTCTGGAGTCTGCATAGACAGTGAAATGTGAAAATCCAGAGCATTTTGTGGGTGATCATATGTTTTTCCAGGTAGAAATCCTTTCTGAATATACTACATAAAATCACTGAGCTGATGAAAACATGCCGTTTCCTTTACTAGTCCTCAAAAGATTATTGTAAACAGCTCATAATTGCTACTGAATAACCTCTTTGGCTCCAGAATTTTCTCAGTAATGCAGTTTTTTTAAAGATGTGTTTTATAGCATCTATTACACATTCTAAGTCTTGTCATGTACAGGTAAAGGTAATAATTAGCACAAACTGCTCTCAAACAAGATTATTTAAGGAATGTCATGATACTCCATTATAAGTTCTGTTCTAAAAACATGATCAAACTTCTGCACAAAATATCATTAGCAAAATGAGAACTATAGACTGCCAAAAACTCATGGAACAACAAAATAAGCAAACAAGAAAAATTATGTCTTTAATACTTCAAATTTGTGGCAGTTATAGATTTAGCAATCCTTCTCTAGAATAAAGAAATGAATGTTTGCAAATGCTATGCAAAGCTTCATTATCAACTGGACTGGTTCCAGCTTCCTTAATTGCTTAGAGACAGGACAGCCACCAACTGAGCAATTCGAGTTCCAGGTTCAAGTTCCCTGATGGATTTACAAGTTGGTCAATCGTTCACATTTTGTGATTTCCATGGCCACCAGTTATCTATATGGTTGGTTAAAACTTTCTCTCAAAAGGTACTTTAACCATTAGCAACCTTACCCAAGAATGAACTGATAAAGTCTCAACAAGTGACAAAAGAAAGGAGAGAATGCCTTACGTGCTGGCTTTAGTTCACTGGTTATTATTGGTTCAGCCAGCCCAAAGACACATTTTCCTGCCAAGTGACCTTCCAGAAGATGCCATAACTCTGTATCTACAAGCCTAAACCAGCCTTTGTTGGATACACCCCCAGCATTATTGCCAGGTTAAGTTGTTAAAGCCTGATTTAATATCATTGGCAATACCTTGACAAGTGCAACGAATCAGACTTTTTTGGCTGACAACCTTTAAATGTAGTGGCATACAACAGGAGACATGCCATGATCATAATCCAATGAAGAGCCATTCAGAATGAGCTAATTATTTTATCATCCATGACTGCCAATGTGGAAACTGGTGTAAGGGCTTAAAACACCTGTTCTACATTGCAACCTGTCCAACATTTCTATAGGAACTACTCTCTTATCTTTGCAGCACCTCACATCAGAAAGCTCTTAAATGATTCACATCAAACTGCAGAAAAATAAATCAAGCTGTTCACAGGCTCAAAAGAACAAAAGTAATGAAGGGAACAAAAAAATACGGAATATTGGTAAAAATGGCCTTCAAACAGTAAATAAATTTATTTACCTGACCCTTTTAATGACCAAAAATGTTGGGATATTCAGTTATACTGCACAAAATTACATGATTTATTTGCAGCACAGAAACAGACCATTCAGCCCAGCCAGTCCACATCAATGTTTATGTTCCATATAAGCTTCCTCCCACTTTTCGTCATTTGACCTTACCAGCATGTTCAGTCATATCTCTGTTGTTTGCTTCATCGGCAAATAAATATAGGAAAAACATCCCATTTTACTTCTGTTTAATGTACATATACTACTAAAGTTCTTTTCTGGTCACCTCAGGAAATTGACAAAGTGTACTTTTAAACAGTGAGCTGGTATTCAGAGTTTCTGCAGGATTATCCTCTTTGCCCCAGAAATAAATGCTAACAAGCATCCCAGGAAGGTTGCTTTAAGAACAACATCCACTCTGGGAACACAGTGTAGCTGTATCAAGAAAAGCCACACCATTTACTGAGTGAGAGAGATTTTTAACCCCTTACAATAGGAGTCTTCACCATTGACTCCAGATCTCATGAAGTATCATAGCATCAGGTCGAAAACTGAAAAGGACAGCACCTTGATGATCACTTATCACTACCCATCCGCCAGTTAGCAATCCTCCTCCAAGTTGAACACTAATTAAGAGAAGCACTACGATGGTAAGGTCACAGAATGTACTCTGTAGAAAACTTCAAAGTTCACTACAAGAGCAACTTGATAACACCACTAGAGACAATGGTGGCCAAGTCCTGAAGGACATAGCTGGATCTGCAACATGTAGCAAGAGAACAAACTATTCACATTCACCAATCCACCCATCACAAATGCATCTGTCCTTGACAATATTGGTAGGAGTGACCTACACACACACATTGTTATGATGATGTCCCATCTTTACTTTGACACCTATCATGTTGTGTGGTACTACCACTGTGCTACATGTGATGGATTTTAAACAGATTTAGCAATTCAAAATTGTGCATCCATGAATTGCTGTAGGCAATTAGTAGCAACAGAATTGTATTCAATCACAGTATGTTATCTCAGAGACCAATATATTCTCCATTCTCCCATCGCCAACAAACCCTCATTGAAGAAGAGTGTGGGGGATATATGCCAGGAACAGGATCAAGCATACCTTAATATAAGAAATGAAGTATCAACCTGGTGAAGGTGAAACAGAGACTTCTTGCATAACAAGCAACACAAGCAGCATGCGATAGATAGCACTAGGCAATCCAAAAACGAAAAAATATCAGATCAAAGCTCTGCGATCATGCCACAGTTAAGAATGGTAGTAGGCAATCAAACAATTAATAGGAGATGGAAGCTCCACAAATATTCCCATTCCTGAAGGTGGAGAAACCCAGCAGATCAATGCAAAGACAAGGTTGAAGCGTTGAGATCCATCTTCAGCCAAAGACGCTGAGTAGATGATGCATCATGGCCCACTTCTGAGGTGCAATATCACAGATGCCAGTCTTCAATCAATTCAGTTCACACCACATGATATTAAAGAACAGCTGAAGACATGGGATACAATATAGGCTGTAGATCCTGATTTAGGCAGTAGTAATGAGGTCTTTTGCTCTAGAACTAGCCACAGTCAAAGTCAAGCTTTCCGGTCCAGCTTCAACTCTGGCATCTATCTGACAACCTAGTAACATGGAGCAGAAGTAGGTCCTTCCATCATTCAAGCCTGCTCTGCATTTTAATAAGATCATGGTTGATCTGTCTGAAATCTTAAATCCATATTCCCACCTATCGCTGATAATCTTTTGTATAGTTGCATAGCAAGAATCATTGCACCTCTGCCTTCAAAGTGTTCAAGGATTCTGCATTTGTCAATTCTATAGAAAGAGTGTCCCAAAGACTCATGACTCTATTTGAAAAGAAAATTGCCTCATGTCATAAATGAGTGACACCTTATTTTCTCCTTACAGAAAAAACATCCTCTCATATTCAACCTGTCAAGAACACTCAGAATCTAAATTTTTTTTTAAAAGTGCTGGAGAAACAACTCTGACAGCACCCACAGAGAAAGGAGCAGAATTCCTTCAGGGGTTTGTATGGTTCAATGAAGTCACCTCTCACTCTTTTAAATTCCAGCAGGTACAAGTCTAATTTGTCCCAGGTTTCCTCCTAAGATAACCTGTCCATTCTTGAATATTCCTTGTACTAACATGGTAAACCTAATCTGAACTATTTCCAATGCATTTACAATCTTCCTTATAAATGACAGCCAATGCGGTATACAGTATTCTAGATGTAGTCTCACCAACGTCATCTATAACGGAAGCATGATCTTCCTGTTTCCATCAATTCCCTGACAAATGAGGATTCAATAAGCATTCCCAAGTATTTGCTGTACTTGCATACTAGCCTTTTGTGATTCATGCCCACAAGGAAACCCAGGTTTCTCTACATTTCAGAGTTCTGCAATCTCCCAGACCCTGTATAGCACATAACATCTTTCCTTTGATAAGGAGACCAAAACTGCATAAAATATTCTAGGTCTGGCCTCACCAATAAGAAGTAAAGCAAGGCATCACTGCATCTTTCCTACTGGTTACCCTTCCAACGAGTTTTGTGTCATGTGTAAATTTTGAGCTACTATTTTAGTTCCCTCATCTAAATCATTTACATATATTGTGAATAGCTGGAGTCCTAATATAAATTGTGGTACCCACTATTCACTGTCAATCCATCTCAATACATTATCTCAATCCCATGCAGTTTAATTTTACACATTAATTTCTTATGTGGCACATCGTTGAAAGCATTCAGAAAATCTACATCTACCATATCCACTGGCTCGCCTTCATCAACTCCACAAGTAATACGCCCAAGGAATTCCAATAGATCCGTCCAGCATGATGCCCCTTTCATAAACCCATGCTGATTGTTTCTTATTCTGCCACAGTTTTCTAAGTGCTCTACCATAAGATCCTTGACAATGGACTCAAGCATCTTTCCCAATATGAACAGCAGACTCACTCATCTATAATTTCCTGATTCTCTCTACCTCCGATTTTAAATGTGGGGTTACATTAACTACACTCCAAACTGTTCCAGAATCTCAAGAATCTTGGAAGATGACCACCAATGTATCCACTATTTCTAGGACTACTTCCTTAAGTATTGTGCGATGCAAATTATCAGCCTCTGGGGATTTATCGGTCTTCAATCCCAACAATTTCTGCAACACCATTTCTCGACTGATACAGACTTCTTTCAATTCCTCCCTCTCGCTAAACCTGTGTTCCCCATCTTTTCTGGTCTGTTATTCCTGTCCTCCTTTGTGCTTCCAGAAGCAAAGTTTGAATTTGGTTCATCAGCCACTTCTTTGTTCCCCATTATAAATTCCCCCATTTCTCCCTGGAAAGGGCTTACTTTAGTTTTTTGTTTGTCTTTACATACCTGTAGAAATTTTTACAGTCAGTTCTTATGTTCTCCACAAGCTTACTCTCATACTTTATTTTCCCCTGCTTAATCAATCGCTTAGTCTTCTTTTGCTAATGTCTAAATTGTTCCCAATCCTCAGGTCAATTGTTTTTTCTTGCCAACTTGTATGTCTATTTTTAAAATCCAATACTATCTCCTTTATAAGCCATGGTTTGGCCACTTGTCTCTGCACTCTTGTGCCAGACAGAAAGGAACAATTTTTACAGTTCACCTAGTCACTCTTTGAAAGTTTGCCATTTTCAATCCACTGTCACTTCTTTCAGTAATACTTGAAAATCCATCGCAGCTAGTGCACCCCTCATAACGGTTTTCCTTCTTAAGATTCAAGACTTAATCTTGAAAACTCTCAATTGGTTTGAGTGATATCCAGCGCAAATAAAAAAAATGGTTGTGGCGTCGGAGGTCAATCATCTCAATCAGAAGGCACCAATGCATGTGCTCCTCAGGGCAATATCTTCACTGTAAAGTCAGAAGTGAGGGTGCCAACTGATAGTTGCACAATTTCAATTCCTTCGAGACTAAAGCCATTGATGCTGAAATGTAGCAAAACCTGGACAACATTCAGACTTGGGTGAATAAATGGCAAGTAACAGTTAGCATAAGTGCCAGGCAATGACCACAGCCCTTCATATCTAAAGGCATTAGCATCACTGAACTCCCCATCATCAAAAAATTGATGTTACTATTGATCTGAAACTGAAGTGAACAATCCATACAAAATAGAGAGGAGAGTGAGAACAGCACAAGGCATGAGCAATGTAAGTGATTGAAAACTGTGTGAGTGCGCAGTCTGCACTGGCAGGCGCCTCCTGCGTTTGGCTCTTACTTTAGAACTGGAAAATAAACCAATAGGTGAGTAATGGTAAGCTTTTTACAATTCTAATTGTAATAAATATTAAGTAAGTCAGCTTGCTCAAGTGGAGCACACTTCCTTGCACTGTGTGCCAAGTCATGGACATATAATGAATCCCAGGTAAAAACAACTGCAGGTGGTGTCACTGGTTGCACCAAGAGGAATACCTGGTTTCAGAACTTGGGCAGTGGCTGGAGTTGCTGCTGTGCATCTGAAAAACACTTGACTACATAGGTACTACACTTAGGGAGACGGTCACCACTATAAGTTAGAAGCAGACAGGCAACGAGGGAATGGCTAACTGGCACAAAGTCAAAAAGAACCAGGAGTCCTTTGAATGTATCATGCTTGCCAATCACTATTTCATTTTGGCTGCTTATGATGGTGAAGGGCAATGATATCTTCGGAGAATCCAACCAGCGGCCAAGTCAGTGGTGCTGTTGATAAATCAACTGTACCAAGACGGCGGGGGGAGAGATAAGAGGAGAATAGAATACCATTCATGATAAATGATTCCACAGTCAGGAAATCAGACAGGCATTTCTGCAGCCAGTGTCATGACTCCAGGATGGTGTTTTGCCAATCTGGTGGTAGATGAATGTTTAGGAGTAAAGGAAAGCCATTGAGAGATCAGCCAGAGGCCAGGTTTTAATGATTTGAGTAGAAATGAGAATGAGGTCTTGAAAGATTTCAGGGAGCTCAGAGAAGATTGAAAAGCAGGACTTCTAAAACAGTAGTATAAAATTATTCCACTCTCAAATGCAAGTGAGCTTAAAAATAGGAAAATTGAGTGATTGAGTCCTTGAATTTTTTAAGGCAAGCATAGATGGGTTCTTGTTAAGCAAGGGGCTAACAGATTATCAGGGGTAGAGAGAGATAATGGGAACTGCAGATGCTGTAGAATTCCAAGATAATAAAATGTGAGGCTGGATGAACACAGCAGGCCAAGCAGCATCTCAGGAGCACAAAAGCTGACGTTTCGGGCCTAGACCCCGATGAAGGGTCTAGGCCCGAAACGTCAGCTTTTGTGCTCCTGAGATGCTGCTTGGCCTGCTGTGTTCATCCAGCCTCACATTTTATTATCTTGAGATTATCAGGGGTAGACAGGAATGTGAATTCGAGTTGAGAAAGATCAACCACAATCTTCTTATGTGTTAGAGTAGGCTGAAGGCACTGAATGGTTTACTCATGTTCTTAATTTGTATGCTTCTATCTTTGTAAATAGCTTGCTAGGATCCCAATTGATATTATTGCTGGACAAATCAGATCCCAGTCTGAAATCTAGCTTGGTAGATCATATGTTATTATTTAGCAAGGTGATTTTTTTTACTGAAATTGAAGCACATAATGCTGATTTGTTTTAACACTCAAACAGAATTTTATTACAAAAAAATGAAATTAAAATAAACCAAACCATTTACTTATAAAAACAGTCTGTAAGGTTTCAAAACACACAGTAAAATATAATCTCATCTATCCCAACATCATCACTTTGCAGTACTCAAACACCAGAGGGAATTCCTTTCCCTAGCACATCAATAGGCTTAACTATCATTTCCAATTCCTGATCTCAAAAGCTTGATTGCCTTTTTCTTCAGTCACCACCCGATTGAGCTTAAAATTTTCTTCGCTTCAAATAGTCCCTTCAGTATTCTAAACTAACACAGCTGGTCTAGAACTTACCAACTAAAACTATTACATTGAGGTGACTCATTTCCTAAATGTTCTGAATTATTTCCTTTCATTAGGAGAAACTGTTACTTGCATCTAACTTCCACCAAGATCTCTGCAAACTGAAACAAAATCATTCCAAACTATGAGATAGTAGGAACTGCCGATGTTGGAGGATCTGAGATAACAAGGTGTACAGTTGGATGAACACAGCAGAGCAGGCAGCATCACAGGAGCAGGAAAGCTGACATTTCAGATCTGGACCCTTCTTCAGATTCCTGGGGACCAGACCCAAAACGTCAGCTTTCCTGCTCCTCTGATGCTGCCTGGCCTGCTGCGGTCATCGAGCTCTACACTTTGTTGTTCCAAACTTTTGCACTTTCCACAAGCAAAAGAAAAATCGATTCTTGTTTGTTATAAACCAAAAGCAATCTAATACTTTTCAATGTTTATTCTATGCAATCATTAAAAAAAAACTTGCAATACAAATAAATTCCCTTTATCGCTGCAAGAACAAGCACTCTCATACAGGTTTAGAAAAAAGGCTCCAGAAATACTGAAAGTTAACCTTTAAATTTTTTCATACACAGGCCAAAGCCCACAAGTCACTGGTGAAATAATGACCTCTATCTTTATACACGCAAAAAAAAAGATTCTGCAGGAAAAGCAACTGAGCAACACAATCATACCAAATATTTCTTACATAAGAAGCCTAATGTACCACCAGGTGCTTGCTAATGACTGCCAGCTCATAATAAAAGGAAGAAATGGATAATTACTCAGAAGAAGCGGATTTGTGAAAATAGGAACCTATCCTATTGGAAAAATGTAGCCAATCAACTTTAATTGGAATGTTAAGAGCTAGTATTAGAAAATATAATGCACGATTGCTCCATGACCCATTGTGATAGATAAGCCATGGTGATAGCTTTCAACTGCATTTAATAACAGCAGGATCTGAAGGCATATATAAATCAAAGATAAAGCAGTTCTGGTATGGGTGAACATAAACATGATTGGTGATTAAATTCATTTTTTGTGGCAACACTGCATATAACTATCAGGCGGATGTATGAATTTCAAAGCACCACTAAAGCACTCTATTTGAAAGGAAATTATGTATTCATAAATACACATCTCAAAATATCATAGAGAATAAACACAGATCTAAGATTAACAGGAGTAGACCCATAAAATATGACTTCAAATAGAACAGAATTAGATTAACAAGACAGAATCAATTATCAAATAAGTGGTACAAGGCCCACTTAAATGATAGATGTCAGAATGACAAAAGAGGGGGGCTGGAGATCAGTATAGGTGCAGATCCCAATGCAACACAGAAGAGTTCCAGTACATTAAGAATATAGAACCTTAAAAGGTGACAATGTTAAGGGGACTGTATCCGAGCGTGAGCAGAAAACTTCATAGATTTATTTTTGAAGTACCAAACAGAGAAGAGTACATCTGCCTTGCTTAATGGAGTAACAGTAACATTGTGATGTTCAAAACAAGTTGAATGTGCTTAAACCAGTAAAGCCATCAGAACAGACTAGACAGTAGATATATGAAATGCCAGCAATGACCATAGTTACTGAGTGCTGAAACGGTACCATGAGATGGAAAACAAACTATTTTCAATAAGAGAACATAGTTAACTCAAATGATTACAAACGTACAAATAATTACTCCCAAAATATCCATTATTAGGAGCAAACTAGAATGACATATACATTAGAATAATCCAATAAGGGTGTACATCACTTCAAAAGATAGTAAATCCCACCAAACAATCTTCAATGCTTTTTTTGGTGGATTAGCCAGGGTAAATGCAGGGATACATGTATATGGTGGGGGCCTGGGTCTTGGTGGGATGTTTTTCAGAAGCTTGTTGCATATTTGATGGGCTAAATGGCCTCTTCCACACTGTAGGGATTCTAAAACTGAATAGAATGGAAATTCACGGTAAAATGTAGACAAACAAGGTATTTTTCATGTAGACGGTAGTGCACACATGGAACAAGCTGCCAGAGGTGGCGTTGGATGCTAGTACAATTACAACATTTAAAAGACATCTGGCTGGTTATGTGAATAGGAAAGTTTAGAGGGATATGGTCCAAATGCTGGCAAAATAGCACTAGATCAGTTTAGGATGTCTGGTCAATGGAGACAAGTTGGACCAAAGGTCTCTTTCCATACTGTATAACTCTATGACTCTATATTGACTTAAGAAAATAAATCAGTTGGTATTTGTAAGGACATTGTTGTCAGAGTGGATGGTGGGATTCATATGCCCAATTCCAGAGCTTCAGGAGTTTTTTGCACAGACTTTCAATAAAATAAAAATTACATGAAATTATCTTCTTTGCAAATACAGACAAGTGATCAAATGTTCCCTGAAACACTATGGTCAGAAGCTCCAAGGACTTGAACCTGCTTCGTTGCTACTACTTTGACAATGTCGCAAGCTGGAAATCAACCAAAGCAAATAGAGTCAGCCGGATTTTAGATGATAAGATAATAAAATGTGAGGCTGGATGAACACAGCAGGCCAAGCAGCATCTCAGGAGCACAAAAGCTGACGTTTCGGGCCTAGACCCTTCATCAGAGAGGGATGATGATTTGTTTCAGGACATTTAACTTCAGATGCAGAAGAATGAATATCATTATGTAGAATTGAATGTAGCTTATACCTTCTACTGAAATAGGAAGTGATGTCAGTAAATATGATTACAACTGGTCAATATAATGTATTCTGATGAACCTTACAGCATTGGCCAGTGATCATGCAGTTAGTGCATGAAGTGTGCGTGCAAGATCACAATTGGACAGCTGCCAAAGCAGTTAATGTGATTGATGTTAACAAAGTGCAAAGCTTTTGGTCGCAATTAAAATCAAAGAGATCATGTTTGAGCTTCATTGAGGCATTTTCTCCATCGCATATTCCTAAATAAACCTGGGAAAATCAAATTGGGTCTCAACTGCTCCCTGTGTCCGTGGGAGAGAGGAGAATCTTTCCATTTCCAATAAGGTTACTATAAAAGTCTTTTGAAACATGCAGCACAATAAATACCAGTCAGAGTTGTTTATTTCAAAACATTTTAACATTTAATGTTTCTGTTCTGTCATCTATAAAATACTTTTCCTGATTTATGAAAAACAGATAATAATACATTTCTCACAATAAAGAAAAACATTCTTGGTCATTTCAAATGTGAAAGACTAACTGGATTCAGGGCTTAAGCATATTTCAAACTTTTCTCAAGATCCTATGAAGCACAGAGAGAAACGTTAGGACTGAACGAGATATATCAATCAATTATGACAAACTCCATCAATGATGTTGAGCTTTTCTAGGGGAAAACATGAATTTAACAGAACACATTAGTTTTTTGAAGTTGGTAAAAAACAGCAAATTCTCCATTGGCCTGATCAAAATGCATCCCTCAATCAACTACAAAGAAGTTAGAACTTCCAAACGGAGCAGACAATGTGGGCTTCCACAAAACTAAGTTAGCCTGTACTAATGCATAATTTTTTTTGAGCCCTAATATGCTGTCACACACAGCCTTGCACTTCTCTAGTAAGACACACAACGTGAAGCTCTTTATGTTTAGGCAGTCAATGGCTCTGAGGCAAGGCACCCTAAAGTGTACATGGGTGCCAAATGGCACAAAATTAAACAAATTATATTTGGCAATTTTGGTCAAAGAATGAATCAATAGAGATGCAGCAGCAGACATTTAAGAAGATATTCCAGAAAGGACAGAATAGGTACATTTCAACAAATAAGAAAATTTCTAAGCGACAGACCTATCATTCGTGGCTAACTAAAAAGATAAAAGGTAGTAAAAGGTAGCAAAAAGGAGACATACAATTGTGCAAAGATAGTTTTCAAGTCAGAAGATTGGACAGAATATGTTAAAAAGCAAACAATTACTAAAAGATTAATGTGGAGGTAGAATTTAGAGTACAAGAGAAAGTTAGCCAAAAATATAAGAACATATAGGAAATGTTTCTTCAGCTATTTGAAGAAAAAAAAGACAAATTAACAACATAAGTATTGGTCATATAGAAGAGGACTCTGGGGAACTCATAATGGAGGATAAAGAGATCACAGTCAAATTGAGCAGACATTTTGTATCAGTCTTTACGAAAGAGGATACAAACAGCATCCTGGGAACCACGGCGAATCATGAATTGAAAGGGAGGAAGGAACTAAAATAAAAAATTACAATTTCCAGGGAAGTAGTACAAAGTAAATTGCTGAAACTATGAGTTAACAGATCTCTGTGTCCTGATGGATTGCATTCAATGATCTTAAAATAAGTAGCTGATGGGATAGTTGAAGCACTGGTTTTAACTACCTAAATCTCAATAGATTCAGGTAAATTCCTTTGATTGGAAAATAACTAATGTAAAACCTTTATACAAAGAAACGGAGAGAGACAGAAAGCAGGAACTGACAGTGTACTTAGCTTAATATCGGTCATAGGGAAAACACTGGAAGCTATCATTGAAGACGTTATTAACACGGCACCTGGATAAGTTCAAGGCAATCAGGCAGCGCTAACATGGTTTTAGAGTCAGAGTCATAGAGTCCACAGCATGGAGACAGGCCCTTTAGCCCAAACCAGTTCATTCCAACCAAAATGGCCATCCACGTTAAACCCACTTCCCCACACTTGGCTCCTTCTAAGCCTTGTTACAGAAGTAGTAGGTCTGAAGAAGGGCCTTGACCTGAAACGTCAAGCTTTCCTACTCCTCTGATGCCGCTTGGCCTGCTGTGTTCATCCAGCTTCACACCGTGTTATCCTTCTAAACCTTTCCTATCCATGTATTTGTCAAAATGCCTTTTAAATGTTGTTAATGTACCTGCTCAATGACTTCTGCTGGCAGGTTATTCCATATACACACCACCCTCTTTGTAAAAAAGTTGCCCCTCAGGTTCCCATTTATTTTTCCCCCTCTTACCTTAAACTGATGCTCTCTAGTCCTCGATTCACCAACCTTGGGAAAAAGACGGAGTGCATTCACCTATCCATGCCTCTCATGATCTTATACACTTCTATAAGATCCCATCTCAGTCTCCTACACTCTTAAGAAAACAGCCCTAGCTTGCCCAACCTCTCCACATAACTCAGTCTCTTGAGTCCTGGCAAAATCTTTGTAAATCTCTTCTGCACTCTTTCCAGTTTAATAACATCCTTCCTATAGCAAGGTGACTAAAAGTGAACACAATAGTCAAAGTGCAGCCTCACCAATGCCCTGTACAACTGCAACAGAACAGCCTAACTTCTACACAGGATGCCCTGACTGATGAAGGTCAATGTGTCACAAGCCTTCTTCACTGACTTATCTAGCTATGACTCCACTTTCAGAGAATTGTGCACCTGGACTTCAAGGTCCCTCTGTTCCACTACACTCCTTAAGGCACCACCGTTCACTAATGAACTCCTATCTCGATATGACTTTCCAAAATGGAAAAGTCTCACACTTATCTATATTAAGCTGCATTTGCCATTCCTCAGCCCACTTACCCAGCTGCTGCAATTTCAGTTAACCTTCCGTATTATGCATGATACAACCTATTTGAGTGTCATCTGCAAACTTACTAATCATGCCTTGTACATTCTCATATGAATCAGTGATACAGATAATAAACAGCAATGAGCCCTGAGGCTCACCACCAGTCACAGGCCTCTAGTGCGAAAAGCATCCTTCCACTATTACTCTCTGCTTCCTACCATCAAGCTAATTGTGTATCCAATCTGAGAGCTCTCCCTGGATTCCATACAATGTAAACTTCCAGAGGAGCCTACCATGTGGAACCTTACTAAAGGCCTTGTTGAAATTTGTATAGGCTACATCTACTGCCCTGTCCTCATCAATGTCCCTGGTCACTTCACCAAAAAACTCTAATAAATTTGTAAGGCATTATCTCCTACACACAAAGCCATGCTGACTGCTCCTAATCAAGCCTTATCTTTCCAAATGCATGTATATCATATCCCTCAGAATCTTCTCGAGTTAATTACCTACCACAGAGATAAGTTTAGTGGTCTATAATTCTCAGGTTTTACTTTACAGCCCTTCTTGAACAAGAGCACAACATTTGCTACCCTCCAGTCTTCCAGGGCTTCACCTGCAGCTAATAATGATGCAAATATATCAGCCAGGGACCCCCCAAACTTCTTCTCTAGCCTCTTGCAGGGTTCTTGGATATATCTGGTCAGGACCAGGAGATTTATCCACCTTCATTCATTCTAATACTTCCAACACCTCTTCTACTGTGATATGGAGTATCCCTAAGATATCGCCACTAACTTCCTCAAGTCTTCACCTCTTTCTCCACAGTAAATACAGAGGAAGAATATTCATTGAGGACCTTGCCCATCTCCTGGGGTTCAACACATACATGTGTTTCTATAGGTATGTCAGGAACAAAAGAATGACTAGAGTAAGATTAGGACCAGTCAAGAACAGTAGTGGGAAGTTGTGTGTGGAGTCCGAAGAGATAGGAGAGGCGCTAAATGAATATTTTTCATCAGTATTCACACAGGAAAAAGACAATATTGTCGAGAATACTGAGATACAGGCTGTTAGACTAGACAGGATTGAGGTTCACAAGGAGGAAGTGTTAGCAATTCTGGAAGGTGTGAAAATAGATAAATCCCCTGGGCCGGATGGGATGCATCCTAGGATTTTCTGGAAAGCTAGGGAGGAGACTCAGAGCCTTTGGCCTTGATCTTTACTTTGTCATTATTTTCAGGAATAGTGCCAGAAAACTGGAGGACAGCAAATGTTGTCCCCTTGTTCAAGACGGGGAAGAGGCACAATCCTGGTAATTACAGACCAGTGAGTCTTACTTTGGTTATGGATAAAGTGTTGAAAAGGATTATAAGAGAGAGGATTTATAATCATCTGGAAAGGAATAATTCGATTAGGGATAGTAAACACAATTTGGTGAAGGGTAGGTCATGCCTCACAAACCTTACTGAGTTCTTTGAGAGGGTGACTAAACAGTTGGGTGAGGGTAAAGCAGTCGATGTGGTGTATATGGATTTCAGTAAAGCATTTGATAATATTCCCCATGGTAGGTTATTACATAAAATACGGAGTCGTGGGATTTAGCGGTTTGGATCAAAAATTGGCTAATTGGAAGAAGACAGAGGGTGGTGCTTGATGGGAAATGTTCATCCTGGAGTTCAGTTACTAGTGGTGTACCACAAGGATCAGTTTTGGGGCCACTGCTGTTTGTCATTTTTACAAATGACTCAGATGAGGGTGTAGAAGGATAGGTTAGTAAATTTGCAGAGGACACAGTGGATAGTGCGGAAGGATGTTACAGGTTACAGAGGAACATTGATAAGCTGCAGAGATGGGCTGAGAGGTGGCAAGTGGAGTTTAATGTGGAAAAGTGTGAGGTGATTCACCTTGGAAGGAGTAACAGGAATACAGAGTACTGGACTAATGGCAAAATTCTTGGTAGTGTGGATGAGCATAGAGATCTCGGTGTCCATGTACATAGATCCCTGAAAGTTGCCACCCAGGTTGATAGGGTTATTAAGAAGGTGTACGGTGTGCTAGGTTTTATTGGTAGAGGGATTGATCCGAGGTCATGTTGCAGCTGTACAAAACTCCGGTGCGGGTGCACTTGAAGCATTGTGTACAGTTCTGGTTGCTGCATTATAGGAAGGAAGTAGAAGCATTGGAAAGGGTGCAAAGGAGATTTACTAGGATGTTGCCTGGTATGGAGGGAAGGTCTTATGAGGAAAGGGTGAGGGACTTGAGGCTGTTTTCGTTAGAGAGAAGAAGGTTAAGAGGTGACCTAATAGAGACATACAAGATAATCAGAGGATTAGATAGGGTGGACAGTGAGAGCCTTTTTCCTTGGATGGAGATGGCTAGCATGAGGGAACATAGCTTTAAATTGAAGGGTGATAGATATGGGACAGATGTCAGAGGTAGGTTATTTACTCAGAGTAGTAAGGCCGTGGAATGCCCTGCCTGCAACGGTAGTAGACTCGCCAAGTTTAATGGCATTTAAATGGTTATTGGATAAACATATGGATAATAATGGAATAGTGTAGGTTAGATGGGCTTCAGTTTGGTTTCACAGGTCAGCACAACATTGAGGGCTGAAGGGCCTGTACTGCGCTGCCGTGGTCTATGTTCTGTGTCTACTTTGATACTTGAAGGGTCCAATGTTGTCTATAGTTATTATGTTTCCTTTAATATACTTAAAGAATCTCTTTGGATTCACCCTAATCTTCTCAGCCAAAGCTATCTCATGCCTCCTTTACACCCTCCTGACTTCCTTCTTCAGTATACTCCTGTATCCCTCATATACCTCCAAGAACTCCCTTGATCCCAGCTGCCTGTACCTGAGCCTTTTTTTTCTGGTCAAAAGGGAAATCATGTGTAACTAATTTATTGGAGTTATTTGTAGTAGTAACATGGTATAGATTAAGGAGAGTCAGTGGATTCATTGTACTTAGTTTTTCAGAAGAGATTTAATAAGGTGCCACATCAAATGTTATTGCAGAAAATAAAAGGTCACAGTGTTGTTGTGTATCACACAGATGGAAGATCACTTCCTGTTTGCCTAGTAAGGGATAGGAATAAAGGGATCTTTTTCGGGATGGCAACATGTCACAAATAGCCTGGCAAAAGGATCAGTGATGGCGATCCAACTTTTTACAATTTATATAAACAATTGGATGAAGGAAGCAATGCAATCATAGCTAAATCTGTTAATGACATGAAGAAGGGTAAGAAAGCAAATTGTGACATAAGGAAGCTACAATGGGATATAGATAGGTTAAAGAGGCGGACAAAGATTTGGCAACGAGCATAATGTGGGAAAATATGACTGCAGCAAAAGAATGGTGAGAGTTTACAGGACACTGAGGTGCAGAGAGATCTGGGTACCCTCATGCATGAATGGCAGGAGGTCAGCTTGCAGGGACAGTAAGTAATCAGGCAAGTAAATAGAAAGTTACATTTTATTGAGAGGAGAATTAAGAGGTTATGCTTCAGTTGCAAAGGGATGGATAAGACGCATCTGGAACACTGTGTACAGTACTGGTCACCATATATACAGAAGGATGGTGATACAGTGTGAGCAGTTCAGAGAAGGTTTATTTGACTAATACCTCGAATGGGTAGATTGAGTAAAAGCTAGACAGGCTTGACCTACATCCTCTGGAGTTTATAAGATTCAGAGGTGACTGAATTGAAACAAGAGTTTGAGGGGAGTTAACCAAATGGATGTCAGAAGGATGTTTCCTCTTGTGGAAGAATCTGGAATCTACAATTAGAGGTCATAGTTTAAACATAAGCATGCATGCACTTAAGACAGAGGTGAGGAAAGATAATCTCTCATAAATCTGAGACACTTTGGAATTCCATTCCTCAAAAGGTAGTGAGTGGTGAATCGTTAAATATGTTTAAAGCAGAGGCAGATAGATTATCGAATACAAAGAGGGTGACAGACTGTTGGGGGTATACAGAAATATAGAGTGGAGAGTAAAAATCAGATCAAGTATAATCTCATTGAATGGCAGAGGAAGCTCCAAGGAGAAGTGGCTTACTCTTGATCCTTGTACATATTTATTGAAGCAGTCACCATTGAAACACTGCAAAAAGATCCACAGAGAACCAGAGATAATGGGAACTGCAGATGCTGGAGAATCCGAGATAACAAAGTGTGGAGCGGGATAAACACAGCAGGCCAAGCAGCATCCTATAGTGAACCAGAATACATTTTGGAACAGTAATAAAGATCAATGGTTTTGCCTGACTATGTAATGCGAAGCAATGCAAGCGTGGAGTGCAAGGGACCACATGTTTTTCTTTTCACCATAAACTAAAAAATGGAAGTTGGGCAATGCTCTAGAGCTAAATGGAACTAGGAGAGTTTGTTTCTGCAACTTGAAGATTAACTTGGATGGTGTGGTATGCTGGATGACCACAGCAGGCCAAGCAGCATCGGAGGAGCAGGAAAGCTTGGCGTTTCGGGTTGGGACCCTTCTTCAGATTTCTGAGGAAGAGTCCCGACCCGAAACGTCAAGCTTTCCTGCTCCTCTGATGCTGCTTGGCCTGCTGTGTTCATCCAGCTTCATACTGTGTTATCTCAGATTCTCCAGCATCGGCAGTTCCACTTATCTTTGTGTAGTATGCATTTTAGTTACACGATTATGTTACTTTTCCAAGCTGTGAGGGTGTTATTTTATGATGCCAAGTGGGACAAGGCACCTTTAATGAAGGAAAATTGACAGATGACAGTCTTTGAATTGATCTCATTGCAGTTCATTACAGACCTAAGAGTCGCGTGCACTCAGACATTCAGAAGCTTGTAAACAGAAGCATCTCTTAACATTTCTCCTTAAGTGAAAAAACAAACCTAAACACTTAAGAAATAATTCTAATGCAAGAAAAGACCTAAAATAGCTCTTGAATCCAAGACTGACCATCACTCTGTAGACAACAGCATGTAACCAACACTTCTAAAAACAAGCAAAAGGACTCCAAGAAATAAATCAACCTTATGTCAAGTTTTTGACCTACAGAATTTCTTTCCGTTTGTGTTTCTTCACTGCATTAATTATGTCATATCATCTGTTTTGCATGACTGGTCCATAATTTTTTTTATTCACTCATGGGAGGTGGGCATCACTGGCGGGGCCAGCATCAATTGCCCTTTCCTAGTTGCCTTTGACAAGGTGGAGGAGAATGGCTTTATTGAACTACTACAGTCAATTTAGTGTAGATACCCCACAATGCGATACTGAAGCAGAGGCAATATATTTCCAAGCCATGACAGCGAATGGCTGGGAGGTGAACTTGCAGGTGGCTTTCCCATGTGTTTACTGCCCTCGTCTTCTTAAATGGTAGTTGTTGTGGGTCTGTAATGAGCTAGCTGAGGAGTCTTGGTGAATTTCAACTGTGTATCTTGCAGATGGTGCATACTGTTGCTACTCAGTGTCAATTGTGGAGGAAGTGAATGCTTGAGGATGTTGTGCCAATCAAGTGGGCTGCTTTGTCTTGGATGGTGTCAGACATCCAAACTACTGGAAAAGTGTTCTTTCATATTCTTTACTGAGTCTAGTGGATGGTTGATAGGCTTTGTGAGTTAGGCAATGAGTTATTTGCCGAAGGATTCCTGGTCTCTGACCTGCTGTTGCAGCCCACGGTACTAACTGGTTAGTTCAGTTCGGTGTTCAATCAACAGCAACCTCAGGATTGATAGCAGTGGATTCAGGAATGATAAAGCTTCTGGATGCCTAGGGGCAACGGTTGTATTCTCTCTTATTAAACATGGTCAATGCCTGGAATTTGTGAGCTGCAACTGTTATTTGAGACTTGCCAGCCCAAGCTCAGGTATTGTACAGGTCTTGTTTCATTTTGACACAGACTGCCTCATTATCTGAGGACTCAGAAACTGCGCTAAACATTGCACAAACATCAGTGAGCATATCTACTTATAATTTTATGATGGCACAAAAGTCATTGATGAAGCAGTTGAAGATGACAGGACCTAGACCACTGCCCTGAGGAATTCTTACAGAGATGCTCTGGAGCTGAGATGACTGGCTCCAACAACGTTTGTGCCAGGTATGACTCCAACCAGTGGACAGTTTTCCCTGATTTTCATTGACTCTAATTTTGCTAGGGCTTAATGATGCCACCTTCCTTCAGATGTGATCATGATGTCAATGGTAGTCTCACCCATCTCACTTCTGGAATTCAGCTCTGTGTTCATGTTTGAAACAAGGCTGTAATGAGGTCAGACACAGAGTTTCCCTGGAGGACCATAAACTCAACTTCTGTGAGCAGGGAATTGCTAAGCAGGTGCAGCTTGATATGGACAACAGCTTCCACCATTTTATTGATAATCTTGAGGAGATTGATGGAGTGGTAATTGGCAGCACTGAATCTACCCTGCATTTTGTTAACAGGACATACTTGGGCAATTTTCTACCTTGTTTGGTACTTGCCAATGTTGTAACTGTGATAGGTGTGGGCACGACTGGCCTTTACAATATTCAGTGCCTCCATTTGTCAGAGCTTAATATCACGTGAAATGAATCAAATTGACTAAAGAATAGCAGTGAAATGCTGAGGACCTCTGCAGGAGCCAAAATGGATCAGCCACATGGAAGATTATTGCAACTGCTTAAGCCCTATCTGTTACACTGATGTGCTGGGCTCTCCCTTATTCAGAATGAAGATAGTTATGAAGCCTACAGGTCCAATGAGTTGTTTAATTCTCCACCACCATTCACAATTGGACGTGGCAGAACTGAGACTTTAGATCTGGTCCACCCGTTTTGGAAACACTTGGTCCCATCTAATCACTTGCTGCTTATGTTGCTGGGCACTGTTCTGTAGCTTCACCACATTGATATCTAATTTTAGGTACACCTGATGCTGCTCCTGGCAGGCTATCATACACCCTTCATTGAACCAGGACAATCCCTTGACTTGAGAATAATATTAGAGAAAGAATATATTGGGCCAAGAGTTTGAAGATTATTTTAGAGTACAATTCTACTGCTACTCACGGGTGACCAGTCTTGAGTTGCTAGATCTGACCGAACTCTGCCCTATTTAGCACAGCGTTAGTGTCATGTCACACAATGGAGGGTATCTCTCAATGTGAAGACTTGGTCCTTAGAAGAACTGTGTGGTGGTTACTCTCACCAATATTGTCACGAATGGATGCAAATCCAGCAGGCAGATAGGTGAGGATGTGATCAAGTATGCTCTTTTCCCTTTTGTTGATTCTTTCACCACCAGCTGCAGATCTGGCCTGGCAGTTTTATCCATTAGGAGTTGGCCACTTCAGTCAGTGATGTTGTCAAGCCAGTCTTGGCGATAGATGCTGAAGTCTCCCCCTCTCAGTACATTCTACATCTTTGCCAGCCTCGGTGCTTCCTATATCTGGTGTTCAAAACGTGCATTTGGGCTTTTAAAAGGGGTATAATTTACGTTGCATGGTAGCAAATTAATTGTCCATTTTATGCCATTTGTTAAAGAATAACTTTGTTCACAATTAATAGAGTTATTTTCCTCTTAATGACAAAATCTGGTGTGAATTACTTTTGTCAATGGCAATCTATCTGGCAAATTGAACATCTTGGCCATTTAATTGGATTCTTACATATTTATGTCAGCATGTGGAACAATGGGACTCATTTATCAGCATACTTTTTCCATTGAGGGTGACAAAAGCAACATGAAGAGTCACAATGCAGAAACAACAGAGGAGTATGTAGTGTTGAAATAGGACAAAAATAAAAAAAGATAATTGCAGTACAGCCATATTTGATGCAGCTGACATATTTTCTCACTACCTTAAGTGCCTTCTTGCACTATACAACTCTGTGTGACCCTTCATTACCAAAATTATGAGCTTAGCATTGAAGTAAACTGACCTGAACGTATAGCAATATTTCATAAGACACTGCTCCTTGCTCATCAGACACTTCTCTTTGGTGATAATAAAAGTGTAACCAGCTACAGTATTTAAGTGATCATTGAGTGAGTAGAATGTGCAGTTGAGAGATGGTATTGTTCTTTGGAGTGCATCTTCCAGTGCCTATACTAGAAATAGTCTACGTTGAAAAAAATATCAGTCACTGCCCAAGTAGACACTTAACATTTCATTTTGTATTCCAATATGCATGGCATCCGATCAGAATCGCCTGTGATCTACACAAAACCAGACAGTAGCATGTTACTGTGACACATATTCACACCATTTAGGGTGTCTCAGGCTGATCTGATATCAACAGTCTTCTGCTTTTAAGTTGGAGTACAAGCTTCACAACTCCAGAAATAGTGTTCAAAAGGGAGAAAATGTGTTTTACTTTGCTCCTTCTGCCTCCAGATCACCTTGAAGATAATAAGTCACTATAATGTATAGCATTACAAAATTACATTACAGAACGTACACATGGCTGCACATACTTCAAAAATTCCTGCAAAGTGTACAGCACTATCTTAAAAATGCCAGTGACTGATCAACTCCTTTCTGGAGACTGACCAAATAGGGAACTAATGCTACATTCTTTGGAATGCTCACAGGAGTATTTTGGGTTGCTTTGCTTGCTGTTTCTTGGTTACCACATACATCTGTTGTTCTTCACAGATAATGGTTACTTTAAGTTGTTACATCATCTTCACATTTATCATCCATTTTTCACCCAAGGATTTATGATGACACTGATGCAATGTGACATGTGACAACAGAGGGTAAAGTGCATTGCTCCTGAATGCCATCAATTAATGTTGCTTCATCTTGAAAAGACCTCACAGGAAGAGAAAGAGATGCACTACAAAAGTTACAAAGGACATAATAGTTGCCAAGAACAGGATGACATAACCCCCTCCTGCAAATCTTTCTTAGGTTTATTCATTGTGAAGTACTTACATGTCATCAGGACATGAAAAATAATCCATATTTGCACATTCATTCTTTCTTCATTAAGTTTAATTGGACTGACCAACAGAAATGAAAGAGAAAACAACATTCAAATGTTTCCTGGAGAAAGTAGATAATGACACAACCAAGTAGTATAGTACTTTCTCTTGAATTGTCCTGACAACACAAGCCGTTCAATAAAATAACAAGTCTAAACTATATTTTATTCACATAGAAAAAGAGACCATACAGATGCTTTGGAGACCTGTAATAACTTGCACTGACTCATACCAACTAGACAAATCATTAGGATCTAATTAAATAAGAAATTAATGCAGCCTCTAACTTATTGCTGGCTTCTAACAAAACATTTACTGCAATTAAAGGCAAATTAAAGGATATTTAAGAAAATGCTGAATCTTACCAAACTTCAGTCTTCTAACACTGTTTTAGTATGAGGTATGTCCAACAGTTAATCTCCCAGCCATGTTATTGCAACTTCTGTGTCATCGTGTGAGATCTATACAGCAAAAAAGTGCAACAATGAACATTAGGCAATTACAATAATGACTGATGACTTTGAATAAAAGCACAATGCAGATTTATTCCTAACATAATTCCAATATGAATTTGATGTACTAAACTACTTTACATTCATTCTGCACATAGGATTCCAGATCCAAATGTAAGTACAATATGTTCCCTGATTAAACTGTCATTGCTCAACACAAATTGGGTCAGTTCAGTCATTAATCATCATTTGAGCTTATTGTGCATTTCACAGATTAAATATCGTCACTAATGATAAATTTAAGATGCAGTCTGTTCAAATACTGTTATAACTAGCATTATTTTAAAAATGCATGTGATCTATTATTTAACAAGCATTAAGTTACTTAACAAAACTGTGTCATTGGGATTATATACTTAGCAATATTTACAATACAACAACAGTAACAGACGCCATTCCAAGTCCAATAAGAGTGAACAAACAATGTTTCATGGAGTTCTTGTCCTCAGTCATACTGAAAACATTTTGCAATAAGCTTTTTTTAATTATTGTATCTTGATTATTAAGAATCAAACTGAATTTACAAAGTTTGTAGTATAATTGCACCAATATCATATTTTAGCAACAATTTTTTCCAGGAAATATAGATGTTTATCGACAACATTTCTTTTTTATCCTCACCAAGATCCAATGACAGCCACTCTTTTAATCAGCTAGCTCAAACATAGCGCAGGAATTCAAATGGTCTATATGATGCTTCTACACAAGAATGAATGAGCCGGAAGAATGACTTTGCACAAATATGTCCTGTTCAGCTTCCAGAGAATAAGGGAATGAATACGCAGAAGAGC
Organism: Stegostoma tigrinum; assembly: GCF_030684315.1. Classification (NCBI taxonomy): domain Eukaryota; kingdom Metazoa; phylum Chordata; class Chondrichthyes; order Orectolobiformes; family Stegostomatidae; genus Stegostoma; species Stegostoma tigrinum. Next base: position 29,167,792 of record NC_081370.1, on the reverse strand, counting down.
CAACTGCATTTAATTAGAAGCAGTAGAATTTTTCTTTAAAGCAAATACACTGATACAGCCTATTAATCGGTTACCTATTACAACAGCAACAACTTATTGATTATAAATCACACATTTTCTTAAACACACAGCCATTAAACGAAAGTCCTTTTCTTTCCCCAATTTATAAAACAACTAGTCTCAAAAAAAACCTACAAAAAAGTTTCAGTAGTCTTTAGTGGCTAATTTGGATAATGCATTAGTTGTTCTGTTCACAGTGATAACAAGTTACAGAAGAATTAAGAGGAAATAGAGAAAGAATCTCTTTTTCACAGCTGCTCTTGAGATGTAATGCTGCAGAAAAGGGAACAAAAAGAATTATCTGCATCATAGAAGAGGGTAAAGTTCCTCAGAGTAGCATCAATTATACTCAATTGAATACATTCTCCTAAAACCCATAGATTATGCAAAAAAAATAAGATTTTCAGGACTCAACTAAATTATCATAGTCAACACCAAAACAGGACTATGGGATGCATGTTCCAAGGATACTTTCAGCTGTTAAACCTCCTGAATCAGGATGCAAAGCAACCAAGTAGCTGTTCAACTCCTTTTGTATATGCATGAGCATTTTTCTGTTCAGCAGATAGTAATAACAGACACAATTTTCTAAAATAATATGGTTCAACTTAAACTCAACAGTAGTGTATCCTAAAAACTCACTTCCTCCTCACAACAGAGAAATACATAGACATAGTACAGAAGTATATTACAGTATAGAAGATGCACATCAAACTCTACCACAAAGGAGAGCACGAAGGGAAAGAACTAAACTTACCCAACAGAAACAAAATGCTTTCTAACAAAACTTGCTGTTATTTCTAAAAGTAGAGTACGATGGATACTGGAAAGCTGAAATAAATTTAAAAAACGCATATTCAGTGAAGATGTTTAAGGATTGTCAAACTGAAATGTGCTCTCAGGTCTTGATTTAATCTGTGAAAGCATTTCCAGTGTTCTTTTTCATTAACTTTACTGCCTTTGAAGACTTCCTATTTCAAACCAAAACCATGGCAGCCTGTATCCCATCCTGTATCTTATAATCATTGTCTCTCCTCAATGACAAAAATCAAAGTGCACTCCAAGATAACAAAGGTCAAGTATTTTGCCTGATTTCCAAGAGATTCTAAAAATCACAACTTTTGTCTATGTGGAAAATATTATCCACAGTGCATATCAACTTTTGTGAAAACATATTTTCCGTACAAAATGCCAGTATTAAATGTAACACTTGCATTCAAAAATTTCCTAAATAAGAATCATCCAAGTAAATCCTGGAACGTGACTAGAAGCCATGCTCACTCAATCTGCTTTCCCCTACAAACAATGGTGATGCGGTAAACCAATACATTTTTAGGGACAGAGATCAATACTATCACTTGTTTGTCATTATAATGCTAAGCCCTTCAGAGAAACTGCCACAAGGAGAAAAATTTCTATTGCTGCCTCATGCTGCTGGCAATATTCCATGGGGGAAAGTGCTGAAAGAGCTGGCCCTGGCCAACAAAGCATCTATCACATTCTTCACGCTCCAGTGAATTGTGGATTGAGTAATTTCACATATATCTTCTGAGGTGGCTTGATATGACGCAGTTCAAGGCTGAGGTCATTTTAACAGTACTTGCATAATTGTCCCTGTTGTTAATCTTGTCTAGAGATCTGGTTCCTAGGTAAACTGTATGTGACAAAGACAGATCTCAAACAATGATAACTTTCATTTACGTAGCTCCTTTAATGGAGAAAAATGTCTCATGACTGCAGGAGTGAAAGCACAAAATGGTCACCGAGTCAAATAAGATACTGAAGGATAAAGCATTGTTTAGACTTGGTTTTCAGCCCAGATTCACACTGTGCAGTCATTCTATGTCTAATCACAAGCAGAGGTAAAAAGTAAAATTGTTCAGTGGCCATCCATATCACAATATATTAGCAGTCGGCACTAGGTACTAGTTGCTTGTTGCCTAGCAGCTGGTCTTATCAGAGGTGTAAATAACATGTGGCTGTAAAGCAATTTAAAAGCAATCTGCACTTTATAGAGGGGCAAAGCAAACAATGGACACAGGCAATCAAATGAAAGAAATGTGAACATGACAACTACGCCAAGCTGTAGTTACAACAGTTGTTCATTTTTTTATCATGCCAAGTATAGGCTTGGGTTAAACATCAAAGCTTGCTTTTAAATGGACAGCTGTGTTTTAAGATACTTGACAACGCATCAGTTTGGCAACATCAACTTCAGACAAGACTCAAAACTCAAGAAACTACTTCATTAATGTATTGACAATTACAATTTATGAAATTCGTGCCTAACAGTTTAGGTTTGGGATTTGCAAACAACTTGTCTCCATGTTTCTTTAAGAACAAGAGGAAAGATTGAATCTGAATTTGTGGCAAATCAGATTGAACAGGTACTATTAATGTGTTATCATTTCACAATGGTTCTTCCCTTTGAGGCAGCATCAGAGAGCCTCAGAAGCAATGTTCCTTCTAGGTCACAGAGCTGTGTAGCAGCTCTGCTCATGTTAATTGGGACACCAACACATTGACTTCCTATTCTGGAAGTCAATGCCGCACTGGATCCTTTAGGGTTTAGACACAAGAAACATTACAGTGAATGTAACTCAGAAGCACTAACCCTGCAGTGATGTGACCAAAACTGGTTTCAAGAAGTGCAATTATTTACCCCAAAAATAACAGGAAAAACAAAAGCATCATAAACCATCATAACCTTCAGGCATCAGCTAGAAATCAATTCCAATGCATTATTCAGTGAAAGAATTGTACCAGTTCTGCCTTAGGTTTACGAGAAAAAGTCACCTCCAGGGAGATCAACACCAAGCACCATCGCAGTTGCTAACAAAATCTCTGCAACTTCATAAACCTCATTGTAGCCAAAGCATCAACTCAACAATTAAACATCAGTTTAGCACTGAAATGGATTTTAGCTAATTTGTGTGACAGAGAGGGGGGAACATGTGGGTTAGTCAAGTCAGTAGACATCATGTTTCCATTAACCTCTGGAGCAAACGTGTGAAACAAAAACAAAATTAAATTCTATCTAAAATATTCAAGGACTTGCTGCTGGGTTATAAAAATTGCATAAATCCATTCACACACAAATAAATTGAGGAACAAAAGCAAACTTGCTGGAAAAGCTCAGCAGGTCTGCCAACATCTGTGGAGGAGAAAACAGAGTTGACGTTTCGGGTCCGGTGACCCTTCCTCAGAACTGATGGTGGCTGGGAAAACGTCAGTTTATATGCAGAAAATAGGGAGGTGGGTGGGGTAGGGAGTAAACGATAGGATAGAGCCCAAAGAGAGAGAAAGACAGTTGGACAGACAAAGGAGTTGCTAACGATCAGGCTGGGAGGGTGAATAGTTGTTAATGGGGACTGTTAGTGACTAACAACTGGGGGTGCGTAATGGCAGGCTATGTGATAACAAGGCTTGGTGTGTGGGGTGGGGGCTGGGACATGGGAGAGTTTAGGCCCTAAAATTATTGAACTCAATATTGAGTCCGGAGGGCTGTCGGGTCCCCAAGTGGAAAATGAGGTGTTGTTCCTCCAGCTTGCGCTGGCTTCATTAGAACACTGTAGGAAGCCAGAGACAAAGCTATTGGCCAGGGAGCAAGGTGGTGCATTGAAGTGGCAGGCAACAGATAGTTCAGGGTCTTTTTTGCGAGCAGAACATAGATATTCTGCGAAGCGGTCACCAAGTCTACGATTCATTGCCCCAGTGTAGAGGAGACCACATTGTGAGCAGCGAATGCATTTGACTAGATTCTTGGAAGTGCAGGTGAAGTATATTTGGGCCCTTGGATACTGGGGAGGGGGGTAAATGGGCACGTGTTGCACCTTTGCCAGTTGCAGGGGAAGGTGTCATTGGGCTGTGGGGAGGTGTTGGGGTGAAGGAGGTATGAGCCAGGGTGTCCCAGAGGGAACGGTCCCTGCAGAAGGCAGACAAGGGAGGGGAGGGGAATGTGTGTCTGGTGGTGGCATCTTGCTGGAGATGGCAGAAATGGCGTCAGAAGATCTTCTGGATGTGGATGCTGGGGGGATGGTAGGTGAGGATAAGAGGGACCCTATCGCCGTTGCGGGATAGAAGACAAGTGATGAGGGCAGAAGTGCAGGAGATGGGTCAGACGTGATTGAGGACCTTGTCAACAAAGGATCTGCGGAATCCTCGGTAAAGCAAGAAGGTGGACATTTCAGAGGCTCCCTGATTGAAGTTGGCCTCATCTGAACATATGCGACAGAGACGGAGGAACTGAGAGAATGGGATGGAGTCTTTGCAGGAAGTCGGGTGTGAGGATGTTTAGTCCAGGTAGTGTGGTAGCATCCGCAGTTCTTTTGGTTCTTAAATTGATTGAGGCTTTAACTAAATGACAGTTTTGATTAAAGTTTGGTTTTAGTTACATAGTTTATACAACAATACACGGTAAAGGTACAAAAGATATAGACAAAAATCCACCCAGGATCACAGGTATTATTGTGATATACAATGTTCCTCAAACAGTTGTTCTCACCACTTCATAACACCCACACTCAATACCATGAACCACCGCATGCACACCCTCAACCTCACTCTCTATCAGCACTGCCACACACTACCTCTGAACTGGTTAGCCCCTCAGTTCCACTTCATTCTCGGATTCATTTGACATTCTAACGACAAACTTTTTCTTTTTCTTTCAGGCATTAAAAAGGTAGTTGAAAGGTAGCTTCAACAAGTCAGGGGTGTCCATGCTATTCTGGATCATCCCTCCCCTCCTCTGTTCTCAATCTTCCTCCCTTCTCCTAGCATTACCTCATCAGTATTTATTATCCCTTCTGATCTTTCACTCTGATGCTAAACATTCCAAACTCAGGAAAGATCTTAGTTTTAGCCCTCTGCACCCCTGCCGTAATGAATTTTGGGAACGACATGACGTTGAACTCTTTTTCTGTTGCCTGTGCCTCCATGCCATTTCTTTGGGCAAGAGTCCTCTCCCTACCCTAATGATCACTTCACCTGCATCCCACACTTTCCCTCCACTTGGACCCTTCCCTCTAGCCTTTTATTTACACTTGAACTGTTCATTGAGAACTGTTGACACAACATCGGTGATCTTAGTTTCTCTGCCCCTTGCATCCATTAGAACCTATCTCCCTCTGAACTGACTGCACGCTATGCTCTTGGATCTAAACTTGACTTTGTAATCAAGCTTGCCAACAAAGGTGATGCTGTTGTTGTGTGGAGTACTAACTCTACATCGTGGAGTCTGAGCACCAGTTCTCAGACACCTCCTCCTATCGTCCCCAGACCATGACCCCACCATCAAACATCAGTCTATTTTGTCCATGACGGTTACCAATCTTATCTTATCTGGACATGATCTCCCACCACCACCTCTAAGTTCATAATCCTTCCTGTATAGCCTACTTCTACTTTCTTCCCAAGTCCATAAACAGCACTGCCCAGGTAGACTCACTGTTTTTGCCAGGCGGAACGTTTCTTTTCATAACCTGGCACAACTTTTCCCCTTTGTCCAGTCCCTTCCCACTTACATCCGAGTTTCTAATGTCAGTTCTAGAATTTCCCAGTTTTCCAACATCAGCCACCTCTCTTCAGCTTGGATGTGCAATCCCTTTATACATCCACCTCTCATCAGATGGTCTTAGGGCTTTCCACCAATTCCTTGAAAAAAGGCCTGTACCATCTCCATCCACCACTTCTCCTTTCCTTTCACTCCTCTCAATTTATGCAGATCAAAGATCTGGCCTACACGGGCCCCAGTTATGCTTGTCTCTTTGAGGGGTATGTTGAACATTCCTTGTTCCAATCCAACTTGGGTCCCTCCCCATAACCCTTTCGCTGGTACACTCTGATGACATCATTGGTGCTGCTTCCCTCTCTTGTCTGGAATTAATAAATTTTATCAATTGTTCCTTTTGCTTTCTACCTGGTTCTCACCTCCACCTGATCCATCTCTGATTCTTCACTTCCCTTCCTCAATATCTCTGTTTCCATTTCTGGGGATAGTTTGGTCACTACAAACTCGCCGACTCCCACAATTGCCTCAACTAAATGTCCTCGTGCCCTGCTTCCTGGTAAAACACGATTCCATTCTCTCAGTTTCCCTGACTCTGTCACATTTTTTCTGATGATACCACTTTCCAAGGGGCAGGAACGTCAGAAACATCCACATTTTCCCACAGATGAGGGTTCTCCACTACAGTGACTGACAGGGCCCTCAGCCACATCCAATTTATTTCCCCACAATTCTGCCCTCACCCCTTCTCTTCCCTCCCACAATACCAATAGCATCCCCCTTGTTCTCACTTTCCATCCCACTAGAATCCAAAGGATCATAAGCCCTATTTTCACAACCTCCAGCAGGATACCACCGCCACATACGTACTACCCTTCCTGTCCTTGTCAGCATTTTGCAGAGTCCATTCCCTCCAGACATCCTGGTCCACACCTGTTACACTCGCGCCACCTCCCCACAGCCCAATGGTACCTTCAAAGCAATCTCAAACAGGTGTAATACCTACCCAGTCACTTCTGCCCTCTTCATTATCCAAAGCTCCAGATGTACCTTCTGAGTGAAGCAGATATTTACCTGCACTTCATTTAATCTAATCCACTGTATTCGTTGCTCACAATGTGGTCGCCTCTACACTGGGGAGACAAAACGCAGACTGGGTATACACTTTGTGAATACTTGCAATCTGTCCAGAAAAGTGACCTGAGTTTTAAGTAGCCTGCCAGTTCAACACACTGCCATTTTTCCTGCTCAACATCTCTATATCTGGACAACTGCAGTGCTCTAGCAAGGTTTAGCACAAGCTAGAAGAACAGCATCTCAGTTTCCTCTTGGGGACCCTGCAGCCTTTAGGACTCAATATTGAGTTCAATAATGTTAGAACCTGAACACTTCCACCATGTCTTTTACCCATCCTGACATCCCTGGCCTTGACATGATATGAGCAAAAACAAAGTTGCTGGAAAAGCTCAGCAGGTCTGGCAGCATCTGTATAGGAGAAAACAGAGTTAACGTTTCGGGTCATCAGACCCAAAACGTTAACTCTGTTTTCTCCTTCACAGATGCTGCCAGACCTGCTGAGCTTTTCCTGCAACTTTGTTTCTGTTCCTGATTTACAGCATCCGCAGTTCTTTTGGTTCTTGACATGATATGACTGTTTTCAGCACAGCCAAGTCATTTTCACCTGCTTATGGTCCGCATTATCAGCTTTTGTGTCTCCCTGGCTTACCATTAGCTATTCTTTTGTCTCACTCTCTCGGTTCCATTTCCACCTAGTTACTTACTCCTTTCTCCCTGAATACACTGCCTCACCCCCTGTTCTCCCAGCTACTAGTCACTCTGAAACGTCTCTGGACCCAAAACATTAACTCTGCTTTCTCCCCACAGATGCTGTCAAACCTGCCTAGTTTTACTAGCAATTTGCATTGTTGTTTCAGATTTCAAGCGTCAGCAGTTCTTTGTTTTACTTTGTAGAAAAATCCAGCTGCCTACATTCCAAAAATGAAATTACTATATCCAAAGTAACAGCTGTGTATGGAATTGTCGTTATAGTTCCCAAGAGGGTCAATATGGTTATTCCATAAAGTCAAAACTTAATATAGCAGCACGTATAACTTACTAAGAGGTGAAAGAAACATTAATCTGTATTATGTTACTAAACAGATGGAAACGCATTTTTTAATAATGGGTGCAAGCTGTGGAACGATTGCTCAATGCATTTTGATCAAACCAGTTGTGATCTTATTGCAGCAAAAGACTCATACTGCATCTGTTCAGGTGTGATAGTTCAATTTGTATTGTCACTTACTGTTTTCCATTATAAAAGCGTGCAGAAGTTCAACTGGTAAATCCTTTTCCATTTGTTACATCCAATGTTTGATAGTTTTAGAGGTTCTAGGTTATTGGGTTGACAGATGAAGTTACATAACAAAATATATCATAAATCTATTAAGCTTGTTATTTGTCTGGCAATAATGCAAAATCCTGACGATGACATTGAAAGATTTGCTGATCTTACACAATATGTTTAACTAAATATTCATACATATTGTTGATGCATAACAGTGCAATGCAAAAGTCACAATCACATATTTTCCAAAGTCACCCTAGAATATGGTGAAAATCAAATTCCTCTATTGTTTCTTAGCATTCAGAACCGAACATAGTATTCAGATAACAACTACCAGCCTGTTCATTTACAGCTAACTTTGTGAAACATCCACATGCTGTCACTTCATCATGTATCTCCTGTTATTCAACTTTGCAGTGACAAAAATTAAACCAGAATTGGAAGATAACAAGGTGTAGAGCTGGATATACACAGCAGGCCAAGCAGCATCAGAGGAGCAGGAAAGCTGACGTTTCGGGTTGTGATACTACACTTGATCTTAGCCAAAAGGCCGAGAAGCGCGAAGCGATTGTTTCGGGTTGTGACCCTTCTTCAGAAAAACCAGAATTGGAATCCAGTTTTGACAAAGGGTCTAAACTGAAGAAAAGTTTAGTAGTATATCTGGATTTCGAAAAAGCCCTTGATAATGTGCCACAGATCATTTTATACAGAAGATAAGGGGTTCATGGAATTTGGTTGAAACACATTAGTGTGGATAGAAATGGGTGATTGGACAGGAAACAAGAAGCCATTTAAAAAAAAGGGCCATTTTTAATTTAGTAGGCTGACACAAGTGGAACACTTGAAGGAGCCAAGCTAGGGACTGCTTTGTTTACAATCTCTGTTGCTAATGTGTTCAGATTTTATTCAAGTTTACTGACAATACACAGCTGGCGGAAATGTAGGAAAACAAACACATGCATGAGAAACCATGAATTTTCTTAAAATATGTAACAAGCAAGAGAGTAACTGGGGATAGAACAGAATATAGAACAGAACAGAAATTTCTTGTCACATGTATTTTCACGACAACTAAATTAATAATCTAAGTCAAACATACAAAGGAAAAATAGTCATCACAGCTCACTTAACGATTCCTGGATTCAGGGAATGCTGGAAAACCGGGCCAAAACCACTCCGCCATGCCATAACAAGGCTGAGGCGAGACTGCCATGCTGGGCCATTGCAAGACTTGGAAGTTGCCTCAAAAGCATGGTCGAGAATTTAGTGACAGGATTACAGCCTCACACTGGGTTGCTGGCATACCTGGAGGCGATCCAAGGAGGTCTCCATGACGGTGCAAGACTTTCACTCCAGGACAAAAATGCCACTCCTGGTCGAGAATGCCCTCCTGGACAAGACTGCCACACCAAAAGACCACCACGCCAGGCCTAAGTCGCCATTACGAGCCATTAGAAGCCACCTCAATGCAGATCCTGGTCCGGAAGAAGATGCCTTCCACCAAAGTTGTTAAAAGAGGGTAAGGTATCAAAATAAATGGAAATATTTCTAAAAAAAGCATTGGAAATAAAAGTAAAGTGGAAGACTAGACGAGCTTTGGACTCCTGGGCTGAGGAGCCCACACATTATGCTGCTACTCTGCTGCTGTCTTGTAAAAAGATAGAGCAGGACCTATTTGGGACCATATGGATAATGTGTGTGAACCCAGAAGGTGTGGTCAGAGTCTTCAGTTAATCCTATGTATCTGTCTTCACCAGATAAAGACAACACAGTATACATATCAGCATGTAGGGCTAAGATATTAGAATAAATTAACAGAGAGAAGAGATGCTAGCGGGTTTAGCAGCCAAGAGAGGATAAATCTGCGGGCTCAGACTGTTGAGGGAGATTATCTATTAGGGGCCGTGTAAGTAATTTTAAAATCCTCTTTGGCCACAGGTGAGGCATCAAAGGGCTGCATTAGAGGTCTAAGGTGTTCAGGTTCTAACATTTTCCTTTTCATAATAATGAGACAAAGGAATAGACAAGGAAATCACAGGTGAATCAGTCCAACCTTGGAGTTTAGGAAGTTATTAGAAACAGTTCTTTAAGACGAACATATCTGCAATTGGAGACACACAAATTAATCAGGGATGCTTTGCATGGATTTATTAAGGGAAGGTTGTATTTGACAAATTTGACAGAATTTTTTGAGGAGATAACCAGAAGTGCTGATGAAGGTAATACATTTGATGTGGTTTACATAACTTTAGTGAGAATTTTGATCCAAGGAAATGTAGCACGTTGGTCCCAAATTGGCTGAGAAATAGGAAGCAGAGAGAGATGGTGGAGAAAGGTTCTGTGACTGAAAGTCTGTTGTAGCTCTTAATACAGAAATCATTGGGACTTAACTATAAAAAGGTTGGTAGGCTGGTGAAAAGGATAGCCATAAACTACAGGACATGAGGAAATGCATTTTTGAAGGGCTAACAAAGCAAAGGAATACACAATGAATGGTAGGACCCTGGAAAGCAATGATGATCAGAGGGACCTTCATATGCATATCCACAGGTCTATAAGGTGATCAAGAAGGCATTTAAAATACCTGCCTTTATTAGCAGAGGCACTGAATACAAAGGAATGTTATGCTGAAACTGTATAAAATACAGGTTAGGCCATAACTGAATTATTGCATGCAGCTCTGGTCACCAATTTTAAGAAGGATCTGATTGCAGTATATTGCAGGTGAATTTACAGGATGCTGCCTGGGCTGAAAGGTCAGAGGTTTGAGGAAAGATTGGACAGAGTGGATTTGCTTTCCTTTTCATTTTGAAGATTAACAGAGTGCCTGATAAAGGGATATAAGATATTGAGGGCCAAAGATAGGGTGTATAAGAAGGCACTTGTTTTCCCATTGGTAGAGGGGTCAATAACCATTATTTAAGAGGCAGAAGTCTCAGAGGAGAGTTGAGAAGAAATCTTGCTCGTTAAGACGGAGTGGGACTTCAGAACTCACTGCTTAAAATGGCATTTGAGTCAGAAATTCTTGTAACATTTAAGCAGTATTTAGGTATTCACTTGCATGCTATGAGCCAAAAGCTGGAAAATTGAACTAATGTAGTCACATCTTCATGGACCAATTTGAAAATGATGGGCTGAATAGCCTCAATTTGTGCTGCAAACGTATGAATATAAGGTGGACCCAGAGATGCTGCAAAGATATATAGACAAGTTGAAGTAGTGAGTTACTTGATAGAACATGGAATATCGTGTCAAAAAGTGTGAACAAATACACTTTGGTTAGAAGAGCAGGAAGCTGGAACTTTTTTGATGATTATTGAAAGATGTGAAACATGTAACTTTTAATTATCAGAGAGCTTAACAGGAACTTTGACAAGGAAATTGATGTTAGGAGGCAGGTACAGTAAGGCAAATTAAAGGGAACACAGGTACTGAGGCTAGTTTTATATTCCAAATTTATTAATTCAATTCAACTTCCACCAGCTGTCATGGTGAGATATGAACCCATGTCCACACAGCTTTAGTCTGAACCTCTAGATTACTAGTCCAGTGACATCAGCATCACATCAGTATCTTCTCCCTCAAGTGAGTGAAACTGTGTTGCGCTACATCCAAATCAAGTATGTCTTTCCTTAACTATGGAGATAAAAATTGCACACAGTATTTCAGATATGATTTTACTGTTGCCCCTCATTTGAATTTGTCATGTTGTGCCAACCAAATTTGCTTTCATCCAGCAGAGTTTACTATACTGTTTAGGTAAAAATCAAGCTAGTAACCCAACTTGACATGAAAATAAGAAATTGAAAACGTAGATAAAAAGATGAATGCCAATTTTTGGTCATGAAGACCTGAACAAATCAGATATGTACTTATGCATGTAGTATGATTAAGTTTAAGGCTCAGTATGACTTTGAATATCCTATGTAATGATAAATGAAAACATGGACATCTCATTTGTGTACTGAACTTAAAACAGTCTTCAAAACAGAAGATCCTACCCAACAGCTGCAGACAAGTTCTAGCTTGAAAAGGCAGTGATATTTAGAAAGATATCAGTGAAGAGGAGTAACTGGAAAACTTCCTTCTCTGGTCTAAAAAACACTCAAGTGCATACAGAACGGTTTTATTCATAAGTTTCACAGATGGCTTTTGGAAATACAATATTGTCAAATGAATAACCTGGCACCAAATATAAGGGGAGTGAAAAGATGTATACATACAACAGCTTAATGGCGATTTTTGTAAAATAGTATGGTCTAGCTTTAGGGTAAATAGCACATAATTTTGCTTTGTGCACAATCTCAACTATTGAAAGAATATGGACAAATGTGTCCATTGATTGGGTTTCTCATTAATTATCATTAGTTTAAGGGACTCAGCACGTAGAAATCTAATTACCAAGCACATAGTAATGAGTTTGCATCTCAATATTAACTAACAAACGAGACTGCCTTGATTTACCCAAATTGAGTACATTATAAGCAAAGCATTAAATGGGAGCTGCACTCAATGCTGCAAGTAATTTGTCAGCAAATTACAAAGCTACACTGACAGTGATCATAAAATACACATCACATTAAATAATTATGCTTTAACTCAAAAATACATATTTCATTTCAAAATGTGAGTTGGACCATAGACACCCCCATTCTAAATACTCCATTCAGAATGCACAAACAAGCACAATCATAATTAACATAAATTTCAATCCATTAGGGTAACGAACTAATTACACTCGGGCTGGAGCTATCACAGTAATCACTAGTGCGACAAGCCGAGAAAAACCACAACATTGATAATTGTCGTCATGATGTTAGTTTTAGCAGGGATCATGTGCGCAGAGGGCCCTAAAGCTGGCTAATAATTGCTCCAATATATTTATTTTCTACAGATCTTTCTTGTCAATCACAGCAATTAATCTGTATCATTCACTTCAGCTAAAGGAATCTGAAATTCTTAAAACAGTATTTCCTATTTCATGAATCACAATTAAAAATCAAAGATATTTTGCATGTTCATTGTATTCAGCTATTCCTTTAAATATATCTATCCAAAACTGTAATGCATATATTATTCTACCTTAAAGAAATATTCATAGATATTATGGCTTCTTGTTCAAACTCTGCAAACTATATCAGTCAATCTGAACATCATGATAATTTTGGTTCACATTTCTAAAGCATTTCCCTCTTTTAAACTGCTCAACACAGAATTTGGATTTTTTTTCTAATCAAGGGAACAAATAACAAAACAGCACATGAACACTGAGCTTCAGTACTGAATTTCTTTTGGAACTTCAGAAGTGTGTTGCACATTGCTTTCGAGCAGTGACATAATCTTGACAAAGAAATTAAGAGTTTGAAGTAAGTCTTCATCACCCACAAACAGCCTGTATCCTGCAAATGCTTTGACAATGTAAATTATATGTCTTAAAATCCATAGTGATTAATTATGTTAAATAACTCCTCCTAAGATATACTGAGAACTTAGAAAGCTTGCTTGGAATTCAGGCATAATCTGCCTGAAAATGTCTTAAATCAAGCAGTATTTGGCAAAGATGCAGAGGATTGTTATTAACTACCATAAAGAAAAGGATTCCACAATAAATGCACAACATTAACAAATCTCATTCTTTTTAAACAATGACATGGTTTAATCCCTAAAACTTGTAAACTATAGAATAGCCAATTAAACAGTGGAAGCAGAAATCCATTTTTGTCAATCTCCTATTATCCAGAAAATCCTGTCACAATTGATGTATTGAACTACATGGATAATTCATTGAAAGCAAATACTGAGAAAGCATTAGCTTCTTCAATTTCATCAGTGCTCATAAAGAACGCTAAAATGAGGTTTACCATTAGATCGGTGCAGCTGAATTTCCCCTCAACTATCTTGATTGTTCCAAGGTTAAATACAAAACACTTAAGCAAAATCACCCTTTGAATAGATTCCTTCTTCATCTCTAAAACATAAGAAAATTTCTGTTATTGTAGAAGTAAAATACTGCAAATGCAGAAATTTGAAACAAAGCAAAGAAAATACTGGAAATACTCAAAGGTCCCAATTTATCTGATTTTCAAAGAGAGATTCTGTACTGAACAAGTAATCAGACTCTAGCTGCGTGTAAGAGTTATAAACCATCTGCATATAATACAACTAATTAAAACTTGCATACTCTTAGCAACTCCCCTTACACACAGATCAGCAGGCAAGAAAAGCTAGCTATTGGGCAGAGGAGAAAGAAAGCAGGAAGACAATTCAGTAGTCTTTGTTCCCGGGTTCTAGGATTCTTCTGCAAGCCAATACCTTGCTTTCTCCAGGTGATTCCACTGGTTGATAAGAGACACGAGGTGACCGATTCCTTTTTAAAGTCTCTGGCTAATCAGTTAAAAGTCACAGCTTATCACTGTTGCAGGAAAGATGACCTGGTTTTCATCAGGTTTGCAGTGAGCATTGACTGCAGAGAACTGAGAGGCCACTCTTAAGTTGGGGAAGATCTGAATATTTCTCTCTCCATACCTTGTTCCCAGCTCCAGCTGTTCATTTACCTGAGAACTAATCACAGTGTTGGCAGGCAAAAGGTCTCTGTTACCAAGAATTGGTCACTAGTCCATAGACCAATCAACCTCTCAATGCCGGCAGAAATTACATCTCAGTTCTCAGCACCTATTCAGCTCCAGATCAAATGCAACTCAATTGCTGCTTGTTCAAATGCAGTCTACAGGATGCCTACAATGGACGTTTGGTTCGAAAGTAAGTAACCTATCAGACACTCTTCTAATCCTGGTTTGAAAACAAATTTTTCGCATTTCAGTCTACATTTTAAATAAAAGTTAACAAGACACAGTCCTTACCCCTTGAATGAAAAGTCAAGGGAATGCTTATGATAGTATGGAAGAAACGCACATTAAGATTAGATATGAATAGCAAGTACTAAAAATCAAAAAAAGGTTACCTATTCTGAGAACAAGCTGATGTAAGATATTGTGGTTGGTGGGTGGGGGACAGCAAGTAATCAAAATGGAGTTAGTGGTCTGAAGTTGTCGAACTCAACGTTGAGCCCTGAAGGCTATAAATTGTTAAACTGGAAATGAAATGCTATTCTTTCATCTTGTGTTGGGTTTCATTGGACTAGCAAGCCCAGGGCAGTCATGTTGGCACAAAGCCATACTGGTGTACTACAATGGCAAGCAGCCAGAACAGCGGGGTCATGCTTACCAATTGAGTGGAGGTTTTTAGCAAAGTGGTCACCCAGGTTGCATTTCCTTTTGCCATTGTAGAGGGGACCACATTGTGTGCAGTGAATACAGAACACTACACCTTTTTAAAAAAAATGTAAATTGCAGTTTCACCTGAAAAGTGCATTTAGTGTCTTGCCAGTGAGGAGGGAAGATGCAAAGGGGCAAGTGATACAACTACAGTGATTTGAAAGGTGCAACAAGAGCGAGTTGGTATTGGGAGTCATGGAGTTATGCAAAGAATCAGTGCCTGCCAAGTTCTAACAGTAAAGGGGAAGATGCATACTAGATGCTGTGGAGAATTTTTTTTTGAACATGGAAGCTGGTAGTGTGAAAAAGAAACACAAGGGGAACCCTATCTTTGATCTGGGAGGGGAGGGAAGGGAAGGCAGATGTGTCAAAAATCTAAGGCAAGCTGAGGTCCCTGTGAACCACAATGCTGAGAAAATCTTTGATTAAGAAAAAGGCAGGCATGTCGGAAGCACCTTTTTAGAAGTAAGCATCATTGAACCAGATGGTAGTGATGAGAAACTAGGAGAACGGAAATGAGTCTTTAAAGAAAGCAGAGTGCAAAGAAGCGTAATTGAGGCAACTGGAAATTTTTGGGCTTGTAGCAGATATTGGTAGACAACTTATTCTCAGTTTAGAAACACATAAGAAAGGGAAGAATCAGAGATGGATCTGAAGAAGATGAGAAGAGAAGGAAATTTGAAACAATTTTCAGTTCTGGATGAGAACAAAAAGTAGAATCAATACAGTCATCAATTTGTCAGAGAAATAATTGCGCGAGGGGACCCAAATTGGACTGGAAGAAGGAATGTTCCTCACGTCTCAACCAAGAGACAGGCACAATGAGAACCCATCTAATTCATTGTTGTACTTTAGTGAAGAGATCCACCGTTTTTACATGGTCTGACCTATATGTGATGCCAGATCCACAGCATTATTGCTGATTCTTAATTAGGAGTGGGCAATAAATGTTGGCCACAATAGCAACACTCACATTCCATGAATGCATAAAGATAAAACAAAAACTTTACAACTCAAAAGCAGCTTTTTCTGTCTGTTCCCAATCTCTGTTTTGGTAAGAAGACATGGAATAATGAGACTTAGACAAAAAGGGAGGTCACAAACATCCTAAATTAAACTGAATCTCTTAAACTCTGGGTCTGGAATAGTTTGTTAACTAGCTTATCAATTTTTTCAGAATTAAAAAAAATGTGTTGCTTTGGCTCATTGTTGCAACAAATAAATGCACAATTTTTCTGTCTCTTTTTATTTGTACTTCTTCTTATCAGGCAGCATCCTAGTCACTGTTGCATCCTATCAAAATTCTCCCTATAGTGTGATTGCTAATACTATTCAGACATTTGGAGTGTTTCATAAAAAGTTAATAGAAACCTCCTAAACCAAATTAGATTGAGAGATGACCTAGCGAAATCTTGGACAAGTCCAAAACCACTCTGTTTACACGCTAGATTCTATTTCAAAAAGCAACCCTAACTCGAGGATAAAACGCAAAAGACTTGGCTACTTAGACCACACGGCTGTAATTATTTACCTACAGAGATGAGGTCGTGAGAAACTAAACATAACAGACTGTGTCAGTGTTAATATTTAAAGGCTGTAATCAGTCCACAAGAACCCTAGTTTAATGGAGCTATTTATCTACTTGGCTTGTAAGGGATTTTAAATTATGTGATGTTGCTGCTATGAAGTTAAAGTTGGCTCATATGGCAACAATTTCTGGAGAAAGATCCAAGTTTTCCGTTATGTTTAAAACAAACCAGTTGAAATACCAGCCCAATGGACCATCTTAGATGTGCGTATTTTCATTAATTTTGGAGATAACAAATATTATTGAACACATTCCCACTTTCACTGTTAGAAATATGTTAATTTAGTAAACCCAGTTTGGGAGGTGTTGGGTGGTTGCATAGCTAAACAGAAAATACAGTTGCTTTTGCTTCCACACAAAAAGGGGATGTTTCTCACACAGAATGGTAGCTTTGATTGGCAGCTAAATGAGGTAATCTCCAACACAAGAAGCTGAGGGAGAGATCAGCTACATCTATCCATCACTCCCTGTGGCAATTTGAACTGAAACCATGAGTAAGATAGCAAGATTCTATTTTTAAAGATTATTTCCAGTCATTTTAAGGATTTATAAAGTAACTTTAATGCACAACATGGAACAAAGCTACATATTTCTAACATAGGGTAATTTGAAATTAAGCAACCTGTGCAGTGAGTGAATTATGTTCATTTCTGTTTCTTATGTCAAATATCCACTCAGATGGATTAAAATGTTAAAGTGATTTCAGCTCAGATTCCAAAATGTAAGAATACAACATGTACAGGTCATACAGGAACACATAATCTTACAATTCTGGTTTGATGTATTCCTGAGATTTGAGTACATGATATTTGACAGTACGTTTCACAATGTTAGCACATCCAGGACCATACAACTGAAAACAAAGGCTTCCTCTGGATATAATCAGGATAAATCTGAAAACAAACTAAGTAAGATAGATCAGGGAGATCAAAAGTGTAACTCTCCCTACTCCAACTAAATTAGTTCATCCCTTATGCACTGGAAGTACAATGCTACCATTAGCTTCAGCCATCTTGGGTTAGGGACGAAAATCAATTGCTCGGCTTCCTACTTCCAATCTCTGGCTAGGTCTTTACACCTTAAGCCCAAGAAGAGTTTCTATGTTTGTTACGTGTTTGTAACACAATTTGATTGTACTTTCTTTCGGTAACATTATTCATCTTTCCCATACCACCTCCCAGCTCACCCCTTCCTGACCCAGTTCTCATTTTTTTCCTTTCTGCTGGACCTCAGAATGAAGAGCAATATTCAGACAAAGTTCAGAACAATATCAAACTGAATCATCATTTAACCATAATTATCACCCTAACTGTCAGCCAGTGATACCTATAGGTCAAACTTAATGATAGAAAGTGTATTTTCTTTTAAAAGACAGAGGAAACTGAAAGAAAAATCTAAAAGCTTCTATCAATCAGGCCAACAATATCTGTTTAGAGATAAACATTTAAATGATTCAAAAACATTCTGCTTTAAACCTGACTTGAAGGCTCCAGATTACAATTTTGTACTTATTCACATATATACACATTTTTCTGCAGGGTGCTCTTATTGACACATGGCCCATTTACATATAGCAGAAGTTAATTTGATCAGTAATTCATATTATTTACACCATTAATATTTTCTACATCATTCTTTGAACTGACCTGTTCATTTTCTAAATAGGAAGGATGCCTTATTTTAAATGATAGTATAGAATTACCCATATACATCACGGATATTGAGTTCTGTATAGTTCAGTTCTCTTCGCAAATTGATCGCAATCTCTTAGAAAACGTAGCACCAAAAATGCGGTCAACTAGAGAGACTGGTAACTCAAGATACACTACAGTACAGCTCTTTGTAAACTCTCAACTTGGCATTTAAGTCGTTACTCCATTAATCGCCACAGTAAACAAAGTCACAAAAAAGATACAAAAGCAGAAGTTGCTTGAAAATCTCAGCAGGTCTGGCACCATCCAGTGAAGAAAACTCAGAGTTAACTTTTCGGGTTCGGTGACTCTCCCTCGCATAAAAGATAACTTGCTTGTTCAGGTTTTGGTTGGGCTAATTTGTACAATTTGCTTTTGATCTCCTAAAAGGAGGGTGCTTGGAAACAACAAGGATGCATTGAAGTCCATGTTCTTTTAGTTTAATGATCAAGAATAAAAAAAATAACCAGTTCATGGCAACCTTTTTGCTAGGCATACAAGTGCTAGACTTTTATATACAGGTGACATCCTCCCAAAAAAAAACAAACATCTTTTTTTAAGCAGAAATTCAAATAGGAGACTTTCGCAAATCCACTCAAATCCTCATTTCAAATCTTGTCACGATTTCACTTCATTCTATTGCGATGATGTCATCCAGCCGTGACTTTTTGTCTATACTTGGCGTTCCGCTGACACCAGATTTCTCCTTGTCCCTGAGTTGTTTCACCGGGAGGAATCAGTTGTTCTGTCAAACTTGTCTCCTCTGACAAACATTCTCGATAGTACTTAATAACTCCCGTTTCCTGAAATACCTTCTAAAATGCACCTTTAACCGTACCATAGTTCTCTCTTTTGATTAGATTAGACTGTTACAGTACACATTTAAGGCTGCACTGGAAAATACGAACAATAAAAAATACGATCACTGGAGCCGGATGGTGATAATAGTGCCACTCTTTTCGACCACTTCTCGCTCGGTCCTAATTTGTGTTTTAAACATCCAACTATCACACTTCAATTTAAATGTAAGTAACTAGATCATAACGACGGAGCAGCCAAATTATAAGGTTTAACAATGCAAGGAGGAATTTCCTGAAAACATAAAAGCATAACATCAGATACAGACATCTAAAAAGGGGACGGGGTGGGGAGTGTGTCGAATGTACACAGGAAGTTAAAGGCAATTACAGTATAAGTTTTTAAGGGTGCTTGAGGCATTAAAGTTTTAAACCTTCTGAATGCGCCTTTTCAAGAGTCTTAATAGTTTTTGTCCAGGTTCATCCCAGCAGTTCCCTGATACAAGAGTCTGCGCTCTCTGGTCTGTACCCTGGGACGCACACGTAGTCAAAGATAACCACACTTGGAGAACTATCACGTTGGTGGAACATGCTCTTTGGTCTGCCCCAAACTTGTTGGTCTTCCACAGCAAGGTGCTGACCTCAATGGTGTTTTGCAGATTGGCACATTATAAGATCCAGGACTACATGCTGAGGCAAGCACTAAAGCTCAGAGCAGCTGGTGCCAAGATGCAGTAGGAAAAGACTACCATCAAACATCTTTCTGCCAAAGTACAGTGTGGATCCATTCAGCTATCAGATCCTCCCAGTGCCTCAAATATATGTAACTATTATCTTGCATAAGTGAGACATGCCTTGGAACTGTAGGGAAAGTCAAACTCCAATGGTTGAAATAGTATCAGAGATAATGGGAACTGCAGATGCTGGAGAATCCAAGATAATAAAATGTGAGGCTGGATGAACACAGCAGGCCAAGCAGCATCTCAGGAGCATAAAAGCTGACGTTTCGGGCCGAGACCCTTCATCAGAGAGGGGGATGGGGAGAGGGAACTGGAATAAATAGGGAGAGAGGGGGAGGCGGACCGAAGATGGAGAGTAAAGAAGATAGGTGGAGAGAGTATAGGTGGGGAGGTAGGGAGGGGATAGGTCAGTCCAGGGAAGACAGACAGGTCAAGGAGGTGGGATGAGGTTAGTAGGTAGATGGGGGTGCGGCTTGGGGTGGGAGGAAGGGATGGGTGAGAGGAAAAACTCCAATGGTTGTTTGCTTTCAATATGTAAACACTGTACAGAACCAAATTGCTTCAATGACTATGTACATAGGTTTTTTAATGAATAAAGTATATTTTAGAAATAAAAAAATTAAACCAGAATCAAGTTGTTTAACTGGGAGTCAGTGGTGTAGTGGCACTGTCACTGGACTGGCAATCCAAAGCTTTCTGGAGAAATCAGTTTAAATGCCACCATTGCAGATGGAGAAATTTATGTTCAATAAAATAAATCCAGAATAAAAGCTTAATAATCTCATCTGGCTCACCACTGACCTTTAGAAAAAGAAATCTACAGTCTTACCTGGTGTGGCCAATGTGCAACTCTGGATTCCATAGCAATATAGTTGACCGCTGGCTGCCTTCAAGGCAACGAGGGATGAGCAAAATGACTGACTCAGCCAGGAATACTCAAATCCTATTAAAGCATTTTTAAAAACGTTGTCTCATTCCACGCTAGTAGAGTTTGTAGGTCCGAATTATTGTGCCAATGATTTTGTCTCAAGTTGTTTCTCACCAGTTGCTGGATTTTGAGAGTAATGAGAAAGGCAGGCAGGGAAAGAGAGATACTTCCAAATTCTTCCTATTATTTGTGTATATTTATTTTACTCTCACTTTTCTTTAACAGCTGTTGATGGAAATACAATTTGGTTATGCATTCTGGTGTCTGGTATCATTTTTTCCCCAATTTTATCTGTAGGCTACATTCATCACAATATAGAACATAGAACAGTACAGCACAGAATAGGCCTTTCAGTCCACGATGTTGTGCCGACCATTGATCCTCATGTATGCACCCTCAAATTTCTGTGACCATATGCATGTCCAGCAGTCTCTCAAATGTCCCCAATGACCTTGCTTCCACAACTGCTGCTGGCAACGCATTCCACGCTCTCACAACTCTCTGTGTAAAGAACCCGCCTCTGACATCCCCTCTATACTTGCCTCCAACCAGCTTAAAACTATGACCCCTCGTGTTAGCCATTTCTGCCCTGGGAAATAGTCTCTGGCTATCAACTCTATCTATGCCTCTCATTATCCTGTATACCTCAATTAGGTCCCCTCTCCTCCTCCTTTTCTCCAATGAAAAAAGTCTGAGCTCAGTCAACTTCTCTTCATAAGATAAGCCCTCCAGTCCAGGCAGCATCCTGGTAAACCTCCTCTGAACCCTCTCCAAAGCATCCACATCTTTCCTATAATAGGGCTATGACTTCTTATAAAAGCATGAAAATGCGGAAAGTACAGATTAGAGTTGTAGTGTCTTTTATAAGAATGATCCGTGTTTACTGATGGTTTAAATAACCTAGGCTGAGCTAATCACATCATTTTCAGTCAATATTTGTTCCTCATAAAATTTGCTTTAGCCATGAAGGTATTGGGTATTAAAACATCAGATGATGCATGTTAAATATCAAGTCATGGTTGCTGTAACAAAACCTCAAATCACTATGATGTAACTGGAAATACCACAATATAAAATAAAGGATTTTCTAATACTAGCAATCAGACAATTGTCAACTGTATGCGCTTACCCTGATTTCTCAAATGAAAAAAAAAAGCTGGTTTTAAAAGAAATTTACAAAAAATCTACTTTGCTTCCCAGATAACACGTGTGAAGCTGAATGAACACAGCGGGCCAAGCAGCATCAGACGAGCAAGAAAGTTTGTTTCAGGTTGGGACCCTTCTTCAGAAATGGGGGAGGGGAAGGGGTTTCTGAAATAAATAGGGAGACAGGAGGAGGCGGGTAGCAGATGGATAAAGGAGAAGATAGGGTGAGAGGAGACAGACAGGTCAAAGAGGCGGGGTTAGAGTTAGTGAAGGTGAATGTAGGTGGGGAGTTAGGGAGGGGATAGGTCAGTCCAGGGAGGATGGACAGGTCAAGGGGGCGGGATGAGATTAGTGGGTAGGAGATGGCGGTGGGGCTTGAGATGGGAGGAATGGTTAGGGAGGCGGGGACTAGCTGGGCTGGTTTTGGCATGTGGTCAGGGGAGGGGAGATTTTGAAGCTTGTGAAGTCCACATGGGAACCCTGCAGCCCAAGGGTATCAAAGCAAAATATGGGATGCTGTTCCTGCATCTTTTGGGTGGCGTCATTGTGGCAATGCAGGAGGCCCAGGATGGACATGTCGTCCGAGGAGTTGGGGGGGGGGGGGGGGGATTGAAATGGTTTGCAACTGGGAGGTGTGGTTGTTTGTTGCGAACTGAGCGTAGGTGTTCCACAAAGTAGTCCCCAAGCCTCTATTTGGTTTCCTCGATGTAGAGGAGGCCACAACGGGAACAACGGATACAGTATAATCACATTAACAGATGTGTAGGTGAACATCTGTTTGAGGTAAAAAGTCTTCTTAGGGCCTGGGATGGGGGTGAGGGGGGTGGTATAGGGGCAGGTGTAGCACTTGCTTCAGTTGCAGGGAAAAGTGCTGGGGGTGGTGGAGCTGGAGGGGAGTGTGGAGCGGACAAGGGAGTCACAGAGAGAGTGGTCCCTCCGGAAAGCACATAAGGGTGGGGATGGAAAAATGTCCTTAGCAGTGGGGTCAGATTTGCAGATGGTGGAAATGTCGGAGGATGATGATTTGGATTTAGAAGTTGGTGGGGTGGTACGTGAGGACGAGGGGGATTCTGTTTTGGTTATTATTGCAGATGGGGGTGTGAGGGATGAGTTGCGGGAAATGCGGGAGACATGGTTAAGGGCATTTTCAATCACTGTGGAGGGGAAGTTGCGGTTTTTGCTTCATGCTTTTTTTAAAAACATTTACCAATAGATACTTCTATACAATTATTTTCATTTTCATGTATTTGTCAGCTTTTTAATCACCATTTTCTAAAAATACATTCTTGGGTGTCAGCAAATGCAGGCTTTAAAATAAGGCATCCTTTAGACTTCTACTAAATTCCTCCTTTTCCTGTATCCCATTCTCACTTCTTCAATATTACATGCATAGCAATTTCTGGTGTCTTTTTCGTGTGAAAGACACTACTAAGTTATTATTTTAAAATGATTTCACAAGCAATCTAGAATCTCTAATTCTCGACAAGTTTCTTGTTAGGAAATCATTAGTTGTGCATAGCTAACAAAGCTGTTCCTTGGATTCCTCAACATTTAATAATGTATGCCATATTTATCAAGAAAAAATTGAAAGGTAAAACAAACTTTATTATAGCTAGGTAATTCTTGGTACACTGTAAACATAAATTCAATGCTTCATAAGCAAATGTTAATCATTTTACAATAATACCATTTTATTCTTCCACTCTTGTCAACATAGTTCTATGTTTGACATATAAAGCTTAAATTTACACAGAACATGGCAATTATAATGTTTTTGGCAAGCTCTATCCTGTTACTAAGAGACTACATTTAACAATTTCACTCAAGAACCAGATACAGCAAAGTCTTGAAGGAACATAATCCAAAAGACTAATAATCATTTCATGTAGAATTAAAAATGCAATCATCTTTCAAACCTTGCATTAAACCTTTGAAATAGCTAAAATTTATGTCAAACTGGAACCAGTATCAAATTTCATACTTCACCTTGTTTTCATAGAAGAATGGTGTACCCTTAATATATATATATAAGTGATATCCTAATTAATGGAAAATTACTTTGCTCTAAAATTATAATGTCCTGACAGTGACTTCTTTTTGTTGAAGGACCTTGGCAACTTTGCACATTCTCCCCATGTCTGCGTGGGTCTCCTCTGGGTGCTCTGGTTTCCTCCCACAGTCCAAAGATGTGCAGGTTAGGTGGATCGGCCTTGCTAAATTGCCCATAGTGTTCAGGGGTGTGTGGGTTATATGGGAATGGGTCTGGGTGGGATGATTCAAAGGGCAGTGTGGACTTGATGGGCCGCAGGGCCTGTTTCCACACAATAGGGAATCTAATCTAAAAACTGTGGTAATTACTTTCTCCTGTATCCTGCTGCGCATGGGCTCTTTCAAGTCCAAAGTGATCTTGCTTCCATTCGGCTATCTAGCTATGAGAGTTTTGTTGAATTAACAGTGTGAAGTTTATTGCATTAGTACAACAGGTTTACATATTGCATAGAACACAGAATCCCTCCACAGTGTGGAAACAGGCCATTTGGCCCAGAGTCCACACCAGCTCTCTGAAGAGCATCTTATCCATACCCATCCCAGACCCAGACCCAACCTCTAACCTATCCCTGTAACCCTGCATTTCCTATGACTAATCCACCAAGCCTGCACATCTTCAGACTGTAGGAGGAAACCAGAGCACCTACAGGAAACCCATGCAGACCTGGGGAGAATATGGAAACTCCACACAGTCACCCAAGGCTAGAATCAAATCCTGGTGCTGCGAGGCAGTAGTACCAACCATTGAGCCACTGTACCACCCCAAATGACCCATATTTCTACAGAGATTGTTAACCCCCAATCTGCCTCCTACAATCTTCTCTTCTCTGACCAAGTCTTTGTTACATCATCACAATATGTGATGCTTAGTACACTGAATTGTATTTTACCTAGTTATTATGCAAAAACGCAATGTTAAAAAGTACAACCAAACATATTATATTAATAAAGAAAATCAGCAACTGCACCTTGCCAAAGAAAATCAATAGAAAGCTTGACCTGAACAAAAATTAAAACTAAGGGGAAACTCTAGGTTAAGATAATGGCGTGTTTATTTTTAGAAGTAACATTTTGATTGATATTTGGAATTCTACTCCTCTATTTGCTTTCTATTTAGCTTCTCCAAAATGGATAAGTTTTTGGACATTACAGCATCGTTAAATAAATGGAAATCAACAAATTTAAATGTTATTTCCAACTCAAAAATTGTAATCCGAAGTACAATTATTTAAAGGTTTTCTTTTTTAAAAAAGATAAAGCTACGCTTTGCAGAATAAAAGTAGAAAGTGTAAGAAATGCTCAGCAGCTCCAGCAGCATACGTGAAGAGAGAAACAGAGTTACCATTTCTATTGAATAGACTTGTCTTCATAACAGCTTGAGATTCCAAGATCAGTTGCTTGGATGGTTGGGTTCAGGATGTTTGAGACTGCTGAGGCTTTGGGCCCGTGGGCATTGTAACATAGTCATTATACTTCTGGATTCGTAATACAGATACTTGCTTAATGATCCAGAAACAATAACTTAAATCATGGTAGAGTTGATTCAGGGCATTTTTCTAGAACAGCAGCAGAGTAGCAATGTTCATGCCTGCTTCTTGAGCCCAGGTCTCAACTGTGTCCATCTGCCTTTCTTTTGTTCCCTCTCTTTCACTTTTGTTCCAGCTGTTTTTATTCCTTTCTTGGTGGCATTGGACCCTTCCTGGTGGCAGTTCCTTCCAGGGGTGGGGGTGAGGGATGTCAGCAGCAGTGGGTTTCTTTGCTGAAATGGCAGTCCCAGGAGGCAACAATGTAAACTGGAATGAGGCACCGGCTGCTTCGACGTAGCAGGCTCGGCATTGAGTTTCAGCCCAGTTCCAGATCTGGCAACTTCAGTGGCAGCTACATTGCTGTGATCAGCCCACTGTGGATTCATGGCAGTGACGTCAGTGGAGACAAGATGGCACCTAAGAATGACGACGCAATTCCAGAAGCAGTGGCACGGCTCCAGAACATAGCTAGGTACCTGATGGTGAAAGCGGTGGCCTAGGGACTCGGGGCACTCGAACATTCACAGACTGAGAGATGGAGTTTGTGGCTTTGTTTTTCTGCACGAGGACTCACGGCAGAGCGAGGGGAATGATCTGGATGCTTCCTTTTCTTTCGCTTGTTTCTTTTATTTCTACTTCTGATTTCAATCCTGTCTTTCCTATCCTAAAATGGTGCCAGAGAATGGCAACCTTGTACACTTTCCACTATATTCCTGTACTCAAGTGCACGTGACAATAAAATCTAAATATATTATTGATCCAACCAGGGGTCAGGCCATTTTAGATCTGGTAATATTTAATGAGGCAGCATTCATAACTTACATGAGAATGTTAGCTTACCTACAAAATTGTGATCATAACATTGCAGAATTTAGCATTCAGTTTGAGGGTAAGGAGTATTAGTCACAAACAACCGTGCTAAACCTAAATAAGAACAATGGCAAAGGAATGAAGGCAAACTTGGCTAGAGTGCAGAGAAAGGAATTCAGCAGGAAAAGATCATTTGTAAACAATGGCTGATGTTTAAGAGAATAGCTCATAACTTGCAATAAAGATATATCCCAGTGAGGAAGACGGACTCTGAGAAGGGGATAAGGCAACCATGTTTAACCAAGAAAGTTAAGTATTGTATTAAATTGAAAAATAACTCTCATTGTGGCAAAAATAATGGTAAACCAAAGGGATGAGAAAGTTTTTAAAACCAACAAATGATAACAGAAAAACCATAAAGAAGGAGAATATTAACTTTGAGGGTAAAATAACAAGCAGTCAAAGTAATTAAAAGCAGGTAATGAGAGCTTGTTTAAATGATATATCAAAGAACAGAGGGGCCAAAGTGCATAAAGTCTCTGCAGAGAATAATGCTGAGGAAATATTCATGGAGAACCAGGAAATGGCAGAGGAGTTGAATAAATACTTTGCAACAGTCTTCACAGGAGAAGATACTACTCATGTTCCAAAAATATTAAATAAAAAGGCACAAAAGTGGGAGATTAATATAATAACTACAGTTTGGAATGTTATCCTCAGTGAATTATTGACAAAGTCTTTGGTACATTTACACTTTCCAAACTGTTAAGCAAAGATGTTGTGAAACTTTAAAGGGTTCAGAAAAGATTTACAAGGATGTTGTCAGAGTTGAAGGAGGGAATAAACAGGCTGGGGCTCTTTTCCCTGCAGCATTGAAGGATGAAGGGGAGCCTAACAGAAGTTTGCAAAATCATGAGTGGCGTGGATAGGGTGAATAGTCAGACTTTTTCCTCGAGTAGGGGAGCCCAAAACTTGACGTCATAGGTTCAAGGTGAGAGGAGAACAACATAAAAGTGTTCCAAGTGGCAAACATTTTCATGCTGAGAATGTGTGGGTATGGAATGAGCTGCCAAAGGTGGTGGAGGAGGCTGGTACAATTACAGCATTTAAAAGGCATTTGGATGGGTATATGAATAGGAAGGGTTGAGGGACATGGGCTAAATGTGACTAGATTAACTTAGGATATCTGGTTGGCATGGACAAGTTGGACCTAGTTCCATGCTGTACATCTCTATGACTCTAAATACGCTGTTCCACATTATACTTCATCTGCTGTGTTCTTGCACATTCATTTCATCTATCTTAATCCTCCCATCTTCCCTACAACACACATTGCTACTTGACTTGCATCATCCACGAACTTGGATTTATTACATTTGGTTCCCACCTCTAAATCATTGATTATACTTTATGAACACTTGGGCCTCAAGATCTTGGCTCTGCAGTACTAGTCACAGCCTGCCAACATGTGAATGACTTCATTTAGAGTCATAGAGACGTACAGCACTGAATCAGACCCTTTGGTCCAACTCATTCATGCCGACCAGATGTCATAAATTAACCTAGTCCCATTCTCCAGCATTTGGCCCACATCATTCTAAATCCTTTCTATTCATATACCCATCCAGATGCCTTTTAAATGTTGTAATTGTACCAGCCTCCACCACTTTCCCCCAGCAGCTCATTCCACACATGCACAACCCTCTGCATGAAAAAGATGCCCCTTAGATCCCTTTTAACACTTTCCCCTCTCATCTTAAACCTATGCTCTCTAGTTTTGGACTCCTCCACATATGGGAAAAGACTTTGGCTATTCACACTATCCACGCCCCTCTATAATGTCACCTCTCAGCCTCCATTGCTCCAGGCAAAATAGCCACAGTCTATTCAACTTCTCCCTATAGCTCAAACCCTCCAGCCCTGGCAACATCCTTGTAAATCTTCTCTGAACCCTTTCAAGTTTCACAACATCCTTCCTATGACAGGGTGACCAGAATTGCACACAATATTCCAAAAGCGGCCTAACCAATGTCCTGTACATCCATAACATGATCTCCGAGCTCTTATACCCAATGCACTGATCCATAAACGTAAGCCAACGAATTGCCACCTTCACTGTCCAGTCTATGTGGGACTCCACTTTCAAGGAACTGGAAACCTGAAGTCCACTGTCTCGCTGATCAGCAACACTTCCCAGGACTCTGCCATTAAGTGTCTAGGTCCTGCCCTGATTTGCCTTTCCAAAATGCAGCACCTCACACTTATCTAAATTAAACTCCATCTGTCACTTCTCAGCCCACTGGCCCATCTGATTGGGATCCCATTGTCCTCTTCTCTCTGTTAGCCATTCATTAATTCATGCCAATACATTAGTGACTGTCCCACGATAATCACCAATGCACTATCTCCAGCCACTTCCTTCAACACTCTGGGATGTAGAATAGCGGTTCCTGGAGATTCATCAACTTTCACCCCAGTAATCTCTACAGTATAATCTTCTTATATTAAATTTCCTTCAAATAATCATGCTCCCTAGCCACTTGGTCCTGTAAGACTTCTTGTATTTTTCCCACTGGAAACAGACACAGAGTAACTAATAATTTAGCTTCCATGCAATTTCTCTCTTCTCAATGATAAATTCTCCGAACTCCACATGCAATGGACCCACATTGGTTTTAGCCAAACATTTCCTACTTATGTACCTCCTGAAGCTTTTACAGCCCATTTTTATGTTTTTCATTTTTGCACTCATGTACTTACTTTTCTTTTCCTCATCAGTCTCTTGGTCTTCCTTTGCTGTACTGTAAAATACTGCCGAACCTCAGAATTATTTCTTTTTCTGGCAACTTTCAGGACCTTTGCTTTTAATCATACAGAGTCCTGAATGTTCTTTGTCAACTACAGCAAAGGGCAGCAGACATTGATCTTTTTCAAATTCTGGCACCCTATAAGGGATGCACAGGTTCTGTAAGTCATGTAATAGTTCTTACTAGGCTATCAATCATCTAGGTGCAATATGGCTTTGAAAGTATTTTCCAAATCCACTTCAGCCAGTTTGTGCCCCATGTGCCTCATATTTCCCAATCCATTTTAAAGAAACACCTCACTTTCAAACATAAAGTGAAATCAATGGCATTGTAGTCACTCATTCCAAAAGATTATTTTGCAGGGTTGATAATTTCTTCATATGACATCTAAAATAGCACTTCCTCCAGTTTGGTTCCTCAACATACTGCTCTAGAAAACCAGCCCTTAGACACTCCAGAATTTCATTGTCTACAGACTTAGTGCTGAATTTGTTCATTTGGTTAATATGCAGATTGAAGTCACCTATGCTAACTGTGCTGTCCATGCAACGTGCTTCCCTCATTCTTTCATTAATACCATCACCCCCACTATCCTGATTATTTCACATCCTATAGAAAAACTCCAACCAATGTCTGCTGCCCCTTGCCGTATTTTTTAGTTCACTCAAAACTTTTTTTTTTCTGATCTAAGCTCCTCTCTTATTAATACACTTATCCATCCATTTTGTTAGTACAATAAAGCCACATGACTCCTAGTTTTTAAACAAACAAAATAAATTTGCAATACGAAGTTAGGAAGTTTAACAACAAAAGTATTTATCTTATACTGTAATATCTAAACTTAACAGGAGGTAAATAAACTAACAAGAAAACTGAGGCTGGGCACACAATGTTGGTCACAATGGCAATTGACACGCAAGGTAGAACACAGATTTGTCAGCAACCTAACTAGCCACCAAACAAAAATCTCTTTGTCACTCTTTTGAAAAATCTCAACTCCTTATATCCAAAGATCAAGCCTCTGAATTACTTCCAAAGTCCACTCTAGCTCAAACAACCTCAGTGACTGCTCACTTCACAGTGGTTCAGTCTCATCTCGTAAGACTGTGTTCTCCTGGGTTCCCAAAGCTGCATACCAGCACCAATTCCCAGAAAATTTCTAGTCATGCTGAGTAGAAGATCGATGTTCATAACTGCTACTTGTGCCCCAACGGCCAGCAGCACTTAACCAGTGATTTTCCACAGCCTTTTCACTTGAGGTTTCTCCTGAGATTCAACCACAATAAACAGCTTCCTGGGTACTCCTGAGTCCTAATTCCAACTCTTAGATGCACTATACTTGATGAGCCAAGGGCTTCTTTGAGACCTAACTGACTGTAGTATCTTTTCGGTAAGGACCTCTTCCTGTTAGCTTCTCCTCATAGTGTTTATCTTCCAGTGGACTCCCTTTGTAGTCTCTTCTGTGTTGTATGGTGCCATATCGGGTACCAGCACTGCTCTATTTTTAGCACCAAAACACCACACAGATTTATTTTTATCTTTAAATGGCAGGAACTCGGCTGTTTAAAAAAAAAAGAAACTTGAATGGAGCATGCATAGCCTGTCACACAGCAGTGCTGGCACATGCGCTGGAAGTCTCAGGCCTGCCAGGAATTGCAATCCTCAACCTCCACCCAGATGTAAGATTATTTTGATTTTTGTAACAAGTTCCATTCACATCTCAAATCATGAAGTTCACTGGAAGAAAGACATAGGCAACATTCACGTTTGGATTTATTAGTGACAAGTGACATTCAGGCTACACAAATGTCAGGTAATGACCAACTCCAACAAGAGAGAAACTAATGATCTTCCCTTGATACAAATGCATAAGCATCAGTGAATGCTCCAATCAGCAATACCCTGGCAGTCAACATGAACTAAAAAAATTAATCAAGCCACAAAACATACTGCAACTCCAAGAGCAGTTCATAAGCTGGGAATTCTGTGGAAAGCAACTCTCCTCGTGACTCTCAAAGGCTTCAGAAAGCACAGGCGCAGAGCCTGGACAGGTGTAGTGTTAGATTAGACACACTTGAATGTTTCTAAGAAAATTCATCTCACTTGATAGGCATGCCATCTACCACCTTAAACATTTACTTTCTCTACCACAGTGGCACCATGGCTATGGCATACAATATCTGCAAGATGCTCACTCAACTCACAAAACTTCTTCAGAAGCAAATTCAAAACTTCGACCACATAGAAGGACAAGGGCACTGGATAGATGGGAACATGAACATCTGTAGTTTACTCTCCAAGTCATACAATATCATCACTTGATTTGTGTCCCAATTCCTGCATCATCACTCAGTGTCACTCCTACAACTCCCTATCTGACAGACTACAACAATTCCAGGTGTCAGATCTCCGCTTTACATTAGACAACAAACACTACCCTTGAGAACAATGCCAACACTCCATAAATGAAAAAAGGAAAAGTATTTACTAGTTAATCTACAACTGTGCTCGCATTGATACTGGCTAAATCTAGTACTTGTACTCCAAGTCTACAAGCTAAAGCAATTAGAAAGCCAAATGCCCTAAGTTATAAATTACACCCTTCAAATAGCAATGTGAACAAAAAAAATTGGCTGAGTGATAGGAAACAGAATAATAATCAATGGATATTTTCGGGGCTGAGGCAAGATTTGTAGTGGAGCTCCCCTGTGATAAATATTGGGAACCTTGCTTTTCCTGATTTATATATTAATAGTGTACAGGGGAAAATTTCAAAGTTTGTAGATGACTCTAAAACTGGAAGAATTGTAACTGTTAAGACAGCAGTGTGGAACTCCAAAAGGATAGTGACAAGTTAAGAGTAGATGGATAGGTGGCAGATGAGGTTCACTGCAGAGAAATGTAAGCTGATGCTCTTTGGTCGGAAAAACATTGGAAGAAAATATAAAATGGGGGTACAATTCTAAAATGTGTGAAGGGGCAGAAAGACATGGATACATATGTGCACATATCATTGAAGGTGGCAGGACAGGTGGAGACAGCAATCAATAAAGCAAGCAGTATTCCCAGATTTATTATTAAGGATATTGAGTTAAAGAGCAAGGAGTTGATCTTAAACTGGTGCAAGACACTTGTTAGATTCCAGCACGAATACCGCATACTGTCATGGGTGCCACATTGCAGGAAAGATGAGACACCAGATGTGATTTACAGGAATGGTTCGAGGGTTGAGAATCTTCAGTAATGAGGACAGATTGAAGAAGTTAGACTGCCTGTCTTGGAGAGAAGAAGGCTGAGATAAGATTGCATAGAGGTTTTCAAAATCATCAGTGAGTTGAGCAGAGTAGATAGGGAGATGCTGTTCCTGCTTATAAAAGGTAGAAGAACAGGAGGGCATAGATTTAAAGTGATGTACAAACAAAGCAAGGATGATGTGCAAAATACTTTTTCACACAGCGAGTAGTTAGGACATGGAATGCATTGCTTGGAAATATGATGGAAGCAGGTTCAATTGAGGCTTTCAACAGGACATCGGATGATCATTTGGATAAAAATGATATAGGGAAAGGCAGGAGATTGGTGCTTCGTAACAGAACCAGTGTAGGCTAGGCAGGCCAAATGGCCTCCTTCTACACAATAACCATTCTGTGATATCAATATTCCATGAGGTCCACAATAATCAAGTAAATTATTTAGTGGTAGGTTTGATATTCATGTTTATTTTCAATAACAATCAAGAAGCTAATCAAATCTATTTGATGATCTGATAAAGTATTCAGTTAAGGTACACAGTAATTCTTTCAATGTATTTACATTAAATAGGTAAAGAACATCAAGTATACATCTTTCATCAAATGCTCACGATGGCATAAATGTTAGTGAACTAATGCATTATGCAGTCATAGAAGAGCTTGATTTGAAAGAAACAACAATCTGAAAGTCTAATTTTCCATGATGAAGGTTGAAAGATAAGTGTTGCTTGACTTTTTCAAATAATGGATGTTTTTTACATGCAACTGAACAAGCTGAAAGAACATTAGTTTAACATCTCATCAGTATGACCATACCTCTTTCAATGAAGCAGTTCCTTAGTAGTAGACTGAGCTATCAGTTTAGGCTGTGCGTCAAATCGAACAGTGGAGATTGTGCTTCAGATTAAAGATTTGCCACTGAGGCGAGTGTGTCTTTTAAGGTGATTCAGCGCCTCATCTGGGATGACTCAGGTGGTGTTGGCTGATATGTAGATACCTGCCAGTACTTTTTTGAAAAAGAAGAAGAAAGTTTAGTTACCTTGCATTGGATCTAGGAACAACTTAGCGACTGCACATTGTTCATAGAATGTATTACTAGATTAATTGGTGATGCAAAGGCAAAGACAGTGAGTAATCATAATAACAACACCTAAAAATTAGGTTCAAAAGATATAGGAAATATGTAATTAGTTTATATTTGATATTTAAATCATTAAATTCAAAAGGTGGACAGAAGTCAATCACACATTAAGACAATGTGACAGAGTTTGCAGTATGTCATAACTTTAGATTTACATAATTAAACAGGTTCATAACGCAGCAACATATATTCTTCATAGTTTACAACAGCCAACTTCTTCCCAGTGATAACCAGTTAACATGACAGGGATGCTACATCATTGTATTATAGTATATACTCTACACATTATAGAATGTAGGAAGAATGTAGAGAAGCAGTATAACTCAAACAGCACAATTTTAAACAGTATGCAGGATCAGTGAAAACTCAAGATTTACATATACAATTCTTTGAGTATTAATAAACCCTGTGTAAGTTGGTAAAGCGATTAAAAAGTATGCAAGATGGGGGGATTTCCAAGTGGTGCATAAAAACAAAAATGTTATGCTGGCACACTATAAAGATTTCAACTGAAATATCATGGCCAATTTTAAAGATGACACTTTAGGAGAATGTCAATTTCATGAAGAGGAAGCAGAGTAGAATTACTGAAATTTACAAGACATGTAGAATTTCAGTTAGGTTGAAGACAGAGGCTGGGATGGCTCTCCTCAGATCATAGAAGTTTAAGGGGAGACTTAAGACTATTTAAAATTTAGAAGGGTTTTGCTGAAGGGAATTAGGAGAAATATTTCCACTGCTAGAAGGATAACACAGTTAAGATAAACGATAAAAAGAATCGCTGCATTTAAATGAGCAGACATTTTAAAATTCCAAACTAGTATATTGTTATGACCTGAAACTTACTTTAAAAAAAGTTTTAGTAGTAGATTTAAATGTAATTTTTCAAAAACTATGGGTTACGGAGGAGGGGAAACTGGTTATTTATTTTCAGGTCTGTGCAGAAAGTGCAAGAGTGAGATTGTCTGAATAGCTCTCTCAAAGAGCTAACATCAGCAGAGGGGCAGTGGTTTAAATGTTGTTCATCTGGCTGTCTGATTCTTTAAAATATAATAAATAATACATAAAGATATAATTAAAAACAAGAAACACTCGTGAGCTTAAAACTGCACTTCAAATAAAAACATATGCAGATATATAGTGCTAAAGCTTCAATCACATATTTCAGAATTTGAACACTCAGATTGCCTCTTTATTCTATAAACAGAAACAATATTTGCCTCACCTCCCTTCCTGTCAAATGATAGAGTCTCAATGTCAGTGCTTGCATCATAAAGACTGTCTTTGTCATTCTAGTCATGTGAGGTCGCCATCACTAGCACAAGACATACAGCATGTGAGTTTAATATAAAGTTGTCACTTGCAAAGTAACTGCAAGTCGTTGTTCGTGGTGGTTCATCTCAACCACTACTGAAGGTGTCAATAAACTAGCCTATAAACTGACAGGTTATACATAAGTAAAAATTGAGAAAATTGAGACCGAGCTCATTAATTTTTGAAATACTCTTCTTGAAAAGGCAGGGAAGCACAGTCATTGAATCTTATTAAAGCAACAGTATAAAGTCTTAAAAAGGAAGGTGACGAAAGTCATCATGAAATGTTGAATAACCAGATCAGCCATGACCTTCTAAGGGAAGGAACAAGCTCAAGGGGCTGATTAGAGACAGTAAGGATTGCAGATGTTGTAAGCTAGAGTCAATAAGTGTGGAGCTGCAAAAGCACAGCAGGTCAGACAGCATCCAATGAGTAGGGAAGTCAATGTTTTGGGCCAAAATGTTGACTTCCCTGCTGTTCGCTTGCTGTCTGACCTGCTGTGCTTTTCCAGCTCCACATTTATTGACTTAAGGGGCTGATTCCTTATTACTGTTCCTAATTTGTATATTCATACATACATCGATTCATTCATATATATATTGTGTATTTTCGTCCTTGGATCTTCCACAGATACTGAGCGGTATTCTCATATACTATGCTATACACTCATTTTGCCTATTTTATCTGTGTCAATTAAAACCATATGTCAATTCAATGACATTCCAGAACTCTCAAGCAAAATGTTTTATTACAGTAGTCGATTTATCACTTCAAATTTAAACTTCTGTAGTTCAATGACAACAATTAATTGGCAGAAAAATAAAGCTAAACCCAAAGTGCAGTTTTATAACAAGTTTTACCATGTTACAAAACCCCCAAGTGTTCAAAATATTTCATCAGTGACTAAATCACGAGTCTTACAAAATTTGTGAATTCAAATCATAACTATGACAATGCTTTTCCATGTAGCTTTGAGTCCTAAAAAGGCTAAAACAGTGATATGAAGCTCAAGACAACTCAAGTCAACTCAGAAAAGTCTTCTGACCTGAAGATTCTTGTTAAATCTGAGTTCTCTTTCACATCCATCTTTCCTATTCTACTCCTGAAGAGAAGTTCTGACTATACATTTTTTTAAACAAATGGAGTGGGATAAAACAAAAAGCCTGAAAGATGAACAACCTAAACCTTTAATCAACAACCAATGCTTTAAATCATCTCATATGGTTAAATTAGGCAGTAGCATTACTTAATCGCTTATCCTTGATTTATTTCAGACAGCCTGAAACCTATTATTTCTACAGTAATTTAGAATGGTAACGTCAAGTAAAGACCGTAGTATTAAAAAAAAGTTCAAAATCAATTTACATTGAATCACTTGTGGACACATTGTGGGACTAAATTCATCAATGTAGCTTGAATAGGAAAGATTTCCATCAGAAATAAATTAACCAGTAGGTGAACAGCGCAAAACTGGGTACTAACAGCAAAGCAAAATATTACAAACGCTGAAAATCAAAATAGAAACAAAGTGCAGCATGCATTCAGCAGGTCAGGCAGTATCTGTGCAGATGGAAATCAAGTTAATTCAGGTCGATGATCTTCTGTCAAACAGCTGAAATGCAGCTGAGAAAGGACACAAGTTCTTGAATGGAAACGCTGCACTGACTGCAGTGAGATGGAGCATATTCTGAGGTTGTTAATTCAAGTTGTTAGAACAGAGCATAATGAACATCTACACCTAAAACAAGGTTGCTTGTTCCTTCAGAGATAGTAAGAACTGCCGATACTGGAGTCAGAGATAATAAGAACTGTTCCTTATAGTGACCAACATTCCGTAAATTTTGAAATTAGATCATGTATAATATATCTCTGCAATTTATCAGTTAATAGATGAAAATTTTAAACTGCACCTGCAATAAGAATCATAACACTTTGTAAAATAGCCCTTAAAGTTGTAACATGTTAGTTTCACTTACGAAACAAATATCAACCACACAGTGTTCTGAATTTTGGACCCAAGCTCCATGGCCCAATTCCCCAAATTAATTTCACCATGGCAGATTTATATCTAAACTCTATTTGCCCTGGTTTTGTAACCTTTTGCCCAATGAAAACTTTCCTTTTTTAACTGGTCAATCCTCAATTGCTTTGGTAGAGTTCCAGATTTCTTACAGCCCTTTGTGGAAAAAAAAAGCTTCCTAACTCTAATTTTCAGCTAGGATCCTTATTCAGCACTGTACCAAAGGGGTAAATGAAAATCTGCAACCAGAATCTTTGATTAACTTACATACCTCATTCATATCAGCCATTAATCTTCTGGATTTTCTAACTACCCTGTTCTGAAAATGTTACCACACAGTCCCCTACAGCAAGTGAGACTTGAACCCATACCTTCCAGCTCAGAAGTAGAGGCATTACCACAGCAATAAAAGAATCCCCTTAAACATTAGCCCAGGGCTCTGGATTACTGGTCTAGTAATATTAATACTACCCTACTGCCTCCACCTCTTAGTATCGTATAATAAAAGAGAACAGCAGTCTGATACTTGCAATCTGTCCTCACAAGTAAACTCTTTAAATCATGGTATCATATGGAATGAATTTATGCTATAACCTTCCCAAAACCTTTCTTCCATATCCTTCCTGACATTCACTGCCCAAAACTGAACACAATGCTCTAAATAGGGTCTCAGCAGAATGTTATTTAACTGTAGCATAGCCTCCACCACTTTGCATTCCAATCCATAAAGAAAAAGGCCTACATTCAAGAAGTCTTAATTTTTTGAGCAGTTTCCCCTGTTCTGTAAAATAGCTCCATACAAGTATCGCTATAAGAAAACTGAACAGCTGGTGTAATAGTACAACTTGTTGGCCTCACTGTCACCAAGAGAGCCTGTGGCAGTTCTGCTGGTAAAGATTTTGCCCTGCAGGTCTTCATCGCATAGAGTCATAGATTTGTAGAGCACAGAAACAGACTCTTTGGTCCAACAAGTCCATGCCAACCAAACATTCTAAATTAATCTAGTCCCACTTGCCAGCATTTGGCCCATGTCCCTCCAAACCCTTCCTATTCATATATCCATCCGGATGCTTATATACTGTATCAACCTACTCCACTTCCTTTGGAAGCTTGTACCATACACGCACCACCCTCTGCATGACAACATTGCCCCGTTAGGTCCCTTTTATATCATTGCCCTCTCACCTTAAACCCATGTCCTGAGAAAAGACCTTGGCTATTCACTCTAGCCATGCCCCTCATGATTTTATAAATCTCTGCAACCTCAGCCTCCAATGCTCCAGGGAAAATATCCCCAGCCTATTCAGCCTCACCTTATAGCTCAAACCATCCAAACACAGAAACATCCTTGTAAATATTTTCTGAACCCTTTAAAGTTTCACAACATCCTTCCTATGGCAGTGAGACCGGAGTTGAATGCAATGTTCCAAAAGTGGCGTAACCAGTATCCTGTACAGCCGCAGCATGACCTCCCAACTCCTATACTCAATGCACTGACCAACAAAGGCACGTATACCAAATGCCTTCTTCACTACCCTGTCTACCTGTGACTCCACCTTCATGGAACTAAGAATCTGCACTCCAAGGTTTCTTTGTTTGGCAACACTCCATTAAGTGGATAAGTCCTGCTCTGATTTGCATTACCAAAATGCAACACCTCACATTTACCTATATTAAACTCCACCTGCCACTCCTTAGCCCATTTGATCAAGATGATTGGGATATCCTTCTTCACTGTCTACTAAACCAGCAATTTTGGTGTTACCAAACTTACTAACCATACCTCCTATGCTCACATCTAAACCATTTATATAAAAGACAAAAAGCAGAGGGCTCAGCATTGATCCTTGTGGCACAGCACTGGTCAGAGGACTCTCGTCCACCACCACTGTCTGTCTTTTACCTTCAAGTTAAATTTGATTCCAAATGGTTAGTTCTCCCTGGACTGAATGTTATCTAAACTTAGTAACCAGCCTACCATGTGGAAACTTGTCAAATACCTTGCTCAAGTCTACACAGACAACATCCACTACCCTGCCTTCATCAATCTTCTTCAACACTTGTTCAATAAAAAGTGATCAAATTAGTGAGACATGATTTCCCACGTACAAAGCCATGTTGACTGTACCTAATCAGTCCTTGCCTTTCCAAATGCATTTAAATCCTGCCCCTCAGAATCCTCTCCAACAACTTACCCACCACTGATGTCAGGTTCACCAGGCTATAGTTCCCGAGCTTTTCCTTACCACCTTTCTTAAATAATGGCACCACATTAACCATTCTCCAGTCTTCCGGCAACTCACCCATGGCTATCAATGATACAAACATCTCAGCAAGGGGCCTAGCAATCACTTCCCTAGCTTTCAACAAAGTTCTAGGAGATACCTGATCAGGTCCCTACTTCATGTAGCACCTCATCCTCTGTAATATGGACTCTTTTCAAGATATCACTATTTACTTCTCCAAGTTCTCTAGCTTCCATATCCTTATTCACAGTAAATGCTGATGTAAAATATTTGTTTAGTATCTCATTCACCTCCTGCATTCTCACACATAGATGGCCTTGCTGATATAATATGGGATACACTGTCTGAGATTGTGATGGAGGTGGATTCCATCTTAGGTTCAAAGAGTACTGGATAAATATTTGAAAATGAAGTTAGAGGGATATGGAGATAGCTGGAGAATGGGACTAGATGGGGAGCTTTTTCAGGAGCTGATACAAACATGATAGGCCTAGGCAGAGGATGGTAACAATTTTCTGAAGGCAGCTAAATTGGAGCAGAGCACTCCAGAAGCATTTGATATCAATGTCAAGCAATTTCGTGAAGGTCTACACAGCTTTCGATCAGACGCAAAACAACTCCAACTTCAGGGATAAAGCTTCAATAGGCACTTAATGTTATGTGTACATTCCCTCAGAAATGTAACTCTGAGCCACTGTCGATATTTTTATCGAGTCATATGAGAAAATGAGCCTTTTGTGAAACAGCCAGAAAACTAAAGTTCTTTTCCAACCAGCTTCTTCAGCAAAACAACTGACCCCTGTCAATTAAGGTTAACTGCGAGATCGTGAAAAATTTCAAGCGTACACCATACCTTGGAAACCTCCTACCAATGAAAGCAGACAGACAACAAAATTGGCCATAATTTCCAGTGTGCCAATTCAACATTCCACTGACTGTCAAAGAGAATGGGTACTTGAGGTCAAAGATCTGAACAGAGGACTAAAACGTCATGTTTTACCATGATTCTCATACTCAAATGCTTTGGAGGCTTGGATGACCTTACAATAGTCTCTACAAAGCATCAAGGAGAAATTGCTAGGAGTGTTTTCACAAAATCTTCCAAAACTAATGGCAACAAAGGTGGCCTAACAGCAGTGTCCTGTCTCAAGCCAAGTTGCCCACCATCAAGACACTAATCACTCAAAATCAGGTCTGCAGTGACATATGTTCACATGCTTGACAGTGAAGTCCCAAACAACTGCTTTGCTCAAAATGGTCACTCTCAGGAGGATAGCATAAATGCTTTAAGGGTGTCCTCAGAGAGAAAATATCCCCACTGACGAATAGGAGACCCATCTGTGTGACTGACCAAAATGGAGAAGGTTCATTTGGGAAGGTACTGAATACATTGAGAAACTTCGAAGACAGAATGCATAAGGAAAAAAAAATCTACCCAACCCTCCAAACACCACCTGCCATCATGCGAATCTGGAAATTGCACATTGACACCTTCGCCATTACAGAACCAAGTTATCATTAATGCCAAGGGACTACTTTAGAATAAAGAATTAATTTTTGTACCCAGCAGTATCTTTTGATATTTCTGTTCTAGATCCTCTAAATTTCTGTTCTTCGCAATTTTCAGATTCCTAGTTAGAAAATGCACTGATCCACCTGGGGCCCATGTGAATAACTTCATATTCCTGCATGTCAAATGTCATCTGGTGCAGTTTTGCTCACTTAAGTTTTAGCCTCAATAGGGATCCCTGGGAGGCACTTCTAAGCAAAATTTTGTAATTTCAGCACATACCAAATACTTCTAATTTTCAGCCAACTCCCATAACATATGAATCATAATGGAATAGAATTCATTTGTACGTAAACTAGCATAGTCTACTCACTTGTTCAGGACAGTAATGCTATCATCGTGGGGGCAACAAATTATTAACAATTCAAGGACGTCATTGAATTGCTCAATTAAATTACAGCTTAGTAATTCACTTCTAGTCACCTATTCCAGGTAGTATTACCCTCCTGCAGCTTTGACTGTAATGTATCATTAACTGCAACCACATCCTGTCATGCCTTCAAATGTTGCCATACTATTATCTCTACCAATAAAAGCTGAAATAGATTAGCCATAAATCATATTCAGACACCATAACATGATAGATGGTATAGTAAACCAGCCTCTCCTTCAGTTAAATGATTTAGTTTATTCACACATTACCTGGAATTTGGAGAGATATTCGATACTCTAAAACATATGACAACTTTAAAGGAAAGTAATTTAATCACAATGCTAAAGTTTAACTAAAACAGCTATGGGTACCAAAAAAAACAGCCTGGTACCTCAACAAGGTTTTATAACAGATCTGAACTTTTCCCAGCTCACTTCTGCAAACATGGGAATACAACACAGAAACATAAGAATAGGAGTATATCATACAGCCCTTCAATTCTGTTCCGCCAAAATGATTAACAATTAAACAGGAATGGCATTAAATCTAGAGTTACAATCGTAAATACTAGAAGATGTGAAGTAAAAAAAAAAGCTGAAGAATTCACTGCAGAGTTCTTACAATGATCTACCGTTGAAGTTCAGGTAGTTACATTGATTTTACTTCGGATTTTTGGAATTGATTGTTCAGGTATCAACTTCAATTATTAATTGATTTACAGCTCTAAGGTGCAGCCCAATTAAACACACTTAATTCAATCCAGAATTCAGCAAAATGTTAAAATGGTGGAAACATTACCCCACCACTTTGTTCCTGGCTGCTTAATGTTTGCAGACGCCAGTATCGAGCCTCCAAACGTGAATATGTGTAATTAGAGTTTTACCTGAAGCCTCACAGCAAATACAGAGATTGGAACATTATTGGAGAATGCTGGAGGGATTTAATTGGTACTGTTTGATGTGATGAACATAAAAGAGCAATGATAAGAATACAGCTGCAGCAGTTATCTTTCATTGCATTGTGGGCTATAACTTTACTATAAATATTATTTATTTTGAAATTCAGTAACTTTGTTCCAAAATGTTTGAAGAACTCAGTGCCTTTATTACCTGAGGAGATTTTTTTATTCACTCAAGATTTGTACATTACTGGCTAGACAAAGACTATTGCCTGTCCCTAATTGCCAGAGTGACTTGCTAGGCCCATTTCAGAGGGGCCAGTTAGCAGTCAATCACATTCCTATGGGTCTGGAGTCACAGGTAGGCCATGGAAGGACAACAGATTTTGTTTCCTCAAGAACATTCGTGAACCAGATGGATAGTTACATCAATTCATAATAGCTACACGGTTGCCATTAAACTAGATAACAAGGTGTAGAGCCGGATGAGCACAGCAGGCCAAGCAGCATCAGAGGAGCAGGAAAGCTGACGTTTTGGGTCTGGACCCTTCTTCAGATTCTCCAGCATTAGCAGTT
This sequence comes from Stegostoma tigrinum, assembly GCF_030684315.1. Classification (NCBI taxonomy): domain Eukaryota; kingdom Metazoa; phylum Chordata; class Chondrichthyes; order Orectolobiformes; family Stegostomatidae; genus Stegostoma; species Stegostoma tigrinum. The sequence goes on along the minus strand of NC_081370.1, from coordinate 29,125,131 downwards.
CCTACTACCTCTGCTGTTAAAATAGCTTTTTAATTACAATATTTTTGACTGAATTCAAATTTTATCTTTGAAACTATGTTCCCTAAGCATTAGCCTGGGCCTCTGGATCATTAGTCCAGTAACACTACCACTACAACAGATGCAGAAGGCATCTCCCCCAAACTGAACACCACAACAACACTACACTGTCCTGGCCACCAAACTGAGAAAGTATCTGGGCAAAACAATTTTTTAGTTGAGTAATTTTAATTCAAACGAACAGCTCCATCACTGACATGATTGATGTGCCAAATTTGACCAAAAAAAGGCAGCCTGACATCTGCAATAGATTTTGCTACAATCTCTGTGGAGATCAATCATTGAAAAAATAAAATATCCAATCTTTAGCTGAAGAATGTTTCAACAAGATTTCACATTTTAAAACCTTTACTGTCACAACCTACTAAAAAATTAAATAAACTTTTAGCTGCAGAAAATGAAATTCCACATGTATATTTGTCACTCGTTTTACTCTCTGCAGAATCACAGTCTGTTGAGCTAACAGATTACAGTCACTCGGCATTCCACCCCCCCCCAACCCTGTTTACAATGGGTTTCCAGATCCTTTTTAAAGTAGTTTCTGAGTGACCATCTCCAGCCATTCTCCTCAGTTTCCAGAGTTTCTTGAATTCACCACCAGCACTAAAGCCCTTTCTGAAGATTCAGCATCTCCCAGCCAAACATCCTTAACTGGATGCAGGAGACACATTTGTTCAACCAGAGCACCTTATCTCCTCCATCCAGTTATGGTAATATGTCTAATGCAAGGTCCATCATCACCAAGTAACTAATTGCTCAGGGCAGGTTAATCTTGAGAACAGTTGAGGTCATAACTAATTCTCTCTGTCAAGATAAAATACTGGAACTTCAATCAAAAGCCTGCCTTTCATATCAGAATGGACTGTGGGGGGGTGGTGGTGGAAAGAGGGGTGGGGGAAGGGGGAGAGCACAGAGGAGAGAGACGGGGCAAGAACAAAGAAGAGGGGTAAGGACGAGGAAAGGGGAAGGAGGAGGGGGCAAGGAAGTGGGAGAGGAGGAGAGCTAGGGGGAAGGAGGAGGAGAGAGGGGTTAAGGAGAAGGTGGTGGTGGTGGGGGAAGGAGGCGGAGACAGGGGGAAGAAGGAGGAAGAGGAGATGGGGAAGGAGGAGGGGGAAAAAATTTGGAGGAGAGAGGGTGGATACAGCTTTAGGAACAGCAGGGCACAATTTACGGTGCTCTACCCCCATAAGTCATAACAGTCTTAACTGAAAAAGAAGAGTTAGCAAATAGATGGGTTTAGGAACCAAATTCCTAAGTTTAGCAGTTATGCAGCTGAAATCATAACCACCAGTAAGGTAGCAATGAAGATCAGAAATAATCAAAATAAGCACATATATCTTGGGGGTCTATGATAGGAGGCAGTAGCAGATATATCAAGGGAACAAGACAATGGAGTTCAAAAATAGAGGTGAGAATTTTAAAACTGAGGTACTGCTTAATCAGAAACCAATACAGCTAGCATGCACAGGGCTTGGTTTGGTTTAAGGAAATTGGCTCCTGGGTTTTCAAGTGTCTCAGGTTTGCAGAAGGCAAAACATGGGATACTAGCCAGGAGGGTATTAGTGTAGTCGACCAAGGGTTAATGAAAGGTGCAGGTGAGGAGTTTAGCAGAAGGTGAACTGAGGCAGACACAGCGTGATGGAATCTGTGGTTTCAAAGCATGTAAACTGAAAGTGGAAATTGAAAAAGGGAAACAAATCCCACAGAGGGACTAAATCAAAATAGTAATTGCCAAAAGATCCTAACCGAAGACATTAGGAATGAGATTTCACTTTTTATAACTTTTACTTTAATAGTACTCAGAACATTAACGTGGATTAAATTATACTCCAAATAGGAAAGTGAATTACAGTTCAAATAGTCAACCCAACAAATACACTTCAAGCACGATCACAAGCATTTCCCCTCGCAGGTATGGTGTCACACAGGCAGTTCCACATCATTCTGTTCTTTATTCATACAAGGTACATCAGGAGACCTAATCAAGAACAGTTTTCACTCTTGAGTTTCAAAGGTACGATTATCATCGGCAAGTTACCCACTCTCCCTCAGGTCGCAACAGTTCCATTCAACATTTTCTCCAAGCCTTGTGACATTGGTGGTTCATGCAGTAGGAAGAAAAACTAGAGTGAACATTAGCTCTGTTGGCATTGCTTTCCAGAGTTTCTTTACAATGAACTACCCAGCCAAAACATACTTGTTTCAGTTTGACCACTTCTGGTGAAACTGTCAGCTCTTGACCATTTCCAAGCTACTGAAACAGTTCTATAAATTTTAGAACTTTTTAGCCTAGTTGCAGAGTGCCTCCAAGATTCCTGAATTCTGTTTCCATGTCTCCACTGTACTTGCCAACTGTGATCTACACCTATACACCTGCATTCCGCATGCAGATGGCCTCAAGGCCCTCCGCTTCTTCCTGTCCCGCAGGCTCGACCAGTCCCCCTCCACCGACACCCTCATCTGCCTAGCCGAACTCGTCCTCACCCTCAACAACTTTTCTTTCGACTCCTCCCACTTCCTACAGACTAAGGGGGTGGCCATGGGCACCCGCATGGGCCCCAGCTATGCCTGCCTCTTTGTAGGTTACGTGGAACAGTCCCTCTTCCGCACCTACACAGGCCCCAAACCCCACCTCTTCCTCCGTTACATTGATGACTGTATCGGCGCTGCCTCTTGCTCCCCAGAGGAGCTCGAACAGTTCATCCACTTCACCAACACCTTCCACCCCAATCTTCAGTTCACCTGGGCCATCTCCAGCACATCCCTCACCTTCCTGGATCTCTCAGTCTCCATTTCAGGCAACCAGCTTGTAACTGATGTCCTTTTCAAGGCCAGCGACTCCCACAGCTACCTAGAATACACCTCCTCCCACCCACCCTCCTGCAAAAATTCCATCCCCTATTCCCAATTCCTCCGCCTCCGCCGCATCTGATCCCACGATAAGACATTCTACTCCCGCACATCCCAGATGTCCAAGTTCTTCAAGGACCGCAACTTTCCCCCCACAGTGATCGAGAACGCCCTTGACAGCATCTCCCGCAACACATCCCTCACACCCCGCCCCCGCCACAACCGCCCCAAGAGGATCCCCCTCGTTCTCACACACCACCCCACCAACCTCCGGATACAACGCATCATCCTCTGACACTTCCGCCATCTATAATCCGACCCCACCACCCAAGACATTTTTCCATCCCCTCCCCTGTCTGCTTTCCGGAGAGACCACTCTCTCCGTGACTCCCTTGTTCGCTCCACACTGCCCTCCAACCCCACCACACCCGGCACCTTCCCCTACAACCGCAGGAAATGCTACACTTGCCCCCACACCTCCTCCCTCACTCCTATCCCAGGCCCCAAGATGACATTCCACATTAAGCAGAGGTTCACCTGCACATCTGCCAATGTGGTATTGCAATCCACTGTACCCAGTGTGGCTTCCTCTACATTGGGGAAACCAAGCGGAGGCTTGGGGACCGCTTTGCAGAACACCTCTGCTCGGTTCGCAACAAACAACTGCACCTCCCAGTCGCAAACCATTTCCACTCCCTCTCCCATTCTTTAGATGACATGTCCATCATGGGCCTCCTGTAGTGCCACAATGATGCCACCCGAAGGTTGAAGGAACAGCAACTCATATTCCGCCTGGGAACCCTGCAGCCTAATGGTATCAATGTGGACTTCACCAGTTTCAAAATCTCCCCTTCCCCCACCACATCCCTAAACCAGCCCAGTTCGTCCCCTCCCCCCACTGCACCACACAACCAGCCCAGCTCTTCCCCTCCACCCACTGCATCCCCAAACCAGTCCAACCTGTCTCCGCCTCCCTAACCGGTTCTTCCTCTCACCCATCTCTTCCTCCCACCCCAAGCCGCACCCCCAGCTACCTACTAACCTCATCCCACCTCCTTGACCTGTCCGTCTTCCCTGGACTGACCTATCCCCTCCCTACCTCCCCACCTACACTCTCTCCACCTATCTTCTTAACTCTCCATCTTCGGTCCGCCTCCCCCTCTCTCCCTATTTATTCCAGTTCCCTCCCCCCATCCCCCTCATTGAGATTCTAAACTAAATCTTCTGGAGAAACTGGAATTGGTCAATACTAGGTAAAAGGACACAAGATCAGCCAAGTTCAGGTGATGATTGCAGTCGTTCAGTATAAGCAGTCTGAAGATAGTTTCTGAACTCAGAATCTGGGAATACAGCAGTTTCTGTTGCTTGAAGATAACTTTAGTGGATCAGGATAATCAAAATCATTTCAAGCAGGGTTAAAGAGGTTCTGCAGACACTTGCCATTTGGTGAACAGTACCCACGGAACTCACATAGGTTTTATGTAAAGCTGTCAGCTGGGGACTAGACAATGCCTGGCAAAAGCTGGAATTTTTCACGAGAAAGACATTTTTGAAGGACTTTGGGAACATGATTTTTAATATAAATGCTAAGCAGAATACAAAGTTAATTTGAAATCTGTCTCAGTTATATCTGTTGTGTAATGTGCAAATTGTAATTGAGAATTGACAGCAATTAGCCTGTTAATTTAGTTTTAAGCTGATGATGATGTTGTTTTAATTGTTAAAAGTACAGAAGTTGGGAGATCATGTTCTGACTGTACAGGACATTGATTTAGGCCACTTTTCGAATCTTGCGTGCAATTCTGGTCTCCCTGCTATAGGGAGGATATTGTGCAACTTGAAAGGGTTCCAAAAAGATGGATGTTGCCAGGGTTGAAGAGTTTGAACTAAAGGGAGAGGCTGAATAGCCTGGGGCTATTGTCCCTGGAGCAACAGAGGGTGAGAGGTGACCTTACAGACATTCATAAAATCATGAGGGGAACGGATAGGGTGAATAGACTAGTCTTTTGCTTAGGGTGGAGGAGTCCAAAACCAGAGTGAGAGGGGAAAAGATTTAAAACTTTGATCTTCCCTTCTCTTTCTCACAGTCACTCCGCCTCATCTAATGCTACTCCCTTCATTTTGTCCTTCCCACATTTCCAAGACCCACACATTCCCCCAACCAATCTGCACTCGTGTCCACATTCTCACTTACTCCATTGCATACAGCCTCACAATTTCTCTTTACCACCTCCATATACTCCAATATTTCTCCTTAACTGCTCCATATACCCTTACATTACCCTTTACGCCGTCCAAATAACCCCATATTTCTCCATCTCTCCCCCGTGCGCCCTCGTCCACCTTCCCTCCCTCCCTCCCTGTGCACAACCCAGCATTTCCCTTTCTCTCCTTCCCTGTGTGCCCCCATATTTCCCTTTCGCACTCTCATATGCCACCACATTTCCCATCTATAAACTCTCTTCCCCCCATATCCATCCCCTCCCACCTCCAAACATTCCGTGCCCACTTCTGTACACCCCCTACCCTCCAGCCCCCCGATACACCCTAGTCCCTCCCCTGCCGCCTTGTCCATATACACCGTGCCCACTCTTCTATTCATCGACCCCCTTCTCCCTTCCATGCACATCCTCCCCCTTTCCGTGCACCGCCACCCCCCATCCTCCCAACTTCCTTGCAGCCCCTCCCCGTCATACTCCCCCCCGCCACCTTCCATGCACACCCTCCCCCCTCACCTCCCCCAACTTCCACACATCCCCTCTCTCCTCACACTGAGCCTTCCATTCACCACTCCCAGGCAGCCCCTCCACCCTTTGCCTCCTGCCCTCCACTCCCAGGCACTTCTCCACCCTCAACTTTCCACTTCCACAAATCCTCTACCCTCTTCCCCACTCCCAATCTCCCCTCCATGCACCCCCTCTGCCTCTTCTCTCCATGCACATTCTCCCCAATCCATGTGCCCTCTCCCTCCTCCACCTTCCAACTCCATGCACCCCCTTCACCTCCCACTTCTATGCACCCCCTTCACCAACCCCCTCCCCATTTCATGTCCCCTCAACTCCCTCCCTCTTCCATGCGCCCCTTCCCCCAACCACAAAGCCCCTTCTATGCACCCCCTCATACTTCCACGAGCTCCCTCCATGCAATCCCTTCCCCCACCAACTCCTTCAACTCCACTCATCTCCAAACACCCCAACTCTACCACCCCCAACCCCGGAATAACACTCTGCCCATCTGCTCCACATTCTCTCTCCCACTCTGCACACCTCCCCACCTTCCATGCACCCCATTCCCCTCTCACTTCACTCACCTCCTTCTCCCTCCCACTCTAGGCACCCCATTTGCCCCACTCCACGCAACACCTTCCCCTTCCCACTACACACCTGCTTTCCCCAACCTCAAGAACTCCCTTCCCCGCCACTCAACACATCCACATTGACCCCCATTTCCCTCACCACAACATGCAGACCCTCCCCCCGACTAACCCATAAATCAACACACCCCCTTATCCCCTTCCTCCATTATCCTGTTAACATGTGGACCCCGTTCCCCTTCCACTCCACACACCCTCTTCTCCCTCCCACTCCATGCAACGCCTTTCCCTTCCCACTCCATGCATCTTCTACACCACACAATGCACAACCACTTTACACCCCGACTGCGCACACCCCCTTCCCACCCACTCCGGCACCTTGTTCCCCACACACTCCATGCACCCCCTTGCTGCCTCATTTCCCCCGCCACTCTACACATCCCATTCCCACGCCTTCGTTGCCACATTCACCCCGCCACTCTATTCATCCCATTCCCACCCACTTGCCATGCAACATTTCCATCAACCCACACCCAACCCTGCGCACCCTTACCCCGTCCTCCCCAATACCCTGCACACCCCTCCCCACATCCTCCCCCCAGTCCTGCGCACCCCTCCCCACGTCCTCCCCACAACCCTGCGCAACCCCCGTCATCCCCACACCCTGTACACCCATCCCCCGTCTTACCTCCCCCCTGCACACCCCTCCCCCATCTTACTCCATTCTGCGCACTACCTACACCAACGCCAACCCCTCTGCACACATTCTTCATCCACTTCACCACTCTGAGCACCCCATCCGCCACTCACCTCCCATTCCGAGTACCCCCTTCCCCCTCCTCCAAGCACCCATACCATTTCTCCCAGCCACTCCAACCCTCCAAGCACCCCTTCCCCCTCAACCGACACACCCCCTCCCCCACATTCCCCTCACCTCACCCTCCCCCTTCCCTGACATCCCCGTCACCCCGCCCTCCTCCTTCCCCAACATCCCCCGTCCTCCCAACCAGCCAGAGCACCCAGCTCCCCGCAACCCCTCCCCGGTTTCCCCAACTACCCCCCCAATCACCACCCAAATGCTTCCCCCGTATCCCCCAACTCCTCCCCCAACTCATCTCCCGTTTCCCTCAACTCCTCCCCACAACTCCCCCCCAATCACCCCCCATTAACCCCCAACCCCAATCCCCCACTTTCCCCCAACACCTGCCCCCATTTCCTCCCGATCCCAACTCCTTCCCCCGTTTCCCCCCCAATCCGCCATTTCCCCCAAGTCCTCCCCGCTTCCACCCCGATCCCCCAACTCCTCCCCCCATTCCCCCCCAATCACCCCCCGTTAACCCCCAACTCCTCTCTCCCCGATCCACCCCGTTTCCCCCCAACTCCCTCAAGTTCCCCCTCAACTCCCCGCCGATCACACCCCCGTTTCCCCCCAACTCCCCCGAACACCCCCCAGTTTCCCAACTCCTTCCCCCATTTCCCCCGACGCCACCCGATCACCCACCTTTCACCCAACTCCTCCCCCCGATCCCCCCAACTCCTTACACCGCCGACTCCCCACCCGATCTCCACGACTCATTCCCCCCGAATCCTTCGCCCCCGATCCCCCCCGACTCCTTCGCGCCCGATCCCCCCGACTCCTTCGCCCCCAATCCCCACCGACTCCTTCGTCCCCGATGTCCCCCCCCGACTCCTTGGCCTCGGATCCTCAGGGGTCCTTCCACCCCGATCCCCCCCACTGGACTCCTTCACCACCAATCCCCCCAACTCCTTCTCCCCCGCCTCCATCCCCCGGACTCCTTCCCCGCCGATCCCCCCCGACTCGTTCCCCACCGATCTCCCGGACTCCTTCCCCACGACCCCTTCCACACTGATCCCCCCGACTCCTTCCCCTCGACTCCTTCCCCACCGATCCCCCCGACCCCTTCCACACCGATCCACCCGACTCCTTCCCCACCGATCCCCCCGACTCCTTCCCCACCGATCCCCCCGACTCCTTCCCCACCGATCCCCCCCGACTCCTTCCCCACCGATCCGCCCGACTCCTTCCCCCCAACTCCTTCCCCACCGATCGCCCCGACTCCTTCCCCACCGATCCGCCCGACTCCTTCCCCCCAACTCCTTCCCCACCGATCCCCCCAACTCCTTCCCAACGACACCTTCCCCACCGAGCCCCCCAACTTCTTCCCCACGGATCGCGCCGACTCCTTCCCCCCGACTCCTTCACCACCGATCCCCCCGACTCCTTCCCCACCGATCCCCCCGACTCCTACCCAACAACTCCTTCCCCACCGATCCCCCCGACTTCTTCCCCAGGGATCGCGCCGACTCAATCCCCCCGACTCCTTCCCCCCGACTCCGTCCCCACCGCTCCCCCCGACTCCTTCACCACCGATCCCCCCGACTCCTTCACCACCGATCCCCCCGACTCCTTCACCCCCGACTCCTTCCCCACCGGTCCCCCCGACTCCTTCCCCCCAAATCCACCCGAATCCTTCCCCCCGACTCCTTCCCCACCGATCCCCCCGACTCCTTCCCCACCGATCCCAGCGACTCCTTCCCCACCGACTCCTTCCCCACCGATCCCCCCGACTCCTTCCCCACCGATCCCCCCGACTCCTTCCCCACCGACTCCTTCCCCACCGATCCCCCCGACTCCTTCCCCACCGATCCCCCCGACTCCTTCCCCACCGACTCCTTCCCCACCGATCCCCCCGACTCCTTCCCCACCGACTCCTTCCCCACCGATCCCCCCGACTCCTTCCCCACCGATCCCCCCGACTCCTTACCCACCGACTCCTTCCCCACCGATCCCCCCGACTCCTTCCCCACCGATCCCCCCGACTCCTTCCCCACCGACTCCTTCCCCACCGATCCCCCCGACTCCTTCCCCACCGACTCCTTCCCCAACGAGCCCCCCGACTCCTTCCCCACCGACTCCTTCCCCACCGATCCCCCCGACTCCTTCCCCACCGACTCCTTCCCCACCGACTCCTTCCCCACCGATCCCCCCCGACTCCTTCCCCACCGACTCCTTCCCCACCGATCCCCCCGACTCCTTCCCCACCGATCCCCCCGACTCCTTCCCCACCGATCCCCCCGACTCCTTCCCCACCGATCCCCCCGCCTCCTTCCCCACCGACTCCTTCCCCACCGATCCCCCCGCCTCCTTCCCCACCGACTCCTTCCCCACCGATCCCCCCGACTCCTTCCCCACCGACTCCTTCCCCACCGATCCCCCCGACTCCTTCCCCACCGACTCCTTCCCCACCGATCCCCCCGACTCCTTCCCCACCGACTCCTTCCCCACCGAACCCGACTCCTTCCCTACCGACTCCTTCCCCACCGAACCCGACTCCTTCCCCACCGATCCCGCCGACTCCTTCCCCACCGACTCCTTCCCCACCGATCCCCCCGACACCTTCCCCACCGACTCCTTCCCCACAGATCCCACCGACTCCTTCCCCACCGACTCCTTCCCCACCGGTGCCCCCGACTCCTTCGCCACCGGTGCCCCCGACTCCTTCCCCACCGACTCCTTCCCCACCGATCCCCCCGACTCCTTCCCCACCGACGCCTCCGACTCCTTCCCCACCGACTCCTTCCCCACCGACGCCTCCGACTCCTTCCCCACCGACGCCTCCGACTCCTTCCCCACCGACTCCTTCCCCACCGACGCCTCCGACTCCTTCCCCACCGACTCCTTCCCCACCGATCCCCCCGACTCCTTCCCCACCGACTCCTTCCCCACCGATCCCCCCGACTCCTTCCCCACCGACTCCTTCCCCACCGATCCCCCCGACTCCTTCCCCACCGACTCCTTCCCCACCGATCCCCCCGACTCCTTCCCCACCGACTCCTTCCCCACCGATCCCCCCGACTCCTTCCCCACCGACTCCTTCCCCACCGATCCCCCCGACTCCTTCCCCACCGATCCCCCCGACTCCTTCCCCACCGATCCCCCCGACTCCTTCCCCACCGACTCCTTCCCCACCGACGCCTCCGACTCCTTCCCCACCGACTCCTTCCCCACCGACGCCTCCGACTCCTTCCCCACCGACGCCTCCGACTCCTTCCCCACCGACTCCTTCCCCACCGACGCCTCCGACTCCTTCCCCACCGACTCCTTCCCCACCGATCCCCCCGACTCCTTCCCCACCGACTCCTTCCCCACCGATCCCCCCGACTCCTTCCCCACCGACTCCTTCCCCACCGATCCCCCCGACTCCTTCCCCACCGACTCCTTCCCCACCGATCCCCCCGACTCCTTCCCCACCGACTCCTTCCCCACCGATCCCCCCGACTCCTTCCCCACCGACTCCTTCCCCACCGATCCCCCCGACTCCTTCCCCACCGATCCCCCCGACTCCTTCCCCACCGATCCCCCCGACTCCTTCCCCACCGACTCCTTCCCCACCGATCCCCCCGACTCCTTCCCCACCGACTCCTTCCCCACCGATCCCCCCGACTCCTTCCCCACCGATCCCCCCGACTCCTTCCCCACCGACTCCTTCCCCACCGATCCCCCCGACTCCTTCCCCACCGACTCCTTCCCCACCGATCCCCCCCGACTCCTTCCCCACCGACTCCTTCCCCACCGATCCCCCCGACTCCTTCCCCACCGACTCCTTCCCCACCGATCCCCCCGACTCCTTCCCCACCGACTCCTTCCCCACCGATCCCCCCGACTCCTTCCCCACCGATCCCCCCGACTCCTTCCCCACCGACTCCTTCCCCACCGATCACCCCGACTCCTTCCCCACCGATCCCCCCGACTCCTTCCCCACCGACTCCTTCCCCACCGATCACCCCGACTCCTTCCCCACCGACTCCTTCCCCACCGATCCCCCCGACTCCTTCCCCACCGAACCACCGACTTCTTCCCCACCGGCTCCGTCCCCACCGATCCCCCCGACTCCTTCCCCACCGACTCCTTCCCCACCGATCACCCCGACTCCTTCCCCACCGATCACCCCGACTCCTTCCCCACCGACTCCTTCCCCACCGATCCCCCCGACTCCTTCCCCACCGATCCCCCCGACTCCTTCCCCCCTACTCCTTGCCCACCGATCCCCCCGACTACTTCCCCACCGATCCCCCCGACTCCTTCCCCACCGACTCCTTCCCCACCGACTCCTTCCCCACCGACTCCTTCCCCACCAATCCCCCCAACTCCTTTCCCCCTACTCCTTCCCCACCGATCCCCCCGACAACTTCCCCACTGATCCCGACATCCTTCCCCACCGATCCCCCCGACTACTTCCCCACCGACTCCTTCCCCACCGATCCCACCGACTCCTTCCCCACCGATCCCCCCGACTCCTTCCCCACCGACTCCTTCCCCACCGATCCCCCCGACTCCTTCCCCACCGATCCCCCCGACTCCTTCCCCACCGATCCCACCGACTCCTTCCCCACCGATCCCCCCGACTCCTTCCCCACCGACTCCTTCCCCACCGATCCCCCCGACTCCTTCCCCACCGATCCCACCGACTCCTTCCCCACCGATCCCCCCGACTCCTTCCCCACCGATCCCCCCGACTCCTTCCCCACCGATCCCCCCGACTCCTTCCCCACCGATCCCACCGACTCCTTCCCCACCGATCCCCCCGACTCCTTCCCCACCGACTCCTTCCCCACCGATCCCCCCGACTCCTTCCCCACCGACTCCTTCCCCACCGATCCCCCCGACTCCTTCCCCACCGACTCCTTCCCCACCGATCCCCCCGACTCCTTCCCCACCGACTCCTTCCCCACCGATCCCCCCGACTCCTTCCCCACCGACTCCTTCCCCACCGATCCCCCCGACTCCTTCCCCACCGACTCCTTCCCCACCGATCCCCCCGACTCCTTCCCCACCGACTCCTTCCCCACCGATCCCCCCGACTCCTTCCCCACCGATCCCCCGACTCCTTCCCCACCGACTCCTTCCCCACCGATCCCGCCGACTCCTTCCCCACCGACTCCTTCCCCACCGATCCCCCCGACTCCTTCCCCACCGACTCCTTCCCCACCGATCCCCCCGACTCCTTCCCCACCGACTCCTTCCCCACCGATCCCCCCGACTCCTTCCCCACCGACTCCTTCCCCACCGATCCCCCCGACTCCTTCCCCACCGACTCCTTCCCCACCGATCCCCCCGACTCCTTCCCCACCGACTCCTTCCCCACCGATCCCCCCGACTCCTTCCCCACCGACTCCTTCCCCACCGATCCCCCCGACTCCTTCCCCACCGACTCCTTCCCCACCGACTCCCCCCGACTCCTTCCCCACCGACTCCTTCCCCACCGACTCCCCCCGACTCCTTCCCCACCGACTCCTTCCCCACCGACTCCTTCCCCACCGATCCCCCCGACTCCTTCCCCACCGATCCCCCCGACTCCTTCCCCACCGACTCCTTCCCCACCGATCCCCCCGACTCCTTCCCCACCGACTCCTTCCCCACCGATCCCCCCGACTCCTTCCCCACCGACTCCTTCCCCACCGATCCCCCCGACTCCTTCCCCACCGACTCCTTCCCCACCGATCCCCCCGACTCCTTCCCCACCGACTCCTTCCCCACCGATCCCCCCGACTCCTTCCCCACCGACTCCTTCCCCACCGATCCCCCCGACTCCTTCCCCACCGACTCCTTCCCCACCGATCCCCCCGACTCCTTCCCCACCGACTCCTTCCCCACCGATCCCCCCGACTCCATCCCCACCGACTCCTTCCCCACCGATCCCCCGACTCCTTCCCCACCGATCCCCCCGACTCCTTCCCCACCGATCCCCCCGACTCCTTCCCCACCGATCCCCCCGACTCCTTCCCCACCGACTCCTTCCCCACCGATCCCCCCGACTCCTTCCCCACCGATCCCCCCGACTCCTTCCCCACCGACTCCTTCCCCACCGACTCCTTCCCCACCGATCCCCCCGACTCCTTCCCCACCGACTCCTTCCCCACCAATCCCCCCGACTCCTTCCCCACCGATCCCCCCGACTCCTTCCCCACCGACTCCTTCCCCACCGATCCCCCCGCCTCCTTCCCCACCGACTCCTTCCCCACCGATCCACCCGCCTACTTCCCCACCGACTCCTTCCCCACCGATCCCCCCGACTCCTTCCCCACCGATCCCCCCGACTCCTTCCCCACCGATCCTCCCGACTCCTTCCCCACCGACTCCTTCCCCACCGATCCCGCCGACTCCTTCCCCACCGACTCCTTCCCCACCGATCCCGCCGACTCCTTCCCCACCGACTCCTTCCCCACCGATCCCCCCGACACCTTCCCCACCGACTCCTTCCCCACAGATCCCGCCGACTCCTTCCCAACCGACTCCTTCCCCACCGATCCCCCCGACTCCTTCCCCACCGACGCCTCCGACTCCTTCCCCACCGACACCACCGACTCCTTCCCCACCGACTCCTTCCCCACCGACGCCTCCGACTCCTTCCCCACCGACTCCTTCCCCACCGACGCCTCCGACTCCTTCCCCACCGACGCCTCCGACTCCTTCCCCACCGACTCCTTCCCCACCGATCCCCCCGCCTCCTTCCCCACCGACTCCTTCCCCACCGATCCACCCGCCTACTTCCCCACCGACTCCTTCCCCACCGATCCCCCCGACTCCTTCCCCACCGATCCCCCCCGACTCCTTCCCCACCGATCCTCCCGACTCCTTCCCCACCGATCCCGCCGACTCCTTCCCCACCGACTCCTTCCCCACCGATCCCCCCGACACGTTCCCCACCGACTCCTTCCCCACAGATCCCACCGACTCCTTCCCCACCGACTCCTTCCCCACCGATCCCCCCGACTCCTTCCCCACCGACGCCTCCGACTCCTTCCCCACCGACGCCACCGACTCCTTCCCCACCGACTCCTTCCCCACCGACGCCTCCGACTCCTTCCCCACCGACTCCTTCCCCACCGACGCCTCCGACTCCTTCCCCACCGACGCCTCCGACTCCTTCCCCACCGACGCCTCCGACTCCTTCCCCACCGACTCCTTCCCCACCGACGCCTCCGACTCCTTCCCCACCGACGCCTCCGACTCCTTCCCCACCGACGCCTCCGACTCCTTCCCCACCGACTCCTTCCCGACTGACGCCTCCGACTCCTTCCCCACCGACACTTTCCCCTTGACTCCTTCCCCACCGATCCCTTCCCCTCGACTCCTTGCCCACCGATCCCCCCGACTCCTTCCCCACCGATTCCCCCGACTCCTTCCCCACCGATTCCCCCGACTCCTTCCCCACCGATCCGCCCGACTCCTTCCCCACCCATCCGCCCGACTCCTTCCCCACGGATCGCGCCGACTCCTTCCACCCGACGCCTTCCCGACCGATACCCCCGACTCCTTCCCCAGGGATCTCCCAGACTCCTTCCGCCCGACTCCTTCCCAACCGATCCCCCCAACTCCTTCCCCCCCCCGACGCCTTCCCCCCGACGCCTTCCCCACAGATCCACCCGACTCCTTCCCCAACGATCCCCCGCGACTCCTTCCCCCCGACTCCGTCCGAACCGATCCCCCCGACTACTTCCCCACCGATCCCCCCGACTACTTCCCCACCGACTCCTTCCCCACCGATCCCCCCGACTCCTTCCCCACCAACACCTTCCCCACCGATCCCCCCGACTCCTTTCCCACCGATCCCCCCGACTCCTTCCCCACCGATCCCCCGACCCCTTCCCCCTGACTCCTTCCCCAACGATCCCCCCGACTCCTTCCCCAACGATCCCCCCCGACTCCTTCCCCAACGATCCCACCCGACTCCTTCCCCAACGATCCCCCCAACTCCTTCCCCCCGACTCCGTCCCAACTGATCCCCCCAGACTCCATCCCCACCGACCCCCAAGACTCCTTCCCCACCCACCCCCCAGACTCCTTCCCCACCGACCCCCCAGACTCCTTCCCAACCGACCCCCCAGACTCCTTCCCAACCGACCCCCCAGACTCCTTCCCAACCGACCCCCCAGACTCCTTCCCCACCGACTCCTTCCCCACCGATCCCCCGACTACTTCCCCACTGATCCCGACACCTTCCCCACCGATCCCCCCGACTCCTTCCCCACCGATCCCCCCGACTACTTCCCCACCGATCCCCCCAACTCCTTCCCCACCGATCCCCCCAGACTCCTTCCCCACCGATCCCCCAGACTCCTTCCCCACCGACCCCCCCGACTCCTTCCCAACCGATCCTCCCGACTCCTTCCCCACCGACTCCTTCCCCACCGATCTCCCCGACTCCTTCCCCACCGATCCCCCCGACTCCTTCCCCACCGACTCCTTCCCCAGCCCTTTCCCCCTACTCCTTGCCCACCGATCCCCCCGACTACTTTCCCCCCGACTCCTTCCCCACCGACTCCTTCCCCACCGACTCCTTCCCCACCGACTCCTTCCCCACCAATCCCCCCGACTCCCTTCCCCCTACTCCTTCCCCACCGATACCCCCGACAACTTCCCCACCGATCCCCCCGACTCCTTCCCCACCGACTCCTTCCCCACCGATCCCTCCGACTCCTTCCCCAACGATCCCCCCGACTACTTCCCCACCGATCCCCCCGACTCCTTCCCCACCGACTCCTTCCCCACCAATCCCCCCGACTACTTCCCCACCGATCCCCCCGACTACTTCCCCACCGACTCCTTCCCCACCGATCCCCCCGACTCCTTCCCCACCGATCCCCCCGACTCCTTCCCCACCGATCCCCCCAACCCCTTCCCCCCGACTCCTTCCCCACCGATCCCCCCGACTCCCTCCCCACCGATCCCCCCGACTCCCTCCCCCCGACTCCTTCCACAACGATCCCCCCGACTCCTTCCCCACCGACTCCTTCCCCACCGATCCCCCCGACTCCATCCCCACCGACTCCTTCCCCACCGATCCCCCCGACTCCTTCCCCACCGATCCCCCCGACTCCTTCCCCACCGACTCCTTCCCCACCGATCCCCCCGACTCCTTCCCCACCGATCCCCCCGACTCCTTCCCCACCGACTCCTTCCCCACCGACTCCTTCCCCACCGATCCCCCTGACTCCTTCCCCACCGACTCCTTCCCCACCAATCCCCCCGACTCCTTCCCCACCGATCCCCCCGACTCCTTCCCCACCGACTCCTTCCCCACCGATCCCCCCGCCTCCTTCCCCACCGACTCCTTCCCCACCGATCCACCCGCCTACTTCCCCACCGACTCCTTCCCCACCGATCCCCCCGACTCCTTCCCCACCGATCCTCCCGACTCCTTCCCCACCGACTCCTTCCCCACCGATCCCGCCGACTCCTTCCCCACCGACTCCTTCCCCACCGATCCCCCCGACACCTTCCCCACCGACTCCTTCCCCACAGATCCCGCCGACTCCTTCCCCACCGACTCCTTCCCCACCGATCCCCCCGACTCCTTCCCCACCGACGCCTCCGACTCCTTCCCCACCGACACCACCGACTCCTTCCCCACCGACTCCTTCCCCACCGACGCCTCCGACTCCTTCCCCACCGACTCCTTCCCCACCGACGCCTCCGACTCCTTCCCCACCGACTCCTTCCCCACCGACGCCTCCGACTCCTTCCCCACCGACTCCTTCGCCACCGACGCCTCCGACTCCTTCCCCACCGACTCCTTCCCCACCGACGCCTCCGACTCCTTCCCCACCGACGCCTCCGACTCCTTCCCCACCGACTCCTTCCCCACCGATCCCCCCGCCTCCTTCCCCACCGACTCCTTCCCCACCGATCCACCCGCCTACTTCCCCACCGACTCCTTCCCCACCGATCCCCCCGACTCCTTCCCCACCGATCCCCCCCGACTCCTACCCCACCGATCCTCCCGACTCCTTCCCCACCGATCCCGCCGACTCCTTCCCCACCGACTCCTTCCCCACCGATCCCCCCGACACGTTCCCCACCGACTCCTTCCCCACAGATCCCACCGACTCCTTCCCCACCGACTCCTTCCCCACCGATCCGCCCGACTCCTTCCCCACCGATCCGCCCGACTCCTTCCCCACCGATCCGCCCGACTCCTTCCCCACCGATCGCGCCGACTCCTTCCACACGACGCCTTCCCGACCGATACCCCCGACTCCTTCCCCAGGGATCTCCCAGACTCCTTCCGCCCGACTCCTTCCCGACCGATCCCCCCGACTCCTTCCCCCCCGAAGCCTTCCCCCCGACGCCTTCCACACAGATCCACCCGACTCCTTCCCCAACGATCCCCCGCGACTCCTTCCCCCCGACTCCGTCCGAACCGATCCCCCCGACTACTTCCCCACCGATCCCCCCGACTCCTTCCCCACCGACTCCTTCCCCACCGATCCCCCCGACTCCTTCCCCACCGACTCCTTCCCCACCGATCCCCCCGACTCCTTCCCCACCGACTCCTTCCCCACCGATCCCCCCGACTCCTTCCCCACCGACTCCTTCCCCACCGATCCCCCCGACTCCATCCCCACCGACTCCTTCCCCACCGATCCCCCCGACTCCTTCCCCACCGACTCCTTCCCCACCGATCCCACCGACTCCTTCCCCAACGATCCCCCCGACTCCTTCCCCACCGACTCCTTCCCCACCGATCCCCCCGACTCCTTCCCCACCGATCCCCCCGACTCCTTCCCCACCGACTACTTCCCCACCGATCCCGCCGACTCCTTCCCCACCGACTCCTTCCCCACCGATCCCCCCGACACCTTCCCCACCGACTCCTTCCCCACAGATCCCACCGACTCCTTCCCCACCGACTCCTTCCACACCGACGCCTCCGACTCCTTCCCCACCGACGCCACCGACTCCTTCCCCACCGACGCCTCCGACTCCTTCCCCACCGACTCCTTCCCCACCGACGCCTCCGACTCCTTCCCCACCGACTCCTTCCCCACCGACGCCTCCGACTCCTTCCCCACCGACTCCTTCCCCACCGACGCCTCCGACTCCTTCCCCACCGACTCCTTCCCCACCGACGCCTCCGACTCCTTCCCCACCGACGCCTCCGACTCCTTCCCCACCGACTCCTTCCCCACCGACGCCTCCGACTCCTTCCCCACCGACTCCTTCCCCACTGACGCCTCCGACTCCTTCCCCACCGACACTTTCCCCTTGACTCCTTCCCCACCGATCCCTTCCCCTCGACTCCTTGCCCACCGATCCCCCCGACTCCTTCCCCACCGATTCCCCCGACTCCTTCCCCACCGATCCGCCCGACTCCTTCCCCACCGATCCGCCCGACTCCTTCCCCACCGATCCGCCCGACTCCTTCCCCACCGATCGCGCCGACTCCTTCCACCCGACGCCTTCCCGACCGATACCCCCGACTCCTTCCCCAGGGATCTCCCAGACTCCTTCCGCCCGACTCCTTCCCAACCGATCCCCCCAACTCCTTCCCCCCCGAAGCCTTCCCCCCGACGCCTTCCCCACAGATCCACCCGACTCCTTCCCCAACGATCCCCCGCGACTCCTTCCCCCCGACTCCGTCCGAACCGATCCCCCCGACTACTTCCCCACCGATCCCCCCGACTCCTTCCCCACCGACTCCTTCCCCACCGATCCCCCCGACTCCTTCCCCACCGACTCCTTCCCCACCGATCCCCCCGACTCCTTCCCCACCGACTCCTTCCCCACCGATCCCCCCGACTCCTTCCCCACCGACTCCTTCCCCACCGATCCCCCCGACTCCATCCCCACCGACTCCTTCCCCACCGATCCCCCCGACTCCTTCCCCACCGATCCCCCCGACTCCTTCCCCACCGATCCCCCCGACTCCTTCCCCACCGACTCCTTCCCCACCGATCCCCCCGACTCCTTCCCCACCGATCCCCCCGACTCCTTCCCCACCGACTCCTTCCCCACCGACTCCTTCCCCACCGATCCCCCCGACTCCTTCCCCACCGACTCCTTCCCCACCAATCCCCCCGACTCCTTCCCCACCGATCCCCCCGACTCCTTCCCCACCGACTCCTTCCCCACCGATCCCCCCGCCTCCTTCCCCACCGACTCCTTCCCCACCGATCCACCCGCCTACTTCCCCACCGACTCCTTCCCCACCGATCCCCCCGACTCCTTCCCCACCGATCCCCCCGACTCCTTCCCCACCGATCCTCCCGACTCCTTCCCCACCGACTCCTTCCCCACCGATCCCGCCGACTCCTTCCCCACCGACTCCTTCCCCACCGATCCCGCCGACTCCTTCCCCACCGACTCCTTCCCCACCGATCCCCCCGACACCTTCCCCACCGACTCCTTCCCCACAGATCCCGCCGACTCCTTCCCCACCGACTCCTTCCCCACCGATCCCCCCGACTCCTTCCCCACCGACGCCTCCGACTCCTTCCCCACCGACACCACCGACTCCTTCCCCACCGACTCCTTCCCCACCGACGCCTCCGACTCCTTCCCCACCGACGCCTCCGACTCCTTCCCCACCGACTCCTTCCCCACCGACGCCTCCGACTCCTTCCCCACCGACGCCTCCGACTCCTTCCCCACCGACTCCTTCCCCACCGATCCCCCCGCCTCCTTCCCCACCGACTCCTTCCCCACCGATCCACCCGCCTACTTCCCCACCGACTCCTTCCCCACCGATCCCCCCGACTCCTTCCCCACCGATCCCCCCCGACTCCTTCCCCACCGATCCTCCCGACTCCTTCCCCACCGATCCCGCCGACTCCTTCCCCACCGACTCCTTCCCCACCGATCCCCCCGACACGTTCCCCACCGACTCCTTCCCCACAGATCCCACCGACTCCTTCCCCACCGACTCCTTCCCCACCGATCCCCCCGACTCCTTCCCCACCGACGCCTCCGACTCCTTCCCCACCGACGCCACCGACTCCTTCCCCACCGACTCCTTCCCCACCGACGCCTCCGACTCCTTCCCCACCGACTCCTTCCCCACCGACGCCTCCGACTCCTTCCCCACCGACGCCTCCGACTCCTTCCCCACCGACTCCTTCCCCACCGACGCCTCCGACTCCTTCCCCACCGACGCCTCCGACTCCTTCCCCACCGACGCCTCCGACTCCTTCCCCACCGACTCCTTCCCCACTGACGCCTCCGACTCCTTCCCCACCGACACTTTCCCCTTGACTCCTTCCCCACCGATCCCTTCCCCTCGACTCCTTGCCCACCGATCCCCCCGACTCCTTCCCCACCGATTCCCCCGACTCCTTCCCCACCGATTCCCCCGACTCCTTCCCCACCGATCCGCCCGACTCCTTCCCCACCCATCCGCCCGACTCCTTCCCCACGGATCGCGCCGACTCCTTCCACCCGACGCCTTCCCGACCGATACCCCCGACTCCTTCCCCAGGGATCTCCCAGACTCCTTCCGCCCGACTCCTTCCCAACCGATCCCCCCAACTCCTTCCCCCCCCGACGCCTTCCCCCCGACGCCTTCCCCACAGATCCACCCGACTCCTTCCCCAACGATCCCCCGCGACTCCTTCCCCCCGACTCCGTCCGAACCGATCCCCCCGACTACTTCCCCACCGATCCCCCCGACTACTTCCCCACCGACTCCTTCCCCACCGATCCCCCCGACTCCTTCCCCACCAACACCTTCCCCACCGATCCCCCCGACTCCTTCCCCACCGATCCCCCGACCCCTTCCCCCTGACTCCTTCCCCAACGATCCCCCCGACTCCTTCCCCAACGATCCCCCCCGACTCCTTCCCCAACGATCCCACCCGACTCCTTCCCCAACGATCCCACCCGACTCCTTCCCCAACGATCCCCCCAACTCCTTCCCCCCGACTCCGTCCCAACTGATCCCCCCAGACTCCATCCCCACCGACCCCCAAGACTCCTTCCCCACCCACCCCCCAGACTCCTTCCCCACCGACCCCCCAGACTCCTTCCCAACCGACCCCCCAGACTCCTTCCCAACCGACCCCCCAGACTCCTTCCCAACCGACCCCCCAGACTCCTTCCCAACCGACCCCCCAGACTCCTTCCCCACCGACTCCTTCCCCACCGATCCCCCCGACTACTTCCCCACTGATCCCGACACCTTCCCCACCGATCCCCCCGACTCCTTCCCCACCGATCCCCCCGACTACTTCCCCACCGATCCCCCCGACTACTTCCCCACCGATCCCCCCAACTCCTTCCCCACCGATCCCCCCAGACTCCTTCCCCACCGATCCCCCAGACTCCTTCCCCACCGACCCCCCCGACTCCTTCCCAACCGATCCTCCCGACTCCTTCCCCACCGACTCCTTCCCCACCGATCTCCCCGACTCCTTCCCCACCGATCCCCCCGACTCCTTCCCCACCGACTCCTTCCCCAGCCCTTTCCCCCTACTCCTTGCCCACCGATCCCCCCGACTACTTTCCCCCCGACTCCTTCCCCACCGACTCCTTCCCCACCGACTCCTTCCCCACCGACTCCTTCCCCACCAATCCCCCCGACTCCCTTCCCCCTACTCCTTCCCCACCGATACCCCCGACAACTTCCCCACCGATCCCCCCGACTCCTTCCCCACCGACTCCTTCCCCACCGATCCCTCCGACTCCTTCCCCAACGATCCCCCCGACTACTTCCCCACCGATCCCCCCGACTACTTCCC
The DNA here is from genome assembly GCF_030684315.1 of Stegostoma tigrinum. Classification (NCBI taxonomy): domain Eukaryota; kingdom Metazoa; phylum Chordata; class Chondrichthyes; order Orectolobiformes; family Stegostomatidae; genus Stegostoma; species Stegostoma tigrinum. The sequence continues at coordinate 29,103,353 of NC_081370.1, read as the reverse complement.
CACCGACTCCTTCCCCACCAATCCCCCCGACTACTTCCCCACCGATCCCCCCGACTACTTCCCCACCGACTCCTTCCCCACCGATCCCCCCGACTCCTTCCCCACCGATCCCCCCGACTCCTTCCCCACCGATCCCCCCAACCCCTTCCCCCCGACTCCTTCCCCACCGATCCCCCCGACTCCCTCCCCACCGATCCCCCCGACTCCCTCCCCCCGACTCCTTCCACAACGATCCCCCCGACTCCTTCCCCACCGACTCCTTCCCCACCGATCCCCCCGACTCCATCCCCACCGACTCCTTCCCCACCGATCCCCCCGACTCCTTCCCCACCGATCCCCCCGACTCCTTCCCCACCGATCCCCCCGACTCCTTCCCCACCGACTCCTTCCCCACCGATCCCCCCGACTCCTTCCCCACCGATCCCCCCGACTCCTTCCCCACCGACTCCTTCCCCACCGACTCCTTCCCCACCGATCCCCCTGACTCCTTCCCCACCGACTCCTTCCCCACCAATCCCCCCGACTCCTTCCCCACCGATCCCCCCGACTCCTTCCCCACCGACTCCTTCCCCACCGATCCCCCCGACTCCTTCCCCACCGACTCCTTCCCCACCGATCCACCCGCCTACTTCCCCACCGACTCCTTCCCCACCGATCCCCCCGACTCCTTCCCCACCGATCCCCCCGACTCCTTCCCCACCGATCCTCCCGACTCCTTCCCCACCGACTCCTTCCCCACCGATCCCGCCGACTCCTTCCCCACCGACTCCTTCCCCACCGATCCCCCCGACACCTTCCCCACCGACTCCTTCCCCACAGATCCCGCCGACTCCTTCCCCACCGACTCCTTCCCCACCGATCCCCCCGACTCCTTCCCCACCGACGCCTCCGACTCCTTCCCCACCGACACCACCGACTCCTTCCCCACCGACTCCTTCCCCACCGACGCCTCCGACTCCTTCCCCACCGACTCCTTCCCCACCGACGCCTCCGACTCCTTCCCCACCGACTCCTTCGCCACCGACGCCTCCGACTCCTTCCCCACCGACTCCTTCCCCACCGACGCCTCCGACTCCTTCCCCACCGACGCCTCCGACTCCTTCCCCACCGACTCCTTCCCCACCGATCCCCCCGCCTCCTTCCCCACCGACTCCTTCCCCACCGATCCACCCGCCTACTTCCCCACCGACTCCTTCCCCACCGATCCCCCCGACTCCTTCCCCACCGATCCCCCCCGACTCCTTCCCCACCGATCCTCCCGACTCCTTCCCCACCGATCCCGCCGACTCCTTCCCCACCGACTCCTTCCCCACCGATCCCCCCGACACGTTCCCCACCGACTCCTTCCCCACAGATCCCACCGACTCCTTCCCCACCGACTCCTTCCCCACCGATCCCCCCGACTCCTTCCCCACCGACGCCTCCGACTCCTTCCCCACCGACGCCACCGACTCCTTCCCCACCGACTCCTTCCCCACCGACGCCTCCGACTCCTTCCCCACCGACTCCTTCCCCACCGACGCCTCCGACTCCTTCCCCACCGACGCCTCCGACTCCTTCCCCACCGACTCCTTCCCCACCGACGCCTCCGACTCCTTCCCCACCGACGCCTCCGACTCCTTCCCCACCGACGCCTCCGACTCCTTCCCCACCGACTCCTTCCCCACTGACGCCTCCGACTCCTTCCCCACCGACACTTTCCCCTTGACTCCTTCCCCACCGATCCCTTCCCCTCGACTCCTTGCCCACCGATCCCCCCGACTCCTTCCCCACCGATTCCCCCGACTCCTTCCCCACCGATTCCCCCGACTCCTTCCCCACCGATCCGCCCGACTCCTTCCCCACCCATCCGCCCGACTCCTTCCCCAGGGATCGCGCCGACTCCTTCCACCCGACGCCTTCCCGACCGATACCCCCGACTCCTTCCCCAGGGATCTCCCAGACTCCTTCCGCCCGACTCCTTCCCAACCGATCCCCCCAACTCCTTCCCCCCCCGACGCCTTCCCCCCGACGCCTTCCCCACAGATCCACCCGACTCCTTCCCCAACGATCCCCCGCGACTCCTTCCCCCCGACTCCGTCCGAACCGATCCCCCCGACTACTTCCCCACCGATCCCCCCGACTACTTCCCCACCGACTCCTTCCCCACCGATCCCCCCGACTCCTTCCCCACCAACACCTTCCCCACCGATCCCCCCGACTCCTTTCCCACCGATCCCCCCGACTCCTTCCCCACCGATCCCCCGACCCCTTCCCCCTGACTCCTTCCCCAACGATCCCCCCGACTCCTTCCCCAACGATCCCCCCCGACTCCTTCCCCAACGATCCCACCCGACTCCTTCCCCAACGATCCCCCCAACTCCTTCCCCCCGACTCCGTCCCAACTGATCCCCCCAGACTCCATCCCCACCGACCCCCAAGACTCCTTCCCCACCCACCCCCCAGACTCCTTCCCCACCGACCCCCCAGACTCCTTCCCAACCGACCCCCCAGACTCCTTCCCAACCGACCCCCCAGACTCCTTCCCAACCGACCCCCCAGACTCCTTCCCCACCGACTCCTTCCCCACCGATCCCCCCGACTACTTCCCCACTGATCCCGACACCTTCCCCACCGATCCCCCCGACTCCTTCCCCACCGATCCCCCCGACTACTTCCCCACCGATCCCCCCAACTCCTTCCCCACCGATCCCCCCAGACTCCTTCCCCACCGATCCCCCAGACTCCTTCCCCACCGACCCCCCCGACTCCTTCCCAACCGATCCTCCCGACTCCTTCCCCACCGACTCCTTCCCCACCGATCTCCCCGACTCCTTCCCCACCGATCCCCCCGACTCCTTCCCCACCGACTCCTTCCCCAGCCCTTTCCCCCTACTCCTTGCCCACCGATCCCCCCGACTACTTTCCCCCCGACTCCTTCCCCACCGACTCCTTCCCCACCGACTCCTTCCCCACCAATCCCCCCGACTCCCTTCCCCCTACTCCTTCCCCACCGATACCCCCGACAACTTCCCCACCGATCCCCCCGACTCCTTCCCCACCGACTCCTTCCCCACCGATCCCTCCGACTCCTTCCCCAACGATCCCCCCGACTACTTCCCCACCGATCCCCCCGACTCCTTCCCCACCGACTCCTTCCCCACCAATCCCCCCGACTACTTCCCCACCGATCCCCCCGACTACTTCCCCACCGACTCCTTCCCCACCGATCCCCCCGACTCCTTCCCCACCGATCCCCCCGACTCCTTCCCCACCGATCCCCCCAACCCCTTCCCCCCGACTCCTTCCCCACCCATCCGCCCGACTCCTTCCCCACGGATCGCGCCGACTCCTTCCACCCGACGCCTTCCCGACCGATCCCCCCCGACTCCTTCCCCAGGGATCTCCCAGACTCCTTCCGCCCGACTCCTTCCCCACCGATCCCCCCGACTTCTTCCCCACGGATCACACCTACTCAATCCAACCGACTCCTTCCCCACCGATCCCCGAGACTCCTTCCACCCGACTCCTTCCCCACAGATCCCCCCGACTCCTTCCCCACAAATCCCCCCGACTCCTTCCCCACACATCCCCCCGACTCCTCCCCAACCGACTACTTCCCCACCGATCCCCCGACTCGTTCCCCACCGATCCCCCCGACTCCTTCCCCACCGACTCCTTCCCCACCGATCCCCCCGACTCCTTCCCCACCGATCCCCCCGACTCCTTCCCCACCGACTCCTTCCCCACCGATCCCCCCGACTCCTTCCCCACCGACTCCTTCCCCACCGATCCCCCCGACTCCTTCCCCACCGACTCCTTCCCCACCGATCCCCCCGACTCCTTCCCCACCGACCCCCCGACTCCTTCCCCACCGACTCCCCCGACTCCTTCCCCACCGACCCCCCGACTCCTTCCCCACCGACTCCTTAACCACCGATCCCCCCGACTCCTTCCCCACCGACCCCCCGACTCCTTCCCCACCGACTCCTTCCCCACCGATCCCCCCGACTCCTTCCCCACCGATCCCCCCGACTCCTTCCCCACCGACTCCTTCCCCACCGATCCCCCCGACTCCTTCCCCACCGACTCCTTCCCCACCGATCCCCCCGACTCCTTCCCCACCGACTCCTTCCCCACCGATCCCCCCGACTCCTTCCCCACCGACTCCTTCCCCACCGATCCCCCCGACTCCTTCCCCACCGACTCCTTCCCCACCGATCCCCCCGACTCCTTCCCCACCGACTCCTTCCCCACCGATCCCCCCGACTCCTTCCCCACCGACTCCTTCCCCACCGATCCCCCCGACTCCTTCCCCACCGATCCCCCCGACTCCTTCCCCACCGACTCCTTCCCCACCGATCCCCCCGACTCCTTCCCCACCGACTCCTTCCCCACCGATCCCCCCGACTCCTTCCCCACCGATCCCCCCGACTCCTTCCCCACCGACTCCTTCCCCACCGATCCCCCCGACTCCTTCCCCACCGACTCCTTCCCCACCGATCCCCCCGACTCCTTCCGCACCGACTCCTTCCCCACCGATCCCCCCGACTCGTTCCCCACCGACTCCTTCCCCACCGATCCCCCCGACTCCTTCCCCACCGACTCCTTCCCCACCGATCCCCCCGACTCCTTCCCCACCGACTCCTTCCCCACCGATCCCCCCGACTCCTTCCCCACCGACTCCTTCCCCACCGATCCCCCCGACTCCTTCCCCACCGACTCCTTCCCCACCGATCCCCCCGACTCCTTCCCCACCGACTCCTTCCCCACCGATCCCCCCGACTCCTTCCCCACCGACTCCTTCCCCACCGATCCCCCCGACTCCTTCCCCACCGACTCCTTCCCCACCGATCCCCCCGACTCCTTCCCCACCGAACCACCGACTTCTTCCCCACCGGCTCCGTCCCCACCGATCCCCCCGACTACTTCCCCACCGACTCCTTCCCCACCGATCCCCCCGACTCCTTCCCCACCGATCCCCCCGACTCCTTCCCCACCGATCCCCCCGACTCCTTCCCCACCGATCCCCCCAACCCCTTCCCCCCGACTCCTTCCCCACCGATCCCCCCGACTCCCTCCCCACCGATCCCCCCGACTCCCTCCCCCCGACTCCTTCCACAACGATCCCCCCGACTCCTTCCCCACCGACTCCTTCCCCACCGATCCGCCCGACTCCTTCCCAACCCATCCGCCCGACTCCTTCCCCACGGATCGCGCCGACTCCTTCCACCCGACGCCTTCCCGACCGATCCCCCCCGACTCCTTCCCCAGGGATCTCCCAGACTCCTTCCGCCCGACTCCTTCCCCACCGATCCCCCCGACTTCTTCCCCACGGATCACACCGACTCAATCCAACCGACTCCTTCCCCACCGATCCCCGAGACTCCTTCCCCCCCGACTCCTTCCCCACAGATCCCCCCTGACTCCTTCCCCACCGATCCCCGAGACTCCTTCCACCCGACTCCTTCCCCACAGATCCCCCCGACTCCTTCCCCACACATCCCCCCGACTCCTTCCCCACACATCCCCCCGACTCCTTCCCCACACATCCCCCCGACTCCTCCCCAACCGACTACTTCCCCACCGATCCCCCGACTCGTTCCCCACCGATCCCCCCGACTCCTTCCCCACCGACTCCTTCCCCACCGATCCCCCCGACTCCTTCCCCACCGACTCCTTCCCCACCGATCCCCCCGACTCCTTCCCCACCGACTCCTTCCCCACCGATCCCCCCGACTCCTTCCCCACCGACTCCTTCCCCACCGATCCCCCCGACTCCTTCCCCACCGATCCCCCCGACTCCTTCCCCACCGACTCCTTCCCCACCGATCCCCCCGACTCCTTCCCCACCGACTCCTTCCCCACCGATCCCCCCGACTCCTTCCCCACCGATCCCCCCGACTCCTTCCCCACCGACTCCTTCCCCACCGATCCCCCCGACTCCTTCCCCACCGACTCCTTCCCCACCGATCCCCCCGACTCCTTCCCCACCGACTCCTTCCCCACCGATCCCCCCGACTCCTTCCCCACCGACTCCTTCCCCACCGATCCCCCCGACTCCTTCCCCACCGACTCCTTCCCCACCGATCCCCCCGACCCCTTCCCCACCGACTCCTTCCCCACCGATCCCCCCGACTCCTTCCCCACCGACTCCTTCCCCACCGATCCCCCCGACCCCTTCCCCACCGACTCCTTCCCCACCGATCCCCCCGACTCCTTCCCCACCGACTCCTTCCCCACCGATCCCCCCGACTCCTTCCCCACCGACTCCTTCCCCACCGATCCCCCCGACTCCTTCCCCACCGACTCCTTCCCCACCGATCCCCCCGACTCCTTCCCCACCGACTCCTTCCCCACCGATCCCCCCGACTCCTTCCCCACCGACTCCTTCCCCACCGATCCCCCCGACTCCTTCCCCACCGACTCCTTCCCCACCGATCCCCCCGACTCCTTCCCCACCGACTCCTTCCCCACCGATCCCCCCGCCTCCTTCCCCACCGACTCCTTCCCCACCGATCCCCCCGACTCCTTCCCCACCGACTCCTTCCCCACCGATCCCCCCGACTCCTTCCCCACCGACTCCTTCCCCACCGATCCCCCCGACTCCTTCCCCACCGACTCCTTCCCCACCGATCCCCCCGACTCCTTCCCCACCGACTCCTTCCCCACCGATCCCCCCGACTCCTTCCCCACCGATCCCCCCGACTCCTTCCCCACCGACTCCTTCCCCACCGATCCCCCCGACTCCTTCCCCACCGACTCCTTCCCCACCGATCCCCCCGGCTCCTTCCCCACCGAACCACCGACTTCTTCCCCACCGGCTCCGTCCCCACCGATCCCCCCGACTACTTCCCCACCGACTCCTTCCCCACCGATCCCCCCGACTCCTTCCCCACCGATCCCCCCGACTCCTTCCCCACCGATCCCCCCAACCCCTTCCCGACTCCTTCCCCACCGATCCCCCCGACTCCCTCCCCACCGATCCCCCCGACTCCCTCCCCCCGACTCCTTCCACAACGATCCCCCCGACTCCTTCCCCACCGACTCCTTCCCCACCGATCCGCCCGACTCCTTCCCCACCCATCCGCCCGACTCCTTCCCCACGGATCGCGCCGACTCCTTCCACCCGACGCCTTCCCGACCGATCCCCCCCGACTCCTTCCCCAGGGATCTCCCAGACTCCTTCCGCCCGACTCCTTCCCCACCGATCCCCCCGACTTCTTCCCCACGGATCACACCGACTCAATCCAACCGACTCCTTCCCCACCGATCCCCGAGACTCCTTCCCCCCCGACTCCTTCCCCACAGATCCCCCCTGACTCCTTCCCCACCGATCCCCGAGACTCCTTCCACCCGACTCCTTCCCCACAGATCCCCCCGACTCCTTCCCCACACATCCCCCCGACTCCTTCCCCACACATCCCCCCGACTCCTCCCCAACCGACTACTTCCCCACCGATCCCCCGACTCGTTCCCCACCGATCCCCCCGACTCCTTCCCCACCGACTCCTTCCCCACCGATCCCCCCGACTCCTTCCCCACCGACTCCTTCCCCACCGATCCCCCCGACTCCTTCCCCACCGACTCCTTCCCCACCGATCCCCCCGACTCCTTCCCCACCGACTCCTTCCCCACCGATCCCCCCGACTCCTTCCCCACCGATCCCCCCGACTCCTTCCCCACCGACTCCTTCCCCACCGATCCCCCCGACTCCTTCCCCACCGACTCCTTCCCCACCGATCCCCCCGACTCCTTCCCCACCGACTCCTTCCCCACCGATCCCCCCGACTCCTTCCCCACCGACTCCTTCCCCACCGATCCCCCCGACTCCTTCCCCACCGACTCCTTCCCCACCGATCCCCCCGACTCCTTCCCCACCGACTCCTTCCCCACCGATCCCCCCGACTCCTTCCCCAGCGACTCCTTCCCCACCGATCCCCCCGACTCCTTCCCCACCGACTCCTTCCCCACCGATCCCCCCGACTCCTTCCCCACCGACTCCTTCCCCACCGATCCCCCCGACTCCTTCCCCACCGACTCCTTCCCCACCGATCCCCCCGACTCCTTCCCCACCGACTCCTTCCCCACCGATCCCCCCGACTCCTTCCCCACCGACTCCTTCCCCACCGATCCCCCCGACTCCTTCCCCACCGACTCCTTCCCCACCGATCCCCCCGACTCCTTCCCCACCGACTCCTTCCCCACCGATCCACCCGACTCCTTCCCCACCGACTCCTTCCCCACCGATCCCCCCGACTCCTTCCCCACCGACTCCTTCCCCACCGATCCCCCCGACTCCTTCCCCACCGACTCCTTCCCCACCGATCCCCCCGACTCCTTCCCCACCGACTCCTTCCCCACCGATCCCCCCGACTCCTTCCCCACCGACTCCTTCCCCACCGATCCCCCCGACTCCTTCCCCACCGACTCCTTCCCCACCGATCCCCCCGACTCCTTCCCCACCGACTCCTTCCCCACCGATCCCCCCGACTCCTTCCCCACCGATCCCCCCGACTCCTTCCCCACCGACTCCTTCCCCACCGATCCCCCCGACTCCTTCCCCACCGACTCCTTCCCCACCGATCCCCCCGACTCCTTCCCCACCGACTCCTTCCCCACCGATCCCCCCGACTCCTTCCCCACCGACTCCCCCCGACTCCTTCCCCACCGACTCCTTCCCCACCGATCCCCCCGACTCCTTCCCCACCGATCCCCCCGACTCCTTCCCCACCGACTCCTTCCCCACCGACTCCTTCCCCACCGATCACCCCGACTCCTTCCCCACCGATCACCCCGACTCCTTCCCCACCGACTCCTTCCCCACCGATCCCCCCGACTCCTTCCCCACCGATCCCCCCGACTCCTTCCCCCCTACTCCTTGCCCACCGATCCCCCCGACTACTTCCCCACCGATCCCCCCGACTCCTTCCCCACCGATCGCCCCGACTCCTTCCCCACCGATCCCCCCGACTCCTTCCCCACCGATCCCCCCGACTCCTTCCCCCCTACTCCTTGCCCACCGATCCCCCCAACTACTTCCCCACCGATCCCCCCGACTCCTTCCCCCCCGACTCCTTCCCCACCGACTCCTTCCCCACCAATCCCCCCAACTCCTTTCCCCCTACTCCTTCCCCACCGATCCCCCCGACAACTTCCCCACTGATCCCGACATCCTTCCCCACCGATCCCCCCGACTACTTCCCCACCGACTCCTTCCCCACCGATCCCCCCGACTCCTTCCCCACCGATCGCCCCGACTCCTTCCCCACCGATTGCCCCGACTCCTTCCCCACCGATTGCCCCGACTCCTTCCCCACCGATCGCCCCGACTCCTTCCCCACTGTTCCCCCCGACTCCCTCCCCACCGATCCCCCCGACTCCCTCCCCAACGATGCCCCCGACTCCTTCCCCACCGACTCCTTCCCCACCGATCCGCCCGACTCCTTCCCCACCCATCCGCCCGACTCCTTCCCCACGGATCGCGCCGACTCCTTCCACCCGACGCCTTCCCGACCGATCCCCCCCGACTCCTTCCCCAGGGATCTCCCAGACTCCTTCCGCCCGACTCCTTCCCCACCGATCCCCCCGACTTCTTCCCCACGGATCACGCCGACTCAATCCAACCGACTCCTTCCCCACCGATCCCCGAGACTCCTTCCCCCCGACTCCTTCAACACAGATCCCCCCGACTCCTTCCCCACACATCTCCCCAACTCCTTCCCCACACATCCCCCCGACTCCTCCCCAACCGACTACTTCCCCACCGATCCCCTCGACTCGTTCCCCACCGATCCCCCCGACTCCTTCCCCACCGACTCCTTCCCCACCGATCCCCCCGACTCCTTCCCCACCGACTCCTTCCCCACCGATCCCCCCGACTCCTTCCCCACCGACTCCTTCCCCACCGATCCCCCCGACTCCTTCCCCACCGAACCACCGACTTCTTCCCCACCGGCTCCGTCCCCACCGATCCCCCCGACTCCTTCCCCACCGACTCCTTCCCCACCGATCACCCCGACTCCTTCCCCACCGATCACCCCGACTCCTTCTCCACCGACTCCTTCCCCACCGATCACCCCGACTCCTTCCCCACCGATCACCCCGACTCCTTCCCCACCGACTCCTTCCCCACCGATCACCCCGACTCCTTCCCCACCGATCACCCCGACTCCTTCCCCACCGACTCCTTCCCCACAGATCCCCCCGACTCCTTCCCCACCGATCCCCCCCGACTCCTTCCCCACCGATCCCCCCCGACTCCTTCCCCACCGACCCCCCCCCGACTCCTTCCCCACCGACCCCCACCCGGCTCCTTCCCCACCGATCCCACCCGACTCCTTCCCCACCGATCCCACCCAACTCCTTCAACACCGAGCCCCCCGACTCCTTCCACACCGATCCCCCCGACTCCTTCCCCACCGACGCCTCCGACTCCGTCCCCACCGACGCCTCCGACTCCTTCCCCACCGACGCCTCCGACTCCTTCCCCACCGACGCCTCCGACTCCTTCCCCACCGACGCCTCCGACTCCCTCCCCATCGACTCCTTCCCCACCGATCCCCCCGACTCCTTCCCCACCGACGCCTCCGACTCCCTCCCCATCGACTCCTTCCCCACCGCTCCCCCCGACTCCTTCCCCACCGATCCCCCCGACTCCTGCCCCACCGATCCCCCCGACTCCTGCCCCACCGATCCCCCTGACTCCTTCCCCCCGACTCCTTCCCCACCGATCCCCCCATCCCCTTCCCCCCGACTCCTTCCCCACCGATCCCCCCGACTCCTTCCCCACCGATCCCACCGACTCCCTCCCCACCGATCCCACCGACTCCCTCCCCACCGATCCCACCGACTCCCTCCCCACCGATCCCACCGACTCCCTCCCCACCGATCCCCCCGACTCCCTCCCCACCGACTCCTTCCCCACCGATCCCCCCGACTCCTTCCCCACCGATCCCCCCGACTCCTTCCCCACCGATCCCCCCGACTCCTTCCCCACCGATCCCCCCGACTCCATCCCCACCGATCCGCGCGACTCCTTCCCCACCGAATCATTCCACACCGATCCCCCCACCTCCTTCCCCACCGACTCCTTCCCCAACGATCCCCCCGACTCCTTCCACAACGATTCTCCCGACTCCTTCCCCAACGATCCCCCCCGACTCCTTCCCCCCGACTCCTTCCCCAACCGATCCCCCCGACTCCTTCCCCACCGATCCCCCAGAATCCTTCCCAACCGACCCCCCAGACTCCTTCCCAACCGACCCCCCAGACTCCTTGCCCACCGACTCCTTCCCCGCCGATCCTCCCGACTCCTTCCCCACCGATCCCCCCGACTACTTCCCCACTGATCCCGACACCTTCCCCACAGATCCCACCGACTCCTTCCCCACCGACTCCTTCCCCACCGACGCCTCCGACTCCTTCCCCACCGACGCCACCGACTCCTTCCCCACCGACGCCTCCGACTCCTTCCCCACCGACTCCTTCCCCACCGACGCCTCCGACTCCTTCCCCACCGACTCCTTCCCCACCGACTCCTTCCCCACCGACGCCTCCGACTCCTTCCCCACCGACTCCTTCCCCACCGACGCCTCCGACTCCTTCCCCACCGACTCCTTCCCCACCGACGCCTCCGACTCCTTCCCCACCGACGCCTCCGACTCCTTCCCCACCGACTCCTTCCCCACCGACGCCTCCGACTCCTTCCCCACCGACTCCTTCCCCACTGACGCCTCCGACTCCTTCCCCACCGACACTTTCCCCTTGACTCCTTCCCCACCGATCCCTTCCCCTCGACTCCTTGCCCACCGATCCCCCCGACTCCTTCCCCACGGATTCCCCCGACTCCTTCCCCACCGATCCGCCCGACTCCTTCCCCACCGATCCGCCCGACTCCTTCCCCACCGATCCGCCCGACTCCTTCCCCACCGATCCGCCCGACTCCTTCCCCACCGATCGCGCCGACTCCTTCCACCCGACGCCTTCCCGACCGATACCCCCGACTCCTTCCCCAGGGATCTCCCAGACTCCTTCCGCCCGACTCCTTCCCAACCGATCCCCCCAACTCCTTCCCCCCCGAAGCCTTCCCCCCGACGCCTTCCCCACAGATCCACCCGACTCCTTCCCCAACGATCCCCCGCGACTCCTTCCCCCCGACTCCGTCCGAACCGATCCCCCCGACTACTTCCCCACCGATCCCCCCGACTCCTTCCCCACCGACTCCTTCCCCACCGATCCCCCCGACTCCTTCCCCACCGACTCCTTCCCCACCGATCCCCCCGACTCCTTCCCCACCGACTCCTTCCCCACCGATCCCCCCGACTCCTTCCCCACCGACTCCTTCCCCACCGATCCCCCCGACTCCATCCCCACCGACTCCTTCCCCACCGATCCCCCCGACTACTTCCCCACCGATCCCCCCGACTACTTCCCCACCGATCCCCCCGACTCCTTCCCCACCGACTCCTTCCCCACCGATCCCCCCGACTCCTTCCCCACCGATCCCCCCGACTCCTTCCCCACCGACTCCTTCCCCACCGACTCCTTCCCCACCGATCCCCCCGACTCCTTCCCCACCGACTCCTTCCCCACCAATCCCCCCGACTCCTTCCCCACCGATCACCCCGACTCCTTCCCCACCGATCCCCCCGACTCCTTCCCCAACATCCCCCGTCCTCCCAACCAGCCCAAGCACCCAACTCCCCGCAACCCCTCCCCCATTTCCCCAACTACCCCCCCCAATAACCCCGCATATCCTTCCCCCGTACCCCCAACTCCTGCCCCACATTTCCACCAACTCCTCTCCTGTTTCCCTCAACTCCTCCCCCCAACTCCCCCCAATCACCCCCCCATTAACCCCCAACCCCAATCCCCCACTGTCCCCCAACTCCTCCCCCGGTTTCCTCCCGATCCCAACTCCTTCCTCCGTTTCCCCCCATCCCCCCTTTCCCCCAAGTCCTCCCCCCATCCCCTGATCCCACTAACTCCTCCCCCCCATTCACCTCCAATCACCCCCACGTTAACCCCCAACTCCTCTCCCCCCGATCCACCCTGTTTTCCCCCAACTCCCTCCATTGCCCCCTCAACTCCCCTCCGATCACACCCCCGTTTCCCCCCAACTCACCCCCATTTCTGCCCCAACTCCCCCGAACACGCCCCAGTTTCCAAACTCATTCCCCCATTTCCCCCGACCCCACCCGATCACCCACTTTTCCGCCAACTCCTTACACCCCCGACTCCCCACCCAATCTCCCCGACTCTTCCCCCCCACGAATCCTTTGCCCCCGATTCCCCCGACTCCTTCGCCCCCAATCACCCCAACTCCTTCCCTCCGACTCCTTCGACCCCGATCCCCGCCGACTCCTTCCCCTCGACTCCTTCCCCACCGATCCCTCCGACTCCCTCCCCCCGGCTCCTTCCCCACCGATCCACCCGACTCCTTCCCCACCGATGCCCCCGACTCCTTCCCCACCGATCCACCCGACTCCTTCCCCACCGATCCCCCCCGAAGCCTTCCCGACCGATCCCCCCGACTCCTTCCCCCGACTCCTTCCCCACCGATCCCTCCAACTCCTTACCACCGATCCCCCCGACTCCTTCCCCCCGACTCCTTCCCCACCGATCCCCCGACTCCCTTCCCCACTGATCCCCCCCGACTCCTTCCCCACCGATCCCCTCGACTCCTTCCCCACCGATCCACCCCGACTCCTTCCCCACCGATCCACCCCGACTCCTTCCCCCCGACTCCTTCCCCACCGATCCCCCCGATTCCTTCCCCACCGATCCACCCCGACTCCTTCCCCAGCGATCCACCCCGACTCCTTCCCCACCGATCCCCGCGACTCCTTCCCCACCGATCCCCCCGACTACTTCCCCCCAACTCCTTCCCCACCGATCCCCCTGACTACTTCCCCACCGATCCCCCCGACTCCTTCCCCACCGACTCCTTCCCCACCGATCCCCCCGACTCCTTTCCCCCTACTCCTTCCCCACCGATCCCCCCGACTACTTCCCCACTTATCCCAACACATTCCCCACAGATCCCCCCGACTACTTCCCCACCGACTCCTTCCCCACCGAACCCCCCGACTCCTTCCCCACCGATCCCCCCGACTCCTTCCCCACCGATCCCCCCGACTCCCTCCCCAACGATCCCCCCGACTCCCTCCCCAACGATCCCCCCGACTCCTTCCCCCCGACTCCTTCCCCACCGATCCCCCGACTCCTTCCCCCCAGACTCCTTCCCCACCGATCCCCCCGACTCCTTCCCCAACATCCCCCGTCCTCCCAACCAGCCCAAGCACCCAACTCCCCGCAACCCCTCCCCCATTTCCCCAACTACCCCCCCCAATAACCCCGCATATCCTTCCCCCGTACCCCCAACTCCTGCCCCACATTTCCACCAACTCCTCTCCTGTTTCCCTCAACTCCTCCCCCCAACTCCCCCCAATCACCCCCCCATTAACCCCCAACCCCAATCCCCCACTGTCCCCCAACTCCTCCCCCGGTTTCCTCCCGATTCCAACTCCTTCCTCCGTTTCCCCCCATCCCCCCTTTCCCCCAAGTCCTCCCCCCATCCCCTGATCCCACTAACTCCTCCCCCCCATTCACCTCCAATCACCCCCACGTTAACCCCCAACTCCTCTCCCCCCGATCCACCCTGTTTTCCCCCAACTCCCTCCATTGCCCCCTCAACTCCCCTCCGATCACACCCCCGTTTCCCCCCAACTCACCCCCATTTCTGCCCCAACTCACCCGAACACGCCCCAGTTTCCAAACTCATTCCCCCATTTCCCCCGACCCCACCCGATCACCCACTTTTCCGCCAACTCCTTACACCCCCGACTCCCCACCCAATCTCCCCGACTCTTCCCCCCCACGATTCCTTTGCCCCCGATTCCCCCGACTCCTTCGCTCCCAATCACCCCAACTCCTTCCCTCCGACTCCTTCGACCCCGATCCCCGCCGACTCCTTCCCCTCGACTCCTTCCCCACCGATCCCTCCGACTCCCTCCCCCCGGCTCCTTCCCCACCGATCCCCCCGACTCCTTCCCCACCGATGCCCCCGACTCCTTCCCCACCGATCCACCCCGACGCCTTCCCGACCGATCCCCCCGACTCCTTCCCCACCGATCCACCCCGACTCCTTCCCCCCGACTCCTTCCCCACCGATCCACCCCGACTCCTTCCCCAGCGATCCACCCCGACTCCTTCCCCACCGATCCCCGCGACTCCTTCCCCACCGATCCCCCCGACTCCTTCCCCCCTACTCCTTCCCCACCGATTCCCCGACTACTTCCCCACCGATCCCCCCGACTCCTTCCCCACCGACTCCTTCCCCACCGATCCCCCCGACTCCTTTCCCCCTACTCCTTCCCCACCGATCCCCCCGACTACTTCCCCACTTATCCCGACACATTCCCCACAGATCCCCCCGACTACTTCCCCACCGACTCCTTCCCCACCGAACCCCCCGACTCCTTCCCCAACGATCCCCCCGACTCCTTCCCCAACGATCCCCTCGACTCCTTCCCCACCGATCCACCCCGACTCCTTCCCCACCGATCCACCCCGACTCCTTCCCCACCGATCCCCCCGACTCCTTCCCCTCGACTCCTTCCCCACCGATCCACCCCGACTCCATCCCCACCGATCCCCCTGACTCCTACCCCACCGATACTCCCGACTCCTTCCACCCGACTCCTTCCCCACTGATCCCGCCGACTCCTTCCCCACCGATTCCCCCCGACTCCTTCCCCGCCGACTCCTTCCAACCCGGACATCCCCCGACTCCTTCCCCGCCGACTCCTTCCACCCCGGACATCCCCCGACTCCTTCCCCGCCGACTCCTTCCACCCCGGACATCCCCCGACTCCTTCCCCGCCGACTCCTTCCACCCCGGACATCCCCCGACTCCTTCCCCGCCGACTCCTTCCACCCCGGACATCCCCCGACTCCTTCCCCGCCGACTCCTTCCACCCCGGACATCCCCCGACTCCTTCCACGCCGACTCCTTCCACCCCGGACATCCCCCGACTCCTTCCACGCCGACTCTGTCCACCCCGGACATCCCCCGACTCCTTCCCCACCGGCTCCTTCCACCCCGGACATCTCCCAACACCTTCCCCACCGACTCCTTCCCCCCCGGACTCACCCAGCGATCCCCCGACTCCTTCCCCCCCGCGATCCCCCGACTCCTTCCCACCCGGACTCCCCCCGCGATACCCCGACTCCTTCCCACCCGGACTCCCCGCCGCGATCCCCCGACTCCTTCCCCCCCGGACTCCCACCGCGATCCCCGGACTCCATCCCCCCCGGACTCGCCCCGCGATCCCCCGACTCCTTCCCCCCCGGACTCCCCCCACGATCCCCCGACTCCTTCCTCCCCGGACTCCCCCGACTCCGTCCCCGCCGGACTCCCCACGCGATGCCCCGACTCCTTTCCCCCCGGACACCCTCCGCGATCCCCCGACTCCTTCCCCACCGGACTCCCCACGCGATCCCCCGACTCCGTCCCCGCCGGACTCCCCACGCGATCCCCCGACTCCGTCCCCGCCGGACTCCCCACGCGATCCCCCGACTCCTTTCCCCCCGGACTCCCCCCGCGATACCCCGACTCCTTCTCCCCCGACTCCCCCCGCGATCCCCCGACTCCTTCCCCCTGGACTCCCCCCCGCGATCCCCCGACTCCTTCCCACCCGGACTCCCCCCCGCGATCCCCCGACTCCTTCCCACCCGGACTCCCCCCCCGCGATCCCCCGACTCCTTCCCACCCGGACTCCCCCCCCCGCGATCCCCCGACTCCTTCCCACCCGGACTCCCCCCCCGCGATCCCCCGACTCCTTCCCACCCGGACTCCCCCCCCGCGATCCCCCGACTCCTTCCCACCCGGACTCCCCCCCCGCGATCCCCCGACTCCTTCCCTCCCGGACTCACCCCGCGATCCCCCGACTCCTTCCCCCCCGGACTCCCCCCGCGATCCCCCGACTCCTTCCCCCACCGGACTCCCCCCGCGATCCCCCGACTCCTTCACCACCTGACTCACCCCGCGTTCCCCCGACTCCTTCCCCCCCCGGACTCCCCCAGAGATCCCCTGACTCCTTCCCCACCGACCCCCACCCGGCTCCTTCCCCACCGATCCCACCCGACTCCTTCCCCACCGATCCCACACGACTCCTTGAACACCGAGCCCCCCGACTCCTTCCACACCGATCCCCCCGACTCCTTCCCCACCGACGCCTCCGACTCCGTCCCCACCGACGCCTCCGACTCCTTCCCCACCGACGCCTCCGACTCCTTCCCCACCGACGCCTCCGACTCCTTCCCCACCGACGCCTCCGACTCCCTCCCCATCGACTCCTTCCCCACCGATCCCCCCGACTACTTCCCCACCGACTCCTTCCCCACCGCTCCCCCCGACTCCTGCCCCACCGATCCCCCCGACTCCTGCCCCCCCGATCCCCCAGACTCCTTCCCCCCGACTCCTTCCCCACCGATCCCCCCCATCCCCTTCCCCCCGACTCCTTCCCCACCGATCCCCCCGACTCCTTCCCCACCGATCCCCACGACTCCTTCCCCACCGATCCCCCCGAATCCTTCCCCACCGATCCCCCCGAATCCTTCCCCCCCGACTCCCCCCGCGATCCCCCGACTCCTTCCCACCCGGACTCCCCCCCCCGCGATCCCCCGACTCCTTCCCTGCCGGACTCCCCCCCCGCGATCCCCCGACTCCTTCCCAGCCGGACTCCCCCCCCGCGATCCCCCGACTCCTTCCCTCCCGGACTCACCCCGCGATCCCCCGAATCCTTCCCCCCCGGACTCCCCCCGCGATCCCCCGACTCCTTCCCCCACCGGACTCCCCCCGCGATCCCCCGACTCCTTCACCACCGGACACACCCCTCGTTCCCCCGACTCCTTCCCCCCCCGGACTCCCCCAGAGATCCCCCGACTCCTTCCCCACCGACCCCCACCCGGCTCCTTCCCCACCGATCCCACCCGACTCCTTCCCCACCGATCCCACCCAACTCCTTCAACACCGAGCCCCCCGACTCCTTCCACACCGATCCCCCCGACTCCTTCCCCACCGACGCCTCCGACTCCGTCCCCACCGACGCCTCCGACTCCTTCCCCACCGACGCCTCCGACTCCTTCCCCACCGACGCCTCCGACTCCCTCCCCATCGACTCCTTCCCCACCGATCCCCCCGACAACTTCCCCACCGACTCCTTCCCCACCGCTCCCCCCGACTCCTGCCCCACCGATCCCCCCGACTCCTGCCCCCCCGATCCCCCTGACTCCTTCCCCCCGACTCCTTCCCCACCGATCCCCCCATCCCCTTCCCCCCGACTCCTTCCCCACCGATCCCCCCGACTCCTTCCCCACCGATCCCCACGACTCCCTCCCCACCGATCCCCCCGACTCCCTCCCCACCGATCCCACCGACTCCCTCCCCACCGATCCCACCGACTCCCTCCCCACCGATCCCACCGACTCCCTCCCCACCGATCCCACCGACTCCTTCCCCACCGACTCCTTCCCCACCGATCCCCCAGACTCCTTCCCCACCGATCCCCCCGACTCCTTCCCCACCGAATCATTCCACACCGATCCCCCCACCTCCTTCCCCACCGACACCTTCCCCAACGATCCCCCCGACTCCTTCCCCAACGATTCTCCCGACTCCTTCCCCAACGATCCCCCCCGACTCCTTCCCCCCGACTCCTTCCCCAACCGATCCCCCCGACTCCTTCCCCACCGATCCCCCAGAATCCTTCCCAACCGACCCCCCAGAATCCTTCCCAACCGACCCCCCAGAATCCTTGCCCAGCGACTCCTTCCCCGCCGATCCTCCCGACTCCTTCCCCACCGATCCCCCCGACTACTTCCCCACTGATCCCGACACCTTCCCCACCGATCCCCCCGACTACTTCCCCACGGATCCCCCCGACTCCTTCCCCAACGATCCCCCCGACTCCTTCCCCAACGATCCCCCCGACTCCTTCCCCAACGATCCCACCGACTCCTTCCCCAACGATCCCACCGACTCCTTCCCCAACGATCCCACCGACTCCTTCCCCACCGATCCTCCCGACTCCTTCCCCACCGATCCTCCCGACTCCTTCCCCCCGACTCCTTCCCCACCAATCCCCCAACCCCTTCCGCCCAACTCCTTCCCCAACGATCCCCCCGACTCCTTCCCCAACGATCCCACCCGACTCCTTCCCCCCGACTCCTTCCCCAACGATCCCCCCGACTCCTTCCCCACCGATCCTCCCGACTCCTTCCCCACCGATCCCCCCGACTCCTTCCCCCCGACTGCTTCCCCACCGATCCGCCAACCCCTTCCGCCCGATTCCTTCCCCAACGATCCCCCCGACTCCTTCCCCAATGATCCCCCCCAACTCCTTCCCCCCGACTCCTTCCCCAACGATCCCCCCAACTCCTTCCCCCCAACTCCGTCCGAACCGATCCCTCCGACTCCTTCCCCACCGATCCCCCCGACTCCGTCCCAACCAATCCCCCCGACTCCGTCCCAACCAATCCCCCCGACTCCGTCCCAACCAATCCCCCCGACTCCGTCCCAACCAATCCCCCCGACTCCGTCCCAACCAATCCCCCCGACTCCGTCCCAACCAATCCCCCCGACTACTTCCCCACCGACTCCTTCCCCAACGATCCCACCCGACTCCTTCCCCCCGACTCCTTCCCCACCGATCCCCCCGACTCCTTCCCCACCGATCCCCACGACTCCCTCCCCACCGACGCCTCCGACTCCGTCCCCACCGACGCCTCCGACTCCTTCCACACCGATCCCCCCGACTCCTTCCCCACCGACGCCTCCGACTCCGTCCCCACCGACGCCTCCGACTCCTTCCCCACCGACGCCTCCGACTCCTTCCCCACCGACGCCTCCGACTCCCTCCCCATCGACTCCTTCCCCACCGATCCCCCCGACAACTTCCCCACCGACTCCTTCCCCACCGCTCCCCCCGACTCCTGCCCCACCGATCCCCCCGACTCCTGCCCCCCCGATCCCCCTGACTCCTTCCCCCCGACTCCTTCCCCACCGATCCCCCCATCCCCTTCCCCCCGACTCCTTCCCCACCGATCCCCCCGACTCCCTCCCCACCGATCCCCCCGACTCCCTCCCCACCGATCCCACCGACTCCCTCCCCACCGATCCCACCGACTCCCTCCCCACCGATCCCACCGACTCCCTCCCCACCGATCCCACCGACTCCTTCCCCACCGACTCCTTCCCCACCGATCCCCCAGACTCCTTCCCCACCGATCCCCCCGACTCCTTCCCCACCGATCCCCCCGACTCCTTCCCCACCGAATCATTCCACACCGATCCCCCCACCTCCTTCCCCACCGACTCCTTCCCCAACGATCCCCCCGACTCCTTCCCCAACGATTCTCCCGACTCCTTCCCCAACGATCCCCCCCGACTCCTTCCCCCCGACTCCTTCCCCAACCGATCCCCCCGACTCCTTCCCCACCGATCCCCCAGAATCCTTCCCAACCGACCCCCCAGAATCCTTCCCAACCGACCCCCCAGACTCCTTGCCCAGCGACTCCTTCCCCGCCGATCCTCCCGACTCCTTCCCCACCGATCCCCCCGACTACTTCCCCACTGATCCCGACACCTTCCCCGCCGATCCCCCCGACTCCTTCCCCAACGATCCCCCCGACTCCTTCCCCACCGATCCTCCCGACTCCTTCCCCACCGATCCCCCCGACTCCTTCCCCCCGACTGCTTCCCCACCGATCCGCCAACCCCTTCCGCCCGATTCCTTCCCCAACGATCCCCCCGACTCCTTCCCCAATGATCCCCCCCGACTCCTTCCCCAACGATCCCCCCAACTCCTTCCCCCCAACTCCGTCCGAACCGATCCCCCCGACTCCGTCCCAACCGATCCCCCCGACTCCGTCCCAACCGATCCCCCCGACTCCGTCCCAACCGATCCCCCCGACTCCGTCCCAACCGATCCCCCCGACTCCGTCCCAACCGATCCCCCCGACTCCGTCCCAACCGATCCCCCCGACTCCGTCCCAACCGATCCCCCCGACTCCGTCCCAACCAATCCCCCCGACTCCGTCCCAACCAATCCCCCCGACTACTTCCCCACCGACTCCTTCCCCAACGATCCCACCCGACTCCTTCCCCCCGACTCCTTCCCCACCGATCCCCCCGACTCCTTCCCCACCGATCCCCACGACTCCCTCCCCACCGATCCCACCGACTCCCTCCCCACCGATCCCACCGACTCCCTCCCCACCGATCCCACCGACTCCCTCCCCACCGATCCCACCGACTCCTTCCCCACCGATCCCCCAGACTCCTTCCCCACCGATCCCCCCGACTCCTTCCCCACCGATCCCCCCGACTCCTTCCCCACCGAATCATTCCACACCGATCCCCCCACCTCCTTCCCCACCGACTCCTTCCCCAACGATCCCCGACTCCTTCCCCAACGATTCTCCCGACTCCTTCCCCAACGATCCCCCCCGACTCCTTCCCCCCGACTCCTTCCCCAACCGATCCCCCCGACTCCTTCCCCACCGATCCCCCAGAATCCTTCCCAACCGACCCCCCAGACTCCTTCCCAACCGACCCCCCAGACTCCTTCCCAACCGACCCCCCAGACTCCTTGCCCAGCGACTCCTTCCCCGCCGATCCTCCCGACTCCTTCCCCACCGATCCCCCCGACTACTTCCCCACCGATCCCGACACCTTCCCCACCGATCCCCCCGACTACTTCCCCACCGATCCCCCCCGACTCCTTCCCCAACGATCCCCCCGACTCCTTCCCCAACGATCCCCCCGACTCCTTCCCCAACGATCCCCCCGACTCCTTCCCCAACGATCCCACCGACTCCTTCCCCACCGATCCCACCGACTCCTTCCCCACCGATCCCCCCGACTCCTTCCCCACGACTCCTTCGCCACGACTCCTTCCCCACCGATCCCCCAACCCCTTCCGCCCGACTCCTTCCCCAACGATCCCCCCGACTCCTTCCCCAACGATCCCACCCGACTCCTTCCCCCCGACTCCTTCCCCAACGATCCCCCCAACTCCTTCCCCACCAATCCTCCCGACTCCTTCCCAACCGATCCCCCCGACTCCTTCCCCACCGATCCCCCAACCCCTTCCGCCCGATTCCTTCCCCAATGATCCCCCCCAACTCCTTGCCCCCGACTCCTTCCCCAACGATCCCCCCAACTCCTTCCCCCGACTCCGTCCGAACCGATCCCTCCGACTCCTTCCCCACCGATCCCCCCGACTCCGTCCCAACCAATCCCCCCGACTCCGTCCCAACCAATCCCCCCGACTCCGTCCCAACCAATCCCCCCGACTCCGTCCCAACCAATCCCCCCGACTCCGTCCCCACCGACCCCGCAGACTCCTTTCCCACCAACCCCCCAGAATCCTTCCCAACCGACCCCCCAGACTCCTTGCCCAGCGACTCCTTCCCCGCCGATCCTCCCGACTCCTTCCCCACCGATCCCCCCGACTCCTTCCCCACCGATCCCCCCGACTCCTTCCCCACCGATCCCCCCGACTCCTTCCCCACCGATCCCCCCGACTCCTTCCCCACCGATCCCCCCGACTCCTTCCCCACCGATCCCCCCGACTCCTTTCCCCCTCCTCCTTCCCCACCGATCCCCCCCGACTACTTCCCCACCGATCCCCCCGACTACTTCCCCACCGACTCCTTCCCCACCGATCCCCCCGACTCCTTCCCCACCAACACCTTCCCCACCGATCCCACCGACTACTTCCCCACCGACTCCTTCCCCAACAATCCCACCCGACTCCTTCCCCCCGACTCCTTCCCCACCGATCCCCCCGACTCCTTCCCCACCGATCCCCACGACTCCCTCCCCACCGATCCCACCGACTCCCTCCCCACCGATCCCACCGACTCCCTCCCCACCGATCCCACCGACTCCATCCCCACCGATCCGACCGACTCCCTCCCCACCGACTCCTTCCCCACCGATCCCCCAGACTCCTTCCCCACCGATCCCCCCGACTCCTTCCCCACCGATCCCCCCGACTCCTTCCCCACCGATCCCCCCGACTCCTTCCCCACCGAATCATTCCACACCGATCCCCCCACCTCCTTCCCCACCGACTCCTTCCCCAACGATCCCCCCGACTCCTTCCCCAACGATTCTCCCGACTCCTTCCCCAACGATCCCCCAGAATCCTTCCCAACCGACCCCCCAGACTCCTTCCCAACCGACCCCCCCAGACTCCTTGCCCAGCGACTCCTTCCCCGCCGATCCTCCCGACTCCTTCCCCACCGATCCCCCCGACTACTTCCCCACTGATCCCGACACCTTCCCCACCGATCCCCCCGACTCCTTCCCCAACGATCCCCCCGACTCCTTCCCCAACGATCCCCCCGACTCCTTCCCCAACGATCCCCCCGACTCCTTCCCCAACGATCCCCCCGACTCCTTCCCCAACGATCCCACCGACTCCTTCCCCACCGATCCTCCAGACTCCTTCACCACCGATCCCCCCGACTCCTTCCCCCCGACTCCTTCCCCACGACTCCTTCCCCACCGATCCCCCAACCCCTTCCGCCCGACTCCTTCCCCAACGATCCCCCCGACTCCTTCCCCAACGATCCCACCCGACTCCTTCCCCCCGACTCCTTCCCCAACGATCCCCCCGACTCCTTCCCCACCGATCCTCCCGACTCCTTCCCCACCGATCCCCCCGACTCCTTCCCCCCGACTCCTTCCCCACCGATCCCCCAACCCCTTCCGCCCGATTCCTTCCCCAACGATCCCCCCGACTCCTTCCCCAATGATCCCCCCCAACTCCTTCCCCCCGACTCCTTCCCCAACGATCCCCCCAACTCCTTCCCCCCGACTCCGTCCGAACCGATCCCTCCGACTCCTTCCCCACCGATCCCCCCGACTCCTTCCCCACCGATCCCCCCGACTCCTTCCCCACCGATCCCCCCGACTCCTTCCCCACCGATCCCCCCGACTCCTTTCCCCCTCCTCCTTCCCCACCGATCCCCCCCGACTACTTCCCCACCGATCCCCCCCGACTACTTCCCCACCGACTCCTTCCCCACCGATCCCCCCGACTCCTTCCCCACCAACACCTTCCCCACCGATCCCACCGACTACTTCCCCACCGACTCCTTCCCCAACGATCCCACCCGACTCCTTCCCCACGACTCCTTCCCCAACGATCCTCCCGACTCCTTCCCCAACGATCCTCCCGACTCCTTCCCCACCGATCCCCCCGACTCCTTTCCCCCGACTCCTTCCCCCCGACTCCTTCCCCACCGATCCCCCAACCCCTTCCGCCCGACTCCTTCCCCAACGATCCCCCCTGACTCCTTCCCCAACGATCACCCCGACTCCTTCCCCCCGACTCCTTTCCCAACGATCCCCCCAACTCCTTCCCCCCGACTCCGTCCCAACCGATCCCCCCGACTCCGTCCCCAGCAACCCCACAGACTCCTTCCCAACCGACCCCCCAGACTCCTTGCCCACCGACTCCTTCCCCACCGATCCCCCCGACTCCTTCCCTACCGATCCCCCGACTCCTTCCCCACCGACTCCTTCCCCACCGACCCCCCCGACTCCTTCCCCGCTACTCCTTCCCCACCGATCCCCCCGACTACTTCCCCACCGGCTCCTTCCCCACCGATCCCCCCGACTCCTTCCCCACCAACACCTTCCCCACCGATCCCCCCGACTACTTCCCCACCGACTCCTTCCCCACCGATCCCCCCGACTCCTTCCCCACCGATCCCCCCGACTCCTTCCCCAACGATCCCCCCGACTCCTTCCCCAACGATCCCCCCGACTCCTTCCCCAACGATCCCCCCGACTCCTTCCCCAACGATCCCCCCGACTCCTTCCCCACCGATCCCACCGACTCCTTCCCCACCGATCCTCCCGACTCCTTCCCCACCGATCCCCCCGACTCCTTCCCCCCGACTCCTTCCCCACCGATCCCCCAACCCCTTCCGCCCGACTCCTTCCCCAACGATCCCCCCGACTCCTTCCCCAACGATCCCACCCGACTCCTTCCCCCCGACTCCTTCCCCAACGATCCCCCCGACTCCTTCCCCACCGATCCTCCCGACTCCTTCCCCACCGATCCCCCCGACTCCTTCCCCCCGACTCCTTCCCCACCGATCCCCCAACCCCTTCCGCCCGATTCCTTCCCCAACGATCCCCCCGACTCCTTCCCCAATGATCCCCCCCAACTCCTTCCCCCCGACTCCTTCCCCAACGATCCCCCCAACTCCTTCCCCCCGACTCCGTCCGAACCGATCCCTCCGACTCCTTCCCCACCGATCCCCCCGACTCCTTCCCCACCGATCCCCCCGACTCCTTCCCCACCGATCCCCCCGACTCCTTCCCCACCGATCCCCCCGACTCCTTTCCCCCTCCTCCTTCCCCACCGATCCCCCCCGACTACTTCCCCACCGATCCCCCCCGACTACTTCCCCACCGACTCCTTCCCCACCGATCCCCCCGACTCCTTCCCCACCAACACCTTCCCCACCGATCCCACCGACTACTTCCCCACCGACTCCTTCCCCAACGATCCCACCCGACTCCTTCCCCACGACTCCTTCCCCAACGATCCTCCCGACTCCTTCCCCAACGATCCTCCCGACTCCTTCCCCACCGATCCCCCCGACTCCTTCCCCCCGACTCCTTCCCCACCGATCCCCCAACCCCTTCCGCCCGACTCCTTCCCCAACGATCCCCCCTGACTCCTTCCCCAACGATCACCCCGACTCCTTCCCCCCGACTCCTTTCCCAACGATCCCCCCAACTCCTTCCCCCCGACTCCGTCCCAACCGATCCCCCCGACTCCGTCCCCAGCAACCCCACAGACTCCTTCCCAACCGACCCCCCAGACTCCTTGCCCACCGACTCCTTCCCCACCGATCCCCCCGACTCCTTCCCTACCGATCCCCCGACTCCTTCCCCACCGACTCCTTCCCCACCGACCCCCCCGACTCCTTCCCCGCTACTCCTTCCCCACCGATCCCCCCGACTACTTCCCCACCGGCTCCTTCCCCACCGATCCCCCCGACTCCTTCCCCACCAACACCTTCCCCACCGATCCCCCCGACTACTTCCCCACCGACTCCTTCCCCACCGATCCCCCCGACTCCTTCCCCACCGATCCCCCCGACTCCTTCCCCACTGATCCTCCCGACTCCTTCCCCACCGATCCCCCTGACCCCTTCCCCCCGACCCCTTCCCCAACGATCCCCCCCGACTCCTTCCCCAACGATCCCACCCGACTCCTTCCCCCCGACTCCTTCCCCAACGATCCCCCCAACTCCTTCCCCCCGACTCCGTCCCAACCGATCCCCCCAGACTCCATCCCCACCGACCCCCCAGACTCCTTCCCCACCGACCCCCCAGACTCCTTCCCCACCGACCCCCCCAGACTCCTTCCCCACCGACTCCTTCCCCACCGATCCCCCCGACTACTTCCCCACTGATCCCGACTCCTTCCCCACCGATCCCCCCGACTCCTTCCCCACCGATCCCCCCAGACTCCTTCCCCACCGATCCCCCCAGACTCCTTCCCCACCGATCCCCCCAGACTCCTTCCCCACCGATCCCCCCAGACTCCTTCCCCACCGATCCCCCAGACTCCTTCCCCACCGATCCCCCAGACTCCTTTCCCACCAACCCCCCAGACTCCTTCCCCACCGATCCCCCAGACACCTTCCCAACCGACCCCCCAGACTCCTTCCCAACCGACCCCCCAGACTCCTTCCCAACCGACCCCCCAGACTCCTTCCCAACCGACCCCCCAGACTCCTTCCCAACCGATCCTCCCGACTACTTCCCCACCGATCCCCCCGACTCCTTCCCCGCCGACTCCTTCCCCACCGATCCCCCCGACTCCTTTCCCCCTACTCCTTCCCCACCGATCCCCCCGACTCCCTCTCCACTGATCCCCCCGACTCCCTCCCCACCGATCCCCCCGACTCCCTCCCCACCGATCCCCCCGACTCCTTCCCCACCGACCCCCCCGACTCCTTCCCCACCGATCCCCCCGACTCCTTACCCACCGATCCGCCCGACTCCTTCCCCACCGATCCCCCAGACTCCTTCCCCACCGAATCATTCCACACCGATCCCCCCACCTCCTTCCCCACCGACTCCTTCCCCACCGATCCCGCCGACTCCTTCCCCAACGACTCCTTCCCCATCGATCCCCCCGACTCCTTCCCCAGCGATCCGCCAGACTCCTTCCCCACCGAATCATTCCACACCGATCCCCCCACCTCCTTCCCCACCGATCCCCCCGACTCCTTCCCCACCGATCCGCCCGACTCCTTCCCCACCGATCCGCCCGACTCCTTCCCCACCGATCCCCCCGACTCCTTCCCCACCAACTCCTTCCCCACCGATCCCCCCGACTCCTTCCCCACCGATCCCCCCGACTCCTTCCCCACCGATCCCCCCGACTCCTTCCCCACCGACTCCTTCCCCACCGATCCCCCCGACTCCTTCCCCACCGACTCCATCCCCACCGATCCCCCCGACTCCTTCCACCCTACTCCTTCCCCACCGATCCCCCCGACTCCTTCCCCACCGACTCCTTCCCCGCCGATCCCCCCGACTCCTTCCCCACCGACTCCTTCCCCACCGATCCCCCCGACTCCTTCCTCGCCGATCCCCCCGACTCCTTCCCCGCCGATCCCCCCGACTCCTTCCACAACGACTCCTTCCCCGCCGATCCCCCCGACTCCTTCCCCACCGATCCCCCAGACTCCTTCCCCACCGACTCCTTCCCCACCGATCGCCCCGACTCCTTCCCCACCGATCGCCCCGACTCCTTCCCCCCGACTCCTTCCCGACCGATCCACCCGACTCCTTCCCCACAGATCCCCCCGTCTCCTTCCCAACGACTCCTTCCCCACTGATCCCGCCGACTCCTTCCCCACCGATCCCCCCGACTCCTTCCCCCCGACTCCTTCCCTCTGACTCCTTCCCCCCCCGATCCCCCCGACTCCTTCCCCCCGACTTCTTCCCCACGGATCGGGCCAACTCCATCCCCACCGATCCCCCTGACTCCATCCCCACCGATCCCCCCGACTCATTCCCAACGAATCCTTCCCCACCGATCCCCCCGACTTCTTCCCCACCGATCCCCCCGACCCCTTCCCCACCGACTCCTTCCGCACCGATCCCCCCGACTCCTTCCCCACCGATCCCCCCGACTCCTTCCCCACCGATCCCCCCGACTCCTTCCCCACCGATCCCCCCGACTTCTTCCCCACCGACTCCTTCCCCGCCGATCCCCCCGACTCCTTCCCCGCCGATCGCCCCGACTCCTTCCCGCCGATCGCCCCGACTCCTTCCCCACCGACTCCTTCCCCACCGATCGCCCCGACTCCTTCCCCACCGATCGCCCCGACTCCTTCCCCACCGATCCCCCCCAACTCCTTCCCCCCGACTCCTTCCCCACCGATCATCTCGACTCATTCCCAACGAATCCTTCCCCACCGATCCCCCGCGACTTCTTCGCCACGGATCGCGACGACTCCACCCCCCCGACTCCTGCCCCACCGATCCCCCCGACTACTTCCCCACCGATCCCCCCGACTTCTTCCCCACGGATCGGGCCGACTCAATCCCCACCGATCCCGCTGACTCCTTCCCCACCGATCCCCCCGACTTCTTCCCCACGGATCGCGACGACTCCATCTCCCCGACTCCTGCCCCACCGATCCCCCCGACTCCTTCCCCCCGACTCTGTCCCCACCGATACCCCCCGACTCCTTCCACCCGACTCCTTGCCCACCAATCCCCCCGAATCCTTCCCAACCGATCCCGACTCCTTCCCCACCGATGCCCCCCGACTCCTTCCCCACCGATGCCCCCCGACTCCTTCCCCACCGATCACCCCGACTCCTTCCCCACCGATCCCCCGACTCCTTCCCTCCAGACTCCTTCCCCACCGATCCCCCCGACTCCTTCCCCAACATCCCCCGTCCTCCCAACCAGCCCAAGCACCCAACTCCCCGCAACCCCTCCCCCATTTCCCCAACTACCCCCCCCAATAACCCCGCATATCCTTCCCCCGTACCCCCAACTCCTGCCCCACATTTCCACCAACTCCTCTCCTGTTTCCCTCAACTCCTCCCCCCAACTCCCCCCAATCACCCCCCCATTAACCCCCAACCCCAATCCCCCACTGTCCCCCAACTCCTCCCCCGGTTTCCTCCCGATTCCAACTCCTTCCTCCGTTTCCCCCCATCCCCCCTTTCCCCCAAGTCCTCCCCCCATCCCCTGATCCCACTAACTCCTCCCCCCCATTCACCTCCAATCACCCCCACGTTAACCCCCAACTCCTCTCCCCCCGATCCACCCTGTTTTCCCCCAACTCCCTCCATTGCCCCCTCAACTCCCCTCCGATCACACCCCCGTTTCCCCCCAACTCACCCCCATTTCTGCCCCAACTCCCCCGAACACGCCCCAGTTTCCAAACTCATTCCCCCATTTCCCCCGACCCCACCCGATCACCCACTTTTCCGCCAACTCCTTACACCCCCGACTCCCCACCCAATCTCCCCGACTCTTCCCCCCCACGAACCCTTTGCCCCCGATTCCCCCGACTCCTTCGCCCCCAATCACCCCAACTCCTTCCCTCCGACTCCTTCGACCCCGATCCCCGCCGACTCCTTCCCCTCGACTCCTTCCCCACCGATCCCTCCGACTCCCTCCCCCCGGCTCCTTCCCCACCGATCCCCCCGACTCCTTCCCCACCGATGCCCCCGACTCCTTCCCCACCGACTCCTTCCCCACCGATCCCCCCCGACTCCTTCCCCCCGACGCCTTCCCGACCGATCCCCCCGACTCCTTCCCCCGACTCCTTCCCCACCGATCCCTCCAACTCCTGACCACCGATCCCCCCGACTCCTTCCCCACCGATCCCCCGACTCCCTTCCCCACCGATCCCCCCGACTCCTTCCCCACCGATCCCCTCGACTCCTTCCCCACCGATCCACCCCGACTCCTTCCCCACCGATCCACCCCGACTCCTTCCCCCCGACTCCTTCCCCACCGATCCACCCCGACTCCTTCCCCAGCGATCCACCCCAACTCCTTCCCCACCGATCCCCCCGACTCCTTCCCCCCTACTCCTTCCCCACCGATCCCCCTGACTACTTCCCCACCGATCCCCCCCGACTCCTTCCCCACCGACTCCTTCCCCACCGATCCCCCCGACTCCTTTCCCCCTACTCCTTCCCCACCGATCCCCCCGACTACTTCCCCACTTATCCCGACACATTCCCCACAGATCCCCCCGAATACTTCCCCACCGACTCCTTCCCCACCGATCCCCCCGACTCCTTCCCCAACGAACCCCCCGACTCCTTCCCCAACGATCCCCCCGACTCCTTCCCCAACGATCCCCCCGACTCCTTCCCCAACGATCCCCCCGACTCCCTCCCCAACGATCCCCCCGACTCCCTCCCCAACGACTCCTTCCCCACCGATCCGCCCGACTCCTTCCCCAACGATCCCCCCGACTCCTTCCCCAACGATCCCCCAGACTCCTTCCCCACCGACTCCTTCCCCACCGATCCCCCCGACTCCTTCCCCACCGATCCCCTCGACTCCTTCCCCACCGATCCACCCCGACTCCTTCCCCACCGATCGCCCCGACTCCTTCCCCACAGATCCCCCCGACTCCTTCCCAACGACTCCTTCCCCACCGATCCACCCGACTTCTTCCCCACGGTTCGGGCCGACTCCATCCCCACCGATCCCCCTGACTCCTACCCCACCGATACCCCCGACTCCTTCCACCCGACTCCTTCCCCACTGATCCCGCCGACTCCTTCCCCACCGATTCCCCCCGACTCCTTCCCCGCCGACTCCTTCCAACCCGGACATCCCCCGACTCCTTCCCCGCCGACTCCTTCCACCCCGGACATCCCCCGACTCCTTCCCCGCCGACTCCTTCCACCCCGGACATCCCCCGACTCCTTCCCCGCCGACTCCTTCCACCCCGGACATCCCCCGACTCCTTCCACACCGACTCCTTCCACCCCGGACATCCCCCGACTCCTTCCCCACCGACTCCTTCCAACCCGGACATCCCCCGACTCCTTCCCCACCGACTCTGTCCACCCCGGACATCCCCCGACTCCTTCCCCACCGACTCCTTCCACGCCGGACATCCGCCGACTCCTTCGCCACCGACTCCTTCCACCCGGACATCCCCCGACTCCTTCCCCACCGACTCCTTCCACCCCGGACATCCCCCGACTCCTTCCCCACCGACTCCTTCCACCCCGGACATCCCCCGACTCCTTCCCCACCGACTCCTTCCACCCCGGACATCCCCCGACTCCTTCCCCACCGACTCCTTCACCCCCGGACTCCCCCCGCAATCCCCCGACTCCTTCCCCCCCGGACTCCCCCCGCGATCCCCCGACTCCTTCCCACCCGGACTCCCCCCGCGATCCCGCGACTCCTTCCCCGCCGGACGCCCCCCGCGTTCCCCCGACTCCTTCCCCCCCGGACTCCCCCACCGATCCCCCGACTCCTTCCCCCCCGGACTCCCACCGCGATCCCCCGACTCCTCCCCCACCGGAGTTCCCCGCGATCCCCCGACTCCTTCCCCCCCGGACTCCCCCAACGATCCCCCGACTCCTTCCACCCCGGACTCCCCCGGCGATCCCCCGACTCCTTCCCCCCGGACTCCGTCCCCCCGGGACTCCCCCGACTCCTTCCCCCCCGGACTACCCCCGCGATCCCCCGACTCGTTCCCCCCCAACTCCGTCCCCCCCGGACTCCCCCGACTCCTACCCAACGACTCCTTCCACCCCGGACATCCCCCGACTCCTTCCCCACCGACTCCTTCCCCCGTGCGATCCCCCGACTCCTTCCCCCCCGGACTCCCCCCGCGATCCCCCGACTCCTAACCCCATGGACTCCCCCCGCGATCCCCCGACTCCTTCCCCCCCGGACTCCCCCCGCGATCCCCCGACTCCTTACCCCACGGACTCCCCCCGCGATCCCCCGACTCCTTCCCCCCCGGACTCCCCCCGCGATCCCTCGACTCGTTCCCCCCCCGGACTGCCCCCGCGATCCCCCGACTCCTTCCCCCCCGGACTCCCAAGGCAATCCCCCGACTCCTCCCCCCCCGGACTCCCGCCGCGATCCCCCGACTCCTTCCCCCCCGGACTCCCCTCGCGATCCCCCGACTCCTTCCCCCCCGGACTCCCGCCGCGATCCCCCGACTCCTTCGCCCCCGGACTCCCTCCGCGATCCCCCGACGCCTTCCCCCGCGGACTCCCCCCGCGATCCCCCGACTCCTTCCCCCCCGGACTCGCCCCGCGATCCCCCGACTCCATCCCCCCCGGACTCCCCTCGCGATCCCCCGACTCCTTCCCCACCGGACTCCCCCCGCGATCACCCGACTCCTTCCCCCCCCGATCCCCCGAGTCCTTCCCCGCCGGACTCCGCACGCGATCCAACGACTCCGTCCCCGCCGGACTCCCGACGCGATCCCCCGACTCCGTCGCCGCCGGACTCCCCCCACGATCCCCCGACTACTTCCCCACCGGACTCCCCCCGCGTTCCCCCGACTCCTTCCCCCTCGGACCTGCCCCGCGAGCCATCGGCTCCTTCCCCCCCGGACTCCAAAGGCAATCCCCCGGCTCCTTCCACCCCGGACTCCCCCCGCGATCCCCCGACTCCTTCCCCCCGGGACTCCCCCCGCGATCCCCCGACTCCTTCCCCCCCGGACTCGCCCCGCGATCCCCCGACTCCTTCCCCCCCGGACTCCCCCCGCGATCCCCCGACTCCTTCCCCCCCGGACTCCCCCCGCGATCCCCCGACTCCTTCCCCCCCGGACTCCCCCCGCGATCCCCCGACTCCTTCCCCGCCGGACTCCCCCCCCGATCCCCCGACTCCTTCCCCGCCGGACTCCCCCCCCGATCCCCCGACTCCTTCCCCGCCGGACTCCCCCCGCGATCCCCCCACTCCTTCCCCCCCGGACTCCCCCCGCGTTCCCCCGACTCCGTCCCCCCCGGACTCCCCCAGCGATCCCCCGACTCCTTCCCCACCGACTCCTTCCACCCCGGACTCCCCCGACTCCTTCCCCAACGATTCCTTCCACCCCGGACATCCCCCGACTCCTTCCCCCCCGCGATCACCCGACTCCTTCCCCCCCGGACTCCCCCCGCGATCCCCCGACTCCTTCCCCCCCCGGACTCCCACCGCGATCCCCCGACTCCTTCCCCCCCCCGGACTCCCACCGCGATCCCCCGACTCCTTCCCCCCCGGACTCCCCCCGCGATCCCCCGACTCCTTCCCCCCCCCGGTCTCCCCCCGCGTTCCCCCGACTCATTCCCCCCGGACTCCCCCCGCGATCCCCCGACTCCTTCCCCCCCGGACTCCCCCCGACTCCTTCCCCCCCGGACTCCCACCGCGATCCCAGGACTCCTTCCCCCCCCGGACTCCCCCCGCTATCCCCCGACTCCTTCCTCCCCGGACTCCCCCGACTCCGTCCCCGCCGGACTCCCCACGCGATCCCCCGACTCCTTCCCCCCCGGACTCCCCCCGCGATCCCCCGACTCCTTCCCAACCGGACTCCCCCCGCGTTCCCCCGACTCCTTCCCCATCGGACTCGCCCCGCGAGTCCTCGGCTCCTTCCCCCCCGGACTCACCCAGCGATCCCCCGACTCCTTCCCCCCCGTGATCCCCCGACTCCTTCCCACCCGGACTCCCCCCGCGATACCCCGACTCCTTCTCCCCCAGACTCCCCCCGCGATCCCCCGACTCCTTCCCCCCCCCGGACTCCCCCCCGCGATCCCCCGACTCCTTCCCACCCGGACTCCCCCCCGCGATCCCCCGACTCCTTCCCACCCGGACTCCCCGCCGCGATCCCCCGACTCCTTCCCCCCCGGACTCCCCCCGCGATCCCCGGACTCCATCCCCCCCGGACTCCCCCCGCGATCCCCCGACTCCTTCCCCCCCGGACTCCCCCCGCGATCCCCCGACTCCTTCCTCCCCGGACTCCCCCGACTCCGTCCCCGCCGGACTCCCCACGCGATCCCCCGACTCCTTTCCCCCCGGACTCCCCCCGCGATCCCCCGACTCCTTCCCCACCGGACTCAGTCCCACCAGGACTCCCCCGACTCCTTCCCCACCGACTCCTTCCCCCCGGGACTCCCCCCGACTCCTTCCCCA
Organism: Stegostoma tigrinum; assembly: GCF_030684315.1. Classification (NCBI taxonomy): domain Eukaryota; kingdom Metazoa; phylum Chordata; class Chondrichthyes; order Orectolobiformes; family Stegostomatidae; genus Stegostoma; species Stegostoma tigrinum. Next base: position 29,069,137 of record NC_081370.1, on the reverse strand, counting down.
CCGACTCCTTCCCCCCCCGGACTCCCCCCGACTCCTTCCCCACCGGACTCCCCCGACTCCTTTCGCCCTCAGACTCCCCCCGCGATGCCCCGACTCCTTCCCCCCCAACTCCGTCTCCCCCGGACTCCCCCGACTCCTTCCACCCTGGACATCCCCCGACTCCTTCCCCACCGACTCCTTCCACCCCGGACTCACCCCGCGATCCCCCGACTCCTTCCCCCCCGGACTCCCCCCGCGATCCCCCGACTCCTTCCCCCCCGGACTCCCCAAGCGATCCCCCGACTCCTTCCCCCACGGACACCCCCCGCGATCCCCCGACTCCTTCCCCGCCGGACTCCCCCCGCGATCCCCCGAATCCTTCCCCGCCGGACTCCCCCCACTCCTTCCCACACCGGACTCCCCACGCGATCCCCCGACTCCTTCCCCGCCGGACTCCCCCCGCGATCCCCCGACTCCTTCCCCCCCGGACTTCCCCCGCGTTCCCCCGACTCCATCCCCCTCGGACTCCCAAGGCGATCCCCCGGCTCCCTTCCCCCGGACTCCCCCCGCGATCCCCCGACTCCTTACCCCCCGGACTGCCCCCGCGATCCCCCGACTCCTTCCCCCCCGGACTCCCCCCGCGATCCCCCGACTTCTTCCCCCCCGGCTCCTTCCCCGCCGGACTCCCCACACGATCCCCCGACTCCTTCCCCCCCGGACTCCCCCCGCAATCCCCCGACTCCTTCCCCCCCGGACTCCCCCCGCGATCCCCCGACTCCTTCCCCCTGGGACTCCCCCCGCGATCCCCCGACTCCCCCCGCGATCCCCCGACTCCTTCCCCCCCGGACTCCCCCCCACGATCCCCCGACTCCTTCCCACCCGGACTCCCCGCCGCGATCCCCCGACTCCTTCCCCCCCGGTCTCACCCCGCAATCCCCCGAATCCTTCCCCCCAGGACTCCCCCGGCGATCCCCCGACTCCTTCCCCCACCGGACTCCCCCCGCGATCCCCCGACTCCTTCCCCCGACTCCTTCCCCCACCGACTCACCCCGCGATCCCCCGACTCCTTCCCCCCGGGACTCCCCCGACTCCTCCCCCCCCCGGACTCCCCCCGCGATCCCCCGACTCCTTCCCCCCCCGACTCCCCCGACTCCTCCCCCGCCCGGACTCCCCCCGCGATCCCCCGACTCCTTCCCCCACCGACTCACCCCGCGATCCCCCGACTCCTTCCCCCCCGGACTCCCCCCGCGATCCCCCGACTCCTTCCGCCCCGGACGCCCCCCGCGATCCCCCGAATCCTTCCCCCCCGGACTCCCCCCACTCCTTCCCACACCGGACTCCCCCCGCGATCACCCGACTCCTTCCCCCAAAGACTCACCCCGCGATCCCCCGACTCCTTCCCCCCCGGACTACCCCGACTCCTTCCCCCCCCGGACTCCCCCCTGCGAACCCCCGACTCCTTCCCCCCCGGACTCCCCCCGCGATCCCCCGACTCCTTCCCCCACCGGACTGCCCCCGCGATCCCCCGACTCCTTCCCCCACCGGACTGCCCCCGCGATCCCCCGACTCCTTCCCCCCCGGACTCCCCCCGCGATCCCCCGACTCCTTCCCCCCCGGACTCCCCCCGACTCCTTCCCCCCCGGACTCCCCCCGCGATCCCCCGACTCCTTCCCCCCCGGACTCCCCCCGCGATCCCCCGACTCCTTCCCCACCGGACTCCCCCCGCGATCCCCCGACTCCTTCCCCGCCGGACTCCCCCCGCGATCCCAGAACTCCTTCCACCCCGACTCCCCCCGCGATCCCCCGACTCCTTCCCCCCCGGACTCCACCCCGCGATCCCCCGACTCCTTCCCCACCGACTCCTTCCACCCCGGACTCCCCCCACGATCCCCCGACTCCTTTCGCCCTCAGACTCCCCCCACGATGCCCTGACTCCTTCCCCCCCAACTCCGTCTCCCCCGGACTCCCCCGACTCCTTCCCCAACGATTCCTTCCACCCCGGACATCCCCCGACTCCTTCCCCCACCGCGATCACCCGACTCCTTCCCCCCCCGGACTCCCCCCGCGATCCCCCGACTCCTTCCACCCCGGACTCCCCCCGCGATCCCCCGACTCCTTCCACCCCGGACTCCCCCCGCGATCCCCCGACTCCTTCCACCCCGGATTCCCCCCGCGATCCCCCGACTCCTTCCACCCCGGATTCCCCCCGCGATCCCCCGACTCCTTCCCCCCCGGACTCCCCCCGCGATCCCCCGACACCTTCCTCCCCGGACTCCCCCGACTCCGTCCCCGCCGGACTCCCCCCGCGATCCCCGGACTCCATCCCCCCCGGACTCCCCCCGCGATCCCCCGACTCCTTCCCCCCCGGACTCCCCCTGCGATCCCCCGACTCCTTCCTCCCCGGACTCCCCCGACTCCGTCCCCGCCGGACTCCCCACGCGATCCCCCGACTCCTTCCCCCCCGGACTCCCCCCGCGATCCCCCGACTCCTTCCCAACCGGACTCGCCCCGCGTTCCCCCGACTCCTTCCCCATCGGACTCGCCCCGCGAGTCCTCGGCTCCTTCCCCCCCGGACTCACCCAGCGATCCCCCGACTCCTTCCCCCCCGAGATCCCCCGACTCCTTCCCACCCGGACTCCCCCCGCGATACCCCGACTCCTTCTCCCCCAGACTCCCCCCGCGATCCCCCGACTCCTTCTCCCCCAGACTCCCCCCGCGATCCCCCGACTCCTTCCCCCCCGACTCCCCCCGCGATCCCCCGACTCCTTCCCCCCCCGACTCCCCCCGCGATCCCCCGACTCCTTCCCCCCCGGAAACCCCCCCGCGATCCCCCGACTCCTTCCCACCCGGACTCCCCCCCACGATCCACCGACTCCTTCCCACCCGGACTCCCCCCCGCGATCACCCGACTCCTTCCCACCCGGACTCCCCCCCGCGATCCCCCGACTCCTTCCCCCACGGACTCACCCCGCGATCCCCCGAATCCTTCCCCCCCGGACTCCCCCCGCGATACCCCGACTCCTTCTCCCCCAGACTCCCCCCGCGATCCCCCGACTCCTTCCCCCCCCCGGACTCCCCCCCGCGATCCCCGGACTCCTTCCCACCCGGACTCCCCCCCGCGATCCCCCGACTCCTTCCCCCCCGGACTCCCCCCGCGATCCCCTGACTCCTTCCTCCCCGGACTCCCCCGACTCCGTCCCCGCCGGACTCCCCACGCGATCCCCCGACTCCTTTCCCACCGGACTCCCCCCGCGATCCCCCGACTCCTTCCCAACCGGACTCCCCCCGCGTTCCCCCGACTCCTTCCCCATCGGACTCGCCCCGCGAGTCCTCGGCTCCTTGCCCCCCGGACTCACCCAGCGATCCCCCGACTCCTTCCCCCCCGTGATCCCCCGACTCCTTCCCACCCGGACTCCCCCCGCGATACCCCGACTCCTTCTCCCCCAGACTCCCCCCGCGGTCCCCCGACTGCTTCCCCCCCCCGGACTCCCCCCCGCGATCCCCCGACTCCTTCCCACCCGGACTCCCCCCCCACGATCCCCCGACTCCTTCCCACCCGGACTCCCCGCCGCGATCCCCCGACTCCTTCCCCCCCGGACTCCCCCCGCGATCCCCGGACTCCATCCCCCCCGGACTCCACCCGCGATCCCCCGACTCCTTCCCCCCCGGACTCCCCCCGCGATCCCCCGACTCCTTCCTCCCCGGACTCCCCCGACTCCGTCCCCGCCGGACTCCCCACGCGATCCCCCGACTCCTTTCCCCCCGGACTCCCCCCGCGATCCCCTGACTCCTTCCCCACCGGACTCCCCCCGCGTTCCCCCGACTCCTTCCCCCTCGGAGTCGCCCCGCGAGTCCTCGGCTCCTTCCACCCCGGACTCACCCCGCGATCCCCCGACTCCTTCCCCCCCGGACTCCCCTCACGATCCCCCGACTCCTTCCCCCCGGACTCCCCCCGCGATCCCCCGACTCCTTCCCCCCCGGACACCCCCCGCGATCCCCCGACTCCTTCCCCGTCGGACTCCCCCCGCGATCCCCCGAATCCTTCCCCGCCGGACTCCCCCCACTCCTTCCCACACCGGACTCCCCACGCGATGCCCCGACTCCTTCCCCGCCGGACTCCCCCCGCGATCCCCCGACTCCTTCCCCCCCGGACTTCCCCGGCGTTCCCCCGACTCCATCCCCCTCGGACTCGCCCCGCGAGCCCTCGGCTCCTTCCCCCCCGGACTCCCCCCGCGATCCCCCGACTCCTTTCCCCCCGGACTCCCAAGGCGATCCCCCGGCTCCTTTCCCCCGGACTCCCCCCGCGATCCCCCGACTCCTTCCCCCCCGGACTCCCCCCGCGATCCCCCGACTCCTTCCCCCCCGGCGATCCCCCGGCTCCTTTCCCCCGGACTCACCCCGCAATCCCCTGTATCCTTCCCCCCAGAACTCCCCCCGCGATCCCCCGACTCCTTCCCCCACCGGACTCCCCCCGCGATCCCCCGACTCCTTCCCCCGACTCCTTCCCCCACCGACTCACCCCGCGATCCCCCGACTCCTTCCCCCCCCGGACGCCCCCAGCGATCCCCCGAATCCGTCCCCCCCGGACTCCCCCAACTCCTTCGCACACCGGACTCCCCCCGCGATCACCCGACTCCTGCCCCCAAAGACTCACCCCGCGATCCCCCGACTCCTTCCCCCCCGGACTCCCCCGACTCCTTCCCCCCCGGACTCCCCCGACTCCTTCCCCACCGGACTCCCCCCTGCGAACCCCCGACTCCTTCCCCCCCGGACTCCCCCCACGATCCCCCGACTCCATCCCCCCCCGGACTCCCCCCGCGATCCCCCGACTCCTTCCCCGTCGGACTCCCCACGCGATCCCCCGACTCCGTCCCCGCCGGACTCCCCACGCGATCCCCCGACTCCTTCCCCCCCGGACTCACCCCGCGATCCCCCGACTCCTTCCCCCCCCGGACTTCCCCCGCGTTCCCCCGACTCCATCCCCCTCGGACTCGCCCCGCGAGCCCTTGGCTCCTTCCCCCCCGGACTCACCCCGCGATCCCCCGACTCCGTCCCCCCCGGCTCCGTCCCCCCCGCGATCCCCCGACTCCTTCCCCCCCGGACTCCCCCGACTCCTCTCCCCCCGCGATCCCCCGACTCCTGCCACCCCGGACTCCCCCCGCGATCCCCCGACTCCTTCCCCCCAGGACTCGCCCCGCGATCCCCCGAATCCTTCCCCGCCGGACTCCCCCCACTCCTTCCCACACCGGACTCCCCCAGCGATCCCCCGACTCCTTCCCCCAACGACTCACCCCGCGATCCCCCGACTCTTTCCCCCCGCGAACCCCCGACTCCTACCCCCCCCGGACTTCCCCCGCGTTCCCCCGACTCCATCCCCCTCGGACTCGCCCCGCGAGCCCTCGGCTCCTTCCCCCCCGGACTCACCCCGCGATCCCCTGACTCCTTCCCCCCCGACTCCGTCCCCCCCGCGATCCCCCGACTCCTTCCCCCCCGGACTCACCCCGCGATCCCCCGAATCCTTCCCCCGCGATCCCCCGACTCCTTCCCCCACCGGACTCACCCAGCGATCCCCCGACTCCTTCCCCCCAGGACTCCCCCCACTCCTTCGCACACCGGACTCCCCCCGCGATCACCCGACTCCTGCCCCCAAAGACTCACCCCGCGATCCCCCGACTCCTTCCCCCCCGGACTCCCCCGACTCCTTCCCCCCCCGCCGCGATCCCCCGACTCCTTCCCCCCCCCGGGACTCCCCCCGACTCCTTCCCCCCTCTGGACTCCCCACGCCATCCCCCGACTCCTTCCCCCCCCCCGCAATCCCCCGACTCCTTCCCCCCCCGCGTTCCCCGTCTCCTCCCCCCCGCCGCGATCCCCCGACTCCTCCCCCCGCCGCGATCCCCCGACTCCTCCCCCCCGCCGCGATCCCCCGACTCCTTCCCCCACCGCCGCGATCCCCCGACTCCTTCCCCCCCCCCCCGCAATCCCCCGACTCCTTCCCCCCACCGCGATCCCCCGACTCCTTCCCCCCCCACCGCGATCTCCCGACTCCTTCCCCCCCGGACTCCCCCGACTCCTTCCCCACCGGACTCACCCCGCGATCCCCCGACTCCTTCCCCCCCGAACCCCCGACTCCTTCCCCACCGGACTCACCCCGCGATCCCCTGACTCCTTCCCCCCCGGACTCCCCCGACTCCTTCCCCCACCGACTCACCCCGCGATCCCCCGACTCCTTCCCCCCCGATCCCCCGACTCCTTCCCCCCCATCCCCCGACTCCGTCAGACTCCCCCCGCGATCCCCCGGCTCCTTCCCCCCCAGACTCCCCCCGCGTTCCCCCGACTCCTTCCCCCTCGGACTCGCCCCGCGAGCCCTCGGCTCCTTCCCCCCCGGACACACCCCGCGATCCCCCGACTCCGTCCCCCCCGCGATCCCCCGACTCCTTCCCCCCCGGACTCCGCCCGCGATACCCCGACTCCTTCCCCCCCAGGCTCCCCCCGCGATCCCCCGACTCCTTCCCCCCCGGGCTCCCCCCACGATCCCCCGACTCCTTCCCCCCCCGACTCCCCCCGCGATCCCCCAACTCCTTCCCCCCGGACTCCCACCCGCGATCCCCCGACTCCTTCCCCCCCGGACTCCCCCCGCGATCCCCCGACTCCTTCCCCGCCCGCGATCCCCCGACTCCCTTCCCCACAGACTCACCCCGCGATCCCCCGACTCCTTCCCCCCGGACTCCCCACACTCCTTCCCCCACGGACTCCCCCGGACTCCTTTTGCCCCCAGACGCCCCCCGCGATCCCCCGACTCCTCCCCCGCCAAACTCCGTCACCCCCAGACTCACCCGACTCCTTCCCCCCCGGACTCCCCTCGAGATCCCCCGACTCCTTCCCCCACCGGACTCCCCCGCCGATCCCCCGACTCCTTCCCCCCGGGACTCCCCCCGCGATCCCCCGACTCCTTCCCCCCCGGACTCCCCCCGCGATCCCTCGACTCCTTCCCCCGCAGACTCACCCCGCGATCCCCCGACTCCTTCCCCCCCGACCTCCCCCGGCTCCTTCCCCCCCAAACTCCGTCACCTCCGGACTCCCCCGACTCCTTCCCCACCGACTCCTTCCCGCCGGACTCCCCTCGAGATCCCCCGACTCCTTCCCCCACCGGACTCCCCCCCCGATCCCCCGACTCCTTCCCCCCCGGACTCCCCCCGCGATCCCCCGACTCCTTCCCCCCCGGACTCCCCCCGCGATCCCCCGACTCCTTCCCCCCCGGACTCCGCCCGCGATCCCCCGACTCCGTCCCCCCCCGCGATCCCCCGACTCCTTCCCCCCCGGGCTCCCGCCGCGATCCCCCGACTCCTTCCCCCCCGGGCTCCCCCCGCGATCCCCCGACTCCTTCCCCCCCGGGCTCCCCCCGCGATCCCCAGACTCCTTCCCCCCCCGACTCCCCCCGCGATCCCCAGACTCCTTCCCCCCCCGACTCCCCCCGCGATCCCCCGACTCCCCCCGCGATCCCCCGACTCCTTCCCCCCGGGACTCCCCCCGCGATCCCCCGACTCCTTCCCCCCATCGCGATCCCCCGACTCCTTACCCCTCCGGACTCCCCACGCCATCCCCCGACTCCTTCCCCCCCCCCGGCGATCCCCCGACTCCTTCCCCCCCCGACTCCCCCCGCGATCCCCCGACTCCTTCCCCCCCGCGATCCCCCGACTCCTTCCCCCCCCGACTCCCCCGACTCCTTCCCCCCAGCGATCCCCCGACTCCTTCCCCCCCGCGATCCCCCGACTCCTTCCCCCCCGCGATCCCCCGACTCCTTCCCCCCCGCGATTCCCCGACTCCTTCCCCCCCGCGATCCCCCGACTCCTTCCCCCCCCGACTCCCCCCGCGATCCCCCGACTCCTTCCCCCCCCCCCGCGATCCCCCGACTCCTTCCCCCCCCACCGCGATCCCCCGACTCCTTCCCCCCATCGCGATCCCCCGACTCCTTCCCCCCTCCGGACTCCCCACGCCATCCCCCGACTCCATCCCCCCCCCCGCAATCCCCCGACTCCTTCGCCCCCCCCCCAGCGATCCCCCGACTCCTTCCCCCCACCCCGCGATCCCCGACTCCTTCCCCCCCCCCAGCGATCCCCGACTCCTTCCCCCCCCCCAGCGATCCCCCGACTCCTTCCCCCCCCACCGCGATCCCCCGGCTCCTTCCCCCCCCCCGCGATCCCCCGGCTCCTTCCCCCCCCCCGCGATCCCCCGGCTCCTTCCCCTCCCCCGCGATCCCCACGATCCCCCGGCTCCTTCCCCCACCCCCGCGATCCCCCGGCTCCTTCCCCCCCCCCGCGATCCCCCGGCTCCTTCCCCCCCACCCGCGATCCCCCGGCTCCTTCCCCCCCACCCGCGATCCCCCGACTCCTTCCCCCCCCCCGCGATCCCCCGACTCCTTCCCCCCCGCGATCCCCCGACTCCTTCCCCCCCCGCGATCCCCCGACTCCTTCCCCCCCCAGCGATCCCCCGACTCCTTCCCCCCCCCGCGATCCCCCGACTCCTTCCCCCCACCGCAATCCCCCGACTCCTTCCCCCCACCGCAATCCCCCGACTCCTTCCCCCCTCCGGACTCCCCACACCATCCCCCGACTCCTTCCCCCCCGCCCGGACTCCTCCCACGATCCCCCGACTCCTTGCCCCCCCAGCGATCCCCCGACTCCTTCCCCCCCCCGCGATCCCCCGGCTCCTTCCCCCCCCCGCGATCCCCCGGCTCCTTCCCCCCCCCCCGCGATCCCCCGGCTCCTTCCCCTCCCCCGCGATCCCCACGATCCCCCGGCTCCTTCCCCCACCCCCGCGATCCCCCGGCGCCTTCCCGCCCCCCGCGATCCCCCGGCTCCTTCCCCCCCACCCGCGATCCCCCGACTCCTTCCCCCCCCCGCGATCCCCCGACTCCTTCCCCCCCGCGATCCCCCGACTCCTTCCCCCCCCGCGATCCCCCGACTCCTTCCCCCCCCAGCGATCCCCCGACTCCTTCCCCCCCCCGCGATCCCCCGACTCCTTCCCCCCACCGCAATCCCCCGACTCCTTCCCCCCTCCGGACTCCCCACACCATCCCCCGACTCCTTCCCCCCCGCCCGGACTCCTCCCACGATCCCCCGACTCCTTCCCCCCCCCGCGATCCCCCGACTCCTCCCCCCCACCGCAATCCCCCGACTCCTTCCCCCCTCCGGACTCCCCACACCATCCCCCGACTCCTTCCCCCCCGCCCGGACTCCTCCCACGATCCCCCGACTCCTTCCCCCCCCCGCGATCCCCCGACTCCTTCCCCCCCCGGCGATCCCCCGACTCCTTCCCCCCCCGCGATCCCCCGGCTCCTTCCCCCCCCCCCCGCGATCCCCCGACTCCTCCCCCCCCCCCGCGATCCCCCGGCTCCTTCCCCCCCGCGATCCCCCGACTCCTTCCCCCCCGCGATCCCCCGACTCCTTCCCCCCCCGCGATCCCCCGACTCCTTCCCCCCCCGCGATCCCCCGACTCCTTCCCCCCCGCGATCCCCCGACTCCTTCCCCCCCCCGACTCCCCCCGCGATCCCCCGACTCCTTCCCCCCCCGCGATCCCCCGACTCCTTCCCCCCCCCGACTCCCCCAACTCCTTCCCCCCGCGATCCCCCGACTCCTTCCCCCCCCGACTCCCCCGACTCCTTCGCCCCCCGCGATCCCCCGACTCCTTCCCCCCCGCGATCCCCCGACTCCTTCCCCCCCCGACTCACCCCGCGATCCCCCGACTCCTTCCCCCCCCCCAGCGATCCCCCGACTCCTTCCCCCCCCCCCAGCGATCCCCCGACTCCTTCCCCCACCCCCGGACTCACCCCGCGATCCCCCGACTCCTTCCCCCCCCGCGACGCCCCGATTCCCTTCCCCGCCGCGATCCCCCGATTCCCTTCCCCCCCGCAATCCCCCGATTCCCTTCCCCCCCGCGATCACCCGATTCCGTTCCCCCCCGCGATCCCCCGATTCCCTTCCCCCCCCGCGATACCCCGATTCCCTTCCCCCCCGCGATCCCCCGATTCCCTTCCCCGCCGCGATCCCCCGATTCCCTTCCCCCCCGCGATCCCCCGACTCGTTCCCCCCCCGACTCCCCCCGCGATCCCCCGACTCCTTCCCCCCCGCGATCCCCCGACTCCTTCCCCCCCCGCGATCCCCCGATTCCTTCCCCCCCCGACTGCCCCCGCGATCCCCCGACTCCTTCCCCCCCGCGACCCCCGACTCCTTCCCCCCCGCGATCCCCCGACTCCTTCCCCACCGCGATCCCCCGATTCCCTTCCCCCCCGCGATCCCCCGATTCCCTTCCCCCCCGCGATCCCCCGATTCCCTTCCCCCCCGCGATCCCCCGATTCCCTTCCCCCCGCGATCCCCCGATTCCCTTACCCCCGCGATCCCCCGATTCCCTTCCCCCCCGCGATCCCCCGATTCCCTTCCCCCCCGCGATCCCCCGATTCCCTTCCCCCCCGCGATCCCCCGATTCCCTTCCCCCCCGCGATCCCCCGACTCGTTCCCCCCCCCGACTCCCCCCGCGATCCCCCGACTCCTTCCCCCCCCGCGATCCCCCGACTCCTTCCCCCCCGACTGCCCCCGCGATCCCCCGACTCCTTCCCCCCCCGACTGCCCCCGCGATCCCCCGACTCCTTCCCCCCCCGCGATCCCCCGACTCCTTCCCCCCCCGACTGCCCCCGCGATCCCCCGACTCCTTCCCCCCCCCCGACTGCCCCCGCGATCCCCCGACTCCTTCCCCCACCATCCCCCGACTCCTTCCCCCCCCCGACTGCCCCCGCGATCCCCCGACTCCTTCCCCCCCCGACTGCCCCCGCGATCCCCCGACTCCTTCCCCCCCCGACTGCCCCCGCGATCCCCCGACTCCTTCCCCCCCCGACTGCCCCCGCGATCCCCCGACTCCTTCCCCCCCCGACTGCCCCCGCGATCCCCCGACTCCTTCCCCCCCCGACTGCCCCCGCGATCCCCCGACTCCTTCCCCCCCCGACTGCCCCCGCGATCCCCCGACTCCTTCCCCCCCCGACTGCCCCCGCGATCCCCCGACTCCTTCCCCCCCCGACTGCCCCCGCGATCCCCCGACTCCTTCCCCCCCCGACTGCCCCCGCGATCCCCCGACTCCTTCCCCCCCCGACTGCCCCCGCGATCCCCCGACTCCTTCCCCCCCCGACTGCCCCCGCGATCCCCCGACTCCTTCCCCCCCCCGACTGCCCCCGCGATCCCCCGACTCCTTCCCCCCCCGACTGCCCCCGCGATCCCCCGACTCCTTCCCCCCCCGACTGCCCCCGCGATCCCCCGACTCCTTCCCCCCCCGACTGCCCCCGCGATCCCCCGACTCCTTCCCCCCCCGACTGCCCCCGCGATCCCCCGACTCCTTCCCCCCCCGACTGCCCCCGCGATCCCCCGACTCCTTCCCCCCCCGACTGCCCCCGCGATCCCCCGACTCCTTCCCCCCCCGACTGCCCCCGCGATCCCCCGACTCCTTCCCCCCCCGACTGCCCCCGCGATCCCCCGACTCCTTCCCCCCCCGACTGCCCCCGCGATCCCCCGACTCCTTCCCCCCCCGACTGCCCCCGCGATCCCCCGACTCCTTCCCCCCCCGACTGCCCCCGCGATCCCCCGACTCCTTCCCCCGCCGACTGCCCCCGCGATCCCCCGACTCCTTCCCCCCCCGACTGCCCCCGCGATCCCCCGACTCCTTCCCCCCCCGACTGCCCCCGCGATCCCCCGACTCCTTCCCCCCCCGACTGCCCCCGCGATCCCCCGACTCCTTCCCCCCCCGACTGCCCCCGCGATCCCCCGACTCCTTCCCCCCCCGACTGCCCCCGCGATCCCCCGACTCCTTCCCCCCCCGACTGCCCCCGCGATCCCCCGACTCCTTCCCCCCCCGACTGCCCCCGCGATCCCCCGACTCCTTCCCCCCCCGACTGCCCCCGCGATCCCCCGACTCCTTCCCCCCCCGACTGCCCCCGCGATCCCCCGACTCCTTCCCCCCCCGACTGCCCCCGCGATCCCCCGACTCCTTCCCCCCCCGACTGCCCCCGCGATCCCCCGACTCCTTCCCCCCCCGACTGCCCCCGCGATCCCCCGACTCCTTCCCCCCCCGACTGCCCCCGCGATCCCCCGACTCCTTCCCCCCCCGACTGCCCCCGCGATCCCCCGACTCCTTCCCCCCCCGACTGCCCCCGCGATCCCCCGACTCCTTCCCCCGCCGACTGCCCCCGCGATCCCCCGACTCCTTCCCCCCCCGCGATCCCCCGACTCCTTCCCCCCCGCGATCCCCCGACTCCTTCCACCCCCGACTCCCCCGACTCCTTCCCCCCGGCGATCCCCCGACTCCTTCCCCCCGGCGATCCCCCGACTCCTTCCCCCCCGCGATCCCCCGACTCCTTCCCCCCCGGCGATCCCCCGACTCCTTCCCCCCTCGACTCCCCCCGCGATCCCCCGACTCCTTCCCGCCCCCGCGATCCCCCGACTCCTTCCCCCCCCGACTCCCCCGACTCCTTCGCCCCCCGCGATCCCCCGACTCCTTCCCCCCCGCGATCCCCCGACTCCTTCCCCCCCCGACTCACCCCGCGATCCCCCGACTCCTTCCCCCCCCCCAGCGATCCCCCGACTCCTTCCCCCCCCCCCAGCGATCCCCCGACTCCTTCCCCCACCCCCGGACTCACCCCGCGATCCCCCGACTCCTTCCCCCCCCGCGACGCCCCGATTCCCTTCCCCGCCGCGATCCCCCGATTCCCTTCCCCCCCGCAATCCCCCGATTCCCTTCCCCCCCGCGATCACCCGATTCCGTTCCCCCCCGCGATCCCCCGATTCCCTTCCCCCCCCGCGATACCCCGATTCCCTTCCCCCCCGCGATCCCCCGATTCCCTTCCCCGCCGCGATCCCCCGATTCCCTTCCCCCCCGCGATCCCCCGACTCGTTCCCCCCCCGACTCCCCCCGCGATCCCCCGACTCCTTCCCCCCCGCGATCCCCCGACTCCTTCCCCCCCCGCGATCCCCCGATTCCTTCCCCCCCCGACTGCCCCCGCGATCCCCCGACTCCTTCCCCCCCGCGACCCCCGACTCCTTCCCCCCCGCGATCCCCCGACTCCTTCCCCACCGCGATCCCCCGATTCCCTTCCCCCCCGCGATCCCCCGATTCCCTTCCCCCCCGCGATCCCCCGATTCCCTTCCCCCCCGCGATCCCCCGATTCCCTTCCCCCCGCGATCCCCCGATTCCCTTACCCCCGCGATCCCCCGATTCCCTTCCCCCCCGCGATCCCCCGATTCCCTTCCCCCCCGCGATCCCCCGATTCCCTTCCCCCCCGCGATCCCCCGATTCCCTTCCCCCCCGCGATCCCCCGACTCGTTCCCCCCCCCGACTCCCCCCGCGATCCCCCGACTCCTTCCCCCCCCGCGATCCCCCGACTCCTTCCCCCCCCGACTGCCCCCGCGATCCCCCGACTCCTTCCCCCCCCGACTGCCCCCGCGATCCCCCGACTCCTTCCCCCCCCGCGATCCCCCGACTCCTTCCCCCCCCGACTGCCCCCGCGATCCCCCGACTCCTTCCCCCCCCCGACTGCCCCCGCGATCCCCCGACTCCTTCCCCCACCGACTGCCCCCGCGATCCCCCGACTCCTTCCCCCCCCCGACTGCCCCCGCGATCCCCCGACTCCTTCCCCCCCCGACTGCCCCCGCGATCCCCCGACTCCTTCCCCCCCCGACTGCCCCCGCGATCCCCCGACTCCTTCCCCCCCCGACTGCCCCCGCGATCCCCCGACTCCTTCCCCCCCCGACTGCCCCCGCGATCCCCCGACTCCTTCCCCCCCCGACTGCCCCCGCGATCCCCCGACTCCTTCCCCCCCCGACTGCCCCCGCGATCCCCCGACTCCTTCCCCCCCCGACTGCCCCCGCGATCCCCCGACTCCTTCCCCCCCCGACTGCCCCCGCGATCCCCCGACTCCTTCCCCCCCCGACTGCCCCCGCGATCCCCCGACTCCTTCCCCCCCCGACTGCCCCCGCGATCCCCCGACTCCTTCCCCCCCCGACTGCCCCCGCGATCCCCCGACTCCTTCCCCCCCCCGACTGCCCCCGCGATCCCCCGACTCCTTCCCCCCCCGACTGCCCCCGCGATCCCCCGACTCCTTCCCCCCCCGACTGCCCCCGCGATCCCCCGACTCCTTCCCCCCCCGACTGCCCCCGCGATCCCCCGACTCCTTCCCCCCCCGACTGCCCCCGCGATCCCCCGACTCCTTCCCCCCCCGACTGCCCCCGCGATCCCCCGACTCCTTCCCCCCCCGACTGCCCCCGCGATCCCCCGACTCCTTCCCCCCCCGACTGCCCCCGCGATCCCCCGACTCCTTCCCCCCCCGACTGCCCCCGCGATCCCCCGACTCCTTCCCCCCCCGACTGCCCCCGCGATCCCCCGACTCCTTCCCCCCCCGACTGCCCCCGCGATCCCCCGACTCCTTCCCCCCCCGACTGCCCCCGCGATCCCCCGACTCCTTCCCCCCCCGACTGCCCCCGCGATCCCCCGACTCCTTCCCCCCCCGACTGCCCCCGCGATCCCCCGACTCCTTCCCCCCCCGACTGCCCCCGCGATCCCCCGACTCCTTCCCCCCCCGACTGCCCCCGCGATCCCCCGACTCCTTCCCCCCCCGACTGCCCCCGCGATCCCCCGACTCCTTCCCCCCCCGACTGCCCCCGCGATCCCCCGACTCCTTCCCCCCCCGACTGCCCCCGCGATCCCCCGACTCCTTCCCCCCCCGACTGCCCCCGCGATCCCCCGACTCCTTCCCCCCCCCGACTGCCCCCGCGATCCCCCGACTCCTTCCCCCCCCGACTGCCCCCGCGATCCCCCGACTCCTTCCCCCCCCGACTGCCCCCGCGATCCCCCGACTCCTTCCCCCCCCGACTGCCCCCGCGATCCCCCGACTCCTTCCCCCCCCGACTGCCCCCGCGATCCCCCGACTCCTTCCCCCCCCGACTGCCCCCGCGATCCCCCGACTCCTTCCCCCCCCGACTGCCCCCGCGATCCCCCGACTCCTTCCCCCCCCGACTGCCCCCGCGATCCCCCGACTCCTTCCCCCCCCGACTGCCCCCGCGATCCCCCGACTCCTTCCCCCGCCGACTGCCCCCGCGATCCCCCGACTCCTTCCCCCCCCGCGATCCCCCGACTCCTTCCCCCCCGCGATCCCCCGACTCCTTCCACCCCCGACTCCCCCGACTCCTTCCCCCCGGCGATCCCCCGACTCCTTCCCCCGGCGATCCCCCGACTCCTTCCCCCCCGCGATCCCCCGACTCCTTCCCCCCCGGCGATCCCCCGACTCCTTCCCCCCTCGACTCCCCCCGCGATCCCCCGACTCCTTCCCGCCCCCGCGATCCCCCGACTCCTTCCCCCACCGCGATCCCCCGACTCCTTCCCCCCTCCGGACTCCCCACGCCATCCCCCGACTCCTTCCCCCCACCGCGATCCCCCGACTCCTTCCCCCCACCGCGATCCCCCGACTCCTTCCCCCCCCCGACTCCCCCCGCGATCCCCCGACTCCTTCCCCCCCGCGATCCCCCGACTCCTTCCCCCCCCCGACGCCCCCCGCGATCCCCCGACTCCTTCCCCACCGCGATCCCCCGACTCCTTCCCCCCCGCGATCCACCGACTGCTTCCCCCCCCGACTCCCCCCGACTCCTTCCCCCCAGCGATCCCCCGACTCCTCCCCCCCCCCAGCGATCCCCCGACTCCTTCCCCCCCCCAGCGATCCCCCGACTCCTTCCCCCCCCCCAGCGATCCCCCGACTCCTTCCCCCCCCCAGCGATCCCCCGACTCCTTCCCCCCCCAGCGATCCCCCGACTCCTTCCATCCCTCAGCGATCCCCCGACTCCTCCCCGCCCCAGCGATCCCCCGACTCCTCCCCCCCCCAGCGATCCCCCGACTCCTCCCCCCCCCAGCGATCCCCCGACTCCTTCCCCCCACCCCAGCGATCCCCCGACTCCTTCCCCCCGCGATCCCCCGACTCCTTCCGCCCCCGCGATCCCCCGACTCCTTCCCCCCCCGCGATCACCCCGCGATCCCCCGACTCCTTCCCCCCCCCCGCGATCCCCCGGCTCCTTCCCCCCCCCCGCGCTCCCCCGGCTCCTCCCCCCCCCCCGCGATCCCCCGGCTCCTTCCCCCCCCCCGCGATCCCCCGGCTCCTTCACCCCCCCCCCCGCGATCCCCCGGCTCCTTCCCCCCCCCCGCGATCCCCCGGCTCCTTCACCCCCCCCCCGCGATCCCCCGGCTCCTTCACCCCCCCCCCGTGATCCCCCGGCTCCTTCCCCCCCCCCGCGATCCCCCGGCTCCTTCCCCCCCCCCCGCGATCCCCCGGCTCCTTCCCCCCCCCCCCGCGATCCCCCGGCTCCTTCCCCCCCCCCGCGATCCCCCGACTCCTTCCCCCCCGCGATCCCACGACTCCTTCCCCCCCCGCGATCCCCCGACTCCTTCCCCCCCCCGACTCCCCCCGCGATCCCCCGACTCCTTCCCCCCCCCCGACTCCCCCAACTCCTTCCCCCCCGCGATCCCCCGACTCCTTCCCCCGCCGACTCCCCCGACTCCTTCCCCCCGCGATCCCCCGACTCCTTCCCCCCCGCGATCCCCCGACTCCTTCCCCCCCCCGACTCCCCCGACTCCTTCCCCCCCCGCGATCCCCCGACTCCTTCCCCCCCGCGATCCCCCGACTCCTTCCCCCCCCGACTCCCCCCGCGATCCCCCGACTCCTTCCCCCCCCCGACTCACCCCGCGATCCCCCGACTCCTTCCCCCCCCCAAGCGATCCCCCGACTCCTTCCCCCCCCCCCAGCGATCCCCCGACTCCTTCCCCCACCCCCGGACTCACCCCGCGATCCCCCGACTCCTTCCCCCCCCGCGACCCCCCGATTCCCTTCCCCGCCGCGATCCCCCGATTCCCTTCCCCCCCGCGATCCCCCGATTCCCTTCCCCCCCCGCGATCCCCCGATTCCCTTCCCCCCCGCGATACCCCGATTCCCTTCCCCCCCGCGATCCCCCGACTCCTTCCCCCCCGCGATCCACCGACTGCTTCCCCCCCCGACTCCCCCCGACTCCTTCCCCCCAGCGATCCCCCGACTCCTCCCCCCCCCAGCGATCCCCCGACTCCTTCCCCCCCCCAGCGATCCCCCGACTCCTTCCCCCCCCCCAGCGATCCCCCGACTCCTTCCCCCCCCAGCAATCCCCCGACTCCTTCCCCCCCCCAGCGATCCCCCGACTCCTTCCCCCCTCAGCGATCCCCCGACTCCTCCCCGCCCCAGCGATCCCCCGACTCCTCCCCCCCCAGCGATCCCCCGACTCCTCCCCCCCCCAGCGATCCCCCGACTCCTTCCCCCCACCCCAGCGATCCCCCGACTCCTTCCCCCCGCGATCCCCCGACTCCTTCCGCCCCCGCGATCCCCCGACTCCTTCCCCCCCCGCGATCACCCCGCGATCCCCCGGCTCCTTCCCCCCCCCCGCGATCCCACGGCTCCTTCCCCCCCCCCGCGCTCCCCCGGCTCCTCCCCCCCCCCCCCGCGATCCCCCGGCTCCTTCCCCCCCCCCGCGATCCCCCGGCTCCTTCACCCCCCCCCCGCGATCCCCCGGCTCCTTCCCCCCCCCCCGCGATCCCCCGGCTCCTTCCCCCCCCCCCGCGATCCCCCGGCTCCTTCCCCCCCCCCCCCGCGATCCCCCGGCTCCTTCCCCCCCCCCGCGATCCCCCGACTCCTTCCCCCCCGCGATCCCACGACTCCTTCCCCCCCCGCGATCCCCCGACTCCTTCCCCCCCCGCGATCCCCCGACTCCTTCCCCCCCCCCGACTCCCCCCGCGATCCCCCGACTCCTTCCCCCCCCGCGATCCCCCGACTCCTTCCCCCCCCCCGACTCCCCCAACTCCTTCCCCCCCGCGATCCCCCGACTCCTTCCCCCCCCGACTCCCCCGACTCCTTCCCCCCGCGATCCCCCGACTCCTTCCCCCCCGCGATCCCCCGACTCCTTCCCCCCCCGACTCCCCCGACTCCTTCCCCCCCCGCGATCCCCCGACTCCTTCCCCCCCGCGATCCCCCGACTCCTTCCCCCCCCGCGATCCCCCGACTCCTTCCCCCCCCCGACTCACCCCGCGATCCCCCGACTCCTTCCCCCCCCCAAGCGATCCCCCGACTCCTTCCCCCCCCCCCAGCGATCCCCCGACTCCTTCCCCCACCCCCGGACTCACCCCGCGATCCCCCGACTCCTTCCCCCCCCGCGACCCCCCGATTCCCTTCCCCGCCGCGATCCCCCGATTCCCTTCCCCCCCGCGATCCCCCGATTCCCTTCCCCCCCGCGATCCCCCGATTCCCTTCCCCCCCGCGATCCCCCGATTCCCTTCCCCCCCGCGATACCCCGATTCCCTTCCCCCCCGCGATCCCCCGACTCGTTCCCCCCCCGACTCCCCCCGCGATCCCCCGACTCCTTCCCCCCCCCGCGATCCCCCGACTCCTTCCCCCCCGCGATCCCCCGATTCCCTGTCCCCCCGCGATCCCCCGATTCCCTTCCCCCCCGCGATCCCCCGACTCGTTCCCCCCCCCGACTCCCCCCGCGATCCCCCGACTCCTTCCCCCCCCGACTCCCCCGACTCCTTCCCCCCGCGATCCCCCGACTCCTTCCCCCCCGCGATCCCCCGACTCCTTCCCCCCCCGACTCCCCCGACTCCTTCCCCCCCGCCGCGATCCCCCGACTCCTTCCCCCCCGCGATCCCCCGACTCCTTCCCCCCCCGCGATCCCCCGACTCCTTCCCCCCCCGCGATCCCCCGACTCCTTCCCCCCCCCAGCGATCCCCCGACTCCTTCCCCCCCCGCGATCCCCCGACTCCTTCCCCCCCGCGATCCCCCGACTCCTTCCCCCCCCCCCGACTCCCCCCGCGATCCCCCGACTCCTTCCCCCCCCGCGATCCCCCGACTCCTTCCCCCCCCCGACTCCCCCAACTCCTTCCCCCCCGCGATCCCCCGACTCCTTCCCCCCCGACTCCCCCGACTCCTTCCCCCCGCGATCCCCCGACTCCTTCCCCCCCGCGATCCCCCGACTCCTTCCCCCCCCCGACTCCCCCGACTCCTTCCCCCCCCCGCGATCCCCCGACTCCTTCCCCCCCGCGATCCCCCGACTCCTTCCACCCCGACTCCCCCCGCGATCCCCCGACTCCTTCCCCCCCCCCGACTCCCCCCGCGATCCCCCGAATCCATCCCCCCCCCCCAGCGATCCCCCGACTCCTTCCCCCCCCCCCAGCGATCCCCCGACTCCTTCCCCCACCCCCGGACTCACCCCGCGATCCCCCGACTCCTTCCCCCCCCGCGACCCCCCGATTCCCTTCCCCCCCGCGATCCCCCGATTCCCTTCCCCCCCCGCGATCCCCCGATTCCCTTCCCCCCCCCGCGATCCCCCGATTCCCTTCCCCCCCGCGATCCCCCGATTCCCTTCCCCCCCGCGATCCCCCGATTCCCTTCCCCCCCCCGCGATCCCCCGATTCCCTTCCCCCCCCCGCGATCCCCCGATTCCCTTCCCCCCCGCGATCCCCCGATTCCCTTCCCCCCCGCGATCCCCCGATTCCCTTCCCCCCCCCGCGATCCCCCGATTCCCTTCCCCCCCGCGATCCCCCGATTCCCTTCCCCCCCGCGATCCCCCGACTCGTTCCCCCCCCGACTCCCCCCGCGATCCCCCGACTCCTTCCCCCCCCGCGATCCCCTGACTCCTTCCCCCCCCGCGATCCCCCGATTCCTTCCCCCCCCGACTGCCCCCGCGATCCCCCGACTCCTTCCCCCCCGCGATCCCCTGACTCCTTCCCCCCCCGACTGCCCCCGCGATCCCCCGACTCCTTCCCCCGACTCCTTCCCCCCCGCGATCCCCCGACTCCTTCCCCCCCGCGATCCCCCGACTCCTTCCCCCCCGCGATCCCCCGACTCCTTCCCCCCCGCGATCCCCCGACTCCTTCCCCCACGCGATCCCCCGATTCCCTTCCCCCCCGCGATCCCCCGATTCCCTTCCCCCCCGCGATCCCCCGATTCCCTTCCCCCCCGCGATCCCCCGATTCCCTTCCCCCCCGCGATCCCCCGATTCCCTTCCCCCCGCGATCCCCCGATTCCCTTCCCCCCCGCGATCCCCCGATTCCCTTCCCCCCCGCGATCCCCCGATTCCCTTCCCCCCCGCGATCCCCCGATTCCCTTCCCCCCCGCGATCCCCCGATTCCCTTCCCCCCCGCGATCCCCCGACTCGTTCCCCCCCCCGACTCCCCCCGCGATCCCCCGACTCCTTCCCCCCCCGCGATCCCCCGACTCCTTCCCCCCCCGCGATCCCCCGACTCCTTCCCCCCCGCGATCCCCCGACTCCTTCCCCCCCGACTGCCCCCGCGATCCCCCGACTCCTTCCCCCCCCCGACTGCCCCCGCGATCCCCCGACTCCTTCCCCCCCCGCGATCCCCCGACTCCTTCCCCCCCCGCGATCCCCCGACTCCTTCCCCCCCCGCGATCCCCCGACTCCTTCCCCCCCCGCGATCCCCCGACTCCTTCCCCCCCCGCGATCCCCCGACTCCTTCCCCCCCCGACTGCCCCCGCGATCCCCCGACTCCTTCCCCCCCCGACTGCCCCCGCGATCCCCCGACTCCTTCCCCCCCCGCGATCCCCCGACTCCTTCCCCCCCCGCGATCCCCCGACTCCTTCCCCCCCCGACTGCCCCCGCGATCCCCCGACTCCTTCCCCCCCCCGACTGCCCCCGCGATCCCCCGACTCCTTCCCCCCCGACTGCCCCCGCGATCCCCCGACTCCTTCCCCCCCCGACTGCCCCCGCGATCCCCCGACTCCTTCCCCCCCGACTGCCCCCGCGATCCCCCGACTCCTTCCCCCCCCGACTGCCCCCGCGATCCCCCGACTCCTTCCCCCCCCGACTGCCCCCGCGATCCCCCGACTCCTTCCCCCCCCGACTGCCCCCGCGATCCCCCGACTCCTTCCCCCCCCGAGTGCCCCCGCGATCCCCCGACTCCTTCCCCCCCCGACTGCCCCCGCGATCCCCCGACTCCTTCCCCCCCCGACTGCCCCCGCGATCCCCCGACTCCTTCCCCCCCCGACTGCCCCCGCGATCCCCCGACTCCTTCCCCCCCCGACTGCCCCCGCGATCCCCCGACTCCTTCCCCCCCGACTGCCCCCGCGATCCCCCGACTCCTTCCCCCCCCGCGATCCCCCGACTCCTTCCCCCCCGACTGCCCCCGCGATCCCCCGACTCCTTCCCCCCCCGCGATCCCCCGACTCCTTCCCCCCCCGCGATCCCCCGACTCCTTCCCCCCCCCCGCGATCCCCCGACTCCTTCCCCCCCGACTGCCCCCGCGATCCCCCGACTCCTTCCCCCCCCGCGATCCCCCGACTCCTTCCCCCCCCGCGATCCCCCGACTCCTTCCCCCCCCGCGATCCCCCGACTCCTTCCCCCCCCGACTGCCCCCGCGATCCCCCGACTCCTTCCCCCCCCGACTGCCCCCGCGATCCCCCGACTCCTTCCCCCCCCGACTGCCCCCGCGATCCCCCGACTCCTTCCCCCCCCGACTGCCCCCGCGATCCCCCGACTCCTTCCCCCCCCGACTGCCCCCGCGATCCCCCGACTCCTTCCCCCCCCGACTGCCCCCGCGATCCCCCGACTCCTTCCCCCCCCGACTGCCCCCGCGATCCCCCGACTCCTTCCCCCCCCGCGATCCCCCGACTCCTTCCCCCCCCGCGATCCCCCGACTCCTTCCCCCCCCGCGATCCCCCGACTCCTTCCCCCCCCGCGATCCCCCGACTCCTTCCCCCCCCGACTGCCCCCGCGATCCCCCGACTCCTTCCCCCCCCGCGATCCCCCGACTCCTTCCCCCCCGACTGCCCCCGCGATCCCCCGACTCCTTCCCCCCCCGACTGCCCCCGCGATCCCCCGACTCCTTCCCCCCCCGACTGCCTCCGCGATCCCCCGACTCCTTCCCCCCCCGCGATCCCCCGACTCCTTCCCCCCCGCGATCCCCCGACTCCTTCCCCCCCCGCGATCCCCCGACTCCTTCCCCCCCCGCGATCCCCCGACTCCTTCCCCCTCCGCGATCCCCCGACTCCTTCCCCCTCCGCGATCCCCCGACTCCTTCCCCCCCGCGATCCCCCGACTCCTTCCCCCCCCCGCGATCCCCCGACTCCTTCCCCCCCCGCGATCCCCCGACTCCTTCCCCCCCCGCGATCCCCCGACTCCTTCCCCCCCGCGATCCCCCGACTCCTTCCCCCCCGACTGCCCCCGCGATCCCCCGACTCCTTCCCCCCCCGCGATCCCCCGACTCCTTCCCCCCCCGCGATCCCCCAACTCCTTCCCCCCCCCCGACTGCCCCCGCGATCCCCCGACTCCTCCCCCCCCCGCGATCCCCCGACTCCTTCCCCCCCCGACTGCCCCCGCGATCCCCCGACTCCTCCCCCCCCGCGATCCCCCGACTCCTTCCCCACCGCGATCCCCCGACTCCTTCCCCCCCCGACTGCCCCCGCGATCCCCCGATTCCCTTCCCCCCCGCGATCCCCCGATTCCCTTTCCCCCCCGCGATCCCCCGATTCCCTTCCCCCCGCGATCCCCCGATTCCCTTTCCCCCCCGCGATCCCCCGATTCCCTTCCCCCCCCGCGATCCCCCGATTCCCTTCCCCCCCCCGCGATCCCCCGATTCCCTTCCCCCCCGCGATCCCCCGATTCCCTTCCCCCCCGCGATCCCCCGATTCCCTTCCCCCCCCCGCGATCCCCCGATTCCCTTCCCCCCCGCGATCCCCCGATTCCCTTCCCCCCGCGATCCCCCGATTCCCTTCCCCCCGCGATCCCCCGATTCCCTTCCCCACCGATCCCCCCGACTCCTTCCCCACCGATCCCCTCCGACTCCTTTCCCCCCCGCAATCCCCCCCAACTCCTTCCCCACCGATCCCCTCCGACTCCTTCCCCCCCCGCGATCCCCCGACTCCTTCCCCCCCGCGATCCCCCGACTCCTTCCCCCCCGACTGCCCCCGCGATCCCCCGACTCCTTCCCCCCCCGCGATCCCCCAACTCCTTCCCCCCCCCCGACTGCCCCCGCGATCCCCCGACTCCTCCCCCCCCCGCGATCCCCCGACTCCTTCCCCCCCCGACTGCCCCCGCGATCCCCGACTCCTTCCCCCCCCGCGATCCCCCGACTCCTTCCCCACCGCGATCCCCCGACTCCTTCCCCCCCCGACTGCCCCCGCGATCCCCCGATTCCCTTCCCCCCCGCGATCCCCCGATTCCCTTTCCCCCCCGCGATCCCCCGACTCCTTCCCCCCCCGCGATCCCCCGACTCCTTCCCCCCCCGCGATCCCCCGACTCCTTCCCCCCCGCGATCCCCCGACTCCTTCCCCCCCCGCGATCCCCCGACTCCTTCCCCCCCCGACTGCCCCCGCGATCCCCCGACTCCTTCCCCCCCCGACTGCCCCCGCGATCCCCCGACTCCTTCCCCCCCCGCGATCCCCCGACTCCTTCCCCCCCGCGATCCCCCGACTCCTTCCCCCCCCGCGATCCCCCGACTCCTTCCCCCCCCGACTGCCCCCGCGATCCCCCGACTCCTTCCCCCCCCCGACTGCCCCCGCGATCCCCCGACTCCTTCCCCCCCGACTGCCCCCGCGATCCCCCGACTCCTTCCCCCCCCGACTGCCCCCGCGATCCCCCGACTCCTTCCCCCCCCGACTGCCCCCGCGATCCCCCGACTCCTTCCCCCCCCGACTGCCCCCGCGATCCCCCGACTCCTTCCCCCCCCGACTGCCCCCGCGATCCCCCGACTCCTTCCCCCCCCGACTGCCCCCGCGATCCCCCGACTCCTTCCCCCCCGACTGCCCCCGCGATCCCCCGACTCCTTCCCCCCCCGACTGCCCCCGCGATCCCCCGACTCCTTCCCCCCCCGACTGCCCCCGCGATCCCCCGACTCCTTCCCCCCCCGACTGCCCCCGCGATCCCCCGACTCCTTCCCCCCCCGACTGCCCCCGCGATCCCCCGACTCCTTCCCCCCCCGACTGCCCCCGCGATCCCCTGACTCCTTCCCCCCCGACTGCCCCCGCGATCCCCCGACTCCTTCCCCCCCCGCGATCCCCCGACTCCTTCCCCCCCGACTGCCCCCGCGATCCCCCGACTCCTTCCCCCCCCGCGATCCCCCGCGATCCCCCGACTCCTTCCCCCCCCGCGATCCCCCGACTCCTTCCCCCCCCCCGCGATCCCCCGACTCCTTCCCCCCCGACTGCCCCCGCGATCCCCCGACTCCTTCCCCCCCCGCGATCCCCCGACTCCTTCCCCCCCCGCGATCCCCCGACTCCTTCCCCCCCCCGCGATCCCCCGACTCCTTCCCCCCCCGACTGCCCCCGCGATCCCCCGACTCCTTCCCCCCCCGCGATCCCCCGACTCCTTCCCCCCCCGCGATCCCCCGACTCCTTCCCCCCCCCGCGATCCCCCGACTCCTTCCCCCCCCCGACTGCCCCCGCGATCCCCCGACTCCTTCCCCCCCCGACTGCCCCCGCGATCCCCCGACTCCTTCCCCCCCCGACTGCCCCCGCGATCCCCCGACTCCTTCCCCCCCCGACTGCCCCCGCGATCCCCCGACTCCTTCCCCCCCCGACTGCCCCCGCGATCCCCCGACTCCTTCCCCCCCCGACTGCCCCCGCGATCCCCCGACTCCTTCCCCCCCCGACTGCCCCCGCGATCCCCCGACTCCTTCCCCCCCCGCGATCCCCCGACTCCTTCCCCCCCCGCGATCCCCCGACTCCTTCCCCCCCCGCGATCCCCCGACTCCTTCCCCCCCCGACTGCCCCCGCGATCCCCCGACTCCTTCCCCCCCCGCGATCCCCCGACTCCTTCCCCCCCGACTGCCCCCGCGATCCCCCGACTCCTTCCCCCCCCGACTGCCCCCGCGATCCCCCGACTCCTTCCCCCCCCGACTGCCTCCGCGATCCCCCGACTCCTTCCCCCCCCGCGATCCCCCGACTCCTTCCCCCCCGCGATCCCCCGACTCCTTCCCCCCCCGCGATCCCCCGACTCCTTCCCCCCCCGCGATCCCCCGACTCCTTCCCCCTCCGCGATCCCCCGACTCCTTCCCCCCCGCGATCCCCCGACTCCTTCCCCCCCCCGCGATCCCCCGACTCCTTCCCCCCCCGCGATCCCCCGACTCCTTCCCCCCCGCGATCCCCCGACTCCTTCCCCCCCGACTGCCCCCGCGATCCCCCGACTCCTTCCCCCCCCGCGATCCCCCAACTCCTTCCCCCCCCCCGACTGCCCCCGCGATCCCCCGACTCCTCCCCCCCCGCGATCCCCCGACTCCTTCCCCCCCCGACTGCCCCCGCGATCCCCCGACTCCTCCCCCCCCGCGATCCCCCGACTCCTTCCCCACCGCGATCCCCCGACTCCTTCCCCCCCCGACTGCCCCCGCGATCCCCCGATTCCCTTCCCCCCCGCGATCCCCCGATTCCCTTTCCCCCCCGCGATCCCCCGATTCCCTTCCCCCCCGCGATCCCCCGATTCCCTTTCCCCCCCGCGATCCCCCGATTCCCTTCCCCCCCCGCGATCCCCCGATTCCCTTCCCCCCCCGCGATCCCCCGATTCCCTTCCCCCCCGCGATCCCCCGATTCCCTTCCCCCCCGCGATCCCCCGATTCCCTTCCCCCCCCCGCGATCCCCCGATTCCCTTCCCCCCCGCGATCCCCCGATTCCCTTCCCCCCGCGATCCCCCGATTCCCTTCCCCACCGATCCCCCCGACTCCTTCCCCACCGATCCCCTCCGACTCCTTTCCCCCCCGCAATCCCCCCCAACTCCTTCCCCACCGATCCCCTCCGACTCCTTCCCCCCCCGCGATCCCCCGACTCCTTCCCCCCCGCGATCCCCCGACTCCTTCCCCCCCGACTGCCCCCGCGATCCCCCGACTCCTTCCCCCCCCGCGATCCCCCAACTCCTTCCCCCCCCCCGACTGCCCCCGCGATCCCCCGACTCCTCCCCCCCCCGCGATCCCCCGACTCCTTCCCCCCCCGACTGCCCCCGCGATCCCCCGACTCCTTCCCCCCCCGCGATCCCCCGACTCCTTCCCCACCGCGATCCCCCGACTCCTTCCCCCCCCGACTGCCCCCGCGATCCCCCGATTCCCTTCCCCCCCGCGATCCCCCGATTCCCTTTCCCCCCCGCGATCCCCCGATTCCCTTCCCCCCCGCGATCCCCCGATTCCCTTTCCCCCCCGCGATCCCCCGATTCCCTTTCCCCCCCGCGATCCCCCGATTCCCTTCCCCCCCCGCGATCCCCCGATTCCCTTCCCCCCCCGCGATCCCCCGATTCCCTTCCCCCCCCGCGATCCCCCGATTCCCTTCCCCCCCCCGCGATCCCCCGATTCCCTTCCCCCCCGCGATCCCCCGATTCCCTTCCCCCCCCCGCGATCCCCCGATTCCCTTCCCCCCCGCGATCCCCCGATTCCCTTCCCCCCGCGATCCCCCGATTCCCTTCCCCACCGATCCCCCCGACTCCTTCCCCACCGATCCCCTCCGACTCCTTTCCCCCCCGCAATCCCCCCCAACTCCTTCCCCACCGATCCCCTCCGACTCCTTCCCCCCCCGCGATCCCCCGACTCCTTCCCCCCCGCGATCCCCCGACTCCTTCCCCCCCGACTGCCCCCGCGATCCCCCGACTCCTTCCCCCCCCGCGATCCCCCAACTCCTTCCCCCCCCCGACTGCCCCCGCGATCCCCCGACTCCTCCCCCCCCGCGATCCCCCGACTCCTTCCCCCCCCGACTGCCCCCGCGATCCCCCGATTCCCTTCCCCCCGCGATCCCCCGATTCCCTTTCCCCCCCGCGATCCCCCGATTCCCTTCCCCCCCGCGATCCCCCGATTCCCTTCCCCCCCCCGCGATCCCCCGATTCCCTTCCCCCCCCGCGATCCCCCGATTCCCTTCCCCCCCCCGCGATCCCCCGATTCCCTTCCCCCCCCGCGATCCCCCGATTCCCTTCCCCCCCCCCCGCGATCCCCCGATTCCCTTCCCCCCCCCCCGCGATCCCCCGATTCCCTTCCCCCCCGCGATCCCCCGATTCCCTTCCCCCCCGCGATCCCCCGATTCCCTTCCCCCCCCGCGATCCCCCGATTCCCTTCCCCCCCCGCGATCCCCCGATTCCCTTCCCCCCCGCGATCCCCCGATTCCCTTCCCCCCGCGATCCCCCGATTCCCTTCCCCACCGATCCCCCCGACTCCTTCCCCACCGATCCCCTCCGACTCCTTTCCCCCCCGCAATCCCCCCCAACTCCTTCCCCACCGATCCCCTCCGACTCCTTTCCCCCCCGCGATCCCCTCCGACTCCTTTCCCCCCCGCGATCCCCCCCCAACTCCTTCCCCCCCAACTCCTCCCCCCGTGCACACCTTCAATACCCCATACACCCCCATAACCACCTTATCCTGTTCCTCCCATAGCCCCTCCGGACCCCCCAATCCCTTTATCCCCTCCATACCCCACTTACACCACACACCCTC
Source organism: Stegostoma tigrinum (assembly GCF_030684315.1). NCBI lineage: Eukaryota > Metazoa > Chordata > Chondrichthyes > Orectolobiformes > Stegostomatidae > Stegostoma > Stegostoma tigrinum. The sequence goes on along the minus strand of NC_081370.1, from coordinate 29,041,654 downwards.
CATACCCCCTTTCCCCTCCATACCGTTTTACCCCATTACCCCCTCAACCCCTCCATACCCCCTTAACCTGTCAGCCCCTCACCACCCCCATTACCCCGTTAGCCCCTCACCCCCTCCATACCACCCTTACCCCAATAGCCCCTCACCTTCTCCATACCCCCCTTACCCCCCACCCCCCGCCCAAGCCCCCATGTCGTTGCCATGGTAACCGAGTTCACACCCACAACGGCCCTTGTTCGGGGTGGCTGGGAAATGTCGGACCCGACAGCGGCTGGCGACCGGACTAAGGAGGCGGTCAGTACCGGGTACTCACGGACTGTGTGTGTACTGTGTTTGAGCCGGTAACGGGGGACCGCCTTCCCCACCGTCGCTGCCTTCGGGATACTTTCCGAAAAACTTTCACCATGGAGCGGCCGACGCGACGGCGTGCCCCGAGGCTCAGGAAGCTCGTGCCCGGGAACGCAGCCAGTTCGCAACTCGAAACCTTCAGTAAATTGTCACGTGTCAGTGCCGCTGCCAAGCCACTGCATCAACTGTGACGGACAGCTCTGACACAACTGACGGGAACAAACGTTTCACCTTATTGTTATTCACTCCCACCAATGCCCTAAGGATTGGGGAGAAAAAACATGGAATTGAACGAGGAACGTTACTAAATTATTGAAACAAATTAAGTTAGTGTATGTTCATTTGTTTTATTTAAATGGAAATTGAGTCAGTGCAATTTTGTTGATCTCCTCGTAACATTTATTATGGAATAACATTAAATAGCATAGGAATAAATCTTTTTTATTTTGTAATAGAACCGTTACTTTTGCTCACGTTTGACGTATATTTCTGGATTATTTTATGACTTTGAAAATAGGTTTACACTTGCTAGGGTAATGCCTGTGGCGTAATTTCACCCAACAAGGGTGTCACTTTAGAAGGTCAAACCAAATTATGAATTGTGACACTCGTGTCAGTTCACCAGCTCAAAACTTTTCAGCCTTCTGGTAGGTTAGGAAGATCTTACGTGGCACATTTGTTTTCGACTGCAGTTCACTCCTGACTCCGGCCTCACTACCAGCCATCCCCTTCATGGGTTGTGAGCGGCACTGACAACGCTAGCATTTGTTTGCCTTGGACTGAGCGGTTGACTAGTCAGGAGGACACTCAAGAACCCAAATCAGACGTAGACCAGGGAAAGACAGCAGATTTCGTTCCCTGGAAGTCGTTAGTAAACAGTTTATCTTGCTTTAAAATAGTAATCAATGATAGTTCCCTTGGCCACCACTGCTGAAGCCAACTTTTATTCCCAGATTTATTCATTACTTTTTAAATTCTCTAGTTGTTGTAGTGCAATTTGAAACCGTGTCCCCAAAGGGTTAGCCTTTGAAATATAATCCAGCGACGTGACCGTTACACCATCACCTTCCCTGTGTTAACCTTTTTGTAAAAGCATGAGTTCCTAGTAATGTTTCTTAAAATCAGGAAATATAAATTACATTGCTCAAGAGGTTTTATTGCAAGAAGGCAAGCCAGGAGATCCAAAATCTGTCCTCGCTGTTGCAAATCAACTGATCTGTAAAAAAAAGTTACTGATGAAATTAAAAATGAAGTCGCCAAAAAAAGAAACAGCTTCTCATTGTAATTCCAGTGGAGAAAGGTCTTCCAGCAAAATGCTGGCGTCAACCCACCAAAAAAAACGAATTGGACAGGGATGTGTTGTTCACAAGAAAACTGTGCAAATCCAAACAAACAAATTACCACCCTATCAGCCTAAACAATGGTAAACTATTGAAAGCATTTAGAATTATATTTATTTTTGATTACTTTCTTCAGATGAAAATGGGTCAGCTCAAAGATTTCTCTGGTCTCCCAGTAACTTTTTTTTGAATGTCACGTATTGCAGGGGCGTCAATAACACCATTAATCAGAAGTTAGTTAAACAGCTCACTAATGATCAGTTTGGATTTCATCAGGGCTACTTGGTACCAGACTTCATTATTTCATGCTGGACCAAGACTGTAAAGACCTGAGTTCCAAGAATACAGTGAATGATAACCCTTAATATCAAAGCTGTCAGGAGAAATTAAAGGCACTGAGGTGGCAGAGTTTTCCGTTGGTTGGAACCACACCCAGCATAAAGAAAGATGGTTGTGGTTATTGAACCCAATTATCTCAGGCCCAGGATGTCACTACAGGAGTTCTTTAGGTTAGACATTCAACAATTTATTCAGAACAGAACCTTCAAAACAGTTGACACTTGAACCTGGGCCTCCAGGTTCAGAGGTAGGGATAATACCAATATGCCCCATGAACTCCAAGATAACAGTGTGGAGCTGAATGAACGCAGCAAGCCAAGCAGCATCTTAGGAGCACAAAAGCTGACATTTTGAGAATCAGACCCTTTTCTGATGAAGGGTCGAGGCCTGAAACGTCAGCTTTTGTGCTCCTAAGATGCTGCTTGGCCTGCTGTGTTCATCCAGCTCCACACTTTGTTATCACGGATTCTCCAGCATCTGCAGTTCCCATTGTCTCTGCCCCATGAACTCCAGTTCTTTGGGTTAATCTGCTAAGCCTAACCACCTTCAGCTGTTTCACCAATGACATTCCTTCTATCATTATGCCAGAATCATTGAATCTTAAGATGTCCATGGCACAGAAAGGACTACTTGGCCCACTGAGTCAGTACCAGTAGAAAAACTAGTCACCCACCCTAATCCCATTTTCCTGCATATTATCCATAGCCGTTCAGATTACAGAACTTGAGAGGCATATCCAGTCAGCTTTCAAATGAGAACTTCTGCCTCTATTACCCTTTCAGGCAGTAACTTCAACATAACCTGGAAACCCTGGGTGAAAAAGAAATTCCTCATCTGCTCTCTGATCTTTCTACCAATCACTTTAAATCTATGATAACACAGCAGGCCAGGCAGCATCAGGGGAAGCAGGAAAGCTGACATTTCAGGTCAGGACCCTTCTTCAGAAATGGGAGAGGGAGAAGGGAACTGGGAAATAAATAGAGAGGAGGGGTGGGGGTGGGGAATATAGGTGGGATGGTGATAGGTGAGTGCAGGTAGTGAGTGATGGGGATTGGTTAGTGAGGTTGGAGAGAAGATGGACAGATTGTGTCAGATCAAGGAGATGGGGATGAAATGGAGGGTTGGATGTGGGATGAGGCCGGGGTGGGGAGATTTTAGAACTGGCAAAATCCACGTTTAGGCTTTTAACCTATAGGTTCCCAAGGCAGAATACAAGGTAATGTTCCTGCAGTTTGCGGGTAGTATCGTTGTGACACTGGAGGAAGCACGAGATGGACATGTTGCCCAGGGAGTGGCAGGGGGAGGTGAAATGGTTCGCGACCGGAAGGTGTTGTCGTTTGTCGTGAACAGAGTGCAGGTGCTCTACAAAGCAGTCTCCCAACCTCCGCTTGGTCTCACTGATGTACAGGAGGCCACATCAGGAGCAGCGGATGCAATAGACCACATTGGTGGATGTGCAGGTGGACCCCTGTCTGATATGAAAGGTTTGTTTGGTACCTTGAATGGACGTGAGGGGGGAAGTATAGGGGCAGGGGTTGCACTCCCTGCAGTTGCAGAGAAAATTATCAGGGCTGGTTGGGAGTGTGGAGCAGGCAAAAACACCCACAGAGAGAGTGGTCCCTACCAAAAGCAGATAAGGGTGGGGAGGGAAATATACCTTTGGTTGTGGGGTCGGATTGTAGGTGGTGGCTGTGGCGGAGAATGATACGTTGGATACGGAGTTTAGTGGGGTGATATGTGAGGACAAGAGGATTCTGTCTTTGTTTTTGTTGGGGGAGGGGATGTGAGGACAGCGGTGCGGTAAACGCAAGAAATACTGTTGAGGTTATTTTCGACAACCAAAAGGGGGATGCTTGAAATAGGAGGACATCTAGGATACTTGGGAGTGGAATGCTCCATCTTGGGAGCAGATGTGGTGGAGGCAGAGCAGTTGGGAGTAGGGGATCGCATTCTTGCAGGAAGGTGGGTGAGAGGAGGTGTAGCCTAAGTAGCTGTGGGAGTCAATGGGCTTGAAATAGATGTCGGTTTCAAGGCGGTCACCAGAGATGGAGACAGAGAGGTCCAGGAAGGAGACAGAGGTACCTGAGATGGTCCAGCTGAATTTGAGGTTGGAGTGAAAGGTGTTAGTAAAGTTGATGAACTGTTCAAGCTCCTTGTGGGAGCACAAAGCAGCACTGATACAGTCATCAATGTAGCGGAAGAAGAGTTGGGTGATAATGCCAGCGTAGAAGCGGAAGAGGGATTGTTCCACGTATCCTCCAAAGAGGCAGGCATGGCTTGGACCCATGCGGGATCACATGGCCACCCTCTTTGTCTTTAGGAAGTGGGAGGAGTTGAAGGAGAAGATGTTAAGGGTAAGGACAAGTTTTGTTAAGTGGATGAGGGTGTCAGTGAAGGGGAACTATTTGAGCCTCTGGGAGAGGAAGAAGCAGAGGGTTTTCAGGCCATCTGAGTGGGGGATATAAGTATACAGGAATTGGATGTCCATGGTGAAGATGAAGTGTTGGGGCCAGAAAATTGGAAGTCTTTGAGGAGATGGAGGGCATAGGTGATTTCTTCACTGATTCACATGCTAACGTAAACAGGTTTGTCACATCCACTTTATTGAGGCCCCTCACAAGTATGTATATTTCAACTCAAATCTCCCCTTAGGGCCCTCTGTTCTAAGTAGAACAACCCCAACCTGTCAATCATTCCTCATAGCAGCAGGGAGGGTGCTCATTGATAATTGATCAGTATTTAGCTCCATGCACAACTCCTCAGATACAGTTAGCAGCCTGTTTTGACATCAACAAGTCTCAGACAAGATGTAGGCTTACGCTGATAAGTAACAAGCACCATTCATGTCACACAAGTGCCAGGTGATTACCTTTTCTGGCAAGAGGGAATTAAATTATCTCACCTTGTTACGAGATAATTAAACTTCTCACCATCAACATTCTACAAGGCTGCCATTTGTCAGGAACGTAACTAGCTCAACTATATAAATACTGTGGCCACAACAGCAGTTCAGAGTTGTGAACACCTTGGTGAATAACTCAACTCCACTGTTCCTGCCTACAAGACATAACTCACAAGTGTGATGAAATGCTCTCCAATTGCCACATTGACTAGCTCCAAAAACGCTTGAGAAACTCAACATCATCCAGACAAAGCCACCAACTTGATTGGCGCCCACCCTGAGGCACAGCAGTAGCAGTGTGTACCAGCTCCAAAATGACTTGCAGCAACTTGCTTTTGGCATATTTTCCAAACCACATCCTCTACTATCAAGAAGGACAAGGACAGCAGGCACAAGGAAGCTAGTCACCCCTCCAAGACACACACCAACCCAACATAAAACTACTCCAAGACACACACCAACCCAACTTAAAACTACATCACTGATTCTTCACTGTTCCTCGTTTACAAGCCCTGGAACTCCCTTTCTGGTGAATCACATATGAATTTCAGCAGTTTAATAATGCAGGTCATCAAAATCTTCTCAAAGGATGAGCAAAAACTCCTGGCCTTGCCAACCATGCTAACATTCCAAGAAAGAGAAATGAGAACAAATTTTCCACATAACCTACACAACAGCTTACACAACCAGAATCTGTATGGGTTCCCATGCCAATACTTATAATTGGAGGAAATGAATGAAGTCAAAGGAAATTCATTCAATGTAAACTCGATGGAACTGAATGAGGTCAGTTCATGCCCGTGGTGAAAAGGAGAAAGTTATGTTTAAGAAAGTTGAAACAGGCAAAATGGTTAAAGTGGCAAAAAAAAGAAATTGGATGGGAAGAATTTAGACTCATTGGCTTAAGATCAGTCTTGGTGTCAGTCCTTAAGATTTTTGAAAATATTTGTAGCTTGGGTTGTGGGTGAGGTTGTTGACTTGCTCACGAGCTGGCTTGTTTTTGTTCAGATGTTTCGTCACCCTGCTACGTAACATCATCAGTGAGGCCTCCAATGATGTTACCTAGCATGGTGACAAAACGTCTGAACAAAAACAAACAAGTTTGGCAAGTAAGTCAACAACCAAAAATCAGTCTTAACCTGATGTGTTTAAACAAATCAGACTTGTTTTAATCTAAAGAGGTTGAAGCCGGCATTGCAATTTTGGATGACTAAGTGGCTGAAGCCCATATGGGGGCAAAGAAGATCTCCAGAGATGATAAGTTCAATGACAAACTGGGAAAGAATGGCTTAATGTTTCATAGTCGGTTTGTGGTCTAAGGAAGGTAGTAGATGGTATAGACTGAAGGTTAGCATTCATCCTCCACAATGTACAGATCTGTTTGTTAAACAAGTGCCACCTTGAAATCCAGATTAATGATATTAATAATAATTACAAGGTTGGTCTCAAGACTGTAGAGAACAGCAAGTCTAGAGTAAAGTAATTTAGTGTCAATGTGAGAGCAGAAAAATTGGGACAGCCTGTGCCAATCTAGAGTTCTCAGTAAAGAAAAAAACTGAAAGATCTACAGATGCTGGAAATCAGAAGCAAAAACAGAAATCCGGAAAGGCTCAACATCTGTGGAGAGAAATCACAGTTATCATTTCAGGTTTGGTGACCCTTCCTCAAAACTGATGGTAGCTAGGAAGAAAGGTGTTTTCTATCGTGAAGTTAGAGCTGGGTGGGGAGGGGCTAAGGAGTAAACAATATGTTGAGAAAGAGCCCAGAGAGAAGAACAGATGAACAGACAATGGAATGGATAATAGTCAGCCTGGGAGAATGAATAGCTATTAGTGGACAGTTAGTGGCTAATGAATGGGTGGTGTGTAACAGCAGACTATGGGACAAGGCTTGGTGTGTGGTGGTTGGGGTAAGGACATGGGAGAAGGTGCGTCAATCCCTAAAATTGATTAATTCAATGTTGAGTCCAGAAGACTGCAGAGTTCCAAGGGGAAAATGAAGTGCTGTTCTTTTAACTTATTCCGAGCTGCGGTGGAGCATTGCAGCAAGCCTGAGACAGAGATGTTGGCTAGGAAACGTGGTAGTGTGTTGAAGTGACATGCAACTGGAAGCTCAGGGTATTTTTTTTGGACAGAACGAAAATATTCTGCAAAGCAGTCACCTAGTTTACGTTTTGTTTCCCCAGTGTAGAGGAAAGCACATTTTGAGCAGTGAATACGGTAGACTAGATTGAATGAAGAGCAGGTAAATCACCTCATCACCTGGAAGGTGTGTTTGGGTGCTTAGATACTGAGGAGGGTGAACATAATCCATTAATGCCTCAAAGAAGGGATTCAAAATTCATGGTGGCCTCAGGTGAACATGCCCAAGCTAGTAGCTCTGAAATCCTTGCTATTACCTTGTTTCAGTGTATGGCAAGGCTGCTTGCCATTGCCCTTTTCAAAGAGCCTTATGTCTCTGGGTCCCACCCTCAGTCACCACTATAATTGGGTGCCAAACCCATTCTAAGCCAGTCATTTGTATTTCAAAATCATGCTATTTCATTGATGCTATTGCATTGTGGTATGAGTAAACAGAACTGATTCAAACATCAAATTCAGATTGTAAATCCTGCTCCTTGAGTCATGATGCCAGTCTAGAAGATGCACCCTTGTAAACAATGGTGGACTAAATGTGTTCTGGCACTAACACTGGAAAGCATTTCTCTTTTTATTTCCCTAACCCTTTTAGGTCATTTACAGAGGGTGTCTACTCACAAAGCAGAACTGACAAAGTTGTTCAGCTGTACTCACTTAAAAACTAAGAGAGTTTGCCAACCCCTTGTCAGAAGTGACTGCACATTGATGACAGTGCACTGATGTTCCATACTGAGGAACATCTGTGGTAACTCTCTTGCACCTATTTTGTTTGACCATCAGCATTAGGAAAACAAATTGTGCGATCCAGATGTTGCAATATGGCTTCTATCAGTATTGAAATTAGTGACATTGGAAGATGTTTATAGCATCATGTATCTAAGTTTCATCATTGCTAGTAATTTGCCACTTGTTGCTGAATTCAGATACATCAAGAAAGCTGCAATTCGTATGTCCAAGCTAAGAAAGAAGGAGAGTACCGAATAAAAGTGTGATCAGAGATAATGGGAACTGCAGATGCTGGAGAATCCAAGATAACAAAGTGTGGAGCTGGATGAACACAGCAGGCCAAGCAGCATCTCAGGAGCACAAAAGCTGACGTTTCGGGCCTAGACCCTTCATTAGAAAGGGTCCAGGCCCGAAACGTCAGCTTTTGTGCTCCTGAGATGCTGCTTGACCTGCTGTGTTCATCCAGCTTCACACCGAATAAAAGTGATTTGATTGCGAACACCAGCTGCAAATTTACCAAGATAACACGGTGTAGAACTGGGTGAACACAGCAGGCCAAGCAGCATCTGAGGAGCAGGAAAGCTGACGTTTCGGGTTGAGACCCTTCTTCAGAAAAGGGGGAGGGGAAGGGGATTCTGAAATAAATAGGGAGAGAGGGGGAGGCTGATAGAAGACGGATAAAGGAGGAAGTAGGTGAAGAGGAGACAGACAGGGCAAAGAGGCAGGGATGGAACCAGTAAAGGTGAATGCTGGTGGGGAGTTAGGGAGGGGATACGTCGGTCCTGGGAGGATGGACAGGCCAAGGAGGTGGGATGAGGTTAGTGGTTAGGAGATGGGGGTGGGGCTTGAGGTGGGAGGAATGGTTCGGGAGGCGGGCATGAGCTGAGCTGTTTTGGGATATGGTCGGGGGAGGGGAGATTTTAAGCTTGTGAAGTCCACATTGATACCACTGGGCTGCAGGATTCCCAAGCAAAATTTGAGATGCTGTTCCTGCAGCTTTCGGGTGACATCATTGTGGCACTGCAGGAAGCCCAGGATGGGTCCAAGGAGTGGGAGCGGGAATTGAGATGGTTTGCAACTGAGAGGTGTAGTTGTTTGTTGCGAACCAAGCGTAGGTGTTCCGCAAAGCGGTCCCCAACCTCCGTTTGGCTTCACCGACGTAGCGGAGGCCTTGTCTGCTCCACACTCCCCTCCAGCTCCACCACCCCCAGCACTTACCCTACAGCTAGAGCAAGTGCTACACCTGCCCCTACACCTCCTCCCTCACCCCCATCCCGGGCTGCAAGAAGACCTTCCACATCAAACAGATGTTCACCTGCACATCTGCTAACGTGGTATACTGTATCCACTGTTCCCATTGTGGCCTCCTCTATTATACTGTTTGGAAGGACTTTGGGTTAGGTGAGCAGAGATGAAATATTTGGCTGGCTGAGAAAGAGTCCAGAGAAAACCGAAATTGATGAATTATGTACCTTCTCAGCCTACTGTGGCAGAGACAGATAACCCTAGAGTAGGCTCCTGAGCCACACCAGGCAATGTTTATTTCAAAGTTGACCATCATGGTACAAGCAATCATAGAAGGATGCCACAATCTATCTGCACCAAATTGTCTTCTGGTCATCACGCTTCTTCTCACATTTTTGTCCCCAAGTTTATTTTAATATAAGTTCATTTATCACCATGTCTTATTATGGTTTTTCTCTTGAAACTTCCTAATTATGTAGCCTTCCCACCATGTGACTTTATGCCTGGTCTGAAGAAGTTGTGATTGTCAAAGATTCTGAAAATGGAATGTGATTGGAATTATAGAAATTTATAGCATAGAACAAGCCCATTCCGCCTAACAAGCCCATTCTGACAGTGAAACTGTTATCCAGCACAAACCCACTTTCTAGTTCTTTGCCCATAGCCTTGGTGTGGAATTCAAGTGCATGTCCAAAAGTTTTTAAATGCAATAAGAGTTTCAACCATCACCACACTTTCATGTAGTGTGCTGTAGACACCTGTCACCATCTGGACCAACAATCTCCACACTCCTCAAATAAAAAATAAATAAAAGAACTTTTAGAAAGCAACAAACAAACAAACAAACAATCTCCAGTCTCCTCAAACCCTTCTATGAATTACTCTGTGTTTTCACTGTTGAGATTATATTATCCCTATAATATGGTGATCCAGAAGTGTACATAGTTCTGTACTTGTGTTCCAACTAGTGTCTTATACAATTCTAGCATAACCTCCCTGATTTTATATTCCATGTCCAGCTAATAAGGCAAAATTTCCTTTTTGCTTTCTTGTTACTATCCATCCTGCTACCTTCAGAAATCTGTGGAAAGGAGTTCCAAGATCTTTCTGCTCCTCAACATTTACTAAATGCCTTCCATTTGTTGTGTATTTGCTTGCCTTACTTGGTATGCAGAAATGCATTTGTCTAGAAACAACTCCATTTTCCACTTTTCTGCCCACTTCACTACCTTGCTGGAGGCTATATCTTTCCCCATCAACCGTCAACAAATATTTGTGTTTTGTTGAGGTATTAAATGGTAGAGTGTCAATTGATTGAAAGGCATTGCTTCGCCTGGAGTTTTCGTGTTGCTAAATTTGGACTATCATGTCTGACGGTTGCAACAAAAGAAGCAATGTTGAATGTGAAACCATAAAATTAATGGTAAATTCCTTTAGAAGTCAAGTATTATGAGACAGAGTTCAGGTTACATTATTGAAGAATGTAAATGTATGAACACCTAGATGTATTACAGCTTTGTAACATATCCTAAACCCAGACAATACTCTACACTTGACCTAACTATTGTTGAATTACAATAAATTGTTTTTGAGTGAAGTAACCTGTAACCAAATTCCTGAGCGGTCAACAGTAAACGACAGGCTGTACTTGCTGAATAGTTTCAGGCTATTAAGCTCAACAGTCTTCGTCAAAATATTAATTTATTTTCCTCCCCTGTTTCCCCCACCCAAACAAAAGTTGTAACGATACCAAATCTCTTCCTTTATTAATGAACTTTGTCTTCATTTCTAATACCAGTTCAAAAAGACTTAGCAAGTGGTCTAACTACTAATTGATTTAATTAAACAGCATCAACTCAGAATGTCTTAATGCTTAGATTTGTGAGCAACTGAGCACATGTTGATGTAATAATTTAGTTACTTTTCTCAGTAATTTGTATTTGTTAATGTATATGAATCATGCAGTTTCATCTTTGCTTGTCCTGAGAGCAATCTAAGAGCTCCACCAAATGGATGAACAAACATGTTGTTCTTCAGACAGCGAAATAACAAGAAATTCGGCAGGTCAGTCAGCATCTGTGAGGAGTACTGATGAGTTAATATTTCAGGCATAGCGCCGTTAAAATAATTGACAATTATTGATCTTTTGTTAGTTTCTGATGCCTATCATTTTTGTTTTCAATCTGTAGCATCAGCAACATTTGCCTTTTTGTTCAGCACCGAAATAGTGTTATGATGAATTAATTTGGTGCTTATTGTGGACAAGGGGAATATTAAACCATTTGTTGCAACTTAAATGTTTATTTAAACGAAGTTATTTATCATCATTTCTAACAATTGATTAGTTGATAGAAAAAAATTGTTTCAGACAGAATTAAAATACTTATATGTGGGTGGAAAATGGGCCAAGCTACAGTCAGGCCAGCATGATATACAACAAGATAATTGACAAGATGTTATTTACTGCATGTTAGCAACTGGTCACACCATTTATATTGATATAACAGATAATGTAACAAGGACTTTTAAAAGCACTAAATGTCAGGTCCTACTTTTCTGAAATTCTAGGTTGTGGATGTGAGTTTGCTCGCTGAGCTGGAAGGTTAGTTTTCAGACGTTTCGTCACCATTCTAGGTAACATCATCAGTGAGCCTCCGACGAAGCGCTGGTGTTATGTCCCGCTTTCTATTTATCTGGTTAGGTTTCCTTGGGTTGGTGATGTCATTTCCTGTTCTTTCTCAGGGGATGGTAGATTGGCTCCAAATCAATGTGTTTGTTGATGGAGTTCCGGTTGGAATGCCATGCTTCTAGGAATTCTCATGCATGTCTCTGTTTGGCTTGTCCTAGGATGGATGTGTTGTCCCAATCAAAGTGGTGTCCTTCCTTATCTGTATGTAAGGATACGAGTGATAGTGGGTCATGTCGTTTTGTAACTAGTTGATGTTCATGTATCCTGGTGGCTAGCTTCCTGCCAGTTTCTCCAATGTAGTGTTTGTCACAGTTCTTGCAAGGTATTTTGTAGATGACGTTCGTTTTATTTGTTGTCTGTATAGGGTCTTTTAAGTTCATTAGCTGCTGTTTTAGTGTGTTGGTGGGTTTGTGGGCTACCCTGATGCCAAGGGGTCCGAGTAGTCTGGCAGTCATTTCTGAAATGTCTTTGATGTAGGGGAGAGTGGTTATGGTTTCTGAGCCCGTTTTGTCTGTTTTGTTTGGGTTTGTTGCTGAGAAATCGGCGGACTGTGTTCATAGGGTACCCATTCTTTTTGAATACGCTGTATAGGTGATTTTCCTCTGCTCTGCGTAGTTCCTCTGTGCTGCAGTGTGTGGTGGCTCATTGGAATAATGTTCTAATGCAGCTTCGTTTGTGGGTGTTGGGATGGTTGCTCCTGTAGTTCAGTATTTGGTCCGTATGTGTTGTTTTCCTGTAGACGCTGGTTTGAAGTTCCCCATTGACTGTTCGCTCCACTGTGACATCTAGGAATGGCAGTTTGTTGTTGTTTTCCTCCTCTTTTGTGAATGTTATGCCAGTAAAGGGTATTATTGATGGTCTTGAAGGTTTCCTCTAATTTGTTTCGTTTAGTGATGACAAAGGTGTCATCCACATAGCGGACCCAAAGTTTGGGTTGGATGATTGGCAGAGCTGTTTGTTCAAGTCTCTGCATTATTGCCTCTGCTAAGAACCCTGATATCGGAGATCCCATGGGTGTAGCGTTGGTTTGTCTGTAAGTTTTGTTATTGAAAGTGAAGTGGGTGATGAGGCATAGGTCCACTAGCTTGATGATGTTGTCCTTGCTGATGAATAATTCTCCTTGCTGGAGAATTAAACAAGAGAGACTTCCAAAAAATGAAACCAGATGGATCCAACACACCACGCTTCTACGGACTACCAAAAATTCACAAACCAGGAGCCCCCCCTCAGACCCATAGTCTCGCTACCTGGAACACCAACCTACAGATTAGCCAAGGAACTACACCAAAGACTAAAGCACCTAGTAGAAGACTCCCGCCACTCCATTCACTCCACCCAAGAATTCCTGAACACCAAAGACACCAAGATAGAAGAGGATGAAATAATGGTCTCCTTTGACGTAACAGCCCTGTTTACACCCATCAACATCAACCTGGCCAAAGAAACACTGACTACACTATTAGAAGAACTGAAGACACATACACCAGACACCACCAACCTCATCAGCATGATGAATGGTACCCTATGAACACAGTCCGCCAATTTCTCAGCAACAAACCCAAACAAACAGACAAAACGGGCTCAGAAACCATAACCACTCTCCCCTACATCAAAGACATTTCGGAAATGACTGCCAGACTACTCGGACCCCTTGGCATCAGGGTAGCCCACAAACCCACCAACACACTAAAACAGCAGCTAATGAACTTAAAAAACCCTATACAGACAACAAATAAAACGAACGTCATCTACAAAATACCTTGCAAGAACTGTGACAAACACTACATTGGAGAAACTGGCAGGAAGCTAGCCACCAGGATACATGAACATCAACTAGCCACAAGACGACATGACCCACTATCACTCGTATCCTTACATACAGATAAGGAAGGACACCACTTTGATTGGGACAACACATCCATCCTAGGACAAGCCAAACAGAGACATGCACGAGAATTCCTAGAAGCATGGCATTCCAACCGGAACTCCATCAACAAACACATTGGCTCCAAATCAATCTACCATCCCCTGAGAAAAAGAACAGGAAATGACATCACCAACCCAAGGAAACCTAACCAGATAAATAGAAAGCAGGACATAACACCAGCGCTTCGTCAGAGGCTCACTGATGATGTTACCTAGAATGGTGACGAAACGTCTGAAAACTAACCTTCCAGCTCAGCAAGCAAACTCACATCCAGAACCTCAACCTGAGCTACAAATCTTCTCAAAACTCACTAATACTAGGTTGTTTGGGTCACAAGTTCACATGACAGGATCATAGTGAGTGATACTTATGGCACTCCGAAAAATAAACATTTCAGACTCAAATGCAGCACTGTTATGCAATAAAACGACTTACTAAAAGTCCTGTCAGCCTTTGTGTCATGTTTTATACTGAGATGACAGAAAGGCTGTTATAACTGTTTCTGAAATTTAAAACAAAAAAAACTGTGCACCTGCTGCTGAAAGCTGCTTGACAAACAATCACATTATAGAAATGAGGCAACATTCTGTTTTGTCAGTTGAACGTAACATGGCTAGTTTTATTTTATCTCAGCTGTAGCCATTATGAATACTTGGCTAGATCCTAAAATCTGTTAATAGCTTCATCTTAGTTTATTGATCCAAGAGCAAATTAGGAGGCAGTAACAACTGAATGTGTCTTGTTTGATTATAAACTTAATAACAACTTAAATGATTACCTTATTTATGCATTGGAGTAGATTTCTTACCAGTATCAATTATATGTTTCCATGCAGTGTTTTATGAATTGTTTCTTCCCAATAAGTTGGAGATCATTTCCGTTGCTGATGTGTGACTCCTGAACATACTACATGGTGTGTACTGGGCGAGTAGGTTTGGAAGATACATGGCGGCATGAGATGGCATGACGAATCTGAGTCAGTATAGTAATCTCTTGGTCAATGGTCATGGCAAACTTGTATTTACACAAATAATCCCAATGTTACTGTGCTTCAAGCTGTACCTTTGCATCAGTATTTATAGCCTAAAAATAAACCTGTGATGATCCCCACAAATTCTTTTATATTTAGAGGAAAATAAATTGTAATTGTCAAGGCAATTGTACTTTTCCTTTCTGAACAACCAAAGTGAAGGCTTCTATTTTAGGATGTCAGCAAAACTGAACAGGTTGAAAAAAGGGAGAGAAGCTAGTGATTAAGTGAGTTTTAAAAATAGGACAGGAATTTTCAAATGCATAATACGTTCTACAGTTTTAACAACTTCAATAAGAAAAGTTATAAAATTCTAACAAAATAAATACTTCTTGGCTAATTCATTTAGAAAGCCAGATTGCAGTGAAATTATGAAATATGTGGCTTTGATTGAAAGCTAATAGTATTATGATCGAGTTGGATACAGAATTATTTGTAACTCCAGAAGTTCTCCTCCATTATGCACAAAATAGTTTAACTTTATTTAAAGGCATGCAGGTTTTCAACATACTCCTCGGATAAGATTGGTGACATCACTTTCTTAAATGCTTTATAGAAAATAGTCCTGAAAGGATTAGGAGTAGGGTTTATATTCATTTTCATGCAAGGCACAAAAATTGGCTACACAAGATCTGTGAAAATTACAGACGTTACGAAATTATGGTTTTTATGCAAATTTCTCAGAGTTTGGTATGAGTGTGAATTCTGAAACTGTAATATTCAAAATTATTTCCTCTGAGTACAGAGCATTATTCAAATAAGAACCAGAGCAAACCTACCAAAATAAGGAATCATTATTGAGTATTAATTTTAATATTTTCTTAGATTTTTCCTACCTACTTGTCTAACTTTGCTTTAACCTTCAAATATACTTCAATTGCATTCAAAATGACACACCTATTTGATTAATTTTCAGTTGTTGAAGAGCTGTGCTTGGCTGTTGAAAATAATTGGCCATTTATATTGGATCTGGGTGAGCAACATAAGCATCCACAGCAGACCTTTGAATTATTTCTATAATTTTTCATGTCCCATATCAGACATTTGTTATGACATAATCCCTTTTGACATCTCATGGTCACTGTTCATGATTGGCAACAGGTTCCTCACTAATGTACTTCAAGCTATTCTAACTTCAACCTTCATACCTTTATTCAGAATAAAACATGGAGAACAAAGGAATTTTCAACTGAAATCAGTGGATTGTTAGCCATTAATTTACAGCATGCATGGATTTATTTCTAAAGGCATTTAAAGATATTCATGTGATATCTGTATACTAGTACTTACAGGACACATTTTTCCATGTATTTCACCATTAACTATCCAAAATTATTGAATATACAAAGATGTGTCCCAGTTTTCAAGTTGCACCCCTAGCCCTTTCCCCTCCAGCATATCCTTCTAACTTCTGGAAGCACTAACCAATGCTGGACCGAGGATTTATGTTTCATTTAACAGGATTTGTCAGCCTGAAAACTGAGCATCAGCAGTTTTTTTTTTGACTAGGGTGTAATTATGTTCTTATCCAATAATCACACACTGATTGTCTTCCAAGAAGTGTTTTTAATAGCAATGGGGAGAAAAACTTTGCCCTTTATCCCCTTCCTGGCCCAAACACATTCTTGTATAGCCACAACACTAAACAGGGTTGAATAGTGCACAGAGATTTCCTGTCCATAAAGGATATCAGTTTATTTTCAACGATCAGAAAATTCATTGAAAGCGTGGTCAACAGTGCAATCAAGTGACACTTACTGACCAGTACCTTACTCACCAATCTTAGTTTCAATTCCAATCTCCAGAACTCCATCTCCAGAATTCATTGTAGCACTGTCCAAACAAGATCAGGAGAGCTGAATTACAGAGATGAGGTGACAGTAATTGTTGTTGACATCAAGGCAATGTCTGTCTGAAGGAGTCATTTACATGTGGAGTAGGCGGGAAAGTGGAGTTGAGTTCAATGTTCACCCGTGATTATATTGAATAGTGAAGCAAGCTCATATGGTCAGCCTTTGCTCCTAATTCCTATGTTAAAATTGAACCCATTGGAAAATGGAGAAAACTGTGATTGTATCACTATAGGAGCTCTTTAGGGCAGAAATTTCTAATCTATCTGTTCAGAGATGTTGTTACACGCCTCTGCAGCAGGAGGGACTTGAACCCAAGCCTCCTAGCCCAGAGGTAGGGAGACCACCATTGTGTCAGAAGAACTCAAAATATTTTTGAATCAACCCACTCTGAAATGTTATCACACATCCACTGGAGCATGTGGGACTTGAACCCAGTCCTCCTAACTTAGAGGTTGAAACACTTGTACTTAAGGCCCCAATACTTGTGGTATTCTGGGTCAACACTGACTAGAAGTTTAATTAGACCAGTCACAAAAAAATACTGTGGATACAAGAACAGGTCAGAATTGTCCAGTGAGTAACTATCATCCACACACTCTAAAGCTGAGCACCAAGGCACAATTGACTGGCAAATACAAAGTGTCGGGACAAACATGTTACCTGTCAACTAATGTGTCATCTCCACTGCAGAGAAAAATCATCTGATTGAAAGCTGACAGGGGAGAATGTATGATCCATATCACCAGAGCTACCTGCCATCTGAGGTTGGCAGCTTCTGGATCTTAAAGTCCACTGGACCAGATCTGGTCTTCAGAAAATCCAGCAACAAGAAGCCAAGTATTCTTTATACTCTTCTCATGACATGGAGGGAGAGGGGATCAGGGCCACCTTTTGCCATGGTTTCTTAAATCAAAGACGTAGTGAGCTGACATCTGCTGTGGCCTTTAATGGACTGTTTAAAGACCTTGATTGTTAGCAGGTTAAGAAAGTTGCCCATGGACCTGAGATAACAAGGTGTAAAGCTGGATGAACACAGCAGGCCAAGCAGCATCAGAGGAGCTGGAAAGCTGACATTTTGGGCCTAGACCCTTCTTCAGAAATCTAGGCTGAAAATGTCAGTTTTCCTGCTCCTCTGATGCTGCTTGGCCTGCTGTGTTCATCCAGCTCTACACCTTATTATCTCAGATTCTCCAGCATCTGCAGTTCCTACTATCTCTGCCTATGGACCTTCTTGCTCAGATGATAATTAGAGAAAAGAGTGAGCTTCTGCCCAGTGCCAGCTCACCCTTCACACCAATTGGAAACACTGTGCCCAACCTCATGGAGGCAACAATATCATATCTGATGATGTGGAACAAGGTGTAAATCTTTTTCAGATTCTGTCTTATTTAAATTTGATGGATGAGATGTCAGCACAAATTGTGCCTACAATTGGATATTTCACCCATTAGGAATACACAATTTTAGTTCCTTGTGTCACATATTTTCTAAATGGAGGTGAGTTCTCATCCTAGAGCTGAACTAAAGGTGGCTATGTCTTTAAAGGCACGAAGATGTCAACGGAGAGAGCAACACATTCTTCTGACAATTTAAGATAGGCACACTTTTCATCTAAAAGACATAATTCAAAGGAAGGACTTAAGGGTAACATAGTTTGTAACAATGACAGTTATGAAGTCTTCATAATTTCTGACATATTCTAAGACTTCACAATTACTACAATCTGCTGTGTGATTTGAGAACAATTCTTGATGATATGAATTATGTTGGGTGAAATTCCATTTGAGATTTAAAGTAGTTCCTGCTGCTTCATACATTTTTAATACAGCTGAAAGGTATGACCAATTTTCAACCAGTTTTATCCAGTCAAGTTTCTGGAATGTTATAGCAGGAAAGGCTTTCAGAAATGATTGTTAAGATGTTTAACAGTTATGTTGCATTGATTCCAATATGTTTTAAGTATCTGCATCAAAAATCATTTTATTCTAAACATTGAGCATCTTGAAAGCTTCATTGTTATTCATTATCACCAATAAAGTCATTGAGCCTCAAGAGAATAAAGTACCATTTTCAGGCTACAGACAGTTGATTGCTTTTAAAAAAATTACCTTCCAATCCAGACAAAAATTTATCATTTCTCAGCTAAGATGGCAGCCAGAAAACTTGCTTACAAGGCGATGACATTGCTGCTTTGCAAAGCACAATAAATAAACTACAAAACAATATGAATTATTTGCACATTATCAGCACTCCTGTCCCCTGCACTTCACACAAACACACACATACCCAGAGTGACCATAAATCACTGCCCCTCCACTGAACAGAAGTACCATGTCCTTCGTGCATCGACAATGACCACCTTCATCAGTGAGGAAATATTTCAGCACGCAACCTTTCGTAGTAACCCAGATGGTTTTCCTCCTTCAATGATGTTAATTAAATGCTGATGCAGCAAATACTCAAAAGCAAAGCATTGACCACAATTTTCCCAACCATCCACTGACCATCAGTAAGTGGATATATCTATTCCGCAACACACACAGATATATATGTCTACTTGATGAGCTAGTGGAGGAAAATAAAGTTCTGTAACAACAAAAAAATTGTTCACAGAATATAAGCAGAAATTAAATAGACCAACCCCTCATCCTCCCATCTTAGGAACAACGAGCCCGCTAACAATACCCAGCAATAGTTCCTCCTGCAGTCAGTAGGTAGCATATTTCCCACCACCTGAGAAACAACCTCTACCTCCTCCATCTCCTCCCCTAGAAACAACTCAGCATCATCACAACATGGAGTGAAAGTCTGCACTCTGCTCTATAACAGATCGTTCGCAAACAAGAAAATATGCTCACAACTGTACCTTCCAATCCAACTGACATGGCTTCCTTCTTCCATGAGTGTGGTTTTTCTGCCCACTGTGGTTGACAGGGTCCTCAACCACATCCGACCTATCATCCTGGCCTCTGCCCTTGCCCCTTCCCATCACTCACAACGACATGATTGGGTCTGGGAGAATATGGCATACAGCTGGATGAACGCAGCAGGCCAAGCAGCATCAGAGGAGCAGGAAGGCTGATGTTTCGGGCTGAGACCCTTCTTCAGAAATGGGGGAGGGGAAGGGATTTCTGAAATAAATAGGGAGAGAGGTGGAGGCGGAGAGAAGATGGATAGAGGAGAAGAAAGGTAGAGAGGAGTCAGACAGGTCAAAGAAGCGGGAATGGAGCCAGTAAAAGGTGAGTGTAGGTAGGGAGGTAGGGAGGAGATAGGTCGGACCAGGGAGGACAGACAGGCCTGGGGGGGCCAATGAGGCAAGTAGGTAGGAGATGGAGGTGGGGCTTGAGGTGGGAGGAAGGACAGGTTAGGGAGGAGGGGATGAACTGGGCTGGTTTTGGGATGTGGTAGGGGGAGGGGAGATTTGAAGCGTGTGAAATCTACATTGATACCATTGGGCTGCAGGGTTTCCAAGCAGAATATGGGGTACTGTTCCTTCAACCTTCAGGTGGCATCGTTGTGGCACTGCAGGAGGCCCAGGACAGACATGGCATCTGAGGAATGGGAGGGGGAGTTGAAATGGTTCGCGACTGGGAGGTGCAGTTGTTTAGTGCAAACCGAGCGTAGGTGTTCTGCAAAGCGATCCCCAAGCTTCCGTTTGGTTTGCCCAATGTAGAGGAGGCCACAAGAGGAACAGCGGATGCAGTATACCACTTTAGCAGGTGTGCAGGTGAACATCTGCTTGATGTGGAAAGTCTTCTTGAGGCCTGGGATGTGGGTGAAGGGGAAGGTGTAGGGACAGGCGCAGCACTTCCTGTAGGTGAAGGAATTGGGAATGGGGGATGGTATTTTTGCAGGAGGCTGGGTGAGAGGAGGTGTATTCTAGGTTGCTGTGAGAGTGAGTGGCCTTGAAATGGATATCGGTTTCTAGGTGGTTGCCAGACATGGAAACAGAGAGGTGCAGGAAGGAGAGAGAGGTATTAGAGATGGTCCAGGTGAACTTAAGGTTGAGGTGGAAGGTGTTGGTGAAGTGGATGAACTGTTCGAGCTCCTCGTGGGAGCACGAGGTAGCGCCGATACAGTCATCAAATGTAACAGATGAAGAGGTGGGGGTTAGGGCCAGTGTAGACATGGAAGAGGGATTGTTCCACATAACCTACAAAGAGGCAGGCATAGCTTGGGCCCATGTGGGTACCCATGGCCACCCCCTTTGACTGTAGGAAGTGGGAGGAATTGAAAGAGAAGTTGTTGAGGTTGAGGACAAGTTCAGCTCAGCGGATGAGCATGTCAGTGAAGGGGGACTGGTCAGGCCTGTGAGACAGGAAGAAGCGGAGGGCCTTTAGGCCATCTGTATACGGAATGCAGGTGTATAGGGATTGGACGTCCATGGTAAAGATAAGCTGTTGGGGACCGGGGAATTGGAAGCTCTAGAGGAGGTAGGGGGCCTGGGTAGTGTCACAGACGTAAGTAGGGAGCTCTTAGACCAAGGGGAAGAAAATGGAGCCAAGATCAGTGGAGATAAGTTTGGTGTGGCAGGAGCAGGTGGATACAATGGGTCAACCACTGCAGCCAGGTTTGTGGATTTTGGGAAGGAGATAGAAATGGGCGGTGTGGGGTTGGGGGACGATGAGGTTGGAGGCTGTGGGTGGGTGGTCACCTGATTGGGTCTGCCTTGTTCTCATTTTTCCACTCTACCAGCCTCCACATTCAAAGGATCATTCTCCGCCATTTCAAATGACTCCAGCACAATGCCACCACCAAATGTATTTTCCCCTCACTCCGCCAACTGCATTTCACAGGGATCATTCCCACCAGGACACCCTAGTCCATTCATTGACCACTAACACCAGGACCCACCCCCCACCCCCCCCAACCAACATGGCACTTTCCTATGTAACTGCAGAGAATGCAAAACCTGTTACTTCACCTCCTCACTGCTTACTATCCAAGGTCCTAAACAGTGTTTCCAGGCGAAGTAGCATTTCACCTGTACCTCCTCCTATCTTGTGTATTGTATTTGCTGCACCTAATGGTCGACTCTACATTGGAGAAACTAAACACAGACTGGGTGACTGCTTTGCACAACACCTCTGGCCCGTGTGCAAGTATGACCCAGGCCTTCCTGTAGTCGTTTATTTCAACACAGCATCCTGCTCACTTGTCCATATGTCTGTCCTCAGCATGCTGCAGGGATCACAGCGAAAACTGGAAGAACAACTTCTCATCTTCAAACTAGGCAGTTTACAACCTTCTGAGCTCAATATTGAGTTCAGCACCTTCTAATTGTGAACCCACTCGTTCCCTTTTTTATCTTTGCTTGTAACATTCTCTCACCTTCTATCCCCTCCCCCATCCCAGTGGGATGGGCTGTTTTTTCACCACTATCCTGCCATTCTCATCTTCCGATCACTTAACCTGAACTATTAGCATCTTTTCTCCCCAGCACTCCACCTAACCCCTATCCCCAACAATTGCATAAATGCTACCCCCTCTACACTTTACTTCAGCTCTGATGAAGACTCATCTAGACTTGAAGCATTAAATTGCTTTCTCTCCATTGATACTGCCTGAGCTACTGTGATCGCCAGCATTTGTTTTTATTTTCAATATGCCTACATGGTGTCCTGGCTCACATCCCCAATACTTTGCTGATTCATTTCCTTGTAAATCCTTTCCCTTCTATCGATTTCATAACTCATGCATGTACTGAAAAATGGCTCAGAGAAACAGGCATGGACTCCGTTGCCTTCTGTTGTTCACTTTTTCTACCTGGCCCAAGCTGTCACCTTTTTCACTCTCGATCTATTTTCCAAGCTGCTCCCATTTCTTTCTGCCCTCCTATTGTGTCATTTTGCACTATTTTGCCCAATCTTATTCCTGGACTCTAACTTTATCTCCTTGTGTTCTCCACTTTGTTATGTCACATTCCACACCTTAGCTTTTAAGTTTTCATTTGGTTCAAGTGAAGATACTTCATAATACTTACATATACTATATCATGCTTTCCTCACATGTTTATATGGCTTATATTAAACTAAATCCCTAATTGTCATTGAGTGGCCACACACACACACCTCTATTGCTGGATTTTCATCCACACACATGCAAGTACTTGAAAACTATCCATGCATCAGTGCATATGGACAAACAACTTTCGAGGAATCCAAAAGTTATTCAGATCCACAGCCCAAAGCCAAAAAATAGTACAAAATCTTTTTTAAAATTCCTGCATTTAGATTAAACTCTTTAATGTTGAGTATATTTGAGGTATGAAAGAAGCAGTTGCTTTGTTGATTGACAATATATTAAAAAACATATAAACATTTAGAAAGGTATTGTTTTACAGCAGTATTTGTTTGAAACTGTGAAGCTTAAGTAACCGATATTGCGAGAAGGTTCATTATAAGCTCAGTAATTTAGCTGGTAATGTTGTTCACAATTTGTATTAATGATTGAACTTGGTAATTGGAAGCACAAGTTCAAAATACATGAGGAGAATCGTAAACTTGCAGATGCGGGTGTACTTGCTAAATTATTTCAAATACGTATATAATGTGTGAAGCCATACATTTTGGTAGAAAGAATAAAGAGCCCATATACTTCTTGTACACATCCAAATGGAGTAATGAAGCAGAGGCATCTGGGAATACAGATATACATGTCACTGAAAACAAGAAATGCAGGTTATTAAGGCCATTAAAAAAAGGCATTGGGTTTCATGGAGAGGTAGTGTTGAAAAGCAAAATAATAATGTTCAATTTGTATGAAACTAATTAGACAATAATTTAAATACAATTGAAAGCCCTGTTCTCCATACATTGGAAGATACAGAATTGCTGGAGCGATGCAAAAAACGTTCACAAGGATGACAGGAGAAATGAGAGAATATGTGCTTTCGCTAGATAAAAGAAAGCTGACAGGTGATCTAGTATTGGTCTTTAAGATTTCCATGAGGACATACCAAATATGGTTTTTCATCCATCAAATAAAAACATGAATTGATCGATATAAAAACAAACTTTTTAAAACGCAGAGCCTAAAGGTGACTTGAGATCACAGCCAAAGATGGTAAACACATTTGAATTACCGTACATTCTACATCAGTGCAATAAAATGCATGCAAGCAGCAAGTAAATTCATTCTGGAAAGCCCACAAGTCACTCCTCAAAGATTTATTATGGGAGTGATCAAGCAGAACAAGGTCACACCTTGTGGGAGAGCATATTGCGTGAGGAGCTGCCCTTCCAATCACAGATTCTGTCTCTCTGATGCAGGTTGCTCTAGCTCCTATAATCAGGGGTTCTCCTTAAATGCTCTTTCTGATTCTCAACAGATAGATTCTGTAATTAGAGAAGTAACAAGGATGGAAGAGAGAGAGAATCTGCAATTGAATGAGCTGGAGGGGTTACTCTAGCAGATCATGGGATTGCCAGGCAACAGCATTCAGATGCCAGAGAATTGGACTTTTCAGTGAGTTGTGTATGGAGTACCCAGTGAGGCTGCTCATGAAAGTTAGCTGGCAGGCATTGTTGTTGGCTGCGTGGATGCAAACGTGGGGGCAGTTAGCAGCAGGATTTGAATGTTGAAAGGAAAATTTTGGGAAGGAGGCAGGAACCTAATATAGGGGTGACAAAGGCAATGAGTCAGGCGAGTGGGAAAACAGCGGTTGTTTATAATTAGCTGCTACATTACTCTTGCTAAAGAATCCATAAAGTTTCCTAAAAATAGGAATAACCTTGAATATAACTTTGGTATTAATGGATGTTAGTTTGCTCGCTGAGCTGCAAGGTTCGTTTTCAGACGTTTTGTCACTTTTTTTTATTTGAAAAAATATACTTTATTCATAGAATGTACAAAAAATAAAACATTTATACACCTACCCAGTCATGCAAGCCACTCCGGGTTACCTGGGGGTACGTACACCAACTAAAGGGAAAAAAAAACAAAACAGAGAAAAAAGAAACCAAGCAAAGAAACCGCCCCGGCAGTCGTCACCCCGCACAGTCCCAGTTTGCCCCCTGACCAGTTGGGGAAGGCGCCAGCTGGGCCCAGTTACCAGATAGGATTCTTTTCCCCTTTTCTGGACGAGGGGGCTCATACGGTGGTCTTTCCCCACCGCGCCTTGGCGGCGGCTGCCCCAAGCTTTAGCGCGTCCCTCAGCATGTAGCCCTGGACCTTGGAGTGCGCCAGTCTGCAACACTCGGTCGGGGTCAGTTCTTTCAGCTGGCAGACCAGCAAGTTGCGGGCAGACCAAAGAGCGTCTTTCACCGCATTGATGGTCCTCCAGGCGCAGTTGATGTTGGTCTCGGTGTGCGTCCCCGGAAACAGCCCGTAGAGCACGGAGTCCCGCGTCACGGAGCTGCTCGGGACGAACCTCGACAAATACCACTGCATCCCCCTCCAGACCTCCTGCGCATAGGCACACTCCAGAAGGAGGTGATCGACAGTCTCGTCCCCCCCGCAGCCACCTCGAGGGCAGCGTGCGGTGGTGCAGAGATTCCGGGCATGCATAAAGGATCTCACTGGCAGAGCCCCTCTCACCGCCAGCCAAGCAATGTCCTTGTGCTTGTTTGAAAGTTCTGGCAATGAGGCATTCTGCCAAACGACTTTGGCAGTCTGCGTGGGGAACCACACGACGGGATCCACCCTCTCCTTTTCCCGAAGGGTCTCGAGGATACTACGTGCTGACCACTGCCTGACGGCCTTGTGGTCAAAGGTGTTTCCTTTCAAAAATTTCTCCACGAAGGACAGGTGGTACGGAACGGTCCAACTACTCGGAGCGTTCCGCGGCAACGAGGCCAGGCCCATCCTTCGCAACACCGGGGACAGGTAGAACCTCAGTAAGTAGTGACACTTGGTGTTTGCGTACTGAGGATCTACGCACAGCTTGATGCAGCCACACACAAAGGTAGCCGTCAGGGTGAGGGTGGCGTTCGGTACGCCCTTTCCCCCATTTCCCAGGTCTTTGTACATGGTATCTCTGCGGACCCGGTCCATCCTCAACCCCCAAATGAAGTGGAAGATGGCCCGGGTGACCGCAGCGGCGCAGGTCCAGGTAATAGGCCAGGCCTGCGCCACATACAACAGTACCGAAAGCCCCTCACACCTGACAACCAGGTTCTTACCCGCGATGGAGAGGGACCGGAGCGTCCACCTGCCCAGCTTCTGCTTAAATTTGGAGATACGCTCCTCCCAAGTCTTAGTGCATGCCCCAGCTCCACCAAACCAAACACCCAGCACCTTCAGGTAGTCTGTCCTGACGGTGAAGGGGATGAAGGAGCGGTCGTCCCAGTTCCCGAAGAACATGACCTCGCTCTTACCCCTATTGACTTTGGCACCCGAGGCCAGTTCAAACTGGCCGCAGATGTCCAACAGCCTACTCACCGACCGACGATCGGTGCAGAAGACGGCGACATCATCCATGTACAGGGAGGTCTTGACCTGAAGGCCTCCGCTGCCTGGGATAGTCACGCCCTTCAGGCTCACGTCCTTCCTGATGGAGGCGGCGAAGGGCTCCACACAGCACACGAACAAGGCAGGAGAGAGCGGGCAGCCCTGCCTGACTCCAGATCTAACAGGAAAACTGTCTGATTCCCACCCGTTGATCGAGACTGCGCTAACGATGTTGGCGTAGAGCAGCCGGATCCAATTGCAGATGCCCTCCCCGAACCCCAATTTGGAGAGGACGTCCCTCATGTAAGCATGAGAGACCCTGTCGAAGGCCTTCTCCTGGTCCAGGCTGACGAGGCAGGTGTCCACCCGCCTGTCCTGTACGTAGGCGATCGTATCCCTGATGAGCGCGAGGCTCTCAGCGATCTTCCTGCCCGGCACAGCACAGGTTTGGTCAGGGTGAATCACCGACTCCAGGACAGACCTGACCCGGTTGGCAATGACCTTGGCCAGGATTTTGTAGTCCACGTTCAAAAGTGAAATGGGACGCCAATTCTTAATTTCTTCCCTCTCCCCCTTCCTCTTGTAAATGAGGGTGATGATGCCCTTCCTCATGGACTTGCACATTTCCCCTGCCCGAAGCGCACTATCATACACCTCCAGCAGGTCCTGGCCGACCAGGCCCCACAGAGCAGAATACAGCTCGACCGGTAAGCCATCGCTTCCGGGAGTCCTATTCCTCTGCAAGGACATGAGGGCTCTGGCCAGCTCGTCCAGGGATATCGGCCGGTCCAGCCACTCCCTCGTGCCGTCGTCTAAGACCTCCGTGATAGACGACAGGAACGACTCGGAGGCCGTGCTGTCCGTGGGCTTCGTGTCGTACAGTCCGGCATAGAAGTATCTGCTGATCCTCAAAACGTCGGGCCGAGACGACGTCACCGAGCCGTCGTCCTCCTTCAGCCGGCTAAGCACAGAGCTCTCTTTGTGCACCTTCTGAAAGAAGAAACGCGAGCACGTCTCGTCCTGCTCCACAGAGCGGACCCTGGACCGGAAGATTATCCTGGAGGCCTCCGCGGCGAACAGCGAGGCTTGCTGGCCCCTCACCTCGCAGAGGTCCTCCGTGACATCGACCCCCATCAACTACAGAAGGAGCAGGTTCTGCACCCTTTTCTGGAGTCGCGACAGCTTTCCCCGCCTCTCTTGCCTTCTGAACACCCTTGAGGACAAAGAACCTCTTGATGTTCTCCTTCACCGTCTCCCACCAGTCGCCTGGAGACTCAAAGAGGGGTTTCACGGTTCTCCAACCGGTGTACTCCCTCTTAAGCTCCTCGACGTTCTCTGGGGTCAACAGAGTCGTGTTGAGCTTCCACGTCCCCTTGCCGGCCGGCTGGTCGTCCTGTAAGTGACAGTCGGCCAACAGGAGGCAGTGGTCAGAGAAGAACACCGGCTCGACACCAGTGGATCTGACCGAGAACGTCCGTGACACAAACAGGAAGTCTATCCTTGAGCGGATAGACCCGTCTGGCCGCGACCAGGTGTACCTCTGCTGCGCTCCGTCTGCAGGGGTGCTGAAGACGTCGAGCAGCTTGGCGTCCTTCACCGTGCCCATCAGGAATCTGGACGTGACGTCCAGTTGAATCCCCCCACCCGCTGTCCCCACGCCGGATCTTCCATCTGCATCAATGATGCAGTTGAAGTCTCCGCCTAGGATGACCGGCCTGGACGTAGCCAGCAGGGGTGGAAGCCGCTGCAGGACGTCCAACCGCTCACTCCGTACCACTGGGGCGTACACGTTGATCAGCCTCAGGGGAGCATTCCTGTAGGTGATGTCAGCCACTAGGAGGCGCCCCCCCACCACCTCCTGAACTTGAGAGATGGTGAAGTTGTGCCCCCGCAGCAGAATAGCCAGGCCCGAGGAGCGACAGTCGTTACCCCCCGACCAGATCGAAGGCCCACAGGTCCAGGCGCCGGACCATTTCCCGTACCTGCCGAGGTGCGGTATCCCGCACTCCTGCAGAAACAGGAGGTCCGCCTTGTTGGTGGTCAGGTAGGCCAACGTGGACACACATCTCGCGGTTGACTTGACGCTGCGCACATTAATGCTCGCAATTCGTACCCCCATTGTGGGCAGTGACCGCAGTACCCTCCCCAAGTCCAAGGTCCAGCCCCTCCATCTGTCCCTTCATGCCCATTGCCCGGGCTAACTGCTGGACGCTCTCTGGGCTCAGGAAACCGTCTGTGCTGCCTTCCGGGTGGCATCCCCCCGTCAGGGGTGCGGAGGCAGGAGGGTCCGGCTCCGGATCAGGCTGGGGACGTGCTGTTTCCTCCTTCCCGCCTGGAAGTTCCGGGGGGCCCTCCAGTGCTCCAGCGGCACTTGACTGGGTGTCGGAGTGAGCCTCAGGACGCCTCCCGTCACCTGGAAGCGGGGTGCTGCTTTCCTTCCCCCTCGAGACCTTTAACTTCTGCTTCGGGTGGGCCCTCTCCGAATCCTCCTCGTCAGAGGAGCTCTTATAGCCCCCCTGTAGCTGTCTCTTCCCTCCTGATTGTTGCGGTTCCTGGGCCCGTCGACGCACCTTCCTCCTCGCTTTCCGGACTGTAGTCCACTCCCCTGGGTCGCCTGTCGCCGCCTCCATTGGCTCCGGGTTGTCGGGGGGGATTGGAGCCTGCAGGGGTGCTTTGCTGGCCTCGGGCCCATCCTGCAGGGCTGGGCCCTCCTGCACGGCCTGGCCCTCCTGCACATTAGTGGGGTCCTTGCTGGGCCCTGGTGCCTTACTCTCCTCCGGGGGGGCTGGCCCCGCATTTCCCCTGCCGGCGACCTGGGCGTAGGTGGTACCCCGCCGCGGGCATGACCTATAGAAGTGGCCCGCTTCCCCGCAAAGGTTGCAGCTTCTCTCTCGTGGGCAATCCTTTGCAAGGTGTCCCTCCTCCCTGCAGATGGTGACTTTGCAGTCGGCCGCCATGTGACCTGACCTACCACAGGCATGGCAGACTTTAGGTTGCCCTGCATAGGTCAGGTAGCCCCTGCTCCCGCCGATCGCGAAGCTGGACGGTGGGTGTGCGACATTCCCGTCTGCGCCCATCCTCAGCGTCACCTTGACCTGCCTCTTACTCGTCCAGATGCCAAAGGGGTCCACGATGTCAGTTAGGTCCCCTTCCACCTTCACGTACCTTCCGAGGAAGGTCAGGACATCAACTGCTGGCACATGCGGGTTGTACATGTGTACAGTCACCATACGGCTCCTCTGTACCGGCATCACAAACAGCGGGACAGCGGTCAATACAGAGAGGGGTCCCTCACCTCCTTTCTCCTTGAAAACCTCCAGGAAGCGCTCGCAAAGCTTGGCACTCCGGAAGGTCACATCGTAAAAACCCCCTCCGGGGAAATCCTGCAGGCAGTAAATGTCCGCAGCAGCGAACCCACAACAGTCCAACAGGACCCTCTTCACGAAGAAGGTGCGGTCCACAGGTGCACCTTCATCCACCTTCTTTACGGAAACACGGATGGTGTTCCGGACCCCCTGACCTGGGGCACGAGCACTTGCCGCAGCCATCGTTGCAGGTTGGCTGCTCCCCTGAACCAGCGTTAGGCCGAAGCCAGCATTAAGATCCACTGGTCGCAAGGGTGCACAGCCAACCCGACGTCCTCCTTTCACCTCCAAGACTGCACTCTCGTCCTCTCAGTCCACAAGAGAGTGGGTCTTTATTGTGTTCGAGATGTGAGCTGGTTCACTGAGCTGTAAGGTTTGTCCCCAGATGTTTCGTCACCATTCTAGGTAACATCATCAGTGAGCCTCCGACAAAGCGCTGGTGTTATGTCCCACTTTCTATTTATCTGTTTAGGTTTCCTTGATTTGGTGATGTCATTTCCTGCATTGGTGATGTCATTTCCTGTTCATTTTCTCAGAGGATAGTAGATTGGCTCCAATCAATGTGTTTGTTGATGGAGTTCCGGTTGGAATGCCATGCTTCTAGGAATTCTCGTGCGAGTATGACTGCCAGACTACTCGGGCCTCGGACCTCTTGGCATCAGGGTAACGCACAAACCCACCAACACACTAAACCAGCAGCTAATGAACTTAAAAGACCCTATACAGACAACAAATAAAACAAACGTCATCTACAAAATAATTTGCAAGAACTGTGACAAACACTACATTGGACAAACAGGCAGAAAGCTAGCCACCAGAATACATGAACATCAACTAGCCACAAAAAGACATGACCCACTATCACTCGTATCCTTACATACAGATGAGGAATGACACCACTTTGATTGGGACAACACATCCATCCTAGGACAAGCCAAACTGAGACATGCACGAGAATTCCTAGAAGCATGGCATTCCAACCGGAACTCCATCAACAAACACATTGACTTGGAGCCAATCTACCATCCCCTGAGAAAAAGAACAGGAAATGACATCACCAATGCAGGAAATGACATCACCAACCCAAGGAAACCTAAACAGATAAATAGAAAGCGGGACATAACACTAGTGCTTCGTCGGAGGCTCACTGTTGATGTTACCTAGAATGGTGACGAAACGTCTGGGAACAAACCTTCCAGCTCAGTGAACCAGCTTACAGCAGGAACAAAATAAAGACCCACTCTTCTGTGGACCGAAAAGAGGAGAGCGCGACTGTGTTGGAGGTGGAAGGAAGACGTCGGGTTGGCTGTACACCCTTGCAACGGGTGGATCTTAATGTTGGCTTCGGCCTAACGCTGGTTCAGGGGAGCAGCCAACCTGCAACGATGGCTGCAGCGAGTGCTCGTGCCCCGGGTCAGGGGGTCCGGAACACCATCCGTGTTTCTGTGAAGGTTTTCAAGGAGAAAGGAGGTGAGGGCCCCCTCTCTGTACTGACCGCTGTCCCGCTGTTCGTGATGTCGGTGCAGAGGAGCCGTATGGTGACTGTACACATGTACAACCCGCATGTGCCAGCAGTTGATGTCCTGACCTTCCTTGGAAGATACGTGAAGGTGGAAGGGGACCTAACCGACATCGCGGGCCCCTTTGGCATCTGGACCAGTAAGAGGCAGGTCAAGGTGATGCTGAGGATGGGCGCGGACAGGAACATCGTACACCCACCGTCCAGCTTCGCGATCGGCGGGAGCAAGGGCTACCTGACCTATGCAGGGCAACCTAAAGTCTGCCATGTTTGTGGTAGGTCAGGTCACGTGGCGGCCGACTGCAAAGCCACCATCTGCAGGGAGGAGGGACACCTTGCAAAAGATTGCGCAAAAGAAAAAAGCTGCAACCTTTGTGGGGAAGTGGGCCACCTCTACAGGGCATGCCCGCAGCAGGGTCCACCTACGCCCAGGTTGCCGGCAGGGGCAATGCGGGGCAAGTCCCCTCGGAGGAGAGAAAGGCACCAGGGCCCTGCAAGGACCCCCCTAATGTGCAGGAGGGCCAGGTCATGCAGGAGGGCCCAGACCTGCAGGATGGACCCGAGGCCAGCAAAGCACCCCTGCAGGCTCCGTTTCCCCCCCCTCCGCCGACAATTCGGAGTCAATGGAGGAGCCGACAGGTGACCGAGGGGAGTGGGTGACAGTCCGGAAAGCGAGGAGGAAGGTGCGTTAGCGGGCCCAGGAACCGCAACCATCAGGCGGGAAGAGGCAGCGACAGGGGGGCTATAAGGGCCCCCCGGAACGTTCAGGCGGGAAGGAGGAAACAGCGTGTCCCCAGCCTGACCCGGAGCCAGACTCTGCTGCCTCCGTACCCCCAACGGGGGGATGCCACCCAGAAGGCGGCACGGACGGTTTCCTGAGCCCAGACAGCGTCCAGCAGTTAGCCTGGGCAATGAGCATGAAGGGACAATGGAGGAGCTGGACCTTGGACTTGGGGAGGGTACTGTGGTCACTGCCCACAATGGGAGTACGAGTTGCGAGCATTAATGTGCGCAGTGTCAAGTCCACCGCAAGATGTGTATCCACGTTGGCCTACCTGACCACCGTCAAGGCGGACCTCCTGTTTCTGTGGGAGTGCAGGATACCGCATCTCAACAGGTGCGGGAAATGGTCGGGTGCCTGGACCAGTGGGCCTTCGATCTGGTCGGGGGCGGGTAACGACTGTCGCTCCTCGGGCCTGGCTATTCTGCTGCGGGGGCGCAACTTCACCATCTCTCAAGTTCAGGAGGTGGTGGGGGGGGCGCCTCCTAGTGGCTGATGTCACCTACAGGAGCACTCCCCTGAGGCTGATCAATATGTACGCCCCAGCGGTACAGAGTGAGCGGTTGGCCGTCCTGCAGCGGCTTCCACCCCTGCTGGCTACGTCCAGGCTGGTCATCCTAGGCGGAGACCTCAACTGCATCATCGATGCAGATGGAAGATCCGGCGAGGGGACAGCAGGTGGGGGGAGTCAACTGGACGTCACGTCCAGATTCCTGATGGGCATGGTGAAGGACGCCAAGCTGCTCGACGTCTTCAGCACCCCTGCAGATGGAGCGCAGCGGAGATACACCTGGTCGCGACCAGATGGGTCTATTCCTGTTTGTGTCACAGGCGTTCTCGGTCAGGTCCACCGGCATCGAGCCAGCGTTCTTCTCTGACCACTGCCTCCTGCTGGCCGACTGTCACTCACAGGATGACCAGCAGGCCGGCAAGGGAACGTGGAAACTCAACATGACTCTGTTGACCCCAGAGAATGTCGAGGAGCTTAACAGGGAGTACGCTGGTTGGAGAACCGTGAAACCTCTCTGGGCGACTGGTGGGAGACAGTGAAGGAGAACATTAAGAGGTCCTTTGTCCTCAAGGGTGTTCGGAAGGTGAGAGAGAGGTGGGGAAAGCTGTCGCGATTCCAGAAAAGGGTGCAGAACCTGCTCCTTCTGCAGTTGATGGGGGTCGATGTCACGGAGGACCTTCGCGAGTTGAGGGGCCAGCAAGCCTCGCTCTTCGCCGCGGAGGCCTCCAGGATAATCTTCCGGTCCAGGGTCCACTCCGTGGAGCAGGACGAGACGTGCTCGCATTTCTTCTTTCAGAAGGTGCACAAAGAGAGCTCTGTGCTTAGCCGGCTGAAGGAGGACGACGGCTTGGTGACGTCATCTTGGCCCGACATTTTGAGGATCAGCAGATCCTTCTATGCAGGGCTGTACGACGCGAAGCCCACGGACAGCACGGCCTCCGAGTCGTTCCTGTCGTCTATCACGGAGGTCTTAGATGACGGCACGAGGGAGTGGCTGGACCGGCCGATATCCCTGGACGAGCTGACCAGAGCCCTTAAGTCCTCAGAGAGGAATAAGACTCCCAGGAGCGACGGCTTACCGGTAGAGCTGTATTCCGCTCTGTGGGACCTGGTCGGCCAGGACCTGCTGGAGGTGTACGATAGTGCGTTTTGGGCAGGGGAAATGTACAAGTCCATGAGGAAGGGCATCATCACCCTCATCTACAAGAGGAAGGAGGAGAGGGAAGAGTGCCTCAGGGGAGTGCTCCTGTAGGTGACATCAGCCACTAGGAGGCGCCCCCCCCACCACCTCCTGAACTTGAGAGATGGTGAAGTTGCGCCCCCGCAGCAGAATAGCCAGGCTCGAGGAGCGACAGTCGTTACCCCCCCCCCCGACCAGATCGAAGGCCCACTGGTCCAGGCACCCGACCATTTCCCGTACCTGTTGAGATGCGGTATCCTGCACTCCCACAGAAACAGGAGGTCTGCCTTGATGGTGGTCAGGAGGAGAGGAAGAAATTAAGAATTGGTGTCCCATTTCACTATTGAATGTGGACTACAAAATCCTGGCCAAGGTCATAGCCAACCGGGTCAGGTCTGTCCTATGAGTCGGTGATTCACCCTGACCAAACCTGTGCTGTGCCAGGCAGGAAGATCGCTGAGAGCCTCGCACTCATCAGGGATACGATCGCCTACGTGCAGGACAGGCAGGTGGACACCTGCCTTGTCAGCCTGGACCAGGAGAAGGCCTTCAAAAGGGTCTCTCATGCTTACATGAGGGACATCC
This sequence comes from Stegostoma tigrinum, assembly GCF_030684315.1. Taxonomy (NCBI): domain Eukaryota; kingdom Metazoa; phylum Chordata; class Chondrichthyes; order Orectolobiformes; family Stegostomatidae; genus Stegostoma; species Stegostoma tigrinum. The sequence goes on along the minus strand of NC_081370.1, from coordinate 29,007,786 downwards.
TCTCCAAATTGGGGTTCGGGGAGGGCATCCGCAATTGGATCCGGCTGCTGTACGCCAACATCGTTAGTGCAGTCTCGATCAACGGGTGGGAATCAGACAGTTTTCCTGTCAGATCTGGAGTCAGGCAGGGTTGCCTGCTGTCTCCTGCCTTGTTCGTATGCTGTGTGGAGCCCTTCGCTGCATCCATCAGGAAGGATGTGAGCCTGAAGGGCGTGACTATCCCGGGCAGCGGAGGCCTTCAGGTCAAGACGTCCCTGTACATGGACAACGGCGCCTTCTTCTGCACCGATCGTCAGTCGGTCAGTAGGCTGTTGGACATCTGCGGCCAGTTTGAACTGGCCTTGGGTGCCAAAGTCAATAGGGGTAAAAGCGAGGTCATGTTCTTCGGGAACTGGGATGACCGCTCCTTCGTCCCCTTCACCGTCAGGACAGACTACCTGAAGGTGCTGGGTGTTTGGTTCGGTGGAGCTAGGGTGTGCACTAAGACTTGGGAGGAGCGTATCACCAAACTGAAGCAGAAGCTGCGCAGGTGGATGCTCCGGTCCCTCTCCATCGCGGGTAAGAACCTGGTTGTCAGGTGCGAGGGGCTTGTATGTGGCGCAGGCCTGGCCTATTCCCTGGACCTGCGCTGATGCGGTCACCCAGGCCATCTTCCACTTCATTTGGGGGTCGAGGATGGACCAGGTCCGCAGGGACACCATGTACAAAGACCTGGAAAATGGGGGAAAGGGCGTACCGAACGCCACCCTCGCCCTGACGGCTACCTTTGTGTGCGGCTGCATCAAGCTGTGTGTAGATCCTCAGTACGCAAACACCAATTGTCACTACTTACTGAGGTTCTACCTGTCCCCGGTGTTGCGAAGGATGGGCCTGGCCTTGTTGCCGTGGAACACTCCGAGTAGTTGGACCGTCCCGTACCACCAGTCCTTCGTGGAGAAATTTTTGAAGGGAAACACTTTTGACCACAAGGCCGTCAGGCAGTGGTCAGCATGTAGTATCCTTGAGACCCTTCGGGAAAAGGAGAGGGTGGATCATGTCGTGTGGTTCCCCACGCAGACTGCCAAAGTCGTTTGGCAGAATGCCTCATCGCCAGAACTTTCAAACAAGCACAAGGACATTGCTTGGCTGGCGGTGAGAGGGGGCCTGCCAGTGAGATCCTTTATGCATGCCCGGAATCTCTGCGCCACCGCACGCTGCCCTCGAGGCGGCTGTCGGGGGGTGGGGGGGGAGAGACTGTCAATCACCTCCTTCTGGAGTGTGCCTATGTGCAGGAGGTCTGGAGGGGGATACAGTGGTATTTGTTGAGGTTCATCCCGAGTAGCTCCGTGACGCGGGACTCCGTGCTCTATGGGCTGTTTCCCGGGACGCACACCGAGACCAACATCAACTGCGCCTGGAGGACCATCAATGCGGTGAAAGACGCTCTTTGGTCTGCCCGCAACTTGCTGGTCTGCCAGCTGAAAGAACTATCCCTGACCGAGTGTTGCAGACTGGCGCACTCCATGGTCCAGGACTACGTGCTGAGGGACGCGCTGAAGCTTGGGGCAGCCGCCGCCAAGGCGCGGTGGGGAAAGACCACCGTATGAAACCCCTCGTCCAGAATAGAAACAAGGGCCCTATCTGGTAACTGGGCCAAGCTGGCGCCTTCCCCAACTGGTCAGGGGGCCAACGGGGACTGAGCGGGGAGAAGACTGCCGGGGTATTTTCTTTGCTTTGTTTTTTTTTCTCTCTGTTTTGTTTTTTCCTTTAGTTGGTGTATGTACCCCCTGGGTAACCCGGAGCGGCTTGCATGACTGGGTAGGTGTATAAATATGTTTTATTTTTTGTACATCTTATGAATAAAGTATATTTTTTCAAATAAAAAAAAGTGACAAAACGTCTGAAAACTAACCTTCCAGCTCAGCAAGCAAACTCACATCCAGAACCTCAACCTGAGCTACAAATCTTCTCAAAACTCGCTTTGGTATTGATGCATATAGAAAGAACCAGTCGTTTCTTGCCTCTCATGTTTTAAAGAATGCCGGTGTCTTACTTAACTCTGGTGCAGAACAATTAAAATTTCCATCAAAAGATAACTTTAAAATGCTAAATAAGGCTATTAACGGTTGTGTTGTAAAGTTACAATATTCCAGTAGTTCACAGGACACTCAAAGTGAACGAAATTCAAATACTCTAACGGCATTTATTTATAGAATCATCAAGGGAATTGGCTGAACAAATCCCTAATAACATGAGGCAGTTTAAGTAAAACATTACTGATCCCAAATGAAAGGGGCTTTTAATTATTGGTGATGTTTCTGAAAACAATCAACATACTGTCTTTGAGTGAGGAATGGAAATTGCATGTGCAGTGGATTAAAGCAGTTGATTACAATGTAAATGTATAAAGCTGAATGGAAAATGTTTACTTGATGAGGAAATGCTTGGACCTCATTCAATTTGTAATTATTTGTCAGATTTTCAACTGGAAACCCCTGACCTAGTTCATCATCTTCAAAGTTTGAATGATTCTAAGTCAATGTGTCAGTTCGGGTTCCTCCACAGTCCCCATTTTGGAAACAGAGCTTGGGAGATTTAAGTATCGTAAATTAAGAAAAGAAAGCACTCAAAGATTCCAAGTTAAATGGTTTAATAATTTGCACTTGACATCTAAAAACACTAAAAAATTTCATGTGAATAACGAAGGTATGGTTAATGTGAGTGCATCATCTAATAAAAGAGTCTTTAAATTTGACTCACAAAGAACCCTTTTCAAAGTACTTTGACCGCTGTTGTATTTTCGAATTTATTGGAATGGAGATAGCATGTCTCAAAATCCACAAAGTACAATGGTCTCTGAAACATATGAATGACCCATGCCCCTTGTTTCACTTTGAAGTATATTTTAAAGATATAATTCAGCAACTTGATACAGAAACATTGTGGAACTGGTGCTCAGAAGAAAGGTCTTTATACAGATATGCATTGGATTATAAATTGTTGTAATCTCAGCTGATGATTTTTTTCTGCTCAATTTTTAATTATAAGAGACTTGCAGATGTGCATGGTAGCCAGAAGCAATGAAATGGTTGGAATGGTTCATCCCAGGAACTTTAGGTTTTACTCTGTTAGGGTAAAATTTATTAAACTGGTTTAAGTTTCTGCTGAGGTACAGGATGTGCAATGCAAGATATGCAATTCATAACACTTGATTCAAGATCTGATAAGACTATCTTGATTATCATGTTGTGAAACATGGTACTCTATACGATCTTGAGATAAAGAAATAAGGCAATTAACTGAGGATGATTAGTCACATATTTAGATGCTGGATTAGCCATCTGAAAGCTTGAAGATGCTCTCTCATTTCTGAGGGTCTTCTTCAGAATAATTCTTCTCCTGCCACAATGAATCAATTAGGACAATTGCTTGATTACTAGAGATTTGTAAAGGACTTGAAATTTCCTTAGCAATTTCTAGAAAGAATTAGGATCAAAAGATTTAATGCTTTTACCTAGACAAAAATATTATTGTCTATTTTTCTGAAAATGCTTACAGATATTACTTGAGACAAAGACATGATCAAAGAAAGGAATAAGTTCCAGACCATAGATTTGGTTATCATTTTTGAATGTTCTTACCCAAGAGAGAGATTTTCCACTTATGAATCAGGCATTCAATTGGCTGCTCATAAGGAAAAATTTGCACAATTTTCCTACAGGACTGGGGGACGTTGAAAGCCGCCACCACTCTGGCTTTGACGGGAGAGCAATGCTGACTATGTTTTGCATGACTGCATTATGTGCCTACTGCTCAGGGCTAAAGTGGGGTGATGAGTAGTTAAATAAACAGTTTGGGTAGGAACATCACGATCAAAGGCCATGGCGTTGACAAGTAGAGAGGAACATGAAAGTTTAGGGTTTTGGGTTTACCTAGACTGAGCCTATGATGCAGTCCATGAAACATGACATGGTGTTTCAAATTACAAATGCTCAAGTTTTAATTATAAGTGGCTTGCAGATATTGGAAATAAAAATCATTGCCAGTACCTGAAGTAGTGAATGCAGGAAGTGCTTTTACACTCTGACAATGTGGGCTCCACTTTTGTGCTATGTAAACCCTTTAAAGATTGAGAACATTACACAGACATTTACACATTACCTGTGATGGACATAGAAGGATACTGTACTCCTCTCCTTCTGTACTTGAATACATGTGACAATAAAGGATATTCTCCTATTCTTCGGTTATGGCATCCCACTGACATACTTGTCAGGGGCCTCCATGTCCCAGTGTTTCAAGGACATTATCCAAATGATACTTGTTTGTATTGAAACTGCTGAATGATCCCATTACAGAGTAACTGCTTTGTTTCTGATATCGCCAGATAGGATCATTAGAACTGATTCAGGAACAGAAGATGTGATTGTCCTTGTGGCTGCTACTTAAATGAATGAGGAACACTTGCAAATAGAGGATCAGGGCCAGTACCAATGTGGCAGCTTAGTGTGGCACTAAAGATGGTTACCCTCTCTACCTTCATTACTTTAGTTGCAGCTAAAGTGACATTTGCTTACAGAGCTGAAGATGAGAAGTGAACATAAATTCACAAATGTGAGAACATATTTACAATGAGATATCACCTATGCCAACGGTGTGCCCCCAAGACCATTTTTCTTTCCCTCCAACTACATCTAGGTAGACGCAGAATGCAGCTGGGGTGGCAGGAGTGTGTCCTGTAGTGGGGCTTGCTGACCTTGGAATTTTGGTTGGGTGACCCTGCTGGGACAGGCAGGCTGAGTGTGTCCTGTCAAAATGCAAGCACACCCCCTGGCTTGAACTCCCACAGGGTTGTGCGTGGCAGATAAAGCAGAGTTAGAGAATCTGCACTGTTGTGGAATATTCTGAGGTGTGGACTTCTGCGGGGTTCCTTTAGCTGAGAGCTTACGGCCATCGCCCTGTCTCTTTGTGAGGCAGGGACACCTGGACTGGGGCCAAAGGGCTTTGTGCCTCTCTCACCATGTCCTTTGTGCTGACATGGAGTGCAGGTCTGTGCACATGTCCGTTAGATACTGGATGTGCTGGACTTGGCTCTCCATGCCAGCTGTGAATTCCTCCAACCTTCAGGTCAGTTTGTCCAGTCCCTCACACAAGTCTGTCTGCAGCTTCTGTGCCCATTTGTGCATTTCGTTGTAATTATAAATGGCCTCACCATGGGGCCCTGTTCTGCCTGGAGTTGAACAAGTGCCTGGTCTGTGGCAGTCTTCTGAGTGCCAGCAATCTGGTGCATTTCTTCCTTGACCAACTGTGACAAGGCCACCAGAATGTGCTCCACACTGTCCTCTAACAAATCTTCTGAGGTGTCCATGTCTGAGCTGATGGAAGGTTCAGGAGACAGCTTTACCATTGTTTCTTCAGTAAAGGGACTTGTGGCTTCTTTCTCAGGAGATGGAGGAGAAAATGATGTCAAGGCCCGAAACATCAGCCTTCCTGCTCCTATGATGCTGCTTTGCCTGCTGTGTTCACCCAGCTCTACTCTTTGTTATCTCAGATATCCAGAGGTGCTGCTTTCTTCAGGGTGGGATGTGTGCAGCTTCCACTGGAATTCATAGGAGATGGGTTGTGAATTAGAGGTAGATGTTTGTGTATGTTACATATACATCCACAATAGCAGTCAAAGGAGAGCAGCCCAACACTTGGCAATGGATCTCACTGCGTTGCTTACTTGAGATTGAGGTCTCGATATCACCACACGGGCATTCACAATATTTTCGAACCAAACCAAAATTCCTCTCCTTGCAGTGGAAGCGAGAAGATGGATATTGGGCACTCCACCATCCGACCAGTCTCTCTATGCCCTTTCGTGGGATTTTCTCTCCTGGAGTGAGATAATGGGCGGGATGAATGAAAGTGGATGTCACACCTTTTAGGGCTGCTTCAGTGGGGAAATAGTCGTGAGGTGATTCAAGTGAATAAATACACAGTACAGAGGCTAGACAGCATTGGTTGTCTGGAGGTTGGGAGGTGAAAGCAGCTGAAGGAAACTGCTGCGTGCAATTGTGTTATCGGTAGTATATGAGCTTTGGAGGGAAGTGCTGTAATATCACAGGCTTACAGGCTTACACACATAGTCTGGGTTCTATGCTTACTGATGATGCAGTACAGTACACATGCATAACTCACTACACTGACTACATTACACAGAGGAAGTGATTGAAGATAACTTTACATGTTTGATGTCATGTACCTGTCTTAAAGATGCAGGCTTGTTTAGTCTGGAATTTATAATTCAGCACATTCTCCCCATTCTGTCAATTTATCCACATCTTTTGAAGTTCTACTCTAACATACTCAAAGTTTACAATGTTTCAAGTTTACGTATCATCCAAATTTTGAATTTGTACTCTGTACACCAAGATGCAGTTTGTTAATATGATCAGGAAAAGCAAAGGTCACAGAATTGATACTGAAAGCAAAAAATGCCGCAGATCACAGCGGGTCAAAAAGCATCCATGGACAGAAAGCAAGCTAACATTTGAGAATTGATTCAGAGATAGTAGGAACTGCAGATGCTGGAGAATCTGCGATAACAAGGTGTAGAGCTGGATGAACACAGCAGGCCAAGCAGCATCAGAGGAGCAGGAAAGCTGACATTTTGGGTGTTTCTGAAGAAGGGTCTAGACCCAAAATGTCCGCCTTCCTGCTCCTCTGATGCTGCTTGGCCTGCTGTGTTCATCCAGCTCTACACCTTGTTATTTTGAGAATTGATCCCTGAGGAAGTCAACTACAAACCAACCATCTGTCCATTAGTCGCTGCTCTTTGTTTCCTATCTATCGACCAATTTTCTATCCTTTTCTGCTCTTCTTTTCCAAGAGCTACAAGTTTACCAACAAATGCCTTTGGACGTTCATGTGAATCACATTAACACCACTACACTCATCAAGCAACTCTGTGAACTCATCAAGAAACATAGTTCATTAATTATGAATTGTCCTTATAGACCTGAGCTGGCTTCCCTTATTTAACTTGCATTTTCCCAGTAAACTATTACTTTTGTCACAAATTACAATTTTTACCAGCTTCCCCTCCATCTAGGTCAAACTGACTAGCCTGTAGTTGCTGGTCTTGCTGGGCATATCATGTGTCTTCAAAATGTGGCATATTTGTACTCCAGAGTTCTCTCCCAATGACATTGCTAACACTGTAGGTGAAGGTCTATGCATTTCCAGTTAATTATAAGAATAAAAACTCAGGCTTGGTGGGTTCAATACTTCTGTGGTTTTTTCAACTGATATCCATGATTACCTGAAAATGGAGAGGCTAATTGATTTGTTCTTTGATCTGCTAAGAAAATGAATACTGCTAAAATACTTAGAATAGGCCAACATAATGAGCTTGATTTCTATGGGAATCTTAGATGCCCTGAGGTTCGAGCAGGGTGTATTGGTATAATATAAGCCTTGCTATAGATTTATTAAAAGGTTATTTAGTTTGCAATTATTTTAATCCAATAGGATGAAGTCAGTTCAATAGATAATTGATTTTTTTTTGCAAAACACAATTATGGCTGACAATTATTTCATGACAGCTTAATAATGAATTTGCAATTCACCAAATGATGACAATAATTTGGGGAACAGCTTAAAGATAAAATCTACTTGGGCTGTCGTCCATAAAAAAAATTCCACTATAGAGAGAGACAGAACAAGAAATACCATTTCCTTTTTTAATTGTTTCTGCTTTGTTCGGTGACAATTCAACATGATTCGTCTCCTCTGTCTTGGCATTTCACTGAGTATTTTAGTTCAGGGTGCATAAGCCAAAATGTCTTTGTTAGCAAAAGAGGTCAACCTCTTTAGTTGCTGTCAACACCTTCAAGGCCCTAGCAATGGATTGATTAATGTCTCAGAGTATATCGTCAAGCAGAGATAGGAAGTTTGAAACTTGGCATAAAATCAAGCACGAGCTCAGGTTCCTCCCATAACTACAATGCCCGTCATCACTTCACACCTAAATTTCCCAATGCTCTTTAACGTAAGGGCGTAAGTAATAGAAGCTATAAAAAGCTTTTTGGTCCTTCAATTCTGCTCTAATATGACTTCTACTTCAACAAATCGTTCCTGCATCACAGCCTCCAGACACAATTCAATTCATCCAGACATTGCAGACCATGTCTTCACATACTACTCGCAGCATTGTCATCTCCTGCCAAGGTGGCTCAGTGGTTAGCACTGCAGCCTCACAGCGCCAGGGATCCGGGTTCAATTCCAGCCTCGGGCGACTGTCTGTGTGGAGTTTGCACATTCTTCCCCGTGTTTGCGTGGGTTTCCTGCGGGTGCTCTGGTTTCCTCCCACAGTCCAACGACATGCAGGTTAGATGGATTGGCGATGACAAATTACCAATAGTGTCCAGGGGTGTGTAAGTTAGGTGATTTATCCAGAGGAAATGCAGAGTTACAGGGAAACGTTAGCAGATGGGTCTGAGTGGGATGCTCTTCAGAGGGGAGTTGTGGACTTGTTGGGCTGAATGACCTAATTCCACATGGGAGGGATTTTATTCTATTCTAGGTCTGTTCCACATCTTGCATTATCTTGCCTTCATGTCTCCCCTTTTTAAATATTTCCCTTTCTTTTTCAGCCTGTATGTGAGGAATAGTTTATAATTTAAAAGGCTTTTTTGGAGACAACCAAAGCAGGGGAAAAAAATGGCTGAGGAAGGAGAAAGCTTAACTATTTTCATTACCGCAGGCTGAATACCAGGCAGTATTAAAGGCTTTCTTGTTTAAACTTGATCATTCAAATACAAAACTCTGCAGAAATACATCAGAGATAATGAGGACTGCGGATGCTGGAGAATCCAAGATAACAAAGTATGGACCTGGATGAACACAGCAGGCCAAGCAGCAATCTCAGGAGCACAAAAGCTGACGTTTCGGGCCTAGACCCTTCATCAGAGAGGGGGATGGGGTGAGGGCGCTGGAACAAATAGGGAGAGAGGGGGAGGCGGCCCGAAGATGGATAGAAGAGAAGATAGGTGGAGAGGAGCGTGTGGGTGGGGAGGTAGGGAGGGGATAGGTCAGTCTGGGGAGGATGGACAGGTCAAGGAGGCGGGATGAGGTTAGTAGGTAGGAAATGGAGGTGCGGCTTGAGGTGGGAGGAGGGGATAGGTGAGAGGAAGAACAGGTTAGGGAGGCAGGGATGAGCTGGGCTGGTTTTGGTGCGCAGTGGGGGGAGGGGAGATTTTGAAGCTGGTGAAATCCACATTGATACCATTGGGCTGCAGGGTTCCCAAGTGGAATATGAGCTGCTGTTCCTGCAACCTACGGGTGGCATCATTATGGCACTGCAGGAGGCCCAGGATGGACATGTCATCTGAGGAATGGGAGGGGGAGTTAAAATGGTTTGTGACAGGGAGATGCAGTTGTTTATTGTGAACCGAGCGTAGGTGTTCTGCAAAGTGGTCCCCAAGCTTCTGTTTGGTTTCCCCAATGTAGAGGAAGCCACACCGGGAACAGCGGATGCAATATACCACATTGGCAGATGTGCAGGCAAACATCTGCTTGATGTGAAAAGTCTTCTTGGGGCCTGGGATGGGGGTGAGGGAGGTGGTGTGGGGGGCAGGTGTAGCACTTCCTGCGGTTGCAGGGGAAAGTGCCGGGTGTGATGGGGTTGGAGGGGAGTGTGGAGCGGACAAGGGAGCCCCAGAGATAGTGCGGTCCTTGAAGAACGAGGACATCTGGGATGTACGGGAGTGGAATACCTCATCCTAGGAGTAGATGCGGCGGAGGCGGAGGAATTGGGTACAGGGGATGGAATTTTTGCAGGAGGGTGGGTGGACGGAGGTGTATTATAGGTAGCTGTGGGAGTCAGTAGGCTTGAAATGGACATCAGTTTGTAGGTGGTTGCCTGAGATGGAGACAGAGAGGTCCAGGAAGGTGAGGGCTGTGTTGGAGATTGCCCAGGTGAACTTAAGGTTGGGGTGGAAGGTGCTGGTGAAGAGGATGAACTTTTCGAGCTCCTCTTGGGAGGTTCTTTAAGGACCGTAACATCCCCCCCGCGGTGGTCGTGAACACCCTCAGCCTTGTCTCCCGCATTTCCCGTAACTCATCCCTCACACCCCGCCCCCGCCACAACCGCCCCCAGAGGATCCCCCCGTTCTCACATAGCCCCCCACCCACCAACCTCTGGATACAACGCGTCATCCTCCGACACTTCCGCCATCTACAACCCGTCCCCACCACTAAAAACATTTTTCCAACCCCACCCTTGTCTGCCTTCCAGACAGACCACTCTCTCCATGACTTCCTTGCCCACTCCACACTCCCCTCCAACCCCACCACTCCCGGCACCTTCCCCTGCAACCGCAGGAAGTGCTACACTTGCCCCCACACCTCCTCCCTCACCCCAACCCCAAACCCCAAGATGACTTTTCACATCAAGCAGATGTTCACCTGCACATCCGCCAATGTGGTGTACTGCATCCGCTGTACCCATTGTAGCTTCCTCTACGTTGGGGAAACCAAGCGGAGGCTTGGGGACCGCTTTGCAGAACACCTCCGCTCGGTTCACAATAAACAACTGCAACCCCCAGTCATGAACCATTTTAACTCCCCCTCTCATTCCTCAGAGGACATGTCCATCCTGGGCCTCCTGCAGTGCCACAATGCTGCCACTCGTAGGTTGCAGGAACAGCAACTCATATTCCGCTCGGGAACCCTGCAGCCATATGGTATCAATGTGGATTTCACCAGCTTCAAAATCTCCCCTCCCCCCAGTGCATCCCAAAATCAGCCCAGCTCATCCCCGCCTCTCACCTTCTTCATCTCACCTATCCCCTCCTCCCACCTCAAGCCGCACCTCCATTTCCTACCTACTAACCTCATCCCGCCCCCTTGACCTGTCCGTCCTCCCTAGACTGATCTATCCCCTCCCTACCTCCCCACCTATACTCTCCTCTCCACCATCATCTCTATCCATCTATCCATCATCGGCCCACCTTCCGCCCCTCCCTATTTATTTCAGAATCCTCTCCCCATCCCCCTTTTCTGATGAAGGGTCTAGGCCCGAAACGTCAGTAGAAATACATCAATGAGTTCAATAAAGTCAAATTGCATCATGCATTTAAGCACATTTCAAATCCAGAGGCTATTGAATGGTAAAACCATGCCAACAGCGATGAAACGAATGGTTAAGGGAGAAATTTCATTCGGGAATGAAGAGAGCTCCCTTGTGCTGTGGAATTTTGTTCATTCACCTGACATTGCAGACGTTTCTAACAACTGCAGTTAAATTTCAGTCTAGGAACCTGAACTGATGCAGTGTTAAATACCTGCAATCTTCTGTTCTAAAAATGGAAGTTTCATAAACCATACCACATTGGAAAATCATGACTAATAAAAGAAGTTGGAGTCGTAAAATTGGAACAATCAACCAATAAATACCTAAGGCACAAAGATTTAGATAAAGCTTTTGTTCTACATTCTTATATTGTTATGCTCTCAGACATTAATAATTCAAATGCTAGGGCCATGAAGCTACAGTGAGCAGCTAAAGGGTTCAGCCCCCATTTTGCTAACAAAGGCATCTTGTTCTAGAATTTCAACTAAGCTTTTGCTTAGCTATCCAACTCTTCCATTAGAACGTAGCTTAATTTTATCATCTGCAAAGCACTTTATCAATAATGATATGTACATATGTGCTTTGAATATCCTTATCGGTAAACTTTGTATCAATCTACAATACTTTAACAGAATAAGAACACTGTAGACCTCTGAAGGAAAGAGAAAAACAAATGCAAACTCGTACAATACACTGAGGCACAATTGTTTTACAGCCCAAAATGTGACAGCAGTTCCCTCAACATTGTTTTTACAATGGACCATGCACTCCATCAATTTGAAAGAGGCATTTGGTAGAAGGAGCGTTAAGATGAGGTGGAAAAATATTCAGGCTACAAAGAACCATCTCTTAGTGCTAACGATTTTTCAGTTTTAATATGCATAATTAGAGTAATGGTGCCTGGAGAGTTACTATAATAAAGATGAACATTCCATTTTCATTTTGTGACAAGGAGGGATCCTCTGAAGGATTGTTCATCCCCAATCAAGGCAACTTCCTTGCCTGCATTTTTTTGTTCTCTAAGTGTTCCAGACTTCCTTTATACTTGCTTATTAGAAGTAGCATCAAGCTTATACCTAATATTGAGGCTCAAGTTTGAATCTTGTAGAAAAGGACAGTTTCTTTTATCAAATGGAATGCCAAAAACGCACTGAAGGAAACCATAACTTACCCAAAAATTGAGCAGCCAGGTTCTACAATGCATTAATGGAACAAAGTAAACATTAACTACAGAAATGTTTATGTGAGCAGGGTCATTAAATACAGATTATGCGAATTTTAAAAAAACAGTGGAAATTAAATAAATATTGACATTCCAATCTAAGCTATACTTTTCAATTCTCCTCTTATTCTTCAAACTATCAAAATGGTACTGTACTGTGGTGACATTTGCAAGCTTTTCACTGCATTTTATTGCATTTTGTGCTGTAAGATACAAGTGACAATAAAATTTAAGAAAGGGATAATTAGGTAGCGTAAACAATGTAAAGAAAGTAATGTCCTAAAAGGCCGACTTTATTGGGAATGATGCAGCTGGATACCTGCATAAAATAGAACATTCTTTCTTGCATTGCCAGTTGAACTACAATCCAGCACTGTAGTTAACAAAATGTTTGTAAATGTCTTTAACTTAGTTGTTATCAACAGTTCCTCAGTTTTAACACCATGGGTACGGAGTTGTATGCAGAGATCAATAATTCAGAATGCCTTCATTCACAACAAGAAAGACACAATAGAATTTAATATCCTCAGTAAAACTGCTCCAAGTTGATGAAAAGAATGATGAGTCATCGCATATGTGATACTGTAAATGCAATTGTCGAAACAAGCAGCTAATAGTATAATAAACATTCTAATGATTCAGCAGCATAGAATAAACTTGAATGAAATTATTTGTCTGTTTCATATTATTCCACCTTTCTGCTAGAGGTGACTAAGTTTATGGGGTGCATTATATGCCAGACATTGTAAGGAGCTGATCTGGATAATGGGCAGTATCCTTCCTCATAGCCAGGAATTGAGGCAAAAGGATGTGTTCTGTACTGTATCTTGCACATTGAATCATCCTCTCTACCCAGCATTGTGCAACATTCCATATTTGTGTAGTATTAGAAAGCACATTCCACAGGCTGTTACACATAATTTCTTTGATAATTTCAAACAATGAAAGCAAAGAGAAATCAGTTATCACAAATATTAAGTTTTCAAATGATACTGATTAAAGTTTTAAAGCACAACTTAAGAGCGTCTGTATGATCATGTTTTGTGTACCAACAGTTGGACAATTAGTTCCCTTGCTGGCTTATTTGAGAAAGACTGTGTGTCCCTGAACTATGGAGATCAGTACATTGCATTGCTCGAGGCTGAACCTTTCAACAGATTAAGGGAAAGCAAGACGCTAAATAAATATAGGTTGCTTTAATTTTTTTGTTATTTAACTGGTTAAGAGTAACAGGGAACTGCCTGAGAAGAATTAATTACTCTGATCGTGTTGGCAGCCAATGGAAGGATAAAGGTACTCTACTCAAAATTACATCGTACATTTGGCACTGTCAAGTTACAACAATTTTAAATACTAGACTCCTTTTCAAAATATTTTAGAACGTTATCTCAGACTTGACCAACAATAGTAAACTAAATTTTTAGTTCATATTTTACATGTATATTTGTTTATTAATCACAACACAAGCATTATTCATTTGTTGGCAAATATCCAAATTGTACAAGCAAATCACTAGCTAGGCTGTCCGCAACTTTGTGTTCAGTAATTCTAGGGAAACATATAAACATTACAGTTTGTTCAATAATTCCTCTGTTTACTTTAAAATAACATGTACAAATTGCATCACCAAGGGAAAGTTGTTTTGAGCAGTTACTGAAGCTGCCACTGAGATTTGAACTAATGTCATATAGTCCTTCCCGATCTGCTTCAGCTCAATTGTACATGTTAAGTCCCCCACAAAGTTAGCAACATGAACTCCATCCCAGACCATTGTTATCAACAATTACCATCTAAAGAAAACATTTGAAAACAAAAACAGAAATTTGCATTTGCTTTGTACTTTCACTATGGCAAAGTATCCTAAATTGCTTCACAATGTGGGCTACGCCAAAGCAGGAGTTAAAAAAAGCAGGAACTATCCAATACTAACAATGACACTTTTCCAGCAGTTTAGATTTAAAGAAAAGATCCTGAGAAGATGCCCCACTTGTTTCTGAAGTTTGGAATCAATGTTAGAAATTGTGCAACAAAAACAAAGTTGCTGGAAAAGCTCAGCAGGTCTGTCAACATCTGCGAAGGAAAAAACAGAGTTAACGTTTTGGGTCCAGTGGCCCTGAAGGAAGGGTCACTGGATCTGAAACATTAACTCCTTTTTTCTTCACAGATGCTGCCAGACCTGCTGAGCTTTTCCAGCAACTTTGTTTTTGTTCCTGATTTGCAGCATCCGCAGTTCTTTCGGTTTTTATTTAGAAATTGTGCAAGTTATTTACACTTCTGTGCTAGTGTTGCTTTAAATCTGAATGCATAGCAATATTCATAATGCTTTAATTTTTGTTTCAATTTTAATATTTTTACTTTGTGAGCACTAAGATAATTGTTAATTAGATTCCGCATGACATTCAGCCTCACATATTTGAATTCAATTCTTGCTGCTACTGATAATTACCCAATAATAATCACACAATTCAACCACTGTCCAAAAATATTAACCTTAATGTCTCCAAAATTAGCCTTGGCTTTGCAACAAGCAGTTCCAGCTCTAAACAATCATCTTTATAAGGAATTCATTATATAAATATATATCACCGAAGTATTATCATCTTTTTGTTTAAATGTTACTTCAATATAGATTTCCTCACAGTATTTGAAAAATAAATCAACACTTCCACAGGATATGACATGTATAATCATTGTCATAGCTCCAGATACAGTTTCTAACACCTGAAGATAAATTCTATATGAAATATAATGAGTCCTGATAACTAATGTAAAATCTTAATTAGCTGTGAATGAAGCAATGATAATTTATTTTTCAATTAGTCAAATTTAAGTATCCTAAATATAGAAGGCTTTTTTATTCTCCCTTCCCATAATTTTTTTTTCACTTTCTGTTAAGGGGTTAGAAACCAATTAAGCTTAAAGTAAGGAGCCCATGAGAACTATAAGAATAATAGTGAAACAAAAACTTTTTAGACATCTGAAAAGAAGAAAAGGCATTGAGTGCAGGTCGGAATAACTAGGATGAAGACATGGGAATTGTTTCAAATACATTTAAAACAACAAACAGAGTATTTTTTAGAAATCTGTTTCTGAAAAGAGATTCATTGAAAGTGAAATGGAGTTTAAGAAGAAAGCGTTAGCAATATGTAGAAGATAATCAAAAATGGCCAAAATATTTAATGAGTGTTTCAAAAATAGAAATTGCTGGAAAAGATCAGCAGGTCTGTCAACATCTGTGGAGAGAAATCAGAGTCAACATTTCAGGCTCAGTGACCATTCGTTAGAACTGAAATTTTATGCTAGTTTTATTTGATTAATACATGAGAACTCCCAAGTCCCTCTGTACTGTAGCTTTCTCCTGTCATTCACCATTTAAATAATATTCAGCTCTTATATCCTTGCTTCTAAAGTACAAAACCTCACATTTGCCCACATTATGTTTCATCCATCAAGTTTTAGCCCGCTCTCTTAACCACAGACATAGACTCTTTGTGTTATCCTCACTACTTGCCTTCCTACCTATTTTTGTATCATCCCTTTTAGGTCATTGATATATATTGTAAATTGTGGCCGCAACACTTGTCCTTGTGGAACTCCACTAGTTACATGTTGCCATCCTGAAAATGCCTCCTTATTTCACTTTTCTATCTTCCATAATTTAATCAATTGCCTACCCATGTTTGTATACTGCCTCTGGTACTATCAGCTCTTATCTGTTAAGTAGCCTAACGTGTGGTGCCTTATTAAATGCCTTCTAGAAATCCAAAAGGATTGCATTGACTCCTTCCCCTTTATGTGTCCTGCTTGTTACCTCCTCAAAAAATTCGAACAAATTTGTCAGGCATTCCCCATTGCAAAACAATAGTAATTCTGCATGACCTTATAAAGTATTTTTAAAAGGTCTGCTAATACATCCTTTATAATAGCATTGAATATTTTCCCAACAATGGTCATTAAGCTAATGAGCCTACAGACACCTACTTTTTTTGTCCCATTCCCCTTTTAAATAAAAGTGTTAAATTAGCAGTTTTTGAATCATCTGGGATTTTTCCAGAAGCTAAGGTTTAGTGGAAGATTGTTCCTAGTGCAACTGTTATCAATATACCTTCTTCTTTTACTATCCAAGGAAATATCCGATCAAGTCCAGAGATGTAACAGTCTTTAACACCATTGGTTTCTCTAGTATGGTTTCTCTAAAGATAGTTATGCTAGTTATTTCCTCTGCATATTATGTCCCTTGACTATTTAGTAGTTTTGTAATGCTATTGATGTGAAATCATATGTAAAGTATTTTTTCAACTCCTCTGCCATTTATTTCTTCCCTATTATTATTGTCAGTTTTGTACTTTAAGAGGCCAATGTTCATTTTGGTCCCTCTATTCCTTTATATGTGTTTAAGTGAATTCTTACTTGTTAGTTTAGATCAAAATTCATTTCTTTCCCTTTATTATATGTTTTGGTTACCTTTTGCTGGATTTGAAAGCTTTCTTAACCCTTTGTTTTACTATTAATTTTTGCTAATTTGTGTTTTTTCTTTCAATTTGGATACTTTCAAAGCTTAGAACTGCAAGTTGGTGGACAATGCTAGGTTAAGAAATTCACTTTCAGTGTATCGAGGAGCAAGGAGCTATCCTGAAAGAATACAAAAGAAGCTTTCTTTGTCCACAAGTAGAATCTGAAAGTAATTTGTGAAAAGGTGGTGACAATGACAGAGGAAGCTCCTTCCTATCCATTACCACAGAACCTTTGCCACTATTCTCCTGATCTATTTGTTGGAATTCCTGAACTAGGATCTGATGCCAGAGACTCAGTGGCCAAGAAACCACCAATATTGTGGTTGCAGTTAGACAGCTTCAGAAAAAATGGCAAAAACAGAACTTGGACATTACAGCATGGGATGAATTTTACAGGGTGAGGGTGTGTTGAGTGTATTCCTCACGCTTTCTCCCCCTAGTAGAAATGTCTGTGATAGGCAAATCATCCGTAAAACAACCACTATACTGGAGATGGCCATAATAAGCTGAGAGAGGGGACTTCTGTCCCTCAGATCAATCTGATTGGCCTGTGTGTGCTCTGTGCAGCACCAGAGTTCTGTAGTGGTCACCGTTGGAACTACAAGCAACCCCAAGGAGGCAGTTACACGGGTAAATTGGGGTTTCGTTCAGGAAGGAAGGAGGAAGAAGCTGGGTTCGTGAGGGATGTTGGCAGTCAGGGAGGGCAGGGACAATCTGGGTTTACACTCCCGGGTTGGCGTGGTTTACCTATATCAGATGGACTGCAGCATTTAAAGAAGGCAGTTTAGAACCTATTTCTCAAAGGCAGTCAGAGAAGGAAAATGAATATTAGCCATGCAAACAGGACCCACATGATTTTATGGGCAAATAAAGAAAATATGTCTTGAAGTGTCTGCCATTCTTAGTTCTCCCAAGAGATGGTGCTGTGACCTCTACAAACAGCGGCCTCGATTTTAATTCAGGAAGGCAATCTCACTGGGAACAAGGAGCTAAGGGATCCAACCTTGATAGCAAGAAGCACAGGAAATGACGAGAGTAAGATTAGGGCCAATCGAGGATAGTAGTGGGAAGTTGTGTGTGGAGTCAGAGGAGATAGGGGAAGCACTAAATGAATATTTTTCGACAGTATTCACTCTAGAAAATGGCAATGTTGTTGAGGAGAATACTGAGATACAGGCTACTAGACTAGTTGGGATTGAAGTTCACAAGGAAGAGGTATTAGAAATCCTACAGAGTGTGAAAATAGATAAGTCCCCTGGGCCGGATGGGATTTATCCTAGGATCCTCTGAGAAGCCAGGGAGGAGATTGCTGAGCCTTTGGCATTGATCTTTAACTCATCATTGTCTACAGGAATAGTGACAGATGACTGGAGGATAGCAAATGTGGTTCCCCTGTTCAAGAAGGGGAGTAGAGACAACCCTGGTAATTATAGACCAGTGAGCCTTACTTCAGTTGTTGGTAAAGTGTTGGAAAAGGTTATAAGAGATAGGATTTATAATCATCTAGAAAAGAATAATTTGATTAGGGATAGTCAGCACGGTTTTGTGAAGGGGAGGTCGTGCCTCACAAACCTTATTGAGTTCATTGAGGAGTTGACCAAACAGGGAGATGAGAGTAAACTGGTTGATGTGGTGTATATGGATCTCAGCAAGGCGTTCGATGAGGTTCCCCACAATAGGCTATTGCACAAAATGCGGAGGAATGGGATTGTTGGAGATATAGCAGTTTGGATCAGAAATTGGCTTGCTGAAAGAAGACAGAGGGTGGTGGTTGAAGGGAAATGTTCATCCTGGAGACCAGTTACTAGTGGTGTACCACAAGGGTCGGTGTTGGGTCCACTGCTGTTTGTCATTTTTATAAACGACCTGGATGAGGGCCTAGAAGGATGGGTTAGTAAATTTGCAGACAACACGAAGGTCGGTGGAGTTGTGGATAGTGAAGAAGGATGTTGTAGGTTACAGAGAGACATAGATAAGCTGCAGAGCTGGGTTGAGAGGTGGCAAGTGGAGTTTAATGCAGACAAGGGTGAGGTGACGCACTTTGGTAGGAGTAACTGGAATGCAAAGTACTGGACTATTGGTAAGATTCTTGGTAGCGTAGATGAGCAGAGAGATCTCGGTGTCCATGTACACAGATCCTTGAAAGTTGCCACCCAGATTGACAGGGTTGTTAAGAAGGCATACAGTGTTTTAGCTTTTATTAATAGAGGGTTCGAGTTCTGGGACCAAGAGGTTATGCTGCAGCTGTACAAAACTCTGGTGCGGCCACACTTGGAGTATTGTGTACAGTTCTGGTCACCGCATTATGAGAAGGATGTGGAAGTTTTGGAAAGGGTGCAGAGGAGATTTACTAGGATGTTGCCTGGTATGGAGGGAAGGTCTTACGAGGAAAGGCTGAGGGACTTGAGGCTGTTTTCATTAGAGAGAAGAAGGTTGAGAGGTGACTTAATTGAGACATACAAGATAATCAGAGGGTTAGATAGGGTGGATAGGGAGAGCCTTTTTCCGAGGATGGTGACGACGAGCACGAGGGGGCATAGCTTTAAATTGAGGGATGAAAGATATAGGACAGATGTCAGAGGTAGTTTCTTTACTCAGAGAGTAGTAAGGGAATGGAAAGCTTTGCCTGCAACGGTAGTAGATTCGCCAACTTTAAGTACATTTAAATCATCATTGGACAAGCATATGGACGTACATGGAATAGCATAGGTTAGATGGGCTTCAGATCGGTATGCAGGTCGGCGCAACATCAAAGGCTGAAGGGCCTGTACTGTGCTGTAATGTTCTATGTTCTATAAATGTTTTAGATCCCAGGCCTTACCTGCAGAGGCCGAGTGAACGTCCCACCTGAAACCAATACAAAACCTCCTGGCCACTCAGGGAATGGCCAGAAATAAAAGTATTTTCTGCACCTGTTCCAGATTGGAGTGACCTCCTCTTGATTTGGGCCTCATTGGTTTACCCAGGCAGGCTGTCTGGTTAAGGTAGCATCACAGCAGAATTTGCATATATAAGAAGGATCTTGCTTGCTTCAATCAAAGGCAGGGTTGAAACTGAAATCCTTGAGAAGAAAATGGGATCTTGGGGGGCGGGTAAGTCCCATGAGCAATGTTAATGCATTGGGAAAATCAGCTCTATTATTTCTGGAACTCTTTATATTCTGATTTTAACCAGAGGTAAAGCTGCATGCTCTTTATCTATAGAAATAAGCAAAGGTAAAAGACTCAGTAATTCTACATTGTGAATTGCAAAAGTTTTTTTCCAGAGCAGAAAGTTGTATTGAATCTTCCAAAACTTAATAGTTAGCTCCTCTACATATCCACTGGGTGTTCCTTTGGTGCAAACTCTACAGTAAGTCAGAATAATGTGATGAGACTGACTGGAAATTCTGACATGCAGATCCCTGTCACAAAGTGGGGAACTACAGCGATAAACATACACAACTAGCTC
Source organism: Stegostoma tigrinum (assembly GCF_030684315.1). Lineage (NCBI taxonomy): Eukaryota > Metazoa > Chordata > Chondrichthyes > Orectolobiformes > Stegostomatidae > Stegostoma > Stegostoma tigrinum. The sequence continues at coordinate 28,987,502 of NC_081370.1, read as the reverse complement.
TTAGGAACAGCAATGAGGTAAATGAACAGGTCATCTGTTATTAACGTTGATTGTTGGATGAATGCTGACCAGAGTACAAGGAGACTTGGACAGTAAGGGCTGCTGATGCTGGAAGCCAGAGTCAACAGATATGAAGCTGGAAAAGCACAGCAGGTCAGACAACATCCAAGGAGCAAGAAAGTCAACATTCTGGGCTGAAACCCTTCATCAGGAAAACTGTCATGTTCTTCTTCAAATCATCTCATAGGATCTCTAGTGCTGATATTCAAATATCCAAAGGGTCTACAAGAACCAAATGAGTGCACGACTGTTATTTATAAACTCGAAGCAAAATTCTCTACAGTTAGTGGTGTGCATCAATACTTCAAAACAAAGCTGATAGTCCAGTTGAATATTCAATCGCCCTATTTAATAAAACATGATCCAGTTCTGTTATTGGTGATATTTACACTGCTTGAGCTATGTAGCAACAGAAAGCAATTATTGCTTCATTACTTAAGGCCATCAGAGAACTTCCATTTTTAACAAGAAGAGGTACGTTAAGATACAGCAGCATTAAGTTTCACCACAAAAGACAGCTGAAATTCTTTTGAGCACAGGTGAGTGCAAACTTGTACTGCACAGACTATATTATCTCAGCCACAACAAACTAATCTGGATTTGACAATATTTGAATGCTGAGCTCAACAAGACCTGACAATGCTAATGAATTTGTTTGTAATGCAGCAAATCTTTTATAGGTGCCCACTCATGGGAGCAGGAGTGTGCCGGTTGATCAAATATTCTGGATCATCAAGAGGTCCACATGAACAATGTAAAATATGCTCAAAGTAATAGAAACATAATTCCGGGGGTACACACATCACTGTTATACTTTAATTACAGCATAAATCACTTAAATAATAATACAACTTTTCCTTGAGTGAAACTTACCACCAAAGAACCTTTTCACTTGCACACTCAACTGCCTACTCAGGCATCACAGTACATCACGGTATTTGAAGAGGAAATTGACTCATAATCAAATCAATTGCTTATATTACATGTGGCCATTTGATTGAACAACAAGTATGTTTAGATTGAGGTAAATAAATTAAACAGTGGTAATAATTGGACAGCATAAGACTCTAAGTCGCAATATTCGAAGTTTACAATTTTGGCCAATTTATGGAGAGTGCCGATTCATAAAGTGCCAATTAAAACAAAGTTTGCATTGCACATTTTTGAAACTTGAAATTTGTTGGAAAATGTGTTTTTGTTAACTGCACCAAAACAAAAATCCTAGTTTTCTACCACTTTTTAAGCAGTTACCAAACACTAATTGGTATGTTCAATAGGTCCAGCTGTGAGGCGTGCAACTTGTGTGCAAAATAAATCGATGCAGAGTGAGGAAAACCCAATTTACTCAGGCGATAGTTTATAGCATATATTTGTCGAATAAGGTAATCATTCTGAAAGGGTTCATATTGAAGCTGTCTTAAACTCTAGTCAATCTGATGATGTCACACTGTGTTGGGGAGGAGAAGAGCAGTCTACCATGTAATCCCAATGGAGACCAATTAGGCCAGATGATTTATCAAAATCACAGCCACAGAAGCCTATTTAAAATATGATGCAAGTGGACCTGTATTATCTTCAGACCATGAAAGCAGGGACAAAGGACCATTTTGCCTGTGTTAAAGCCACATAGAAATGAGAAGCCACCACTTTGATTGAAAGAAAGGTGCAAAATTCCTAGTAAGCAGTACAAAGATAAGATACTCTATTTAACCAAATTTAAAGGTTAAAAGAAGTAAAACTGAAAACTAAAACTTGCCATAATACTGAATTTAGCGCAAGGAATTTCTACAACATTATTCTACTAAAATTTAAAAGTATGCAAAGAAAATACGGCAGCAATGCTTTGGTAACAAGTTTGAGTTCAAAGAAATCTTAACACAAGATAATTAAAATAAGTTGATTTGTATAAGTTTACAAACTTTAATCTATTGCACAATTATTAAGTCTTTGAGCACAATAGAACAAGATAGCATTAAAAAGTAATGGTGGGAGAAAAAAATCTTATCATCAAAATTTAATATCAAAGATAAGCCAAACAGAACAGTTGATTGGACAACTTGAAGAAAAAAGTTTTTAAAACACAAAATTTCTTCGATCAATCACAAAATCTCAAGCTTCACAAGTAAATACACAATTGTATTCCATAGTCCAAACAGCTAATGATGTTACAAGTCACCAAACTATAAAAAAGAACAGATATTTTTCAAATGTTTTGATAGTATTTGACAATTACTTTAATTGCAGAACAAATAAAGTGCTCAAAAGGGCAAGGCATCGCAGACAAGTCCAGCATCTAACAATAGATAATTTTATGAATAACGTCTACTGAATTGTTGAAAATTGTGACGATAAAGATTTTTAAATTAAGACGCATAAAAGACTGGAATTCTGTTAGAATTATTGATGAGTCTTCATCAGGTCTGGAAAGCTGTGCCAATTGTGCTGAAAACGGAAACCATAAAAACAAATGGAAAAATCCTGAGTGGGGATGGACGACTTTACCCCATGGCAGCAACAGAACCTATCCATGTTATTAGGTATGATATAAAGGCATGCGTGACACAGTAATGCAAATAATTGGCCAAGCAGCAAATATCAAGACTCAGAGTTAACACTATGGAACTAGAAAGCCAACAAACAGTGCCTAGCTATGTCAAAGGAATGTTACATCTATAAAACTCTGATCACTTCCAGAAGATGTGCAGAGGTAAAGCATAGTTTCATAGCAGCAAAAGTGGTGAGAGTTACACAAAAGGAGTTCAGTATGGTAGAGTAATCACCATTTAAAAAGATGCTAGAGGCAAACTCGGGAGAATTGGTCTATGTCAATGGTCATCCTATTAACTTCATGCTTTGTCACCACTGAACACGTCCTATCAGATCAAATACCATGGCTAAAGAAACAGATGTTATAGCCCACAGATATTAAACAGCACTGCATAAGTAGAATACCTGTCAAGGGTGAAGGTATGCCAATATGTCACGCTGCAACAGACAAGGAGAGACTTGGAAATCTGCATTTGATCACAATGAACTTCTGGTGCTTCTGAGCCTGCTTCATTTCTTAACATCTTTACAGTAGCAAGAGGCCAACTAATTCCAAGAGAATTACTGATTCAGAAACAAAATGCTGTCAACAACTAGTGAAGAAGAAACCAGTAAAATGTTAATTGAGTTTTCTCGAGTCATAGCACAGAGACAAAGGAAGAAAGATTCTATTGAGATTATATATGTTGGCAATTAAAGGATTGTATCATACTGTAAACACAAAGGAAATCACAAACATAATAGTACGGGTGCAAATGTTCTCCATTCCTATCAAAGTAGTCTGCTGAATAAATTGATACAGCAGACTTGATTTTGTTGCAGGATGAAGAACCAACACAATTCTCAGTGCAATATTTCAAACCTTCATCTTATTATCAGTCTGTAGCACATGGACTGCAGGGGTTCAAGAAGGTAGCTCACATCCACCTTCTCAAGTGCAACTAGGGATAGGTAATAAATGCTGGCTAGCCAATAATGCCCACGTATCACAAACAAATTTTTAAAATGTCACAGTAATGGTGCAAGCCAAACCACATCAGCCTCACTATACCAGAGATAATGGGAACTGCAGATGCTGGAGAATCCAAGATAATAAAGTGTGAAGCTGGGTGAACACAGCAGGCCCAGCAGCATCCCTGCAGCCGAATGGTATCAATGTGGACTTCACCAGCTTCAAAATCTCCCCTTCCCCCACCGCATCCCAAAACCAGCCCAGCTCTTCCCCTCCCCCCACTCTATCCCAAAACCAGCCCAGCCTGTCTCTGTCTCCCTAACCTGTCCTTCCTCTCACCCATCCCTTCCTCCCACCCCAAGCCGCACCCCCATTTCCTACCTACTAACCTCATCCCCCCTCCTTGACCTATCCGTCTTCCCTGGACTGACCTATCCCCTCCCTACCTCCCCACCTATACTCTCCTCTCCACCTATCTTCTTTTCTCTCCATCTTCGGTCCACCTCCCCCTCTCTCCCTATTTAATCCAGAACCCTCACCCCCTCCCCCTCTCTGATGAAGGTTCTAGGCCCGAAACGTCAGCTTTTGTGCTCCTGAGATGCTGCTTGGCCTGCTGTGTTCATCCAGCTTCACACTTGATTAGCCTCACTATACCACGGGATTTGCAACACAGTGTAATTATTCCTAACCAAACTTTACAAATAATAGATCTTGGACACCAAGTTTAAAGGTTGAACAAACATTAAAAATTTATTATTCAGAACATGACTTTAGCAGAATGCAGATAAACTGCGAGGAAATCTACTTAATATCTATGATCTAAGTTCTATCTTCCTTGATCATATACTCTCAAGCACACACCAAAAGACAGACAGACACATTTAATGTGTTTTTTTTAAGTAAAGAATTGCATTTTTCTAGTTCAATTACTACTTCAATGTTGAAAACCTGGCTTTCATGAAATCCACAGAGAATGGGTTGTATTCCACGTACAGGGACTTTATATCTTGCTTGAATTCCAAAGTCACTGGTTAATGCATACAGCCTTAGCAGACTTCCTGAATTATTCACCTATTTCTTACACACCAGGATTCTCTTTTCAGAACATTCAACAAGTCAATAACTGGAACGAAACCAGAGTGAAAGAGCAAAACAAAAGCAGCAACTGTCTGAAAGCTTTCAAGGTACAAAACTTTCTGCTCCAAATTCCACTCAAGACCAATTCATTCTTTGTATTCTCTTTCTTTTCAACATTCTCTGTGTTTGTCTGACCAGCACTGGTCCTCCTTTGATTAATTCAACATCCAACCAGCTGCCAGTCCTGAACATAGGAACATCTCAGTGCTGAATGACTTGCAATGGCCTTACAGCAGTAGTTAACCCGCATTACCTTATGAGGCCAGCTCCTAACACCAAACATCTATGTTTTGTTCTCTCTTCTTTTTAAAACAACGTTCACTTTGCAACTTCAACTCTCAATTACAAAGCAAAAATTGAGAAAAATAGTGATGGTCTCAACAGTGTGCCAAAGAATAATCATCAGTACCAGTGACAAAGTTCATTCTAAGTCTGTAGCAACTTCTGGAAACATAACTGAAGATGTGAAAATCTCTACTTCACCAAGAAGCCATCCACAGAGGATGCATGAAGACTTCCAACTTGCTGAACAGTTTGAAGCAAAGAGCTTACATATTTTAAGGCAGATTTGTGAGCAAATTGAGAGAACAGAATGGAGATGAACTGCAGGTGACCTCATGGAAGCATGGTGAATGTCCACAAATTCAGGACATGGCCTAAAAATTCAGAATACCACACAGAAGAAAATATTTGTTTCAATAGAGCAACAGTCTTCCAAGTTGGACATTTGTGAAATTAAAGATCCCCTAGATGTTGTAAGGCAATAACCTGAGTTCACAGAGACGATTTCCTCTGCAAAAGGAATCAAGGCATTAAAGATCTTCAAAATAATGAAATGGACCAATTACTAGACTTAGAACGAATGGCATCCCCTGTGAAGGACTTTCCAGAGGTAAACGATCCTTGAGAAGGAAAGTAATTTACAGAATATCAGAATCAAGCTCAACAGTCTGCAAGTCAAATATCCACCAGTGGCCCAAGTACAAATAGACCACATTCTGGAAACCTCCAAACTGCCTGAATTTGTGAAGTCAGACACATGAGGGAGGGTGATGCCATTGTAAATGTAAAATTAATTATATAGCTGAGTGTATCAATGTCAACAGGGGGGAATAGCTTGTGGGAAGATGTCATAGAAGGCTCTGACCATGTCCTACACATTTGGTGTGGAAAAGGGGAAATCAGTCTCGCAAGAGGTCCTGATGGTGACAAATGTTTTATCTCTGGCTTATTGACAATCTTTGTAATTATATCTAGTTGGCGTAACTTGAAGCTATTTCTATCATGCAACGAACGATTCCTTGTTGTTTAGATCAGTACATCTTCTCATTGAGACTAAGTAGTGGTTTATCCTCTATCATACAACCAGATACATCTTTAGATTCTTGCACAGAAAGGAAGATTCAAGGCAGCAGTCTACCCTAACCACAAGTCTCCAGTGGTTAGCACCACAATATACCACAATATTCACTGTCTTTTGAAAAGGCAGGTACAAGATAAAGAGCCTATGACATGCAGCGCACATCTGCAAATCTCTCAAACCCACACAGCCCAATCTTCAAAAAGCACAGCTACAATTTTAGCAAAACATGCAATGCAAAGATTTTTCTTTTAAATCGAGAAACCATATAACCACCTGATAATAAAAATTTTCCAGGTTTTGTTTGAGATACAAACTATATTGTTGATAATGGTGGGAAGGATTTACTCCATGCATCACTCAGGCAGAAAATATTACTGCTTTTGCAACCATCTGTTCTCAGACAGTTGACCACAGCATGAGCTTACAGTATAGAATCTGTTGCAGAATGCCTGCACAGTGAGGAATATCTTCTTAATGCTGCAAATGCATAAGAGGTCAGGAGCAACTATTTAAACAAAATGTCATCTAATTTGAAGTAGTTAATATGAAGGGCATAAAAATTATGCTTGCAAACCTAATTAAGGTAGCAAGAAATGTCTTTGGATAAGTGATGGAACAAGATAGGAACTGAGATCCCTTTTCCTTTTTTTGATTAATGATAACGTGGAGACACCACTTCTTTTGATGCATTAACAAGGACTGCCCTGTTTGCCACCAAGGTCACCTCATTCAGGCAATAACAGTTTATAATTTCCAGTAATTAGAAGTTGTAGTCAAGGCATGTAGACTACACACAAGACCCAGGAAGAGATACAAAAATAATGGCAATGATATGCTTCATCAAAAGCCATCCACTTACTGCAGATCCAAATGCAGTGCTAGATGCAACCTTGTGAAACTGTGCTCAGCTATTTCCTCTTCAGCAGACCTCCTTTTGTCACCAAAATATACCACAAAACTCATATCATTGTCTTTGTGCAGTAACCATGCAAACAAAATTGTAGACCAATGCAAAACTTTTCCATTTAAAGCCAGAAATCACCAGGGAAGTAAACCAAAGTTTGTCTTTCATACTTAAGATGTTCACAATAAGCAATATTCTTTTTTAATTTCATTACTCACAATCATTAGTCTTTTTCCTTTAGTCACAGAGTCTTGCAAGATGTAAAATTAAACTAACAAATTAAATTATTCGTAGGATTAGTTAGGATACATGGCACTGAAGCAGGCTATTTAGCCTATGTCAGTGTTTATCTTCCATTCAAATCTCCTCGCACCTTTTTAAAATTTCGGTCTACTAAATCCCAAAATCATCGACCCACTTCTTCCTCATGAGCATGCCTGGTTTATCCCTAAATACATCTATGCTCCTTCTGCTACTCCCAGTGATAGCAAGTTCCACATTCTTGCCACTCTTTTAATATCTGGTTGTCATATTGGTTCATGTGTTTATAACTTTATTCAAGGTTAAGAAGGAACAAATGTTGGCTATATTTTTCTTAGTCAACCTATTCAGATGTTATTGAAGCTTGGCCCCTGAATAAGAGGTAGGGACATGACCGAAGCATTGCAAGAGTCCCCTTAAATGGGTATCTGAGTATATAAGACATGTTTGTAACACTGAGGAACAAGACTGGAGAAGTCAATAAACTGTCTCTGCAAAAGACAACAATTATGTGTCTTGGTTTCAAAGAATTCTATGAATACTTGCAATAGGTGTTTGTTGCTAAAAGGTGAAGAATAGAAACAAAGATTTCTTTCCGACAGAAGGCTGTAATTGAAGTTATTTTAGTGCAGGATGGTTGAAATCGAGTGTAAAGTGTTGAGATGTCCCACTGTTGCTCTGTGAAGCTAAACTTTATGATTGAAAAAGTTAAATAGATATCTGGGTTATACATCCTTATGAAAGAACAATCAAAGTAGAGTGTTGGTATTGTCATTTGCAAAAGAAATCTTTTGTAAAATACTGCTGGAGCTGGAGGCTCCTCCATTAGACATGAAGGAATGTTTGGATTGTATTATTGTTTATGAGCACTTGTAAAACAGGTGGTCCATTAAATGTGTATGAGGCATGATCAGACTGATAAATTTGGAAAACCAAATGGTTATTCCTTTGAAGAATATAAAATGAAATTTACCCAACTACTTCTTTCATGACCAAGATGGAAGGAGTGTGCATTCTTTCTCCTGACACAATTACCCACAGGTCATAACATGAATTGTTAAAACAAAAATCTTATTCCGCATAGGTTCAAAATTGGTTAACACACAAGATGAAAATATAAAAGTAATGCCAAACACATAGAAACACTTGCACCAAAAGCATACAAAGAAAGGTTTTCTTTCTGTCGAGATTTACTTGGGAAAAGATACTAACGGCTAATAAATCTTAGTTCGTGAAGGCAAATAAGGTGTGGTATGTTCTGACAACTGTTATTCTGGTACATGTGCATGGTATCACCAACAGAGGCAGACATCTCTGAGATTTTTGCAAATACAACATCCTCAAGAAACACCAAACTGAAAAATCTTTTGGACACTGAAAAGACAATTAGGTTTCATACTCATTTCACAACAGGATGCTTCAGAGAACGGGAAGAGATATCAGGACAAATCCATGGGTTACCGCTGTATGGATCAGAGAGAAGTCTAGCCAGATGGAGCACAGTGTAAGAGAGGGAGATTTGTGGTGGACCTCAGTCCAGGGAAGATTGGAAGACAGCATTATCTGGGAATGGGAGATAAGGGGATCTCAATCCATTGCAAGACACATCAAGGGGGAGCACAACTGGAGCAGTTGGGAGATTGAGTAGTATTCAGTCCAGTAAGGAGGACATTTCATTTTTGGGTGTACATAGTTGGAAATACTGTCTATAGTCTTACTGAGTGTGATTCTCCCCTTTCTTGAGATGTTGAGAACAATGGTGAGCATAATGATTTTCTTGGAAGTGAGCCTAAAAATTCAGATTCTCATCTTTGAGTTAAACTCAAGTAGCCTGTCCCTCTTTAGCTGGCAAAATGAATTTACACTATCTGGTGGTGAGAAGTCTATTTGCACCTCCTTAATTACGCAATTCATTGTATTAACTTCCAATTCTCAATAACTTTGGTCAAAAAACACATCGCTTCAAAGACTTACCTGTGTCACAGGCACCTGTCTTGCTGGGTCCTTTGCCTCAAGTCTGGATGAGTTCACAACTGTGCCAGCCATCTTCCTATTCTTTAGTTTCAAAGGAATGAGTCTAGAAATATAAAGTAGGTGCCTCCATGGTCACTGAACACAGAGAAAATAGAACATTACAGCACAGGAACAAGCCCTTCGGCTCTCCAAGCTACTGGGCACAGTGTCTGCCTGGACAATCCACATTTGGATCACTGGGCAATGGCATCAGAACATTGGGTTGTTGGTTATTGAGCAGGCTCACTTACCATCGCTCGAGTAGTTTTTGCAGGCACCAACAGCAAGCAGTCTCAGGCTGAGACTTCAAATGTTAGCCAAAGCAGTTTACAGCAATAGGAAATGATGAAGTTTACATGTAGCTGCTACATTTACAGCATGAAGCCTACTAGGTAGAAGGGAGAGGGGATGGCAGAAAGGGACATTCTGACATCTGCTTCATGCTAAGAGAACATGGTCACTTTGTTAGACCATCTTACCTAAGTTCAATTTTGCATCAATGTAAACTCTTCATTGGCAGGTTCTATTTAGTTCCTTGCACAGGCTCAACACTATACTCTGCAAGGGCATAACATGCAGCTTTATTGTGAAAGTTATCAGGATTTATATGACCACTTAATAAAATAAGTTAGTTTCTCTTATATTTCTGACAGAGCTGCTTCAAAGGAGGATTCAGTGGCCATGGTCATATCTAGCAGCTCTTCTGGCAGTGCTCTGCTACAGAGAAACTGGTGTAAAATGTTGTATGTATACCTTGCCTTTAAGGGAGATCACTATTAAGGAGTCCATGTGCTATGTGTATACAATGCTATGACTCTCTTTGCCAGTCTGTCTGGCGTGGATTTACAAACTGCAGACCCAGAAAACATCTGATGTAATGTCTGTTTTGTACCTGGTAATGTGTTTTATTGTTTTAAATAAACCAACTTAATCCTTAACAAGCAATTGATTATTAAATCTTTATTGTGAATATGGCATAAAAGATAGTAGACATAGTAGTATCTGCAGGCATGACATGAAGAAAATTTGTGATTATAGTGTACATAAAATATGGACTGTATAGTGGACATGACCTTGTGCTTTTTAAGTGAAAGGTAGAATAAGTAATCAGTTTATTGTATGAGGTAATTACAAGAAAGGTTCAATGTTGTAGGCTGCATTAAGCACTGACCAGTCTGATGAGATAATAAGGACAGTAGAGATAAGGTAGAACATCTTAGGACCTTGTGGCAGGTAGACCTATATGTACATGTCTTCCAATAGTCCTAGAAACAATGGGTTGAATCTTACCACAGATTGGCTGTGGCAGTTTTATTGTGTTTCATGGAGGGCTTCTCTCCACGAGACATCGGAGGTTTGTTTGTGTGATCCTAAAATCACCTCACTAACTACCTTCTTGTGCATATGTTACCACTCTAATCTGGAGATAGCCCAACTCTCCCCCTGGCTGTAGGTGGAAGTATTCACCACTGCCAGGATATCCTGGTTCCCAGGCATCAGAACTATCTTCAAAAGGCCAATCTATATTGAGTCAAGAGCTAGTAGACTGGAACTTCCCTACACATTTAGAGACACTTGACCTGAACATGGCTGAAAGTGGGATATTGGCACCATGCTTTGCAGGCAAGAAGCTAGAGATCCCGGTCAGCATGATGGTTCAGAGGGCAAATATCCTCTTCTGCTTCTCCCTGATGCCAAATCCTGCCAACCTAGTCTGAAATGGTTATCCTGGTCATTGCAGTGTTTAGAGTCCTGAGGAACACACTGGATTGTCAGAAGATGATTAACGAACTTCTCTGCACTGCCAGGGTAAGTGCCACCATCTCTTTGTCATCTTGAGTGCCTGTGTAAGACTGTTGCTCCTTGTAGGGCCTCTTATCACATTGATACCAGTTCTCTCACTGAAGAAAGTACTTGTTTGATTTGATTTATTATTGTCTCATGTCCCTAAGAACAGTGAAAAGTTTTGTTCTGCATGCAGTACAGGCAGATCATAGCATATAAAGATCATAGAATGAACTGGGTGAGGAATACAAAGTTACAGCTGCAAGGAAGGTGCACAAAAAGCAAGATCAACATTAGATTTGAAATTTGAGAGGTCCATTCAGAAGTAATAACAGCAGGGAAGAAGCTGTTCTTGAACCTGTTGGTACATGTGTTTAAGCTTTTATATGTTCTGCCTGATGAAAGACATTGCAAGAGATTATAACCGAGTTGTGACAGGTCTTTGTTGATGTTGGCTCCTTTTCCACAGCATTGGGAAGTGCAGATCAAATTAATGGATGAAAGGTTGGCCTACATGATGGACTGGGCTATGTTCATTACTCTCTGCAGTTTCTTACAGTCCTGGGCAGAGCAGTTACCATACCATGCCATGATGCATCCAGACAGCGTGCTTTCTATGATGCATGTGTAAAAGTTGGTGAGGGTCCTTGTGAACAGACTGAATTTCCTTAGCCTCCTGAGAAAGAAGAGGCGTTGTTGTGCGTTCTTGACCATTGTATCAATATGGGTGGTCCAGGACAGATTGTTGGCAATCGTCACTCCTATTGATATAGATTGGCTTTGCTGACATTGAGGGAGATATTGTTATTGTTGGGCCTGGTCACCAAGCATTCTATCTCTTTCCTGTATCCTGGCTTGTCATTGTTTGATATCCGGCCTACAACAGTGATGTCATCAGCAAACTTGTAAATAGAGTTCCGACAGAATTTGGCCACAAGTCGTGAATGTACAGGGAGTACAGTAAGGGACTGAGCACACATCATGAAGGGCACCTGTGTTGGGGAGGAGGTGTTATTGTCTACCTTCACTGATTGTGACTGTGGGTCAGGAAGCTAAGGATCCAGCTATAGACAGTGGAGCAGGGAGCTAGGTCTCTGACTTTGGAGATTAGTTTGGTTGGGATTATAGTTTTGAATACAGAGCTGTAGTCAATTAGTGGAAGCCTGGCATTGTTAGCCTTATTTTCCAGTTGTCACCCTGGCCACTCTGGCTGTGGTGACAGCCATTTCCTTCTCCATTGTGCAATTATCATTCACAACATGATAGAATGCTCCTCCAGCAAGGAATCTCAGGCTCAGAATCTTACCGTTGGTGAATCCCCAAATGTAAAAAATCCCTTCTTGTTAGCCTTCCCCATCAACCCCATCAGCTTTGAACTTTCCGAAATTCCCACAGAATTCGTCCAGTAAAACTTCACGTTATCTCAAAGCTGTAGGTGTATCAAGTAATCATGCCACATCTAGCAGTCTGCTATCCACCCTGCCACTGAAACCAGTTGCTGACTGTCAATGGGTACCCACGCACTTTCAAATTACCCCCACATTGATATTTACTGGCTGGACCCACAGTGTTGACCATGGCCCATTCACTTAATTGTATGGACCTTCTGGCACTAACCATTCCAACCATTCAATTGACCATGCCCAAACCTGTGGACTTATATAGATCTGCCCTGACTTATATTTTCCCCATATCCTTTCAGACTATTTCTGTCTAAATACATCATCAAACGTCTTTTTGAATGTCTCAACTAAACTTGCATTCACCACCTTCCAGACAGTGCATTCTGTACCCTAACTACCTGCTATGTGAAAAAGATTTTTTGCCACATTGAATTTGCTTCAATTGCACATCACTTTAAATCTGTACCATCTTCTTCTTGTTCCTTTTAAAAGCAAGAACAGCTTCTCCCTATCTACTTCACCCATGATTTTTGAGAAGCTTTATTAAATCTCCCCTCAACCTTCTTCTCTTCAGGGAGATCAGTCCCAACCCCTTCAATCATCCTCATATCTGAAGTTTCATTACTACAGCCATTCTTGTAAATCACTTCTGCACTCTCTCCAATGCAATTTTCCCATAATGAGGTGCCCACACTGTATACAATATTACAGCTGAGTTCTAACAAATGCCATGTACAAATTCAATATCACCTCTTTTCCCTTGTACTCTATGCCCTTATTAGTAAAGTCTGTTTTATTAATTGCTGTCTCTATCTGTCCAGCCACTTTCGATGAAAATGAGTGATAATTCCGGAGGCTTGGGGACCGCTTTGCAGAGCACCTCCGCTCAGTTCGCAGCGAACGGCTGCACCTCCCAGTCGCAGGCCATTTCCACTCCCCCTCCCATTCTCTAGATGACATGTCCATCATGGGCCTCCTGCAGTGCCACAACGATGCCACCCGAAGGTTGCAGGAACAGCAACTCATATTACGCCTGGGAACCCTGCAGCCATATGGTATCAATGTGGGCTTCACCAGTTTCAAAATCTCCCCTTCCCCCACTGCATCCCTAAACCAGCCCAGTTCGTCCCCTACCCACACTGCACCACACAACCAGCCCAGCTCTTCCCCCCCACCCACTGCATCCCAAAACCAGTCCAACCTGTCTCTGCCTCCCTACCCGGTTCTTCCTCTCACCCATCCCTTCCTCCCACCCCAAGCCGCACCCCCAGCTACCTACTAACCTCATCCCACCTCCTTGACCTGTCCGTCTTCCCTGGACTGACCTATCCCCTCCCTACCTCCCCACCTATACTCTCTCCACCTATCTTCTTTACTCTCCATCTTCGGTCCGCCTCCCCCTCTCTCCCTATTTATTCCAGTTCCCTCTCCCATCCCCCTCTCTGATGAAGGGTCTAGGCCCGAAACGTCAGCTTTTGTGCTCCTGAGATGCTGCTTGGCCTGCTGTGTTCATCCAGCCTCACATTTTATTATCTTGGAATTCTCCAGCATCTGCAGTTCCCATTATCTCTGATAATTCCCCCTGATAGGCCTCTCGCTGCTCATTAGTGAATATCTCAACTCAATGTTTATAACTAAGTTGAAAACTATGACTTTTTGTCTTGAAATTGAGAAGGGCCTGGTTTACATCTCTCAATTTTTAAAGATCTTTTCCGAAACCCACATTGTCAGGGTCTGGAAAGATTCCACCCAATGTCTAATTTACTGCTGTAACTTCTTGATTGCTATGAATTACATCTTGTTCAAGAAAAGAGTACTCATTAAGATAGACTCATGGTTTTCCACTATGAGTGAAATCCAAGTGGGCCCTTTTACCCTGTCAAGCAAAGAGGACAGTGATGGCAAACTACCCTAATCACATGCTGATAGTGGTTGGATCCATCCACATTCAACTTATTTAATGCTGATTTAGTGTATAGCTATGGACACAGTCCACACTTATACCATTTATTCACACAAATGTTGAAAACACTGTATAGGAATTTCCTCTCTTCAGTGTATAAATAGTCTTGTTAACTGGCTCACTAATGCCCTTTCAGGAAGGAAATCTACCATCATTACCTGGTCTGACCTACATGTGACTCCAGACACACAGCAATGTGGTTGACTCTGAAGTGTCGTCTAGGCAATTAGGGATGGGCAATGAATGCTCACCTAGCCAGTGATGCCCACATCCTGTGAATTAATATTTTTAAAATTTTATTCTTCTGATGAAGATTCTTCTTCTACTATTTGAACCTTCAGCAAACATCTTTGATCAAAGGAACATCTTGTGCACTGATCACAATTTTACCAAGTACACCAGCAAGTGAATTCTACGCTGGAGCTAAGCTAATGTATTAAAGTGGATAGTACCCTATCACACAGATATTTCAGCAAGTCCAGTATTTGGATGTTGTTCCTTGAGGAACAGTATCTTGATCTTCATACGCTGTTAAAGATGATGTTGATTCATGTGCTTTTTGTGAAGTTGAAAAGTCTTAACTGCTGTAAACGTGTTATGGATAGTAACTATTTTTTAAAAATTATGTAATCCCAACAACATTGGGGAGGTGATGGCCTAGTGGTATTATCATTGAACTGTTAATCCAGAGACAAGATAATGTTCTGGGGACCTGGGTTCGAATCCTGCCATGGCAGATGGTGGGATTTGAATGCAAAGAATATCTGGAATTAAGAATCTAATGATGACCATGAATCCATTGTCAATGACATGAAAAAAAGCCATCTGGTTCACTAACATCCTTTAGGGAAAGAAATTGCTATCTTTATCTGGTCTGGCTGACATGTGACTCCAGACGCAAAGCAAAATGGTTGACTTTGAACTGCCTCTGGGCAACAAATGCTGCCTAGCCAGCAATGCCCTCATCCTATAAATGAATAATGAAAAACATTCATGGTTTCTTTTTGGACAAACAGTTCTTTGTAGGGATTAGTGTTGACTTTTTCTTACCCTCTGTGACAGTGAAGAGTATAAGGTAAATTTAGTGATGCCAAAGTTTTAAATTTATATGTGCCTATCAAATTTTAAAAGTGATGAGAACAGATGTAAATTGGACAACTTTACAAAAGCTTGTATTTCGGATTCAAGTGCAACAGTATAATTACGACAGCCATCAGCGTAATGTTGATTGCTCTGTTCACAATTTTGCAGTAATATTTTAGTTTACTTCAACAAGTTTAGCTCTTTTGTAATTCCAGTTACGATGGAATCCAAAACATATTATTCGTAAACTAATATTAGTATTTGATGGGTCATGGCTCAGGTTCAACTACAGGAAAGAAAATTCAACTTTAAAATGTTGAGAGAATCTGTATTTGTATACTTTTAAAAATGTTGACAATAACTTTTAAGATTTTATATCAGTTGTAAACTGATCAATTAAGATTTTTAATAATATCTGATCCATGCATATATTTGATCTGAAAACCTCAGCAACAGGAAGTAAGCTAAAATTCAGAGGCTTAAATAAACCAAAGAACAGTGGATATTGGAAATCTGAAACTAACACAGAAATTTCTGGAGACACTTAAAAGGTCTGGCAGCATCTGAGGGGAGAAAACAGAGTTCATTTTTTGATTCTGGTGACACTTTAAAACTTTCACACTGTTTTTGCTCTGCAGACGCTGCCAGACCAGCTGAGTTTCTCCAGCAATTTCTGTTTTTGCGACATTCAGAGGCTGGTGGTTGGGATGAGAATAGAGGAAAGGGAAAATTTGAAGAGAGGAGGAACTTTAGAGCTAAAAATATTTGCCATTCATGTGAGTGGATTGCTTGGGAAAACTGTGAAATTCCACTCATTCTACTTACTATTCCAAATGTGATTTATTGTTTGAACCGACTGTGATTTGCCTGTTGCTTTACGATATTTATTGTGCAACCTTTAGGTGGAACACTGGGATCCTCATCTCTCAGGTGAAAACCATCTTTGCAGGTGACTTGCTGTTTCCCTGCTTTCCATTAACCCTTGGACTCAGGCATTCCCCAGCCTTCTGATCATGATAGCCTTGGCATCTTGTCATTTCAACCTCATGAATGATTATGTTGCATTCATTGAATTGAATAAATAAATTTTCCTCAAATGAAACCAGATTTTATTATTATTCCAATACAGTATACTTGAACAATACAGCCATTGTGTTATATATGATTTATAGTGTTTTAATTATGCTGATGCAATATGAAGAGATTATTTACAGTGCAAATGCAACTGATCCTCTTCACATAGAAATGACTTTTCATATGTTCTTCAAATGTATAATGCAACTAAATATGTGTGGTCTATCTATAACAGTGAGCAAAACAATACTGGTATTGCTTAGTTGAATCTGAGCAAAGTCATAGCAGAAGAAGTAAATTATTTAGAATTCTGATGTTTGTGGCTAATGAATAATCAGCACAATAAGGGAATATACTACAACTTGCCAATGAATAATTACATTTCACATCTTTAAAAATGCTACTGTAAAATCAGTAGATCTTTGATGACTTTAAAGACAGCAATGCTTTGACTCACCACCCTTCCTGCTTGAGGTTAAATCTACTCTGGAAAAATGAGGCCGTTATCGTGAACAGCTCACCTCACACGAGAAGTGAGAAACAGTGCTTCTGCTACTAATCTGAAGAAGCTAAAATCTCTACATTCAGGTTCACAAAAATATGATCTTTGGTTGTTAGTGTCCAACGTTTTCATTGGAACAACAGCAAAAATATGAGTTTGCATGTAAACACTCAGGCATTACAAGGGAAAAAGCAACAAAATATTATGGTTCCGCTGCAACATGAATGTTTCATTGCAAAAACTTCACCCATGTATTTTATCATCGAACTACCGAAATGCACTTAAGGTTCTATTCATCTTTAGACAGTCAATTTGATTTCTAAAGTGCTTGCAACTTTTCACTTTATTTTATAGAATCCCTAGAGTGTGGAAACATGCCCTTTGGCCCAATAAGCCCGCACTAACCCTCAAGTCATCCCACTAAAACCCATCCTTATAATCCACCTAATCTACACATCCCTGACAACTATGGGCAATCCACCCAGCCTGCACATCTTTGGACTATTGGAGGAAACAGGACCACCTGGAGGAAACCCACACAGACCCAGGGAGAATGCGCAAACTCCACACAGACAGTTAACCCAGTGGAATTAAACCCACGTCCCTGGTGCTGTAAGGCAGCAGTGCTAACCTCTGAACCACCAGGCTGTCTGGCTCCTTAGCTACAAGTTAATGTTTTGATCTACAGGTGCGTATATCAAAATATTATAAAATTAAGCCAAGCTATATGTTATGATAATTTAGTTTAATCAGATGCACAGTGGAAGACCAGTTAGCCCAGTTAGCTCAGCTGGTTATATAACTACTGTAAGGTTCAGAATAATACAAACAGCATGTGGTTTGATCCTATTCCAGTTGAGGTAAACAATTCAATGTCGCAAAAAGGCACCCTGTCACATGACACTATTAAAAACTGAATGCACAGCCACAGCAGTGGTGCATTATTTATCAAATTTAATTCAAGCTCATTCTTATTAAATATGGTACAAAATGACTGAGGTAAATAACCAAAGGAACTGATCCTATAAGGATAACTCTGACCACAGATAATGTGCTCATTCAAACAGATTTTCTTCTCTTCCCAAATACATTGGTAATAATCTTTGCCATTGACTTGGGCCCACTGTACCTCCTCTTGTCTGCCTTGCTCTATAGGCAGTCTCCAACAGCATGAATCTGTTTCAGGAACAGACTGAATATCGCATGGTAATGTTCTGCTGCTGATACTTCCTGGAAGTGGCATTTGTGGTTAATGGTAAACAGCTAGCCTTCTTCTTCATGAATCTCCCCGGCATGACACATGTTTATTGCCAACAAGGCTAATCACGACCTCTATGTTACTAGAATATTGGAAAACTGTTTATCTTGTTTATGGTGTTGCTATATATGTAAGATTAATCTCAGTTACAGAGATTTAGCTTCAAGTCCTCATATCAGGGAACTGAGGCTTCCCTGAAGAAAATCTTTAGGAATCATGATTGAATGAAGTTCTAAAATTACCTAATCCCCAGTCTATAATCAGGGAAATAATTTAGACTGGTCTGCCCAAGGGCATGCTACAATTTGGCCTGTACATTAAGCAGGAAAATAAATTAGCTATTTTTCCTATTGCTGACTGTCAGCCAGAAGCTCTATTTGAAAAACACCTGACTGTAACAGCCAGGGGATCAAATTAGTCTTGCTGTGATGCAAGTTGCACAGTCCAGTGACCATTCATTGTCGATGGTCACACACATAGCACGGCAATGAACTGGTTGATTTTCGCAGTAATAATTTCCTCATCAACATGTCACGGTGTCAAGAGAGAAAGCAAGAAAATTAAAAAGACAAATTCTCCAGCTACTATCTAATAGATATCAGAAACCCAGTACAAGCTGACTTTCAGTACTGGAGAATTGGCTGAAACACTCTGCAATTCACCTCAAACATCAGGTTTAGTTCAGATCTAGTTTTGGCTAAATGAACAACACAAACATTTCATACTTCTCCTTGGTTCATGTCTGCAGGACTGTGCTTGCATTCCACTTCTATCTATCCTGGATCTTTTCCGGAGCCAGGAAAAAGTTACAAAGCAGGACCCCAAAGTAAGTAATGTAGGAATTACTCCTAGCACCATGCACAAGTGATCACAGGAGCAGTAAGAGAAAACAGGTTAATGTATGATTACACAGGGACATTGATGCTAGTTCAAGGGGCAGGAAGACCTATATAAGATGGGAAGGTTCATCTCAACAGGACTGGGGCTAATGCTCAGACAGGGAGATTACTGCAGTGCGTTTAGTGTTTAAAGCAATTTGTCTGGGGCAAAAACACTATAATAACATATTGAAGATTGGAAATAGGATGTGCGGAGGAAACAGAGTCAAAATAATGTAATTCAGAAATAGGAAACAGAGAGGGGAACGTAAGATAGACTAAGTTCGATCTAGAGGTCATGCATATAAATTCATGGAGTGTGGTAAATAAAATTTCTGAAACACACAAACTAGTGTCATAGTAGCAATAACTTAGATGTGGGAGATGGGAGAGATACTAAATTAATATTTTGCATCGATATTTACTTTGGAGAAAGACATGGAAGCTAGGAAATTCAGAGAAATAATTATTGATGTCTTGGAAACAGTCCACATTACAGAAGAGGAGGTGCTGGAGGTCTTTAAAAGCACAAAGGTAGGTAAATCTCCAGGACCTGATTTATGGGCTGCAAAATGGCAGATGGAGTTCAATCTGGATAAATGCGAGCTGTTGCACTTTGGTACAACAAACAAGGATAAGGCTTACACAATTAAAGGTAGGGACTAGGGTAGCATTGTAGAACAGAGAGTCCTAGAAGTCAGGTACATAATTCTTTAACATTTACATCCCACGTAGGATGGTTAAAAAGGTGTTTGGCGCGTTTTCCTTCATTACACATTCCTTTGAGTGTGGGAGTTGGGATGTTATGTTGGGGTTGTACAGAATATTGGTGAGACCTCTTCTGGAGTACTACATCCAGTTCTGGCCACTCAGTTATAGGAAGGATAGGAAGGGTTCAGAAGAGATTTACCAGAATGTTGCCAGGTATGGAAGGTTTGAATTTTAAAGAAAGGCTGGATAGGCTGGGACTTTTTTTTCAAAGGAGCTTAGGAGGTTGAGAGGTGACCTAGTAGAAGTGTATAAGGTAATGAAAGGTGTAGATAAGATTGATGGCAGTTATCTATTCCCTAAGATGAGGGATTTCAAGACGAGGGGGCACATATTTAAGGTGAGACGAGGAAGATTTTTTAAAAAGACATAAGAAGCAATTTTTTTACACAGAGGATGGTTTGCATGGGGAATGAACTTCCTGAGGAAGTGGTGGATGCGGGCACAGTTACATTTAAAAGATGTTTGGATGGATTTATGACTAGGGAATGTTTGGAGAGATGTGGGCCAAGAGCAGGCAGGTGGAATTAATTTAGTTCGGTATTATGTTTGGCATGGACTGATTGGACCAAAGGGTTTGTTTCTGTGTTGGATGACTATATGACTCTATAAAAGTATGTCAGGAAATTGTGAAAAGTTAGGAAGAAATTGTGGGCCCCTGGCAGAGACATTTGTATCATTTACAGCCATGGATTATATGCTGGAAAGTTGGGCTGTGGCTAATGTTGCGCCTTTGTTTAAGAAGAGATACAAGAAGCAGCCTGGGAAATAATAGAACAGTGAGTCTGACATCAGTGGTAGGTAGGTTTTTGGTCAGGATTTTGAGAGGCAGGATTAACATGGATTTGGAGAGCCAAGAACTTATTAGGGATGGTCAGCATGGCTTTGTGCATGGGAAATCATGTCTTACAAACTTGCTTGAGTTTTTTAAGGCTGTGTCTAAGAAGATAGAAGAGGCAGAGTGGTAGACATTGACTACATAGATTTTAGCAAGGCATTTGACAAGATTCCACATGGTACACTGGTTATTAAAGTTAGATTACATGGCATTCAGGGAGAGCTTGCCAGTTGGATACCAAACTGGCTTGATAGTAGGAAACAGAGTGTGGTGGTATCGATTCCTCCCACTTCCTACAGACTAAGGGGGTGGCCATGGGCACCCGCATGGGCCCCAGCTATGCCTGCCTCTTTGTAGGTTATGTGGAATAGTCCCTCTTCCGCACCTACACAGGCGCCAAACCCCACCTCTTCCTCCGGTACATTGATGACTGTATCGGCGTCGCCTCTTGCTCCCCAGAGGAGCTCGAACAGTTCATCCACTTCACCAACACCATACACCCCAACCTTCAGTTCACCTGGGCTATCTCCAACACATCCCTCACCTTCCTGGACCTCTCAGTCTCCATCTCAGGCAACCAGCTTGTAACTGATGTCCATTTCAAGCCCACCGACTCCCACAGCTACCTAGAATACACCTCCTCCCACCCACCCTCCTGCAAAAATTCCATCCCCTATTCCCAATTCCTCCGCCTCTGCCGCATCTGGTCCCACGATGAGGCATTCCACTCCCGCACATCCCAGATGTCCAAGTTCTTCAAGGGCCGCAACTTTCCCCCACAGTGGTCGAGAACGCACTTGACCGCGTCTCCTGCATTTCCCGCAACACATCCCTCACACCCCGCCCCCGCCACAACCGCCCAAAGAGGATCCCCCTCGTTCTCACACACCACCCCACCAACCTCTGGATACAACACATCATCCTCCGACACTTCCGCCATCTACAATCCGACCCCACCACCCAAGACATTTTTCCATCCCCACCCTTGTCTGCTTTCCGGAGAGGCCACTCTCTCCATGACTCCCTTGTTCGCTCCACACTGCCCTCCAACCCCACCACACCCGGCACCTTCCCCTGCAACCGCAGGAAATGCTACACTTGCCCTCACACCTCCTCCCTCACTCCTATCCCAGGCCCCAAGATGACTTTCCATATTAAGCAGAGGTTCACCTGCACATCTGCCAATGTGGTATACTGCATCCGCTGTACCCGGTGAGGCTTCCTCTACATTGGGGAAACCAAGTGGAGGCTTGGGGACCACCTTGCAGAACACCTCCACTCGGTTCGCAATAAACAACTGCACCTCCCAGTCGCAAACCATTTCCACTCCCTCTCCCATTCTTTAGACGACATGTCCATCATGGGCCTCCTGCAGTGCCACAATGATGCCACCCAAAGGTTGCAGGAACAGCAACTCACATTCCGCTTGGGAACCCTGCAGCCCAATGGTATCAATGTGCACTTCACCAGCTTCAAAATCTCCCCTTCCCCCACCGCATCCCAAAACCAGCCCAGCTCTTCCCCTCCCCCCACTGCACCACACAACCAGCCCAGCTCTTCCCCTCCACCCAATGCATCCCAAAACCAGTCCAACCTGTCTCTGCCTCCCTAACCTGTTCTTCCTCTCACCCATCCCTTCCTCCCACCCCAAGCCGCACCTCCATCTCCTACCTACTAACCTCATCCCCCCTCCTTGACCTGTCCGTCTTCCCTGGACTGAACTATCCCCTCCCTACCTCCCCACCTACTCTCCTCTCCACCTATCTTCTTTTCTCTCCATCTTCGGTCTGCCTCCCCCTCTCTCCCTATTTATTCCAGAACCCTCACCCCATCCCCCTCTCTGATGAAGGGTCTAGGCCCGAAACGTCAGCTTTTGTGCTCCTGAGATGCTGCTGGGCCTGCTGTGTTCATCCAGCCTACATTTTATTATCGTGGTGGTAGAGAGTTGTTTTTTGGACTGGAGGACTGTGACCACTGGTGTTCCAGAGGGATTCATACTGGGTCTACTGTCAATTGTGGTTTATATAAATGACTTGGATAAGAGTATAGGAAGCATGGTTAGAAAATTTGCAGATGACTCCAAAATTGCTGGTATAATAGACGGTTTAGAAGGTTATCTGAAAGTACAAAGTGATTTTGATAAACTGGGCCAATAACTCAAGGAGTGGCAAGTGGTGGCGTGTTGCATTTTGGTAAGTTAAACAAGGGCAGGCATTAATGTGGTTAATGGTAGGGTCCCGGGAGTGTTGTTGAACAGAGAGACTAGGGGGTTCAGATGCATATTTTCTTGAAAGTTGCAGCACAGGTAGACAGGTTGGTAAAGAAGGCGTTTTTCATACGTGCCTTCAATCCTCAGACCATTGGGTATAGGAGTTGGGATGTCAAGTTGAGATTGTACAGAACATTGGTAGGGCCACTTTGGGAGTACTGTGTACAGTTCTGGTCACCCTATTATCCAAAAGATATTATTAAAGTGGAGAGAGTACAGAAAATATTTGCCAGGATGATAATGGGATTGGAGGGCTTAAATTGTAGGGAGAGGATGCGTGGGTTGAGACATTTTTCCCTGGAGTGGAGAAAGTTGAGGGGTGACTTTATAGAGATTCCTAAAATTATGACAGGCATAGATAGTTTGAAAAGCAAAGGTCTTTTCCCAAGAATTCAAAACTGGGTAGCATAATTTCAAGTGAGGCCAGAAAAATTTAAAAAGGACCAGAGGGGCAACTTTTCCACACAGACAGTGGTTCATATGTGGAATGAAACTGCCAGAGAAAGTAGTAGACGCAGGTACAGTGAAAACATTTAGAAGACATTTGGACAGGAAAGGTTTAGAGGGACATGGGCCAAACACAGGCATATCAGAGGCTGAGAGGTGACCTTACATAAATTTATAAAATCATGAAGGGCATGGATAGTATGAACAGCCAAGGTCTTCTCCCCAGGGTAGAGGAGTCCAAAGCTAGAGGACATGGGTTTAAGGAGAGAGGGGAAAGATTTAAAAGGGACCTAAGGGGCAACTTTTTCACGCAGAGGGTGGTGCATGTATGGAATGCGCTACCAGAGGAGGTGGTGGTGGCTGGTCCAATTACAACATTTAACAGGCATCTGGATGGATACATGAATAGGAAGAGTTTAGAGGGAATGGGCCAAATGCTGGCAATAGAGACTAGACTAATTTAAGATATCTGGATGGCGTAGATGACTTGGACCAAAAGCTCTGTTCCAACGAAGTACACCTCTGTGACTCTATGAATGGACTCTTCATTTTCCTGGATTGAAGGTATTTAGGAAAATAAAGGAAGAAAATAAAGAAAAACTTAGTGCCCCAGTATTGACCAAAACATTACCGCAATATTTGAAAAAGATGTACTTTTGAGTCCAAGAAGAGTCTATTCTATTAACATTAAGGAACAATGGAGGAAATATTATGCTTCACAAATAATTTGAAGGAGGTGAAGATGCAAATTTACAGACAAACTACAGTGAAATGGATGAATTTTATAATTGCGATGATGGGAACTTCAAGCATTTTAGAATAGAGCAGGTTCACCTGTGGACCGGGCATTTTCCCACAAGAAGGAAAGGAAAAGCTTCCAAAGTTAAAACTTTCTTAGTGACTAAAGATATAGAGATTTTAAAAAAACAACAGATAAAGGAAACTCATGATAAATGCTAGTTGTGCAATTCAGTTAAAACAAAAACCGTTGGATATTCAGTACCTTTCAGTAAACCTTTAAGATATAGGCTCATGATATCATCACAGTATCATAGCACATGAGCTGAGGGTTAAAGATTTCAGACTCCATCTTAATTGGGTCCACTTAAAGGATAGGACATGGATGGAAGCATGTTACTCTTTATAACTGAGCAGCTTAGACACCCATGTGCCTATAAATGTAAGATTTGTATATATTACTGAACTCCAATAAACATCTGTTGAATCTTTCAATACTAGATTAAGCAAATCCTAGTTGCTTATGTTGTGAGGGATAACATAAGCATTGCCACATCAAGTAAATATTGGATTAAATGTTGGAGGCAAATGTGCATCATAAAAGCAGCTGAATATGAACCTAGAAAATAGAATTGGAAAAGAAAATTAAGAGAGGCAAAGAAAGAAAGATTTTCATGACTACCAGATATCGCAAAGTGCTTCACAGCCAATGAAGGATTTTCTGAAATATAATGTAGACACAGTTGTAAAGCAAGAAATGCAGGTGCTAATTTACACTTAGCAAACACCCACAAACACCAATGTAATAATGACAAAATAATCTGTTTTTATGGTGTTGATTGAGGGATAAATATTGAATAGGAAGCCAAGCAGATGGGGACCTTGGTTTAATGTCTTATCAGAGTGATGGAACATCCAATGGTGCATGCAATTTCTGTACTGCACTAGAGTGCTAAGTCCTACAGGCAAAACTGCTACCAACTGAGCTATGGATGACAATGTTAAACTAGTATGAGTAAAAGCTTGCTGGGTAACGGAAAAGGAAGCCCAAAAGCCTTTTATAATCATAAAATTGAAAAGGTAGTCTAAGAAAGGTGCGGGTAATTACAGGACAATAAAAAGATCTTTTTATGGGTACAGGGGACATTTTTGAGGTACTAAATGAGCACTTTAAATTGCATTTCACAAGAGAAGTGGATGTTGTCAATGTTACTGTAAAGAAAGTAGTAACGCAATATAAAGAGTTAAACAGCAGATATTCAAATGGCTAGCAGCACTCAGAGAAGTCATCTGGTATGATGGTATGTACCCAGGCTGCAGAGAAAAGTAAGGAAAAGAACTAACCACAATCTACCAATTGTTCTTCAATAAAAGGATGGTGCCAGAAGACTTAAGGATTGCAAATGTTACACCCCCATATAATACATGGGACATGAACAAACACAGCAATTACAAGTCAATCAGTTTGCTGGACGTGAAGAAACCTTTAGATATGGTAATCCAGAAAAAAATTAACTAGCACTTGGAAAAAGTATGGATTAAAAAATGAAAACCATCATGGATTTGTTAAAAGCAAATTCTGTTTGAAAAATATGCTGAAATCTTTGATGAAGCAACACGGAGTGAGGATGACTACAATATGTCATGATGCTGTGAATATGGGCTTTGAAAGGCCTTTGATGAAGTACCATATGATAGTCATGTTAATAAAACTAATGGCAATGAGGTTGATGTCATAGAGTCATAGAATCATACAGCACAGAAACAGGCCCTTCAGTTCAATTTATCCATGCCAAACACATTTCCCATTCAAATAATCCAACCTGCCTGAATTTGCCTGTGGATACAAATTTGGCTAAGCGTCAGAAAACAGAGAAACGGCAAATAGCCACCTTTCAGATTAGAGAGAAGAAGCCAACACTAATGCCAGAGATCTATGGTGGCACCACAACTCCATTTGATACGCATTAACTTGAATAAGAATTTACCGGGCATAGTTTCACCATTTGTAAAAGTCTAAAGTCTGAAATGTAGTAAATAGTGATTTGGGAGGGCATGGTTTGAAAGCATGGGCAGAAATGTGGTGCACAAAATTCAACATGGTTAAGTGTGAAGTAATACATTTTGATCAGAACACAAAGAAAAGGTAATTTAATCTAAATAGTGCAATCTTAAAGTGGGTGCCAGAACGTATCATCCCAGGGATGAATGTACACAAATTCTTACAAGCAGCAGGGCAAGTGGTGACACTGTTACAAAAGCCTAGGGCAGCAGAAAATTCCACAGCAAGGAACTGTGGGGGTAATCTCTGGCATCAGCTCCTGCCCCCAATTGGGCGAGGTAGCTAGAAATCAGGTTTGGGCAGGCTGAAGACTTTCTTGAGCAATAATGCCCTGCAGTTTTATTTAGCTTGAATTAACTACACTTGAACTATCTCTACTGGGTTTTCCAACCAAAAACCAGTCAGATTGATAGTTTTGACTGCCAGCTGCACTTGGAAGTCTGCAGCTGGGAGGTTTAGTAACAATGAAGAAAGGAACTTTCAGGTCATTGTGTAGTTCATCAGTGAGAGGGAAAACTGGCAATAGTCTTACTAAAATTTCAAACACACAGGATGTGAATCTATTGCTGGTTCTTTATCAGTGCAGAACTAGAATCACAGAATAATAGGATAATGTAGCACAGTTAGAGGCCATCCAACCCATCATGCCTGTAACAGCACTTTGAAATGGATAACCAATTAATTTCAAGATAACAAAATGTGAGGCTGGATGAACACAGCAGGCCAAGCAGCATCTCAGGAGCACAAAAGCTGACCTTTCGGGCCGAGACCCTTCATCAGAGAGGGGGATGGGGAGAGGGAACTGGAATAAATAGGGAGAGAGGGGGAGGCGGACCGAAGATGGAGAGTAAAGAAGATAGGTGGAGAGAGTATAGGTGGGGAGGTAGGGAGGGGATAGGTCAGTCCAGGGAAGACGGACAGGTCAAGGAGGTGGGATGAGGTTAGTAGGTAGCTGGGGGTACGGCTTGGGGTGGGAGGAAGGGATGGGTGAGAGGAAGAACCGGGTAGGGAGGCAGAGACAGGTTGGACTGGTTTTGGGATGCAGTGGGTGGGGGGGAAGAGCTGGGCTGGTTGTGTGGTGCAGTGGGGGGAGGGGACGAACTGGGCTGGTTTAGGGATGCAGTAGGGGAAGGGGAGATTTTGAAAATCCGTTCGCAACAAACAACTGCACCTCCCAGTCGCAAACCATTTCCACTCCCCCTCCCATTCTCTAGACGACATGTCCATCATGGGCCTCCTGCAGTGCCACAATGATGCCACCCGAAGGTTGCAGGAACAGCAACTCATATTCCGCCTGGGAACCCTGCAGCCCAATGGTATCAATGTGGACTTCACCAGTTTCAAAATCTCCCCTTCCTCATCTGTATGTAAGGATACGAGTGATAGTGGGTCATGCCGTTTTGTGGCTAGTTGATGATTGTGTATCCTGGTGGCTAGCTTTCTGCCTGTTTGTCCAATGTAGTGTTTGTCACAGTTCTTGCAAGGTATTTTGTAGATGAGAGATAATGGGAACTGCAGATACTGGAGAATTCCAAGATAATAAAATGTGAGGCTGGATGAACACAGCAGGCCAGGCAGCATCTCAGGAGCACAAAAGCTGACGTTTCGGGCCTAGACCCTTCAGGCCCGAAACGTCTGCTTTTGTGCTCCTGAGATGCTGCTTGGCCTGCTGTGTTCATCCAGCCTCGCATTTTATTATTTTGTAGATGACGTTTGTTTTGCTTTTGTCTGTATAGGGTCTTTTAAGTTCATTAACTGCTGCTTTAGTGTGTTGGTGGGTTTGTGGGCTACCCTGATGCCAAGCGGTCCGAGTAGTCTGGCAGTCATTTCCGAAATGTCTTTGATGTAGGGGAGAGTGGTTATGGTTTCTGAGCCCGTTTTGTCTTTTTGTTTGGGTTTGTTGCTGAGAAATCGGCGGACTGTGTGCATTGGGTACCCGTTCTTTTTGAATACGCTGTATAGGTGATTTTCTTCTGCTCTTCATAGTTCCTCTGTGCTGCAGTGTGTGGTGGCTCATTGAAATAATGTTCTAATGCAGCTTCGTTTGTGGGTGTTGGGATGGTTGATCTTGTAGTTCAGAATTTGGTCCGCATGTGTTGTTTTCCTGTAGGCGCTGGTTTGAAGTTCCCCATTGGCTGTTCACTCTACTAGAGCAGTATCCCTATCTACTATCACTAGTGTCCTTACATACAAATGAGGAAGGACACCACTTTGATTGGGACAACATATCCATCCTACGACAAGCCAAACAGAGACATGCATGAGAATTCCTAGAAGCATGGCATTCCGACCAGAACTCCATCAACAAACACATTGATTTGGAGCCTATCTACCATCCTCTGAGAAAAAGAACAGGAAATTACATCACCAACACAGGAAATGACATCACCAACCCAAGGAAACCTAAACTGATCAATAGAAAGCGGGACATAACACCAGCACTTCGCCGGAGGCTCACTGATGATGTTACTGAGAATGGTGACGAAACATCTCAAAACGAAACTTGCAGCTCAGCGAGCAAGCTCACATTCAGAACCTCAAACTGAGCTACAAATCTTCTCAAAACTCGCTAGAATAATTATGTATTATACTATGACATTTACTCATGGTGCAAAAGTTTAAATTAACTAAACTAGAATGTAAAATACACAGTGACTATTCAGCTAGGAAATTTTGATATTATTACAATCAGTGAAAACATAAAAAGTATTCTCTCTGACAAATTTAAGGAAATAAACATCTTGACTTGACAGTGCATTCAGTAACTCTTTTGAAGGACTTGATCCCACATTATAGTACAAAGTGTGATCACTTGGTAATAGAGTTTCTGAGCTACAGTGGGCCTGACAGGATTGTATTAGCAGTCCCACATTGCCGTCACACAAGTCAAAACATTAAACACAAGTAAGGGAGTCACAGTGTGAGTTACTAGTAGCCTGTCAAGGCCAATAGCTTTCTGTACCACTAGTCTATTGCTAAAGACTGTTCAATGTAATTTCCAGAGTTAAGGAACAGCATAGCAGATGTTGGGTGGTCTTGTGTAGTTGAAGAGAAACAGTGGAAGGGAGAGAAGGGTAAATGTTCCACAGAGAATCATCCACCATCAGATTCTGTCAAATCTGTAATTGTTGCAACCAGTGGAATCCCAGGCTACACCGAATTCTTCTTGTTCAAAGAAAACTTTCTCAACTATCTCATTGATTGGTGTATTTACTGGGTTTATCAAGGTAACAGCAATATTTCAAATTCTGCCTCACTTTCTTTCCTACTTATTAAATAAAATTGTAAACAAAGGCAGCAGTAGGGTGGCCGAATATATAGCACTGCTGCCTCACAACATCAGGGATCCAGGTTTGATTCCAGCCTTGGGTGACTGTGTGGAGTTTGTATGTTCTTTCTGTCTGCGTGGGTTTCCTCCAGGTTCTCCAGTTTCCCCCCACATTCCATAGGCATACAGGTTAGGTGGACTGGCCCTGTTAATTTGTCGATACTATCTGCAATGTGAAAGCTGAGTGGATTAGCCATGGCAAATGTCGGGAGAGGAGAAAGGGTAGGGATGTGAGTGTGAATGAGATGCTTTTCAGAGGGTCAGTGCAGACTCAATGGGCCAAATGACCTCTTTCGGCAATGTAGGGGTTCTATTCAGAATACAACAAATGATATTCAGAATCACTCACTGCAGATGAAGGCTGCGACCTCAAGCTGTCACCTGGAAGTACAATTCTATCCATTTGCAACCCAAGAAGAAAATACACTTCAAAAGAACCCCTGTAACTGGGGAAATCTCTTGGGGATTTATTCAGAGGCTAGCTCTAAAATAAGTCATCACCAGCAGAGGTAACCTCATTTATACAAGTCCAAACTCAGTATCTGGGATTTTAGCACATTAACCCTAGGTCCCCATATTTCAAAATGAAACTCCATGGAAAATAAGCAGACACACTACAGGGAACTCCAGACCTATTTGCACGTTACTGCTCAGTTGGCTGGACAGGTGGTTCATGACACAGAGTGATGTCAACAGCACAGGTTCGACTCCCACACAAGCTAAAGTCACCATGAGGGTCCTACCTTCCCAACCTGGCCCCTTGCACAGGTTAAACCACCACCAGCTGTTTCTGTCTCATGGGGCAACAGCCCAAAAGTCCTCTGGACAATAGAGACTTCACCAGTACACTGTTGCCATCACAGGATGGGAACAGGGCTGGAATCCATTGTTGAAATTGCCAGTGCTCAGTAATACTGCCCAGAAATATTACAAATCAACAACTAATGTCATGAACATCGCCTTTATCAACAGGAACACCACTCACAGTGCCTTCAACACTTTACACATAAACACAGTAACATCTTGTCAATAAAAATACAACGACCTAATCGTATAGAAAAAATAATGTGAGACCTTTAAAGTTTCTGGTATTAAAAAAACGTGAATTTCATGTTCAAAGTGAAATATTTCCATGCTGGGCAATGGAAGGCTTCACACTGCAGGCAACAAGTCCTCACAGATCTGGCTTCGCTGGTCTAAATGCTGAATAAAGCTCATTCTACCACACTGAGCTTGTTAATTCTTATTTTCAGCAGCATTCATCCCAGCGTTGCGATAAGTGGCATTGTAAATGAAGTATCGGTTAGTGTCAAATTTTGATGAGCTTTATGCCGAAAAGGATTCTGTACTCATTCACACATCCACTTCCCGAATGTCACTGGATAGAAATGAAGAGTAGGAGTCAGGCTTATTCCTCCACCCAGCCTCACGGATACCGAGGTCAACTATAGCAATGCAACTCATACCTGAGATCACCTGACAAATGCCTTCTTTTAATAGAACTGCACAAATACAGTATTTAATGAACTTGCTCTGGTATTTTGAGACAGAACAGACTGCAGATGCTGGAAGCTAGAGTCAAAAAATGTGGAGCAGGAAAAGCACAACAGGTCAGACAGCATCCAAGGAAGCAGAAAGTTAATGTTTCGGGTCCGAACCCTTCTTCAGGACTGGCGAGGGGGAGGGAAGCCCAGAAATAAATAGAGGGAGGGGTGTGGGGCTGAGGGAAAGGTAAGTGAGATGGAGATAGTGGATGCAGGCAGGGGGTTATAGTGGTTGGTCAGTGGGAAGGGTGGAGCAGATAGGTGAGTGGGAAGATGGGCAGGTTGGGGGGTTGTGGAGAGATTTTGAAGCTGGTGAAGTCAGTATTCAGGACATTGGGCTGTAAGCTCCCAAGGTGAAATATCAGGTGTTTCTCCAGTTTACATTTGGCCTCACACTGACAGTGGAGGAGACCAAAGATGGACATGTCATCAGCAGAGTTGGAGGGAGAGTTAAAGTAGATGGCAACCGGAAGGTCAGGCCGGTTGGTGCATGCAGAGCGGAGATGCTCCACAACTAGTCCCCAAGTCTGCATTTGGTCTCCCCGATGTATCACATCAGGAGGCCACATAGGGAGCAATGGATACAGTAGATGAAGAGCAGGTGAATCTCTGTCAGATAAGGAAGGAATCTGAATATTGACTTTACCAGCTTTAAGATCTTTCCCACCTGCCCATCTTCTGACTCACCTATCCGCTCCAATCTATCTCAACTTGGGTGACCATAATTGGTCAGCAATTGGCCCAAATGCCCCCAAAAAGAACGCAAATGAGGATGTCTGATCTCTACCCATCAACTCCTGCATGAACCATGAGTGAAATAAATGGGTAGGAAAAGATTGGGCTCAGCTGCGATATGTTCTCTCCTCACTTGCAAGTTTTCAGTCTTCCAATAGGATCAAGACACACCCTTCATAAATTAAAATTAGCTAAGACACCAGACAGCAAGTAATTTGGAGTCTTTCCCAGTAAATGAAAGCCATCATTGACTGAAGGGAGATAAAATATTTTGACTGTCAAAAGTACAAAACTGTACGCTGAAGAAAAAAAAGATAAAAGTGCTTAAATCAATAAAATATTAATGATGAACTAATGTATTTTTTAAATGTACTGGCTTACCCAGGAAAATGGTTCAAATACCTCTAATTTCAGCTGTTGAGCATCAATTAAAATTCTCTTCTGATACAGGAAAACTGCAACATTTAAAATAAAAATATTACAGCAGTGAATATTATTTGTATGCTTACCTAGTTTCCTACTTCCAGAATGTGGTTGAAGTGACATGTTTCACTTTATCAAACCTCATCACAGCTTAAAACTCCCGAAGTAGTCAATTAGCCAATGTCCCTTCTGGTGATCCAGGGTGTTAGAGTTGAGGCCTGTAATCAATCAAGAAAGTTGCCCACCCTCCCTTGCTTGACAGGTCTTATATTCTGATCAGAGTGCTATCTGGGCAGTGGGAGTAACATATCAGGCACCACCTAATACCTTCATCACCTACACTGTGAGAAAGAAATGGTCAGGGTACACCTTTATTCTTCAAGTTGACAACATTGACAAGGCTTATTGTATTGTATATGAAGAAAATAGGCACAAAATACTTTTGTCCGAAACTTGAAATTTACATTTTCACAAGATTCAATTGATGGACTGCAGCTAAATTTCATGGGATCCTCTGAGGGAAGTGTCGGGAAGATTTTGTATTTCAAGCTTCTATACTGGTAGTGCTCAAAATAACTAGAAGAAGAAGAATCAATTCTGAAGAAGGGTAACACCCAAAACATTGACTGCTCCTTCCCTGGCCTGCTGTGTTATTCCAGTCTCCAGTTTGTCTACCCTGTTCAGAAGAATCATTGGAAAGACTTCAATAAATACTCCCCAGCGGATCAATGAGTAATAAAATCCTGGGTAATCATATCCAAGAACAATATGGAACGTACAG
Source organism: Stegostoma tigrinum (assembly GCF_030684315.1). Taxonomy (NCBI): domain Eukaryota; kingdom Metazoa; phylum Chordata; class Chondrichthyes; order Orectolobiformes; family Stegostomatidae; genus Stegostoma; species Stegostoma tigrinum. The sequence continues at coordinate 28,954,386 of NC_081370.1, read as the reverse complement.
CGCAGGAAGAGGCCACTTGGCTTAACCCATCCATGTTGATGTTTTTGGTCCATATGACCCTTCCCCCACTCTTACTGATCGAAAAGTTTACACAAAATTTTCTACTCCAAATATTCCCATGTGTTTACTTGGCTTCCCTTAAATGCATCAATGTTACTTGAAGTTCAGGATTCTAGGCACCCTCTGGATACAGAAATTTGTCCTGAAACTTCAGTTGGATTTATTTCTGCCCATCTTATTTTAATGGCCCTTAATTCTGGTACCTCTCACAAAAAGAAGTATCTGGTTGTCCTTACTCTGTTGAACCCTTTCAAGCCTATTGCATGTATTATGTAAAGGAAATTGTAATATTCTGTTCACACTTTCCAATAAACATAGCCTCTCAATTCTGATATCATCCTTGTATCTTGCCTGGTGTTTTTTTTACCATAATGTACTATGTACACCAGGCTTGCGTATAGTATTATAGTATAAATATAGATTAACCAAGGGTATGTATAACATTAAGTTAATGTCACTGCTGTTCAATTCAATTCTTCTCGAAATAAGTGCTTTTTTATGTTATAGATTTAATAAGCAGTGTCACTACTTTTAGTTATTTGTATATCCTGTAGGCCTAAATTCCTGTGACTTAGCCTTCTATTTTCCAAGAAGCATGTGGCCCCTCTTTTTTAGCTAACAAAATGCACGATACAGCTTACTGTTTCTGTGCCAAGTACTCAGAAATAAATATTGCGTTATATTGAGATTTAGTGTACTCTTCAATGTGCACCACATTACAGAGCCCCATAAATATGAAAGCAAACCACAGCAACACATTTGATCAACAAGTACATGGTCCAAGCTATGAAAGCAATGAGCATGTTCTGAGTCCAACAATGCGGCTTCTCATTGTTTAATTTTGCAGACATACATAATTTCTTATTTGGCACAACTCATAATGCCACGGAATGGTTACAGAACATAAGGAGGCCATTCAGCCATCCTGTCTGTGTTGGCTATTTGTAGGAGCAATTTATTTGATGCCCCTTCCCTTTATCCCTGCAAATGCTTTCTGTTCAAATATGATACAATTTATTTTTGAAAGCTTCAATTGAGCCTGTCTCCACCACACTTTAGGCAATGCATTTTAGATCCAAAAATTCACTGTGTCAAAATGTTTTAACTCATGTTGTCTTTACTTACTTTCCAGTTACCCTTAAATCTGTTCCCACTGGTTCTTGATCTTTCCACTGTCAGTCATGACAGCATCTCCATCTCTACTCTGTCCATACCCCTCATAATTTTGAATAATTAAAGTATTCAAGATCCTGAAAGGGGTTGACAAGGTGAACATGGAAAGAAGAACATAATGAGATTTTTTTTTTCCCTCTCAGAGGGTTGTGTGACTTTGGAGGTCTTCACCTCAAATGGAGATGAAGGAAGGATCTTTTTTAAACTTTGACTGGGACTGGCATAGTGCTAAAGGTTTGAATGGTGAAGATTTGTTAAATGTGTTCGAGAAAATTTTCTATATCAATATGTGAATGTTCCTCCTAGAGAAGGAGTAAAACATGACATTCTCTTGGGAAATCAGGCAGGGCAAGTGGCTGAAGTGTCAGTAGGGGAAGACCTTGGGACTAGAGATCATAATATTAGTTTTAAAATAGTTATGGAAAAGGATAAATTTTCCATAAAAGTTAAAGTACTTAATTGGTGTAAGGCAAATTTTAATGGTATGAATCAAGAACTTGCAAAAACAGCTTGAAGTAGACTGTTTGCAAGTAAAGAGATTGCTCACAAGTGGGAGGCATTCAAAAGTATGATAACAGAGTTCAGAGGCCTCATGTTCCGGTTAGAGTGAAAGGTAAGGCTGGTAGGTTTAGGTAACAATGGATAAAGCAAGATATTGAGGTTCCAGTCCTGAATAAAAAAAATCAAAGATTAGATGTAGACAACTGGGACCAACCTAACCTCTTGAAGAGTGTAGGGGCATTCTTGAGAAGGAAATCAGGAAGGCAAAGAGGGGATATCAACTAGCCTTGACAGATAAGGTTAAAGATAATCTAAAAAGATTCTACAAATATATTAAGAGCAAGAGATTAGCTAGAGAGAGAGTAGGGCCCCTTGAAGATCAAAGAGGTCTTCTTTGCATTGAACATCGTGTCAGTTTTTGCTGTTAAGAAGGAAATGGAGACTATAGAACTCAGGAAAATAAATATTGATGAATATCACAGCAGATCAGGCAACATCCAGGGAGAGAGAGCAAGCCAACATTTTGATTCTAGATGACTCTTCATGAGAGGTGACATGCAGTGTGAAGGGTGCAGCATTTATGCAATTGTGCCAAGGACAAGCAAGTGGGTGTGTGAGCAGGATGCTGTGTTAAAATGACCAGCTACAGGAAGGTCAGGCTTATGCTTGTGCATGGACCAGAGATGTTCTACAAAGTGGTCACCCAGTCTGCATTTGGTTTCTCACAGCATCCTGCTCACTTGTCTGTCCTTGCATGCTGCAATGCTGCAGCAAATCACAGCACAAACTGGAGGAACAACAGCTCATATTCATACTAGGCAGTTTACAAACCTTGTGGACTTAGTATTGAGCTCAGCAGTTTCAGACTGTAAACACAATCCCATTCCTTCCCTTTCTTTTAGCCTCACTTTTGCATTCTCTGTCACCATGGCCTCCCTCCCCTCCTCCCACTCAAGTGGAACAATCTGTTCTTTCTTGTTTGGTATTTAGACACACCATTTTTCTGCCATTTACACATTCCAATCACTTCTGCAATGTCAGCAGCCTCTCTCTCCCCCAGCATTCTGGCCTCCTTCTCTGTACTATTGCATAAATGCTGCCCACTCCACACTTCAAGCCAGCTCTGACAAAGAGTCATCTAGACCAAAGTGTTAGCTTGTTCTCTCTCCGTGGATGCTACCTAACCCTGTGATTTCCAACACTTTTTATTTTCAATACAGATTCCAGAATCTGCAGCAACGGACTCCTAAATAAATATTGATGCAAGAAAACCAGTTCACATTACAGGAGAGGAAATGCTGGAAGTCTCAGAAAATATAAAGTTAGATATATCCCCAGGACTTGATCTAGTGTATCTTTGGACACAGTGGGATGTTGGAGACAAAATTGCAAGGCCTCTAGTACACGTATTTATATCATCTATAAACATGGTGAAGTACTAGAGAACTGGAAGGTGGTTAATGTGTCCTGTTGTTTAAGAAAGGTTGTAAGGAGAAGCCTGTAAACTATAGACCTATGAGTCTGACATCGCTGGTAGGTAAGTTGTTGGAGGTGATTCTGGAAGGTAGGATTTACGTGCATTTAGAGAGACAAGGGTTGATTAGGGATAATCAGCATGGTAACCAAAAAAATTGAAGGCAGAGAGTGGTAAAGTCTTGGACAAGGTTCCACTTGGTAGACTAATTGGTAAAGTTAGATCGCAAGGAATTCAGGGTGAGCTTGCCAAATGGATACGAAATTAGCTTTACGGAGGCAGAGAGTTGTGGTGGAGGATTGTTTTACAGACCAGAAGCCTATGACCAGCGGTGTTCCACTGGGACATTCTTGTTTGTCATTGATGCAAATTATTTGGATGAGAATCTAGGAAGCATAGTTAGTACATTTGCAGATGACACAAAATTAGTAATCTAGTGGACAGTGAAGAAGGTTATCTAAGATCACAAAGAGATTTTGATCAATTAGGGTAATGGGCTGACGAGTAGTAGATGGAGTTTAATTTGGATAAATGTAAGGTATTGCATTTTGGTGATGCAAGCAAGGACAGGACTTTTACAAATAATGCCAAGGCTCTGGGTAGTGCTGTAGAGCAAAGAGGCCTCAGGGTTCAGGTACATAATTCTTTGAAATTTGCATCACAGATAGTTAGGATGGTTAAGAATATGTTTAGCACACTTGTCTTTGTTGTTCAGACTTCTGGGTATAGGAGTTGGGATGTCATGTTCAGGTTGTACAGGATGTTGTTGAGGCCTCTTCTGGAGTATTGTGTGCTGTGCTGGTCACCCTCTAACAGGAGAGATATTATTAAACTGGAGAGGATTCAGAAAAGATGTACAGAATGCTGTTGGGAATGGAACGTTTGAGATATAAAAATAGACTGGATAGGCTGGAACATTTTTCACAGGAGCAAAGGAGGTTGATGGGTGACCTTTATTGAAGTTTATAAAATCACGAAGGGCATAGATAAGGTGAATGACAAGAGTCTTTTCACTAGGATGGGGGAGCTCAAAACCAGGGGGCATGTTTTTAAGGTGAGAGGAGAAATGGTTTTAAAAAGGCATGAAGGGCAACGTTTTTACAGAGAGCAGTTCGTTTGTGAAATGAACTGCCAGAGAACTGATGGATGCAGGTAAAATTATGGCATTTAAAAGAAATTTGGATAAGTTCATGAATAGGAAAGGTTTGGAATGATATGGCACAAGGGCAGTCTGATGGGACTAGTTTATTTTGGGAGTATGGTCGATGAGGACTGGTTGGACTGAAAGGCCTTTTTCCATGCTGTATGACTCTATGACAGAAGTGTTAGGCAGGGAAGTCAAGCGCTTTTGAGGGGCATATGGAAATGTGGAGTGAAAACACAAAGAGAGGAGTGGCCATGCAGTTGGCATCCCAAAAGGTGCAGGCAGGGTAAAGACTCTGAAAGAGACATTCAGATATTTAACTAAATAGTTTGGAATTATTTCCAAATACAGATAAAGGGGCTAGCTTATGATAAATCTCTGAAAAACTTCTGAAATAGCCCAACAGAGAATGGAAACAAGAACTTCACAAAGAGCAGGAGAAAGAGCAGCATCAGAAGTTTCTTAAACAGTATGAGACAGTACAGGAGCATCAACTTCAAAAAGAGAAGAGCGGATCTGAGATAAAAAATGGTGGTTGGAGATAAAAACCATCAAAGCCCAAATGTAACATCATGAGTAAACAGGCGATTGGTGGGTATTCCTTCTGTGTCTCTTGATTGGCCAAGAAGTTTAAAACATGAGACACTAATTCAGCTAAACATAACCATTAAGAAATTCACTTTTAAAATATTTAATGTCTAAATTAATTAAATAAAACAGAGATAGCTGGACAGGTAATGTGTTGCAGCTGTATTCTGAGCAGGAATGGGGAATTTAAAATCTCGAGCCTGCGCTACCATTTAATTTGAACATGAATGATCTCATCTTGACCACAACTTCACTTTCCTGCCTGCTTCGCATAGCCTTTAACTTATTACTAATTAAAAAGCTGTCCATCCCCTCTTTAAATTTACTCAATGTTCCAGCATTTGCCGCACCGTGGGTCGTGAATTCTACAGATTTATGATCCTTTGAAAGAAACAATTTTGTGTCATTCAGCCAATTTTTTATTCATACCATGTTTGTCAATTTTATCAAATAAGCCCTAAATTTAATTCTTATCATGAAAGTTACTTCAGTTTCTCATCAAGGGACCCTTGCTGCAACTGAGAATTCCTTGTTGCAGGGATATGTCTAATATAACTCAGCAGAATCAAGGAGGAATTCCAGTAAGTGACTTTATTATGGCTATTGATATATAATAGGACAAATGTAAAACTAAAATTTAGAGCTCAAAGGGATAGTTGAGATAATAGCACGTTTGCTGAGTAATACGGTATTTAATTTTCCACTTATTTTCTTATTTTCATGCAACTAAGAACAGAAGTATGATTGCAAGCATTTTTTTTATTCTTATAGCAAGCTGCACAATGTGATATATCCAGGTAGTCAGCCATTAATTCCCTATCATGACCTCGTTATCACATTATCCAGTTCTATAGTTCGCCATAAAGACTCTTCGCTTTAAAAATATAGCCGTGTTCTTAGATCGAGCATCTGAATATGTTCAAGGAAATATGAAGAAAATTTGCAAAATTAAATTGTTGAGATCAAGGCTTGGCACCTCAGCAACACTGTATTGCGAAAACTGGTCACCACCTGCCAGAAAACTATTGGATTAAATTTCTTGCAAAAATATGCTTTGTCAGAACAGTATTTTTCAACTTTTTAGAAGCTGAAGGCTTTTGAAACAGATTCCTGAGCTTGAAGGGAAACGAATCCGCATAAATCACCTTATTTTGTCTTCATCATCCATATACCATGTTAGCATGTATCTTGGTGCTGGTTTCTTAAAAAGTGCAGAATAATTGAATCAATTTCTTTTCACAGTCGTTGCAATTTTAAAACAAGCTTCCTCAAAAATAACGAGTAAGAATGAACAATGCAGACACAAAGCCTAACAAAGACTGTTTTACAGCTAGTAGGAACTGCAGACGCTGGAGAATCTGAGATAACAAGGTGTAGAGCTGGATGAACACAGCAGGTCCAGCAGCATCAGAGGAGCAGGAAGGCTGACGTTTCCGGCCTAGACCCTTGTTTTGTCGCTAAACCTCTTTCAAGAAAGGATGCTGCAGATTTTCTGAGTGGAGGGTACCAAAAGGTAACTTCTGTTGCTTCCCGTGTGTTTTCTTAATAGACAGTTCACACTTGCAGAAAATATTTGTCGTAAGCTGTGAAATAAATCCTACTCGTAATATTTTACAATTACTTGTGAAGTTTGGAACATTAGACTAAAAGTAAACCTTAAGTAACAACGATACTACCTTAACAAGTCTCATTACAGGGTATTATTTGGATGTGCAACATCAATGCTTTAAGATTTTACATTATAAGCCATGATGTAGAGGTACCGGTGTTGGATCAGAAATCAGACAACACCAGTTTATAGTCCAACAGATTTAATCACATACTTTCAGACCGCTGCGCCTTTGTCACACAATGAAGAGACAATGCTCCAAAAGCTTGTGATTCCAAATAAACCTGTTGGACTATAACCTGATGTCATGAGGCTTCTGTCCTAGATTATAAGTGTTAATCCTTTAAATGAGATTTCTTATTTTTTGGCATTGTTCAGAACCATTTATTTGCTGGAGTTTGGTGCATACTCTCTGATAAATCTCTTCGTTAAAAACCACACAGAAAGAGTTGAGAAAGTGAAGAGAAGGAGTGATTATCAGTAGTTGGTAATCTTCAGAGTGGGGTAAGAAACTTCACAGATTCAGCTATATAACTAAATACCAAGACAGTCTCTGCAGGGTAACCTGTTTTTCTTCAATGTTTTGTTATATAGCAGAGGTTGACCCCCCCCCCGAGAACTAAACTAAAACACACAAAGGGGAGCACCTTGCCCTATTATCTTTAAGAGGAGTGTGAAAAGTAATATAACCTGCCTTTCAGTAACTTCTAGTGGCTAAATAAAATAATTCCCTGATACTCACTTTAAAATCAACATGTAACAATTTATTAATCTAACTCTAACAGTAAACAAATTAACTAATTTACCAACAAAACAAGTAACTCCCTTCTAACTACTAACAATTCCTGAATAAAGCAAGATTCTGACGGTATGCTATTCTAATAAATACAAATCTCACTTATATATGTAAAAAAATTAGTCTCTCAAAATTACAGTCAGATTAATGCTGGACATGCACATGGACAGCAGTGAATTGAGGGGAATGTAGGTTAGATTATTTTAGTTTTTGATTAGGATTATTCCACGGCACAACATCATTGGCCGAAGGGCCTGTACTGTGCTGTGCTTTTCTATGTTCTATGTTCTAGATTAAGTGTCTTCCTGAATGTTTTGTGCCATCTCCATCAATTATACTGTCAGGAATAGTAACTTGTTGGTTATTATTATTTAGATGGTGCTTTCTCCAAGACATATACGAGGCTGTGAGAGCCAATGATTCTCTCCTGAGAGCTGAGAGTCATTAGCTTTGACAGTTAACACCCACCTCTGGGGTCTTTGGCCAACTGCCCCCCTTCTTTTATACCCTTGATGATATATCAATGTTCTGACTACAGGAGTGGCCCTATGTTGTCAAAACCATCAGACTTAAACTTAATAGGTTTTTGGTATCTAAGTACCTGGTTCAAATTGATTGGCTAAACTCAAAAGCCTGTTGGCTTGGTAAAAACTGCTGCCTGGCCTGCTAACTGTATAGCCTTTTGATACATATGTTTCAGTTCAGGTGGTTTCTGGATACTTGCAAACTTGCAAAATGCTGCTCTTAGACATCCATTTTAAATCTCAATGCACAGAAAAAGCATATGATCTTTTGAAGGGACGATACAATGCTTCCCCCCCACCCCTAGTATTTTGCAAGCACCAAATTCTAAAGTCTTGCCTTCCAATCCACATATACTGTGCTAAACTTCACAACAGTTTAGATTGGATCCACATTTGGTTGCTCTGTTAGTTCACCTCTCCAAAAGAAATAAATAGCCCTTTTTAAAATATCTACTGAATGCTATCGTCACACGTTGATGTTTCTTAGGATAAGGTATTCCACAGTCGAATACAATTCTGAGTGAACATATTTAAATGTTTTATATAAAACAGCACAAAAACATACCCCTCCCAACGTTGCAAGGTTCTCTGCAAAATTCCTAATATTTATTATATGACAACTATTGAGAGGAAGTCAAACGCTCTGCTCCCAGGAAAGTAATGCCTCCATAATTCCAACCTTGCTACTCTTACCTGACTTGCCAACATCCTGACTTACTATAAATGTGATTTTAATGTAACTTAGCGATGCCATGCTGATGCCCCAGTTTCCCAGCCTCCAGTTCTCACACGCCATTGAGGGGATCCAGGGCTGGCTGGGAGTAGACAGATTGCAGCATCAAAACACTTTCAGTGAGTGGGCTAGCTGTCATGGTGGCAACCCCAACTTCACCCCTTTCCAAGTATTACACAAGTGTAAAGGATAAAGTTTGGTTTAGCCTAGGATCAACTTTGAAATAACGCACAGCAGAGGAAAGCTACATATGCAGAAATACACATCCAATTAGAAATCCTTCTACTACACAGCAGGATGTAAAAAGATGCAGAGAAGATGCTAAAACAGGCATTTAATCTGTGAGACAGTGGGAACTGCTGATGCTGGAGAATCTGCAATAACTAGGTGTAGATCTAGATGAACATAGCAGGCCAGGCAGCATCAGAGGAGAAGGAAAGCTGACATTTCCGGTCCGGACCCTTCTTCAGAAATTGGGGAGGGGAAGGGGACTCTGAAATAAATAGAGAGAGGGGTGATGTGATGATGGAAGATGGATAAAGGAGCAGATAGGTGGACAGAAGATGGGCAGGTCAAGGAGGCAGGGATGGAGCCAGTAAAGGTAAACATAGGTAGGGAGTTAGGATGGGGGTTGGTGAGTTGAGTGGAGATGAACAAGTTAAGGAGGTGGGGATGGGCGTTGGTCAGTGAGATGGAAGGAGCCGATAGGCCGGAGAAAAGATGGACAGTTCAAGGAGGCAGGGACAAGCTGGGCTTGTTTTGGGATGAGGTTGGCGGCGGGGAGATTTTGAAGTTTGTGAAGTCCACATTCAGATCATTGGGCTGCAGGGTTCCTAAGCGAAATTTGAGGTGCTGTTCCTGCAGCAATCTGTGACTCAGCTCCACCATTACCTTCAAACCAAGACATCAACCTTGATTCAATGAACACTTCAGGAGGGACATGACAGCTTTTGAAGATAAACTAACAGGCATACATTCATCTACAAAATATAATGTATGATTGGGCAAAGTAGATCATTTTGGATTCAGTAATGATAAAAGTGATGCGAATATTGCTCACTGTTGTGGATAGTGGAATGTTCCTTTTATATAAAATAACAGTTCTTTTGGGGCTCTGAAAGCAACATTGAACAACTGAATGGCATGCTGGGAAAACAGCCAACTGAATATTGTGCTCGAAATTGGATCAGACCAAACAGACAGAGATGCAAACCAATTACAAAAACAGAAAGTGCTGGAAATCAGAGTTAATGTTTCAAGTTAAGTGGCCCTTCTTCAGGATTTCTGACTTACAGCATCCACAGTTCTTTCAGTTTTTATGCCAACCAATTACCTTAACTCATTATATCGATTAGGTCCTAATGAGACAGTGGAACTGAGATATTAAGCAAGCAAATTTGCAGTATTCACTGGCAAACTGAATCAAGTCAGACAGATGTGAAAGCCATTCACCTTGATTGATTATTGAATGTGTTGTTGAAGAAACAATGCTGTAAGGTTTTGGGTGGAACAATAGGTGTAAGTTTCAGTAGAATTGTTTTTGAGACAACAAAGTGTGGAACTGGATGAACACAGCAGGCCAAGCAGCATCTTAGGAGCACAAAAGCTGACGTTTCAGGATGAAGGTCTAGGCCCAAAACGTCAGCTTTTGTGCTCCTGAGATGCTGCTTGGCCCGCTATGTTCATCCAGCCCCACACTTTGTTATCTAGGATTCTCCAGCATCTGCAGTTCCCATTATCTCTGTTTTTGAGACATAGTGGTTCCTAGGATCAGCTCAACCAATAGGGAAAGTCTGTCTTTTGTAATGTCCTTCCTGAGATAGAAACTCAATTTAAATTATGTTAATTGCATTGTTACATCAAACTACTGCCAGGCCACTATATTCAGAAATGACCTGATAACTAGTTAAAAGTAGCTACTCAAATCAGAGGGGTCTCACACCACTCCGGAGAGTATCAGGACGAAGAATGAAGATCCTTGGGAATGGAAAGGACAGTTTCTACTCCAGTTTAACTGGCTGTAGTCAGGATAGTATACACTTTTTAAACATCTCGCACTCCCAAAGCAGATTTTAAGCTAGTGTGTGGACATGGACGTTTAAGAACTGTAAGGTTACTTGGGGTCTTAGAGGGAAAGACTGGATTTGTAAAGTTTTATATATATATCTATCTTGTGTTTTCAACAATCATAAACCACGTCTCATTAGTATAAAATGATCTGACTAGGTATGCAAGTAGATCAGAAAATACAAAAATGATGCTTACACTATATTATGGACTACATAAGATATTAATTTCTAGAGTACTTACATACACAGAAAGATATAGAAATATGGAAATTGTGTTCTATTATGCTACCAGTGGGGTACAGGGTTACAAAGATGGGATGAATGAAAGATATTGAAGCGTTTGATTACGTTCAGTGATGAGGTAGTCTCGACAGGCTGAATGGGCTGTTCCTGCTCCTATGTTGACAACAGGTTAGCCTATAAGGGTACCTTGGCATAGGCACAGCATTGGAATATATGAAATATGAGGATATAGTACTTCCCCACTGGTCATCCACTAAACTTGCAAAAGATCAGAGACTGTTGCATTCAGCTGAATGATGCTGAAATATTTGCAACCATCTTCAGCCAGAAGTGCCCAGTGGGTAAATCAATCTCAAAATTCGCCTAAGGTCCACTGCATTTGAAGCCAGTCTTCCCACAATTCGCATCTCTGAATCTGAAACAGAAACAGAGATCATACAGTATACAGCAAAGTCTAAGGGTGCTGGCAACCTCCAAGCTGTGATGTGGTATCGTAAGACTTGAATTCCAGAAGTAATTAAACTTCTTGCCAAGTTGATCCACTGCAGCTCCAACACTTGTATCTACCAGGCAGTGTGGGTATTTGTCCAATTTCATCTTAACTACAAAGGCAGGCAAGTCTGGCCTTGATATCAAGGCAACATTTGACCAAGTGTGTGGCTCATCATGATCTATCACTTGTTGCTTATGCCTTTTCTCATGCATGTAGCTTCTGTGTTGCAGTTTCACCAGGTTGGCAGTTCATTTTTAGGTTTGCCTGCTGTCCCTCCTGTCATGCCCTCCTGAACTGTTCATTGAAGCAGGGTTGACCTCTTGCTTTGAAGGTAATGATGGAGCTGGGTCATAAGCTGCAGATTGTGTTGGAGTATAATTCTTTTGCTGATGGCACAGTATCTCAGGGATGCCTAGTCTTAACTTATTACATTTGTTTGAAATTTGTTTAATTTAGTATTGCGGTACTGCTATAAAATAGGGTGAAGCACCATGCGGTGGTCACTCCTTCTCTCATGGACAGATGCATCACGTGGTGAGGATGAGAATTTAGTATGGCTTTTTTTCTTGTTAATTCCTTGTAGGCCTGTAGACCAAGTCTAATAACAATCTCCTTAGGACTTGACCTACTATTGCATTGTGATGTTAATGAGCCACTGTTGGTATTGGAACATAGAAGACACCCATCCAGAATGCATGCTGCAACCTTAGCACCCTCAGTGCTTCCTCCAACTAGTGTTCAACATGGTGAGGTACTGATCATCAGTCAAGAGGTTACTGTGCATGTCAAGATGTTGTTTCACTTAATAAAATGTGAGGCTGGATGAACACAGCAGGCCCAGCAGCATCTCAGGAGCACAAAAGCTGACGTTTCGGGCCTAGACCCTCTGATGAAGGGTCTAGGCCAGAAATGTCAGCTTTTGTGCTCCTGAGATGCTGCTGGGCCTGCTGTGTTCATCCAGCCTCACATTTTATTATCTTGGATTCTCCAACATCTGCAGTTCCCATTATCACTGTTGTTTCACTTATGTGTGAGACAGTTCCCCCAGATTTACACTAGTGCCCGATTGAGAGTGAGGATAATTTTGCAGTGCTGATAGGGTTTGTCATTATATCCCTGCCTTGGTCGGTGCCAATTGGAATTATTTTAATTTCAATGTTTTTGAATTTGAATTTCACCATCTGCTCTATTGGGATTTAAACCCAGTCCCAAGAGCAGTACCCAAGTCTCTGGATTACTAGTTCTGTAACAATACCACTGCACTGTCACCTTCCCTCAAAATGGTGATTTGATGGTGGGGATGGAAAAATGTCTTGGGTGGTGGGGTCGGATTGTAAATGGCGTAAGTGTCGGAGGATTTTCCATCCCCACCCCTGTCTGCTTTCCGGAGAGACCACTCTCTCCGTGACTCCCTTGTTCGCTCCACACTGCCCTCCAACCCCACCACACCCGGCACCTTCCCCTGCAACCGCAGGAAATGCTACACTTGTCCCCACACCTCCTCCCTCACCCCTATCCCAGGCCCCAAGATGACATTCCACATTAAGCAGAGGTTCACCTGCACATCTGCCAATGTGGTATACTGCATCCGTTGTACCCGGTGCGGCTTCCTCTACATTGGGGAAACCAAGCGGAGGCTTGGAGACCGCTTTGTAGAACACCTCCGCTCAGTTCGCAACAAACAACTGCACCTCCCAGTCGCAAACCATTTCCACTCCCCCTCCCATTCTCTAGATGACATGTCCATCATGGGCCTCCTGCACTGCCACAATGATGCCACCCGAAGGTTGCAGGAACAGCAACTCATATTCTGCCTGGGAACCCTGCAGCCTAATGGTATCAATGTGGACTTCACCAGTTTCAAAATCTCCCCTTCCCCCACTGCATCCCTAAACCAGCCCAGTTCGTCCCCTCCCCACACCGCACCACACAACCAGCCCAGCTCTTCCCCCCCACCCACTGCATCCCAAAACCAGTCCAACCTGTCTCTGCCTCCCTAACCTGTTCTTCCTCTCACCCATCCCTTCCTCCCACCCCAAGCCGCACCCCCATCTACCTACTAACCTCATCCCACCTCCTTGACCTGTCCGTCTTCCCTGGACTGACTTATCCCCTCCCTACCTCCCCACCTATACTCTCTCCACCTATCTTCTTTACTCTCCATCTTCGGTCTGCCTCCCCCTCTCTCCCTATTTATTCCAGAACCCTCACCCCATCCCCCTCTCTGATGAAGGGTCTAGGCCCGAAACGTCAGCTTTTGTGCTCCTGAGATGCTGCTTGGCCTGCTGTGTTCATCCAGCCTCACATTTTATTATCTTGTTTTGTGTGTGTTGTGTTGCTGTTGTTTTTATGTTACAGCCTTGTTTTTCCATCATACAATGTTTTCTGTTCGGTTCTAAAGTGTTAGTAGGTTTTTTAGGCTGTGTTTATTTCTGTGTTATAGTCTTGCTTTTCTGTGGTACAATATTATTTCTTTCCGTGGCTGTTTTATGCATTATACTAGAATCTTTCTGTGTTATTTTCTGTTGTACAGTATTTTTTTTCTATGTTATAGTGTTATTTATTGTGGCAGAATCTGATATTTCATGCTGGGTCAAGGCTTTTGAAGGGTTTATGAGTTCTGAAGAGGAATCATGTTGGTTGCAAAACATTAACACTGTTTCTCTCTCCACTGTTGCCCCACCACATCCCAAAACCAGCCCACTTCGTCCCCTCCCCCCACTGCACCACACAACCAGCCCAGCTCTTCCCCTCCACCCACTGCATCCCAAAACCAGTCCAACCTGTCTCTGCCTCCCTAACCTGTTCTTCCTCTCACCCATCCCCTCCCCCCACCCCAAGCTGCACCTCCATCTCCTACCTACTAACCTCATCCCACCTCCTTGACCTGTCCGTCTTCCCTGGACTGACCTATCCCCTCCCTATCCCCCCACCTATACTCTCCTCTCCACCTATCTTCTTTTCTCTCCATCTTCGGTCCGCCTCCCCCTCTCTCCCTATTTATTCCAGAACCCTCACCCCATCCCCCTCTCTGATGAAGGGTCTAGGCCCGAAACGTCAGCTTTTGTGCTCCTGAGATGCTGCTGGGCCTGCTGTGTTCATCCAGCCTCACATTTTATTATCTTGGATTCTCCAGCATCTGCAGTTCCCATTATCACTGCTCCTAGCATTGAGACTGGTCTCACCAATTGTCCAATTGTCTCCAGTTGTCCAGTTATCCAATTCCACCATAAGTCTCACGACAGTCCATGCCCTTCAGTCCACTATAACATTCCACCCATCCTACCACACAAAAATAACTCTCTAATACTGAAGGAACGACAGAGTACCACAGAAAACAACTATATTATAGGTCAGAAAATCAACACTATATGAGAGAAGAGCAAATCTGTAATATGGAAAAATGAATACTGCAAAATAGACAAAACACAATATAATACATGAAAACAATACTGTAACACAAAATAAACACATTAACTCAGTAAAGAGCGCAGTACCACCGAAAAACAACACTGTATTACAGTGATAATGGGAACTGCAGATGCTGGAGATTCCAAGATAATCAAATGTGAGGCTGGATGAACACAGCAGGCCAAGCAGCATCTCAGGAGCACAAAAGCTGACGTTTCGGGCCTAGACCCTTCATCAGAGAGGGGGATGGGGGGAGGGAACTGGAATAAATAGGGAGAGAGGGGGAGGCGGACCGAAGATGGAGAGTAAAGAAGATAGGTGGAGAGGGTGTAGGTGGGGAGGTAGGGAGGGGATAGGTCAGTCCAGGGAAGACGGACAGTATTACTATATTCCCATTATCACTGTATTACATACACATTGTAACATACAGAGAGATTGGGCAGATTGGAGATATTTTTCTTGAGCAGAGGAAACTGAGGGGAGAAGATGATGAGATATAAGAGTGTAGAACATACACCACTGTAAAACAAAAAGAACACAGCAAAACAAAAAGCACTGAACCATAGTTTTAAAAAAGACACTGTGCAACAAAAGAACAGGACTATAACACAAAAAGGCAACACTTCACAACAGAAAGAAATAACTACGCACCACTGAAAAACAAAGCAATTAACACAGATATAACAGCACTGTAACATGCAAAAACAACACATTAGCACAGAAAATGACAACACAGTACCACAAAAAAAACAGAAACAAATGGTATACTACAAAAAAAAACACATACTGTGTAATGGAAAAACAAACTCCTGACATTAGCAAACTCACTGTAACACAGGAAAACAACATTATACCACAACAAAAAGCAACACTGAGTCACTGAAAAGCAAGGCTGTAGCATAGAAAGAATGACACTACTACTGACTAGCAATACTGTAACAGAAAAAAAATTGTAACACAAAATAATTATGACACAGAAAAACAGCACAGACAAATGAAACTGCAACAGGATAACATTGTACCATGACTATACCCAGAAAAAAAACAATGTAATATGTACAACGCTGTAACAGTGAACAAGATACACTGTAACAGAAACACAACACACTACCACGGAAAGAACTATACTGTACTACTGAAAAAAACGAAACTGTAACACAGAACAGATAATACTGTAACACAGAAAAAGAAACCCCACAACACTGAAAAATCACAATGTTACGCAGAAAAAGATAGCACAGTACCACAAAAGAAAATACAGCAAAACGCAAGAAAATTACATTCTGCAGAAAATCAGACCCAGTATAATAGAATAATGTATGTTGTATCATCAACAAGATGTGGAAAAACAACACTGTAACACACAAGAAACACATTCCAATCCAAAGACAGTCCAATGATGTGCAGGTTAGGTGGATTGGCCATGCTAAAAATTGCCCATAGTTTTCAGGGTTATGTAAAATGGGTGGGTTACGGGCGTGGGGGGGGGGGGGGGGGGGGGGCGTGCGGGTGGGTCTGAGTGGGAAGCTCTGAGGTTTAGTGTGGACTTGTTGGGCCAAAGAGCCTGTTTCCACACTGTAGGGAATCTAAACATCTAAACATTGTAACACAGATTAAAAGAACACTGTAATACAAAAACGACTATAACACATACATCACTGTAACACAGAAAGAAAATACTAAAACAATGCCGTGACACAGAAAGGAACTATAAAGTACCAGAGATAAGCAACACTGTAACACATGCACCATTGTCAGACACAATGTGAAGAGGAAAACCAACACTGTAACTGAAAGAAAAACACTGTGCCACAGAAAAGAAGACTGTACTGAAAAACACTATCACTGAATAAAACACAAGATACATCAGGACAGTGAACACCAATTTTGATCCCCATGATGAGGTCAGTGCTGCAGCCCAGGCTGTAGGAATTTGTAGAATAGCTGGCTTCCCCCTCGTACATGGTGCCTTTGGCTGAGAGGGCTGTATCACCAGGAAGGGGCTCCACTCCATTGCTGTACTGCTGATGTGTGATTCCTGGAGGTGTGTGCCCATTGCCCTGGCATCTGACATGGCTCCTACTTTCTGGAGTACTCTTGTGAACCTGGTGCTTTTGACGGCCCAGGCACTTTACAAGGCTGGTTACTGGGTCAAGGGCTATCTCTGTGACTAAGGCTCATGACACCATTGCACAACTCCATGGCTTGACACAGAGCACAGATACTATGCTATCCCTCCAACTAGGGCCAGTATGGAACAGACAATAGGACAACTGAGGATACAGTTCCTCTGCTTGGACCCATCTGGTACGGGAGAGGAGGAGAAGGGCAGATGCATGGGTTGGAGGCATGGGGTGGTCATGGGGAATCAGTGCTCCAGCATTTTCAATTGAAGGAAACCAATCTCTTGGAACCAGAAAGAAAGACAAATGAAAAGCAGCATCTGCGCCTCCAGCCATAGTTGATGAAGTAACCAAATGTTTTGTAGAAAATATTTTTCAAGGTAGAGGGAAAAGAAAAGATTTCAGACAATGGGTAAAGCTATCTTTTCAAGAAATACTGTCACAGAATGTGGGGAGTGGGCAGGATCAGTAAAATATTAGGCTGGTGTTTTTCTTTGATCTCACAATATTTGAAAGAATGGATGAGTTGACGCTGAGCTTTTTGAAGAAGGGAAAGGTAATAAAAACATTTGCAATGGAAAGAAATGATGCTGAAGTACAATAAACCATTAACAATTGCCATACTTCAAAATTATTCACATATCGTTCTACAGAAACAATTTAGGGAAAACAACAGTGGCATTTAGGGCTTACGCTTTAGAAAAAAACGCATTCATTGAAAATGTTTTGTTTGAAGCTCTGAGAGGAACGATAGTTAACAAGTTAATGAACTAGACATTTACATTATTTCTCAAAGACTGGAAATAGTATGCAGTCTGCCAAAACATTCCAGCAATCAATAAATCCACCTACACCCTTTGGTATTGTGAAATCTCTGGTGGGTTGGCAGTCCTCTCCGCCTGATTGCCAAAGTAGATGATTAAAAAATAGCACAAAGAGATGCACAAACAAGTCTTTCAACATTTTAAAAGCAGAAAGCAGTGAGGACAAATGCTGGCTAGGCTCACAAGAAGAATGTGCACAGGAATCATTGTACAGAAGCAGGCCTTTTGGCCCCTTGAGCCCATCCAACTTTCTGAAGAGCATTCCACCAGACGCATACACCCCTCCAACCCCCAACCTATTCCTGTAACACTACATATGTGTTGGCTAATCCACCTAGCCTGTATATTCCTGGACACTATGGGCAATTTAGAATAGCCAATCCACCGAACCTGCCCATCTTTGGATGCGGGAAGAGTGGAATAGAATCCCTTTAGTGTGGAACAACAATCCACACCGACTGCCTAAATAACATCGCACCCAGACTCATGCCCACCCCACCCTGTCTCAATGATCCTGCATTTCCCAAGGCTAATTCACCTGACCTACACCTCCCTAGACACAATGTGCAATTTTGCATGACCAATTCACCCACCCTGCACATCTTTGGACTGTGAGAGGAAGCCAGAGCGCCCAAAGGAAACTCACACAGACATGGGAGAATGTGCAAACTCCACCCAAAGCTGGAATTGAATCAGGATCCTTAGTGCTGTGAGGCAGCAGTGCTAACCATGCCACCCCAAAAAGTGGTCAAGAGTTATCTGTGTCTAGTAGAGTGATATACTGATGTGGGACAGACTTGTGTGTTTGGTTATTTTTACAATATTTATGCAAAGCCAAGTTGTACTAGTTAAAATAAATGAGGCTGGCCTTAAATATTACTATAGTGTCAACTTGGTAAGAAATAAAACAATTACCATTAGATACCATTAGAAGGTGTTTTTGAAGTCTGCCTTCAAAGAAGTTGAGGGCAATTTATGATCGATGCAGTTACTGGGTTTGAATCACAGAGCACCATCATTGCTGCATCTGTCATAGTTATATATTGGCCATGCAGGTACACTCAACTAGAGTCGGATCTAGTGTGGTTTGAATAAATGGGATTGTGCAGGGGAAGAAACGGTGGAGAAACTAAAGAGTGAAGAGGTTACAGATACAGACAACATTTGTTTGGGAATTGGAAATGTGGAAGTAGCTCAATGAAAGGTTGGAATCTTTGGGATGAAAGAATTATTAAGCTTTTTAAACTTGGTGTTGAAAGTATAACAAAGGCACCTCAGGTGTCCATTAGCAAGATTAATCCAAATTAAGACTGAACCATATTTTTACTTGGAATAAAAATTGTCATACAGAAGGAAATCACTACAGACTGTAACAAATGCAATAATATTTGACTTACACAAACTGTTTGGAAAAATCGAGTCCCGAATTTTAGCAGTTAATTTTACAATTCTTCAATTAAGTGTCTCAGCAAAGATTTTCCTGCAAAATCCCTTCCTCATCACTTCAACATGGAAACAAGCTGTCATGATTATTAAATGAAAATCAAAGGACTGCTGATCAGGTTTAGAAACAGGCTTGCAAATTCTGCCATAGGCGTCACATACCGTGCATTTTGTCAGTCTGCATTGACAAGTCCTAGACAATTCTTCCACAAGCTTCTTATATGTCCTCAGGGTAGATGAAGTATTTCACCTTATAGGTTACAGTTCTATCTTTCTTGAAGTTGAAACAGGTTTCTCTGAAGAGAGAAAATAAATTCTGACAAGACAGTTAATTGTCATATTATAATTATACATCTAAGTTATAAGTCTAAAGTAAATAGGATTAGCAAAAGCATTTAGTTGTGTTTTGGACAGATCCTAAATCAGCCCACGCTATAATTTTGTTAGCAATGGGTGGTTTTGGTTCATTCAGTAAGGAGATATATGTAACTGAATTATACTGATAAGAAAGTCAATGGTTTCTGTGTGGCAAAAAAAAATTACAAATTATCTCAGACCCTTGAGCCAGGGAAGGGCAAAATGCATCAAGTTTCATAATACTGACTGGTGAAATGTTAAGAAATATGAACTCTGTTGGAAAGTAGGTGCTGGTGAAGGAGGAGAGACTCAACTTTGTTGTGACATGTTTCATTACAGAATAGTCTGTCACTCAACGATTCTACACGAAGATTGCTAATTTATTTAGTCATCAATGTGTAACAGCTATTTATAGAAGCATTGTCCACAGGAACCAAAAGTTCCAGACAGGGGAGAAGCAAGAAAATTGTCGCAAGCATAAAGCCTGTTTTCGGAAGGGTGGACATGGACTGAAACTTATAAAACATAGATTAGAGTATACTTCTACAACAATTTATTGGGTTTTCCAAACATAAATTGTATATGGTATATCAGTGAACAAGATGATCATGCTAAGCAGAATTTCAACTGGACATGCTACCCACCTGCCACATAGAGTCAAACAAAAATTCACCCATTGAGTTCAGAATGTTGCTTTCTGATGATTTTCTTACCTTATTCTTTTTTGGCACATTTTAGTTGAAGCATGTTGACCTCTGATTTAATGTTTTGAATGTCACTTGGACCCAGAATGTTTCTTTCCTGTTAAAAATATATTCTTTCAGAGGTATGAAAGTTTGTACACTGTAGCAGCTTTTAGAAAAGAACCCACATTCAATGGAAGAATAAAAAAATTTCAGACATTAGAAATTGAAAATAAATCATGCCTGTTAACAAACTTCAGATATGATCCTTCAAGTTCTGGAACTGTTAAATTTAGATTGTAAAATTCTTGGGGGTGACTTGTCCTGCCATTAATATCAATTTGTCATTCAAAAATTGGAAGATAGTTGGAAGGGTGCAATAGATTTGCTGAGCAGTAGTGCAAAACTAACTCTTAATTGTGGTAGCTGAAATGATCCTGGTGAATGTATTTTAAGAATAATTTACATGTTAGATTTGAGATTAAACATGAGAAAATGAAGAATGAACTTGAAAAAGCTGAAAGGAATTTGGTTGTTCAATGAAGGGTAAAGCACACATTTAAGTTATTTAAAATATTACATCAATGAGTACATGGGACATCCATGGCAGTTTGGAAAAATCAAACATGGCACATCTTTTTAAGGGTGATAGAATTGAATCATGTAACCACAATCCCATTGTGAACACCATGTCTTTTTACTTACTGTTTGAAAAAAATTGTGGACTGAAATGAGGAAAAGCTGTTTTAAAAACCAGTATTTGAAAGAGTGGCTGCAGTTTTGAAAACAAGTAACCTGATACACATAGCAGACATTGGAAACAATTGTCTCAACAAAAGGATATTGAAGTTTGAATTGAAGACTATTTGACCTGAGGGAGTGTAAAGATGCTGCTCTTGTTGGTAACAAGTCAATTGGTGTTATGGGCTTGTAACTAGTTAAGAATGAAGGAGTGCTTTAGCCTGCCAATAATATATGATTGATAGTCAGATAAATGAACAGTTTGGAGCTGGGAACAAGTTAAAGAGAGAGAGAGGGAGAAATGTTCACTTCTTCCCCAGCTCAGGAGCAGCCTCTCTATTTACTGCAGCCAAATCTCACTTTAAATCTGAAGAAATCCAGTTTATCTTTCCTGCAATAGTTGTTATAAGCTGTGACTTTTCAGTTATTTTTATAAGGAAGCCAGTCTCCTTGTGTCTCTTACCAACCAGTGTTTGCATTTGGAGAAACACAATTGAGCAACATGCTGGCCAACATCAGAAGAATTATAATTATCATCACAGCAGCAGAACCTGAGAACAAAGACTACTGAAGTGTCCTCTAGTATTCCACCACTGTGCATAACTTATTTTATCCTGTCTGTTTGTCAGCCTGTGTGTTTGAATGGGAGTTTATAAGGGGATTAGAATTTAATGACAGTTTATATCAGTTCACCTGAAACTAGAGGCTAATTATTGTGATAAATAATAATTCTTGTTCAGTACAGAAAGCCGTTCCACACTTTCTATCAACTTGGGTCAAAAGTCAGGCAAATTGGGGAAATTTGCCAACTTTTTAAAATCTTTAACTTTTGGGACTATTCAGAGAATGGTGAGGCTTGATTGCAGTGCATTTTCCCAATGGGACATATCACCATTGACAGCAAAGTTTCTGGACAGGTTTCACTTATGCTCATTGGTTCCACAGCAGGGTCCAGTTGGCAGGAGGTGCAATGCTGCTGTTGTTATGGGTTAATAACAAAAAACATTAGCATGAGACTTAAAAATGAATAATGTTAATCGTATAATAGTCTTTAGGATCAAACTGAGCACAACCCACATGAAAGTAACCAAGTAATTGCTTTCTTCGTTCAACAGGGGCAAAATCACATAGCACCAACAGCCTGGATCTTGTGAGGGATTGACATCCCAAGCAAATTTTGGAAAGTTGATGTAATGAAGAAATTGAAGAAATTCTTTTGTGAAGTTTCACGTGAAAGGCAATGAAAAAGATTTAAGCCAATATAACTTAGATAGAATGTGAGAAGTACATAAGATGGCTTGAAGTAAAGGAATTGACAGGTATCAGGTGGTGACTGATATTAGACTGGAAAGGTATACTGACAGACAAGCCCAAATAATTCAAGGTGGAGTCCTACACCCCTTTCAAATTAACTACATGATTTAGAAATGAAACGGCAGGTGACACCGAAATAAAAACAGTTATAATTATTCATCTTGGTCAGATGTGTGGACTAATCAAAATGAGATCGTTTCAACCAACCTTTTGTTTTGTTCAAATCTTTGTGAAATAGAAGCATGAGAAAGATTGTCTAGAGCTTCCCTAAGAGACTTGGTAATTTACACATTGTGAATAACTGAGTCAAATATTAACATGCGATATTCTTGAGACAATCACTGTTTTTTCTTTAAAAACCAAAAGAACTGTGGATGCTGTAATCAGAAGCAAAATCAGAAATTGCTGGAAAAGTTTGGCAGGTCTGGCAGCATCTGTGGAGAGAAATCAGCAATTTCTGCCTTTGTTGCTGTTTTTCCTCTATTATTCTCACTTCTGGTTGGCAACTATGAGTTGAAATTGAGCATCAAACTTTGGACTTCAACAGTGTATGATATTTGCATATGGGAACTGGCCTGGAGAGATAATTATGTATTAATTATTGTTCTAAGAACACTGCAGATGCTTCAATACTGTGATGTGTTATCTTGAGGCTTGGCAGCTGGTTGGATGTTTCATTGGTGAATCAAGCAGAGAGCTGTTTGGACAGAAGACTGTGTGCTGGGTATTTGAGTTTGAGTTTTACTGTCTCCAATTTTATATCCAGTTAAAGAATTATTGAATGTTCTGAGAAAAAAAATCCCAGTTGACATGAAATACTTGAACATTCATGGACTCTGTCAGAAGCTGTTTGCTTTGACCAGTAACTTTGAAAGTCAAGCTGGGTACACTCATTTGTGCCCAGAATACAGCACATCATTCAAGAATTCCATGAAAGCCTGGTACTCATTGTTGAAACAGGAATTAATCTTGAAAACTACACTGTATTTATTTTCAATTTATCCCTTAACTGTGTCTATCTGTCAATGTGTGAGTGGGAGTTGTGATCAAACAAGTTGGTGTTTAAATCATAGGCAACAGTTAGATTATCCTGCTGCTTAGTTTTGCTAAAATTGCAGCATTTATAGTAAATTATTTCTTATTCATATATAAGTTGAAAACACAGTGTCTGAGATTTATTTATCATAAAGTCTGATAGGAACAACTGGGCAATTTTCAGGTCATGAAATACTTTGATTTCACAATGATGAAAATCCAGTGACGGTGAGACTGACTTAGTTTGGCTTGCTGTCCATGTGTCATAACAGTGTGAGATTTGATCCCTGGTTACAGCTGAAGTCTATCAGTCTTGATCACAGTGTTGAAATTGAACTAATGTTCACGAAGAAATAGAAAATAGGAAAATGTTCCTTGTCTTCATTATATTGGGAAATCCATATCAGAAGTGAACATACTATTTTGGAGAGCAATTGAGAGTGTTAACATTCTAGGGTTGAAGACACAGTGAAGAAACATATGTACTACGGTTGGACAGGATGTTGAAAGGACCACAGCGAACATAGTTAGGAGATGCAGCACATTGGGTCACAGGCAGCAGTTGGAAAATGAAATAAGATGTTGGAAATGGAGACAGAAAAAGGTGAACACGTCTATTGGCAGAAAACTCAATTTATCAACAGACTTCGACAAAGTGGGCTTTGTGTTGTGGGAAACTGATTAATTTAACCATGTACACTCTGACAAACCTCATTTGCTCAAACCAAGGTGCTGAGGTCAGTTTAGCAGTCAAGCCCCCAGTTCTCACCTGGGACAATCAGACCTCAGGAGTATGACTAACTTGAGAATTTGAAATTTTAAATATATGGAGCCAATAATATCTTAACCAAGTTCTTTCAGCATGCAGGAAACAGCTTACCGCAGAACATAGCCTGTTGCAGTAAGTAACCTAATTAGACATCCTGTTTAAAACTGCATGTACTAAAGCTGTGCTGATGATATCTTGTTTGTTTTCATCCTTTACATTCTGCCTTTTGTGGGTTAATACTTCTGAAGCATCATGAGGATGTGAATAATGAAAATAATGATATCATCACCAATACTGTTTTGTGATCGGGGAATCTTATGGGTATCTGGGGTTGTGAACTATGGTAAGGCGTGTGGCAGAATTGGATGAGGAGTTCAGAGAGGCCCATCTCGATGCTGGGAGCGACTGGTACTAATCTTTTATACTTCTCACAAGTGCTGTAGTTAATATCTCACTAGGCAGTGGTGAGTAACCAGATATGGGGGTTGTGGCTTATTTAATGCCTTGTTTAATGGCTCAACATACCTTATTAATATTCAGCTTCATTTCTTATCAAACTGCCTGATCAAGCTAGATGTCAAGAAATCTCAACTTGGAAACCAGAGTAGCTGCCTGGCAACTTCAGCTCACCATTTGCTCCAAACAACTTCCACATTGGACACTAAGTGCCAACATCGCAGGACACATACTCCATGAGCACCAGCCACATACAACCCATATCCACAGGCATTGGCATACAACATATGCCAGCCTCTAACAACCCTCATGACATATCTCCAATCTATGTACAGGAGCTTCTGAAATTCAACACTGCATCTTTGGTTGCACCAGCAACTCTAATCATAATGCTGTAGTGAACCCTGGGACACACACCCAGTTCATGGATTGGTCCAGGCGGGATCCCCAGTCACTTTGCTCTCTGTCCTAGCTTGTACTCATTGAGATCTTACTTTGACGTTAACAGCATGCCTGTCTTGCATTGAGTTGCCTTGCAGTTTTGTGCTTTGCCCTTTTGCAAGAGTTACCAGGGTGATATTACTTTTGTCTTACTCTGCCATTTAGCAAAGTCATAAAAGAAGCAAGCTTGTCATGATAATCAGCAGTCCTCAGTTAAGCCAAGGGGGACAGTCTTCAAGCAGAAGGCCCCAGCACAATAAGTCAAGGGTAACCTGCAATATCTGTTCATGGGTTTGGAAATGGTCAGCCAGCCATGTAGGGCAGTCAGAATCTAGATGCCCTCTGTACAAAAGGGAAGGAGCTGAAAGCTGGGCAGACTGCCAACTGTCTTCAGTCTTTAAGCCGTAATGAGGATGGGACAAGTGTTCCCTTTAGTGCAAGTGGGAAGGTGTCCTGAGCGAGAGATTGGGCAAAACAGAGGACATGCAGGATGAGTGGTATTGAGTTTGGAGTGGGTGAAAATGAGTGAAAGAAGATTTTGCAGACATTAGTGAGAGCAGCAGATCATGAGCCTTGGCGATATGTGGGTAAGAGTAGCAGAGATAGAGTGAATAGTGATGGTGGTACTAATGCTGGTGGATTGAGTAAATTCACTGACCTTCCTTCTACAGTCCTGGGTATACCAAATGGCTGGGACCGAACTAACACAGTAGTCAAACTCAGATCAGTCTCAGATCAGACTGGTACAGTCTGTTGTCATGGCTCCACTGTTGGTCCAGGGAGAAGTCAAGCTTATGCACCATCCTGTCCCGGAGGAGCTCCACCCCAATGCTGGTCAGCTCTGGACTGACAATGCTTGTCCAGGTATATAACGGACTTTTAAAATTGGACACAAGGGATGCCAATGAATTCTGGGATATCTGCTAGGTGGTGAATTATTCTGGTAATAGCATATGGTAATTTGGGGCTGGGATCAGATGAGAGATATGGCACAAGTTGGGATTGGTAATCAAAGTGGCATGTTTGATCTGTTACATAGAGATAACGTGATATACCTTGTGGTGAAAAACTCTTAAAGAGACTAGACACAACTCAGATATGTCCAAAAATCATAAGATTGAACCCAAGAGATTTCCTCCTACAAAAGGCAGCTGGAGATGAAATAATTTTGTGTCATTAAGAAAAAGAAACTTAATTTAAGAGTTATCTCAATTACAGAACAGTCAAATCCACATCAAAACAATCTTTCTGAGCACTGTGTTCAGATATTCAAAGCAAGTTCTGATGTCCCTAATATATACAGTACTATCATCTGGTGCCTACATTTGCTCAGAAGCAACTTTATGTCCCACTGAATTTCACTACATGGGTATTTTCATATTATTAACACTTGGTTTTAAAGCATAAGACCGTAAGTATTTTGCCAATTCCTTTGAAGCCTCAGCGCCCATGTTCAATGTATCCAAGCAAGCAATTTTTGAGTTATAACAAAAGAAATAAAAGCACTTTTCTAGTACTGTTCTTAACAAGTTGTTTTTGTTCACCTGAAGGTGAAAACCTACAAACTCTTAAAGTTCTGAATTCTCTCTCACTGACAACCACTCGTCCAGATTGACTTTGCATCACCCTACACTGACTACAATTGTGGCAAAGAGATAGACCAAGTTAAATATTATCGTCACAGAGTAATGCATTGGTCTATAAAGCCCACTTACCATGAATAATGCCATGGGTGATCTGCTGGTTAATAAATATCACACTTCACTATCACAGGAAGCACTTTCTGATGTATTTTTATGTCTATATGTCATTCTAGAATTTCAATTTTAAGTGGGGATTTTTCCCCTGGATGAGGCAAAATTCTTATGTTTTCAAGACAAATTCCTATCTATTCTTTGAATATAGTTGATTAAGGTTCAGGATAATTGAATGAATGAATAAATGAGTAAACAACCTTCTATAACAAAACAAAAAACTGAATACTGAAGATCTGAAATAGAAACAGAAATTGCTGAACACTCAGCAAGTCTGGCAACTCTGAGGAGAGAAAGCAGAATTAATGTTTCAAGATTGGTGACTCTCGTATGTCATCTGGCCATTGGCCTTGGAAAGGAGGCAAATTTTTCTGACTGTGATCATACATATACAACTTAAAATATTGTGAATCAAAATGCAAATCAGAAAGGAAAAGCATTGAAAATTTTATTTGCAGAAGAATGTCGGCGATTAAGATGCAATGAGATAAATCAGCCACCAGAGGGAGACAATTGAGTCTTCTGTCTATGAGTATTATTGACTGTTCCACGTGCATTAAACCCATTGGATGTTGGTTTACAATGACTAATACCTTCACCGAGTTCAAACCACAACCATTTTTATCCTTATTTTTGTAAAAGTAAAATCCCGATGTGCAGTCTACTATTTTTTTTAAAATTGATTAAGAAGCTTCAGTCTAATTGAAAATCAATGTAATCTCCAGAAACAATAATACAACTGAACATATCAAAAGGCAGCAGTATCTCTGCATGAGGAGCTGGTCTTAGCTCTAGATTTTACAGCCTTCATTCACTTCCAATGTTGGGATTTTGAGAACAATAAGTCTTTCCTGGTGTTGAATTTGAATCTAAAAACCACTTCTGCTTTCTTTATCCCTTTTGCACATGATTCTAATTAAAATATTAAGTGCCAATTTAAAATTCAAAAAGCTCTTCATTGGTGACATCCTTGGTCAGCTGACAATGCTGTGTCTCTGCTCAAACAGGGAGGTTGTAATCACTGTCTGGGCACACTGCTGCTTGACACACACCCTTCTTTGGAGAGATGAGTGACACTGAAATAAATCCACCCAAAAAGTTTTAGTGAAGGCAGTGTTGACACTCTCCACATTGACCAGGAAAGGCAGGAACTGTTTATTGCTGGCATGCCCACAGTTGGACATGGAATGGGTCTTAGCAGCCGGAACAGTTTATAGAACTATGTACATTATACACACTACATATAGAACAGGGAGTGATTTCTGTATGACCTTCTCAACAGAGGTCCTTCTTACACCGGTCAGATGTCACTGGTGATGACACCATTGGTTATCATCTAGATAGCTGTCCCATCTTAATCATTATGCTCTTTCCTGAACATTGCAAAAGACAGTTCTCCCAGCAAGCCAAGACAGCCTGGGCAAAGTGACGGAGGAGCTGAGTAACCATAGGGTCACCTAGTGAATGTGCAATCTAGTGTCAATCTCCTGCCTTTTCTCCCATAACCTTACACACCACTTCCACCCAAATAATCATCCCCTTAAATGCTTCTATTGAACCTGCCTCCACCACATTTCCAGGAAGTGCATTCCTTCCACGTTCTAACAATTCACTGCGTGAAAGTTATTTTTTCTCACACCGCACCTGCTTCATTTGCACACCTCTTAACTGAACTCCATCTGCCATTTTTCAGTCCATTGACCCATTTGATCCTTGACTTTATTAGCAGGGCCATAAAATACATGACTGTGGAGCTGACTTTTTTGTGACATGTATTCAAGGCAGCAGGTCAACAACCTTTGATGCGTAAGGATAGGTGCTAGTGTCGCATCTTGAACAAGTGTCTCTCACTTTGTCAGTAATGTACGGATGTGAGTAGATGGCTAACCAGAAGTGTGATCATGTGACAATTGAGGTCAAAGCATTAGGCAGTTTGTCCTTTGTGTGCATTTAGTTGTAATGTGTGAATGAGAAATTAGTATTATGCAGATAAAGCGGTAGATGCATTTACACCAACATTTGTCACACCAGACAAGCAGACCCATGACACTAAGTTCCAGACCTGACTATCCACACAGCTACTGATGCGAAGATGATGGAGATTACTGGCAGGAGCTTAATTTGACAGAGAGAGCAGGGCTAAATCAGCCAGGAGTAAAGAGGAAAAGGCTACCATCCTCAGCACAGGCTGCACACCAGTTGTGTATGTTCAGGGAGTGAAACGTTTTCTGATTTTTAAACATTGCTGGCGTTGCCAGGGAGCTTTATAGTCACAAGAGCAGTCAATCACACAAACATAACTGACCTCGTAACCTGGCTGTCTACCTCAATGGTGAAGTCAATACAATCATTGGCACAAAGGAATAGGGCACCAGCCACTTCTTGACCATCTTCACTGATGCCTTCTTCAGATGTCTGCATCCAGACGAGCCTCCCACTCTGCAACTGCTGGCAGTTGGCCTTGAGGTTTCTGTTTCTGCACAGAGAGCCCTCTCCTTGTTTGCTCCTCCTACTCCTGAGATACTGAAATATCAGGTGAATGAGACCCACTGTTATGGGAGTAATTGTACTGGAAAGGACAGACATAACTGCTAGGACAGGTTTGTTCCCCATACATTTACCCAATACATTATTAGGAAGTCTCTTTAGTTGACATAAAGTCTTAAAGTTCTTTCAAGTGACTATTGTGTATACCCTGAACTCCAAATTCAATTGGGCTAATATGCAGAAAAACCATTGTGCAAATTATATTCCAAATTCATTCCTCCTTCTCTCACCTCTCACACTGGCCTCCATCACCATTGACTGCCCCCCTCGAACATAACCTTTCCTCTCCTATGATACTCTTGAACCTCCCATGCGTTTTTTCCATTCATTTTTTGTGGGATGTGTGCAATGCTGGCTGGCTGTAAGCAGCAAGTGTAGGATGTCTAGGACATGACTCAGTACCACACGGAGTTTAAGGAATCAAAGTAAACTATCATTGTTGGAGATTTGGAAATAGAAAGTGGATGTGTTGCAGAAACTCCGCAGGGTAGGAGCATCTGTGCAGAAAGAGTCCAAGATGGCACTCCTTTAGAACTCAGAGGTTTAAGGACTTCATTAAGACTGGGCTCTGCCATGGAAAAGGAGCAGGTGGGTTCAGTCAGTTAACTCCCTGAGCAGACTATCATTTGGCAGAATTCTTCATCACCAGAACTTCCAAACAAGTACAAATTTATAGCTTCAAGTTAAACCAAATTAATACAGATACAGGAAATCTGAAATAAAAACAGGAAGTGCAGGAGAAACTCAGCAGATTATGGAAGAAAAGGCAGGACATTGACACTAGATAATAGAAGTGGTGTATGCGCAATGGGCAGAATGACTTCCTTGATTTTTGTGCTTGAACACCTTTCAAACAGTTGAGTGTCCCTGGCAGAATATAATTCAGCATCAGTGAACAGGTTGTCACAATGCAAGGACTATTTGATTGCACCGTCAATGACACCTTGCAGCAGGGTGTTGGGACAGTAATTATACTGCATTAGTCTGGATTAGTCCTGCATTTTGTGGGTGACATAGACCTGGGCAATTTGCCACATTTTTAAAAAGAAGCCAATGCTGAAGCTGGACTGGAACAGCTTAGCTAAGGGTACCATATTCAATGCCTTCAGTTTCTTGACATCAGTTGTCAAGTCATACAAAAACATGAATAATAAAAGATGTCATCCCATAACAGAAGGAAGGACGTGGTGATTTCATGCAGATATTGGGAATACACTGCATTTAGTCCACAGTTGCACAGGCAAAGTGATTCATCCCACCTATACCGCACAAGGGTCCAAACCAGAAACATTATTAGCAAGGACTAAATCACTCCTGTACGCTTGTGTTCCTACTGTGTCCCTACTGTGTCCTTTCTTAAGCATGTTAAATACCATAAACCTTTACAACTATGACAGCAGTGGACTTCTGTGAATGGTGCATTGGGAAATGATATGATGATTTCTACCACACAATACCAAGTACTGTCCATGACTTTCCATGCAAATGTTTATAATATCACTTAATATGGGAGGTTATTTTCTAATTTCAATTTCTAAAACTTGCATTTTTATGGAAGTGTTTTTCACCTCACCTATTTCAATTATTGTTTCTCATACTGGCAAAGACTTCTGTGAAACAAAAAGAAGTAAAAATATATGAGGTTTACACAATGCTCTACCCCTGAACTGCAAGCTGTATTCAACCCACTGGAAGCTAGCATTCTTCATGTGTTGAACCTGGACCTTGATCGAAAGCACAATATTTATCCTTGCTGGTATATCTCAGCATTAGGGTTAGGTTTATACGGGACTAACACTTCGAAAATCTTGTCCATATTCTTAAGCCCAGCTTGTTTCTATGAAAGGGGAGACATATACTCCAGCAAGTGCTGGAACTTGTTGCAGAAGACACTTTGAGCAGAATGAAGAATGATTCCAGTGCAACAGGAAGAGCAAGTGTTCTCTGAAATTCTCTGGTCCAGCACCAAAGGTTTTGTTATAAAAGGCAGGCAGGTGGAGAAAGGTTATCTATCCACAGGGGCCAGAAGTCCCTTTGAAAAATTTAAAGGAGGAAAAGGGAATAGATAATGGAAACACTGTAGATCTCAGAATCTGGAAGCAATATAATGATGTCATATAGGTCATTAAGGTCAGTGAATACAACTTCAAATGCTATGTCCTTCCAATGAACCATTAGCCTCACACACTGCTCCATTTATCTCTCCCCTTTATTTACCCATTAACATGGGGCTAACATGTCAACCATGTCTCACTTCACATTCATAATCTTAGCTCACCCTCATTAACTGCAAGCCTCATACCCACATTTGTTGGTTTGCACATGCAGGCGGCTGTTTAAATATTACCAAAACACAGAAAGTTAGGTGGATTTAGGAAAGTAAGGAAGCAAAGCTTTTAAACAGCTAAGAGAGGTGAGGCATATTGTCCTTAATTGCTGGAAAATCCATCTCTAAAAAAGACTATGAGGCCCCTGTGCAGATGGCTGCCTAACAACTTTTTCTGGTCTTGGTTTCCGTCTCCACAACTCAGAGTCAGAAGGAAGAAAACCTCCAAAGCTGGCTGTGAAAATTGCAAGTAATGTTCTCCCTGAATTGCTGATGTTGTTGTGAGAACCTGACAATTCCACTTCTCTGTATTTTGACTACGTTGTAAAAGTCTGAGAAGCTGAACTATGATCACCAAAGTCTTACAACCAGCCTGATTTCCATCCAAGCTCAAAATTCTTTGTAAGATCATCCATTGGTCTACAGTAATTTAGTTTCATCAACAAGAAACCCAGTGGACTGTAAGAATTCATCAAATTCTATCTTCTCAAGCCATTGGCCTGTAAAGGTGTTTCCTTTCTTGCCTTCTTCAAAATATCACTTCTGCAGAATCTATGTTACTTTTTATGCTGTATTTTTTATATTGGGATTAAAAGGGGAAAAAAGTTCTCATTCTCAATCATAGTGTAAATGTTCACTAGTTTTGCCACTTGTCTTTAGAAACATGGTCTGTTTTATAGCAAAGATATTTTTTGACTCACTAGAGAAACTTCATGAGAATTTGTTTTACCCTGAATAGAAAAACCAAAACAGGAACAACTGGCCATTTTGGTAATTGAATCTAAACAGATGTGCTAATAATGCAACTCCCGATGTAGTGGGGCCTGATTACCAGCCTATTCCTCAAATCCAAGTAGACTATGAATTCTTTCCCATAATTGCCCTACAATGAGACATTTGGGAAAGTTATTTGAAATGTTGAGCGAAGGGCTCTCGACACAAGAGCAAAATCTCACATTTTCCAGACATCAAGGAAAGAACTCCTGGATTGAAAGCCTGAACTGATGCCCAGCACTCCAACTCACTGCTGTCTCCTCTGTTCCTACATCTTTACACCCATCATCTATTTCTGTAGGCATCAACCGCACACACCCCATGTCAATGGACATTGTCTTTCAACATGCATAAGCCTCTTGCAGTCCCATGACATACCTCTGAGCAACTTATGGTCATTTCATTTCAATGCAGCACTTTGCAATGAACTATTGAAGGAGTCTTGACAATTTGCTGCAATACATTTTGTACAAGTTACTCACTGCTGCCACAGTACGACAGTGATAGAGTAAGTAAATTTTCAAGAATATGGGTTTTCGATCATGTGGGTTGCTTTATCCCGAATGGTGTCAAGCTTCTAGAGTGCTGTTTAGAGTTTTACTCATCCCAGCAAGTGACAGTACTCCATCATACCTTCAGCTGCCTGGTCAAGCAATGATGGAGGAGCCTGAAGTCCAAAAGAAGATATTGATAATAATGAAACACTCACTTTGTTCATGCAACTTCTACTCATATGCTGCTTTGAGTGAATTCCTTAGAGCAGCTAGATTAGAGTTGGGATCTGCTTGTGGTTGGGTGGGGTACATAGGTTTTATCTCCCAAATGTTAAGCATGAGTTCTGCTTTAGATGACTCAGGTGAGGACTTTGATGGCTAAGGTGGCTGATAGGATAGAGACAGAATGCGTAGTGAATTAGCAGGCTTAACAAAGAGTCTGCTGTCATTATGGACCATAAAGGATTCTGGCTCAACTTGACACTGAACTTTGCGAAAGGTATAAAGCCTACTCTTTCCAGTACATATCTGCAGTCCTGTTACTCAGTGTGGCAGCATTCATGATCCAACCATTACGAATTTCCAGGAAAATGATTGGATTAGTGCGCAGGCACAGGAGAATGGACAGTTGGGCCTTGGAGTCAGTGGCTTGGGAACACTATTGCACAAGATGGGGTTGGAGATGGTGTTGGAAATTGCAGAGGGACATCATACGCCCCAGGAACAATGCTGGTGAGATCAGGAGTGCTGTTAGTTGGGGCTGGTCTGTGGGTTGTGGTCAGATTATATGGATTGCAAGAGTTTAAGTGGTTTTTAAGAGTGATTTCTTTCCCACCCACAAGCAGAGGCAACTATCACAGAGGCAATTAAAGCTACAGCAGGGACCAAAAGTAAGTGTATGGCCTTATTTCCAAATAGACGAATGCCTATTTCAGATGTGGGTGAAGGCTGTTTTTTGTTTGACTTTTACCAAGATGATGTTCTGAGTTAACTGCTCAGAAATAAGTCCAAGATTTTCCAACTCTGTCTTGAATTTTTAAGTGACTTACTATTCCTAAGTAATCAGTAACATGTGCCTCAATTTAACTCCACAAGTGTTGAAGCAACTTATTCAACCATGACGTATCCCAGCTGAACCAATCCGGTCTTCGTCTCAAGTCCACCTTTGTAAATTCCAGCGCTAAAGATTGATAAGGAACAAGAACCCTGATTAACATTCTGCTCCTCAGAAACAGCTAACAGCATTACTCTCATTCAGATTACAATCATCACAATTAGAAATAAGAGTGATATCGCAACTCCACAGCAACACTGTGACTGAGCCTTTGGGTAAGATGAGTGAAGTTCACAGTAAAGAAAACCCAAACATACCCAGCCCTGCCCACTCACCGACCCGTCCTAATCTCTGTCTGTTCCCAATTCTATCTTCATTGGTCTCAATTCATGATCTCCCTACCCCAGCCCATGACCTGGCCCACTTAATTCTTGCCGCCAATGTTTGTTTTCATCCTTCTTCCAGCAGTCACTGGCTGTCCATTGCCATGTTAATTCTATAGCAATGAAGGAAGGACTCCAATATTTCAACAGCACAATGTTGGTTAGGTCAGTTGGCTGGATGTCCAGCTTGTGATGCAGAATGACACCAGCGGTGTAGGTTCAATTCTGCACTGGCTGAGGTTACCACAAAGATTTCTCCTTCACAACCTTTCCTCCTGCCTGAGGTATGGTGACCCTCAAGTTAAACTGCCACCAGTCATCTCATCCTATACAATTGCTACAGAATTAACATTACAATGATCAGCCGGTGAATACTGGGCAAAGAATGAAAACAAATATTGGTGGCAAGCATTAAGTGGGCCAGGTCATGGGCTGGGGTAAGGAGATCATGGATTGAGACCGATGAAGACAGGATTGGGAACAGGCAGAGATAAGGATGGAATGGTGAGTGGGGAGGGTTGGGTGTGTTTGGATTTTCTTTACAGTGAGCTTCACTCATCTTATCCAGATGCTCAGCCACAGTGTTGCTATGCAGGTGAGATATCCTCTTTATTTCTACATGTGATGATTGTAGTCTGGTAAGACTATGATAACTTTACTTTTATTTCAGCAGCCTTGAAACTCATCACTCCATCACAGTCTAACTATTCAATGTGGCGCGGATGTTCAAAAATAGGATGCTTTGTATTTTTTTTTAAACAGCATTTGACATGTACAAATTGTAAATAATGTTGCTTTTTAAAACTTTTATTTAGCTATCTTAACCAGCTTTATTACAGTAGTAACAAGAACGGATTGAACACAGTACTGTTACAATTTAATTATAACCTGCTCACAACTTATGTCATGTACAATGGCTGAATGTATAATTTTCATTGAAATACAAGCATCAATCAGCATGAACAACAATGCTGAGGAAGACATTTCTATTCTATATCTGTAGAATAAGTACTGCCCTTGCATTTATTTCAACAAATTTTTTCTCCCATTACTTTACCAGATTTCTAACAGAAAGTCTCACATTCAGATAACGGCACTTTTGTATTGAGCTCTATGGTTATTTTGTTCTCCCAGTCATCAATCTACGACTATAAAGTAGCCTTCATTTTGAAGAACTGGCCTCAGGCCTTTATGCTGGTACTGTTCATCTCACTTTGGAAGGTCGCTCATCATAAGCTGTCAGCATAACTTCAGTTCTTTCTCTTATAAAGTAAAATAGCTCCCAATACAAACTTAGATGAGAGATCATTAATCATGGCCGTAGCCAAACCAACTACAAACATAATTCCTCCTCAGGTCTTCTCATGCCCTTGCCATTGTTTTGGTTTCCAAATCAATACATAAAAACTTTAAAAACAGAGTTATACAACACACTGTTGGCAGCATTCTGCTGTTGGAAATTCTGTGAACATTGAGAATTTGTAAATCAACAAAGTTTCTAAAAGCTTTACAATCAAAATCTCTGCAAATTAACAAGTTGAATTTTAAAAAAGTGTACCATTGGACAAACTTCCCTTCAACAGTGAACAGAAAAATAAACTTCATCCAAGTGTGATTCCTATCACCACTACATTCAGAGTGGCAAAGAGGCTTGTCCTTGCAACAATCAATACTGAAAAATAAATACAAATTGACATTCCTTAGGGAACTCACAACTGGCCACCATAAAATGCAAAATATACCCTTACAGGAATATCACAATTTAAACATTTGATTAAAAAAATAGAATCTACATTCTACTGAGTATGAAATTCCTTCAGGGGTCAATGTTTGTGTTATTTCATAGACGGTACCTTGAAATTGTCCACCCAGGTTAGAACGGACATCCGGAGAATGCCAAAGGAAATTCAACCTTGAATGCAATTTTTCTTGCACTAGCTTTCAATACGCCAGAAGAAGAAATTTGAGCGGATCATAATTTCACTATTTCTATTCCACAAATATATTAGAAGCTAACTAGTTAAATCAACAAGAGCAGTGCCCAGTAACTTGCAGAGAATATCACCAGTAAAGCTGTTTCCTCATCGTGCAGTAATGCAAACTTAGCCAAGTTGCACAAGTCTTTCATCCAGAAGATGGGTCAATAACTCATATATGTCTAATCTCATCCAGTGTAATCTGTGTACAACAAACTGTGAAAGGAACTGGTAATTGCCAATTACAGTTTTACTTCAGGGAAGCTGATATCCACAGTCCTGAGAGGTCTAAAACTTTTACAGAAAACAAACAAGTTATTTAAAAAAAGGAAAGAACCAGCAATGGGTTTATTGAAAGAGAATAAAAAGAGAAAAAGGATCAATCACCACTTCACAATATTTATACTTTCAGCCAGGATTGCCACTTAAAGTCTATTATCCTTATGGCTGTGGCTTCCACCATGCCTGCGTCTTCTCTTTGGCTTCACATGCTCCTTTTCTTCTGTTGGCCAAGTAAATCCATTGATAGTAACCATTCCATTTTCATTATCAATCTCTTCAGAGTCAGAATCTTCTTGGATCGTTCCTGCCAAGCTTTTGTCAGGATAAATTTCTTTTAGGTTTTCTTCAAAGCATGCTTCTAAGCTTCTTCCAGCTTGGGCCACCTCTGAATCTGGCTAAATTAAAACAAATCATTGCATATTAAACAAATATATTCCATATTTAACATGCACACAAAAAAATCAGCATGGCATAATCCATCACATGTATAATGCCTTGTTATACATTCAAATTTGATTTGTCATTTCTAAGACTTGGAATTCAGAATGCAATATCAGGAATGAACACATTAATAGATCAGTTTTAAATTCTTCATTGTAGAATAATATTTTTGGCTATCAAGTGGGTCAAGTTAGGTGGACCATAAAACAAATCATACAATGCATTAATTGAGATGTTCAAGCACCAGTATTACACCAACAATTTTAACTCAATAGATCTAAAAGCAACAGACTTTCTACACAAGTTCAGTCTACCAAACAGATGTATAAGCCAACTTGTTTTAACTAAAGTAATTGAAGAGAACATTATCAAAGATGTGAGGTTTGCTGCTCACAATGTAGATTCCTGTATTTTGGGTGCACAAGACTATTTTGCAGAACATCTATGTTCTGCCTGTAAAAGAGAGCCCACTGAAGTTTCAATTGTCTATCACTTCAACACATCGGCACATTCCCTGTCATGGACCTGTTGTGGTGCTCCTGTAAGGATCAGCACAAGCTGGAAGAACAGCAGCTCATCTTCCACTTGGGACCCTGTAGCCTTCAGGACTCAATATTGAGGTCAAAAATGTTGGAACCTGAACACCACTTCCCACATCCTTTACCCATACCCATACCCACACCCCAGGGCCCTGTCATGACATGTGCAGCTTTCAGCACAGCCAATGCATTTTCAACTACTCATTATTCTCTTTTTCAGCTTTTCTCCTTCCCTGGCTTACTGTCCATTTGTCTGCTTAACTTTCTTTCTCTCTCTGGGTTCTGTCTCCACCTATCCACTCACTTCTTCTCCCCACCGTCACCTCCTGTCATCAACATAAACGCCACCTTTTCCTAAGCTATTATCAGTTCTGAAGGGTCGCTGGATTCAAACTGTTAACTCTGCTTTCTCTCCATAGATGCTGCCAGGCCTACCGAGTTCCTCCAGCAATTTCTGTTTTTGATGTGAATTTCTACTCTGGGGAAGTATGCTGATTTCATGCTCCTCCAACCGCAGATGGACTTAAAAGGCCTCGGACTGAATTTTTCACAGTTCTTAAAGAAACAAACTGACAAATCCTACCCAGTACATTCCAAAATTATCTACATCAAACATCAACCAGTTCACCACCAAAGTGTTTTTGCAAGACCACATTGACTCTAGATTCCATTGGAAAATAACTTGAAAATTCATATATTACAAAAAAACTCTTCACAGTATAAAATGGAGCAATGTTGAGGGCCAGTGTGATGTAACAGAATGCAGAATTTTGTATATCATTGGGTTATTACTATTAATTATTCAAACCCAGTGCTTATGCGAAATAATGCAATGACACTCCTTGTGACAAGAATATCTTTAAATTGACACATGGAAAGAAACGGAATAAGTCATATTACAATAAGCTGCATACAAACAACCAAAGAGTAGCTGCTATGAATAGATCATCAAAATTCATTGTAGGGCTCATAATAAGATCAAGACCCATACTGCAGAACTTCACTACAGCAGGCAAAACAATCAGATAAACCAAGCCATAATGAAGTGACACCATAAAAGGAAGGAAACAATGGGAATTTCTGCAATTGAGACGTAGAAGTTTAGGTAACAGCAGTAGCATAGAGACACGCAAATCTCACTCACATAATTAAATTTTGCACAATTCATAAGCATGAGGTGAATGTCAGAAATGAACTCTTCTGGTGTGTAGTAATGAAGGGGATTCTTTTTCTGAAGTTTTGCCCTGATAGTAGAAAGATCCATTGGCCTTTTGATAATCTGGTAGTAGTGACGTGCCTAAATAAAAGAAAATGCTTATTAATATGTGGCATAAATTTTAAAATATAAAGATATTACTAGAAATATTTTATATATTCATATGTTGTTTCCATTTTATCATTTAGAAATTCCTTCCCTGAGGATTAGTTAATTCAATTCGAAATCTAGAATAATTACTGATTTTTTTCCCCCCTCCTTTCCTAACCTATGAGGAATAATTTAACTGACTATATGCTGAATATTGAAAAGAATAGCATGAATCATCACCCTTATGTGCTCCCTGATCTGGATTACTTAAATAACCAAAAATTATTACTGGACGACATATCATGCTTTCACCATTTACCATCTTCTACATTTCTCCTAAGCCTCTGCTCTTGTATGCCACATATGCTGTAGGGCTCACAATTCAGATAGATTAAGAAATATACACATCTTTCCTTTCTAATTTCTGTACAGAATGCCGAGTGGATTAGAGTAGTTCAAGAAGAAGGCTTATTACCAACTCCGCAAGATTACTTAATGATAGGCAACCCTTGCCAACAACCATCACATCTAATGAAACAATATTTAAGAATGAACAAAATAATCATTTTAACTTGCACTAATATAGTCCCATGACTGTAGGAAAACATCTTAAGGACTTCAGAAAGGCACCTAGCCATTGTTAAAAACTATTGGAAATTACACAGGTGATATTTTAAAGCTGAAGAGACATACTCTACCGCTTCTGGGTCAAAGATTCTCATATATAATATCAAGTTAATTATTTAATATTTCCTCCACCTATGTGCTATTTTTGACTCTTACTAAATACCTGTTTTAGAAATCCACCCTGGGTCCTAGTCATTCACAATTTATGTCAAATAATTTGGTTATGGAGATGAAATATATTAGTTCC
The DNA here is from genome assembly GCF_030684315.1 of Stegostoma tigrinum. Lineage (NCBI taxonomy): Eukaryota > Metazoa > Chordata > Chondrichthyes > Orectolobiformes > Stegostomatidae > Stegostoma > Stegostoma tigrinum. The sequence goes on along the minus strand of NC_081370.1, from coordinate 28,914,632 downwards.
AAATGTTCTGATGACACAAAAGTGCTTGGACGTGTGAGTTGTGAGGAGGATGCAAAAAGGGTTCATGAGGATTTAGGCAAGCTAATTGAGTGGACAGGATTGTGGCAGATGGAATATAATTTGGAAGATTTTAAGTTATTCAAGTTTTCACTTTGGTACAGTGATGCAGAGTATTTCTTAAATAATGCGAGATTGGGAAATGCTGGTGTCCAAAGGGCCTTGAGTGTGATCATTCACTGAAAAGGCAATGTGCAGTTAACAAACAATTAGGAAGGTAAATGATATGTTCATCTTTATTACAGGAGGGTTTAAAAACAGGAGTAAAGAAGTCTTTGTGTAATTGTGTAAAACTTTGGTGAGACCACACCTGGGAGACTGTACATTCTGGTTTCCTTGCTCAGGAAAGGACATAATTGCCATAGAGGGAGAGCAAAGCAAGCTCACCAGACTGATCTTTGGAATAACAGGATTTCTCCATCAGGAGAGATTGAGAAAAGAGGGCTTTAACTCTCCAGAGTTTACAGGAATGAGACACAATCTCAATGAAGCATAAAAAAATCTCAATGCTATACACGTTATGTGCCAGAAGGAGATTTTGCCTGGTTGAAAGGTTTAGAACCAGGGACACAGTCAAAGAATCAGACAGCATGGAAACAGACCCTGTGGTCCATCTCATCCATCCTAATCAAGGTTTCCAAACTAAACTAATCCCACTTGCCTGCATTTGGCCCATATCTGTCTGTACTATTCCTTTCATGTACCTGTCTAAATGTCTTTTAAATGTAACTATACCTGTATCTACCACTTCCTCTGGTAGTTCATTCCACATATGAACCACCCTGTGTGTGAAAACGTTATCCCTCAGGTCTTTATTAAATTGTTCGCCTCTCAACTTAAAAATATGTCCCCTTGTTTTGAACCCCCATGCCTGGGGGAAAAGATCTTTGCCAATCACCTTATCTATTCCCACTGCCAGTCACCTTATCGATATCCTCCATGATTTTATAAACACCTACAAAGGTCTTCCTTCAATCTCCAGTGCTCCGGTGAAAATGTCCCAGCCTACCCAACCTCTCCCTATAACTCAAACCCTCCAGTCCCGAAAACATCCTTTCAGGTTAAAAGGTAGGCCATTTGAGACCAAGATGGAGAAGCTGAATCTTTGGAATTCTTTACCTCTGAGGGTTGTCCAGGCTCAGTGAGTACATTCAAGGCATTTAAAAAAAGATCAAAAGGTTTCTAGATATTAAAGATATCAAACGTGAGAAAAATGTGAAGGTGATCATCCATGGTGCAGTTGAATTGCATGGAAGAATCAAGAAGTCAAAATGGCCTACTCTATACTCCCATTTCCTATGTTACATCCACTTCATACCATCTCCCACTGTGATACTGTTATTGCTCAGCTTGAAACTCTCTCAACTATCTCTTTATACGTTAATCACAAGCTAAGCAGGTTGAACGCGTCAATCTACCTAAAGTTGCACAAATCTGATTGATTCCAGGTCAGTGACTTTTTAAAGAGTTAACTTGTTATGCAAGTTAAAATCTAAGCTTAAATTCAGGTATAATAATAAATAAATAGATAAATAATGTACCACTTAATACCTTCAACTGTGGAACTGGCCTAATATTTAGACTGCAGGAAGCAAAATGCACCCAATTAATAGCAAGTTCCATTCATTCATATTGCTGCATCACCAAGTTGATCCACACAATAACCTGCAGTCATTCTGGTGATCCCCTTCAATACAGGAAATCACTTGTGTATATTTCATCAGATCATTGCCTATACATCATTCCAAATGGATAAACAGATCAATATCACTATGCCCATGCCAACAGTGCACACATCCTCTATATGAAATGTAATAGCAACTGACGTCAAGCTATGCTCACCAATGGACTGACGGGCTCATGGAATGGCAGGCTTAGCGGATGACAGTAAAGGTGTAGTGCCAGCTTTTCACATTTCTGCAAGCAGCACAGTTTGAGGTTAATAAAAAAGATCAGTAAGTTAATGGACACATACATTTCCACATTATTAATCACTATCTGATTTAGAAACTTCAGGAAAGTTATTAAATATATTGGATATTAAAAGGAAAACAGTCAACAGGCTCATATTGGAAGCACTGTTCATACTTTTACATTCTGCTTAACAGCATATTCTATCTTTAATATGTAGCATCCTGAACAGGAATATTAAAATACATTGTGCATACTTTATGAAAGCTATTAGAAAGGTAGTAAATAAGAGAATATTACAAATAAATTCCCAAACTCAACCGCAAAAGTAAGCAACCAGAAGTTACATTGCTAAAAACCTGATGTTTTAAGAACCTGAGGACGAAATTAGCAGCATTCTGTTAGGCAAATGAAAACACACCTTGAAGTCTTACATTCAAAAGCTAAGTTATTAACGATGTAATGAATTGAAGTGCTGCTGCTCACCCTTTGGTCACCAATGGAGAGACCCTGTAATGTTCTTATCCCCCGGTTTTCACTGATATGTCGTGTGTTTTCACAATCATATTCCACTTCTGGCATCACAACATTCCGACACAATGTACACAACCACTCACCCCTGTAAATCAACATTTTGAACACACGTAAGTAACTGGGCTGAATTTTTGAAGAGAAGTCTCATCATTCATAATTTTCTTTCTGAAAATATCAGTTACTATGACTCTCAGCTATAGCCTGTTAGCTAAAGGGACTTGCCAGTGTACAATCTTGTGTGAAGTGGTCTGAAGTTCCTTTCTGAACCTATGGCAGGTTACATGGTGGCAATAGTAAAATAAATACAGTTTCGAATGAGATGTACTCCAGACTGTTAGTGGAGGCATAACAGTAATTATCAAATCCTCTCTGGCAACAGGTGAGGGCTAAGAGGACTAGAGGACTACTAAAATTTTCCCGTTACTTAAAAAGGAAGGGATAGACCAGGAAATTGCAGACCATTCAGCCTAACCTCAGTGGTGTGGAAGTTATTTGAAAGAATTCTGAGAGATGGAACACATCTGCGCGTGGGCTGAGATAAATTAATCAGGGATAATCAACACGGATTTAATAAGGCAAGAGACAGTAGGAACTACAGATGCTGAAAAATCTGAGATAACAAGGTGTACAGCTGGATGAACACAGCAGGCCAAGCAGCATCAGAGGAGTAGGAAAGCTGACATGTCGGGCTTAGACCCTTCTTCAGAAAAATTTGATCTCCTGGAGGAGGGTCTAGGCCTGAAACGTCAGCTTTCCTGCTCCTCTGATGCTGCTTTGCCTACTGTGTTCATCCAGCTTTACAACTTGTTATTTTTAATAAGACAAGGTTGTGTTTTACAAATTTAATCACATTTTCAGAGAATAAACTCATCAAGAAAGTATGAGTCCATGGGATCCAAGGAAATATGTACATTTGGATCCAAAATTGGTTAAGAGGCAGAAAGCAGAGGGTGATTGTGAAGGAATGTTTCTGTGACTGGCAGTCCACTTCCAATGTGGTTTAACAAAGCTTGGTGCTGGGGCCCTTGCTTGTTGTATTGTGCTTGCATGATTTGAACTTAAATGGACATCATGTGATCAAGAAGTTCATGCATGATTTGAAAATCAGTAGGCTAGTAAATAGTGAGGACAGCCATAAACTGTAAGAGGATATCAAGAAATTGGCTAAGTAGCAGAGTAAATAGAATTCAACAACTGTGGGTAATATATTTTAGGTGAGCTAATAAGGCAAGGAGGAAATGCACTATAAACCCTTGGAAAATTCTGGTGATCAGATGGACCTTGCTGTGCATATCCATAAATCCTTGAAGGTAGCAGGGTAGACAGTTATCATGGTTAGGAAGGCAAATGGAATACATATCCTTATTCAACAAGACAAATAACAAAAAACAACTGCAGGAGGTGAAGCTGAAACTGCTGGTTTGGTCACAACTCAAGTATTGTATGCAGTTTTGATCATTGCATTACAGAAGGAATATGATTGCACGAGAGATGGTGCAGATAAGATTTACCAGGATGCTGCCTCTGAACTATAAGGAAAGTTGACAGGGAACCTTATAGAGTTGTATAAAATTAAGGGCACAAATAAGGTGGATAGGAATTTTCCATTAACCAGAGGGCTCATAACCAGGGGACATGGACTGGAGGCAAAAAGTGGAAGGCTAAGAGGAGGGTTGAGGAGAAATTTTATCATGCAGAGGGTAATGGAAGTCTGGAACTCATGCCTGAAAAATGGCTGAGTCAAAACCTCTCACAGCATTTAAGTAGTAGTTCAATATTCACATGTGTTGCTATATGAGCCAGGGGCTGAAAAATGTGATTTGTGCAGTCAGATTTTGTGGACATGATGAGCCAAATGGCCTTGATCAGTTTTGCAAAAGTCTACGAGTCTTTGAGTCCAGTAGGTTTTCTGGCTACAGAGATTAGACAATCATTTCTGTTTGCTATCCAAATTGCACATACTTATGGACAGAAGATTGGCAAGGTTAAGCTTGAATCTTATTCAATGGTTCTGATGATACTCCTTATAATTAAGGGAGCTTGAGTTTCAGAAAGCTCTTATGTCCTCGCAAAAACCTCTTTGTAAACTAACAAACCTGTGGACTGTTTTAAATTAAGCCAGGCAGCAATATAAAATCTTATTCACATGAAGAGCAGGAAACAGTGTAGTGATAATATCAGTGGATTAGTAATCCAGAGTCCCAAGTTAATATTTGAAAGAAATGCATTCAAACCAAATCATGGCAGATGGTGAAATCTGAATTTATTAAGAAATTATGAAAATAAAAGCTAATGTCCCCAGTAACCATTTCTGATTGTTGTAAAAATCCATCTGATTTATTAAAGACCTTGCCTAATCTGGCCTACATGTAACTGCAGGTTGGCAGTAATCTGGTTGACTCTAGATTGGCTTGCTAAACTACATAGCAGGGCTCTCAGTTCAAGGGCAATTAGGGATGGTCAATAACAGCTGAAACAACCAGAGAGACCTAATCCTATGTATGAATTAACTACGCTCAGATATATCACTCTCTGTCTGTTCCAAACTGTTGCTGATTCCCTACTTTTACCTGGAGAAGAGAGAAAACAATTTCTCTGGTTCCTATGCATTTACAAATTTGAAAAGGTATTGGGGCAATTTTCTCATCAGTAATTCAAGTAAAATTCCAAATGCATTATTTTTTAAAGTTGTATGATTTTCATGGAACAGCAAAGTTAGGGGAACAGTCTATGTTTATGGTAGCATTAGTCTAGCTACCAGGAGAAATTAGATCTAAAATCCTCAGATTAGACTTTTGGTGCAGCCTCAGGGGAAATTAGAAAGAGGATTAACTTCAATGAGATTAATATAAATTGCAAAATATTTAATCAAACCAACTTGTTTCTCTTTGTATCTCTGAATTGTGTATCATAAGAGTTGGACAAGTCCATTACTATGTTAAACTCCAACACAAGGTTACATCACAAGGAAATTTAGATTAAAATTCTTGGATATTGTCTAGATCTTGTTGCATTTGAACGTGGACTGCTTCAGTATCTGATGAGTCGGGAATGGTGCTGATCATTGTGTAATGAACATCTCCATTTCTGATCTTATAAAGATCATTGATATAGCAGCTGAGGATAGCTGGGCCTAGGGCACTGCCCTGATAAACTCCTTTAGATATTCCTTGGAGCTGAGTAACTAACCTCCAGCAACTATAGCCATTTTCCTATGTACCAGGTATGACTCCAACCACCGGAGAGTTTGCCCTAATATTCACTGATTCCAAATTTGCTAGGACTCTGATGCCTCACTTGGATGAGTATGGCCTTGATGACAAGGGCTGTCATTCTCACCTCACCTCTGGAATTCAGTTCTTTTGTCCAAGTTTGACCCAAGAGTATAATAAGGTCAGGAGCTGAGTGGCCCTGGCATAATCCAAACCAGGCATCTGCATGCAGGTTATTGCTGACAAGGTACTGCTGGATAGTACTGTTGATAACACTTTCCATGTCAACAGAAAAATACTAACATCTGTAAGCATAGGTCTAGCTGCACTGATCTGAAGATAAGGCATATAGCACTCTCACATCACCTTGGTCATGATGCTCTGGATGTTTGAAAATATGTAATCACATAAGTAGTCAGAGTTTCTTTTGATCTGGTGTCAGCAAACCACAGAAGGACACATTATATAACTATTGTTTTCATATCGTCCAGAAAATATTGGAAAAGCTGTTCTGATTTTCATCATTGTATGTTTTTTCCAGCACAAACATCACAGAATTAGAGAATTTTACAGCATAAAAAGGTAGCTATTTGGCTTATTGCACCCGTGCTAAGTCACTGAAAGAGTTGTTCACTTAATCTCATTTGTCAGTCCATTTTTCTTTTAGATCTATTATCAATTATGCTTCATCCAACATTTTTGACTCCATGTCGAAAAATGTATTAACGTTAAAAATATTCTCCTCCTACATGCCAACTCACTGATACATAGGAATGCAAGCATCTTAGGAAAATCCCTGACCTGAGTTGGCACAGGCCTAAGCAGAGGTGGAAGAAGTATAAATAAAGTTGGTGAGAAGACCCAGGGCAGAGTGTGGACTTTAACAGAGTTGGAGGGGTTTAAACAGAGCAAGATACCATATATACAGGACAGAGTGCAGAATGTAAGACAGTGAGCAGAGGTAGCAGCATATTTTCAACAAATTGAAAAACAACAACAAAAATATCAAGCACTGTTGCAAAGGAGTGCAAGTCCATGACTCATTGGTGAGTTGCATTTGTGTGTTAAGGCAGCAGGTTAAACAAAGAAATTTAGTGAGCAGTCTCCTGGACAGAGGCATGGTAGGGCTTATTAACTCACTGAATGAACATCCTGTCTTGTGGCAATTCTGTGACACATATCCTGAACAACTCTGAGTGCAGGAAGCGCCAGTTGGTGTGAATGCAGTGCACCAGCAAGGCTGAATATTATGTAAATAGCATGTGTGTACAGCTGGTCAGCCTTCAAATCAAGCATGTGCAGGCAGGGAACTGAACAGAAAGACCAGATGGAATTCTCCCTGTGCATCAGCCTCTACACCCAGTGCTCTTAATTCAGGTGATGGTAATATTCTTCTGGGGAGTACATCAAAGTGCCACACATAACTCAGCAGTTCAGTGGCAGAGGAGGAAAGGTCAGTAAAACAATACTGATAGGAGTTTCAATTCATGATGTCAACAGCAGCCATTTCAACAATAGCCTCAGGATTGTAAACTGCGTCCATGACACCAGGGTGAAGGTTATTATGATCAGCTTCAACACATTGAGAGGAAGGGTGAATTGCCAAAAGTCATGGTCTATACCAGTGCCAATGACATATATAGAAAGAACTTTGTGGCTCTGCAGGTGAAGTTGTGGGAGCTAGGAAATAAATTACCAAGCAAGACCTGAAAAGGTAACAATTGAGGCATTGGGACCACTTTGGCAGGGAGTGGTAGTGATTTCACAGGATTTACACAAGCTGAATGTGTCACACCTCCACAGAACAAGGACCCATACATCATGGCAGGGAGGTGTGTAGGTTAACAATAAGAGACAAAAAATGTTAGAAATGCAAAACAGAAAATTAGTAAGTCAGTACGAAAGACAAAGGAAACAACAGTTAGAAATTAGACAAGAAGTTGTTTGTGATTAATGATATATACTTCAATACAAGAAGGGTAGTGAATATAAGGCAAATGAGGTGACGCCAGCTAGGCAATCGGAAGTACGATATCTTAGCTATCACTAAAATACGGATTAAAGGATTGGCAGTATCAATACTGAAGATGGAACAGAGAGGGTTGTTAACAAAAACAGTGGGTTGTAACTTTGGCTAAAGAAACAATTATAATTGTGAGGAGGGTTAATATACTTGAATCATCAAATGGGGTCATGTGGATTGAACTAGGAATCAAAAAGTTGCAATTGTACTGTATATCAGTCCAATACCAAACAAACAATCAGAGAAAGATAGAAGACAAAGCATTTATACAAATTGGTCAGATTTCCAGAAACAACAGAACAATTGCAAGACTTTCATTAATTGAGATAAAACTATAAAATGTGATCAGGAGAACTATTTTGCCAGAACATAGAAAGTTCACAAGATAATGGGCAACTCTGGACTTAGCTGTAAGGGTGGATTAATTTAAAACCAAGAAAGTAAGGTATAACCAAGGTAAGACCGATGAAAGAATGAACGATAGCTTGATCAAGGAGTTGGAAGATATGGAAGTGATTCTTAGTGAGTAATTTGCATCTGGCTTCAGAAAGGAGGGGATAAAGACATGGTAGTTAAGGAGAAGAGTGGGAAATTGCGAACTGAATAACATAGTGAGACATGAAAAAAGGGATCAGCATCTTTGAAAGTAGATAAATCACCAGATCCAGGACTGGGAAACAGGATTTGAATGCTGACAGTGGCAAACATATTGCAATAAAACAAAGAACGGCCAATACTGGAGATCTGAAACACACAAAAATGAACTACTAGAGAAACTCAGCAGATCTAGCAGCATCTGTTCAGAGAAAACAGAGTTATCATTTTGAGTCTAATGACGCTTCTTCAAAACATATTTCAAGCTTGATTGTTCAAACTAAATACAAAATTAAATGCGAATCTTTCCTTTCAACTCTGACTCTCTTCATCATTCTAGAATATGTGTTTTAGGGTGCAAGGTATTTAAACATTTGGTCAATATTGTGGTAACTGTCCTACTGTATATTTTGAATCTTTGGCCTAAATATTTTTAAAATTGTCATCTCAGCATCACAATACTAAATGACATGCACTAACAGCCTGAAAGGATTGCAGTAATTATAGGCTAGATTTACGTTGGGAAGCTGAGCAGAGAAGGCACATGGCAACCAAGATGGAAAACTTTTGGACATCGATCACAGCACAACAACTCTCCACCATTCAAGCAAACTGCGCAATAATCTTCATTGTTGTCCATAGCACTTGCTACTACTGGGGTTGTCTGAGGTGATAGCTCTTGAACAGATTTTTCAGATGGTTTGTCATCCAAAGGGCAGGAGGATGCAACAACTTCAGGAGACAAGTCAGAAGTAACCAGTGTGTCATCCAGCTCACTTTGCTGGGGGGGAGGGGGGTTTGAGTTCGGAGGAGTGAGCGTGTTGTCCAGTGTAATGTTCTGTTAAAAAGAAGTAATAAAATTAACATGTAGCAATATTTTCATGAATTAACAAAAGTGAGTCTCTGTAACATGCCATAATTTCAATTGCAGTATAAAATTAAACAGACTTGGCAAACTATGGTGGCCATGTTTACTACCAGAATAGTCTAACAATTATCTCATTAAAGATCAACTCAGTTTGCCTTCTAAGGACTGAAGAAATGCATGCGAGACATTGCACAGATATGAATGAGCTCCCCCTGGGCTACCAATGTTACAGCCTAGCTTATGTTATTAAGCAAGTAGACATAAGATAACATGAGTTCCGTCATGTAAGAAAGAAGAAATGACCTCATATGACAGGAACTAAAACAGTCCCCACACCAGGCCCAAATTTACAACAGTAACTTATCTCTTCCCTAGCATTGGAACTATAGCGTCAGCAAAATTTTCATCTATTAATCATTACATAACTGGAAATATTATAATAACTTCATCTATCAAGGAAGGAAATAATAAAACTTCAATGACAGGGTTGTTGATAGAAGTTCAACTTTCACCTTTGTTACAATAGGTTTGAAACGATGTCGTTTTCAACTGAAGAGCGAAATAGGTTTAGAAACATCTTTAATGTCGGATATTGTTTTTTAAATCTGATATTTTTATTGTATTGCAAAGTTTTGTCAATTTATTTTCCTTTTCGTCACAAGCTTTGGTTCACTTGATGCTCCTCACACCCCGAGTTGTGCGTTCAAATCCCAATTCAGGACTTGAGTGCAACAATCTGGGCTAAAATTCCAGTGTAGTACTGAGGAACACAGTTGTAGGTGGCAGCCTTTATGTCCGACATTAAAGCAAAGCCTTATTCGCTCATTCAGGCGCAAGTAAAGGATCTTAATACATTGAAGAATTGAGGAGTTATTCTTCAGTTCTGAAGAGTCGTCATACTGGACTTGAAATGTTAACTCTGCTTCTCTCTCGATATATGCTGCCAGACCTGCTGAGTTTCTCAAGCATTCTCTATCTTTGTTACAGGAGCTATACTGTTTTCTAGACAATATTTACCTTGCAAATCAACATTAAAAAGAGTTTATCTGGTCATTATCTTAGTACTATATGTTGACCTTGGTGCATACAAATTGCTTGTCCTACTTCTTACATGCAACATTGATCATTCTTCAAGTAGTATTTATTTGGCTGTAAAGCACTTTGAGTTATCATGACAGTCACCATTTAAACAAGGTATTTTTCTGCTCACCTTTGTTGCAGTATGAGGGGTTTGGTTGTCCATAGGTATGAGGCTGCCTTCACTTTCATCAACATCCGACTGCAGTTTGAAGACAGGGAGTTGGCCAGTAGATGGTGCACAGATTGGTAATCTCTCTAACCGCACATAAGGGACCTTCACTCCATCAATCTGAGTCCTGTGGCCATCAGATTAAATCTCTTAAACAATAGTCACAGTTTAGTAATACAATTTTACAGGCTACCAAAACACACAAGCACAATTTTCAGTTCAAGAGGATGCTTCTACCATTCTTGAGGCTCCAATTTTTGTGGCACTGGCCTCAGTTGCATATAGCAAGTGAACTTCAAGACAGCTTGTCATATGGAGATGATAGGCTATCAAACAGATCTAATCCAAAGATAGGTCACGGTCAGATCTTAGTGGTTAACGAATGAATTACAGAGACAGTGCTGGTTCATAACATTGGTCACATATGGACTACCAGCAGTTATTTATCTTTGCTTCATGAAAACACATGTTAAAAATGTATTTGTAGAAGAATCTGTTCGATCATCAATGGCAAAAGGAAGAAATTGCAAGTGGCTTTATTAGCATTCTAGTTACCAACTTAAATATTCATCATCCTCCACTACTGACATGTACTGCAAAACTCATCTGTGCATCTTCAACAACATTTTCTAAACTTTCAACTTGTAAAAGGACAATGGCAGAAATACCTGCAAGTTATTCTCCAATCACACATCATTCTGACTTAACAAAATATACATATCACTGTGTTTTCATCATTGTTGAATTAAACAATGTTGCAATGTACCTACAGTGCATGCACTACAGCAGTTAAAAAGGCAGTTCAACACCACTTTTGCCCAACAATTATGGATGTACAATAAATGCTGCAACTGTCATTGATTCCCATGCTGTACAAAGCTATTTTCGATAGACATTGCCAATGTTTTATTTGTTACTCAAAAAAATTAATTAAATTAATTCAACATGCCCTTTCCTTCACAAATCCATGTAGGTTGTCTCTAATTACCTCAAATTTCTCTAAGTGCTCAGTTACTGTCTCATTAATTATTAATTTCATCAGATGTCAGACTTGCAAGGTCTCCAGTTTCCTGGGTTTACTCTCTCACTTTTCTACTGTTGGACACCACTTTTGAAATGCCCTAACAACTGTCTTCTGGGCTCAGGCTGTATTGGCATCTTACAGAGCATATTAATGCCCTATTAGTTAGAGTTCTTCACTCATATTTTGCTTTTTGCTTCTTCTATACACAAATTTTCTCAAAATAAAATAGAAGGATTGAAAAATAAACAAGAAACAAGGAAGGAGTGAGAGGGGAGGCAGATTGAGGAATAAATCATGTAAAAGCGAAATAAAGAGAAGGAAAGAAAAATCTGAACAGAGGAGAATAGCAAAGCAAAAATAAAAGTAATAATAAAAATAGAGTTAGCATTTACAACTTCCATATCTCCTAAAACAGTCCTTAAACTGAAATATGAAATTCTGCATAAAGAATTGTCATTCTTTCCCAAAAAATTCAATAATTGGCAGCCACTAACAATTACCATGTCTTTAAAAGGCTACTTGGACTTTTAACTACTCGGCTTAACTTTCTGTTGTTCACTTGATGTGCAAATAATTTGCAAATGCAGAAACGTTAAGAGAACATTTGGGAGGGAATGTTCGCGGTGCTAGTGCTGGAGCAGCACAAAGATTCAGCAATTGTAGCACTTTGTAATTCAGCAGCAGTCAACTTCAAACTGAGCTCTCATTTGTATATCACCACACAGGACACTCCAATACTCCATACTAATAATAAAGATTAAGAGTCTATTCAGTTTGTTTTAGTCTTTAACCTCAGACTCTTTTAAACCCATCAAGCAATGGAATCAATACAGGCCAATATCTCAGTTTTTGATTTCTGAGGTAGAATTGGGTTGTTAATAATTCAAATACCTCATTTTTCTGCTTCAAAACACTCACACACACACCAATTTATAATTCACACCATAAAATGCTCACCTTTCCCATTACAACAAATGAACATAAAAAATAGGAAAAGCAAGCCATTCAGCCCCTCAAACCCACTGCTATTCAAAAAGTTCAAAGCTGATCTGTTTGTGTTTCAAGTGTCACATTGTCATTTACCTTCAAAACCCTTAATTTCCTTGACTAACAACAACCTACCCACCTCTATCTTAAAAATGGGCATTCAGCCCGTCTCTATTGCCTTCTGAAGCACAGAGTTCCAAAATGTCTCAACCCTCTGATAGAATAAAATTCCCTTCATTTCTATCCTTGAAAGGCTGATCCCTAATCTTAAAAGAGTGGCAATTAGTTCTGGATTGACCCACACGACAAAATATTCTCCCCATGTCCACTTTGCAAGGCTGTTCAGGATCTTATATACTTCAATTAAGTCACCGTTCACACTTCTAAATTCTAGTGGAAGCAAGTCCAGTCTGTCCAATCTATCCTCATGAGACAATTTGCTCAATTCAGGTATCATTTAGTGATCTTCCTTTAAGCTGTTTCCAATGTATTTATATCCATACTTAAGTAGGAGGTCAAAATGGCACCAAGTTCTCAATATGCTGACCAATGTCAATTTACCAGTGCCCTATATAAAACTTAAATGTAATTGCCCTGTATAACTGAAACACTTCATGATTTATTTCCAATCTCTTCTCTACTAGTTTACCAGTAGCACATCAAGAATAGAACATTTCTTCTTATTGTTACTGCATTCAACACCTTAAAAGGAACCATATTAAAAATGGTGCTCAGATGAATGAGATTGTTGATACTATTTACAAAGGCAAAACAATCAGATGGATAGATTTCTGGTTAATTGGATAGATTTCACTTTATTGCATGAATAAGATGCAGTCCAACAATCTTCTGGCGTCTGCATCTTTCTGCTAAATCTCTAAATTAAACGACTTTGCTGCAAATTCATATCCTCTAACCAACACATCTGTCATTGTCCCCAGATTCCATTCATGAATTCTGGAAAAGTTCAAAGGAGAATTCTACTTGCATGATGAGGACAAACATTCTGTTTCCCTCTGAGTTAAAAAGTTAAAAAAAAGTCAAGAAAACGTGATACAATATAAAGGAAAGAGTGGAAGAAAGAGAAACTCTTTCTCCTTATCCAAACGTTTTTGTCTCATCCACCTCAGAAGATTATTGCACCCTTAGTCACATCTCTTCTACCATCTCATTGTCTCCCGCCTTCCGTTTCTTATGCACTGCCTTTTTCTTGACTAATCGCAAATTATTCATTACTTTTCCTACCTGTCAGATTCATATTTGCATTTAATCTTATCCAACTGATTCTCTTTATCCCATCTAACTGAATCTTTCTCTCTATATATTTATAACATTCTGTCATCAGACTTCTGGATGAGTCTTTAATCTCTATCCCCTTTCCTCATCTTGTGCTTTCTGTATTCAACTCACTTGCCCCTGTGTAACTATTTTGTATATTAACTACATTTTATTTACTTTCTTTTCATCTATTACTTTTTACCTGGTGCTTCCCATGTCATGTGGTGCTCCATCCAGTGAATCCATTTTTGAGTCACGAGATCCATTAACTGCAGGGCCTAGTAGACAGCAACAGCATTATTACTAAAGTACTACCATATAGCCATTTGCAAAAACATCTGCCAAGACTGAGCGCTCTATGCATTAAGGGTGGGGGTGATCATCTTCAGAAGTCAATGATTCCGCACCACTACTAACAGAAAGCTCACTAGATCAAGCTCCAGTTAGCTCACTTGAAAGCTGACCAGCCTGCTTCTTAGTAAAGCCTTGTCAGCAAAGCTATACACTGCTTGAAGCTGTCAGTCAATCAAAGACTCGAATTGTGGGATCCTGGAAATTACAGCACACAGCCCAGGTTGCAGGGAATCCATCAGGAGAATATAGGTAATTTTCTTTTGGGTTCTTGCAGGGTAGAGACCATGGGGAAAGGGAGGTTGGGGAGAAGTGCACTAGGGATCTCAGGGTGTCCTGGTCGTGGTGAAAACTTACGCACGCACTGAGTTGGAGAATCCAGCTAATATTGGACAAGAGGGGTGCTGTAGGGCTGTGTTATCTAGTTAGTAAGCTTGGAATATTAATGAAAATGCTTGCTAGACCTCACATATAGAAATCCTCCATGAAACTCAACAAAACTAACACTTAAGATAATAAAATGTGAGGCTGGATGAACACAGCAGGCCAAGCAGCATCTCAGGAGCACAAAAGCTGACGTTTCGGGCCTAGACCCTTCATCAGAGCGCTAACACTTAGCTGATTTCTAGTAAGATTTGTCTCAATGCAATAAACACATTCTGTCCAGGGTTGTATGTCATTGGTTTAGATGAACAGACACCGCCTACCTTCTGCCTAAGATGTTGTATGTCTCCTTCCCTAAATGGTATCTGTAGTTCAGACCTATTTCATCAAGACCGTTTGGTGTAGGGCATCTAACCTGGACATCCCAGATAGTTCAGATAAATGACCATGACAATATATGGAATCACAGTGGACTTTCTTACCCAACTTAATTGTTGAGCTGATGAGAAGAAGGTATATGTCTCCAGGAACAAATCGTCCAATTATTTGCCCTTCTCACCACCTCCAGGCCGGAGATAATTGTAGCCATCAAGTCATTTCAGTGGTTATGTAATAGAATCATAGAGTCATACAGCATGGAAACAGACCCTTCTATCCAACTGGTCCATGCCGACCATGTTCCCAAACCAACTAGTCTCACTTTCCAGTGTTTGGCTCGTGTCCCTTCAAACCTATCCTACTTGTATACTTATCCATATGTCTTTTAAATATGTAACTATACCTGCATCCACCACTTCCTCTGAAAATTCATTCAACACCTGAACCACTATCAGTGTAAAACTATTGCTCCTCATATCCTTTTTAAAATCTTTCTCCTCTTACATTAGAAGTATGTCCCAGAGTTTGGAACTTCCCCACCCTGGAGAAAAGACCCTTGCTATTCATCTTATCTGTGCACCTCATAATTTTATAAACATCTGTAAGGGGTATGATGTGATCTAACTTCATGAATTAGTCTACCATGCAGAATATTGTCAAAGCACTCTGTTTAGTTACATCACCACAAGCCCAAATTAGACGAAAATAAATAGTCAGGGTTGGTTTTGCTATTATTTCAAAATTGTTTCCACTTCCCCTGGGAATTATGGTATCTTTTTCAGTATGGTTTGGGGTGTAAATGAGAGACTCCCCAAGTGCATTAGGTTATTGTTGCCTTGTCTAACGTGGCATGAAGCTGTACAAGCCGGGAGATTCTCAAGTTTTATTTGGAACAGAACCTAGTTAGGTCACTAACTTTGGTACTATCAGAGAGGAGGGAAGGAGAGTGAAGAGCAATGTTACCTGAAGATCCCATTTCTGGTCGCTATTCAATGCTTTTTTCCCTTTGGAAAGCCATGCATGTGAATACCAAATATTAACATAATGAAACTTTGTCATATTGCCCTTGAAATGAAAAGCTTGCCAACAAACACTATATAGTGGCAAAGTGAAAGCATTAATGGCATCCATTAGATTGAACCCTAAAGCAAGGCACTACCTTCAGGAAGGAAGGAGAAAAGAAATCAAACACGAGAAATTGTATTTGATAAACTATTGCAATTTTGATATCCGTGCCTTATTTTACGCTGGAAAATGCACTCGGCATCTCCAAATGTGTCATGTAATATGCTGAAATACTACGTCCTCATAAATTTCATAATGTTATCTCATTTCTCAAACACTGGTGGAGGGGTAATGCTAGCTAATAGCAAAGATAGGGAAGACAACTTACATCCAACATTCATGGAAAGATTAATCGGTTCTTTGAAATTAACATCTTCTGAAGACACTGATTTAATTTTCATGGATTCCTTAGGTAATTTAGTATTACTTTCTTCAGACTAAAAGAGACAACAAAAGCAGAAAGTGGTTAGTTGTTCAACCATTGATTATAATAAACTGTTATTGAAAACACTCAAGCTTACACTCTTGAATTCCCACTGTCTGAAACGCTTCACAATATGTAGAAATGTTCTAATGATACAACAGAAATAAAAACAAAATCACAATGTACATTGGTTTATTTTCTTTAATTCTCTTATGGGACATAAGGAATTAAAAATTATTTCTGTGCTGAAACCAGTTGCCTGAATTTCTAAGCAGATGTGGGGCTCACGTGGGTCCTAACCATGATGGTATCAGAATCTAGCCAACTTCCGTGACGTTTCAAGAGGTGGTTGAATTAAGAGGTTAGTTCCAGGAGCCCTAACAAATTAAAGAACAGTGGGCTGGCTGCACAGGCTGGAAGGCTATTTCACACCTAAGGATGTGAGAGCTAGTGGCTCCCGTAGGAATAGTGAATGGTGGCAATGTACATGGAGGACTGTGAGAAAACAGAGGCTCCCAATGAAGACTTCTAAACTTTAAAATGACCAAAGCCACAGCTGTTAGCTGATCATTGTGGAATGAAGCTCTTGTCAAAACATCTGGGGTATCTCTGGCTTCATTCATCAGACATAAGGAATGAACATCATGCACCAAGCTGCCAAAAATGGTGCACCTGGAGTCATGGACCAGGTTGCCCAAAACTCTCCACCATTGGATTTTCCTTAATTTTTGTATTATGTGATTAACAAGATGACAGAAGGTGAACCAGAATGAACTTGGTTTTTCTTTTCTGGCAAATTCAATATTTCCACATACTCGGAGAATCCCTCAATACAAACAAGCAGCAAATTGTCATGCTTCACTTAATAAAAAAAACTAACCTTATTCTTCTCAGTACTCTTTGGGTCCCCATTTACGATTACATTCTTTACCAGAAGATCCTGATTGCCACCATCAGATCTGTGCACAGTTAACTGGGATTGCAGTTCAATTAGTGAAGGTGCAAGGTGTGAAGCATCTTCACCCAATGGCTGCCTGCATTTTATTTGGCCTGAAGCAGAGCGCTGCAACAGATAAACCACAATAAAAAGTATTTTACATCCACAACAACTACTCCTGTTTATATAGCACCTTTTGTAATACAAAACAAGGGCACTTTACAGGGGTTTTCTATAACATTTAGAGGGGTCTTCAGGCACAATGGTAGCCTCCCTAACTCTGATCCAGGAGGCTTCGGTTCAAGTCATACCTGCTCCAGAAAGGTGTCATGATATCTGAGTAGGTTGATTATAAAATTTAAATAAACAACATCGAAGAGTGAGCAATATAAGTTGTCAGATTGTATGATCAAAATCTTGATTAAGGAGCAAGGACTGGGGAGGCTTGAAGGAATTTGTGAAAGGAGGGAAGAGACAGACACATTTAGAGACAGAATTTGAGAGCTTAGGCTTTAGGTATCGTCACTAATAATGGAAAAAGTAAATTCAGGGATGCTCAATAGGCTTGAATTACAAAAAAGGAAATTCCTTGGAAGATTGCAGAGATGGGAAGGATCCATGGAACAGTGGGTTGACTACACCATTACTCTGACAAGAACTACTGAGCACGCACATGAGGTTCAATGATATCATGATGTCAGGTCACATGGCAGTGAGATCAAGTAGAAGGCAGTACTAGTGAAGCCAGGCCCCACCATGCTCATATATATTGTTTACAGGCAATAATTGTTAACAGTGCGGACTAACCAATAAAAGCTGATAATATTGCTACAGGATCCAGACCACGGATAGCTTTGAATTTTACTGCAAAGCACTGTTTAAACAGGAGCCAGTGTAGATTAATAAGCACTGGACTGATGGATGAATGAGATATGATACAAGATAAGACATGAGCAGCAAAGTTTTGGATGATTGCAGGTTTATCGAGAATGTGGGACAGTGGCAGAGACAGACAAGAATAGCCAAGATTACAAAAGATGTTCGAGCAGAATGGCTAAGGCAAGGCAAAGTTCGACAATGTTACAGAGGTGGAAATAGGTGTTGGTAAAGATTAAGATATGTTGTAGCAAGTTCATTTGGGGTCAAGAGTTTTCAACAGTTAATAGGTGAATATTTCTGCTGCAGCACTGGCTATTTAATAAGTCAGGTGACAACTTAGTGCCAGTGGAGAGTATGAGAGAGAGAGATGGTGGTGAACTAAAAGTGTATCTCAGTGCAACTGGATGAAGGTCAAATTAAAACAGGATTTTATGTTAATATCGGCTTCATTAATATGCAACTAAAGCAATTAGAATACAAATGAATAATAAAATGTGAGGCTGGATGAACAGAGCAGGCCCAGCAGCATCTCAGGAGCACAAAAGCTGACGTTTCAGGCCTAGACCCTTCATCAGAGAGGGGGATGGGGTGAGGGTTCTGGAATAAATAGGGAGAGAGGGGGAGGCGGCCCGAAGATGGAGAGAAGAGAAGATAGGTGGAGAGGAGAGTATAGGTGGGGAGGTAGGGAGGGGATAGGTCAGTCCAGGGAAGACGGACAGGTCCAGGAGATGGGATGAGGTTAGTAGGTAGGAGATGGAGGTGCGGCTTGGGGTGGGAGGAAGGGATGGGTGAGAAGAAGAACAGGTTAGGGAGGCAGAGGCAGGTTGGACTGGTTTTGGGATGCAGTGGGTGGAGGGGAAGAGCTGGGCTGGTTGTGTGGTTCAGTGGCGGGGAGGGGACGAACTGGGCTGGTTTAGGGAATGCGGTAGGGGAAGGGGAGATTTTGAAGCTGGTGAAGTCCACATTGATACCATTGGGCTGCAGGGGGCTTGGGGACCGCTTTGCAGAACACCTCCGCTCGGTTCGCAATAAACAACTGCACCTCCCAGTCGCAAACCATTTCCACTCCCCCTCCCATTCTTTAGATGACATGTCCATCATGAGCCTCCTGCAGTGCCACAATGATGCCACCCGAATGTTGCAGGAACAGCAACTCATATTCCGCTTGGGAACCCTGCAGCCCAATGGTATCAATGTGGACTTCACCAGCTTCAAAATCTCCCCTTCCCCCCACCGCATCTCAAAAGCAGCCCAGTTCGTCCCCTCCCCCCACTGCACCACACAACCAGCCCAGCTCTTACCCTCCACCCACTGCATCCCAAAACCAGTCCAACCTGTCTCTGCCTCCCTAACCTGTTCTTCCTCTCACCCATCCCTTCCTCCCACCCCAAGCCGCACCTCCATCTCCTACCTACTAACCTCATCTCACCTCCTTGACCTGTCCGTCTTCCCTGGACTGACCTATCCCCTCCCTACCTCCCCACCTATACTCTCCTCTCCACCTATCTTCTTTTCTCTCCATCTTCGGTCAGCCTCCCCCCCTCTCCCTATTTATTCCAGAACCCTCACCCCATCCCCCTCTCTGAAGGAGGGTCTAGGCCCGAAACGTCAGCTTTTGTGCTCCTGAGATGCTGCTGGGCCTGCTGTGTTCATCCAGCCTCACATTTTATTATCTTGGATTCTCCAGCATCTGCAGTTCCCATTATCACTAGAATACAAATGAAAGCAGGTTTTTAGGTTTTTTTAATGTAAGCTATGGTTACATGACTTATAACATGCTCCTGGGAACCCCTCTTGCATGCTTCCTTGAATCAGGCTTGAATTCCATGACTGAATGGGCAATATGCCGGACTATGAGGATAGATTTGCTTTGCATGAAGAAGGCTTTGTCTTTTTTTTTAAAAGAGGGCACTTGTGGTGATGTGGTAATGCCCTATCGATCCTGAAGATGTGTCATAACATATCCAAAAGGTGGATTAAAATGACAATTTTGACTGTATATAGATATCCACTTGAGGAGCAGGACCAGAAATATCTCTTGTAACACAACAATTTGGTTTCCAAGAACTCAATATTGTTCCATTAAATGCAATTAGATGAAATAAAGGGATTGAACCTCCCTGGTTAGTGCTTGCATGGATGTGAAAGCTATACTCTTGGGCCATACATAGGTCATATTATTTGAAGGAAGTCATAAGCAAGAGGAGAAAATGGTAAAAGCTAGAAGGATTGAAAGGAACATCTTGTGATCTTCAAAACCAAAAAATTTCTATTCTGAAATTTTATAAGGTTGTATGTGTTGACGGCTATTTAAATCCATTGCATGCAATTATTAATGGTTGTTTATTTTTCTGCCCCAAAATTGTCAGCTCATGACTTCAGCTTTTGTGTCTGGCTCTCTTTATCTGTAACCCCGAATTAGTAGCAATATGAGGGAAAAATGACATTTTATATTGGCACATATGGGGATGTTTGAAATTTATTGTAATTTCCGAGATGTGGTGCAAACCCAGCTTTGTGAAAGTACTTTCAGTGACATATTTCCAAGTCCTAATGGTGAATGGCTTGGACATACCTATCACTGAATTATTAATATTCAAATAGTTAGCCAAAAGACTCAAAAGAATATTTGCAATTCTTAAAAATATTAAAAAGCAGAACAGTTTGTGTCTGGTTTCTTCAAGACTGCTCCAAACAAACATGAAAAGCATTAAGAAATAGTCTCATAGCACATTAAAGCCATACAAAATCTCGGCCCCTCCCTACAGATAACACCATTTCTGAATGGGCAAAAGACCACTCTCTCCCTTTCTGAAAACATTGGAAGAATCTCCCCATCTCAAAGTTCCTAATTAACAATGACTCATTAAGATTGGACACTGAAGCTGCAAACTAGTTAAGCAACTTAATTTAATTAAACTAAAACACAAAAACAAACATTTATGCTAAATATACCAGATCATTATAGAATTTCAATTGAATTTTGTTTTTTTTTAAAAAGAAACACTGAAATGAGAACGTGAAAAGAGGAGAATGCCTGACTTGCAACAGTCAGTTTCTGAAAGTAAAATATATAATTTTTGATAGGCTGCAGTTCTTCCTCCTCAGAACTATGATCTTTCTCTTCCAAATGCAGAATAACATTTTGCTTTTCACAATTTTACATTCCTTTATTAAGGAAGTTGCAACAGCTGTCTCTTAAGAATGAGGTTTGATTTTGGTCAACTGTGCTCAACAGAAGCTAGACAATTCCCCTAACAAAACAAAACAGGTCAACAACAACTCCCTTTGGTGTTTCTCCACTCCTTAATAAACAATTCTTTGTAATTTTTGGTAATATCTAAACGTACACGTAGCAAGAAAGAACTGTGTCGCAACTACTCCAATGATATGACTGAATAACATTTAAGAAAATGAATTATTTTATTAGGTAATGGATAAAGTGAAATGAATTGTATATTTATACATATCAATTAGAAACCAACAGATGTTTGATCCAATTAAATGACTACCTTTTTTAGTGTAGTAAATGTATAGCACAATAACCTTTCATTGAAATAATTTATTTTTTCAGAATCAAATAATTAAACATACTGCTAGAGCAGATTCCTACCTTACACCCTCTATAAATCCAAACACATCCAATGCTCTGCTGTCTGTTTACTAAATCACATCAAGTATAGCTCACTCTTCATTCCTGTGCTCATCAGTATGCATTGGCTCCCATTCAACTAACACCTAAATATTAACTCAATTCTTTAACACTCCCTTAAAGCAAAACCTTCTGTCACCCTGCAAACCTGCAAGAAATTTCCATTCCTCAACCTCTAACCTCTTGTGAATCCACAACTCCCTTAACATTGCTGGTATAATCACCTCATTTGCTCAGTTTTTCCCTCTCTATTTTCTCTTTCAAGATCCTCCCTAAATCTTGTTACATACAAGCACGATTTTTGACACCTGCCAAATTGCCTCAGTGTCCATCCTTGTCTAATTACATTTCTGTGAAGTGCCTTGGGATGTCTCCCTACATGAAAGGCAATGCCTAATGTAAGATGTGCTTCCAAGAGCCTCTTTTTCAGGTGACTAGCATGGGGAGCTGTTTGTTTTTGCCTTCTTTCAGTCAAATCATGATGCAAAACCATCCAAAAACAGCACACCACTCAACTATTTTCTACTATTCTTAAAAATTCATCAGTTTCATTGAAAAATTGTTCAATGGACGCTTGTATCATGAAGCAGTTCAATTGATATTTTGAACGATTTGTTTGACAGGTAGTTCTTGATAAATAAAAAAACTCAAAGGAAATAAAAGTGTGCTTTCAAATAATTTATTCAATTCTCATTTTAGGTATTTGGATCAAGTAAAGTAGGTGGAGTTCAGCTTTAAGTGTTGTTACTGTACAGGTTACATTTTCTCTTTGTAATGCAAGCTGTCTGTTTTTGAAGAAGAGGAAACACAACTGCAGATGTAACTGAAAGCAAGAGACTAAGTTTGACATAGAAAGTATACAGTTACAATACTTAGAACAACCTTAATCATCCCGTATAGGTATTAATTTTGTTTGCTACAAAGAGATATTTCAGCAATTGTCATGGTTCTGCAGTTCTCCTTTTCATGAAAAATCTGTTCTTTTCTGCTGTCATCTGTGGTTCACTGAATTGGCATTCCTGAAGGCAAAACAGCTGAACAACAGGTGAAAGAACAAGGTGGAGAGCTGAGTGAACACAGCAGGCCAGGCAACATCAAAGGAGCAGGAAAGCTGATGTTTCAGGTCTGGACCCTTCTTCAGAAATGGGTGGGGCGGGGGGGGTGGCTCTGAAATATATAAAGAGGGGAAGGTGATGACAGAAGGTGGATAAAGGAGCAGATAGGTGGACACAAGACAGACAGGTCAAAGAGGTGGGAATGAAATGGGCTGGTCTTGGGATGAGGTCAGGGGTGGGGAGATTTTAAACTTGTAAAGTCTATACTGAGGCCATTGGGCTGCAGGGTTCCCACACGGAATATGAAGTGCTGTTTCTCCAGTTTTTGGTGGCATCATTGTGACTCTGGAGATGGGCCCAGGATGCACATGTCATCCAGGGAGTGGAAGGGGAAGCTGAAGTGGTTCGCGACTGGGAGATGTTGTCGTTTGTCATGAACTGAGCATAGATGCTCCACAAAATGTTCTCCAAGCCTCTGCTTGATTTCCCTGATGTAGAGGAGGCCACAGTGCGAACAGCGGATACAGTATACCACATCAAGCAAATGTGCAGGTGAACATCTGCTTGATGTGGAAGGTCTTCTTGAGGCCTGGGATGGGGGTGTGGGCGAGGTCTAGGGTACCTCCTGCGGTTGCAGGGAAAACTGCTGAGGGTGGTGGGGCAAGTGGGGAGTGTGGAACAGATGAGGGAGTCGCGGAGAGAGCAACAGGTGTATTTGCTTGCCCGCTGAGTATATCAACAAGATGCAAATCTTAGGAGTAAAGTCTATCACACACGTGTAAATGCCCTCACTCAGCAAAAACAGTCATGACAATTACATCAAGATCCAAACATTTCCTCCCACTGGTACCATTTCTGGCCAATGGAGGAGAGGGGCAAGTTGAAGAAATGGGTGATGGTGAAGAATATTGAAATTACTGTTAAGATGTTTTTTGGTGCATTCCAATGCATTTGCAATCACAGCATTTTTGATTGCCAGGTCTTTGGAGGACAAGACCATTTCTTTTATTATAGCTGTGACTTCCAGTGTTAGATCTGGCACGGAAACTAGTCAGGGGCAGTATTGTGACCAGAACAGACCCGGGTCATTTTATTTTGTGGATAAGGACAAGCAGAGCACATCGGGACTCTGCAAGGAATCCTTTAAAACTTTTCCACTGACCCTAAATGTCTGGTTTTGTGAGCCTTTGCATCATGTCATGCTCACTGCTCCTTGACATTCCTGTCAAGTTCAAGCAAAATGCATTCTGAAAATATGGCAATTATCTAGAAGTAAAAGACAAAACAAAACAACAGATGCTGGAATCCAAGGCTGACAAACAGAAGGCCGGAAGAACACAGCAGGCCAGGCAGTTTCTGGGGGAAAGGGGAAGACAGTGTTTCGGGTGTTACCCTTCTGTTCCCGTCCTGAAAAAGGGTAATACCCGAAACATTGACTTCTTGATTCCTCCAGATGCTGCCTGGCTTGCTGTGTTCTTCAGGCCTCCTGTTTGTCCAGAAGTTAAAGCTGCTTGAGTAACAAGCCAGTGCCATTATCAGTTGGAGTGCTGTTACTTACCCACATCTCAGCTTCTAAAAGGCACAGTCACAGAGTTAATATCGGTGCTAAAGTTTTGACAATTCATGAATAGAAACATCAAAATTTAAGAAGTTATATTTTTAATACTACCTTTCTCCGTTTTTTCACAGTAGTTGAAGACTTCTTTGAGGGTGTCAATCTTGAAGTAGTTGATTGCTTTCCAACTGTGTTGCTTATTCCCACTAAATCTACTGGTTGGAGGGTAATTGTGCTTGTTCTGTGAGAATTTACAATTTGCTGTTCTTCAGCATCAAGGCAATTATGCAACTAAGGGCATAAATGGCAAAAATTATTTTGAAAATAATTTTG
This sequence comes from Stegostoma tigrinum, assembly GCF_030684315.1. Classification (NCBI taxonomy): domain Eukaryota; kingdom Metazoa; phylum Chordata; class Chondrichthyes; order Orectolobiformes; family Stegostomatidae; genus Stegostoma; species Stegostoma tigrinum. Next base: position 28,889,882 of record NC_081370.1, on the reverse strand, counting down.
AGAGCTGTATACATAAGTACTCAAAAAGTCATTGTTGTAAAAGTTCAATTCCACAAATCTGCTTTTTCAACGCTTTCTTCAATCTCTTCTTCTATGGATGAACATTCACATGAATCGGATGATGTTGTGCTGGTGGACTAGTAATGCAGAACCCGAGCTTAATGTGCTGGGGTTACGGGTTTGAATCCCACTGTGGCAGATGGTGAAATGTGAATTCAGAAGAAGCTGGCCTAATGGTGATTGCATAACCATTGTCTTATGTTGTAAAAATCCAAATGTTCAGTAATGCCTTTTAGGGATGGAAATCTGTTATCCTTAAATTGTCGGGCTGACCTGTGACTCTGCATCCACAATGTGGTTGACATTTTACTGCTGTCTGGGCAGTTAGGATGGGCAACAAATGGTGCCCTCATTCCATAAACAAATTTTTAAAAGTGCTTTCCAGTACACAGTGCTACATGCATTTATGAGTGAATTATCATTGAAACTATCTTGACTGATCAAATGTTTACTCAAATGTTGCTTCCAAGCCAAACATTTCCCATCTTTGTTCTTTGCTGCCAGACGTGCCATAGAGAAGAGCAAGGGGTGATCAACTTCCATTCATGTACCTCACAGCAAAGCAGTGCGATGGTACTCTCTGATAAATGCTGTTACTTCAGACCTCATGTCCAAATGCTGACATAAGAGAATGCCAGACTCAATGGCTCTGCCTTCACATGTACACCTCCGCCAATCTTTCTATTCCATCTCCCAATCCAAAGTTCCAGAGCGACATATATCAAAATGGGTGTTAAAACATTGAGCTGAGAGACTTCATTTTATGTTTAAAATAACAACCATCAATTAAGGAAAAAGACTAAACAGCATTTTAAATGACATAAAACAGCAGCTTCTAAGATGGCCAAATGCTTGCATAGCTGCATCCTTCAAATTCGAAAGCCATTAGAAGAATGGAATCAGCCCTGTCTAGAAGTATCCACCAGCGACAATCAACTTAGATGAATGTGAATCACCCAACTCCCACACAATTCACAAAGTATCCAAGTGTGACCGGATTTTCTGGTAAGGCCTGAGGTAACATCTGTTTGTACACCCTGCACGCACAAGTGCTGATTCAACAAAATTCTGTGCAAAATGGTGCTCCTAACGAGCGTGGTACTGTTTACTCATCAAACTACTTTTGATCATTTGACCAGTCTACTGTATTGCTTTTCCACATTTTGGGAAAATGGACAAGGCAACAAACAGAATAACTGAACTAAAGAAACATACATAGAAAACACAGAAACACATCAAAAAAACTTAAAAATATTAAGGTCAGCTGCTTCTGTGTTATCCATGCACTTCAAGGGTTCAACATCATTGCTGTCATTTGGAATACATAAAGTATACAGTTCAAAAAAAGCAGATAAATACGCTGTCATTTATTTGATTTAAATTTTTAACTAATCCCATTAAGACCTATTAACACTTCCACATTCAGCAAGATTCAGGTTTTGCAAGATTGTGATACTTCATCCTCTCACTAGATGAATGACCAGAAATTTAAACATAAGAGTCAGTGTGGGAAGAGAATGCATTAGCTATTGCTTTCCCTGTGGCGTACCAGCTTAATTTAACGTCTTCCTGAGTCATTATACTTTAAGCATCAACTTCAGATGAGTAACATTAAAAAGGTGCTGGCCCATTAAGAAGATTGCTAATTAAATGCAAACTTGACTAGTCTTATACTGTGGACCAGTCCAACAGGAACTTCACAGAAGGAAAATGTTTTCCCTCAGTCACCTGAGTTGAATTTAAACAAATGTAAGAATGTGCAAATGTTGTAAATGTCAACTGTGAATTAATTTGGAGAATAATAGTCTAATGTAAGTATGAAACTTCGAATCATAGAATCCCTGTGGTGTGGAAACAGGCCAATCAGCCCAGCAGGTCCACACTGACTGTCCGAAGAGCATTCCACCCACACTCAGCCCCCTACCGTATCCAGGTAACCATACATTTCCCATGATTAATCCATCTAGTTTACACATCCCTGGACACTATGGGAAAATTAGCATGGCCAATCCACCCAATCTGCACATCTTTGGACTGTGTGAGGAAACCAGAGCATGTAGCAAAAACCCATGCAGACACAGGGAGAATGTGCAAACCTCACACAGATATTAACCCAGATCCCTGGCACTGGAAGGCAGCAGTGCTAACCACTGAGCCACTGTGCTGCCCAAGGTAAGGTGCATCTATTTTTGCTTGCCAAATTTACGCTTTCATATAACATCTAATCTTGGCTACAGGATAGACAGTACCTTCCTGCAACATCACTGCGGCAATTTTGACAGGTCATTGTTTTCTTTGGTCAGCTGTTCTGAATGTTTTAGTCATATATTCTTGATGCTTTATTGTGACCTTCTGTCAAATTCTAAGCCATCTTTTCAAACCATTTGCAGACATATTAGATCTACTTAACATGTAGCTCTGTTAACTCAAGTTTAGTTAATTAAGTTCAGTTTAAAGCCAAAAGTTTACTTACACTTTACCAACAGGAATGGTGACATAGTAGTAATGTTACTGGACCATAAATACAGAGAGGCCCAAGCAACCTAAAATTTAGATGGGTTTACAGGCCCGGGTTAAGTCTAATTGTGACCACATAGCCATTACCACTTTCAAAAAGGGTCTGATTCATTAATGTTTTTTAGCAAATAAGAATCGCCATCCCCTTACCCAGTCCACCCATCATGTGACTGCAAACACGTAGCAATCTGGCTAAATCTTTACTGCCCTCTGAAATGGCTTCCAGAGCTGCCCAGTTCAAGGCAATAAATGCCGGCCTTGCAAATGACACCCACATCCCATGCAACAACAACATTTTTGAGATTTTAACAAAAAAATGAAATTAGCAGGCTGAAAATATACCAATCTATAGACTGGCATTAATATATCTTATTTCTTTTCTTTCCTCACATACTACACAAGCTTTCCATTTCTCTTGTCCATTGTGCCTGAGCAATAAAGTTTGTGCATAGGTTAACTTCAATGTAAGGAAGTTCTGACTTAAAATATAACAAGAAAAGATACGAAAATGGATGGATAGAGATGGCAGGATCAACAGGAGATGGAAAATACAGTGCTAAACAAGGAACTGTTCAAATGAATACTGTTGGAGAATATTATTCATGTGAAGAGATATTTTTATGGTATCAAGATGGATGCATTTGCATGTGAAGCAGTGTGATGCCAACAGCTGATGTCACCATGACGGACTCCTTCTCAACCTCTCTCCCCTCACCGGAAGTGTGGTGGCCCTCAGGTTAAATCACCACCAGTTGTCTCGCTCTCTTGCGAAAGAGAGAACATTCTGTGATTTGGTAACACTATGATGACTGTATATATGCACATGGGCAAAAGAGAGGCAGAGTCTGTGGGGGTGGAAGTAAGCATGTGCAACTACAAAAAAAAGAGTTAAGGGTTAAATTATCACTATAGTTCCACCAGACCACAGGGCTGCTTCAACCATGTCTCATGCGAGGGGAGAGGTTGAGAAGAAGAGTCCTTCATGTTTGGGGCAGTACGGTGGCTCAGTGGTTAGCACTGCAGCCTCACAGCGCCAGGAACCCGGGTTCGATTCCAGCCTCGGGCAACTGTCTGTGTAGAGTTTGCACATTCTCCCCATGTCTGCGTGAGTTTCCTTCCACAGTCCAAAGATGTGCAGACTAGGTAGATTGGCCATGCTAAATTGCCTGTAGTGTTCAGGGGTGTGTGGGTTATGGGAGATGGGTCTGGGTGGGATGCTTCAAGGGGAGTGTGGACTTGTTGGGCCAAAGGGCCTGTTTCCACACTGTAGGAAATCTAATCATAACCTCAGTCAGTGTGGGAACTGAACTTACGCTGATGCAATCACTCTGCATTGTAAACAAGTCTTCGGGCCAACTCAGCTAACCAACTCCCGCTCCCTTCAATTAATGACCCTGTTTCGAGTTTCTTCTTTGTTGATTAGGTTGATCACATATTCCCCTTCCTTCTCACAACACATGTGTGCAAATTAACGTATTTACTATGCGCCAATTTAATCATTTGTTTTCTCCAACTCAACTTTCGTATTTTGTTTACTATCTCAAGAGTACTGGCCTCAACTGTGTTTGTCATCCTTCTCCACTTTAAACTGTTTGGCACCAAAATATTCAAAAACAAGGGAATGAAAACGAATACATCATGCTAGAGTAGCTGATGACTCACATTCAAAGCTCATTCACTTCAAACAAAGAGAATACTAAAATGAAGCTAAACACGGTTTGCTGCTTACAATTGGCACCAACACAAAGGCAGTCAACCACACATTACTATGATCTCAAGACGAATGATTTTTTTCTTGATTATTTCAATTTTATCCATCTTTTAAGTAAAAAGGCGTGAAAACAAAATTCAGAATTTCACATTTTTTAAAATTCTTCCTTTAAAAATGCCTCAAGGAGGTGAAATGACCTCATATTTGTTTAGCTCAGTATGCATAATCCCAACTAGTGTGACCTGAACAGAGTAAAGCTAAGAACACTGTCTCCATCTTGGTTTAACACTTAAGAGACACTTTTCATTGAAACTCTTGTCTGTGCTAGATCATAATCCCAATGGTTCTTTTTTAAAACTGGCTATGTTCTAACATGTTGTCTGTGTAAGCCTTGTGACCTTTCATCACATACATCCCACCAAGTTAATAAAATGCTGTGCATTTTATTGTCTTACCTGGTTATTATTACTTTGCTGGCCCAGTCCAGTCTGCTGGTCCTGATCATTCACTGCTGCTCTTTGAAGATCAAGATGCTGTAGTTCCACTGGCATGTCCCGTTTCTTTAGATGTTGCTTTGTAATAGAATTCTGTGCCAATTTGATATCCTGGACACACTGTGCGTTCTGGTTAAGTTGCTGTGAGTAGTCTAAGAGATCCTTGAGGCCCATTGGCATTCGATCTGGTTGACATATTTGTTTTGAGGCTGTGCTTTGTTGTTTTCTTTCCTCCGTATGGGATTTGCCCAGTGCTTCTCCCATAGATGGTAGCAGAATATTTTGGAGCTGTAGTTGTTGCTTCACAGGATAGGGTGGCAACACTGATTGTTTAGACTGTTTTGAATACTGTATTTGGCAGGGCTGTTTCTGTGATTGTAGCTGGTGCACAAATTGCTTTGGTTGCTGCAAGGCCACCAAATGCATCGGTTTTATGTTTCTTTGTTGCTGTATCGTATATGTTGGATGCAAATTCTGTTGCAGATGTGATGCTTGTAGATGTCCTAGTAAAACTGGGCTGTGCTCCACTCCAGTCTGAGATACACGCCACTGATGCAAAGTTGGTATTGGCTGTACTGGCAATGGATGTGAAAAATATTTCTGTTGAGATCGGCTCGGTTGTATGCTACTGTACTGCATCGGGAGCTGATGCTGTAAATGTCCTGAAATTTGGCCCAAATTTCGATGATGCTGCATACAGTTTAATGTCTCGTGTTCTTTGTGAAGTGGATGCATGTCTGGACAGTGACTGTTACAAACTGAATATTGCTGGCCAGGCTTCTGGCACAGAAGAGGAGACTGTAAACTTGGTCGATGGTTAGCAATTTCACAAGGTAATGGTGATGCTCCTTGATGGAAGGAGGCCTGGCATTCCTGGCGAGTTGCATTCTCACAATCAAATGACAAATGGCCTGAGGGGGAAAAGACACAAATCTTACATCAAAAATTTTTAAAAAACAAGATAATGCCAAGTCTCTTGATTTTCAAAACCATCATCTGTCTGCACAGAGCCATGAACTCTTGCTGGAGTACATGGTCATGGGCATGAACAGTTTGTCAATAGCTTAAGCAAATGGTAATCCTTCATATGCAAGTTTGGACAGCAAATTTCCTCGGTTTTCCTATAGATGCATAGTTGCCAGAAAGGATAACAAATCAAGACGGACATCCATGACAATAAAATGTGAGGCTGGACGAACACAGCAGGCCAAGCAGCATCTCAGGAGCACAAAAGCTGACGTTTTGGGCCTAGACCCTTCATCAGAGAGGGGGATGGGGTGAGGGTTCTGGAATAAATAGGGAGAGAGGGTGAGGCGGACCGAAGATGGACAGAAAAGAAGATAGGTGGAGAGAGTATAGGTGGGGAGGTAGGGAGGGGATAGGTCAGTCCAGGGAAGACGGACAGGTCAAGGAGGTGGGATGAGGTTAGTAGGTAGATGGGGGTGCGGCTTGGGGTGGGAGGAAGGGATGGGTGAGAGGAAGAACAGGTTAGGGAGGCAGAGACAGGTTGGACTGGTTTTGGGATGCAGTGGGTGGAGGGGAAGAGCTGGGCTGGTTGTGTGGTGCATTGGGGGGAGGGGACGAACTGGGCTGGTTTAGGGATGCAGTTGGGGAAGGGGAGATTTTGAAACGGGTGAAGTCCACATTGATACCATATGGCTGCAGGGTTCCCAGGCGGAATATGAGTTGCTGTTCCTGCAACCTTCGGGTGGCATCATTGTGGCACTGCAGGAGGCCCATGATGGACAAGTCATCTAAAGAATGGGAGGGGGAGTGGAAATGGTTTGCGACTGGGAGGTGCAGTTGTTTGTTGCGAACTGAGCGGAGGTGTTCTGCAAAGCGGTCTCCAAGCCTCCGCTTGGTTTCCCCAATGTAGAGGAGGCCACACCGGGTACAGTGGATGCAGCATACCACATTGGCAGATGTGCAGGTGAACCTCTGCTTAATGTGGAATGTCATCTTGGGGCCTGGGATAGGGGTGAGGGAGGAGGTGTGGGGGCAAGTGTAGCATTTCCTGCGGTTGCAGGGGAAGGTGCCGGGTGTGGTGGGGTTAGAGGGCAGTGTGGAGCAAACAAGGGAGTCACGGAGAGAGTGGTCTCTCTGGAAAGCAGACAGGGGTGGGGACGGAAAAATGTCTTGGGTGGTGGGGTCGGATTGTGGATGGCGGAAGTGTCGGAGGATGATGCGTTGTATCCGGAGGTTGGTGGGGTGGTGTGTGAGAACGAGGGAGATCCTCTTTGGGCGGTTGTGGCGGGGGTGGGGTGTGTGGGATATGTTGCGGGAAATGCGGGAGACGCGGTCAAGGGCGTTCTCGATCACTGTGGGGGGAAAGTTGCGGTCCTTGAAGAACTTGGACATCTGGGATGTGCGGGAGTGGAATGTCTCATCGTGGGAGCAGATGCGGCGGAGGCGGAGGAATTGGGAATAGGGGATGGAATTTTTGCAGGAGGGTGGGTGGGAGGAGGTGTATTCTAGGTAGCTGTGGGAGTCGGTGGGCTTGAAATGGACATCAGTTACAAGCTGGTTGCCTGAGATGGAGACTGAGGAGGTCCAGGAAGGTGAGGGATGTGCTGGAGATGGCCCACGTGAACTGAAGGTTGGGGTGGAAGGTGTTGGTGAAGTAGATGAACTGTTCGAGCTCCTCTGGGGAGCAAGAGGCGGCGCCGATACAGTCATCAATGTACCGGAGGAAGAGGTGGGGTTTGGGGCCTGTGTAGGTGCGGAAGAGGGACTGTTTCACGTAACCTACAAAGAGGCAGGCATAGCTGGGGCCCATGGCCACCCCCTTAGTCTGTAGGAAGTGGGAGGAGTCAAAAGAGAAGTTGTTGAGGGTGAGGACGAGTTCGGCTAGGCGGATGAGGGTTTCGGTGGAGGGGGACTGGTCGGGCCTGCGGGACAGGAAGAAGTGGAGGGCCTTGAGGCCATCTGCATGCGGAATGCAGGTGTATAGGGACTGGACGTCCATGGTGAAGATGAGGTGTTGGGGGCCAGGGAATTGGAAGTCCTGGAGCAGGTGGAGGGCGTGGGTGGTGTCACGGACGTAGGTGGGGAGTTCCTGGACCAAAGGGGAGAAAATGAAGTCCAGATAGGTGGAGATGAGTTCGGTGGGGCAGGAGCAGGCTGAGACAATGGGTTGACCAGGGCAGGCAGGTTTGTGGATTTTGGGAAGGAGATAGAAACGGGCCGTGCGGGGTTGGGGAACAATGAGGTTGGAGGCTGTGGGTGGGAGGTCCCCTGAGGTGATGAGGTCATGAATGGTGTGGGAGATGATGGTTTGGTGCTCGGGTGTGGGGTCATGATCGAGGGGGCGGGAGGAGATGGTGTCGGAGAGTTGGCGTCTGGCCTCGGCGATGTAGAGGTCAGTGCGCCATACTACCACTGCGCCACCCTTGTCTGCGGGTTTGATGGTGAGGTTGGGGTTGGAGCAGAGGGAGCGGAGGGCTGCCCGTTCTGCAGGGGAGAGGTTGGAGTGGGTGAGAGGGGTGGAGAGGTTGAGGCGGTTAATGTCTCGACGGCAGTTGGAGATGAAGAGGTCGAGGGAGGGTAGGAGGCCTGGGGGTGGTGTCCAGGAGGAGGACTTGTGTTGGAAGTGGGTGAAGGGGTCAGTGGAGGGAGGGTTAGGCTCCCGGTTGAAGAAGTAGGCATGGAGGTGAAGACGGCGGTAAAACTGCTCTATGTCCAACAGTGACTGGTATTCGTTGATGTGTGGTTGTAGGGGGACAAAGGTGAGCCCCTTGCTTAGGACTGACCGTTCGTCCTCACTCAATGGGATGTCTGGGGGGATGGTGAAGATGCGGCAGGGTTCAGTGCGGCTGTCTTCTCTGGGGTTGCTGGCTGTGGAGATTGTGGGCGGAGCAATGAGGTCGCCGGCCGTGGGCGGGGTTCCGTCGGCATCGGCCGTGGGCGGGGTTTCGTCGGCGGTTGGAGCATCGGGGTGGGCGGCAGCAGCTGCGGGGAGGATGGTGTGTGAGGCGTTGTAACTGGAAGTGGAGGTGGTGACTGCAGCAGTGGTCCCGGAAGTGTGTGGCCGGCGGAGGCGGATGTGACGTCGTCGGTGGGGTCTCCGGCCATGTCCTCATGGTCAATGGCGGCGGGTGCATGGTGGGGGAGGGGCAGGGACGGACTCGGGATTTGGGAGGCGCAGGAATCCTCTTGTGGGTGGCAGGGGCCAGTGAGTTGGTTGAACTTACGATTTTTGGTGTCCAGTAAAGCTGAGTGGAACTGGGTGTTCAGTCTGTGGATCCTGCGGAGGACAAAAAACAGCAGAGGTCCTCTGCAGGTCTGGGAGAGGGAGGCTCTGAGCTGGGGCAGGTTGGATTGCAGTGCCTGGAGGTGCCGGCGCATGGCTGCGAGTGTCTGTTTCAGGAGTTGCAGGGAGAAACGCTTCTGAAGGGTCTGAATATTCTGGGTGTAGAGGTGGTCACGGTTGGGGCCAAATTGGGAAGGCTGAAATGTGGACTGTAGTCCCTTGGGGATGATCTGGTTCCGTAGGCAGGTGCTGAAGAACGTGATGTGGCTGTGGTACCTGGTTTGCTTCAGGTCATGGTCGAGCAGTTTCAAGGCCGAAGAGATTACAAGAGAGTTGCAATGGGAGAGAGATTCCCTGAGGTTGGTCCGGAGGGAGGAGGGTAACTTCTTCAGGTTAGGCATCCCTGGAAGAGGCTTCGCAGTGAGGTTAAAATAGTATCAGAGATAACAGGAACTGCAGATGCTGGAGAATCCAAGATAATAAAATGTGAGGCTGGATGAACACAGCAGGCCCAGCAGCATCTCAGGAGCACAAAAGCTGACGTTTCGGGCCTAGACCCTTCATCAGAAAAGGGGGATGGAGAGAGGGTTCTGAAGTAAATAGGGAGAGAGGGGGAGGTGGACCGAAGATGGAGAGAAAAGAAGATAGGTGGAGAGAGTATAGGTGGGGAGGTAGGGAGGGGATAGGTCAGTCCAGGGAAGACGGACAGGTCAAGGAGGTGGGATGAGGTTAGTAGGTAGATGGGGGTGCGGCTTGGGGTGGGAGGAAGGGATGGGTGAGAGGAAGAACAGGTTAGGGAGGCAGAGACAGATTGGACTGGTTTTGGGATGCAGTGGGTGGAGGGGAAGAGCTGGGCTGGTTGCGTGGTGCATTGGGGGAAGGGGACGAACTGGGCTGGTTTAGGGATGCAGTTGGGGAAGGGGAGATTTTGAAACTGGTGAAGTCCACATTGATACCATTAGGCTGCAGGGTTCCCAGGCGGAATATGAGTTGCTGTTCCTGCAGCCTTCGGGTGGCATCATTGTGGCAGTGCAAGAAGCCCATGATGGACATGTCATCTAGAGAATGGGAGGGGGAGTGGAAATGGTTTGCGACTGGGAGGTGCAGTTGTTTGTTGCGAACTGAGCGGAGGTGTTCTGCAAAGCGGTCTCCAAGCCTCCGCTTGGTTTCCCCAATGTAGAGGAGGCCACACCGGGTACAGTGGATGCAGTATACCACGTTGGCAGATGTGCAGGTGAACCTCTGCTTAATGTGGAATGTCATCTTGGGGCCTGGGATAGGGGTGAGGGAGGAGGTGTGGGGGCAAGTGTAGCATTTCCTGCGGTTGCAGGGGAAGGTGCCGGGTGTGGTGGGGTTAGAGGGCAGTGTGGAGCAAACAAGGGAGTCACGGAGAGAGTGGTCTCTCTGGAAAGCAGACAGGGGTGGGGATGGAAAAATGTCTTGGGTGGTGGGGTCGGATTGTAGATGGCGGAAATGTCGGAGGATGATGCGTTGTATCCGGAGGTTGGTGGGGTGGTGTGTGAGAACGAGGGGGATCCTCTTTGGGCGGTTGTGGCGGGGGCGGGGTGTGAGCGATGTGTTGCGGGAAATGCGGGAGACGCAGTCAAGGGCTTTCTCGATCACTGTGGGGGGAAAGTTGCGGTCCTTGAAGAAGCCTGGGAACCCTGCAGCCTAATGGTATCAAAGTGGACTTCACCAGTTTCAAAATCTCCCCTTCCCCAACTGCATCCCTAAACCAGCCCAGTTCGTCCCCTCCCCCAATGCACCACACAACCAGCCCAGTTCTTCCCCTCCACCCACTGCATCCCAAAACCAGTCCAATCTGTCTCTGCCTCCCTAACCTGTTCTTCCTCTCACCCATCCCTTCCTCCCGCCCCAAGCCGCACCCCCATCTACCTACTAACCTCATCCCACCTCCTTGACCTGTCCGTCTTCCCTGGACTGACCTATCCCCTCCCTACCTCCCCACCTATACTCTCTCCACCTATCTTCTTTTCTCTCCATCTTCAGTCCACCTCCCCCTCTCTCCCTATTTATTCCAGAACCCTCACCCCATCCCCCTCTCTGATGAAGGGTCTAGGCCCGAAACGTCAGCTTCTGTGCTCCTGAGATGCTGCTTGGCCTGCTGTGTTCATCCAGCCTCACATTTTATTATCTTGGATTCTCCAGCATCTGCAGTTCCTGTTACCTCTGATACTATTTTAACCTCACTGCGAAGCCTCTTCCAGGGATGCCTAACCTGAAGAAGTTACCCTCCTCCCTCCGGACCAACCTCAGGGAATCTCTCTCCCATTGCAACTCTCTTGTAATCTCTTCGGCCTTGAAACTGCTCGACCATGTCCTGAAGCAAACCAGGTACCACAGCCACATCACGTTCCTCAGCACCTGCCTACGGAACCAGATCATCCCCAAGGGACTACAGTCCACATTTCAGCCTTCCCAATTTGGCCCCAACCGTGACCACCTCTACACCCAGAATATTCAGACCCTTCAGAAGTGTTTCTCCCTGCAACTCCTGAAACAGACACTCGCAGCCATGCGCCGGCACCTCCAGGCACTGCAATCCAACCTGCCCCAGCTCAGAGCCTCCCTCTCCCAGACCTGCAGAGGACCTCTGCTGTTTTTTATCCTCCGCAGGATCCACAGACTGAACACCCAGTTCCACTCAGCTTTATTGGACACCAAAAATCGTAAGTACAACCAACTCACTGGCCCCTGCCACCCACAAGAGGATTCCTGCGCCTCCCAAATCCCGAGTCCGTCCCTGCCCCTCCCCCACCATGCACCCGCCGCCATTGACCATGAGGACATGGCCGGAGGCCCCACCGACGACGTCACATCCGCCTCCGCCGGCCACACCACTTCCGGGACCACTGCTGCAGTCACCACCTCCACTTCCAGTTACAACGCCTCACACATCACCCTCCCCGCAGCTGCTGCCGCCCACCCTGATGTTCCAACCGCCGACGAAACCCCGCCCACGGCCGACGCCGACGGAACCCCGCCCACGGCCGACGCCGACGGAACCCCGCCCACGGCCGACGACCTCATCGCTCCGCCCACAACCTCCACTGCCAGCAACCCCAGAGAAGACAGCCGCACTGAACCCTGCCGCATCTTCACCATCCCCCCAGACATCCCATTGAGTGAGGGCGAACGGTCAGTCCTAAGCAAGGGGCTCACCTTTGTTCCCCCTACAACCACACATCAACGAATACCAGTCACTGTTGGACATAGAGCAGTTTTTCCGCCGTCTTCGCCTCCATGCCTACTTCTTCAACCGGGAGCCTAACCCTCCCTCCACTGACCCCTTCACCCGCTTCCAACACAAGTCCTCCTCCTGGACACCACCCCCAAGCCTCCTACCCTCCCTCGACCTCTTCATCTCCAACTGTTCGAGCTCCTCTGGGGAGCAAGAGGCGGCGCCGATACAGTCATCACTGTACCGGAGGAAGAGGTGGGGTTTGGGGCCTGTGTAGGTGCGGAAGAGGGACTGTTCTATGTAACCTACAAAGAGGCAGGCATAGCTGGGGCCCATGCAGGTGCCCATGGCCACCCCCTTAGTCTGTAGGAAGTGGGAGGAGTCAAAAGAGAAGTTGTTGAGGTCGAGACATTAACCGCCTCAACCTCTCCACCCCTCTCACCCACTCCAACCTCTCCCCTGCAGAACGGGCAGCCCTCCGCTCCCTCTGCTCCAACCCCAACCTCACCATCAAACCCGCAGACAAGGGTGGCGCAGTGGTAGTATGGCGCACTGACCTCTACATCGCCGAGGCCAGACGCCAACTCTCCGACACCACCTCCTCCCGCCCCCTCGATCATGACCCCACACCCGAGCACCAAACCATCATCTCCCACACCATTCATGACCTCATCACCTCAGGGGACCTCCCACCCACAGCCTCCAACCTCATTGTTCCCCAACCCCGCACGGCCCGTTTCTATCTCCTTCCCAAAATCCACAAACCTGCCTGCCCTGGTCAACCCATCGTCTCAGCCTGCTCCTGCCCCACCGAACTCATCTCCACCTATCTGGACTCCATTTTCTCCCCTTTGGTCCAGGAACTCCCCACCTACGTCCGTGACACCACCCACGCCCTCCACCTCCTCCAGGACTTCCAATTCCCTGGCCCCCAACACCTCATCTTCACCATGGACGTCCAGTCCCTATACACCTGCATTCCGCATGCAGATGGCCTCAAGGCCCTCCACTTCTTCCTGTCCCGCAGGCCCAACCAGTCCCCCTCCACCGACACCCTCATCCGCCTAGCCGAACTCGTCCTCACCCTCAACAACTTCTCTTTTGACTCCTCCCACTTCCTACAGACTAAGGGGGTGGCCATGGGCACCTGCATGGGCCCCAGCTATGCCTGCCTCTTTGTAGGTTACATAGAACAGTCCCTCTTCCGCACCTACACAGGCCCCAAACCCCACCTCTTCCTCCGGTACATTGATGACTGTATCGGCGCCGCCTCTTGCTCCCCAGAGGAGCTCGAACAGTTCATCCACTTCACCAACACCTTCCACCCCAACCTTCAGTTCACCTGGGCCATCTCCAGCACATCCCTCACCTTCCTGGACCTCTCAGTCTCCATCTCAGGCAACCAGCTTGTAACTGATGTCCATTTCAAGCCCACCGACTCCCACAGCTACCAAGAATACACCTCCTCCCACCCACCCTCCTGCAAAAATCCCATCCCCTATTCCCAATTCCTCCGCCTCCGCCGCATCTGCTCCCAGGATAAGACATTCCACTCCCGCACATCCCTGATGTCCATGTTCTTCAAGGACCGCAACTATCCCCCCACAGTGATCGAGAACGCCCTTGACCGCGTCTCCCGCATTTCCCGCAACATATCCCTCACACCCCACCCCCGCCACAACCGCCCAAAGAGGATCTCCCTCGTTCTCAGACACCACCCCACCAACCTCCGGATACAACGCATCATCCTCCGACACTTCCGCCATCCACAATCCGACCCCACCATCCAAGACATTTTTCCATCCCCACCCCTGTCTGCTTTCCAGAGAGACCACTCTCTCCGTGGCTCCCTTGTTTGCTCCACACTGCCCTCTAACCCCACCACACCCGGCACCTTCCCCTGCAACCGCAGGAAATGCTACACTTGCCCCCACACCTCCTCCCTCACCCCTAACCCAGGCCCCAAGATGACATTCCACATTAAGCAGAGGTTCACCTGCACATCTGCCAACGTGGTATACTGCATCCACTGTACCCGGTGTGGCCTCCTCTACATTGGGGAAGCCAAGCGGAGGCTTGGAGACCGCTCTGCAGAACACCTCCGCTCAGTTCGCAACAAACAACTGCACCTCCCAGTCGCAAACCATTTCCACTCCCCCTCCCATTCTTTAGATGACATGTCCATCATGGGCCTCCTGCACTGCCACAATGATGCCACCCGAAGGCTGCAGGAACAGCAACTCATATTCCGCCTGGGAACCCTGCAGCCTAATGGTATCAATGTGGACTTCACCAGTTTCAAAATCTCCCCTCCACCCACTGCATCCCAAAACCAGTCCAACCTGTCTCTGCCTCCCTAACCTGTTCTTCCTCTCACCCATCCCTTCCTCCCACCCCAAGCCGCACCCCCATCTACCTACTAACCTCATCCCACCTCCTTGACCTGTCCGCCTTCCCTGGATTGACCTATCCCCTCCCTACCTCCCCACCTATACTCTCTCCACCTATCTTCTTTTCTCTCCATCTTCGGTCCGCCTCCCCCTCTCTCCCTATTTATTCCAGAACCCTCACCCCATCCCCCTCTCTGATGAAGGGTCTAGGCCCGAAACGTCAGCTTTTGTGCTACTGAGATGCTGCTTGGCCTGCTGTGTTCATCCAGCCTCACATTTTATTATCTTGGATTCTCCAGCATCTGCAGTTCCTATTATCTCGGACATTCATGACATATTTTTCACCTGAAAAGATAAACTGCATTGAGGAAAATTGTGGCATTCCACTACTCTGAAGAAATCCAGTTCACTCAGCAAAGGCAAGAAATTAGAAGTGAATTAACCTAACTCAATATTACATTGAGTAGTGCTTCCACCATCTTAAGCTTCACAACAAAACATTTCCACATTATTGAACTCTATATAATCCTATTTAAGGGCTATGGCCACTTACATTACTGAAGAAGTACAAACACTCCATTTTAAATATGGTAACAAATTATGCAGTCTTTGACCTATGGATAATAAATTCACATGACTAAAAGTTGAGGAAATAAAACTTCCAATTTTATAGCATTGTATTTAAAACTATCTGTTTTCAAACAATGAAGTGATGTCAGGCATTGGTCCGATAAATGAAAAAATGCAAACAAGAAACGTCTTATCTTTGACAACTTAAGTTTACAAGCAATGAGAAATTGAATTCAGGCTCATTGGCATGCATTTTTAAGTCAAACAATTCCAAAGTACGCTCTTAATGCTCCATATAAAACAGAGACTGCTGCAGAAATTTAGCAGTATCTTAGAAGAGAGAAAAATAGAGTTGACATTTCAAATCCAATGACTCCTTCAGAACTAAGAGGGCTGGAAATCAATTTTTCTTATGCTGTTCACAAAGAGGGAGGAGTCGTGAGTGGAACAGACGGTGAGTTCGCGCCCAGGAAAAGGAGATCTCATGGTTGTACAGGAGAGATTGAGAAAAAAATAGGTGTGAATGGTAGGTTTCAATAGGAGAAAATGGATTGGCTCTGCTGAGAGCAAAGCCATTAAGACACAAACATAAGTGGAGATGGGGATGAGTGTAATCATAATGCAGGACAGCGTTCATGCTCTAAAGTTAATGGACTACTGAATGCAATAAGTCGTTTATTAAAAAAATCCCACAATTATGAATAATGTAGATAAGTCAAAATAGCTATAAAAGTTCCATTCCGCACTGCAGTGGAACTCTGAGGTAATACAAGACAGAATTAGAATGTTTCAACGCTCCGTGAATATGAAGTATGAAACAGCTACAGAATCAAATAAAGAGACAGAGGAAATTAGAGTAATAACCCCATTACAATGCTTGAGCAAGAGAACTACAAGCTGTGTTGCACTCTAGATCTCACTGAGGAACAGAAATGCCAGAAAGCAGAAATTATGAAAGTTTTGAGAATACCCTTTGAACCGTATACTAATGCCACACAGCAGAAATCATTTGTGACATAGCTCAAAGAGAAAAGGAGACAAGTGATAAGCATATCACTGTAATTACATATCCCAATGAAACCTGAGAGTAGATGACTGAAAGATGATCTCAAAAGAGATAGGAAGGTTTTAGGCATAAAAGGAACATACTGCAAGAGCATATCTGCCAATAGCAGTGAAACTTAAAAGCCATCAACAAGTGTCGTAGTACCAAAATTGTCAATCATCAGCCGAAGCGCATTAATGGGAGAATACGTGGGACTTTGCATTATATTCAGACGGCTTCTAGGCTGCATGAAAACAATTTTTGCGTAATGGAATAAATATTTGCAGAAGTGTCAGCCGAAGGATTTGGAAGACAGGGTATCAGTATTGTGGAAGATATCGGATAAGAAACATGTCCAGCATGGGAAAGCAATACTCTGGCTGCAAGAAGCTGAATCACTTTTCACATAATATTTAGATAGAAAGAAGCAAAGCAGCCCTATAAAAGATGGCTGCTAGTGAGAGGTCAGCCAATAATTATGACAAATTATTTCACACCCATACAATAAGTTGGATTCGACAAGTCAAAAGCTGGTAAATAATTTGAAACAGTTCAAGGGATGATTGCAGAATGACAGCATGAAGTGAAGCTGAAATGTTAATAGACTTCTGTGCTTCATGTAACATTAGGATTTCGGCAGATCTATGTGAAGTCATTCAAGACGTCATCCAAAAATGAAGTGCTCGAAGGTAAGATTGAGGCTTTATGATACTTTTGACCTCTTTGGGTTGAGCGTAACTGAAAGGTCAATGTGATTGGAAGAATGAACAGCTGGAATTCCAGATAGTAATGTTAATAAACGTCCATTCATCTCAGCTGAAGCAAGTCTAAAGTAACTTTAGTAAATTTGGTCTTGTAACTTTACGTGTACCCAGAAGAGGGTTTCTATTAATGGTACTAAGCCATTTTCTGGTGACCAGATCCTTGAACACTAAACTGTCTTTTAAGGGTCATGGATGAGCTCCTAGTGAATACCATCTCAAAGTGCTTAAGTGCATGATACTAACTCAGCATTTGCTGAGAACAGATCCAGTTGACCTCATGTCCAACCCAAATAACAAGATAGAGGAGCTAGAAAAGAAGGGAGCAATCCAGAAACTAACAACTCTTACATACTGATTAGTAGCACAGTAGCAGTGAAAAACATTGGCGTATATGCATTGATCCAAAGGATCTCAGTAAAATTTTGAGAGATCTCACTACCTCATGCCAACCCCATTGAAGAAATTTTGCCACAATCTGCCATGGCAAAAGGTCTTTACTACCCTTA
The DNA here is from genome assembly GCF_030684315.1 of Stegostoma tigrinum. Taxonomy (NCBI): domain Eukaryota; kingdom Metazoa; phylum Chordata; class Chondrichthyes; order Orectolobiformes; family Stegostomatidae; genus Stegostoma; species Stegostoma tigrinum. Next base: position 28,872,374 of record NC_081370.1, on the reverse strand, counting down.
ATGTAAAGGGTGGTAACTGCCAAGGGTGGAAGCTGGATGAAAGCAGCAGTTTTCTAACTACATGCGAGATGCCATTCAGGGGATTCAGAAGGTTGCATATGCCATTTGGTATTTCTACGGTTCCAGAGGAGTACCGCTACGGATGGCATGCAATAGTAAGTAATCTTCCTGGAGTGAACAGAGTTGTGGATGATCTCTTAGTGTATGTATGGATGTGGAGATATAACAGAAGAAGCCATTGTAGATCATGGTCAGAATCTACTAAAATGGCTAGAGACAGCTTGCCAGATGAACTGAAGCTGAACAAGAAGAAGATGCCATTGAGGCCCTCTGAAATCAAGCATTAAACTCATATACTGAAAGTAAAGGGACTTCACTTGGATCCTGAGAAAGTGAGAACTTGTGCAGAGATGCAATAACCAACAATGGTGAAAGTGGCACAATGATTCGTCAAATTCATAAACGTTTTAACAGAGTTCATTGTGAACCCTACGCAAGAACAATGCTAAAGGGTTCTAGTAACTTTGGACACTCAAGAACGAGTAGCTTTCACTAGAATTAATCAACTAGTGACAACAATCCCTGTCCTGAGGTAGTATAAGGTCCATGAAGAAGTCATCTTGCAGTGTGACACCAGTGAGACGGGACTCAGAGTAATCCTGATGCAGCAAGGATAACCAGTTGTGTCTTCATCCTAGGCATTAATGCAAACTGACAGCTTTACTTACCCTATTTGCTTTCATGGCAAAAATCTTTCCACATTCTAATAATCTAATCAAATAGTCTACAGTTTGTCATGGGCCTCAACCAAGACCACTTAGAAACCTGTAGGCTAACAAGGTCATTATAATCATTATAATATAATATAGCATCATTATAATCCACAGCAACTTCAGCTTTCCCCTGTCCTTGCAAGGAAAATTGTCTGGTTTCCATTTCGTCTAGTTTCTTTTTCCAACCATCTTTAATTTCCGCAACCATCTTTAATTTGAGATATATGCTATTTTCAATTGGCTAGTTAGTGATTTCCTTCAGTAAGTGCATCATGAAATTAATGCTGGCAGATTATATTATAATTATATGAATTATTGGAAGATGAACAGAAAGTAAGCCATTTGTGTTGAAATGTATTTTAATACAATAATAATCCTTACCACTATGTACTATACATTGCAAATATGAGTAAGTTTTAACCTGTACCTGGATCTTTGACAACCATCAGCTCATCATGAAAATTCATCAGTAAAATCAGTGAAACAACATAGGTATACAACCGCCATTGACTAGTACTGTAGTAAGATCTTTCCTACCTAAAGTAGAAAGCTGCTTAGTCCACATGGTAGAGTCCCAACGAAACTGAATCTTGGAGGGACCCACATCTACATTGCACTGTGTTTCCAGCAAACGGCGCACCTGAAACAGGATCTAAATAATATAATATTAATATATAGATGTTACATATCAGTAAAATGTTCTCTCAATCTGTTATGCCAAATACTCTACATACAATTTTATTTGAAATAATTAATTTGCACTTTTCTTCGATAGAGATTTTACATTGACTTTGCCAGCAATGTTGCACGAGTTGACCAAACACACTTACCAGTTCTTTGCTGAATAAGAATGGGATATCATTCTTCTTAGAGGCTGCCCAATTGACAAAGTTCAATACATGCTCTAAGTGCTTGCACAAGCCCATCATTGCTTGAAGTTGGTGCTCCAGTTTGAGCTTTCGTTCATTTGTAATATTCTATGATCAAAAGAGTGTAGCATCATTATAATCAAAAATGCCTTCTATTACACAATGTAAAATAGATTTTTCACTTATTTCCCAAATAGGATAGAACTAAGACAGAGGAATAAGGGCAGTTTTTAGTGTGACTGCATTACTTTGGTTTCTCATCTTGTGAAAATTCTTAGCCACTAGATAGCTGCTAACACGTATGCAAGGCTAACTTCTCTTATTCTACATTTTCAGTGGGAAACTTGGAAAAAAAATTATACAATCAGATGATGAAAAGTAGCATTACAGCAAACCAATGTTCTTTGAGTACAGTCACTCCCTGGCTCTATCCATTGAATATATTATTGTACAGCCTCATGACCAAAGGGGAATGGTGATGGTGAATTTGCAGAAGATTCTGTGATGTCAAGCTCTACCTACAAAGGCAACAATCCAAAGGGAGTGATCATTTGAACAAAATATTAGAGGCTGAATGGGCCCGAGTGATTTGTAATTTTGAAGCTTATTTCTCAATTATAGCTATTTGGTCAACGTAGTTGCAAAGGGATGAACATGACTCAATTCTTATACTCATTGATCACCAAAAGTAGTTTTAGCATTCTAGATAATGTACTGCATTCTGTTCTTCACAGCAAACATTTTAAAGGTGAAAGCATGTCCTAGATTTAAATTTTAGCCCATCAATGGCATTCTGTTTCCACGTAACCTACAGCCCATTCAAGAATTTTCTATTGGAGAAATAAGGAGAAATTATTTCTCTCATAAGTTTTAATTGTAAAATTAATCTTCTTACATCTTAACATTTTTATTCGAATTAGAATTGGAACCAGTGATGAAATACTGCAGCAAAGGCATTGCAACTCTTTGATGCACCAATAGACTTCAAGCTTGCAATATTCTAAATGCCAATAATATAAAGTTAACTATGCTGTCAATACAGATATAAGGCAAAAAATCCTGTGTCCCCAAGAGATGAAATTTCAGAATTATAAAGTTATCCCACAGCCAATCATGAATACCTGCTTTGTACATATTTAAAACAAATATTGCCCAATGTGTTGAAGCAAGTTGCCCATCTAGTTACGAGTTACTAATCTGGATAAGAAATCATCTGCTCCTGTGAGAATTAAAGAACAATACACAAATAAAAACTTTAACAACTCCTCAGGGAGACAACTGGCATCATTTTGTCAATCCCTTTAAAAGGTAATAGGAAAGCTGATTTAAACTGTGGCAGCAAGTCATATTGAAGGCAGGTGATCTATTTAGGTGTGATGAATATGTACTTAGAACAAAGAACATAGAACATTACAGCACAATACAGGCCCTTCGGCCCTCGATGTTGTGCCAACCTGTCATACCGATCTCAAGCCCATCTAATCTACACTATTCCATGTACGTCCGTATGCTTGTCCAATGACAACTTAAATGTACCTAAAGTTGGCGAATCTACAACCGTTGCAGGCAAAGCGTTCCATTGCCTTACTACTCTGAGTAAAGAAACTACCTCTGACATCTGTCCTATATCTTTCACCCCTCAATTTAAAGCTATTCCCCCTCAGGCTCACCATCACCATCCTAGGAAAAAGGCTCTCCCTATCCACCCCCTATCTAACCCTCTAGTTATTTTATGTTTCAATTAAGTCACCTCTTAACCTTCTTCTCTCTAATGAAAACAGCCTCAAGTCCCTCAGCCTTTCCTCGTAAGACCTTCCCTCCATACCAGGCAACATCCTAGTAAATCTCCTCTGCACCCGTTCCAAAGCTTCCACATCCTTCTCATAATGTGGTGACCAGAACTGTACACAATACTCCAAGTGCGGCCGCACCAGAGTTTTGTACAGCTTCACCATAACCTCTTGGTTCCGGAACTCGATCCTTCTATTAATAAAAGCTAAAACACTGTATGCCTTCTTAACAGCTCTGTCAACCTGGGTGGCAACTTTCAAGGATCTGGGTACATGGACACCGAGATCTCTCTGCTCATATACACTGCTAAGAATCTTATCATTTGCCTTGTACTTTGCCTTCGGGTTACTCCTACCAAAGTGCATCACCTCACACTTGACAATACATTGTGAAAATTGCTTCTAACAAAAGCAAACATACGTGAAACTAGAACAAGAAACAAAAACATGTTTTGATATTCACTGTATAACGTTATATTACCTAGCTACTGATGACTAGTAATTGGTGTGAAAAAACAATGCCATCAGAACATCTCTTGAAATTCTTTTAAAGTAGATTGAAACCCAACAAATATCAATGATTACAAAGTGTGATGCTGGATGAACACAGCAGGCCAAGCAGCATCTCAGGAGCACAAAAGCTGACGTTTTGGACGTAGACCCTTCATCAGAGGGTCTAGGCCTGAAGCATCAGCTTTTGTGCTCCTGAGATGCTGCTTGGCCTGCTGTGTTCATCCAGCTTCACACTTTGTTATCTTGGATTCTCCAGCATCTGCAGTTCCCATTATCTCTGATCACAAACATCAATGATTGCAGCCTTATACTTAAGCAGAAACTGGGTTTCTCAAAACAGTTGTAAAGTTAAAGTAGGTTTGGTCCATCAGAAAGTCTCACCTCCAGCTGGTCCATGAGGACATTCACTCGCTTATTTAATTCATTCATCATGATCATCTTTGCCATCTTAATCTGATTTTCAACCTTCATTCGTATTTGCTTTACTTCATTTAACCTGCAAGACAGATTCATTTTCAGTAACAACTTATTTCAGATTTACATATATTTGCACTAATTTGGTTAAAGTGAATCAATTACAATATTGTCTAAACTCATCAGGGGCCATGGCTCCTTCATAACTCTAATAAAAATACAAATAGATTTTGTGGGAGTGGGGTCTAGGAGAATTCTTCCCTTTTCTATTGATTTTGCACTCGCATACATCCTCTCCAACTAAGAACAAGCTGAAAACCAGCTCCCAATCCACCACCACCACTGCACCATAGGTAGCTTACACATATCAACAAGTTGAAATGCTTGGTCCAGCGATCCTTCTAATTTATGCAGACCTGTGTCACTTTCACTTTGTGCCTCTGTAAAATGCTACATCAAAGATCAAAAGTTAAACAACTGAGGAATCACAAGCGCGAGACTACCTGTGAATGAAAAAAAAATCTCCAATTTTCTCCATTTCCCATCCATCTGAAGGTGCTGATTCCCTCACTGAGGAAGGTTCCATGGAGAGTGGGCTAGGAACATAGAAACATTGTTGCTTTAAAGAAAGTCTATGAAAAGGATTACTCCAGGCTTTATAAGTTCAAATTAACCTAAAGAAGGGAAACGAGGAAGGTCAATAATTGATTCTATATACTTATTTCCTTCTTTGCTACCAATGTGTAAACAAAGCAGAGACCAAGAGCTGGCCTTCAATGAATGCAGGGAAAATAATGGGAGGAGTTCCACCTGCTAGTCTTGAATACCCACTAAGTGTGAGCAGCAAACCTGTGGCTGTTTCACTTTCTGACAATCCACTGGACTGAAAAGCTCGAGATCGAATAGAGGGAAGGTAATTGAACAGAATGAAAACGATAGTGTCAGGACTCTTTCTCTCTTTAAATATCGTGAATTTGGACTTGTACTTGTTCTAGCACCTTCAGCACGTGAACTACATAGATGTGGAGAGAATATGTAATACAGATAAAGGCCATTTATCCCAAACAGTCCATGTAGGTATCTCTGCTCCCTGTGAAACATCCTTCAGCCTTGCTCATCCAACTTTATTGGTATAATTCTCTGTTCCTTTCTCCTAGAGTCATCCATAAGACCATAAGACATAGGAGTGGAAGTAAGGCCATTCGGCCGATCAAGTCCACTCTGCCATTTAAATCACGGCTGATGGGCATTTCAACTCCACTTCCCCGCACTCTCCCCTTAGGCTTTGATTCCTTGTCTGATCAAGAATTTGTCGATCTCGGCCATGAAGGCATCCAACGTCCGGGCCTCCACTGCACTCCATGGCAATGAATTCCATAAGCCCATCACTCTCTGGCTGAAGAAATGTCGTCTCATTTCAGTTTTAAATTTACCCCCTCTAATTTTAAGGCTGTACCCACAGGTCCTAGTCTCCCTGCCTAACGGAAACAACTTCCTAGCGTCCACCCCTTCTAAGCCATACATTATCTTGTAAGTTTCTATTAGATCTCCCCTCAACCTTCTAAACTCTAAATGAGTACAATCCCAGGATCCTCAGCCGTTCATTGTACATTAAACCTACCATTCCAGGGATCATCCGTGTGAATCTCCACTGGGCACGCTCCACGGCTAGTATGTCCTTCCTGAGGTGTGGGCCCCAAAATTGGACACTGTATTCTAAATGGGGCCTAACTACAGCCTTATAAAGCCTCAAAGGCACATCGCTGCTTTTATATTCCAACCCTCTTGAGATAAACGACAACATTACATTTGCTTTCTTAATCATGGACTCTTCCTGCAAGTTAACCTTTAGAGAATCCTGGACCAACACTCCCAGATCCCTTTGTACTTCTGCTGAACAAATTTTCTCACCATTTAGAAAATAGTCCATGCCTGTATTCTTTTTTCCAAAGTGCAAAACCTCACATTGAATTTCATCAGCCATTTCCTGGACCACTCTCCTAAACTGTTTAAATCTTTCTGCAGCTTCCCCACCTCCTCAGTACTACCTGCCTGTCCACCTATCTTTGTATCATCGGCAAACTTCGCTGGAATGCCCCTAGTCCCTTCATCCAGATCATTAATATACAAGGTGAACAGTTGCGGCCCCAACACTGAACCCCGTGGGACATCACTCGTCACCAGTTGCCATTCCAAAAAAGAGCCTTTTATCCCAACTCTCTGCCTTCTGTCAGACAACCAATCCACAATTCAAGCCAGTAGCTCACCTCGAACACCATGGGCCCACACCTTGCTCAGCAGCCTCCCGTGAGGCACCGTATCAAATGCCTTTTGCAAGTCTAGATAGACAACATCTACTGGGTTTCCCTGGTCTAACATACTTGATACGTCTTCAAAGAATTCTAACAGGTTTGTCAGGCACGACCTCCCCTTACTAAATCCATGCTGACTTGTTCTAATCTGACCCTGCACTTCCAAGAATTTAGAAATCTCATCCTTGACAATGGATTCAATGGATTCCATTCTATTAGTCACAAAGACTCCATGAGGTTAAGAGTTCTAATTTGTCTACACTCTAATTCGGAAATTTGTTTTGAATTTTATATTGAATCTTTTTCGGGAAGATCTTATATTGATTTGCTATTTTACAAGTAGATGGTTTCCTGTTTATGCCATTAAACTTTGAATAATTAAAGAACTCTGTTAGATTATCTTCAATTTTCTCATTTCAAACAAAATTAAACCCAGCTTGTTCATCAAAAAATTGATTTGATATATATTGTCACATGTACTGTGATACAGTGAAAAGTATTACAGTTGTTTACCAGACAAGTCATGCACTACATATAAGGTTATCAGAATAGAAGGTAGAATTTAGCATTACAGCTAGAGAGAAGGTGCAAAGAAAAATAAACTCTAACATATGAGATATCATTTATAAGTCTACTAATTCTGTAAGTTCATAAGTCCACTTATTGCTGATGTGTAGACATTGCAATCTGGTTCCATTCCAAAGACTCTTGTGTGCCCTTTTCAATGCTTCACTATCTTTTTCATAACGTGGTAACCAGAACTATACAGAATCATCCAACATGGTTAAAACAAGCTTAGCATATCTTCTCTACTTTGCAATTTTATCCTTCTAGAAATGAACGTGAGCACTTGTTTTGTTTTTGTTTTGGCGTTATTGCTTTGCATCATTATGTATTTTATGTACTTGATATTTGTACTGCTGCATCCGTTTGCTATATACCCTTCTAAATTTTCAAGTATTCTGTAGCCTACTTATTTTTCTGACAAAAATATACTACAGTGATTCAAGAAGGCAGTCCACTACCACTTTCTCAGTGTAACACTGAACAGATAACAGTAACACGTCAGTAATACCCACAATCAAGAATGAATACAAAATTATTAGAAGAAAGGGAGCAGCACTTTCTTAGCATCCTGACCATCACTTATTCCTCAACCAATGTTACTAAAAAAAAAATCATCTCCTTATTTACCATTTGTTGTTCAGATGACTTTTTCACATTTGGGTACATTGCAACAATGACTGCACTTCAGCCATTAATCATTTTTCAAGCAAGCTACAGATGAGAAAGGCACTAAGTAAATGTACTTTCTTTCAAGCAGTGAAAGGTTTGTGCTGTAGCTCAGTAATTGCCTTATATTTTTGTTTTGAGCATTGTTTCAATTTTAGTATCACTGGTATACTGTGATCATAATTATTAATTATGACTATAGGTAGAACATCAAACAATACAAAGTTCAATGCTCATCCAGTTAGGAATGATCCAATCAATGTGGATAGATGGTTAAATGGTTTTGGCAGTACAGGTGGAGAGAATCTTTTCCTAGAAGGACTGCAGAACTGGGAGGGGAACAACTTTAAAGTTAGAACTTAGTTGCTTGTGTCATTGAGCAATGTCAAGGAGTACCTCTTCAAACAAAGGATTGTGGGAAACTACAACTCTCTTCTCTCCCAAACCTGCTGAACAAGGTCAATTTAAAATTTTTAAACTAGCATTGGGTCAGATTTGGAATACAGGCCAAGATAGATAAATGGGTTAAAGTCACAGATCAATTGTGATCTAATTAATTGCTTGCTAACATAGAACTTGTACATTGCTGAAAAAAGGTGTCCTGTGGAAGCTTTTTGTCTTTCATTCATCTTAACAGTTATAGAACTTTCAAAGGGAACAACAAATAATACTGTATCAGAAACAAGGTGCCGATTAGGTTGGCAAGCGAAGTCTGATTGGTTGATGCAATGCCATGGAAAGAGCTTTGATAGCATGTCCCATTTGTCAGCAATATCATTTATTTGAATCATGTAGAAGGCTCATGGAATTCCTATGGACTATTCCTATTGGTATACTTCTACTAACGGTCTCTAGTCAGAATTAAACATGTTTTAAATCATTTTTCAGTTTTGTTTTCTTTCTACCAATTTTAGAACAGTAAACCAGCCATAAATGTAAAGGGAAACATCTCACAGTAGTACTGATCTGGGTGGGGGTCTGGTAGCTCAGTTGGCTGGAAGGCTGGTTTGCAATGCAGACTGACACCAACAGCACGAGTTCAATTCCCATACCAACTGATGTTACCGTGAAGGCCTCCCTTTCTCAACCTCTCCCCTTGCCGGAGGCGCAGTGACCCTCAGGTTAACCTACCACCAGTCATCTCTCTGTAATGATAGAACAACCTGATGGTCTGGTAGGGTGATGTGAATGGGTACTGTTCGTCATAACCTTATTATTATCTCATGACACCAGGTTGGACATGAACAAGGAAATATCCTGACGATTACTAATTGTAGTACCCAACCACAACCTCAGATGATGAATCAGTGTTCCTCCATATTGAACACCACTAGGAAGAAGAAGCAATATTAGAAAGGACACAGAATGAATGGTATATTCACCATTCATCACAAAGGATGGCTCAGCAGCACCAGTCAGGCTGAGGTGGCTGAGCCCTGAAAGGTACATCCATAGGAGCAGACTCGCAGAAAATGGTACAAGAGCCAAACAAGAATGAACAATCTACTTGAACATGTCTTCAGTAACTTAAATTTCCATAACAGTACTGATCATCACATTTCCACATGGAAATAAAGTCCCATTTTGATAATGAGGATGACCTTCACAATGTATACGATATTACCACCAGCTGCTTTACCAGCTCAGACTTGGCCCACAGTGCCTAATGGACAACCACAGAAGAGCAAACATTGCCTGCAACAGACGGAGCAAAGAGATCTCACAACCAATGGGCAAGATCAAAGCTCTACTGTTTTGTCACATCAAGGCGTAAATAGAGGTGGACAGTTCAACAACTAACTAGAGGAGAAGTGTCAACAAATCCACAAAGATAGCAGAGCAGAGATCAGCACAGAAAAACCCAAGGCTGAAATATGTGCAATTACATTCAGCTAGAAATGTCAAATCACCCAAGACAGATGACAATTTTCAGTCAATTTGATTCACTCCATGTAACGTTAAGAATGTGTGAAGGCACTGGGTTTGGTAAAAGCAATGAGCCCTGATCACATTCCTGCAGCAATAGTGAGATCCGTTCCAAAACCAACTATACCCCTAGTCAAGAGATAATGGGAACTGCAGATGCTGGAGAATTCCAAGATAATAAAATGTGAGGCTGGATGAACAGGCCTGCTGTGTTCATCCAGCCTCACATTTTAATACCCCTAGTCAAGTTGTTCCAGTACAGATATAATAAGTGAACTGGCTGCTGGGAGAGTGCAAATCTCTGTCACAATTATGCAACATAGATACGAGACTTTTCCTGCTTGGCTGATGCTCTGAAACTACAAAGCTAAGAAAAACCTTTACCAAATAATTCCCTCTAAATAAGACGACTTTAGGCAATTCTGTGTCAACAATCTGTCCTGAAAGCTCTGTTCAAATTCTGACAGCTGTGACAAATTGTACTGCAGCAGCTGAAACAATCAACAGTTGAAAATAATTGAAAGCTTCCTCAGTAAACAACCCACAGCATTCTTTTAAAAAGTCAATTTGCCCCATTCTACTGAGGCTTTTAAAAAATTTTAAGATCCTGATCTACATCTTTGCCAAAAACTAAGCAATTCTGTAGTGGGCCATATTCCATTAGTGCACCAAGCTTTATTGAAATCTAATATTTAGTTTTTGAGATAAGTCATTTCTAAACAGAATAACAAGCAATAATAGACCTAATAAGGGAAGCTACCCAACAAAGTGTAAAATCGCCAAGGTTTATCCTTTGCACAAAATGCAAGATAAATCCATACAGCCTATTACCAAAGCTGTCTACTTCTAAACTTCAGCAAAATGATGGACGGTGTCATTGCAACAATGGCATCAAATAGCTCTTACTCAGTTCTCCAATGCTAAATATTGGTTCTGTCAGCATCATCATGTTCTAGATCTCATTACAGCTTATGCCCAAATATGTATAAAAGAGCTGAACTCTTCTATGATTTGAGAATGACTGCTCATGTCAGCAATGCATCATTTGACTGAATGTGGTATTAAGAACCCCTACCAAAATTGATGTCAAGCAGAATTGGGCCATACCACTCCATCAATTGGAGTTACAGCATAAAGAAAGATTATTGTGGAGGCCAAGTACTGGAGCCATAGGACATTGCTGCAGGAGCTCAAGGCAATACCCCTGCTCAACCATCTTCACTTCTTCATCAACAACTTTCCCTCCACAGTAAAATCAGAAGTCAGGTTGTCTGTTTATGGCTGCTCAGTGGTTGGTATCATTTTTGATTCTAGTAACCCTGGAAATGTCCAAACCAAATGTACAATATTTTGACTTGGGCTGACAAATGGCGTAAAACATTTGAGACACACAAGCATCAGACAATGACCATGTCCAACAAGAGAGAATTTAACCATTTCTACCTGATTTTCAGTGGCCATTACCATTACTGAATCTTAAAACATTAACAGATGCTTGCTCATCACCAAACTTAAATGGGTCAGCAACCTACATACCATGACTAAGTATTGTGAGCAGGTCAAAGACCGGAAATTCTGAGGTAAGCAGGTTTCCTGACCTCCTAAAGCATATGCACAACTATATGGCACAAGTTGGGAATGTAATGGAATTTTCCCCACTTCTGTGATCCCAGATAAGGCCTACAATTTGATTAGAATCCTGGTAAGGGACCAGTAGAGCAGTCAAAATTTGAAAACCCACTTGCTTATGAAGAGGATAAAGCCATACGATTCCATGAGTTTAAACATCAGAAGATACTTTACTGTATAATAATCTGCAAATCAGTCAAAATTTTCTGTCTCATATTCTAACATGTAGAATTAACAGGAAATAAATATGAAACAACAGACAAACCATGGTCAAACAAACGACACATAAAATGACAGATACAACACAGACAGATCCCTCAAATTTCTCAGCAACCCAACAAGACATCAGCAAATGGCTGAATCACAAAATCCTTTCCAACTCTTGTTCAAGGGATTTCAGCTACTCTCGTTGAAAGACCTAACCACTTATTCTTCTCAAAAGCCATTCAGACTCAGCCTGCCCTAATGATTGCTCACTTCCCAGATCTCAATCCCTTGTCTTACTACAATTTCCCACTAGTTTAATTAGATTGCACCATAGTGCCTAGTTCCAGCACTAACTATTCTGAGCAGAACTCTATTAGTCACAGGCTTTCTTTTGACCCAACTGCTAACTGCACTGAGCAATTACTGTACATAGGTCTCTAATTTCAAAGAGCTAACAACACCCCTTCATCTACATGGTACTGACAACATTTGGATGCCTTTCCTGCTCTGAACTGATGGAACAAGCAAAATTTCAAGTTTACCAAGCTGATACCCAGTAGGAGGAGACATGAGAAGTTGTTGGCAGATAGGATCAGGGTAAACCCTAAGGCTTTCTATTGGTATTTAAGGAATAAAAGAATAACAAAAGTAAGATCAGGCCCAATCAAGGTTAGTAGTGGTAAGTTGTGTGTGGAGTCAGAAGAGATAGGGGAAGCACTAAATAAATATTTTTCGACAGTATTCACTCTAGAAAATGACAATGTTGTCGAGGAGAATACTGAGATACAGGCTACTAGACTAGGTGGGATTGAGGTTCACAAGGAAGAGATATTAGAAATTCTACAAAGGGTGAAGACAGATAAGTCCCCTGGGCAGGATGGGATATATCCTAGGATCGTCTGGGAAGCCAGGGAGGAGATTGCCGAGCCTTTGGTATTGATCTTTAACTCGTGATTGTCTACAGGAATAGTGCCAGACGACTGGAGGATAGCAAATGTGGTTCCCCTGTTCAAGAAGGGGAGTAGAGACAACCCTAGTAATTATAGACCAGTGAGCCTTACTTCAGTTGTTGGTAAAGTGTTGGAAAAGGTTATAAGGGATAGGATTTATAATCATCTAGAAAATAATAATTTGATTAGGGATAGTCAACACGGTTTTGTGAAGGGTAGGTCGTGCCTCACAAACTTTATTGAGTTCTTTGAGAAGGTGACCAAACAGGGAGATGAGAGTAAACCAGTTGATGTGGTGTATATGGATTTCAGCAAGGCGTTCAATAAGGTTCCCCCACAGTAGGCTATTGTACAAAATGCGGAGGAATGGGATTGTTGGAGATATAGCAGTTTGGAGCAGGAATCAGCTTGGTGAAAGAAGACAGAGGGTGGTAGTTGATGGGAAATGTTCATCCTGGAGACCAGTTACTAGTGGTGTACCGCAAGGGTCGGTGTTGGGTCCACTGCTGTTTGTCATTTTTATAAATGACCTGGATGAGAGCGTAGAAGGATGGGTTAGTAAATTTGCAGATGACACTAAGGTCAGTGGAGTTGTAGATAGTGAAGAAGGATGCTGTAGGTTGCAGAGGGACATAGATAAGCTGCAGAGCTGGGCTGAGAGGTGGCAAATGGAGTTTAATGCGGACAAGTATGAGGTGATGCACTTTGGTAGGAGTAACCGGAAGGCAAAGTACTGAGCTAATGGTAAGATTCTTAGTAGTGTAGATGAGCAGAGAGATCTCGGTGTCCATATACACAGATCCTTGAAAGTTGCCACCCAGGTAGACAGGGCTGTTAAGCCATACAGTGTTTCAGCTTTTATTAATAGAGGGATCGAGTTCTGGAACCAAGAGGTTATGCTGCAGCTGTCCAAAACTCTGGTGTGGCTGCACTTGGAGTATTGTGTACAGTTCTGGTCACCGCATTATAAGAAGGATGTGGACGCTTTGGAAAGGGTACAGAGGAGATTTACTAGGATGTTGCCTGGTATGGAGGGAAGGTCTTACGAGGAAAGGCTGAGGGACTTGAGGCTGTTTTCATTAGAGAGAAGAAGGTTAAGAGGTGACTTAATTGAAACATATAAATCAGAGGGTTAGATAGGGTGGATAGGGAGAGCCTTTTTCCTAGGATGGTGACAGCAAGCACGAGGGGGCATAGCTTTAAATTGAGGGGTGAAAGATATAGGACAGATGTCAGAGGTAGTTTCTTTACTCAGTGAGTACTAAGGGAATGGAACGCTTTGCCTGCAACGGTTATAGATTCGCCAACTTTAGGTACATTTAAGTCGTCATTGGATAAGCATATCGGCGTACATGGAATAGTGTAGGTTAGATGCGCTTCAGATCGGTATGACAAGTTGGCACAACATCGAGGGCCGAAGGGCCTGTATTGTGCTGTAATGTCCTATGTTCTATGTTCTATGTACTTTTCCCTGAACGTTGCTCTTCATGTTACCCTTTGAACTGATCTGTGACATTCAATTTCCTAAGCAGCAGGGCCTGATGTACCAAGTTTCTGTACCTAACAAGCTCTAACCAACCCATGGTCATTCCCTACAATTGCCCTGGCTCCACATCAAAACATCAGAGTCAAAAATCTAGAAAATGCGCTCTCCCTCAGTCAGATAAGTACAATTTCAATAACACCCAAGAAAATTGACACCATCCAGGACAAAGCAGCTCAATAGATAGACACCCCACACACTAAAATATGCACGCAGCATGCCATCACTGAGGCACAGTAGTAGTTGTGTGTGCCATCTACAAGATGGGCTTCAGCGACTCATTTTAAGTAGCATAGCACGTTCCAAACTGGCAATCTGTTGTAATTTGAAGGATAAGGGCAGGGAACAGCAGGTTCCTCTCCAAGCCACGAAGAATCTGGTTGAATTATATTGCTGTTCCCCCACTTTCATCCAAACTTCTATTCCTAACAGCATTACTGATGAAGCTACAACTGCAGTGGTTTGTGGCAGTAGTTCATGATCACTTTCTCAGAGGCAATTAGAGATGGGCAACAAATCCTTGCTTTGCTAACTATGCTCAAGTATCACCAACTTTTTAAAAAGTGTATATTTCACTTCTGAGAGGACCTCCTGTGTTATTTAGTTTTTTCCTGAATGACATAGTACTAGCAATATGCATTCTGTACTGGAAGTGCCAAGCCTGAAGGAACAAGGTTTCTTGAACAGGGCTGAAATGTGCAGTTCCAGCTTTTTAAAATGGCACTAGAACACCCCTTTGAAAAATTGGATATTGTCCACGGTGAGTTGTTCGGATGTAGAAATTTTCTTCAAAATACCAAGCATGTAAAGAGGAGACTTTATATCAGTTGATATGTCTTGATTCATAGTAGTGCAGCAAAAAAGTTGAAATCAAACAAATTAATCCAGTGCAAAAATAAAATAAATGTGCTGTGTAAGTAAACATTATGTTTAAACGAAAATCTCCTGAAAGATACAACAGACACAGCTTAGAACTATTTTCAAGAAATGTGGGAGGAATCAGTTTTGGTTACTGATTGGCTCAATATCTAATTCCTGTGCCTGATTGGCTTGGGGCTCAGGTTTCATGGTCAACAGGCCAGTAAGCTGCAGACACATAATACGCATCCTGAAACACAGTTCTCCATTGAAGAACAATGGAAGGTTGTGCCATGCTCATTGATAAATTAGATTATTTTAATTAGAATATTGGCAGATATTGGAACAAATTGTTGCAACAGCTTTTGTTACCAAGTCCAGCGTCAAAAAATTACATTTAAAGTCAAATTCCATTCTTTAGAAAAACTAATGGATTTGACTTTAGAAATTAAATTGACTGATTTTAATTGACTTTTTAGAAAAGTATTTATTAACTTTTTTAACTTAACAGAGTCCCTGAATTAGCAGGGCCATTGCCTTCTTATATTTTGGCAACATGGCTTGGAATAAACATCTTCAATGTTTAAATCTAAGTGTTTAAATTTTTATTCATTTCAGTTTCAATCCTTTTTCAGTCTTGAACAGCATAAATAGCTGCATGTAGAATAAATTACAGATTTGGTTTTATTTCAAACTGCCTGCCTAAACCAATTTTAAGTCAGTGATTATCTTTTTAGAGCAAAAGTAGATCACATTACCTATCTTCTACTTGTTTTGCTGTGTTTTGGATGCTGACTTTTTTCTCTTCCATTTTCAGTGATAATTCCTCCAAAATCATCTTCTGATTTTGTAAAGCATCTTCCAGATATTTGAAACTGTGAGGAAGAAATAGGAAAAGCACATTGATAGAACCAGCAACTCAGTAGCTACTGAGAAATCAGTTTGGCCCACTTATGAATTTTTATCATAAGACTCTTCCATAACCATAGAAGTAGATTCTCCACACAACCTGCTGGATATTTTAAATATCTCCACTCCTGTTTCTTCTTCCTGTTGTTAGGGACCAAACCCCTTCAAAAGGTATGAAGGAGATAGCCAAGATCCTAACTTTTGTCTTATTTAAAGGCAAGTGTAAGGTGCTATGTTCCAGCTGTAATTCGATTAGTTACACTACTCGGCTTTAAGCAAAACACATTATCCTTACCGAACAGTTAAAATACAAACAAAAGAAAGAAGAATCAGTAACTTTAACTCTCTTGGAAAACTTAACAGAATATTAGATTATTTAACAACTAAATGGCGATTGCTCTATTAGCGATAACTTCCTATAAATACACCTTAGCACAGGCAAATTCAGTAAAATAGATTGCATGTGAAACAATGTTTCTCCAGTCCAGAAGAAACAAAAAAAAAACCAAGAAAAAAATTCTGGAAAGAGAACTCAAAC
Source organism: Stegostoma tigrinum (assembly GCF_030684315.1). Taxonomy (NCBI): domain Eukaryota; kingdom Metazoa; phylum Chordata; class Chondrichthyes; order Orectolobiformes; family Stegostomatidae; genus Stegostoma; species Stegostoma tigrinum. Next base: position 28,855,910 of record NC_081370.1, on the reverse strand, counting down.
ATTTTGTTGCAGCAGGGAGAAACATATGGCAGTATCCACTATCATCCTCAAAACCCCAACAACTGCTGAAAGTTAAACGAAAACCCTGATTCTTTCAGAGCCTGGCTCCAGCTGCTCATGCTTCCATGGTTTAAATTTAAAAACAAACATTCGGGGACCTCACAAGCTGCTTACTCTGTTGGCTTGGACCAAGCTGCTCATTACTTCTGCTTCAAAATAAAAACAGGGACAGAATACACCTCTTAAAGCCACAGTAGAGTCACACTGTGCAACTCATTTTCTTATGCTTCTTCACTTTGCTCCAACCCTCAAACATATAATTCTAATTACATTGGTCTCACTATTTCCTTACCCTCTAATCTTATTCAATCTGAATGAGAAAAACATTGTTCCACCCATACACAGAAAACTGGTTGCAGCATCATAAAAATTTCTTAAGTAATTTCGTAACTCTGAGGCAAAGTATCCTGCATTAGGTTTTGATAACTAACTTACACAGCTTTAAACTTGCAGGGAGACAGGACCTTGCAATCCTCCTGTTAGATTATCCCCCTTCACCTTACCTATGACCTTTGTGTTGTGATAGCTGGCAATTCCAGCAGGCCAGCACATCGCAGGTCTCACAGAACAGCTTCATTGGCTCTTTACTGTGAAGCGGACAAAAGAGTGGAAACTCATCAACCTCACTTCTGTCACCTGTAAATTGGATAAATTAAAACTCTCACGATTTAAATCAATGCAGGATGCAAACATTTTTGAAGGTTAATCAATTGAAGTAAACAACAACAACAAAGTATGTACTTTATTAAAAGAATTGCTCTCATGAGACTAGAATCCCACAGTAGAAAGTACCCAGGCCAAGAAATACATTGGCTGCAACATACTTTTCCTAGCCAAAACATACCATCAGTTCAATTCAACATTTGTAATTTTTCCAAAGGTGGAAGAACAGAAAAGTCTGTTAATTGCTGTAAACTGTACTCCACCCAAGGAGGCAAGTTGTAATCTCAAACTGCAAGTGTCAGCATGCAGTTCAATCAGGTGGCAACCCATTAAAATTCATGCACACAAATAAACCAATTAATTTGCTAGCCAGTATTCAGGTGCACACACACTCCTAAAATCATATTTTGACCTTACCCAGGAATGACAGTCCAATAATTCCCTTTTATGATAATCAACTAAACACACTTTATGCGAGACACTGCTGTGAAGTTTGCTGGCTTCAGGTAGATTAGTTATGCATTAAGCGATGAAGGAATCCTAACTAGCATTTCTATACCAGTTTAGCATTACAGTACGATTCACAAGTTTAAACTAATGCTTGGTTAATGGTTTGGAGTAACAAATAGAATTATTTGGGCAACAGAACTATGAAATATTTTTATCAATAATACTAGAAAGTTTATTATTATTATCATTGACTAATGTTATCAGTAGGAAGTAAAGCTGGATTCCTACATGACCCAATTGAAATATATAGAGCGAAGAAAGTTACCTCAGAGTACAACGGGATATTGATCAGATGGGCCGATGGGCTAAGGTGTCACAGATGTAGTTTACTTTAGATAAATGTGAGATGCTGCATTTTGGAAAGGGAAATCAGGGCAGGGCATACACACTTAATGGTAAGGTGCTGGGGTGTGTTGCTGAACAGAGAACTTGGAATGCAGGTTCACAGTTCTTTAACAATAGAGTTGTAGGCAGAGAAGGTGGTGTTTGGTAAGCTGCCTTTATTCTTCAATGATAATGGGAACTGCAGATGCTGGAGAATCCAAGATAATAAAATGTGAGGCTGGATGAACACAGCAGGCCAAGCAGCATCTCAGGAGCACAAAAGCTGACGTTTCGGGCCTAGACCCTTCATCAGAGAGGGGGATGGGGTGAGGGTTCTGGAATAAATAGGGAGAGAGGGGGAGATGGACCGAAGATGGAAAGAAACGAAAATAGGTGGAGAGAGTATAGGTGGGGAGGTAGGGAGGGGATAGGTCAGTCCAGGGAAGATGGACAGGTCAAGGAGGTGGGACGAGGTTAGTAGGTAGATGGGGGTGCGGCTTGGGGTGGGAGGAAGGGATGGGTGAGAGGAAGAACAGGTTAGGGAGGCAGAGACAGGTTGGACTGGTTTTGGGATGCAGTGGGTGGAGGGTAAGAGCTGGGCTGGTTGTGTGGTGCAATGGGGGGAGGGGACGAACTGGGCTGGTTTAGGGATGCGGTGGGGGAAGGGGAGATTTTGAAACTGGTGAAGTCCACATTGAACGAGGATCCCCCTCGTTCTCACACACCACCCCACCAACCTCCGGATACAACGCATCATCCTCCGACACTTCCGCCATCCACAATCCGACCACACCACCCAAGACATTTTTCCATCCCCACCCCTGTCTGCTTTCCGGAGAGACCACTCTCTCCGTGACTCCCTTGTTCGCTCCACACTACCCTCCAACCCCACCACACCCGGCACCTTCCCCTGCAACCGCAGGAAATGCTACACTTGTCCCCACACCTCCTCCCTCACCCGTATCCCAGGCCCCAAGATGACATTCCACATTAAGCAGAGGTTCACCTGCACATCTGCCAATGTGGTATACTGCATCCACTGTACCCGGTGTGGCCTCCTCTACATTGGGGAAGCCAAGCGGAGGCTTGGGGACCGCTTTGCAGAACACCTCCGCTCAGTTCGCAACAAACAACTGCACCTCCCAGTCGCAAACCATTTCCACTCCCCCTCCCATTCTTTAGATGGCATGTCCATCATGGGCCTCCTGCAGTACCACAATGATGCCACCCAAAGGTTGCAGGAACAGCAACTCATATTCCGCCAGGGAACCCTGCAGGCTAATGGTATCAATGTGGACTTCACCAGTTTCAAAATCTCCCCTTCCCCCACCGCATCCCTAAACCAGCCCAGTTCGTCCCCTCCCCCCACTGCACCACACAGCCAGCCCAGCTCTTCCCCTCCACCCACTGCATCCCAAAACCAGTCCAACCTGTCTCTGCCTCCCTAACCTGTTCTTCCTCTCACCCATCCCTTCCTCCCACCCGAAGCCGCACCCCCATCTACCTACTAACTTCATCCCACCTCCTTGACCTGTCCATCTTCCCTGGACTGACTTATCCCCTCCCTACCTCCCCTCCTATACTCTCTCCACCTATCTTCTTTTCTCTCCATCTTCGGTCCGCCTCCCCTCTCTCCCTATTTATTCCAGAACCCTCACCCCATCCCCCTCTCTGATGAAGGGTCTAGGCCCGAAACGTCAGCTTTTGTGCTCCTGAGATGCTGCTTGGCCTGCTGTGTTCATCCAGCCTCACATTTTATATTCTTCAGTGCATTGGATATTGAAGTTGAGAGTTCAAGTTGCAGCTGTATAAGACATTGGTGAGGCCACTTTTGGAATACAGCATGCAATTCTGGTCTCATTGCTATAGGAAGGATATTGTGAAACTTGGAAGGGTTCAGAGAAGATTCACAAGAATGTTGCGAGGGTTCGAGGGTTTCAGCTATAGGAAGAGGCCGAATAGGCGGAGGCTATTTTCCCTGGAGCATCAGAGGCTGAGGACTGGCCTTATAAAGGTTTATAAAATCATGATGGGCATGGATAGCATGAATAGACAAGGTCTACTTCCCGGGGTGGGGGGTGTCCAAAACCTGAGGGCATAGGTTTAGGGTGAGAGGGAAAAGATTTAAAAGGAACCTAAGGGGCAACATTTACACACAGAGGGTGGTGCTTGTACAGAATGCACTGCCAGAGGAAGTGGTGGAGGGGGTACTTGGATGGGGATAAGAATAGGAAGGGATATGGACCAAATGCTGGTGAATGGGACTAGATTCATTTAAGGTATCTGCGGAGCATGGAAGAGTTGGACCGAAGGGTGTGTTTCTGCGCTGTGTGTCTCTATGACTCTACATCAGTCTTAAAAAAAGTTTTCTAAAACCAAAAAACTTTTCAAATTTCTCATGACTTATATTTAATATTAATGTAAAATCTCACAGCAGTATAAAACAAAATCTGACACCAAACTATATAAGAAAACTACAGGGCTGTGACAGAAGACTTCGCAATACCAAAGGTGCCTGCACTGTGCAAGTTGGAAACTCCAAAAAATGCAGGCCCCCTACAAGACACACTCTGACCATTGAGAGACCAGCATGGGCACATCATACATACGCTGGAAGCACACAAACTGGATGCATCAGGAAATTAAATAGCATCTAAATGTTAGTTATGGCATATGATTTTGATTATTTATGTTGGTGCAGAATTAGTGGTAGTATTGTGTCTGTATCGTTGGAATTTTACAACTGGATTTACTAGGCAGTGGAGGTCAGAGGAGTTGGTGGGCCCATCAGGAAAACACCTTTCTCAATAATAGGGCTTAAGTGGGCCTCTGCGGGTTGTCAACGGTCATTTTGTTAACCTGAAATACTGAAAACATGAGACCGATGCAGTGCAATTTCGATACTTTATATTTTCATACAGAAAAAAAGCTGATTATTTAGATAATTGAGGGGTTTGGAAGCAACAACAGATACATGCAGGTCAATCATAATCTTAAACAAATTCAACATATTATTTAAATTCCATATTAGCAAATCGGTCATGTGATGAAAAGTTCATCCAGAGGGTCGTGGTGACAGGTTGTTTGTCAGACTGGAAGCTTTTGACCTGTGGTCTTCCACGGGGATCGGTGCTGGATCTACTTCTGTTTGTCATTTATATAAATGATTTGGATGAAAATATAGGAGGCATGATTAGTAAGTTTGCAGATGACACTAAAATTGGTAGGATAGTGGACAGCGAAGAAGGTTACCTAAGAGTACAAAGATCTTGATCAGTTGGGTCAATGGGCGAAGGAGTGGCAGATGGAGTTAACAGGGATAAATGTGAGGTATTGCATTTTTGTAAAACGAAGGCTGGACTTATACAACTAATGGTATGACCTTGGGTAGTGTTGTTGATCGGAGGGACCTAGGGGGTTCACATATATAATTCTTTGAAATTTGCATCACAGGTAGACAGGATGGTTACAAAGGTGTTTAGCATGCTTGCCTTCATTGCTCAGTTCTTATGATGTCATGCTGAGGTTGTAAAGGACATTGGTGAGGCCTCTTCAAGAGGTGTGTGCAGTTCTGGTTGCCCTGTTACAGGAAGGATATTATTAAATTGGAGAGGGTTCAGAAGGATTTACCAAGATGTTGATGGGAATGGAGAGTTTGTGTTATAAAAGTAGGCTGGATAGACGAGGGCATTTTTAACTGGAGCATTGGAGGTTGAGGGGTGACCTTATATTGGTTTTATATAAGGTGAATAGCAAATTTCTTTGCCCTAAAGTGGAGAGTTTATAACTAGGGGGCATATTTTTAAGGTGAAAGGAGAAAGTTTTAAAAAGGACTGGAGAGTCAAATTTTTGACACAGAGACTGGATACTGTGTAGAATGAACTTCCTAAGGAAGTGGTGGATGCTGGTACAGCGATTAACATTTAAAAGACATTTGGATAAGTACATGAACAGGAAAGCTTTGGAGGGAGCTGGGCCAAATTCAGACAGGTGGGAATAGTTTAGTTCAGGAACATGATGAGCGTGGACTAGTTGGATTGAAAGGTCTGTATCCGCGTTGTATGACTCTGTCTCAATGTTCATTTTTGATGCGACAAAAATGTTGCAGGGACTTTATTTCTGAGGTTGTTATCTGGAAAAGGTAAAAGTTACTATAAAACATGAAGACAATTAACATGGCTAAATGATGTAATGAAATGAACAAATCTAACATCTCAAAAATCCCTGGTCACAAGACAGTAAGATATGTAATACAGTACCCACAAAAAAAAATCAGACAGTCACTGCAACACAAAATACTGACTAAGAAGTGAATGAAAGATGCACAGTCATTGTAACACTGAGTACTAACTCAATCAAATAAAGTTTTAAGTTCATCACAGCAACATAAGTTTAATCCATCCAGTTTGTCCTGAGGCGAATTGTAGGATTAGTGGGTTAACTAACATTTCATGATTGACTTAGTTTAATTATATTCACACAATTAAAATAAAATTCATTAATATTATTGTTCTACCTACGTATAGGCAATGCAGAGCTTAGTACTCCAACATCACGTGACTTTACTCAGCTTCATGTGGATGGCGAAATGCACCGTGAGATTGAGAGCAGAGTAAAGATAATGGTCTAATACTTTACGCACAAAAACAATGTTGCTGGAAAAGCTCAGCAGGTCTGGCCACACCTGTGAAGGAAAAAAACAGAGTTAACATTTCAGGTCCGGTGACCCTTCCGCAGAACAGTTTTGCATAAGGGTCACCAGACCCAAAACGTTAACTTTTTTCATTCACATATGCTGCCAGACCTGCTGAGCTTCATCATGAACTTTGTTTTTGTTCCTGATTTACAGCATTTGCAGTTCTTTTGGTTTTTATTTAGTCTAATATTTTAGACTTACAGCTGTAAGGCTAAGGGGTATGTATTTATCTTCCAAATAAGACAGAGACGATACTCCCCCCAGCTTGTTAGCCCAAAGCAAGAAATCAGGATGTCTGCTACGGTATAGTACCAGTGTATTAAAAACAGAATAGCAATTGACTAAAGTAAATCTTTGTATTAGAGATAACTTTGTAACAATGTATTCAAGTTTGTTATTATTAAATTTAGCATATCCCAGATTAACAATTCGTGAAATTAATATGTCTCCTGATCTTCTGCATTAAGGTAACATAAGGGAACATAATTTGTTTTCAAGATTTCCACACAGCAGAAACTAGGAAAAAGCAAAGACTGGTGTTAAGCAAGTGATTTAACATAAATTGCATCACTGAAGGGAAGATTGAACATATCATTAAAAAAATTATATTAAGACTCACATGGTCTAGAATTCTAAAACTTATAAAGCGCAACAGTTGCTTGAAATTAAAAGGGATTCTGGAAAATAATAAAAAGTATGCACGCAGTGTCAGTGGTTTTAATGCATAGAAAGAAGATTGTTGGTGTCTTTGAAGGAGTAAATGAAATATTGAATTTGGACAAATTTTCATATTGACATATCAAATATCTAGTGTGTATTGTCAAGTAATTTTTTTAATAAAAGGGGGTTACCTCAGAGAAAGAACAAAGTATGATTTTGCATGAATCAAACAGAAATGTTTGACTTCTGCTTTAAGCCGTTATCAGAATTTGTTTCATTGTAATGCTAATTTCTCCAGGGCACAGGAATGAGATAGGATGGAGACTTGCTGAATTGTAAAACTGGATGAGAACAAGTGTTTACGGGTGGAGAGTGGGTGGCAGAAGAAGCCAAACATTATTAGAATAATAGGCTGTTATGGCAATTGAGGTCAACCTGCATTTTAGTGAAAGGGGAGTATAGATAAGAGCACTAAACTGACAGCTTTCTCTTGGTGATGGAGTCATAGAGTTATATACGGCATGGAAACAGATCATTTGGTCCAACTTGTCCATGCCAACCAGATATCCTAAACTGATGTAGTCCCATATGCCATGTCAGCATTTGGCCCATATCCCTCTAAACGCTTCCTATTCTGATTCAGAAGCTTTTCAAATTGTAATTGTACACATCTCCACCACTTCATCTGGCAGCTCATTTCAGGTACACACCATCCTCTGTGTGAAAAAGTTGCACGTCAGGTCCCTTTCAAGTCTCTCCCCCTCACCTTAAACCTATGCCTTCCAGTTTTGGACTGTCTAACCCCAGGAAAAAGACCTTGGCTATTCAACCTATCCATGTCCCTCATAGTTTTCTTAACCTCTATAAAAGGTCACCCCCAATCTCTGACACTCCAGGGGAAAAAAGCTCCAGCCTATACAGCCTCTCCCTCCTTGTAAATCCTTTCTGTCTCCTTTCAAGTTTAACAACATCTTTTGTACAGCAGGGAGATCAGAATTGAACACAGTACTCTAAAAGTGGCCTAACCAATGACCTGTCCAGTCACAACATGACATCCCAACTCCTATACTCAATGCACAGATCATCAAAGACAAGTTTGCCAATGGCTTCTTCACCACACTGTCTACCCTCCATTCCACTTTCAGGGCACTATGCACCTGCACCTCTAGGTTCCTTTGTTCAGCAACATTCCCTAGGCCTCTGTGATTAAGTATACAAACGCTGTCCTGACTTTTTCTTCCTAAAAATGCATCACCTCATGCTTATCTAAATCAAACTCCATCTGTCACTCCATGGCCCATGGTGATGTCTTTGTCTTTCCTTTTAAGAGAACTGAATTTGATGATTGAGCCACCACCCAAGGCATCAGGACCAGATGCAGAGAGATAAGTACTCCCTCAGATTGTTTTGAAAAGATCATGCAAGAATCAAGATGTGTGGCATGGTACTGGGATATCACATTAGTGAACAAGGATATTCCGAGACTAGTCCAAAATATACAGGTACAAAGTAGTGGAAATATTGCACTAAAGAACAAGTTTCGGTCATGTGCTCCTACTCGATAAACAGCATGGCAAGAAATGGTTAATATGGCTAGTAATGTACATAAATGGTTAATGTGGCTCGTAAAATACAAAAACATCTTAATTTACAAGACAATGACACTACTCCCTGGCAAAACTGACCACAAAACAATCCAGAAATAGTTAAAAAAAAAAGTGAAATTGCAAGAGGGGGAAGGAGAACTTAGATTTAAACAATCAAGGGTTTTGGGATTGGAACACTTAGTAAGAAGTATCCTCAATACGGACACTGATTAAAGAAAACTGGAAAAGTTTAAGTCCACGTTTCATGTTATTTTATTGTTACTGAGTGAGGCAATCTACAGATGGATAACTGAATTGAGTTTTTTTTAAACTGAAGTAACCAAAAAGATTGATGACAGCAGAGCGGTATCAGAAAAGCCTTTGACAGGGTTCCACTTAGTAGACTAGTTGATAAGGTAGATCACATGGGATTTAGTGAGAGTTTGCCAATTGGATACAAAATTGGCTTGACAGTGGGAGACAGAGGATGACGGTGGAGGGTTGTTTTATGGACTGAAGGTCTGTGATCAGCAGTATTCCTCAGGGATCTGTACTGGATCCACTTTTGTTTCTCATTTATATAAATGATTTGGATGATAATGTAAGAGGCATAGTTAGTAAGTTTGCAGATGACACCAAAATTGGCAGTACAGTGGACAGTGAAGAAGGTTTTCTAAGATTACAAAGACATCTTGATTAATTTGGTTAATGGACTAAGGAGTGGCAGATGGAGTTTAATTTGAATAAGCGTGAGGTATTGCATCTTGGTAAAGCAAACAAGGGCAGGGCTTATACAATTAATGGTCGGGCTCTGGGGAGTGTTGTAGAACAAACAGGCCTAGGGGTTCAGGAGAATCATTCTTTGAAATCTGTGTCACAAGTAGGCAAGGTGGATAAGGTGGTGTTTGGCACGTTTGCCTTCATTGCTCAGACTTTTAGATATAGGAGTTGTTGAGTTTGGTTGAGGTTGTAAAGGATGGTGGTGAGACCTCTTCTAGAGTTCGGTGTGTAGTTCTGGTCACTCTGTTACAGGGAAGATATTATTAAACTGCAGAGGGTTCAGGAAAGATTAACCAGAATGCTGTCGGGAATGAAACGTTATAGATTTAAAATAGGCTGGATAGGAAATAGACTAGATAGGCTGGGACATTTTACTAGAGCATAGGAGATTGAGAGGTGGCCTTATTGAGATTTATAAAATCATGAACGCATAGATAAAGTGAATATTGGGGTTTTTTTTCCTGGGATGAGTGAGTTCAAAGCCAGGGGGCACATTTTTAAGGTGAGAAGAGAAAGTTTTAAGAAGAATACGATGAGCAACCTTTCTAGACAGAGAGTGGTTTGTGTGTGGAATGAACTGCCAGACGAAGTAGTGGATGCAGGTATAGTTATGTTTAAAAGACATTTCGGCGTTCATGAATTGGAAAGGTTTGGAGGGGATATGGGTCAAGTTTAGGTGGGACAAGTTTAGTTTGGGATCATGGTCGCCATGTACTGGTTGAACTGAAGGATTTGTTTCCATGCTCTATGACTCCCACTGGAGGATAACAAACCAAATTAAGGAACATGAATCTGAATATAACATTCAGAGGTTAAAAAATTATGAATACAATGAATTTAAGAACAAGGTATTTGAAAACAGGGAAAACAATGAATTGACTACAATCATTTTTAAAACTTTTGAGCACAGACATAATTGTTTCTGAAATTGGACTGATTAAATTATTTCACACAAGTTGCTAGTTCAAACATACAATTGGTAACTCAATTGATTTTTTAGGCAAATAAATTTAAATATTTTAATTTGAAATAAATAGTCAATGGAAACAGTCTAGGTGCTTTTAATTTGTATTAGTAAAAATGAGATAAATCAATGGGAAGAATTTAATTGACCACTAATGAATTCTGTCAGCTCAAGAACACCACAGGAGCTGTATATAAAAGAAACATTTGTGTCTATTGTTTCAATTTTGGATTTGGAATACTTTTGAAAGAGTCAATTCACGTATAATCTAACAAGTATCTGATTTAATGGGAACTTCACCAACTTGGTTAAGACTGAGATATGAGGCTTGCTGAAAGTCAAATAGTGGGCATGGTTCAAACAGTTGGAAATGAAAACCCGGTAGCAGATACGTGACATACTGGCCAAAAAGGGATAAATGACATTGTGGCATGTCTCAGAGAAATTATGAAAGAACTCATGACCAAGCTGAGGAACGAAGTGGGATCAAGTTGGTTTGGAATGGATAGCAACAGGAACACAAACAAATAGGGTGGTAGTGTTGGAAGCCCATGCTAAAACAAATCAGCCAATCATTTGATTGACAGGGAACAAGATTATACCAGAAAGGTTTGAGAAGGACAATTATGTCCAGATCTAGGGGGAGGAAGGGACAGTATTGTGTACCAATCTCAAACTTCACATTCTCCAATTGCTGGTTCAACCATTGCCTGCCAGTTACTGGAGACTACACTTGTATGATGCAGATCTGAAAACAAAAACTGGAAATGTTCATGGTATTCGACACATTCCACAACCATCACATTGGCCATGAGAGAGTATCACCCAAGTGAGCAATAGGGGAAATTAGACAACGAATAGATCAGACAGTCAATTTCTACCACCAGTACTAAATAAACTAGACATTCTTGAAAGACAAAACAGGAATTTCAATGAAAGGAACTGAATGTTAAAATACACCCCTAGATTAGGATTATACTGCACATAAGGCAGTAATGAATGTAGATCTGGTGGGAACGGAAAATATAAATAGACCGCAGTAAGAGAACAACTCCAGTTCCCCAATGCAGTGAGACTTAGCATAGGTACACTGACATAGGATTAGTGTTAGAAGATGCAGGGGAAAATGTGACTTTTGTGCCAGGGTATAGGCATGTGTAAGTTGTCTTTGGTCTAACTGAGATACAAGTACCAAAATGGTGCTCTCCTACAACAAAGCAGCTGTTTACCCATCTCCTCTGAAGACAATTGATAAGAGGGGAATTACAACCAACTGGAACTATTGGAGTTAGCAGGGAAGAGGTAACAATCAGGGGTAGCAAATTAGACTTATAAATGCAAAATTTGAAGCAGTGGATATACAGGATCATAATTAGCAATTACCAAAATCAAAAGAAAATGAGTCAGTTAGGATGAGAATCCTGTCAAGTTATTCCGGACACTATCAAGCTTTTGAAAACCATTCAAGATACAACTAGCTTGATTACTGATGGCATAGCTAACATTTCCCAAGAATAGCACAAGGCAGAGACATATACAAATTATTTGAGCTGGCTATGAACAATGATCGGCACTAACTTGTAACTAGGCATGCACTAAGTGCCAGGCAGGGTACTGGATGAGCAATTGAGGAAATTGCTAGAGGAGAACACACCCCTAAGCCACCTCAGGAGTTTAATCCTTGCTAGTAGAGTACTGGGCACTCATGATGGAGATAAAATGGGAATGATACATAGGAGCAGTGCTTCACATAACTAGGCATGGAGACAATCATACCCATCACTTGAGGAATGTTCACAATATACGCAAATACTGTGAGGGGATGTGGATATTGCTTAAAAAAAAACCCAAACCATGTGATTGTCATGAATATTACCAAGAAGGGAATCTATTTGTCACAGTGTCACCACGGAGAGGATGAGTGAGCATGCCCAGAAGAACAGACTAGACAAGAGGTTACCTATTGTAGCTTCAACTCTTGAGAGCTGTACACTGTCTATTTTACCAGTGAGTAACCAGTCTTTTCTGCAGTATGCCCTAAGCGGGCCAACTAATTATTTAGCCACAGTGGCCAGTTATTATCGTAAAGGCTCAAAAGGTGTCCTTTGTTGGGACACAATATTGCCAATGGCAATATAACTTGGCACATTAGTGTTAATGAACAAACCTTACCCATGCCAGAAAAAGACTCAATACTTAAGGAAGATCTCACGGTCCAGTGCACGGACACACACTGAGAGATGTTACAGTATGTCGCCACTAACTGCTGCTATTCCCCACCTGATAGCAGATTGGGCTCACTTCATTAAGGAGGCTAAAGATATCATCGACAAGTAGGATAAAACACACAAGGGAAATCAAGATCAAGCAGACAAGAGCCTGAGGGAGTCCAGTTGGTGAGACCAAGTGTGGAACTGGGGCCTGAATACCCAAACTCATCCCCAGATTCCCATTATATCTCATATGGTGGTAGAGGTACAACTTGTTGTATGATTTATATTGATCGTACTAATGTGCATTGCTAAAAGACCATTCAAGAAATGGAAAAGTAGGTGGCAAAGGTTCGTAATAATACCTATTCTTCCAATGTCAATGCCCCAAGATGTAAGCTAGCTTGTTTCATAGGCCAAGGACATAGAGGGAGGTTTGTTGGTGCAGCCCATGGTGGAGGGTGGCAAAAAAACAGCAATCCATGAATTTTTAGTTGACATAGAAATTGTGGAGAAGAATATTCACTGTAGCAATAGCTTGATTAGTTTAGTATAAGTTAGGGCAGTTGTAGCTTTGTGGACAGGATAAATTCAAGGTAGCAAGATTAAGATAGCACAAAGAATCTTACAACTAATACACAAATAATCCTGTTACAAACGCACAGTTACAAGTGTTGTACAGAGACTGTTTGGTAAAGAATATCCTCGAGAGGATAACAGACATGTAGTAACAACCAGCCTGAAGGTTGTAATTTAGCAAGAGTCAAAAAGAAAAGTATGATCCCACAATAATCAAGACTCTTTAGGGAATTGTCATTTCATATTAAACATAACTATAGAAGAATATTGTGCAATTAAAAAGGCAACCTAGAAACTAACACTAAAGAAGTTAGCTAAATTCCAATGAGCAGTCATCCTTAGACAGTGAAGAGAGGCCCACTTCATTCCCAGGGAAGATGAAGCGACAAATGGTGTAAACAGATATAACCTCTGAGAGAACAACAAAAGACAGATAGCATGGTGGGGGTCCAGTGGGATCTAAAGAGGTCATAAAACATAGTCAGTGAGACTTCAAGAAAATAAATAATTGCCGCTTCACAGCTTAGCAAAATGCTTAGGCAAAGATGGAGACAATTTGAGCAGATCCTTAAATCCAAAAATCAAGGGAAGAATGAGTGCAACAAATTGTAGGATAAGGGTGAGGATGAGGTTATATCCTGTTGAATCTAAACAAGTTTATTTTAATGACTTGGTAAAGCTGTGAAGGTGACTGAATTTCAGCCTCATCAATGGAATTCGAATAGATGTTGTCTGATTTAGTAAAGATAATTAGGATGAAAAGTATTTAGAAATAGAGATAGTAAGGTTCAGAGAATCAAACTTTGATTGAGCAACTTGCAGCATGTAAATAACAGAAGTTGTAACTGCAGCTGCAAGATTAGAGAGACTGTGTTTGTTTGATCTCCGAAGGTCGAGAGCGAGGGAGAATTTACTTTTATATTGGAACTAATATTATAAATTTTATAACAACTGGTAGAAATTAGCATCTTTTTGTGTCTCCTGTAACAAGGTTATTAAGGAATATAAATTGCTTAACAGAATTTGAAAATGTGATTAGTGATAAATCAAGTATCCAATTTATTGGCGATTACGTGATTCAGCTGATAAGTGTCTGGAAAGAAGCATAATTATCCGTGTTGGAACGTGATTGAATAAAATGCATTGTAAAATCCCAAGGACTGGTGATAAAGGTGTCTGGTAAACATCATGAGATCATGGGGGGATCCAAGGCTATTCATTGAGTTGAGCATCGTTGATTGTATGCTTACAGGATTGGATGTGTAGTTTAGTGGCATGTAGCTGACAATGACATCATTGTTGCATGTAATTATTGTAATGCAGAATGTACAAAAATGCATGCTTGACTCAGAGGCAGTGTCTGATGAAAACTGTTTCCAAGGACCTCTCCCACACTGTATTGGTAAAGAGCTTTGAATAAAGATTGACTTGTGCTGCTGGATGTAAGACTCAAGACTCCTTTTTGACATGTCTCCCCAACAAAGACATGATATCAAGATGTCTATCTTTAAGTCCATATTGCATACGCATCTCTTTTTTTTTGACAAAGGGGCAAAGTATTTTCACTTTACTAAGATAAATATGAGATTTAACCCGTGGAGGTTTAACCCCTGGATAACTGATGATTGAAGAAGCCAGTCGCAAGATAGTGGGAGGAGAACCTCAGTCAAATGGCCATCACTTTTGAGAACCACTTAGACATTGATCTAATCAGGCAACATCTTACCTGTAGTAACCTCAGGAAATGACAATTTATGATGCTTTGTCTCCTTCCCAAGCATATGTTCTTCTGAGCATGTGCTGCAAAGCCACTTATTGCAGTCTGAACAGAAATGGAGGGCTGGTTTCTTTTCTTTGCAGTTTGAGCAGTGCTGGTGAGACAAAAAGAAACACTAAATTCAAAAAACTACATCAAAAATCATGCACAAATGCTCTGCAACCAGGTTAGGTTTTACATTATTATTCCCTACATCTATCAGTAGCACTTTGGCTTGCAGAGATTGATATTGTAAGTATTATCATCAAGGTTTGCCAATTGAGAGAATGATTACATTCATGTACATTGAGATTGCTTCCTTTTAAACACACTGAAAACATAGTTGTGCTCATATTTTGTAGTAATGACTCCCGAACTTGCTACCAATGCCCATTCATACAAAAAGCTACAGCCTCCCCTTTTCAAAATGTTATTTTACACTTTTACACAGTGCATAAAAGCGCACAATTTCTACACTCCATATAGCTGACCAACAAGAATTACAGCACCTTCAGAAGAACAAACAATTCAAGCCACAAAAGAAACAAAGGCACAGGTATAATTATGTTGTATAGCAGTGCATACAGATGATATGTGTCCATCTAGACATTCTTCTGCTTTTGAGATCAAAGACTGAAAGCTAATAGTCATATAGTCAAGCTTGCAAGATTTAACTTCACAAACAGATTGGAATTCATGCAATGTGCTGTGGTATTTTTTCTGACAAAATTTGTAATAGTCCATATTACTGGAAACTAAAACAGAAATTCTAAAAAAAAAATCTATGCAACATAATTTTCATTCTCATGCCAAAGATTTCTCAAATGTTTTTGGCAACTTTTCCTCATAGGGGTAAGAACAAGAACGTCAATACTGATGAAGAAAACATTTGTTCCAACACTGTTTCTAGTATTTATCGGGGCGATAAATACTCATCCAGAGTATTTATCAAGCACTCTCAATCAGGAAAAACAGAGGCCAAGATACGAATTTTGGGGAACCTCCTTCAATATAGGATGAGAAAGGAAATGGAATTCAATTATTTAATTGGGCTGGCTGCGAGATCAGATAACTTGGTACAAATAAATATATCACATAGATGCTAGAAATCTGAATTATAAAAATTAAAAATGCTGGAAATATTCAGCAGGTCATGAAATATGAGTGGAATGAGAGACATTTTAGGTTGATAGATGATTGCCAAAATTGGAAATGTTCAGTAATACAATAGATTTTGATCAAGCACAGAGGTAGGGTAAGAGATATAGAAGGGAAGTAAGAACAAAATAGTAGAAGAGTGTGAAGAGATGAATAGCAAAAGTAACACCAGAATGGTCTGTCCAAAAAGAACAAATTGGAGCAATCGCCATGAGCTGAAATCATTGAGATTACTAATGGAAACAAATATAAATAAATTGCTGATTCAACTGGAAGGAATGTTGGGGTCCTGCATAGTGGAAGGGAGAAGATAAAAGAGGAGGTGCTTACATATCTTGTGCTTCTAAGGTGGTGCAGGGAACATGTAGTGTTAATTCATTTGGATGGTGCCAAGATAGGAAAATGAGGCTTGGGATGCTAGACCCATACCCTTGGAGTAGAGAAAACAAATATGTTGTTTTACAGATGGTTTTAACATCATAAAAGCATCCTAAGCAATGAAACAAATCAGTGTCTTAGGTTGTAATCTAGATTCAAGCAATATAGATACAGGAAAGGTGAAGACTAATCCCTCTTGTTACAGAATTAGTGACAAGAGAATCATCAACTGCGAGAGGTAGCTTCATTGACATCTGTCACAATTCAAAAATTTGGCATGCAGTGCCCAGTTACAAAGTTTAAAGGGATATACATTAAAATTATGGAGCAAGCACTGACATCCAAATCAATGAATCCCGGGGAGCAGAAACACAAAGTACAGAGGAAGATAGGAGAAGCTGCATGGAGGTAAAGGAGTGCACTTGCTCCTACAGCCGTACAACTGCAGACCTTGATCTCTGTGACTACATTTTCAGGAAATGAAGGACATTTTTGAGTACAACACAATTTCAGTAATTGGGTGATGATCTTTGAAGCTTCTATTCCATCAACTCTCAGAAAATTAAGCCGAACATTCTCTCTGTTTCAAGGCTAATGCAAACAAACAGTTGCACTTCTCCCACAGTGGGGAACAATTTTAAAGCATTACGGTCCACAAACGATAAAGCATTGGTAGAATTAACTATATTGATAGCAGATCTTTAGGTACATATGCAATAAATATGCAGCTGCAATAAATTTGACTATGCTCTGTGCAAAATTCTTTTGAACGTCTGAGTAAGTCAAAATGGAATTATGCTTTTTCAGAGATGCTTCTATTACAGGGAACAGTCAGGAGGAAAGGGTGAAATTTTAAAGGTTGAACTGGATGACATTTTGACAAGGCATTTTGATATTTTGTGTATTTTTTTTAATATGTCTTGTATTCTTACTTCTATTTAATTGTGAACCAAAAGAACTGCAGACATTGGAAGGCAGAAACAAAGCTGAAACCAAATGGTTGGTTAAAAACTAATTTATTCCAAGCTACCATCAGTTCTGAGGAAGGGTCACTGGACCTGAAACATTAACTCTGATTTCTCTCCACAGATGCTACCAGACCTGCTGAGCTTTTCCAGCAATTTGTTTTTGTTTCTATTTAAGTGTAACCAGTTGTGAGGTGGGCCAATATTTTGAGTTCAAAACTGGGAGATAGGAACATGGCGCTCCAGACATCACCACACACACATACATCTCATACATGTCAATGACTTTCTTCCTGTATTACCAAAATACAGAAGTCACATTTATTATTGGCAAGCATATGAAAATCTTGGCTTCTGAGAGCAAAGTAAGACCACATGTTGGTGGTCTTGCATTGCCAAATGGGGATTGATAATCCAATCACACACCAAAATTTTGGCATTGCCTTAAATATAAAAGGACCATCATCAGAAAGGAATATAAAGCCATAGGCCTCATGGTAACAAGGTCTAGAATGCAAGATCTCACCAAGCACATATGAGGACATGCAATCGCTTAAGGAGTTAGCAGTTACACAAACTAGAAGTTGTGTCCAAAATTTGTTTTATGCCATTAATACCTAGAACATGTGCAACTACCTTAGGAAATAGTGAGACATCCTGCTTAAAAGTCTTACAATGCTAAAAAGACATTTTGAGATATGAACTAGAGCCCAATGATTTATCATATGTGCTGTCCCTACAATAGCAAATTCACACAACCACAGCTTATGCACACTTTTACAAGTTGACAAGTTCACGACAGCCATGATTTACAAAATGTGCAATCCATTTAATGGTAATAGTGAAAAACAAAGAATTCTTAGTGCTTTAATTGAACCTCAACTTCAATATTCTTGCTGATTCAGGCCTCAAAGTTCAAAAGTCAATTTGATATTTTCCCTTTTTATGTGGGCAGATTGTGACAACCCCAATCATCACAAAAACAGGAAATCAGGTTGCATAGATAATAAGAACTGCCGATGCTGGAGTCAGAGATAACACAGTGTGGAGCTGGAGGAGCTCAGCAAGCCAGGCAGCATCAGAGGAGTAGGAAAGTTGACGTTTTGGGTCTGGAACCTTCTTCAGAAATGTTGCAGTTTGCAGATTGCCCTAAATATATATAGCAAAACACTTTAGTTTACATTTGAGAGTTTAAATTTGCTATAACAATGCGAAACTATAAAAATAGCTCAGTATAAATTTCAAGGTCAGCACTGAAGCAGAGACCGTTGGTATTACAGTATCTACACATATGCAACGTCCGACACTTAGGCAGTACTGGCACATCATATCCTAGAAAACTAACCTTAAATGATTTTATTTCTTTTGTTAAAAAGTATCTCTGGATTGGATACAATTCTTATGAAACTTACAGGAAGCTATCAGGGTTGGAGTTTCTATCTATGGTCTAATTAGTGTTGAATGACCTCAACTAACGTCGTTTGCAAAGCACAAAACACAAACATCCAAAATCAGACAGGGTTAAAAAAAATTACAGTAACTCCTACAATCTAACAACAAGCCGAAGTGCACATTTATGGAAAGTAGATAAGTGCAGATTCAAGCTTGGCTATGCTGATGCTGGTTTTGATGTCCACAGCACTCAGTTCAAGCTGACACAGTGAATGGGAACCTAGATACTACACTGGAAAACAATTACTAGTTATGAAACTATCGGGACTCAGCACCATCTACAAAGAAGCAAGAAGGAAAATTGAAAGTAAATTTAACACAAACTGATTAGTTATCACAGGATCATTGGAATAGCCTGTTCTGCAATGTCAGGTTCATTTGAAATTGAGAGACTGGCTTTGGAAGGGCCAGGTCTATTTAAGTACTTTCTCCAGTATATTTGTAATCAATAGTTTAGCACACAATCTACAGCTAGTTACCTTGTTCCCCAGCAATTATTTGCTATCTATGCAAATCCACACATTCTAATCCAATACAATATGTACAAGCACCCCAGAGTCTTGGCTTGTTTGGGAGAAAAAGGAACTGGGGAAGACTGGTGCCTTTCCAAACTAAAAATGTTTTGCCTCTATGCAGTCCATATCTCTAATTCTTGGCCCTATTCTTATATTATTCAAGATGCCTCTGAAACATTGCTATTTTATCTGCCACCACCAACTCCTCTGGCAGTGTATTCCAGACACCTACCACTTGCATCTCATATATGCTTTAAACTTACCATCTTTTACCTTAAACCTATGTCCCCTAATAATTGACATTTCTGCCATGGAGAAAAGACTCTGTCTACCCATGCCAACCATGCCTCATAATTTTCTGAACCTCTATCACATTGCCCCTCACCCTTTGACATTCAAGTGGAAACAAACATAATTTGTTGCTAATACCCTCCAAACCATTTCTGTACCTTTTCCAAAGCCTCCACACCGCGTTTCCCCCCACACCTTGTAGTATGGCAACTATACATAACATTCGATGTGACCTCACGATAGTTTTATAAAGCTACAACGTGACTCATCAATTTTTAATATTCTACACCTTGGGCAATGAAGGCAAGCATTCACTGCCCTGCACTCAATCATCTTTGATGCTTTACATTTGTTACTTAATTCACCAGCAGTCTAGTGACAGAATTTTGCCTGAAGAGAGTCCCCCCGTTTCCTCTCCATCCCATGCAAAAATCATGTGGCCACCTTACTATTCAGTCATTTAATAGTTGAATTATTGCTAATCCACTGGAGGTAAAATATTTGCATCAAGGAGGAAGTCCTGCCTTTGAAACAATCATAGTCAGCAGCTCTTCCTCCTTTCCACAAAGTGGCTGCCCACACAGAAGCTAGTCAATTAACTGGTCCCCAGCTGTAGATAAACTTCCATCAGGTCGATGAGAGAGAAAGAAAGTGACCGAAATGATGAAGTTTGCAATGGCATCCATTTTTGATGCCTATGACCCACTCCCAACCTGTCGTCTTCCCCACGGGGGTGGAAATAAAATTTTAACCTAACATTTAGGATGTCCAAATAACTAGTCTTCTTAGCATTTCAATGCATTCATTTACATTACCTATTTCACTGTGTAGATGAGCATTGCATTAATTATTCAAGAAATTTTTCCCCTATAAAAAACTATCAACAAATAATATTAACTCTGGTGACATTCTGCATGCTTTTATGAAAGTCAATTCCTCTGGTAGAAATGGTGCTATCTAAATACATCACTTACACTTCTTAGTGTCGAACTTCATCTGCTGTGCTGTCAATGTCATCCTGGAGACGACATCTGTCCTAATCCCCAAATTAAGATTTGTATTATCTGCAAAATTCATGATACTGCTCCATGCAAGTGGTGGTAATTCACAAAAATTGGAGAGTAAAAGATGCAAAACTGACACTTGATGAAAACCATTACAAACTACCTGTTAATTGAATAACATCCATCCATCACTAATGTTTCTGGTCACTGAACCAACTCTTTATCCATACAGCCGCTTCAGTCTTAATTCAGTAGGCTTGCATATTTTTAACAAGTGTCTTATGTGACATTTGGTTGAATGCCTTCTCAAGGTCCAGATATACAACAATTATTGTGCATATGACTTCTCTCCTTTTACTGTAATCTTCACATCAACTTTTCTGATCACATCTATCATTCTGTCTATAGCCACATTCAAAGCAGAAAAGGAAAACTGCAGTGTTAAAATTTGCACCTATGGCATATCCGAAACAATTTACCATCCTTTAAGAAATGCTATTTTTTGCACATTTCCCCTGCATACTGCAACACTAGCTAACTCTATTGATGCAAGCATTTAATCTTGTTTAAACCTGTCCCAGCTGAACCACACACCAACAGGTTTACAAAGAAAATGTACTGTCTTGACCCCAGGCTAGGATCAAATGTCATTATCTCAAGTACAGTTGCTGACTTTGTTGCTGCTTTGGCTTCCTACCACCAAACCAACCTATGATCTTATTAGATGCAATCACTTGGGTGCAAGGTTTCTTGATGAAGCTATAAGATTAGAAGAAACATATTGCAAATTAAATTTCAAATTACTTTTTACTAGGAAAAGCACTGAAATATAGCGATGACTGTATAGTGTATAAAAATCACAGCTGACTTTATTTAACATATAGAACTAGTTGTATATCATATATTGTAATAGCTAGTGGACAGTAAGGCGGTATAATTACAAAGTAGGAAGTAAAGTTCTCCGGACTATCAATAAACTGATTCAAGACGACAGTTCACTCATTATCTACAGAAACTTCGTTATCGTAATGTTACCTGGATAGGGGTCAAAAGTGAACATTTCCATGAAGTTGGTGTATAATGCAATTATGCTGCATCAAGCTCCCTAAAAATGTAGCATTCATTGGCTATAATTCTACCATCCAAAGGCTAAAATGATCAGACCAGTCAAGTGGGCAAGAAGGTATCAGATGAAGTATAATGTGGAGAACACAATGTGGAGAGTTTTGAGGATCTTTGTGTATGAATCATCCAGTTAAGACATAACACGATGTGGACAAGTAAGTACAAGAAGGAATTCAGAAGACAACTCTACTTGTTTTTATTGAAAAATAGTTGGAAGTAACAATAAGGAGCTCCTGCTGCAATTTTATAGGGCTTATATACTGTAATTGCACCAGGAATACTGTTCACAGTTTTTAGTCTCCTTTCCTAAGCAAGATATGTATGCCTTAGGTCAGTTGGCTGGCTAGCTGGTTTGTGATGCCAACACCATGAGTTTAAATCCCGTACCAGTTGCGATAATCGTGAAAGTCCTACCTTACCGATCTCACCCCTAGCCCGAGGGCCAGTGACCCTCAGGTTAAACCACCACCAGCCATCTCTTGCTCACTAAATGGTTCTCTGGGACTAAGGCAATTTTAATGCATGCTTTGGAAGAGGTGCAAGAAGAATTAAGTAGATTGATTTTGGAGATTAGAGGGCTGAGATTTTGTTGAAACATAATCTTTATTAGGGCTTCACACGGTAATTGCTGAGGGGATGATAACATAAACACTTGGGATAGATGTGTTAAGACTGAGTTTAGGAGAAATTTCTTCACTCTGGGGGTGATAAATGTTCAGCATTATCTACATAACAGAGCTGTGCATGCTCAGTTGATATGTATATTCAAGACTAAGATCTATAGAGTTTTGGGTACTAAGTATATCACACAACTCTAGGATAGGCTAGTCATCTTTGGTGGAACAGGCGCAATGGGTCTTCTGATGCTGCCTGGCCTGCTGTGCTGCTCCAGCTGTGTCCTGTGTAATCTCTGCTTCAAACTTTATTACTTTTATATCTTGGGTTTTCACTGTGAAAATCTAATTTTGGTCTGTGCTACAATCCTGAACCATCACAATGTGTGCAATGATGAACAAGTGCAGAGTACAGGAATGACATACAGTGAAAAAGGCAATGCTGACATCGTCACTAACACAGAAACTGGCACGCCACAGAAATTCAAAGCTGTTGCCTTAATTCCAGGTAAATAAATGAAATTAAACCCATATTTGTAGTACAGACAATTTAAAACACTACTAACAATTTCTTGATAACTCAGAGGTTCTCCTTCTCAGACGTCTACTTTCTTGGTCACAAGCAACACACCAAGAGTTAAAACAAAGATTGGGCATCTGTTCATTACGCACTGAGCAAAATACTATCATATTATCCCGTAACCTTAGCATAATTATGACAACACTCCCAGTACAATAATCATGCTGAGTATACACATGAACTAATATTATGTTATCAGTTCTGAATAATAACATTACCAAACCAGATAATTACTAACTTTTTGAGGCAAAGGGTTAGACCAGTTCTGCAATTACTTTATGACTGTATTTATCATTGCAACAATCAGCTGTTCCTTTTCACTTCAATCAGAATATAAATTTAATTTAAGGGAAGAAGAAGAAATTGTTAATCCTAATTCAGCAATTAGAATAATCTCAATTTCAACCTTTTGCACTAATTAAATTAAGATGTCACATTTATTGAACTCAAAAATTCATGCACATTTAAATACCAGAACACTCTTACACCTGAAAATTCATTATTTTATTTATTTATGGCATATACCCTTTGTTTGCAAATTCTGTATTTATTGTACATCCATAATTGTCTTTGACAAGATGGGATCAGGTAGCTGCTTCTTGACCTGCTACAGTCCATGTTCTCTAGGCACAATCACAGTACTGTTAGCTAGGGAACTCCCAGATTTTGGCTTAGTAACTGTGAAGGAACAATAATGCAGTTTTTAACGCAAGGATAGCAGGCAGTTTGGAGTTGATGTTCTCATGCCCCTGTTGCCCTTGTTCGACTAGGTGGTACAGATCATGGGTTTGGAAAAGGGTTAAAAAAAAAGGAACCTTAGTGACTTTCTATGTACCATATACAAGATGTATTACAATGTCGCCAATGTGCATCTGTGATGGAAGAAATGCATATTTCTGGTGGTGGGTGGGATGTCAGTTGGACAGGCTCCTTTGTCCTAGATAGTTTCAAGCTGAGGATGTTAATGGAGTCTCAAATGGCATACAAAACAACCCTACCTTGATGATGGAAGTCGGAGTATCACAAGGAAAGGAATTTTTTACCTCATAATCTCTTTTATGAATTAAATTGCCATTTCAAATAGGAGGACAAATGGTATTTTTCAAAAAAGCAGTTACTTTGTTATACTTGAAGTTGCAAAGTAAATGGGACATTTATTTTATGAAGTACATATAAAAACTGGAATTATGATTGCATCTTTTTCTTCAAGAAATGGAAGCATGTAAACAGTCAAAGATATGTGATTTGGTGAACTGAGTAATCATGAAGAATGGATGCATTAACAGAAGTATAATGAAGCTTTTTATGCAAAGTACACAATATTTTAAACTCAGATAACTCAACATTCATATTGTGCTTACCTTTTCCATCTTGTGCATTACTTGGGGATAGTCTCTGATGAAGACGTTCTCCACTACATCACTTGTGAAACACGTTTGCCTGCAAGCAGGGCAACAGATAATGCCTGAGGTAGCCAGAGCAGCAAAGACATGAAATCAACAACAGGAAATAAGATTAACCACATACATACAGCAATAGCAAATGCAGTTTGATTTCTTAACAAAATAAAAGACAACCTCCAAAAGGAAGTTGGCTTTCAACGCAATGTCATAAATTTATATCGAGGAAAATAACACAAGTACATACAATCAAAATGAATATTACATTAAGTTTCACATAAAACTTATCAAAACAAGATCCATGTAATGACTGCAGTAACACTTTAACCTTTCTATACAGTTCCCTGCAGGAATATTAATTGGAAGTAAAATTTACTGATAGCAAACCATTTTGACAGTTCCCAAGAGAAAGTGCATAAAGGGATATGAAAACAAACTGCAGCTGAAATCAAAGCAGATAATTTTGGAAATACTCAACCAGTAAAACAGTTAATTATTAATCAGAACCTGAAAAGTTAGAAATACATAGATTTTAAACAAATTAAATAAGGGGTGTAGAGAGTGATTTTGGGGGCAGGAGGAGGTGAAAAGGCTTGAGAAAAGAATACCGACAGAAGGCCTGTGATGGGGTAGAAGACAGAAAAGATTAAGATTGTAATTTAGAGTTTGAAATTGGGGACCATATCCATCAACTGCAAAACTGTGGCAGCTCCACATAGCTTCTCTCCAGAAGGCTAGATGCGATTGCCAGATCGACAATCAAGCACTTTTCTGACAGCACAGAGTCATTTCCTATGCATCAGGCCCCAATAGGATGATCATCGTTCCGAGAGAGTTGTCAAAAACAGTTCTTCGGAGTGTGTTGCTACACAAGTGGGCCTACCTTGAAGATCACAGTTGGACCTTCATATAAACATGAGCATAGGCAGGATGGGCGTTGCAAGGAAGTGTTTGCCAGTCAGCAATGTGTAAAATATCAAGGGAGGAGTGTGGCTTTCAATAGGCTCTCCAATTCCCGAGTACCTGTGAAAAGACAGCCCCACTAATTAGGCTTATTTGCTAACTGGTTTTCCACAGGACAGACACCTTCCACTGAACGCCAGTGGCAGCAAGCCAAAAGGTATCTACTTTAAGATCTCAGCTGGCCTGGTGACTAGCACGGTCACCATCTGCATTTGAGCTTGGCTGGAGGCAGGTAGAAAAGAGGATGAGCAGGGCAGGGTCCTCACCACTCACCCTTCCACCTAATTAACCCCGGCCCCTGCCACCTGCTAACCCACTACAGGATGTGGAGGTGGGGGGAATTCAATCCCTCCAAAGGATAAAATTGCTGGTTGAGCAGGCTAAAGACTGTTTAGTTGGGAAAGTAAAGAAATACGTGGCATGTCCAGCGAAGGTGTGAATTATATAAACACGAATAATTATTGCCCAAACAAAAAGGACAGTAAAAACAACAGCTGCAACAAAACACAGGGTAAAAACTGGCAGGTGAGGTTATGGTCTGAATTTGAACTCAGTGGCGTGACCAGAAATATGTGAAGGATCTAAACAAAAGATGAGGTTCTACTGGGTCGCTGATGAGATAGGGTTGAGCTTTGTGGAAAGGGCAGGTGAAGGATGGCATGGTGAGCATAGGATAGTGTGGACAATTGAAATTACAGGCAACTGGAATCTTGGGATCAGGTCTACAGAGGTGTTCCAATTACCAAGTACCCATTTTGCTTTTACTTATTCCTGGTATAGAGATGTATTTGTTGGTTGCTAGAGGTGGCAAAATATTCTGGCGGCTGTTGATCTGTTAATTATAGTGTTTGGAGAAGACTAAAGTAGAATCAGCAGAATAGGTGGGAGCAGCTTCAGTAAGTGAAATGATCATGTTTGAGGGGTCTGTCAAACAGTAGTAGGTAGGCACCTTCAGTTGAGGAAAAAGGATGATACATCTTAAGTGCTAGTATGGAAGACTGCATGATTAGAAGAGCTGTATTAGACAGAGAAACTTGGAGAATCCTTACAGGAACCAGAGTGTTAAAAAAGTACAGTTGATACAGCTGAAGGAGTGTATGGGTTTATGGTGAATACCCAAATTTTATCACTGGAAAAGGAGACAAAGTTCGTGAGGAAGGGTAGTGCCCTGGTACCAACTATCTTCAGCTGCTTCATCAATGACCTTCCCTCCACCAAAAAGGTCAAAACTGGGGATGTTTGCTGATAATTGCACAACTTTAACACCATTCACAATTCCTCAGATAGTAATGCATGTTATCATCCAATACAAATCTGAAAGAAAGCCTGAGCCTAATGGAATAATGGAACAGGTAGTGGTGATATTAATTATGGATGTGAGTTTGCCCGCTGAGCTGGAAGGTTTGTTTTCAGACGTTTCGTCACCATACTAGGTAACATCATCAGTGAGCCTCCGACGAAGCGCTGGTGTTATGTCCCGCTTTCTATTTATCTGGTTAGGTTTCCTTGGGTTGGTGATGTCATTTCCTGTGTTTGTGATGTCATTATGACACCACCAACCCAGGAGATGACATCACCAACCCAGGAGATGACATCACCAACCCTAGGAAACCTAACCAGATAAATAGAAAGCGGGACATAACACCAGCGCTTCGGAGGCTCACTGATGTTACCTAGTATGGTGACGAAACGTCTGAAAAACGAACCTTCCAGCTCAGCGAGCAAACTCACATCCAGAACCTCAACCTGAGATATTAATTATGAGTAGATTGGGTTTGAATTAGTTATATAAATTTGGGGAGCTAGTAATCAGTGGGGTGACAGTTTTATGGAGTGTGGTGAACTGAAATAAAGTGCTCACATACAAGTGTAGACTTGAATTCTGTTTACAGTGCATCATTGGTTACAGGATAGTTGAGTAAAAATGTTAAGTTTTGGGTTATGGTTACCTGTCTATTTTCTGAAAATGAGCCCTCTGACAAGTGGAGGGATGGAGTTCTTATGTAGATTTGGATTCTTGGTTACCAAACAGGAAACAAGGTAGAGCTATAGCACTTTAGTCACTATATAGAAGCAAGATAAGCCCCATTTCTGAAGAAGAGTCCTGTCCCAAAACGTCAACTTTCCTGCTCCCCTAATGCTGCCTGGCCTGCTGTGTTCCTCTAGCTCCACACTGGTTATCTCAAGAAACAAGGTACTTTGTTTTTTTACAGATTTGGAGCTTAATGGTTTGAATACAGACGAAGGTTTGGCAGATTAACTTTCATGGGTAAATTTATAATGAAAGCAACTGCTTGAGGCATGGTCAGATTTTGACAAACTTAGAAAGACTGGGGCTAATAGAGGGAGTACTAATGGAATTCAGTAGATTTGATGCAAGACTGCAATAATTTAATTTGGAAATTCTCTAATCTGTGCTGGTATTTAATTATTTGGACTGCGGAAGAAGACAGGCATACAGATCAATGAGAGATAATGGGAACTGCAGATGCTGGAGAATCCAAGATAACAAAGTGTGGGGCTGGATGAACACAGCAGGCCAAGCAGCATCTTAGGAGCACACGTGTTGTTCGGTAAAGTACCCTGATTACTGAGTAGATCATCAGTGAAGAAAGTACAGTTGAAACTGGATTTGGGAAATAACAGAGAAATCGTATTTGGAAAAATCTATAAAGACACCACTGTGCTTCTTTAATGTAACATAACCTCTCCATTAAAGTGTTATTGACATTGAGGAGTAGATATTTTAGAAGAAAAAAATGTCAATTTTGTTAACATTACATACACAGTATGCTCATCCATCTTCTAAAAGAAAAGTCTTTTCATAATGATTGCACAAGTAAGGGATGAGAAATACAATAAAGTCATAGAGATAAATAACAGATGTGAGATTTTTAAGAAAATATTGAAGTGCGCTGCCATGGGTAATAGTAGGTCTGCCCTTAGCAAGCATTTTCAATGAGGTAGTGTACATGGGTTTAAAGGTATGGGATAAACATGAAAGCATTTTCATTGTAAATTTTAGCAACTAGTTCTAATATACGCTGCGAACAAGGTGATACCTGCAGATAACGGGTAATGGAACAGTGGAAAGAGTTGGACCACCAGCAAAATTTCTCACTGAAAATTGGGAGGAGTGGGGATGTTTACTAATGATGAATTCTGAGTGTGAATTCAGTGTGTGAATATGAATACAGCAACAGAAAATCATTATAGCAATGGGCATGTGGAAGGGACTACCCAGTGATAGATTGACCAGAGCAGTCCATGTACAAATGCAACAAAATCCAACTATAAACCAAGCTTGGGATGAAAAAAAATGCAAGTAATATACACAACAGACAAATGACTAGGCCAAACAAAAGACAAAGACAATCTATCCCTGGTCCTTCGACATTCAAGTGTGTTACCATAACTGAATTCCCCCACTATCAATATTCTGGCCAGATACTGAACTGGCCACAATAATTACAAGAGCAGGTCAGAAGTTAGGAATCCATGCAGCAAGTAACTCACCTCCACACTCCCCTAACCTGTCCACCATCCAAAGGTATAGGTCAGGGTCATGATGGAAAACTCCCCTAACTGCCTGGATGAGTCCAGTACCAACAACATTCAACAAGCTTGACACCATCCAGAACAGAACATGTAACTTTACCATTGTTCCAGCTATCAGTTTAAGTATTCACTCCCCCAACTATCAGTATATTATGGCTGCGGTTGGTGAAATATATGAAATGTACAACAGCAACTTGGTAGTGCTTCTTCATTAACACCTCCCAAACCCACAAACTTCCATCATGCATGAGGTTAGGAGCAACAAACGTATGGGAACACCACCTCCAAAATTCCCTTCCAAGTTGCAATGTTCCAAATGATCTAATGTTCAATCATTGTTGTTTGATCAAAATTATGGAACACCCCATTTAACAGCAACAAGGTAGCATCTTCACCACATAGGCTGTAAGAAGTATACTTAGAAACTAGGGATGAACAATAACGGCTGGTCTGGCCAAAAATATAACCATGTCCAAGAAAGTAATGCTTAAAAGATGCATTTAAGGCAGTTTCTTCGAGTCATATTTTACTGAATCAAAAAAGAGTTCATAAAGCAAATTTATCATTTGGCTGGAAGCATTTTTTAAATGTACCTCTAATGTCAGTAGTTGCAACAAATGGAACAATTTTCCTGTTTCCTACCCAACCAGAACCCTTCCCTCTTAATACACGGGTAAGCATACAAAGCCATGAAATACAAGACTTCCTTCCCCATCCTCACAGAGTCAGAGTTTTCAATAGCTGTAATAGATGCAATTTCTCAGCTTGTCACAAAAACACACTATATAACAGTATTTAGAAATGCAACGTTCAGCCTCTGAATGTTTCAAATATTTAAGGATCCAATCAGAAAACTCCATGTTCTCCAAACATTATAATTTACAGTTTTACTGTATCAATCTGTTATTGATCAGTGTAGAATAATTTAGAGATTTGCTGATTAAATACCAAAACCAGCAGTGCAACTTCAAAACTGATTGGCTTATGTATTCAGTGAAGACATCAATTACTTCAACGAGGAACATATTCAAATCAATCCAGAGAGTGTGGCTGAAAGAGAGAGAATCATCCATATGAATACATTATGGAGAGTGGCAGTGTGTACAAATATCATTTCAATAGGATTGTAGTCAACAGTTCTAAAACTGTTAGGTTGCAACTCCAATTGGGGTTGGAGAAACAGCAAATGGGATCATGAGCTCCCACTCCTCCAAGACTGTGCCTCTTGTCAGCTTTAAGGAAAAGCAATGTCTAGCCCTGTGCTTGCTCTACTCATTTCTCTTCTCTCACTTGGGTCATGCGCTTATCATGCAGCTGCTTCATTGTGCCCTGAAGCCAGGTTCTAACCATATACCCAGCACCAATGCCTCTGCTTTGAACTGCAGCTATCTGAGCTCAGTTATCATTCTGGTGCTGTGGGATACCTGATTACCAACAATCACCTCAAGCACCCAAACTTATGTTTTTGCTAATTTCTGTAAAAAGGCCAGGATTGTAACAGGTTGAACAAGGTAATAACAAAGGAGTACATAAAATTGTAGTTTTGTGAAGTACTTTAAAAAAAGAAATTTCCTTATTAAAATTTGCATGCTACAGATCATAATTTAAACAATGCTGCTTTTTGTTATTTTGTTTTTCTTGGTGTCGAGAACTCTGTTAATCTTCAAGTATTAAAATGGGACATTGAAAACCGTTTGAGGCGCACTGCTTCGAGTCAAATTAACTCAAATTCAAAATTCATGAAGTTAATCTCCATACGGACTGGAGTAAGTGCTTTTCACTCGTGGTACCAGACAATTTAGAGGTTTTAGCTGGTGCAACTGATACCAAACAGTTTAACCTAGTTACAGTTTTAGACATTTAACTTGTACAAAGACCTGGAGTCAAAACTCATGAAATAGTTTTATCTCCAAAGACACTCAAATTGAATTAATCATAAACATAAGCTCTTCTGTTGAGAATGTTGAATATATAAGTTAATTATCTTGTTTCTAATATATTGCCTTAGGGTGAAGATTTGCAGCTATTATCATCCTGTGTGTAGGCATGAAGACCTGGCATGAAGGCTACACACTAACTGCATTGCAAGGTTGCTCTTTTCCACAACTTTGCTCATTCTCTTATAATTTATTTCATAGTTGATAATCTGATGGAAAGGACAAAGGAATCAAACAGATTAAACAGTTTGGTTTAACGATTGGATCCACTGTTAATTGTACGACCATAAGGCTAGAAGTAAGGCCATTCAGCCCATCGAGTCCACTCCGCCATTTAATCATGGCTGATGGGCATTTCAACTCCACTTCCCCGCACTCTCCCCGTAGCCCTTGATTCCTTGTCTGATCAAGAATTTATCAATCTCCGTCTTGAAGACATTTAACGTCCCTGCCTCCACTGTGCTCCGTGGCAATGAATTCCACAGACCCACCACTCTCTGGCTGAAGGAATGTCTCCTCATTTCTGTTTTAAATTTACCCCCTCTAATTCTAAGGCTGTGCCCATGGGTCCTAGTCTCCCCGCCTAACAGAAACAATTTCCCAGTGTCCACCCTTTATAAGCTATGCATTATCTTGTAAGTTGCTATTAGATCTCCCCTCAACCTTCTAAACTCTAAATGAGTACAATCCCAGGATCCTCAGCCGTTCATTTGTACGTTAAACCTACCATTCCAGGGATCATCTGTGTGAATCTCCGCTGGGCACGCTCCAGGGCCAGTATGTCCTTCCTGGAGTGTGGGGCCCAAAATTGGACACTGTATTCTAAATGTGGCCTAGCTAGAGCTTTATAAAGTCTCAGGAGCACATCATTGCTTTTATATTCCAACCCTCTTGAGATAAACGACAACATTACATTTGCTTTCTTAATCACGGACTCTTCCTGCAAGTTAACCTTTAGAGAGTCCTGGACCAACACTCCCAGATCCCTTTGTACTTCGGCTTTATGACTTTTCTCACAGTTTATAAAAACAGTCCATACCTGTATTCTTTCTGCCAAAGTACAAAACCTCACATTTGCTCACGTTGAATTTCATCAGCCATTTCCTGGACCACTCTCCTAAAAACAGTCTAAATCTTTCTACAGCCTCCCCACTTCCTCAGTACTACCTGCCTGTCCATCCATCTTCGCCAGAATTTCACCAGAATGCCCCAGTCCCTTCATCCAGATCATTAATATATAAAGTGAACAGCTGTGGCCCCAACACTGAACCCTGCGGGACACCACTTGTCACCAGTTGCCATTCCGAAAAAGAGCCTTTTATCCCAACTATCTGCCTTCTGTCAGACAGCCAATCCTCAATCCAAGCCAGTAGCTCACCTCGAACACCATGGGCCCACACCTTGCTCAGCAGCCTCCCGTGAGGCACCGTATCAAACGCCTTTTGCAAGTCTAGATAGACAACATCTACTGGGTTTCCCTGGTCTAACATACTTGATACGTCTTCAAAGAATTCTAACAGGTTTGTCAGGCACGACCTCCCCTTACTAAATCCATGCTGACTTGTTCTAACCCGACCCTGCACTTCCAGGAATTTTCAAATCTCATCCTTAACGATGGATTCTAGAATTTTACCAACAACTGAGGTTAGGCTAATCGGCCTATAATTTTCCATCTTTTGTCTTGATCCTTTCTTAAACAAGGGGGTTACAACAGTGATTTTCCAATCATCTGGGACTTTCCCTGACTCCAGTGAGTTTTGAAAGATCACAACCAAAGCCTCCACTATTTCCTCAGCCACCTCCCTCAGAACTCTAGGATGTTTCCTATCAGAGATTTATCAATTTTTTGACCTTTTAGCTTTTCTAGCACTTTCTCTTTTGTAATGCCTACCATACTCAATTCTGCCCCCGACTCGCCTTAATTGTTGGGATACTAAATTCATTTATGTCAATGGCATATGTATAAAAATAGCCAAACTAACAGGCAAGACACATTGTAGAGAACAGCAGTCCATGTTTTTAGAAAAAGCTTTGTAATTATGAAGACTCAAGTAGAAATAGACTAGGAGAACCTTTCTTACTCAAATGCGCAGTCAGACTATGGAATCCAAACATTTGTGGATGGGTCAAAAATAAGTTTAGATGAAAATCTGTCATCCAGATGATCTTATGATCTACAGAATCAACCATCACATTACATCATCCAGCTGCTTCTGAATGGAGTTTAGTCACTTGGCCTCATTCATTCTAATAATCCACTCTAGCCAATCACTATCACCCTCAAGATAATGGCATATTTCAATATTGATCCTATATTTCGTTTGACATCATGTCATCCTGCCCTAGCATATTGTAAAATGCTTCTGCAGATTTGCTTTCTCCATTTCAGTTAGCATCCCCTGAAACTATAAGATTCTCCTCTTGGAGACTTTAAGACAAGAGTCCTATATCATTGAGCCAATGCTTAAACGTAGGATTCAGCCTTGAGGATCTGTAAAAGCCCATGAAATGATAGCTAATGGAACTGGATTAACTCATCATGTGTTGCACAGATGTTCAGCATGGGCTGTGAAAATTTGACAACTGATTTGGCAACCTGTTTAAAGAAAACTTCCAGCACAAGTTATCAATCTGAAACATCAGCCCATATTTTCCCACAGCCAAACAGATGTTATTCCATTGTAGATGGAAGTTGCGCAAGGAGTCACTGCGGAATACCCATTGTATCAGACTCTGAAGGAACGCTTGAGAAATTGAAGATTCCACTTGGCAATCCCTCTGTACTTGGAACCCAACAAAATTATCCATTTAAATTGGAGAATTTGGAGGGTCTTGATGCAATTGGGTAAACAGACGCACAGGGAAATGAGTAATCTAACTCCTGACCTACTATTCACCTGGCCCTAATTGCCTCATACACCCCAAACTACACCTCCTCCAGACAACTTATATGCCCTACATTCTGGCTTGACATTCCCCCACTCTTCCCAGGACTTGACATGCCCAATCCACTCAAGACCCAATACCGCAATTCCCCTGTTCCAAGGTTGCAGCCTACTTCCTTCCCCTGCACTGGACTCATCTGTTCCACTTATTTGGACCCCTCACAGCCCCCTTTCCCTGCCCCAACAACCAAGGTTAGGCTAATCGGCCTATAATTTTCCATCTTTTGTCTTGATCCTTTCTTAAACCTTATCACTCCTTCTTCCACTGCCAGATCTTTCCCTCCCTAGTCACATACCCTATCCCACCTGGACCCTAGACCATCAGAAAAGGGGAATGGGGAAAGGGTTCTGAAATAAATATGGAGAGAGGGAGGCAGATTGAAGGTGGATAGAGGAGAAGATAGGTGGAGAGGAGACAGACAAGTTAAAGGGGCAGGGATGGAGCAAATGTTTTTGGCGAGCATAGGTGTTCTGCACCTTCCACCACAACCTCAGGTTCACCTGGACCATCTCCAACACATTCCTCCCCTTCCTAGACCTATCTGTCTCCATCTCAGGCAACCACTTAGAAACCGATATCCATTTCAAGCCCACCGACTCCCACAGCTATCTAGAATACACTTCCTCCCACCCACCATCCTGCAAAAATTCCATTCCCTATTCCCAATTCCTTAGCTTCCACCGCATCTGCTTCCAGGATGAGGCATTCCACTCCCATACATCCCAGGTGTCCCCGTTCTTCAAGGACCGCAACTTTCCCCAACCCCCGCAGTGGTTGAGGACACCCTCAACCATGTCTCCCGCATTTCTCGCAAGTTATCCCTCACAACCCGTCCCCGCAATAACCGCCAAAAGAGAATACCCCTCGTCCTCACGTACCACCCCACCAACCTCCGGATACAATGCAACTTGCGCCAAAACTTCTGCCATCTACAATCCGACCCCACCACCAAAGACATTTTTCCATCTCCACTCTTGTCTGCCTTCCAGAGAGACCACTCTCTGTGACTCCCTTGTCCGCTCCACACTCCCCTCCAAACCCATCACACCCAGCACTTTCCCCTGCAACGGCAGGAAGTGCTACACTTGCCCCCACACCTCCTCCCTCACCCACATCCCAGGCCCCAAGATGACCTTCCACATCAAGCAGAATGTTCACCTGCACATCTGCCAGTGTGGAATACTGCATCCGCTGTAACCACTGTGGCTTCCTCTACATTGGGGAAATCAAGCGGAGGCTTGTGGACCGAATTGCAGAGCACCTATGCTCGATTCTCACTAAACAACTGCACCTCCCAGTCGCGAACCATTTCAACTCCCCCTCGTATTCCTTAGATGACATGTCCATCCTGGGCCTCCTGCAGCACCACAATGATGCCACCTGAAGGTTGAAGCAACAGCAACACATATTCCGCTTGAGAACCCTGCAGCCCAATGATATCAATGTGGATTTCACAAGCTTCAAAATCTCCCCTCCCCCACTGCATCCCAAAACCAGCCCAGCTCATCCCCGCCTCCCTAACCTGTTCTTCCTCTCACCTATCCCCTCCTCCCACCTCAAGCTACACCTCTGTTCCCTACCTCCGAACCTCATCCTGCCCCCTTGACCTGTCCGTCCTCCTCCCCGGACCGACCTATCCCCTCCCTACCTGCCCATCTATACCTACCTCTCCAGGCTCCATCCCCACCCTTTTAACTTGTCTGTCTCCTCTCCACCTATCTTCCCCTCTATCCACCTTTGATCCGCCTCCCCCTCTCTCCCTATTTATTTCAGAACCCTGTCTCCATCCCCCTTTTATGATGAAGGGTCTAGGCCCGAAACATCAGCCTTCCTGCTCCTCTGATACTGCTTTGCCTGCTGTGTTCATCCAGCTCCACACTTTGTTATCTGGCAACCTAACATGTCTGCTTAGCAACTGATACTCAAATACCCTACCCCTCTACAACTCTAACCTTATGTACTTACTGTTTCACAGTAGCTGTCAAAGTGGATGTGTGTGATTTTGGACTTTTAAGTTTCAGAATGTTGGAGCCACCTGTGAATGAGGGGTTGTGGTTTACCTTCCCTCAACAGATCTGAACTACAACAGAAAGATCAGAATTGAAATACAGATCTGCATCTCTGAGGTGGCGCTAATTGGAATTTCTTGTCAGAAACATGCAGCTCTCCTCTTTTGTAAATTAAAAAAGGAGCAGAATGGCATTCAAGGAGTGAGACAGTCACTCCTCCATAAAAAGAGACAGCAAGAACTGCAGGTGCTGGAGTCAGAGGAACGTAGCAGGTCAGGCAACATCAGAGGAACAGGAAAGTCAACATTTTGTATGGGGACACTTCATCAGAACCAAACCAAAACGTCGACTTTCCCGTTCCTCTGATGCTGCCTGACCTGCTGTGTTCCTCGCATTCCTCCATACAATCCGGCACAGATTTTTGAAGACGGGTCCAGAGCTGAAATGTCAGTTTTCCTGCTCCTCTGATGCTGCCTGGCCTGCTGCATTCCTCCAGCTCCACACCTTGTTGTCTCAGACTCCAGGATCAGCAGTTCCTACTTTTTCACAGAAACTCTATTTCTCTGTCTCCACAGTCACTGATTGCCTGACCTGCATTCTTATCAACACATTTTTAATTTGAGCATCTGCTTAATGCAAACTCCCATACTTTAGATTTGGCAAGTGAAGAAACATTCCTAAGTCTCTTGTCCTTCTATACTACCCATGAAATATACCAATCTTCCCTTTTTAACTCCAACGCATGATGAAATGAAAACAGCCATACTCCAAGCTGAAGAGAATTGAAGGTCTGTATTTGAGATTTCGATGAATTTTAGTTTCATAATTGGAATAATATTTTATTCCAATTATGAAACTAAAATAATATAATAAAATGGCTAAGGGCCTGTACTGTGCTGTACTTTTCTATGTTCTATGTTCTATAATATAAATACATAGAGATTGTACATATTCGATGTTAGTTATCTTCTTGGATTTCAGTTTAGTAAAATGTGCAAAGGATAATGTATGTGGTTGGATAATGTCAAAAGACATGTTGTGATGAAGAATTTACCTGAACTCAGTTTTGAAAGATTATGACAATGCACCTTAAAATGGCATCAACCAGTCATGTTTCTTTCAGGTAATCAGCATGTGTAGCTAATCGGTGTGAGTGATTGAAATGAATTCTCATTACTCTCTGAAGGTTTCAGTGCCAAATAATCAACTGATGTGTTGTTTGATTTAATTTTGTTCAACTTCATTTGCCTATTCAATGAGCATGTTTGGGATACTGAAGACCTGCTTAACTCACTGTTTGGCAGGTTCTCACACAAGATGTGTATAGAAGGGATTTGGTTCAAAGTGTGAAGCAAGTCACCTTGAAACCATTTCAACCACAAAGGAAACAAGCTTACTCTTGCTCTACTTCCCCAATGGAACGGGTCTTGAAATGAACACTAAACAACTGACAGGCAAGCAAAGGTTGAAGTCTTCTCCAAGCAGACGGCAGGTACAAACGAGACCCTGAGCAGCAAAACTTACTATGAAATGATAACGTGCATTGCCACAATTTTCCTGACCATAGCATAAAACACTGGTAGCTCATTAACGATGACTCCTTCAAGCAAAGTCACAAGTTCACCTGCTGTTGTTTACCTCCCTGCATCAAGATTTTAGTCTCAAAAGTGGGAGGTGGTGAGAGAAAATAAACAGACCAAGTGCTACTTACTGTAGGTGCAGGTGCTATAAAATCATTACTCGTGCCTCACAGTATCTGGCTACATTCTAAACAGCCAAAACTACAAAATTACAATTGAATAAATTAACAAAGTATGTAGTGCAGCCAAGTACTTGGGAATGTCAAAAAACTGAATGAGCTATTCGGGTCCATTATTCTTATTTGTCCCATCAATCAAATTTTCTAGATTGTGGCATATTAGTTGACAAGTTTAAAAGGAGAAAAATATGCCTTAATCCAGGTGGAACTATGCCATAAGCTCTTGGGCTGTGCTAAATTCAGCATGTGGTGGTTGTGTTTGTCTGCTCTGTGACAGCTTCTCACAAACACACGGCAGAACAACAAGGGCAGGACTAGCAATCTCGGTGTTAAAAATGAATTTCTGTCAAGACAAGTGGATTTCTTCATTAACAAATTCTTAAAGGAAAAAAGTTTTATTGTTTAGAAATACTAGCATTGCACTTGAAACTATAATAAAGCTCGCAGCAATGGCAAAAAGTGGTTATTCCAGACTGGTGGCATGTTCTAGTCCCCTCTCATACGGCTGTTAGAGAATTAGTGGTCGAGTCAGACAAATAAAATGAATTCAAATTAATGACACAGAGCCATACACCACCCCCCACCTGACTCGTACCCCAGCCATTTCCCTGCATTTGCTCTTTTACTGCTTCAATTTATTTCCAAGTATGATTGAAGGTCTTTAAACTGAAATACTGACATTTTTGTCTCCATAGATGTTGCCTGACCTGTTCAGTTTGTATGATTTTTAAAACGTAATTCACAAAAGGTGGGCATGGCCAGGTAAGCCAGTATTAATTCCACATCCCGAATTACCCCAGGAGCAGGTGGTAGTAAACTGCAATCCTTGGGGTGTAACACCAACAGAACTGTTAAGAAGGCAGTTTCAGAATTTTGAACTAGTGACCATGAAGAAACAGCAAAATAATTCCAAGTCAGTTCATCCTAATTCAGTTGTAGCCCATTTTTAACATTCAATGCAGAAATATTTTCCATGCCAACACAAAATACTGCAATATATTTTGTTGGACCTCATTAGGGAAGCATGTTGGAAATCAAGCTCTGCCATTCCCAGAGACATCACAAAACTTAAAGATTTTACAAAAATTTGCAAAATTCACCAATTTACTGGTCTTCTACACCTAGGGTGACAGAAAGCAGAGAGCAAATTTCTGTACTTAACAGAAAATGGCTACTTATTACAAACAGATTTTAGCAATAGGAAAACAATTTTGAACTGTTGATAAACAGCTCTCCCAATAAAACTCTAGCCCCTTCATGAAACTCCCCTGACACATGCAGACACAAAGATATGCGTGCTACAGATGGAGTTAGGAAGGCAGTTCAATGGTTCATGTCCAGGGGGTTCTCAGATGAACCATTTGGCTTATCAGGACTTGCAATTTGACAATATCTCTCTTCTCCAGGTATTTTTACTTGTCTGCAGAAGTTGATTTGGATGCAAACATAGGAACTATGGTTAGTAAGTTGGTAAATGACACCAAAATTGGAGGTGTAGTGGACAGCAAAGGAGGTTACCTCAGTGTGCAGCAGGACCTTGATTAGATGGGCCAATAGGCTGAGGAATGGCAGATGGAGTTTAATTTAGGTAAATGTAAGGTGCTGCATTTTGGAAAGGTAAATCAGGACAGGACTTATACATTTAATGTTAAGGTCCTGGGGCAAGCTGGTGAAAGAGAGAGACATTGGACTGCTGGTTCATGGTTCCTTGAAAGTGGAGATGCAGGTAGACATGATAGTGAAGGAGGCATTTGGTATGCTTGCCTTCTTGGTTAGTGCATTGACTACAGGAGTTGGGAGGTCATGTTGTGGCTATACAGGACATTGGTTAGGCCACTTGTGGAATACCGTGTGCAATTCTGGTCTCCATGCTATAGGAAGGATGTTGTGAAACGTGATAGGATTCAGAAAAGATTCACAAGGATGTTGCCAGGGTTGAAGGGTTTGAGCTACATGGAGAGGCTAAATGGATTCAGGCTATTTTCCCTGGAGCATTGGAGTCGGAGGGGTGACCTTGTAGGAGTTTATAAAATCATGTAGTGCATACATAAGATGAATAAAAAGGGTTTTTTTCCCCCCTAGGATAGTGGCAGCAAAAACTTGAGGGCATAGGTTTAAGGTAAGGCGAAAGATTTACAAGCAACCTATGGGGCAACTTTTCCACACAGAAGGTTGTGAGTGTACAGAATGTGCTGCCAGAGGAAGTGGTAGAGGCTGGTACAATTACAACATTTAAAAGGTGCCTGGACGTGTACAGGAACAGGAAGGATTGAGAGGGATAGGAGTCAAATGCTGGCAAATGGGATTTGATTAATTTAGGATAGCCAGTCGGCATGGACAAGTTGGACCAAAGGGTCTGTTTCTGTGTTGTATAGCTCTATGATTCTATGACAAGGAGTGGCTGATTCGCAACTTACAAACTCTCTGAGTTTGTGGTCTAAAGCAGCTTGTAGAAAGGTGAGAAAATAAATTGACTTTCTTCCGGCTTTAGGTATATCATTTCACCACAGAGACAGAGACAAAGACAGCATTTTCCTTATTGGAGACCTGAAGGCTTCTGACTATCTCGCTCATATCCCACTAGGCTGTTCACCTACATGAGACTAAACACATAGTTGTGGCAAGCATAAAGCCTTTGACATTGACAGGCATTCCGCTGTCCAAATACTTAGTGTTGCCCATTGAATGACACTTTAAACTAAACCACGATAGTGAAGAAATATTGATAACTGTAATTTGTTTTGTTGCCACAAGGGGCCCTACTGATATTGTGTTGAAAGCAAACGGTCAGGCCAGGGTAAAAGGGAGATTTGCTTCATATATGACAACAACAAAATTGATCTATGAACATATTTTATCCGTTATCTGAGATCTAGGGTCACACAGAGCACTTTGAGATCAAATATAGCACTTTCCACTATCACACCATTGTGCTGTAACACTAATCTTTTCAGTGTAACATCTCATTGCATCAGTGGGAATTTTCCCAGAATGCCATTTTTGGGCATCTTGAATGACACTGTGTTTGAACAGGTCTAACAATGAGAATAGATTAGTACTGGCCAAACCAATTAGATTTTTGTTTTGTTGATTAGCAATGAGACTTTCATACCATTCAGTTTGATTTGATTTGATTCAAATTACCAAGAAAGTTGGAATATTCGAGTTCATAATACCCCAAAAGCTGAGGCATTGTACAAAATCAGCAGCTATACAGAAAACAATCTGCTACCAAGACAGTGCCTATCTCTTCAGTCAATTTAGTTCACTCCAAATGATAGCAAGAAATGGTTGGACACAATAGTGTAAAGGCTATGGGCCCCGACAACGTTTCAGCAATAGTACTGAAGATGTGAGCTCCAGAACTTGCTGGGCCTTTAGCCAAGCTTTTCTTCTGCAGTTACAACACTGACATCTATATAACAACATGCAAATTTGTACATGTAAATGCTGTACATAAAAAAGCAGGACAAATCCAAACCACCCAATTACCGTTCCATCAATCTACTCTGCATCATCTTCAACATGCTATCAAGCAGCACTTGCTCAGCAAAAACATGTTTATTGACATTCAGCTTCGGTTCTGTTAGGATGACTCAGCTCCTGATCTCATTAGAGAACTGGTTCAAGCAGAAACAAAGGACCTGAATTTCAAAGGTGCAGTCAGAGTGACAGCCTCATTTCAAGGCCTCATTTGACCAAGTGTGGCATTAAGTAGACCTCGTAAAACATGAGTCAATGGGAATCAGAGGGAAACCTCTCTGCTGACTGGAGTTACACCTGGCATGTAGGAAAATGGTTGGGGCTGTTGGAGGTCAGTCATCTCAGCTCCAGAACATCTCAGCAGGAGTTCCTCAGGGTAGTGACCGAGGCTCAACCATCTTCAGTTGCTTTTCAATGATTTTCCCTTCATCATAAGTGGGGATCTTTGCTGAATGCTGCATAGTGTTCAACGCTGTCTCGGATTCCTCTGATACTTAAGCAATCCATGTCCAAACATAGCAAAACCTGTACAATATGCAAGCTCGGTGTGAAAAGTGGCAAGTGATATTCACATCACACAAGTGTCAGGCAACAGCCCTCTCAAACAGAGAATTTTACTCTCACCCCTGACTTTCAATGGCGTTACTATCACTTGGACCTGCCAGTACCATCTTTCACTCAGTGAAAAGACAGCAGGCATTCATCTGATTTATACCCCTGATGATATTACA
Source organism: Stegostoma tigrinum (assembly GCF_030684315.1). Classification (NCBI taxonomy): domain Eukaryota; kingdom Metazoa; phylum Chordata; class Chondrichthyes; order Orectolobiformes; family Stegostomatidae; genus Stegostoma; species Stegostoma tigrinum. Next base: position 28,814,254 of record NC_081370.1, on the reverse strand, counting down.
AACCTCTAATAAACCTCCAATGTCGCAGTGATAAAGGTCCCTGCTTATCTAGCCTAGTTTCATAACTCAAATTCACCATTCACAGCAACATCCTAATAATTTTTTTTCTGAAACCTCTCTAGCTTAATAATATCCTTTCTTGAACAGGGTGACCAGAACTGGACACAGTACCCCAGAACAGGCCTCACCAATGCCCTGTACAACCTCAACACGACATCCCAACTCCGATACTCAAAAGGAGTCAGCAATGAAGGCAAGCATGCTAAACTCAGTCTTAACCACCATCTCTACAAGTGATACAAACTTCAAAGAATTATGTACCTGAACACCTAGGTCTCCCTGTTCTACAACACTACCCAGGGCTTTACCAATAATTGTAAAAGGTCCTGTCCTTGTTTGTTTTACCAAAATATAAAACCTCACTTTTATCCAAATTAAATTCCATCTGCCACTCCTCAGCCCATTAACCCAATTGATCAAGATTTCGTCATAATTTTAGATAACCTTCTTCACTGTCCACTATAGAATCAATTTTGGTGTCATCCCCAAACTTATTAACCATGCCTTCTATATTCTCATCCAAATCATTTATATAAATAACAAAAAAAGCAGACCCAGCAGCAATCCCTATGGAACACCACTGGTAACAGGCCTCTCATCCAAAAAAACGACCCTGTAACACCACCCATTAAGCCAATTTTGTATCCAATTGCCAAGCTCACCCTGAATCCCATGTGGTCTAACTTTATTATATCAGGCTACCATGTGGAACCTTGTCAGATTTTAAAGTCCAAGTAAACAATGTCTACTGCCTTACTCTCATCAATCTTGGTTATTTCTTTAAAAATCTCAATCAAGTTTGTGAGATATGATTTCCTTTGCACGTAACCATGTTGACTGTCCCTAATCATTCCTTTCCTCTCCAAATACATATATATCCTTTCAGAATCACCTCCAACAAAATACTCACCGCCAAAGTCAGACTCACAGATCTACAGTTCCCAGGTTTCTACTTATTCTTGAACATTGTTTTGGTTCTACCCAATACCAACTTTTAATTCCATAGCTCATGGCACTGCTCCAAATAATGAATCAAAAGAAAAATGTCGGATTCCTTACCTCCCTTCTCTGTATAAAATGCAGTTTCAAATTTACCGTTAAACTTCTGAATTATTGACAATCACACCAGTGGAATGGAACAGGTTTTAAAACTTGAGTGGTATTCAACTCTCAGGTGTTGACAGAATTATGCAGGACTAAAAAGGCGTCCCTGCTTTATAAAAGAAAGAAGTATGAAACTGAAGGCAACAAGACAGCAGCAAATACCTTCAAAAATGGAGAGGGAAGGCCTTTGACCTAGGAAGTAGTGCAGAGTGGCAAATTCACTATTTTTCCCCCCCATGTTATTATACAACATCACAGATATTCAGTCTGCATCACAATGAGATGCTATTGTTACACCTCAATGCACGAGCAATGCAGGTTAGTGATTCAGCTCAAAATACGTTTAACTGATGTCACTGAACCAAAATAGCTATATACAGTATCTCAAAAATTCATAACACTTCAAATCACTAACTACTACTACTTCATTCATCTTCTTGGTCTTGCATTCACCATTTTAAAATCTTACTGCACACTATTCTGGAACTCTTGTGAATGCAGAACGGCCTGCCAAATTGATGATACAATCTGCCCAAAAACCAATAATTTTTGCTGTTTTTAAGACAACAAAAGTATGAGACCCAGGAGACTTAGTAAGAGAATAGGGCCAGATTATTCCATAATTCTGAACAAACAATAATATTTACTTTATAACGTCAGAATAATAAAATCCACTATATATGTTAAATTTATTCATAACGCCCAGAATAAACTTGTGGCAAAAATGGCTTGTGGATTATGATCGAAACCCCGCACAGCACATATTTAATAATTTTCCCAGTACAGACTTCTCAGCAATTCCCTGGACGTTAATGACACGATGGCTGGCAATGTTCCCTATAATTATTTTTTGCTTTTGCATGGGCCTCCAAAAGGTCTATGCACAGCTGAACTTTCTGAAAACAGAAGCCAATCAGCATGGGAGGAACATCCAAGGGATGATGTAACATAGAAGGAACACTGCATGGTGGGTCATCAAATCTCAAACTTCACAAGGGATCACAATTCTTCATATTTGCCAATTTGGCCTTGAAACTCCCTTAAGAGCTACTCTTTCTTGGGCTGCCTCCAGCATTGCTCTTGTTCTGGCCAAATACCCTCTGCTCTTGGGTCTATATTCCTGTTGACTGCAGAAACAGCCCTCCAGCACAGACACATGGGTATGACTCCAGGTCCTCACCGACAACTACTTTCACCAAGCCATTCTTGATCCTGCATAAAATGCTGACACTTTACCGGTCAAGGTCGCAGATTTGGAAGGTGCTGTCACAATTAATTATTAGAGTTCAGAAGAATGAGGCCTAACTTTACTGAAATATGCAAGGTTCTGGGGGTGGCATGGGAGGTGATGGTAGCTTGACAGGATAGATGTTGAGAGGATATTTCCACTAATAGGGGGGGTCTCAAAATGAAGACTAGTAGTTAATAAACAAAACACAATCCTTTTGGAACAGATGTAGGCCATTTCGGTCCAATGAACCAGCTTTGCTATTTAATGAGATCATAGCTGATGTGGTATTCCTGAGCTCCAAATTCCTGCTTTATCCCATAACCCTCAATTTCTTTACTGATTAAAGATCTGTCCATCTCAGCTTTGAAAATGGAAATATCCCAGTCTCAACAGCTCTCTGTGGTAAAGATTTCACAGATAACTCAGGTTATGCTATCACATCCTAAATCGTGAAGACCATCAGATACAGGAGCAGAATTGGCCCATTTGGTCCATCAAGTCTGTTTCAACATTCAATTATGGCCAGTATGTTTCTCAATTCCATTTTCTCGCCTTCTCCTCACAAGTTTGATCCCCTTACTAATGAAGAACCTATCTATCTCTGTCTTAAATACACTCAATGACTTGGCCTTCACAGCCTTCTGTGGCAATAAGTTCCACACATTCACCACCCTGAAGGAAGTGCTCCTCAACTCAGTTCTAAAGGGTTGTTCCTTCATATTGAGGCTGCTCCCTTAAGTCCAAGTCTGTCTTACCAGTACAACACCTTTTCCACATCTGCTTTATTTCAGCCTCTCTGTATTCTGTAAGTTTCAATGGGATCCCCACTCCACCTTCTCAACTCCATCTACTATTGACCCAGAGTCCTCAATTGTTCCTTACAAGAAAGGCCCTTCATCCCCAGGATCATTCTTGTAACCTCTTCTAAACCACTCCTTAAAAAAACAGGGCCCAAAACTGCTCACAACATTCCCAGTACAGTCAGACCATAGCCTTATACAGCCTTAGCAGTGCATCCCTGCTTTAGCATCACAGCCCTTTTGAAATGAATACTAACATTGTATTTACCTTCCAAACTGCCTACTGAACCTGCAAATTAACCGTGAGAGAATGCTAAACTGGCATTCCCAAGCCCCTTTGCACTTCAGATTTTCAAAATGCATGACCTCACACTTTCTTATATTCTAATCCATCTGCCACTTCCTTGCTCACTCTCCAAGCCTGTCCAAATCCTTTTGCAGCCTCCCTACATCCCCAAGGTGTGTGCCTCGACCTTTCTTTGTGTCATCTGCAAACATAGCAACAACGGCCTCAGTTCCTTAGTCTAAATTGTTATTGTGTAGTATGGAAAGTTTTGGTCCCAAAACTGACACATGCAGAACTTCATTAGTCATTGGCTGCCATCCTGAAAATGACCCCTTTATTCCCCATTCTTTGCATTCTACCAGTCATCTAATCCTCTATCTACATCAGTAACTTGTCCCTAATGCCATGGGCTCCTATTTAGCAGCCTCCTCTGCAGCACCTTGTCAAAGGTCTTCTGTAAATCCAAATAGATCACATCCACTTGTACTCCTTTCTCTAACTTGCTCATTACCTCCTCAAAGAATTCTAACAGATTTGTCAAGCTTGACCTCCCTACGATGAAGCTGTGTTGACTCAGCACTATTTTACTGAGCACTTCCAAGTGCTCCCATAAACACATCTCTGATAATGGACCCTAAAATCTTAACAATGACTGAGGCCAAGGTAACCAGCCTTAGAGTTTCCGGTCTTCCGTCTCCCTCACTTCTTAAACAGGGCTATAACACTAGCAATCTTTCAGTCCTCTGGAACGCTCGGATTCCAGTGATTTCTGAAAGATCACCACCAATGTTCCCACAATCTCCTCAGCTATCTCCTTCAGAATCCTGGGATGTAGTCAATCCAATCTGGGTAATTTATCCATCTGCAGACCTTTCATCTTCTTCAATAACTTCAACTTGGTGATGACCACTACATTTACCTCCACCCCCTACCTCACTTGAAGTTCTGGTTCGCTACTGTCTTCCACTGTCAAAATTGATGCAATGTACCAAGTCAGTTCCTCTACCATTTTCCAGCCTCATTTTCCAGCTAACAGCTAATGTCCACTCATGCCTCTCACCTTTTATATATCTAAACTATATAGCTATCTTCTTGCCATCTTATTTTATAATTACAAGCACTTTGACACCCATATTTCAACTTTTCCTCCAAGGGTAAACAATCTCTCCACATCTACCCTGTCAAGCCCACTAAGAGTCAGGAAGGTCTAATTTCATTCTTCTAAATTCCAAAGACTACAATCCCAAATTACTTAGCTTCTCCTACGAAAATCCGCACCCCCCTCCCCCCATACTCGTGAACCTCCTCTGGACTCCCTCCAATGCCAGTATATACTATATTAGTTCTATGGAACATGGCTGAAGGGAGGCATTTAGCTCATCTTGTCCATGCCAAATTAAAAGTACCCAGATACCCTTTCTAATCCCATGTTTTTGCAAGCTGCCTACAGCTTACAGCACGTAAGGAATAGATTCAGTACTTTTTGAAGGTGTTTAGGGTCTCTGCCTTCACCAGAAATTCAGGCAGCGAATTTCACGCACCCACTACACACTGCATATTTTTTAAAATCCCACGTCCCCTTTAATCCTTCTGCCACTTAGCTTCAAACTATAACACCTTGTTTTTGAACTCTCTGCCAAGGGGAACAGGTTCTTCCTGTCTACCCTACCTCTATATCTCACAATTATGTATACCTCAATCATGTTGCCCATCACTTTCTTTGTTCCACCAACCCCAACTTCTTGTTGTCACAATTCTCCAGCCCTGACAATATTCCAGTAAATCTTCTCTGCACTCTCTCCAAAGTAATTACAACCTTCCTGTAATGTGGTGGCCAGAACTGCACACAATATTCCAGTTGTGGCTTCACTAGTGTCTGAAACAGTTTCATCATTACATCCCTACTTTTGTATTCAATACTTCTGTCAATGAAAGACAGTATTCTATATGCCTTCTTTACAACCTTATCTACTTGTACTGCTACCTTTAGGCCTGCAGGCCAAGATCACTCACTTCATCTACCTGTCTCGGTATATTCCCATTTATTGTGAATTCCCTTTTACTGTTTGACTTCTCCAAATATATTACCTTATACCTATCAGAGTTGAACTCTGCCACTTTCACGTCCACTCTACCAATCCTACTATATCATTTTGGAGCTTACAGCTACCCTCCACACTATACACTACACAGCCGATCTTATTGTGTCACCTGCAAATTTCCAATTGTGACCCCAATGCTCAAGTTCAACTCATGAATGTGTAAAACAAATAGCAGGAGATCCCAACACCAAACCCTGTGGAACACCACTTGAAACATCTTTCTATTCACAAGGGTAGCCATTGACCATTAGAATAGGGGACAAAAGCCATTCATAGTGTTCTAGAGATAGTAGGAACTGCAGATGCTTGAGAATCCGAGATAACAAGGTGTAGAGCTAGATGTAGGTGGGGAGGTTGGGAGGGAATAGGTCAGTCCAGGGAGGATGGACAGGTCAAGGGTGTTCAAAGCTCGGCTGCAGGGTTCCCAAGCGGAATATGAGTTGCTGTTCCTGCAACCTTCGAGTGGCATCTTTGTGACACTGCAGGAGGCCCCGGATGGACATGTCGTCTAAGGAATTGGAGGGGGGAGTTGAAATGGTTCGCAACTGGGAGGTACAGTAAATAAACAAACAAATATAAACATTCGCAATAAACAACTGCACCTCCCAGTCGTGAACCATTTCAACTTCCCCTCCCATTCCTTGGACGACCTGTCCATCCTGGGCCTCCTGCAGTGCCACAACGATGCTACCCGAAGGTTGCAGGAACAGCAACTCATATTCCACTTGGGAACCCTGCAGCCCAATCGCAGCAATGTGGATTTCACAAGCTTCAAAATCTCCCCTCCCCCTACCATATCCCAAAATCAACCCCGCCTTCATCCCCGCCTCCCTAACCTGTTCTTCCTCTCTCTCCTATCCCCTCCTCCCACCTCAAGCTACACCCCCATTTCCTACCTAGTCATGTCATCCCGCCCCCTTGACCTGTCCGTCCTCCCTGGACTAACCTATCTCCTCCCCACCTACACTGACCTTTACTGGCTCCATCCCCGCCTCTTTGACTTGTCTGTCTCCTTTCCACCTGTCTTCTCCTCTATCCATCTTCTATCCGCCTCCCCCTCTCTCCCTATTTATTTCAAAGCCCCCTTCCCCCTCCCCCATTTCTGAAGAAGGGTCTAGGCCCAAAACATCAGCCTTCCTGCTCCTATGATGCCGCTTGGCCTGCTATGTTCATCTAGCTCTACAACTTGTTATCATAGCGTTCTAGTTGTGGTCTGGCTAGTGCTTGCATAGTTTTAGTTATACCACCTCATTTTTATATTGCATTCCTTTTGAAGTAACAACAAATTGCCTATTTCCCTTCCCTGCAACCTACTGATCTTGGATGCTAACATTTTATGATTCATCCACAAGGACCCTCCAATCCCTTAGTCTTGTAACTTTCTGCAGTCTTTCTCCATTTGAATAATATCCAACTGTTTTATTCTTAATGGGAAAGTGCATAAGCTCACATTCTATTCTATCTGCTAATTTTTTGCCTCATAAATTAACCTGTCCGTGTCCCTCTTGCAGACTATGTCATCTTTACTTGTAACGTCCATATCTATTCATGTCACCTACAAACTTGGTGACTGGCAGTAGTAAATGTGCATCTAAATCACGAACCTGTATTGTAGGAAATTATGACCCCAAGCACTGATCTCCGTGGCACTCTACTAGTTACAAGTTACAGTAATGCCCCTTTACTTGCAGTCTCTGTCTTAAGTATCCTTGTGCACAGTACCTTACTTTTAAAAATCCAAATATTCTACATCCATTTGTTCACCTTTAACTATCCTGCTTGTTACATCTTCTATCACTGTAATAAATTTGTCAGGCATGATCCCATGCTGACTCTGCTTGATTTTATTATACATATCTAAATGTTTGACTATTACATCATTTATAATGGATTCTAAATGTTTTCCCAATAACAGACATTAAGCTGACTTGGTTTATAATTACTTTAATTTTGTCTCATTCCATTTCCGAGCATGGGTGTTACATTGGCAGTTTCCCAATCCTCTGGAACTCTTCCAGAATCTAAGGATTCTAGCAAGGTGAGGTTGTTGGCTTGGTCACTGAGCTGGCTAGTTCTCGTTCAGACGTTTCATTACCATGCCAGGTAACATCATCAGTGTGGTGTCCGATGAAGCAATGTTGTTCTTCTCTGCTTGGTATTTGTATGATCCAGTCTGTTGATGTGTTTTGTGTCAATTCCACTTTTTTTCTGTGAGGGTTTGCATATGGGATCTAATTACAAATGTTTAATGATTGCATTATGGGTGGGGAACCAGGTGCTGGTCTCTGGATTAACAGTCTAGCAATAATACCACTAGGCCATTGCCTCCCCTTATCATACAAATACTAAGCGGAGTAGAACAACATTGCTTCATCGGAGATCACACTAATGATGTTACCTAGCATGGTGACAAAACATCTGAGCTATAACCATCCAGCTCAGCGACCAAAGTCGACAACCTCACCCACAACACCAGCTACAAATCTTTGCAAGAACTTTAAATTCTTACGAGATTACTGCAATACATCCACTATTTCTGTAACTACTACTTTTAAATCCCAGGATGCAACCCATCAGATCCAGAAGATTTAAATCTGCCTTTAGCCCATTTGTTTCCCTAGTACTTTTCTCCAGTGATAGTTATTGCACTTATTCTTCCCCTCCCTTGGGCCCTTTAATTATATAGCATTTTTTGGAATGCTACTAATGTCCTCTAACATGAAGACTGATACAACTAATTATTCAACTCACAGAATCATAGCATTCCAACTATGTGGGAGCAGGCCATTTGGTCCATCCAGTCCACACTGACTCTGCTAAGACCATCAAATCCAGACCCAGCCCCATACATTATCCCTGTATTCCTGCATTTCCCACAGCCAATCCCCCTAGCTTACAAATCCCTAAGCTGCACATCTTTGGATCGGGGAGGAAACCAGAATACACCCGAAAGAAACCCACGCAGAGATGGGGAGAATGTGCAAAATCCACACAGACAGCTGCCTGAGGCTGAAACTGAACCCTGATCCCTGGCGCTGCCCAGCAGCAGTGCTAACCACGGAGCCATTGTGCCACCCCCTGCCATTTCCTGGATCCCCATTATTGTGTCTCCAGCTTCGTTTTATAAAGGCTTTCGGGTCACTTTGAACACTTCCTCCTTTTTACATGTATTCAAAGAAACTTTAATGTCAGTATTCATATCACTTGTGAGAGCACTCAGTTTATTTTCTCCCACCTTCTTTTCATATTTTGTTGGCTTTTAAAACTTTCCTAACGTTCTGGTTTATCATCAATCTTTGCCACATTCTAAGTTTTTCTTTCAATACTACCCTTAACTTACTAGTATTAGTTTAACCTGAGGGTCACCACATCTTAGGCAAGGGGACAGATTGAAAAGTAGAGATTTTCATGGTAACTTCAGTCAATGAAAGAATTGAATCCACACTGTTGGCATCATTCTGCATCACAAACTGGCCTCTAGGCAACTGAGGTGACCCCATAAATCTCACAATAAAATTATAACAAAGAAGATTTAACGCCAACTGTTTGCAAAATTGCTTTCATAAACTTTACAAACATGTTCACGAAGCTATGCTTTAAAAAGTTTGTACTTATTTTCAAGGAGTAGCTTGCTGAAATGATGTAAAACCCGTTAAATGTGTTACAACCATTTCACAAGCAGACCACTGTCGCACAATCTGTACACGAAAAATAATTACTTATATTACTTGCTGCAACTTTTCATTGGAGATGCTAGATGGATCAGCAAAGTCCTCGACCAGTGCTCACTTGTATGTTTTTACTTGTTTTAACACACAAAGTTACAGACACACTTTAAATGGCATAAAGTATTAGTATCTGGCATACAACTTGGGGTAGGTTTAAGCAAAGTACATTATGTGTCAAAACTCTATTATAATTAATTTGTTTATAAAATCAAAAATGTAGATTCTCTGACAGTAGGAAAAAAAGCCTCAGCAGGATTTACAGTACCTCCCTCTGGCTTTGTAGCACCAAAGATCGTTCCTCCTTCAAAGTAGTATAGCTGGTAAATTTCTCCTCTCAATTGTACAACAGAATTGTATTAAGCCGTTCTGTCACATTTCTTTGGCTTTTTGCTGTCTCATTTGACCATGCATAAATCACCACAAACCCTCCAGTACAAAACCTTATAAAGCATTCTTTCAAAGTAGAGTACTGAATTTTGCCAAGACCCAATTTTTTTTCTGAGGGTGTTAATAAATGGCAACAATGCATTTGATTTTAATTTTGGTTGTCTAGTTACTTAGAATGATTTATTTTTTCGGCTGGAACAAGAAAATGCTGTGAAGTAAACAAATATGGTCTAAAGATACATTAAAAAGGTATTTTCTGAAGTTTATGAAAGTTTGGCCGTGTCTCTGGCAGGAGTCCTCTGCTCAAATTGGATCCAAGTACTAACATAATTGGGGTGGAGATGACCTTGCTCTGCCTGTTGCTTCATAAATCACCTGGGTCAAGGTGTACTCTCCAATACTCAGTGTACCCTGTGGAATAGAACAGTGTATCCTTATTGCTACTGAAACATAGCCAGCTAGAAGAAAAAGCAATAAACTTCAAGTAACAAAACTCTGATTCTAACATCACATTAACTTGCAAGAAACAAAACACATATGAGTTAGACTATTTGGCATGGAAACTTTTCGTGATTTTTCATAATTTGATGGCCATTTTAAAGTACTGTTCATAAACAGCAAATACCTGTACCTGAATAGTTGTGGTACTTAGGTATACACACTGTGATTCAAATCTAATTATTGTATACAATATAAAAAATCCCTTATTACGCCAACATAAAATCTGTTTGCTTTTTTAAAATAACAAGGAATCCAATTCTTGAGAATCCATACTTTATCATTGCCCCGAATTACCCAATTGATTTTATTCAAAGATGCTGCATCACAACAGGCCAAAAATTTGTTTATCTGCCTTATAACAGGACTAAATTGTTTCTAAAGTATATTATGTGAACTGGAGGTCAGTGGCAAGGTGAAGGTGGACTGGACTAGGCTGGGCTATTTGGAACTGTCTGAGCAGAGGCTTCAACATTTTTGTTTCTCAACCATGTTCGGGGTTAAGCACGAAAATCAAGATTGACACTCCAATGCTGTGCTAGGATAATGGTACATTGTCAGAGACGCCACCTTTCAGAATGGATGTTAAACCGAAGCTCTGAATTGCAGAGCACCATTTTTATTTCAAAAATGACAGGTAAGTAATGCTAGATATTTACCCCCAAAATATCACAAAGAGGTACTTCCCTGCAAATCAAAACAGAAATTGCTGGAAAAGCTCAGCAGGTCTAGCAGCATTTGTAGAGAGAAATCAGAACTCGATCCAAAACGTTAACAATGATTTCTCTCCACAAATACTGCCAGACCTGCTGAGCTTTTCCAGCAATTTCTTTTTTGGTTTCTGATTCATCTGCATTCTTTCGGTTTTTAAATCCCCACACATGTTGCCGCTTCAGGTGTTTATCCAATCCCCCTTTCGGCCTCCTTGCCCAGCTCTAGGCTTGCAAATAGCACCCTGCAAGCTATATATAACCACCTGTCAAATTCCTATAGTCAACGGCTAATCATAATAATACAATTTGTGTGTGATCACACTGAAAACTTCTGAGAAGTAAAATTATATCCTTCCAGGTGTCTGTTCCTGCCACAGTTGTATCCTTTTGTTTATATTGACTCTCCGTGATCTTCCTATCCAATGTGTTCCATCACACTTCATTGCATTAAATTAGAGATAGCCTAATGTTATCATCACTGGTCTGTTAATTCAGAGACCCAGCTAATGTTCTGGGGACCTGTGTTCAAAACCTACCGTAACAGATAATGGAATTTGAATCAATAAAAGCCTAGGATTAAGAGTCTAACGATGACCATAAATCTGTTGTTGATTGTCAGGAAAAACCCATCAGGTCACTAATGTCCTTTAGGGAAGGAACTGCCACCCTTACCTGGTCTGGCCCAAATGTGACTCCAGATCCACTGAGATGTGGTTGACTCTCAAATGCCCTCTACCCAACTAGGAATGGGTAATAAATGCTGGCCTAGCCAACAATACCCTCATCCTGTGAATGAATTAAAAATCTGCCAGAATGTCCACAGAATCCTAGACAGGCAAGAAGGGGTAAGATAAAGGAACCTTGCATGACGAGAGCGGTGGAGCTTCTTGTGAAAAGGAAGAAGGTAGCTTACATAAGGTGGAGGAAGCTAGGGTCAAGTTCAGCTAGAGAGGATTACATGCAGGCAAGGAAGGAGCTCAAAAATGGTCTGAGGAGAGCCAGGAGGGGGCACGAGAAAGGCTTGGCAGAAGGAATCCGGGAAAACACAAAGGCATTTTACACTTACGTGAGGAATAAGAGAATGATCAAGGAAAGAGTAGGGCCGATCAGGGATAGCATAGGGAACATGTGTGTGGAGCCTGAGGAGGTAGGGGAAGCCCTAAATGAGTTTTTTTGCTTCTGTCTTTACGAAAGAAACGAACTTTGTAGTGAATGAAACCTTTGAAGAGCAGGTGTGCATGCTGGAATGGATAGAGATAGAGGAAGCTGATGTGCTGAAAATTTTGTCAAACATTAAGATTGACAAGTCGCCAGGCCCGGACCAGATTTGTCCTCGGCTGCTTTGGGAAGCGAGAAATGCAATTGCTTCGCCACTTGCGAAGATCTTTGCATCCTCGCTCTCCACTGGAGTCGTACCTGAGGACTGGAGAGAGGCAAATGTAATTCCTCTCTTCAAGAAAGGAAATAGGGAAATCCCCGGCAATTATAGACCAGTAAGTCTCACGTCTGTCGTCTGCAAGGTGTTAGAAAGGATTCTGAGGGATAAGATTTATGACCATCTGGAAGAGCATGGCTTGATCAAATACAGTCAACACGGCTTTGTGAGGGGTAGGTCATGCCTTACAAACCTTATCGAGTTTTTTGAGGATGTGACTAGAAAAGTTGATGAGGGTCGAGCTGTGGATGTGGTGTATATGGGCTTCAGTAAGGCATTTGATAAGGTTCCCCATGGTAGGCTCATTCAGAAGGTCAGGAGGAATGGGATACAGGGGAACTTAGCTGCTTGGATACAGAATTGGCTGGCCAACAGAAGACAGCGAGTGGTAGTAGAAGGAAAATATTCTGCCTGGAAGTCAGTGGTGAGTGGGGTTCCACAGGGCTCTGTCCTTGGGCCTCTACTGTTTGTAATTTTTATTAATGACTTGGATGAGGGGATTGAAGGATGGGTCAGCAAGTTTGCAGACGACACAAAGGTCGGAGGTGTCGTTGACAGTGTAGAGGGCTGTTGTAGGCTGCAGCGGGACATTGACAGGATGCAGAGATGGGCTGAGAGGTGGCAGATGGAGTTCAACCTGGATAAATGCGAGGTGATGCATTTTGGAAGGTCGAATTTGCAAGCTGAGTACAGGATTAAGGATAGGATTCTTGGCAGCGTGGAGGAACAGAGGGATCTTGGTGTGCAGATACATAGATCCCTTAAAATGGCCACCCAAGTGGACAGGGTTGTTAAGAAAGCATATGGTGTTTTGGCTTTCATTAACAGGGGGATTGAGTTTAAGAGTCGTGAGATCTTGTTGCAGCTCTATAAAACTTTGGTTAGACCGCACTTGGAATACTGCGTCCAGTTCTGGGCGCCCTATTATAGGAAAGATGTGGACGCTTTGGAGAGGGTTCAGAGGAGGTTTACCAGGATGCTGCCTGGACTGGAGGGCTTATCTTGTGAAGAGAGGTTGACTGAGCTCGGTCTCTTTTCATTGGAGAAAAGGAGGAGGAGAGGGGACCTAATTGAGGTATACAAGATAATGAGAGGCATAGATAGAGTTGATAGCCAGAGACTATTTCCCAGGGCAGAAATGGCTAGCACGAGGGGTCATAGTTTTAAGCTGGTCGGTGGAAAGTATAGAGGGGATGTCAGAGGCAGGTTCTTTACGCAGAGAGTTGTGAGAGCATGGAATGCGTTGCCAGCAGCAGTTGTGGAAGCAAGGTCATTGGGGTCATTTAAGAGACTGCTGGACATGTATATGGTCACAGAAATTTGAGGGTGCATACATGAGGATCAATGGTCGGCACAACATTTTGGGCTGAAGGGCCTGTTCTGTGCTGTACTGTTCTATGTTCTATGTTCTATGTTCTATTCATTCATTATCCTCCTCGCTACTCACAATTCTTTCAGGTTTTGCCATCTGTGAATTTTGAAATCATACCTTATACGTCCACATCTAAGTCAAACATATGGACCAACTAAACTGATTAGAGTATCAATTCCTGGTGATCCGCACTGAATGCCTACCTTTGGCTTAGAAAATAACCATTCACCACTACTCCCCATTTCCAGTCACTCAGCTATCTTCATGTCCAAGGTGCCATTTTTTCTTCAACTTTGCTGACAAACCCATTAAATGGCATTTCATCAAACAACATTAGAAGTCAATATAACTAACCTCATCAATCCTCTGTTATTCCATCAAAAAACGTCAATCAAGTAATTCACCACAACTAGCCTTGGACAACTGAGCCTCTGATAAATCCATTTTAAAATCACATTGCTCAATTACAGTATTAAAAATCAAACCAATTGGAAATGTAATGACACACGTCCATAACAATCACAGTCAGAAAAGAGGGTGGACCAGTCAGTCATCGGGACACTACAGTTGCACATCGAGATCCTTTTGACCTGCCACTCTTTGGCTCCAACTTACCAACGAACCATATGTTGAAACTGTCCTCCTCAGATTAAGTATTTTTACTCGAGATCAGTCTTGTCATTTTCCTTAGCTCATCACGATATTAACATGGACTCCTTAAATGTCCCCTACCAATACTTGCTCTACCTGATTCTGAGAACAAGATCCAGCCTTGTCATTTCTGTCACAGGGCTGGAAACACGCTCATCAAGAAAATTCCCTTGAGCACATGTCAAAAACTCTTCCCATTCTCTTCCTTTTATATACTCACCAAACCATTCTATTTTAGAATAAATCGAATTGAGGTGATCATTACGAATGTTATTCATGTGGAGATCTCAAGCGATAGCAACTAATTCAGCAGGAACATGGATTTGGGGCTCCCTTTAATACGCTCAACAGATGTGCACTAATGTGCCCAAGCAATTCGCTCTTTCCATTCATCCCTTTGAAGTTTTGCCTCTGGCCTCACCAAGTCATTAATATGTTTTTCAATGAATTCAGCCAGTTGTGAGTGTTGCTGGTTTCCACCCTTTTGCTCAACTTTTGAGGGCTGCAACTCATTCCAGAATGTTATCATCCCAGTTTTCACACAAGATGGCAGCAGCATAGCACAGCTGTGTGCAGGCTCTTGAGCTCCCATCTGCCTTTTTTCTTTTAACTTCTGCTCTTTTCCGTTCTTTAAAAAAAAGAGAGAGTAGGCCATGTATGGAATGGTGGAAACCGTCTGGTGGTCTGAGGTGGCAACCGAGATTGCCCCTCCTAGTGATTGGAGGCGACAGACAAGGATGTCCTCCTAACTGGAGCCAGTGGTGGCAATAGCAGTGGCAAAGCTCCTCCAGTGATGACAGGTGGCAAGAATGCAGCTTTGTCCAGTGATCAATGAGAGCCTCACATGTTGACAGAGACTTCAGGCTGTGGCTCTGCCCAGGTGCCTGCATCAGTGGTTCCAAAAACAGTAAATGGAGATAAGACTTAAACTGAGGTGATGCATTTTGGAGGATCAAATTCAAGGGCGAACTATACAGTAAATGGAAAAGTCTTAGGGAAAATTGATGAACAGAGAGATCTGGGTGTTCAGGTCCATTGTTCCCTGAAGGTGACAATGCAGGTCAGTAGGCATGTTTTCCTTCATTGGGTGGGGTACTGAGTACATGAGTTGGCAGGTCATATTGCAGTTGTGTAGGACTTTGGTTCGGCCACATTTGGAGTACTGTGTGCAGTTCTGGTCACCACATTACCAAAAGGATGTGGATGCTTTGGAGAGGGTGCAGAGGAGGTTCACCAGGATGTTGCCTGATATGGAGGGTGCTAGCTATGAAGGGAGGTTGAGTAGATTAAGATTATTTTCATTAGAAAGACAGAGATTGAGGGGGGGGGGGGGCCTGATTGAAGTCTACAAAATCATGAGGGATATAGACAGGGTGGATGGCAAAAAGCTTTTTCCCCCAGAGTGGGGGACTCAATTAGTAGGGGTCATGAGTTCAAAGTGAGAGGAGGAAAGTTTAAGGGAGATATGCATGGAAAGTTCTTTACACAGAGGGTGGTGGATGCCTGGAACGCGTTGCCAGTGAAGGTGGTAGACGCAGACACGTTAGCGTCTTTTAAGATATATTTGGACAGGTACATGGACGGGCAGGGAGCAAATGGACACAGACCGTTAGAAAATAGATGACAGGCGAGACCGAGGATCTTGATTGGTGCAGGCTTGGAGGGCCAAAGGGCCTGTTCCTGTGCAGTAAGTTTCTTTGTCCTTTGTTCTTTGAGAGTTCTGGATGTTTTTCTTACCTTTTGGACTTCTTTTATTTTTGCTAGTTTGTTTTTGAGATTTTGGTTTTGTAACCAAGATGGCATCGGAGGATAGCAACTTTGTAACTTTTCATTTCACTCATGTATTCCAATACTTGGGTACACATGACAATAATATCAAATTCTAATTCAACTGGACAAGATGATTTTTAAAACATTAACTGGGTGGTCTTTCAGAGACAAAAATGTGCAATGCTGCAGGCCTGGTTTTAACACTAAAACAGAAGTTTATTACATAACAAAAAGAAGACAAAATAGAGTAAAACAAATTATGTACATATTATACAATATGAAGGATTATAAACCACAGTAAAATGGAATATTCCATCTCTCCCAATGGCAACTTTTACAGTATTCAGACACCAGACAGAATTTAGCTCCATCACCCTTATATTTAACTGTTGTCTTTGGTTCCCAGTCAAGAGTCTAGTAGCCTCTTCCTTGAGTATTTGTACAACTCAGCTTAGCCTTTCTCAGTTTCATTTAACCTCATCATTATTCTAACCAAAAACTTCTGGACTGAAGCTTTCAAAAGCATTTACTTTGAGGTAACCCAATTTGTAAAGTTTCTGAATGCATTACATCAGGAGAAGAGGTTCTTGATCTAACTTCAACTTGGATTCCTGCAAACTAAAGCCAAAACCTTTCCAAGATATGAGGGCTTCCTTTAAGCAAAAGCAAAAGTCGCATCAAGTTCTGTTCCTTCTATCTGAAAGCAGGGTTACACTCTTCAATGATTATTCTCACCTCATGTATAATTCTTCCAATGTAAATAAATTCCCATTATAACTCCAGAAACACATTCTCCTTCAGATTTCAATTATCCTTGGCTCCACAAATGCTGACAAATTAGTTACTAAACCCCATTATACACTGACTTAAATGTACATGTCATTAGTTCAAAATGCAGAGTCAAATTAAGGTATAATAAATTACACATCTTATACTACACTTCCCCAAAAGAAAAGTGAATGCCAATATTGAAGAGAAATTTTCATTTAAGAAAAGTGATCTAAATGCTTTTTCCATGTTGCTTTAAACAGTGGCAAAATACTCATATTTAACATCAGCAAAATGTGTTTCTGTGTAACTCATTATAAGTCCATGGGGACAGTACTTTGTGTCTTTTATGATTTCCCCCAATAAAGCATGCAGTATAACATTATTTTTTTCAGGAACATGAACAATTTTCAAATTATACAATTGAATAATTAAGCTGCACCAAAAGAATTGTTATGTTCACATCATGAAACATTGCCAAGAAAATCAAAGGATTAAGGTCCACACAAATAAGTTTATTTCAAATTGTTGGGGATGTATATTTTAAAATGATGTACGGCCAACTCAGAAGTTAAATGTCTCTTTCTCAGCTGTTGAGTATTTCTGCTGACATGTGCTCAGTTTCTTTGAAAAACAATTGAAAGGCTCTTAGGTTCCCATCTAGGCATCTTGCAGTAAAACAACTCCCAATCCGATATTGCTGGCATCAACAGCCAGTTTAAATAGTTTTTTTTATAATTGCAAGCAGTTAATCGAGTGTGGTTGTCGAAACAGTTTAAATTTTCTAAGACAGGCTGACATACCAGCATCCATTCAAATCTTTTGCCTTTCTTCAACCAATTTATTAAAGATGCAAAGTCATTGCTAAAATTTGGGACAAATGTGCCCTAAAATCTATTCATGCCATCATAATGCAAAATTTCATGTATGTCCCAGTCAGAGGAAAATAGAACATAATCCTCACTCGACACTTCTCTAGGTGCTACTTGGCCGAGTTCCAGTGTTGCAACCCAAACAAGTCACCTGTGGTTTGGGAAATTCACTGTTAGTCAGATTTATAACTAAATTAGCTTCTTGTAGCTAATCAAATAGTTCAGTCAAGCAGTGTAAATAACCTTGAGGTTTCACTAAAAACAACGAAATTGATGTAACCAAATCAGTCCCCAGTGAAACAAACGAAAACAGAAAGTGCTAGAGAAACTCAACAGATCTGGCACCAACTGCAGAAAAAAATCAGTTAACATTTCGACCTAACCTTTTGAACAAAAGTCACAAAATCTTACAGCATTGAGGTTTGTCTTCTAATCAGCGTATCTCAGCATTTAGCACTTACCCCACCCAAGTCAGTCTACAATTTTATTTTAAAAAGACAGTGCAGCAAGTTTGATTCTATCACTTCCTCTGTGGAGATATTAAAAGAAAAGGTCCAATCATAGCCTTTAAACCAAGGCAAGTCTGTTGAGTTGGCAAATTTCACCACATAAAAACTGAAAGTAAGCTTTCCTACAAATACGTAAAAAGATTTTAAAAATGATGTGACTGTTGATGCTTAGGAAGTGACTTCGTGGAATTAATAAGGGAAAATAAAAGGAGACAGCAGGTGAATCGAATAGATACTTTGCAATAATCTTCACAATAGAAGATATAAATTAAATCCCAAATTAGCTGCAAATTAGGAAATGGAATGGAGGAAGCAATTGGAAAACCAATCACCAGGGAAGTAACATTGAGCAAGTTATTGGATCTGTGGGTTCAATGTCCCTGGGTTCCATTAGACTTTATCCATATGTCTTTAAAGAAATGGCTTGTAAGATAGTTGATGCATTGGTTTTAATTTCATGACTCCCCCCAAATTTGGGTGGGTTCTATTAAACTGGAAATTAGTGAAAATAACAACTTCTTTATTCAAAAAAGAATGACAGGCAGGAAGCAGGAAACTACTGACCAGTTAGCACAACATCTGACCTAGAGAAGACATTAATAGGTTTCTGTTAATGGGAGAAGTAGAACTAGGGATCTTAAAACAGAGATCAGGCATTTCTTTTTTCCTCCTCGCAAAGTCATAATTCTTCTGGAACTCTTCCAGTAAAAGCTGGTGCAAGCAGAATACACGAATAAACTAAAAGAAAAAGTGGACAGATACTGCCTAAACAAGGGATGAAACGTTATCAGGGTAGGCAGGATTACGAATTAGAGGTGACAATCAGATCCGCCTCGAACTTCTTGAATGGTGAAGCAGGTTCAAGGAGCTGAATACCTTGTTCTGTAGTTGATTTGTACACTTGCATACTGACTAGCCATTAAAACAAAGCTATGCTCTACAAAATCTATTGTTCTTTTTAAAAAAAAGCTGCCCATTCAGATTTTCTTGCTGCATATTGGCTTCAAAGTCTCTTTTTGCATAGCATGCACTGAGTATGCCATGTAGAATGTCATTAATGTATCCAGACATCAGGCTGATATTTCCTAATCAACCTGTTCAGAGATGTTATTACACACTCCTGTAGCAGTTGGAACATGAAACCAGGCCTCCTGTCTCAGAGCTAGGAACACAGTCACTGCACGAGGACCCTTAGCAAAAATGGGTTACATGCCATTTTCAAATTAAATGGATTCTCTCTGTAAGACCCACTGCAAGAAAACTCATGAAGGTCCCAAACTCTTCTTACTGGCTTAGTACCGGTGCCTGTATTCCCCGTGACTCATTCAATGCTAGCCTGATTCTTCTATTCACTGTAAGGAGAAGTACTTGACATTGCCAGGATACCCTAGGGTCCTGGTGCCAGAACCATACTAAAAAGGCTGGTATGCAACCAGTCAAGTGTTGGTAGTCTGGAACTGCCCTGCACAGGTTCAAGACATTTGCCCCTGACATGGCAGATAATGATCTTCTCCTTTGTGGACAGATTCCAGGGGTTGATGCAAAGGAAGGCTGTGCTCTTCCCCTGGGACTAGCAGAGGAAATCACAACACCAGACCCAGCCAGCCATTGGGTCAGTGTGATTTCAATCATCCAGAGGAATGTTCACAATGCATGATGAAAGTCAATGACCTTCTCTGTTCTACCAGGACATGTGCCACCATCTTCTCTCTGCTACCTCATACTCATTACACTGTTACTGGACCCACCACCCAAGACTTATGCTCTACCATGCTCACTACTGCAGGCAACATCTTCGCTCCCACTCATGCTATTAACCTGGAATGACTTCTGCACCTTCTGCTCACACTGGGGACATCGCACCCCTTTCCTCCAGCTACACCACCACTGCTGGATTTGCTAGCTACTATCCTCTCACTCAATCTTTCTCTTTGTCTCATTCTAGATTTTAGGAGCTAAGGAGCAAAACATCAGTTGGTCCACCACTCATCTTGGCCCATCCAGCCTTCCTATGGGCTGTTTCTGACCATCAGCCCTATCTAAGCATCTCACAATTATATCAAGTTTTATTAAGTCTCCCTTCCGCCTCCATTGCTCCAGAGAAAACAACCAGAGTTTTGACTCATTCCAGGAAGAAACAGCCCATAGCAGGGCTAAATGAGCCAAGGTAGATGGTGGACCAACTGACATTCTGCTCCTTAGCTTCTAAAGGGGATAGGTTCCTGCTCGTAATCACCTCAGCTGATGGATCATGTCCAAGCCCAGGAGTGATATCAGGACTGACGCCCTTGACTTAATGTGCCATGAACCCCTAACTGAAAAGAGCCACTCTTGACTTGATGGAGGACCACTTCCCAAATACTTTGAAACATGGTCATTTGATTGAAGCATATATAGTGCCTTTGTCGCATAACGTTTCATGTCAGGATTTCTCAGCGTCTAGTTCCATTAATAAGACAAGATTAGATAGTAATGAGAGTGTAATGACCATATAGTACAGTTATGAAATTGACATAGCATAGTGCAATACAGTAACACATCCATTCCTTTGATTGGGGTCTGTTGCCAAGCATGACAAGCTGCCTGGTTTTGTGTCTTCCCTGAAAAGGAAGACAAAACAGAAGTATTATGTGCCTATTAGCTCTGGCTGAAGAAACAAGGTGTAAAAAGACAAAGAAAGGCCGGAATGCTGTGAGCATCAAACTAGGCAGAAATTGAGAGCGCAGGCTGCAAGGCACCATAGTCCAAACTACAAGCTGCATGTCTGTCCCAGTGTGCAGAAGCATTCTTGCAGCAGCATTCCGATAAAACTACCCATAAGATCCACTGAAGTGTGGAAGTGTGCTGTAAGTGGACTGGAACATGCTACAATGATGCAAAGAGGTGATAAATGCTGAATGTCCATGTCCATCAATGTGGAGTGATTGCAGCACTGCATTTGGAGCGCACACTTGGTGCCAGTATCCAAGATGGTAGACTGGAGGAGCAAGTGACAAGCAGAAATAGCCAAATAACTTTCATGTCAGGAATTCTTGGCAATTAGTTTCTAGCCGGTGGTAGGGAGAATGGGAAATTGCATATTAATGAGGCAAGATTAAGCAGTGACAAGGGTGATAATCAGTGACAACCCAAGCAAACAAGTCTCTCACTGCTCATCAGTAAGAATCTTGTCTTGCTGACCTACAATTTTGTTGAAAAATGGGAATTTTGCTCTCAATATCAGGAAAGCTCTTGGTGGGCATCCTGCTAATTGTCCCAAATTTCTTATCATCATCCAAGTCATTCAGAGGCTAGAAAGATTCTGTCGACTGAACAAGAGTGCTTCTTTGAGTGTCATTTACCATTATGTCCGCAAGTTATCAAATTTGCATGGAGTTGTCCTGTAAATTGTGAATTATTTGAATGGCATGGATGAATGATAACAAACCAGCAGATATCACACTGAAAGACAGAAAAATACCTGTATGAATTTCACAAACTACATAGCTTTCATGTATAAAAAGAGACAAGCAGGCATAGGCCATTCAGTTCTTTAAGCTGACTTACACCTTTCAGTAAGATGATAGAACATAGAACATAGAACACAACTGTTCAACACGGGAATGGCTCTTCAGCACATGATGCTGTGCTAAACATGACGCCAAATTAAACTAATCCCTTCTGCCTGTCCTTGGTCCATATCCCTCCATTCCTTGCAAATTGATGTGCTTATCTACAAGTGTCTTAAACACCCTTATCGTATCGGCCTCCACCACCAACCCTGGCAGCACATTCTACACTCCCACCATTCTCTGTGTAAAACAAAATTTGCCTCCACATCTTTGAACTTTCTCCCATCACCTTAAAAGCATGCCCCCTCTGGAATTTCAACTCTGGAAAAAGATTCTGACCATCAATCCTGTGTAAGCATCTCATCATTTTAAGTGACTTGTATCAAGTCTCCCTTCAGCCTCTGTCGCTCCAGAAAAAACAACCCGAGTTTTTCTAGTCTCTCTTTATAGCTCATACCCTGTAATCCCGGCAGCATCCTGCTAAACCTCTTCTGCACCCTTTCCAAAGCCTCCACATCCTTCATGTAATGTGGTGACCAGAATTGAATGTAATACTCTAGGTGTGGCCTGACCAAAGTCTTAGTAAGCTGCAACATGACATACTGATTCTTGTACTCAGTTCCAAAGCCAACAAAAGGCAAGCTTGCTATTCGCCTTCTTTACCATCCTATCTACTTACATGGCCACTTTCAGGGAGCTATGGACTTGAACCCCAAGATCCCTCTGTACATCAATACTGTTCAGCGTCCTGCCATTAACGTATACTTTTCCTTAACATTTAAATCTCCCAAAGTGCAGCACCTCTTGGTATAAAAAGGATGAGATGCAATGGGAAACAAGATGAAAAGGAATGCAGCAAACTGCTCCTTTACAGTCTGTGAACCACTTGAGTTAAGTCTCATCAAAACATTCCCATAAGGTGCGTGCTTTGAAAGGCATATATATTCTTTGAATATTTGAAAATCATCTATAGCATTACTTATGTGCAGCCTTTGGACATGGGCTGCTAATTTGGCATCAGGTTCTAAATTAACAGATCCAGCCATTTATCAAGTCCCTTGAGAGATTTCTTTGGAGAAAACTGGGTTAACATTGAGTCCTGGATGATTTGTCTTCAAAAGAAACTTTCCACATCTGTAATTTTTATTCCAACTATTTATCAATTGTTCAAAACAGAATAGTTATATCATGTAACTTTCATGTTCCAGTCACGCAACTTCAAACTAGATGCTCAGTATTGGTGGCTCTAAAGTGGGTGGCATTGTAATGAATAGTGCCATCCATCCAACCATTTAGTAGGTTAAACCATAAGGACTCAATGATAACAAAAAAAATATACTGACCTTTGAGCAGAAAATTAGAGGAAATAAATTAACTGCCAAGATAGTTCTGATCATGAGTGACAGATGTTACTGACATTACACAGACCTAACACTGACTAATACATACATTATGTATATTATAAATACACTTCTGTTCAAAGTTTCTGATCTTTGCAGCTCTGGCACCCTTAGCTACATGTTAATTATATTCCACTCTGCGTGGTAAAACAGACAAAAACTCAACTTCCAATTATTATCATCAGACATCAAAACAAGGAAGCTAGAGACTAACAGAAAGCCAACGGTTGAAGCTATTATCATCTCATCAACTGATGCATTAAAACAGTTAGCATGTGTTTCCCCATTACAACAGTGACTACACTTAAAGTACTTCACTGAGAACTTCAGTCATGGAGAACATGAAAGTATTTACTTGCTATAAACAGCAACATTCTGAAAGAGAACATATTAACCATTTGAGTGGTTCCATTTCTTTCACGTATTGTCCTGAATAATATTTGATTCTTCTCTCTCTGTTTGAATGAATTACTTTACCCTGCAAATAAATCCAAGCAACATACATAATAACCAAGGACTTCTTTACCTTCTAAGGTGATGGGAGAACATTATATTCCACGATCTTCCATTGACCGGAGTTAAAAGCAAGTTGAGTCATGATAATCCATACAGTGATTAAAGACTCAGGTTTTGGTTTATAAATCTGCTTGTGGAAACTATATTCGAACCATAAAGCACAAAAAAAGAATTAGGCTAAATGGAGACATTAAAAAAATGTTTGAACTATTTTATTGAGATTTTCGCAAACATTAAAACTGTCAAAGGGACATTTAAAATATATACTCCAGATTGTTGCTGTTGTTGGGGTAATGTTTAGCTGTCTTTCCATTTCCTAAATAGAACTTTCTAATACCCTCAGCTCAATCTAAAACCAATGTTACCATAATATGTAACTACACTAATGATCAATCTCAGATGTGTATCAGACACTGTTTTGCCAGCTTTACTACTTTAACTAAGAGTTTGTTCCACTTCTTCAAGAGTGGCAGGCAGAGAAGGAACGATAGCATGGAGAATGTTTCTTTGAACATCTCCCCTTATATTTGTGCTCTGGTGAAGAGTTACCTGACTCAAAATACTAACTCTGCCTTCTTCCCACAGATGCTATATGTTCGAAGAAACATATTCTCCATGCTACCCTTCCTTCTCTGCCTGCCACTCTTGAAGAAGTGGAACAAGCTCCTAGTTAAAGTAGTAAAAAACAGTGTCTGATAAACATCAGAGATTGATCATAAGGGTAGTTACCTGACTCAAAATGTTAACTCTGCCATCTTCCCACAGATGCTACCACACCTACCGAGTTTCACCAACTATTTCTGTTTTGTCTTATGTCAGTTATGCCATTTGAGTCTTTTTGTTCATGTATCACTGCAAGTTTTTATCTGCATTAACAAAGGCAAAGGCAACATTTGGATTGTTTCCTCCCCATACCACACACCGCCCCCCCACCCTGTGAAAGTATAAGGGAATAGTAATCCCATGCTATACAGCTATTTAAATACTCATATATACACAAATGGACAAGGTTATAAATAGATCAGGATCTATCATTCCAGTCTACCATTTACAGTTGCTTTCTCTTTTAACATACACAGTCCCTCAGTTTCTACATTGCAAGTTTTGTTTTTTTGGATACAAGAGAAAAAAGAACTCTGGTACATGTAGGCTATTTTGAGCAGTTTTCAAACAAAAATAGCCTTGAAGTTTTTCTGAACCAAAATTAAGCAGATGAATGACAAATTAGTGATCATGTGGAAATCATGATCTTGCCATAGCAAATCAATAAACAGGACTTCAGGCTGCTGCTGTCATCATCCTTTAAAGCCTACCCCTGTGCATCTGTGGGAAGAAGGTAGAGTTAGTATTTTGAGTCAGGTAACTCTTCCCACAGATGCTATATGTTCGAAGAAACATATTCTCCATGCTACCCATCATGCTTCATACTTTGCAATTTAGATTTTTTTTGTTTCTGTGTCCCTGCATCTTTTTGAATACCATATTAAAGTTAAAGTTGAGTTTCAAGATCTCGCTGAGTGTTGAATAGGAACAGGGAATGTCAAAAGAAAAATAAACAACAGACCTTGCCAAAAGAAAAATAAACAACAGACCTTGCAAATGATGCACACCTGATCCAACTTGTGCACCCCAGAACAATTCTCCAATGTGACTTTTGGTACATTTATTTTGAATAATTACTTTTTTTTAAAAAACTGTTCTTCCCCCTCAGGTAGGCCATTATTTCACATACAGAACGTGGGTGCAATTAGTTTTGATTGGTAGTAAGCTTCACGTCTGCTAACTGTAGAACTACTTTAACCAAAAAAATTCTCAGCAGCTTTAAACCAGTGCTCCAAACCTACAGTAAAATGTTATACTTGGTATTAAAATGAAAGCATTGTTATTCAGAGGCATAATGCTGCTGTTGTTGATTGTGATGAACGGAAGGAGGTGGAACTGAATAAAAAAAAGGAAAAGATCACAGTTCTACACTGTGCATTTTAAATGGAAAGTCCGCAGTAAATCAGTCATTTGTCAAAACAGAAAACGCTTTATTCAACATCATGCAACTCCAGGTCAGGGTTGAGAGATCCTAAAAATAGAGAAAAGGTGATCTACTCCTGAACATTAACAATGTTCATTCTTCTGGGAAAAAAACATTTTCTGTTTCCCAAAAGTAAAACAAAAGAAGAACTCCTGCAATGTCAACCAGCACCGGACAGGAAAATGTAGAATGCTAATTATCCACACTGGTGCTCAAATGCCTCTCACATCCCATGATAAAAAGTATTATCCATTTCTTCCTTTTATCTTCCCTATTTCAATTAATTTCCATTTACATTCTTCTCGGTTAGTTATTTATCACGGCAAGACATATCATTTCAGCGTCCTTTCCACATGAGGTCCTCCCCAGTGTTATTTAATATCAGCAGAACTAACACAAACTTCTTGAAAATAAATCCTGAAGTATTAGCAATATCCAATGCCTATTGTTTTGTCCTTGCATATTACAAGTAGCTTTTCAAACAAAAGATAATACAAACTTTTATAGAATTGGTGCACCAAATTTTGTAATACCTTCTGTGCATCATGCAATCATTGCATGATGCACAGAAGGTTGTTTGTTTATTTAATATACTCGTTTTCCTTGGCACTATTGGACATGCTAAGTAATTCCAAATTAGTACTTGTTATATCAACCTAAAAACATCTAGGTTTTACATGAAAGTTTACTAATAACCTGTAATCCTATTTTGAAATGCCCTTGATGATGTTAAAAAAATAAACGTAGTCATAGGGAAATAAACAAGTTTTGAATGCATGCACTGCCTCTACAAATAGAGGAGTTAATTCATGGGTATCTTACTACAGGTCGATTTCTAACAACTTTCATGCAGTTATGTATTGAAAATATTTTTAACAGGATTGGACTTGAACATAAACTGGACCACTGAAGCATTAAATATAACGTTTACATTCGTTGCTCAGTGTAGCACAGCTGTGTTTCTGCATTGAAGGAAGAATATTTTATGCAAGTTCGGAAATGTTTGTACATTATAGGGTTAATAACATAACATAGAGCATTACAGCACAGTACAGGCCCTTCGGCCCTCAATGTTGTGCCGACCTGTCATACCGATCTGAAGCCCATCTAACCTACACTATTCCATGTACGTCTATATGCTTGTCCAATGGTGACTTAAATGTACTTAAAGTTGGCGAATCTACTACTGTTGCAGGCAAAGCGTTCCATTCCCTTACTACTCTGAGTCACAGTTCAATGGCAGTGATCGATTAAATTAAGCCTACTTGCAAACCATTCACACCCTTCAATTAGAACTTTAGAATGTAGTTGTCTGATGCAACTGCATTGTGCAATAAACCTAGCTCACTATTCATCCTCCCTGTGAATCTTAATGTGAACGAGAGAGAAAACTTTCATTTCTTTCTTCATGAGACGTTTGTCAAGTGAGTGTGATCAGTCCCAATCAGGTTCCAGAGCACAAAGGATTAATCACAGAATTTCGAGATCTTGTCACTGCAGAATTTAACAATACTTACTGACTCTCAGTGACTCAGTCAAGCTAGTTTGAAGGTAGTTGGCTTGCAAAGGAAAACAAATGTTGAAACTGGGATCAAGACACACTGTCTCGATGTTGAGCATGACAATAGACAATAGGTGCAGCAGTAGGCCATTCGGCCCTTTACACCATTCATTATGATCATGGCTGATCATCCACAATCAGTATCCTGTTCCTGCCTTATCCCCATAACCCTTGATTCCACTATCTTTAAGAGCTCTATCCATCTCTTTCTTGAAAGTATCCAGAGAGTTGGCCTCCACTGCCTTCTGGGGCACAGCGTTCCACATATCCACCACTCTCTTGGCGAAGAAGTTTTTCCTCAACTCTGTTCTAAATGGCCTACCCCTTATTTTTAAACTGTGTCCTCTGGTTCTGGACTCACCCATCAGCAGAAACATGCTTCCTGTCTCCAGAGTGTCCAATCCCTTAATAATCTTATATGTCTCAATCTGATCCCCTCTCATCCTTCCAAACTCAAGGGAATCTTAGATTCCCTTAACGAAGTCATCAAGACTGATTATTTTATGCAAATCATCTGCCATGATGGTCCAGGGGAAATGCCATGAACAATGCAGGGCAGCCCAGAATAAAAGGTGCTTGACTGGGTGCATAACAGTCTTTTAAAGATGACACTGGCACCAAGGTTCTTGGGATATCCAGGCAGTAGCAATAACTTTACAACTGAAGTTTCAGCATGCAATTAGTGGACAAAACAGCTGAACCCTGCAGGTGAGGTGAGAGTAACTGTCCTTGACCTCAAGGCAGCACTCAATCAAGTGTGTCATCAAGGAGCCTTATCAAAACTTGAATCAATGGAATTTGGGAAAAACTGGTTGGAGCGATGCCTAGCACAAAAACAGATGGCTGCGGTTGTTGGAGATCAGCTGTTTCAGGACATCACTTTTCAGCTACTTCAAATGACATTCTCCCCATCATAGCAAGGTCAGAGGTGGGGATGTTTTCTGATGATTTGCACAATGTTCAGCACCATTAGTGGCTCCTCAGATACTGATGCAGACCATGACCAAATGCAACAAGACCTGGACAATATCCAGGGGTGGGCTGAAAAGTAACAAGCAATTTGTGTCACACAATTGCCAAGCAATGATCATCTCTAACAAACGAGAATCTGACCATCGCCCCTTAACGTTCAAAGGCATTAACATAATTGAGTCATCCATCATCAAAACCCTGAGTTACTATTAACCAGAAAGTGACATGGACATTTACATACTAGGGAATCCTACAATTAGTAACTCAGCTCCAGATTCCCCAAAGTCCACCATAGAGATATACAGCATGGAAACAGATGCTTCAGTCCAGCTTGTCCATGCCGACCAGATATCCAGTCCCATTGCTTGGGGACCTCTTTGCAGAACACCTCCGCTCGGTTCACAATAAACAACTGCACCTCCCAGTCGCGAGCCATTTCAACCCCCCCTCCCATTCTTTAGATGACATGTCCATCATGGGCCTCCTGCAATGCCATAATGATGCCACCCGAAGGTTGCAGGAACAGCAACTCATATTCCGCTTGGGAACCCTGCAGCACAATGGTATCAATGTGGACTTCACCAGCTTCAAAATCTCCCCTTCCCCCACTGCATCCCAAAACCAGCCCAGTTCGTCCCCTCCCCCCACTGCAGCACACAACCAGCACAGCTCTTCCCCTCCACCCACTGCATCCCAAAACCAGCCTAGCCTGTCTCTGCCTCCCTAACCTGTTCTTCCTCTCACCCATCCCTTCCTCCCACCCCAAGCCGCACCTCCATTTCCTACCTACTAACCTCATCCCACCTCCTTGACCTGTCCGTCTTCCCTGGACTGACCTATTCCCTCCCTACCTATACTCTCTTCTCCACCTATCTTCTTTTCTCTCCATCTTCGGTCCACCTCCCCCTCTCTCCCTATTTATTCCAGAACCCTCACCCCATTCCCCTCTCTGATGAAGGGTCGAGGCCCGAAACGTCAGCTTTTGTGCTCCTGAGATGCTGCTTGGCCTGCTGTGTTCATCCAGCTTCACACTTTTTTATCCAGTCCCATTTGCCAGCATTTAACTGATATCCCTCTAAACCATTCCCATTCATATACCTATCCAGGTGCCTCTTAACTGTTAACATTGTACCAGCCTCCACCACCTCCTCTAGCAGCTCATTCCGATACACATACCACCATCTGCACAAAAACGTTGCCTCATAGGTGCCTTTTAAATCTTTCCCCTTTCACACTGAAGCTATGCCCTCTAGTTTTGGACTACACCACCCCTGGGAAAAGGTCTTATCTATTTATTCTATCCATGCCCCTCATGATTTTATAAATCTCTATAAGGTCACCCATCAGCCTCCAATGCTTCAAGGAAAGTAGCCCCAGCTTATTCAGCTTCTCCTTACAGCTCAAACCTTACAACACTGGCAACATCCTTGTGAATCTTTTCCAAATCCTTTCAAGTTTCACAACATCCTTTCGGTAGCAGGGAGACCAGAATTGCATGCTGTATTTCTAAAGTGACCTAACCAGTGTCCTATACAGCCGCAACATGACCTCCCAACTCCTATATTCAATGCACTGGTGTAGAAAGGCAGGCATACCAATGCCTTCTTCATTATCCTATCCACCTGCATCTCCACTTTCAGAGCTACAAGCCTGCATCCCAAACTGTCTTTGTTCAGCAACATTCCCCAACACCTTACCATTAAGTGTATTAGTCCTGCCCTGATCTGCCTTTCCAAAATGCAGCACCTCACATTTATCTAAATTAAACTCCATCTGCCACTCTTCAACCCATTTGCCCATCTGATCAAGGTTCCATTGTACTTTGGAAACTTATTAACCATTTTTCCTATGTTCACATTCAAATCATTTACATAAATGATGAAAAGCAGTAGATCCAGCACTGATCCTTGTGGCACACCAATGGTCACAGGCCTCCAGCCTGAAAAGCAACCCTCCACCAGCATTCTGTCTTCCACCTTCGAGCCAGTTCTACTTCCAAGTAGCTAGTTCTCCCTCTCTTCTGTGTGATGTACCATGAGGAGCCTTGTCAAACATCTTCCACCACTTCCAAAGTACAAGTCAGGAGTGTGATGGAACAATCTCCACTTGCCTGGATGAGTGCAGTCTAACAATATTCATGACAACATCCAAAATGAAGCAGTCTGCTTGTTTGGTACCACATCCACAAAACGTTCGCTCTCTCCACGACCAGTGCACAACATCAACATCAGCAGCACGTTCAAACTACAAAGATGCACAGTAACAATTCTCCAAGGTTCCTTGTATAGTACTTTCTAGACCCACAATCACCAAGGAGGACAAGGGATACCACCAACTGAATGTTCCCCTCCAAGCCACTCACCATCCTGATTTAGAAATATAATCACTGTCACTGGGCCAAAATCCTGGAATTTCTTCCGACACCAAAAGGACTACAGCTGAACATCTTGAAGGGCATTTAGGGATGGAAAACGAATGTGGGCGCAGTCAGCAAAGACCACATCCCTTGAATGAATTTTGAACTAGTACAAATGTGAGGTGGCATACTGACTCAGTGATTAGCACTGCTGCCTCAGTGCCAAGGATCCTGGTTCAATTCCACGCTTGGGTGACTGTCTGTGTAGAGCCTGCACATTCTTCCCGTGTCTGCATGAACCTCCTCTGGTTTCTTCACACAGTCCAAAGATGTGCAGGTTAGGTGGATTGGCCATGCAGAATAACAGAAATGGGGTAAGGGGCTGGGTCCAGGTGAGATGCTCTTTGGAGGGTTAGTGTGGGCTCAATAGGCTGAATGGCCTGCTTACACACTGTAGGGAGTCTATGATTTCATTAAATGAAGCTGCTGATATGTCATTTTCTAAATAATGTAATTTTCTGTACAAGCCCACAACAATTGTCGTTGCAGTATAGAGAACCACAAAACAAGGAATTTTCTTTTTCTTTATTTGTTCACAGGATGAAGGCATCACTGGCTTTGCCAGCATTTATTGCCCATCCCTAACTGCCCAGAGGATAGTTAAGAGTCAACCACAGCAATGTGAGTCACATATAGACAAACCAGGTAAGGATGACCTGGTCAGGACATTAGTGAGCCAGATGGATTTTTCCCCTGTCAACGGATTCACAGTCAACACTAGATTATTAATTCCAGATTTTTATTGAATTCAAATTTCACAACCTGCCATGGTAGAATTTGAACCCAGGTCCCAAAATGTTATCTGGGTCTCAGTCCAGCAATAATACCACTCGGCCTCTGCATCCCCTTGTTTTAATCTTCTCAATAAAATAAACAATAATTGTATATTGTTTATTTTTCTGTAATGGGCATTTCAGGTCTCAAGAGGGAGGGAAACAAATGTATTTTCCCTTGATTGGGTTGGGTCAAGCAGAAACTTTAAATTTCAACTTCGTCACATATCCCTGTTATTCAAGTTGATATTATCAGAACGTTCCCATCTCCTGCAACAACATAAAATTGAAAACATATACATATTCAAGCCTAGTCATTAAAGTTGTTGAATAAGGGAGTAAGTTTATAGCCAACAATGACAGATCTAGGACTATGACTAGGTAAAAATTATTTCATTGGTCATTAGGCTTTTGAGGTTCAGATAAGAAATATCAGTGACCACACCTACGGCAGCAAAACACAGAGAAGTTAATAGTTGTTAAAATGAATTAGATTCAAAATTATTTTAAAACACTATTCCAAGTTTCAAAATTGCTATATAGTAAATTTAGTTCCCACATCACGAACATGGTTTAAATAATAAGACAATAAGCAGCACCTCAGATCAAAATACTAGAAATCTCCATGCAGCCTCATCTACTATTTTGAAATTAAAGCAATGGCAAAACAGTTACAATTGTAATTTAATTTATAATTTACAAAACATATCGTTGATGCTGACATAACTCAAAATTAATAAACTTGGTAGCTGCAGACATAATTCCACAGAGCATACACTAGCCTCAAGGGAGACAGAATCATCAAATCAAAATTAAAACTAGAACCAAAGCCAAATTCAGACAGAGACCTAACGTCAAGGATCTATCACAAGATAGGAACAAAAACTTAATCCAAATCTTTAAATCCTGATTTTTGGTTTATTTCTACAACATTCCAATTTATTAAAGCCGTATTCAACTCTAAATAGAGTTGGAATTTCAATTTTTCACTGATCCCAAAGGCATCAGGAAACGGACAGAAATTTTTAGAACTCCTAAGTAATAGGTCAAACTTCAAAAAAAAAGTGTAATTGACAAATGGTCCAAATAAATTACATTGTTTTCTATCTGGATATAAACTCATGCCAAAATTGTACTGGGAATACAGATATTAGGGTCACGTCATATTTTGTGGTAGCATAATAGGATTACACACAAGTAAACCAATTTTAGATAATAGCCCTCCATACATGGCAGAACCTTCAAAATTCATTTGTTGATGCCCATTTCTCTGTTCGAAACATACTGTGTTACATTTTTACAATCCATACACAAAGCCCACACACAGATGAAGGTGTAAATGATGCACACAATGCAAGTTATATTTCAGGACATATTAGGAACGAATACATGTCTGGTTCCCAATATTGATTTTGGCTTGCACTAATGATGTATACAGATTTCCAGAATTAGCTTAATTACGGTTACACATCTGCATTGATGTCACTCGACACAGTTTTTCCAATGTGAACACCCTTAAACATAGTAAGTAGAAATTCTCACATTTGTAAGGCCTCAGATTGCAATATATGTAGACAAATACAGATTGAACTTCAATGAACCAAGCAAAATGCTCTCATGAATAATTTATTTGCATATAGCTCTAAAGTTCTTTCTTGTACAATATTTTGCAATTGTAAACCCATTATCTACTTAGAAGTGTATGCCATTTGTTGAAGCTTTTATGTTCAATTCTATCTTTTTTCTGCTTTCCATATTTCCACAAAGAAAGTTAAGAACTCAGTCAATAGTAAACAGGTTCAGGGGTGTGTGGGTTGTAGAGGAATGGGTCTGGGTGGGATGTTTAAAGGGGCGATGTGGGCTTGTTGGGCCGAAGGGCCTGTTTCCACACTGTAGGTAATCTAATAATCTAATCAATATTAGACATCCTGAATTCCGAATTTTAGATCGATAATGCTGGCTTTAGTAAGAGCGAGGTATTATCATTTTAAGAACCTTGTAGCAAAAACTACTTATGCACTTCTTGAAATTTGTATTGAGTTGACCAGTTTAGCTGAACCATCATTTGGTTACAGAGACTACCAGGAAGCTTGTAATAGAAAAATTAAATGAACTATGTGCAAGTTTTCTTTTTCTTTCATTACGACGTTTCAAATTACCAGGAATTTAATAGCTTTTTCATTCAAATCTCCTTCCAAAGGAAAAACATTCCATACCATTTTTAACCAAACGGTTTTCAATTCCGTCTTTGCCAGAATAAAGCTTTGTAATTACAAACAGCAATTTCAAATATCTTAGCTCCCTTTGGGTCCGAAGATTTCTGTTGCACGGATGCATTAATGTCTGCGGTATAAAAGTTAACGCATTGAGAATCAAAGATTGAAATTATTACATGGGGATACAATGAAAATTATGAGAAGGATAATCAATTACCTACATACCTAGTTGTGAAAGGTTGAAAAATTTTAACATGAAAAATGAAAAAATAACCACGAAAGGGAGAAAAAGGAACATTTAAACAGAGGAGATCAATCAAGAGACAGTCTATTTCCACTTAAGTCTGAGGAAACCGCAACAACTTTTCAATATTTTGCCTCATACTTGAGGCAAATCAGAAAGAATAGAAGAATTCAGACAACTGTATATTTTTGAGAGAGCACAATCATAATGCAGATGAATCTATTTGATCAGGTGGCACCTGCGACTACCTAGTGGGCCATGAATAATTTGTGAGGTGCCTGCAGCTGCACTATTAACAACTTGTTTCAAGACAATAGCTGGATGCTGCTTTTGCGTTCAGCCACAAACAACTGCCTACCCGGTTGATGGCTAACTAAGCTAGCCCACTCAATAAGCAACCTATTCCACTTTCCATTTAGCAAACCTTGATATTTTATGTTTATGGGCTGCACACATTTTTGGCTCGGCTAGCATTTACTATCACCCCATACATATCACTGAGAATTTGGCAGTGAGCTGCCTTCTTGAACTGCTGCAGTCTTTGAGGTGTAGGTATATCCACAGTGTTGAACGTCCCAGCATTTTGACCCTGCTAAAGTGAAAGATCAGTGCTATAGTTCTAAGTGAGGCTAATGGTATATGACTTCAGGAGCGAGTGGTCCCATGAATCTGCTGCCCTTGTCCAGTGACACTGCAACTGTGCCACTGCCTCCCTATGGGCATTCCATGTCTCTTCTTTGGGTTAGTTAAGACACAAAATACAAAGGGGTACATACATTTTCCTGCATAACTGAACATGCTCTCCAATGAAATAACATGTTTTAAATTCAATTTGAGGTAAACCCCAAGGAATCATACAGCATTACACAGAGCGCCTGCCTTAAGTGTACACATGTCCACAGGACACACGAAGTGTTGCCTCTGGCACAGAGACATTTAGAGAAGATGCCAACTGTGGCCCAGCTAATATCTTTTTCCAGACATTTGCAGCACCCGAAGAATGGAAGCCACAGACAAGGATTTTAGTTTGATCTCCTTACTTCCACTAATGGAGGGAGCATTTGCGCAGTATGGCCAAATGATGGAGACTATCCCTGCCACGATGTAAGTGCAGCAGTCTTTCACAGCTACCTCAATGATAAAAATAGGACATCACAGCGCCAGGCTGAACCAAGTGAACAGGTTGACAATGTAACAATGGAGCATTTCACAGTTACACCCAAGTCTGGAGTACAGTAGATTACACAGAGCACTCAGTAAATCACATATGTCTATTTTAGTGTTTCGGTCTACTGTTTTCTCTCAGCTACACAAAGTCCACTGATGCCTGTAACCACTACCCTTCTCCCAGATTCTGGCAGATTAACCTTGTCTGTGGGTTGTCAGGGGTAATTTTGAGATCTTTCCTCTCTTAAAGCCCATCTCCATGACAGTATGAAATCAAAAGGACCTCATATTCAGGTAGAAATGCTGATTAACTATTCTCAAGACTCCACCTCTCTTATCTTGGGGCTATGTAGAGAGTTTTAAAGTACAGCTCAATATTCCTAAGACTGTTCTGTGACTGTTTACAGTTTCCCTACTGTAGAAAAAGGACTGCTGCCACTGTTTCTACATGTACACACACCTTGCTCCTCCTTCTCAGTGAATCAATCTTGCACTCATTAAAGCTCTGCAAAGCAGACCATCTAAAATTGCTCCTAGGCTGACTTCAGAAAAGATCACATGACCCCCGATTTTGTGTAAAATTAAACCTGGTCTCAAAAGAATAATTTTGTAAACCACATAAATGCAATAAAGGACGCTCCAAAACAACAAACTCCTGCATAAATTAAATCTTAAATAGCTTGCATTGTAAAATGTACAGCTAGCATACTGAAATAGTAAACACTGTCAGATTATGAGCTTCAAAAAGTCTTCAATGCATTAAGACCTTGTATAATTCAAAACCAGACAAAGGTTGACTTCACATTTAGATTATATATTGCATCAAGACCTACAGACTGGTGATAATCTAGGCTTATTACGGAATATTTTTTGTTAATTCTGCTTCAGGTCATAAATTGCCTTGCTTCAAAGAGGTACGTGTCAGAGGTGACACATACACCTGACACCACGTGACTCAATGCATGCATGTTCTCAAACCCATATATACCCAGAAAATGGCAGCACAACCTTGCTCATGCAATAGGATCTTTGCAGAATGTCATTAAGAACAGTTTACAGATAATGTATTTCAGTTTTGTTGTTATAGCTGATTCCTGAAGTTTATAGAGTAACTGTAGCTCAATTTCAGTGAGTTCTGCAAGGTAGTTGAAAAAGTTTTTATAATACACCTGTTTTAACTTCTCCAAGCAGTACATCAATGATGGTTCAGTGGGTAGCACTCTAGTCTCCAAGTCAGAATGTAATGAATTCAAGACCCATTTCAGAAATTTAAACAATTTAGACTAATGCCTTGTACCAAACCCTCAGTATTCACATTGTCAAAGGTGCTAGATTTCAGTGAGATATTAAAATGAAAGTCTGGCATATTATTTCAGATTGTTGTTGAAGATTATATAACATAATATGAGGAAAAGCTGTGGGAATTCTCCTAATGTCGAGGCAAAAACTTCTCTCTCAACCAACACTGAAAGTCATGTTATCTAGATGTTTATTTCATTGTTGTCTGTGGGCATTTGCTGTTGGTATATTACATTTCCTACAGTGGCTCCTTTTCAGAAGCACTTGCTGTAGTTCATTTCATAACCTTCAGTAATCCCAAAGCACTTCAGAACTAATATAATTTAAATCATTATTTTAGTCCGTCAAACAAAAACCCCTTCCGTATCCGCATTGGCATTGTCTATCCTACTCTTACTTCTAACAAAGTCTTCCAAAGTTTGATGCATGTCAGCCAACCACTAAGTGTGCCACTTTAGCCTTGGATGCACTGGCTAGCTTCAAGTTATTTGGATGGAATCATCCAGAATTTCAAAGACAAATATCTTTCAAAGAACAAAGTATTCTACTCTAATGCAAATTTAAAGCTATAGCTAAAAACAAAGTACATTTCCCTCAATATATTCCTTCATTCTAGTCCACTGAAACTTTTTCTTTTGTTTTTGCTCCTCTACCACCATGGGAGGCAACGACCTAATGGTATTATCACTAGACTGTTAATCCAGTACCCAGATAATGTCCTGGGGACCTGGCTTTGAATCCTGCTGCAGCACATAGTAGAATTTGAATCCAATGAAAGTCTGGAAGTAAGAGTCTAATGATGACCATAAATCCATTGTGATTTGTCAGGAAAAACTCATTTGGTTCATTAATGTCCTTTAGGGAAGGAAATCTGCCATCCTTATTTGACCTGGCTTATATGTGACAGCAATATGGTTGACTCTTAACGGCCTTGCCAGCGACAGCCTCATCCAATGAATGACTTTTTAAAAAATCCATCCCGATCCCAGCTCAATGTTATGCACCCAATTTTCAATAAGGTAAATAGAGGGCCAGTTAGCTCAATTGACTGGATGGTTGATTTATAATGCAGAGTGATGCCAACATTGTGGGTTCAATGCCTGCATTGGCTGAAGTCATCATGAAGTCCCCAGTTTCTCAACCTTATCCTTTGCCTGAGATGTGGCGACCCTCAGGTAAAGCCACCACCATTGTCTCTTTCTCTAATGACAGGGCAGCACAATGGTCCTCTGCAATTATCGTGACTTTACCTTTATCTCAGTTAACATCTTTTCTCAAATTCCTGTTTAAGTCCTTGCTCTGTTCGCAGCCATTGTCCCATTAATTTGAGATTATCTAATACCCCTTTGTTGTCTTGGTGCCCACTTTTACTGAATGAAGCAATCGTACATTTCTCTCAATTAAGTGATCTAAAATGCAAACTATTGTTAAAGGCCTAATTTTGCTTGACGTCTTCTACCAAGTCACTCATCAATGCCCACTGTGTAGTATCATAGAAAGATCTGCTTCTTGGAAAAAGTACTCAAGGCTCAATTGTCCATTTTTGACTTAATCAATAAAGCATCAGCATACGAAAAAAGTAGATAAATGATCAGGTAAGTTATTCAAACGCAAAGAGCAAAAGTTACATTATTTTGAACACAAAAAAATTGTTGCAAGGATACTTAATATATCTTGAGGACTTAAATTTCAAAGGATTGTGGAAAAATTGCTTTGTTTCAAGTTTTGTGAAAATATGTGGAGAGATTTCTTCAGTAAGATTGTTGAAAGACCATTGTGGACATTGGGTAATTTTTTTTATGACAAAGCTTCCCAGAAGTCTCATGATTGGTTATAAGTACTCACTTTGAGGTAAACTTCTGTGGGTGCTGTTTTAAACAGTGACTTGATGAAGAATGCTTCGGTATCTGGTTTTCAGTTTGTGGATAAGAAACCCATGAGAAAAGTCTGCCCAGCTGACCTTTCTCAGTCCTGAAAAGATAACCCTCATGTTGAGCTCAGAATGAAACTTAGGTTCTCTTCTGAACATCTCAAGGAACATCTCAAGATTGCATTGCCTGAGCAAACTGTGCCTAAAAGACTCCACGGTCAATCATGTGTGATTAGTGACTTAAGCACATGTGCTAGGACACTTTGGAACACTCCACGCTTCATTCTCCTTTCATGAATTTTTAGTTTGCATATGTTTTGAGAATATTTAGAGGGATGAGCATTTATACTTCTGTGTTACTTACAGTATGGTAACCAATCATTGCATCTTCATTGAAGTTTTATTTTGATAATAAACCAATAAATGTGTTTATTA
This sequence comes from Stegostoma tigrinum, assembly GCF_030684315.1. Taxonomy (NCBI): domain Eukaryota; kingdom Metazoa; phylum Chordata; class Chondrichthyes; order Orectolobiformes; family Stegostomatidae; genus Stegostoma; species Stegostoma tigrinum. The sequence goes on along the minus strand of NC_081370.1, from coordinate 28,775,522 downwards.
AGAAACCTGATTAATAGATTAGTTTTACATTCAAAACTTGAACTACATGGAGGTATTAAATTAATTATTTTGTTAAATGGGAAATGTGTTTTTATGTTGTGACCCTTGGATTATTGACACAGTCTCCACCTCTTACTGTCAACTTCCACCCCTCCCTTCCCCACCAGAAGGTGCAGCCAACTCTGACAGCCTGCCCCCAAACTGCCCCATATCCTGTCCCTGGAAAGATTCACTGCTGAACTCACGGGAGGCTCTTGTGTAATAGTGGAAGTTGCCATTGCACCTTGGCTGGTTTTCTGTCTTGCTGGGGCCTTATTACAATGGGGGACCTAGTGCTGCCCAGATAAATACCAGACTGCCAGGGAATAACATTAGACTTCCAGGGGAATAGCAATACAGGGCTCCCAGTGGTTCTGTGTAAAAGAAACAAAGAAGCACTTGAATATATTCGATTTTATATATTTTCAAAGAAGTGATGAAATGATTCTTTCAGTACTTATTCAAGAAGACAGCAGCTCTTTGAAATCTTTGAGGTCACTAGCAGCATTTAGAAAATTCAGGACAGTTTTCCTACCATTACTAATCGGTTGGATAATATTGCTGTGATCAAATACTTCACACTCAATTTCTGAAGCATCATTATACGGATTATTCTACTGTTAATGAGAATTAATAGTGCAGCTAAAAAGAATTGTGAAATTGAAACAAGAATGTAAGATTTGGAATAAATTTGCTCTGGTAACTGATTTCCAGATCACCATACGTATTTTCAACCTGAAGTTGTCAGAGCTGTGACCAAATACATTACTGTATGGGGGAACAAATTTCTTTCAAGGTGAAGCCATTAAAATGTATGATTACTTTGTGACCAATGATACTGAAAGATATGGTGTCAGGAAGATTCTTACTGAGACGGAAAAAAAAAGACACTAGACAGAATTCAGTCAGGCTGATGGTTGTTCCGTCCACTAGAGAACCACTGGGAGCCCTGCATCGCTATTCTACTGGAAGTCAAAATGTTATTCCCTGGCAATCAGGTACTTATCTGGACAGCGCTAGGTCCCCCACTGTAATACGGCCCCAGCAAGACAGGAAACCAGCCGAGGAGCAATGGCAACTTTGACTATTACACAAGAGCCTCCTGTGAGTTCCAGGGACATGATATGGGGCAGTTTGGGGGAGGTTGTCAGAGTTGGCTGCACCTTCTGGTGGGGAAGGAAGGGATGGAAGCTGACAGTAAGGGAAAAGCAGCAGGGGCCTGCCCCCCCCATCACTTTAATGATACTAGCTCCTTTACATTAATCACAGAATAGCTATAAACAAGGGACACTCCTCCTCAAGATCACGGACAAATTCAAAAGGGTTTGATGCACAGCCTCCCCAAATGGGGAGTTGCCATGAGAGGCTTAAGTGGACATGTAAGGGCCTTAATGGGCCTCCAGGCTGGATGCCACCCACAAGCCTCCTGCCAAGGAATTAATTGGAAGGAGGTAGAGGAGCATCAGGAATTCCACCCTGAGCTTCCTGTCTGATTATGAGGCCTCCTGACCCTCAGAATCTGCCTCTGGACTCAGTATTAAATTCTACTCATTATGTTGAGGTGTTGCTCCCTCAGAAAGAGATAAAACAGCTAAATGTGCCAATGGCTTATACTAATCTGATTCTTTTTTATACTTCATAATGGAGAATCAGTGCGACCATACATTCATTGTCAGTTACTTTTTGTAAAGCCGAATTTTCCCTATGGATAATTTAACCTGGCCTACGATTTACCTTAATCTAACATTAATTCAAATTTGATGACACTTTCCAGATTTCAAATTGCAATATTGTCCAGAAGGCTATTGAGGCTGGGAAAATTGAAGCTTTCAAAGACTGAGATTGATGAAAAGTTAGATTTGACAGGACAAAAATCTGGATGGAAGGAACTGAAGTACCGACCAGCTATCTAACTGAATGACAGAGCAGGTCCATACGGCTGATTGGTCTACTTCTGTTCCTAATGTTCCTATAATTGTAGGCAGGGCTCTGGAGAGGTTGTTGACAAAGTACTAATCAGCAAGGCATGTGCTTTTGGGGGCGCCAAGCTCAGGCAGTAATGGCACTCATATATAGGGTAGACAGCCCAGCAGGTAAAACTAGTGAAACTTGTGAATGACATATACAGTTATGACTCATCTTACGTACTTCAAAGTGGAAGCCCGGTATGACCAGTACATTTATTTCCAAATAAAAAAAAAAAGAACTGCAGATGCTGTAAGTCAGAAACAAAAACAGAAGTTGCTCAAAAAGCTCAGCAGGTCTGACAGCATCTGTAAAGAGAAATCAGAGTTAATGTTTCAGGTCCAGGGACCTTCCTCATTTATTTCCAACATATTCATTTCTAAAGTGTTGATATTCTTTTTAAATTGTGTCTTTTCTATCTGGCAGGTGAGCTCATACCGAAAGCCCCCAAAATGCCTGGGGAAAAAAGAAGTCATGGTGGAGATGACAAACACAGTAGAACCAACATGTGAGCAGAAGAGAGCAGCTGAGGAGGTAAGTGGTTGCAGTGAGTGTGCTGCTTGGTCTGCCGACTGTTGGCTATTGTGGGAACGGGGGAATGTTGATAAAAAGGAGGCTGCTAGTGTGGGAGGTGGTTTAAAAAAAGGAGGGGCTGAAGGGCCAGTGAAAAGTTGCTGTGTGGTGGGAGAAGGCAAGTAAGCTGCAATGTCTGAAGAGTAAATATGTCTGCAAGGGAGATAGGGAAATCACTTTTGCTGCAATAGCAACTGACAGTATTGGAAACATTCACTATTTCTTACGGTTTCTGCGCAGAGACAGAGGTTAGTGATTCTTGGCATGAACCTGAACCATTGATTCTGTTATTCACCCCACAGATGTTCCCTGGCCTTTGCTTTCTGTATATATATATATATATATCAGATTTCCAGCATCCGTAGTACTTTGATCCTCTGTCATACGCTTGCGATTGTGCATTTGGAGATGTATATGGTTCTAGCTTAAAATTAGAAAATATTCACCACCAAATGCAAAAATTTAACTCTTCTGTTAAAATCCAAATTGTGTGGACAGAATTAGTGCATTATCGCAGGGAAAGTGGTTGGTGCTAATTTACTGGAATGTTCTGCCATTTCTAAAACTTCAAAATGAAACTAGGAGTCATGCACCAATCAAATATGCCACACAGTGTTCTGTATATTTTTGACTGTGTGTGATGCTACTGTTTGCAGTGCTTGTAAGGTTCAAGTCTACTGCATGAATTACCAAGTTGTGTGTAATTGACTGACATAGCCATGGCTTGCAAAGAGCATCATAATGAAACCCGCACTTTTGATGGGTTTTATAAATAGAGGCAAGGAGGAAACAAAGCCAACAGGTCTTGCTGAAACTATTTAAAACAGTTCAACCTCAATGGGACAATGGTTTTCAATTCTAAATTTGTAGAGGGTTCAGAAGAAATTTACTAAAATGGCATCAAGGGTGAGGGATTACAGAAAAGGTATGGTTATTCTCCTTAAAGCCAAGAGGCCTGAAAAGATTTGTCAGAGGTATATAACTTCTTGTAAAACAGGCTACAATAGTAAGAAGTGTCTTCCAATGACTAAGGGGTCAAAAATCAGATGGCCAAGATTTAACTTCATTTAACTTGATTGACAAAAGAATCAAAAGGTATTACCAAGGATAAGACTTCTATGGAAAGACAGTGGGTGGCAGAGAAGTGGCAGATGGAGTACAGTGTGGGAAAGTGTGAGGGCATGCATTTTGGTAAGAAGAATAGAAGCATGGACGAAATAGGGAGAAAATTCATAAGTCTGAGGTGCAAAGGGACATCCGAGGGTCTCTTTTGCAGTCATAAACAACTAACTGTGCCCCTAACAATAGATTATTAGACCATAAAAGATAGGAACAGAATTAGGCCATTCATCCCATCAGGTCTGCTCTGTTATTTGACCATGACCAAAATGTCACAAGACTTTTGTAGTTGAGAGAGACTTGATCTCTCTCCCACCAGTTAGGATTGCAGAGTATTGTTGCTACACTGATAGCACATGTTGTTTTCAATGTGGTTCAACGTAGAAGCTAACCTTGTCGGTGAAGATCAGCAGAGTGATGTTGATCCAAATCTAAATGACAGGATTTGCTTTCCAATGTGTGCATGCAGCTACAATAACTGCAATGTACCCCTTCATTTTAAAATGGAATTCAACGGATTATAGGGTAGCATCAGCAAGCTAACCTCTTTCAGAAGCCCATACCTGCTACCTAGCCTGTACCCTTGCTGATACCAGTTAGCCAGTCAACCTTGGTATAGACGATGTGTTATGAAGCCGGGCTATCTAGGTCTCTCACGGGTACATGCTTTCCATCTCACACACTAAGAACATGAGCCAGAGTAGGAAAATTATTAATGAAAATGGCTTCGGAAATGAATTACGTTATGATGATATATCAGCACAAATGTGGTATGGTTCTACTTAGTGAAAAGGTGGTTGGGAGAAAATTTGAATAAGCGTATGTTCAAAATCATCAGTCAATGTCAGCAAAACAAAAGAACTCATCATTGACTTCAGGAAGGAAGCGGACATACCTTCAGCGACATCAACAAAAGCAGAGACAGAGAGGGTCAAGAGCGTCAAGATCCTCATAGTGATGATATCCGACAATCTGTCCTGGAATTCCCATGTGGATGCAATGATCAAGAAAGCACAACTTAGCCTCTTCTTCCTCAGGCGGCTTAAGAAATTTGGTATGTCCACCAATTTTCACAGATGCACCATAGAAAGCATGTGGGTGCACAGTGGCCTGGTATGACAACTGCTAAGCCCAAGATCATAGAAACTACAGAAGATGCTCTGGGCTGTGCACACAATCACAGAAGCCAACCTCCCATCCATGGATTCCATTTACACTTCTCGTTGCCGCGAAAAGACTGCCAAAGACTCCTCCCACCCTGGTAATGTTCTCTTACAACCTATTCCATCAGGCAGAAGATACAGAAACCTGAACACACACACCAACAGGGTGAAGAACAGCTTCTTCCCAGCTATTATAAGACTGCTGAATGGACCTCTCTAACTTCAAATTGACCTTGCTAAAGTTGATCGTTTTGTGCATTTCCTGTGCAATTGTAACCTGTATGCATTGGTCTGTCTAAGCACCATATGATCTGTATGTGCTTGTTTGCCAAGATCTGCTTGTACTGCTTGCAAAACAATGTTTTCCACTGTACTTAGGTATATGTGACCACAATAAATCAAATAAAATTAAAATATAGATGAAGAATAGCATTAATCTGAATACGGACTCCTTCAGTATCCCACAACATACCTTCATGCAATTTGTGAACCAGTTGTGAAGACTCTGTTTGTTATCCAGCTTTATGCCCATACTGCCACTTTCATTTTGTTCTATGGTAATTATTTGAAGAATGGAAATATAGAAAGAGAAACTTTTAGTTGCTAACTAAAGATATCACATTGCTGTCCAACTTTCCCATACACAACTCCCAGAAAAGCTTGCCACTCACTGGACATCTGCCATAAGTCCAACAGCTCTTGCAGTTGTGACATTGTCGGCAGCCTGCAATGCACCTGGAGGAGCTTTGGATCTGCCTTGCTTATGACTGTATGGAGATGGCTGACAAGATCAAGTTGGCACAGAGGTTCCCCAGAGACCTGGGAGGTCCACTGGTTAACAGTGTGGTACACAAGAGGGCCATTCTGTTCCCAGCGTACAGAAAGGGGAGGCTGTGCCATTGTACAAAGTCTGCCTGGTCAAACATCACTACCGGAATCAGTGCCCCGTTCAAGGTTTGGTGGATTGGGCAGCAATAGTGAAAGAAGTTCAATGACCTTCTGTGCTGCTTGGATAAGTAGCATGCTTTGCTCACTGTTGCTTCACACTCACTCAGTTTCTGCTACTACGCTGACCTCCCACCACTGGTTCTGTTGTAACACTTACTGTTATATGAAACATCTTCCTTCACACTGTTCCCTTAAGCCCATCCTCTCACAACACTAATCTTGCCTCCCCTCCACATTGCCTTCTCACTCCCTCAGAACATCAACACTTTTCACCCACATGCACCAGTATCAACAGCCATGTTAAGATAACAAAGTGTGGAGCTGGATGAACACAGCAGACAAAGCAGCATCTTAGGAGCACAAAAGCTGACGTTTCGGGCCTAGACCCTTCAACAGAAAAGGGGGATGGGGAGACGATTCTGAAATAAATAGGCAGAGAGGGGGAGGCGGACTGAAGATGGATAGAGGAGAAGATAGGTGGAGAGGAGAGTATCGGTGGGGAGATAGGGAGGCCATAGGTCAGTCCGCGGAGTACGGACAGGTCAAGGGGGCAGGATGAGATTAGTAGGCAGGAAATGGAAGTGCGGCTTGAGGTGGGAGGAGGGGATAGGTGAGAGGAAGAACAGGTTAGGGAGGCGGGGACAAGATGGGCTGGATTTGGGATGCAGAGGGAGGAGGGGAGATTTTGAAGCTGGTGAAATCAACATTGATACCATTGGGCTGCAGGGTTCCCAAGCGGAACATGAGTTGCTGTTCCTGCAACCTACAGGCGGCATCATTATGGCACTGCAGGAGGCCCAGGATGGACATGTCATCTAAGGAATGGCAGGGGAAAGTTGAAGTGGTTCACAACTGGGAGGTGCAGTTGTTTATTGCAAACCAAGCGTAAGTGTTCTGCAAAGCGGTCCCCAAGCCTCCGCTCGGCTTCCCCAATGTAGAGGGAGCCATACCGGGTACAGCGGATGCAGCATACCACATTGGCGGAAGTGCAGGTGAACATCTGCTTGGGGCCCAGGATGGGGGTGAGGGAGGAGGTGTGGGGGCAAGTGTAGCACTTCCTGCTGTTGCAGGGGAAAGTGCCGGGTGTGTTGGGGTTGGAGGGGAGTGTGGAGCGGATAAGGGATTCGCGGAGAGAGTGGTCTCTCCGGAAGGCAGACGGGGGGGGGGGGGGGGGGGGGTGTTGGAAAAATGTTTGGTGTTGCGATTGGATTGTAGATGGCAGAAGTGTCGGAGGATGATGTGCTGTATCCAGAGGTTGGTGGAGTGGTATGCGAGGACTAGGGGGATTCTCTTTTGGCAGTTATTGCGTGAGTGGGCTGTGAGGGAGGAGTTGCAGGAAACACGGTCGAGGGCATTCTTGACTACTGCAGCGGGTGGATGTTGCGGTCCTTGAAGAACAAGGACATCTGGGACGTACAGAAGTGGAATGCTTCATCCTGGGAGCAGATCCGGCGGAAGCAAAGGAATTGGGAATAGGGGGTGGAATTTTTGCAGGAAGGTGGGTAGGAGAAGGTGTATTCCAGGTAGCTGCGGGGCCACCTCCATTTCCTACCTACTAATTTCATCCCGCCCCCTTGACCTGTCCGTACTCCTCGACTGACCTATCCCCTCCCTACCTCCCCACCCACACTCTCCTCTCTACATAATCTTCTCCTTTATCAATCTTCAGTCTGCCTCTCCCTGTCTCCCTATTTATTTCAGAATCCTCTCCCCATCTCCTTTCGTGATGAAGGGTCTCGGCCCGAAACATCAGCTTTTATACTGCTAAGATGCTGCTTGGCCTGCTGTGTTCATCCAGCTCCACACTTTGTTATCTCGGATCCTCCAGCATCCGCAGTTCCCATTATCTCCAATCAACAGCCATGCTATCCACTTATTTTAACCTATTCATCACCTTTATCATCACAGGAAAAGACTTCTCACAACAGGGCAGAGTGAAGATAAATCTGTGGGAGGACTGGGATGCCAAGAGGAGAGGATATCATCCTGACTGGAGACAACTGGGGCTGCTCCTGTAGGGATGCAAAGAGATCCATATCCAGGCAATCAATTAAGTACCATGTAGTATTACTGAAATGCTGCCATTCTCCAGGTGGTCAGTGTGAGACATCAGGCACGAGGTCCCTAACCATTGAGCAAAACACCTTCTGCATTTGTGTCTTCCAGCTGTAACCAGTGTGCTAAGCTCATCAGCTGAGAAGCAACCATCTCCCCCAGCAGAAGTCTCTGCAACCCAAGAGGCAGAATCATTCAGCACATGGAGAAACCGTTCTTAAGTTTGACCATTGGACATGCCCTGCCAGGCTCCAAAATGTTGATAGATTCAATAGGTAAAGGGATTGTGGGATGGGAGGCAGCTGAAGACCTTATAACCACAGTAGAGCAAGTGGGTATGGGAGATATATCCCAGGCATCTGCGTATTTCGCAGTGTGAGATGACACTGTGGTTCCAGAAATGAGGGAATTCATGGAAATGTTCGGAGATGTTTGGAATGTTATGGCTCACTGTGTTGAGTAGCTGGAGTGATGTAGCTAGTCCAGTCATCATGTGGCTGTCTCTGTTAACAGGTTAGTAGCTGGATTAGAGAGAAGGTCCCAGGATCTTCAGGACTGCCGGCAGTGTCACGCACAACTGCACTTCACCATCCCAGCCAATGACTCTCAAGACCAAAAGTCAGGCTGAGAAGAGGCATGGGGACCTTTGGCCATAGTCTAGGTTCCCCATCCCCATGGAGAGACAGGGTGATGCCAAAAGTTATCCAGGCAGAGGTGGAACCACACACACACAGCTCCCTCAGCTTTGTACACTCAGCAGACTGCAGAAGTGACCAGGTTCTCCGTCTCCACACTGACCGAGCCTTGGAAGTTCAGGCTAGAAAGAGTCACCTTGCCTCAGGCATTAAGACCCTCAGCATGTATAGTCCATCTAGACGACAATGGCCCTAGGTTCACACCACCAAACATCAGGGCCAACGTGCTTCACTATGGAGCAGGCTCTTTCCACCATTATTTGCAAGCAGGGGGTGCAGTGAGGCACTGCTGGAAGGAGAGAAGAAGAAAGGTTTTGTGAAGGCACCTAGTGCCGATGCCTGACATAGTTTGGGTTTATGATAAAGGTTTGTTTCTCATTGTTCATAGTTTTCTCTGTCAGTGAAGAACCTAGATCCTTTGTTATGCCAATGGCATCACAGCACAGTCCCCAGGAATGTGTTATGTTCGGGGGTATACAAGAGCACCAATGGTGATTATTCAGGAGCAGAGTTAGCAACACACGTCAGGCAGTTCACCATCAGTGATAGTGCCAGGAAGGTGCAAGTGTATGTCCATGTGCTTCATGACAGAAATTACTGAGAGTGCTCATCTGCTTCTAGCCTTCAGTCTCAGCATTAATGTGTCATATTCTGCATGCCATTTATTCATGAGTGCATCATCTGAATTTTTGAGAAGCCCAGCAGGTGTAGTGACAACAAGGGGGGATACTGAGCAGATGATCTCAAGAAGTTGTGCCAGGACCTCCACTAAATCAGGTGGTAAGAAGTGAGAGAGAGCGCAACTGAAACACTTGAACTGACCACCTCTGAAAAAAATTGCCTTTGATAGGAGACGGCCTCGTGGGAAGGAAGGAGTGAACAAAAGATTCATCAAACCAATGTAAACTTCACTCTGTGTAAATAATTTCTTTTTGAATTCCCCTTGATTTTTGTAAATGACCTGGTGCCAGTAAAATAATGAATCCCTGCTTCATTGAACTTTGGATCTTCCATGTGTTTAAGTTTCAAGTTACAGACATAAAATAGATGAAATGTCAGCTCAAACAGAGTCCATATCTCATATGGCTATAAGGAAACCAAATTTGAACCGGAATATCCAAGGGTACATTAGATTTGGGTAGGACTGCAAGGAGGGAAATATCAGGTCATCACTTAACTAAAAGGGGGCAATAACACTTTCGTGAGAGATGTCCTTAGTTCTAAACTTCAAGATGCAGTATCAGTTTGGGCAAAACTAGGGAACCACAAAGGGCAAAAGAAAACCATGGCAGAAATTCATTATCACTGCTGTTTTGGTGGCGTTATGGTGTGAATGACAGCATTAAAAAAAACAAAAATCGGGGAAATTGAGGAATGCGTGACAACTTTAATGCAGTAATGTTGAGGGACTTAATCTATATGCAGACTAGGTAAACCCAATTAGTACTAATGTTAGGAAGAATAAATTCTCAAAAAGTGAAGTTGCCTTTTAAACTTCAATAGTTTTAGAACCAACCAGGCAACAGGCTATTTTAGATCTAGTGTTGAGTAATGGAAGAAGGGTCAATTCATAATATCGTCCTAAATGAAAACTGATGAATAAGTGACCATAATATGATAGCATTTAAAGTGTGGTACTGATGTAGTTCAACCAGAATCTCAGGTTCTCAGTCTAAGTACTGGGAACCATGAACTCAAAGGCATATTGACTATGTGAACTGGGAAGTTATGTTGAAAGGTTTGATAATAGATCAGCAATAGCTGACATCCCTGGGGTAGAAATGTCAATTAGTAGGGACATTGGTTTAAAGGTAAAGGGCCGTTTAAGAGGAAAGGCACTTTTGTTTTTTAAACTGACTATCTGGAATGTGCTCTCTGAAGTGGTAGAAGCAGCTACAATACCAATTTTAAGAGGCATCTTGACAAGATGCATGAATAGGCAGGAGATAGAGGGATACGGATCATGTAAAGCTAACTGGTTTTTAGCTTAGAAAGATATCATGCACCAGAACAGGCTTAGTGAGCCAGAGGGCCTGTTCCTGTACTGTACTGTTCTTTGCTCTTTAATGCACAAAAAGCAGCAAAAATATGTTCCATATATGGCTAACACAAGAACTCAAGGGTTGCATTGGATTAAAATGGAAAAAGACAGAAAAATATATTAAACCTAACGATGGTGGGGGGGGGGGGGGGGGGAGGCAAATTTTAGAATTCTGCGAAGAAAAACCAAGGAAAAGATTATGAATGGGAAAACAGAATGAGAGCAGTGAAAAACAAACAGAAACTAATAGATTCCACTGCTCTGTAAAAAGGAAAACCCTTGCTTGTTTTTGCTGAGTCAGGTGAATTTAGGCTGGGGGGAAAAAAAAAATCAAGAAATGGTAGATAAACTAACAAATACCTTAAGTTGGTGATAATGGGAACTGCAGATGCTGGAGAATCCAAGATAATGAAATGTGAGGCTGGATGAACACAGCAGGCCAAGCAGCATCTCAGGAGCACAAAAGCTGACGTTTCGGGCCTAGACCCTTCATCAGAGAGGGGGATGGGGTGAGGGTTCTGGAATAAATAGGGAGAGAGGGGGAGGCGGACCGAAGATGGAGAGAAAAGAAGATAGGTGGAGAGGAGAGTATAAACCAGCCCAGCTCTTCCCCTCCACCCACTGCATCCCAAAACCAGTCCAACCTGTCTCTGCCTCCCTAACCTGTTCTTCCTCTCACCCATCCCTTCCTCCACCACAAGCCGCACCTCCATCTCCTACCTACTAAACTCATCCCACCTCCTTGACCTGTCCGTCTTCCCTGGACTGACCTATCCCCTCCCTACCTATACTCTCCTCTCCACCTATCTTCTTTTCTCTCCATCTTCCATCCGCCTCCCCCTCTCTCCCTATTTATTCCAGAACCCTCACCCCATCCCCCTCTCTGATGAAGGGTCTAGGCCCGAAACGTCAGCTTTTGTGCTCCCGAGATGCTGCTTGGCCTGCTGTGTTCATCCAGCCTCATATTTCAAATACCTTAAGTTTGTCAACACAGAGGAAAATACTAAAATTTTCTGAGAAATAATATTCTATTGATTAGTGTAAGCAAAGAATTGCAAGATATTCACAGCTGCATAAAAATAGTAGCACTAGTGAAAATTAATGGGACTGAAATTTGATAAAAATCATTGCATTTGATGATCTACATCCCAGAGTTTTGAAAATAGGTGGCTGTAGAGATAATAGATGTATTTGTCCTCATCTGTTGAAATTCTCTAAACTCTAGAAAGGTCCCAGCAGAACAGAACGTAGCAATTGTATCCCTAATTTGGGAAAGTAGGGAAGAGAGGAAACAGGGAACTTCAGACCCATTAGTCAAAAAACAATTGTCAGGAAAATGCTGGACACAAAGGATGCAATAACAGCACATTTAAAATAATGGCAGGATTAAGCTGAGTCAAAGATTTATGGAAGGGAAATTGTGTTGTTTCACAAAGCTGTTGAGAGGTTTTCTGACAATCTATATTTTAGATGTTTAGATTTTCAAAAGGCTTTCAAAAATGTCCCACACAACAAAATTAAAGTATATAGAATTAAGGGCAATATACTGGTATGGATTGAGAACTGATTAATGGACAAAAAATTATGAATAAATGGTCAGTTTCAGGTTGGCAGGCTGTAAATTTTGTGGGGCTCCACAAAGATCTGCGCTTAGGCTACAGCTATTCACAATCTGGATTAATGGCTTGGACATTGGGGTTAAATGTAATATATCCAAGATTGAAGGTGACATAAAAATAGATGGAGTGAAAACTGAAAAAAAGGTATGATTGACATATGGCAGTATAAAAGTAATTTGGCTTAAAAGAGGGGCAAAATGGCAATTAAACATCTTCAGAAATTGATCTTGCAGGAAGGATAGAGAAGGGAATCAAAAAGAATGGAGATGTAGCCTTATTGGTTAAAGAATCAATCATAGCCATGAGGAAGGTTGATATACGAAATGAAACAAAATATGAGATATTGTTGGTTGAGTTCAGAAACAAAAAAAAAGTGTGACAGCCAGACAGCTAAGCGAGTACTATAATCTCCAGCTAAGCTAGTCTCGTACAGGCACATCATTGATATCTATCCAGTATGTGTCCTATGTAGCAAAAACAGGAGAAATCGGATTTCGTCAGCTTCTGCCTCACTAGTAATACGTTGGGGGGTGTCATCTATTAAATTAGCTTGGAAAGGGTTAACTTTGGAGACTGTATTTAAGCTTTACTCAAACTGGCATAATGTTATAACGTCTTGTGTCAGTAAAGAGGAATCAGCTCAAGATCTTGGCTCTGTAATACGAGTAATTTTGTTTAACTATTGATTTCATGCAATAAACTTCATCTTGTGATTAAGCCAAGTGCCTCTAAGTATCAAGACTCACGAGTGGTTCATCCCCTACCATCCTTCGTCAAACTGGTATTTAGATAGAGTATAGAAAGGAGGGTCATAGGGATGCAAAAATCATACAGTACAGAAACAGACCGTTGCCGACCAAGTTTCCCAAACTAAACTAGTCCCATTTGCCTACATTTGGCCCACATCCCTCAAAACCTTTCCTATTCATGATTATGAAGGGATCTAATGGTAACGTGGTACAGGTTTTAGTTCCATCTGCCTCGGATGTGTCATAAAATATAGTGAACAGGTTGCTGCAAAATACTTAAGAATTTGTGATTCAGTGGTGGTGTTCCTACCTCTGGGCCAGAAGGTCTGGTTTCAAGTCCCAACCTTCTACAGAGGTGTGTCATAACACATCTGAACAAGTTGATTAAAAATACATATGTTTGGCTGAGTCAGTTAAAAGTGCTGCATAGTAAACAGGAAATCAAGTTCAGATATCTGCAAAGCCTTTCTCTGTTCTTCCAAAACATAGTGTAGAGGATTATCAAAAGGAATCTTGTAATGCACTAATAGTGGCCCTATTGCTGGGACAAAAAGGTATGGGTTCAAGATGCACCAGCCATGGGGGTGTGTGTGTCATAATACGTCTGAACAAGTAACTAGTTTAAAAGAGCAAAAAAGGAGGATTAGCACAGTACTCTACTCCAGCCACTGACTGGTGGTGGTTTGTTCTGTGGCATATACCTCGTCATCGACAGCGATATCAAAGGGACACATATTCAACAAAAATCTGCTTCAATTAGGACCATTCCAGTCTTGATCTACTCATGGCTGGTAAAACCGAATCCCTGACGTGAGTGGAGAATCATTACATTTGACCTTAAGGCCATTTCTGGAGCACAAGGCTTTAGGACAATTGCTGAAATGTTATCAGGCCTAAAAGCCTTTGCTGTATCCATTGCACTCAGACATCACTTCACATTAGGTAAAGTGAATCAACTTGGCTGAAACCCAGTTTTGTACATGTTTGCAGGGCTCAAGAGGACACCAAAATGGATGCCCACTCAACAGTTCAATCTGAAGATGTTTTAATCTGTCTTTAGCAGTTATAATTCAACTACAAGATTAAAGGAATTCTTGCAAAACTGAAATCAATGGGAATCAGGGGAAACTGATTGGAGTGATACTTTGCGAGTGCCACTGTCATCCCATGAACAACTAAACAAAGACCAAATGCTGAAGATTCTAAGCAACATCCCCTCATGCTTTTTATCACAGTGAATCCAGAGGCTATGTTGCTTTGAGAGTTAGGAGAGAAGGGAGAGAGCAAACTGGGACAGGGTAAACAGAATCCCTTTGGGACCACTTGGATCAGTTTTGATAAAAAGTTGGCTTACTTGTCCAGGAAGGCCTAACTCCAACCCAAATGGTTAAATCTCACATTAACTTCGACAGCAGTTCAACTCACATGATTAATCTGCTGTCGCCTTCATGCGGAACTGAATCTAACACATACTTTTGAGGCCAATCAAAAGGGGGCGTTTTAAAAAGACTAAATTTTGTTTATATTTTAAAAAATACAACATGTACAGTAAAGAAATAGAATCCAAAAATATGTTGACAACAGAACTAATGGTCTTTCTATGCCTCCCATTTTAATTATGCCACTTCAGTTCTAGTTTTTCCAGTTAAGGCACATACCTAGAGGTTAATTGAAGGAATACCATGCCCTTGAAGATTGCCAAATCAAGTGTGGACTACAAATCTAGAACACGGGCTGAGACGCAACATATTTAGTCAAATATGCCCATCAAGGCACAAATTAAAACTACCTAGTTAGGAACATGGTGTTTACACAACTCTTTGAAAGAAAACCAACATCTGCATACTATTAGTCATAATTGAAACACAAAACAGATTGCTAAATTTGGAAAAAAATCCATTTCAGGCTTTCCATTTCCCCATTAGACTGGATACTCACGTTCTATTGTAACTGCTGATAGGTATGGAGAAACCTAATCTTTTGTATCATGACTTGGTGTGTTACCACTGCTTGCAGTTGCAGCCTGTTCTATTTTCAGGTTACCTTTCAACTGGAAATAATTGATGGAAAAAGCTGTTTATTGCACCTGTACTTTAGGATCATGGGAAACAACTCCTTTGGGTTCGTATCTAAAAATGGAATAAACGTTGCTACTCAAAATTACTGCACGGTGCTGTCATGCTGGTAAATGGCACAGTTTGTTATTACATGAATACTATACCACAATAAAAATGGGAAAAAAAATGACAGAATTATCATAGATGCAAATCTTTGTGGGACAAAAATCCAAGTGTCTGTTTAAATCAGTTAAAGCAAAAATACTGTACCGCGGGTGTTGGGGGATACTTAATACAATGTAGGACTGAAAACGCCTAGCATACAATTTGGGAAATATAACCAGAAGCAAGAGATTTCCAGACAAATGTATTATTCTGCAGTTCTCTTGTGGACAGAAAGGCAACGAATCTCATTTGATAAAGTCCTTTGGAAATGGAGGACATTGTTACAGTCCAGCTAAGGAACAATAACTCCTATTTTTCAAGTAAGCAAAGAGAGTTTCAGGGGATTAGTAACAGAACAAAACCACAAGATGCCACAATGTTGAACAAACAATAAACTTTACTGTTAGAACAATAATAATGAGCAAACTACATGAACAACACCCAGAATTAACAAGGCTCGTATGGGCAATAGAGTGCGATTCAAAACCCCACAGCACACAAACAGCAAGTGTGATCAAGACTGACCCCGTGGATTTTTCAGCAATTCACAAGACATGAAAATCACAATTAAATCTCAGCAAGACTTCACAGGGAATTACAATTCTTCATGTCCGTGGACCTGAACTCAAAACTCCCTCTTAAGAGCTGCTCCATCCTGGACTGTATACCTATTGCTTCCATGCTGGGTGACCACCTTCCTTCCTTAGGCCTACACTCTCCTAGACTCTGGAAACTAAACTCCCTCACAGACAACTCCAGCTTTTGATGAATAGTAACCTTCACCAAACAAATACTCTCAGTGGATTCTTCTAAACTATGATTTTCAGTTGCATCCACCTAACACTGCCATGAGCTTTTTAGCCAACACTCACAGCTGTATTAAAGTATCCTGGTTCATAGGTTCTCCCAAGTTCCATTGATGCCAGGATATCCCTTAGTCCTCACTGAACAGAGCTATTCTCCAATTAACTGAAATTCTCACTGCATTTCCCTTTCGAACTCCTCTTCAGTCATCCTTTTTGTTTTATGATTTGATAAACTCAAACTCATGAACATGGAAAAGACAGACTGGCTAAGGAGAACGCAAGGTCAAGAAACATCTGCAGGCTTTGGCTTCCTTATAACACTGTTTATTATGTATTGAAACTAAACACTACCATATGTGATATTCAGATATATACACCAGGCTCTAATCTTATTGTTATATTATAGAAAGACGATTCTCTAAACTTTACAGCCTAACACTAGTTGGTATACTCCACATGTTCACTACATGTTTCTCTTTTGTTCAATACTATCTGCACTGTGTTCTCTATGCCCAGTGTGGAGCCGCTCCATAACACCATTTGCAAGATTGTTCCAGGGTTCTAAAACCCTTACACAAATTCTCCCAAGTGACTCAAAAACTTTACAACTGGCCCCTTCCCTATTGTTGGGCAGAACTGAATGAGGTCAGGTAGGGAACGGATCATTTCATAGATGTTAGCAGTCATACATAATGCATTGGAGAAAAAAGGATACAAAATAGAGGATGTCATCACAATGCAGGAGTCGTCATGCTGGACACGTTTGTGTTAATAAGCTAATGCATCTATATCAATGGCTGTTAAATACACACTGCAGTTATACCATAGGCTGTACAAGTCTAAATTAGCTGTGTGAAATCAGTGAGGCATCTAAAAATGAACATAAACACAAGCCTATTAGCAATGTATTAGCGTAGGGAGGAAATCAAAAGAAAAAGGGAGAATCAGCAGCACATTAAAGTGATACTACATACCAATCAACCAACTGTCTGGGTGTATGCGGAGGGGATCAGCTAGTTTGCAGTTTCTGCCAATAGTGACAGTTTTATTTGTCATGTTCCAAAATGTGCTAATTTACTTGATAGTGCAAGGTGCTGCTTCAAGCTAGCAAGAAAGGCACCAGCTGTATGCACCTGAGAGCGGATTCTGGTGAATACAAAATAGGCAGAATGTGGAACTAAATTTGGGGACAGAGAAATGACTATGTTTGATAGCATGAACTGAGCAATGGCAGTAAAACTGGTACCGGTGAGTTTGAGCTCAGAGAGAGCACTTTGTCAACAGATGAGAATATGAAAACCTAAGTTAAAAGCGAAAAGAATCAATTTTAAAAATCAGCTATTATAGCTCTGAATAGTTAAAATTAAAGCTCAATTTTATTGCTAAAGGGGAGTTCCACAATGACGTGATAGTTGCGTTCCTGCGCAACATCACGTTATAGAAAATTGCGCTATAGAAATAACAGGGCCTATGCGAAAAGCAGGGTTAGGGCAGACCACCAAAAACAAACTCAAAATAGTTCAAAAAAATCACTCAAAATCATAACACAAAGCCCCGCACTGTTGGAATAAATGTTTTGTTTCATTATTTAATAGGAAAGGAAGTAAATTTAACACCTTATCTTGAAATAGCTATCAATATGACTTGATGGGGAAGGAGGTTTTGAGGCTACTGTGTTATTAATGCAGGGGCTGAGGGTCATTATCATCATCACAATCACTATCACCACCACCACCACCAGGTGCAGTTATGGTTTCAGGGTTAGGACAAAAAATAGTTAATCCAGATGTGGATTGCTGTGGTTCATTGTCTGACTGTTTCTAGGGAGTTGGCTTAAAAAAGAAAGACATCAGTTCTCGCTGCTTTGCCCTTTTCCTTCTTTCAAGAAGAAGCTATTCATAGGGTGCCAGATCTTATTCCTATGCTACCCGGTTGCATCCTGCATTGTAATCATTGTCCTTTAACAATCACAACTGCTTCTCAATTTCCATCAGGATGGAGAAAAGAAGAGGCGGAAAGCTTTCGCGGTGCAGCATCGTGGACTTCATCTTCTTCATCTCCAGCTTCCACTTCCCATTCAGTGACAAGTTGCTGTAGATTGGCTGTAGAGATATCTTCACATTGGGACTCAAGCAGTTCTTCAACATCCTCACTCTCCACTTCTCCAAATCCAACTTGTTTTGCAAGAGCAACACAATGTTCTTTGATTCTTGGGAGCTACTCTAATGGATCAAAGGTTTTAAAATCTTGAAAAAAATCTGGGAGAAGCTTCTACCGAACTGGATGCAAGCAGTCCTCACTGACATCATCCCAGGCCTCCACAATAATGTCAATTGTGTTCTTGATGTTAGAGCTCTTCCAAAATTGAAGAACACTGTCTTTATCCCCTTCAGTAGCTGCAATATGCCTGTTAAATGTGCACTTTAAATAATAAGCTTTAAAAGCTGCTATTGCACCCTGGTCCATGGGATGAAGGAGAAAGGTTATGCTTGGGGATAGAAATAGCACTTTAATAATTTTCCAAAAGCTCACCATTGGTGGGAGGGTGGCTAGATGCATTATCCAAGACAAGGAGAATCTTGAAATCCATTTTTTTCCCCTGCAATACTTTCTAAAATCATCAGTAATAAAAGGTGAGAAAAAAATTTGCCCTGTCATGTGACCTAAGGTAACCATCTAGAGTAGACTTAAGGTAACCTTTCCAGGCTTGCAGGTTGGCAGTGTAACACACCACCACAGGCTTAAGCTTTAAGTCTCCACTTGCAGTGGCACCCAGCAACATGGTCATATGATCCTCTGCCACCTTAAAGCCTGGAGCATGTGCTTCATTCATAGAAATGTAGGGTCTTGATGTTTATACTGGAAGTGAATGCCATCAAGAGCTGGTGACACTATAATTGTAATTCCAACACTGGTATTAGTGGCTGGAAAAGGAACTGAAAATCCAGCAACTTGCCAAAGCAATAAAAGGTGCATGATTCTTCAGTACAGTCAAGTACCCAACGACACACCTTCAGAGCTAAAAACATAATGGAGCTCATTAGGGGCACACACTGGAAGAAACACTCTAATGATCTTGACACAAACACATGACCTCCTCTTCCTGGAAGGACAGCATATCCGCAGTTTTTGGAGATATTCATAATTTTGACCATCTTTAAAAAAGGAAACAAGATACAGAAGTCCCTTTCCTGTCCGGCACATGGCAGGTTATTCCAAAATTCATCCTGAAATTGCCTTCTCCCATTGTCTGAAGAGTTCCTACGGATTCACAATATAGATTCCTTTCATTTAGAAGCACAGCAGACATGAACTTCACAGCAAGACAAGTACAAGTTGAGGGAGCAGCAGCAGCAACCTTCTTACATAGCCTTTGACCTCATAAAAGGCCTTAAAAACGCTGTTAAATGGGAAGGATTAGGGAGACTCTTTGACAAGTTTGGGTGCCACTAGAAAATTGTCACCATTCCCTACCTGCTGCATGACAACATCCAAGCTAAGACCCTCATTAATTAGGTCAGCCACAGATCAAATATATGTGCAAACTGAAGTAAAGGAAGATCGTGGCAGCTCATCAATGCTCTTCTCCATCTTTCTCACCCTAATTCTCTACCCCATATCCATGAAGTATCATGCTGATATAGAACTAGTCTATAGCACAAGCAGGAAGCTGTTAAATGTCTACAGCTCTGCCATCAAGCTGCAGTACACAGATAACATGTGCATGCACGCACATAGAAGCCAGGTTCCAAATTGTCATTCACGCATTCACGGAGCTGTATGACAGATTGGACTTTAGGCATCCATCCTCTACCAGCCTGGTCTGCTGTACAATAGTATCCCCCAACTACCAACATCCATGTCGAGCCACTGTGCAAAGAGGATCACTTGCCATATCTAAGGAGTCTCCTTTTAGCCAGAGCAAACACAGGCAATAAAATTCAATATCACCAGTGTGCCAGTATAACGTCTGACCTCTGAGGAACAGTATCTAATAACAAAGATCCAAAACCTGACACCAAGCAGGACAAGAGTATTACCTGTGCTGCTGTATGTGGCGGCATTGACAATGTACAGCAGACATCTAAAATCCTTAGAGAAATATCACACATTTCCTTTGCAAAATCCTACAAATCCATGGTAGGATAAATAGCTCCAATGTCAATATCATCTCTCAGACTAATATCTCCAGCATGGAGGCACTGGTTACTGTTAATCAGTTGTGGCGTGCACGAAACTTCATCTGCATGCTTGTCAAGACTTCTAAAAGAAGCTCTCTACTGAGCTCCATCACAGCAAGCTACCAGGTGGGCAGAGAAAGCACTTCAAAAGGATGTCCCAAAGCCACCATGAAAAAAATTGCAATATCCCATTAACCTGTGAACCAAACTGGGGAAGAAGTATTCATGAAGGTACCAGGTGTCTCAGGCCAAGTGCAAATAGCAGAAATGGGCAAAAACCCAACCAGCTCACCTACCCATCTCTTCAATCATATCTGCCTCATCTGTAGCATCTCGTGTGCAGCTCCAACACTAGATTCTTTCATCACTTCAGGACCCCCAACTCAAGTGGAACAAAGCCAACCTCAGTCTTGCGGGATGGCCAAAGAATAATCATACCAGAAATCACTCAAATTGAAAGCAAATCATAAGTGAAGGACTAGTTCACAAGCCTGGTATTAAGAGTTAGGAGTTTTATAGCATGCACAGACTATATCTGGTCAAACAAATTTATTATTTTCTTCTATTTAGGGAGTATGGGACTTCGGAAACTTCATAGCTGCACTAAGTAACATCATAATAGCTGGATCTTAATTTAGAAGTGTCTTCTCTTTTAAGAACTAATATGGAGGAAATAAAAAGCTCCAACACATAATTTGGCAGTCTATTTGATTTAACAGTGATATCTGGGAGTATATTAATCAGTTTTACAGCTCCCATAACCTCTCTGAAACTGGAGAGCAGGATAAGTGATTGTGAAACATGAAGGTCAAATAGGATATTATTTCTTGTAACTTGGCAGCTGCAGTCTTCTTTAGATCCACTTTAAATAGCAAGGAGTGTAAGCAATTTATGTAGTTACAGGTTACACTATATTGTGAATCATTCATGACCAGCAGCCCGAAATGAAAAGTGTGACAGAGTGGTCATGAAGTCAAAGTGTTAATACAACTGTAAGCTTTCAATGCACATACTGCATATTGGTAGGATATTAAAAGCACAAGACATAGCTTGGCTTGTAGTGAGTTGGGCACTGCCAGTCAGATCCCTCCATACATGCCCGGTCTCTGTGTACCACCACATTGTCCTCAAAGCAGCTGTGGGGGAAAAAAGACAAACACACATCTCCATCTGGAATGGGCCTTTTCCAAGAAGGTCTGGAGAGAGATGCAATGAGTTTTGTCAAGGTTCATCCTGAGCAACTCTGCGTTGCAGGACTTTGTGCTCTATAGGCTGTTCTCTGGAAACACAACAGAAACCCAATCCTGGTGGGAAAAACAGAATGCAAAAAGGAGCAGAGAGTTTGAAGTAATTGAATTCAATGCTGAGTCCACATAGTTGTAAAACTGAAGTGCTATTCTTCTTAAAACACAAACAACAACAAACTTCATAAAATCGAAGTAGTTCAACGTCTACATCTTCAACCTCTCTAAACTAACACATTTCACTGTCGCCATGTGACAGCTTATTTTTGTACAAAATGTTACACTTATAAATAGAAATAAATGTATTTATGGGGATAAAAATCACAGTTCTTGGCATCAAAAGCAAAGCAAAGCAGTTTGTGGTTGCAGGTTGCAAAACACAATAAATATTTAAACAATGAACATTGATCCAGCACTATCCACAGCGTCAAGAAATCGCTGGATTTGACCAGGGTTCAAAATCCTGTCATGGCAGATGGTGAAATGTGAATTTATTAAAAACCTGGAATTAAGAAACTAATAGAGACAGCACAGAAACAGGCCCTTCAGTCTAAACAGTTTATGCTGACCAGAAACCCAAACTAAGTTAGTTCCATTTGCCTGTGATTGGCCCATATCCCTCCAAATATTTCTTATTCATGAACTTATCTAGATGTCTTTTAAATGATGACCATGAATCCATTGTCAATTGCTGGAAAGCCCCATCTGGTTCACTGATGTCCTTTAGGAAAGGAAAACACCATCCTTCCCTGGTATGGCCGATATGTAAACCCAGGCGTTGACTCTTAGCTGCCCTCTAGGCAATTAGGCATGAGTAAGAAATACTGGCCTAACCAACAACAACCATATCTTGTGAAAAACAAAAAAAATTAAAATTCCAGGTGACAAATGGTCCTATTACCAATGTGCATGTCCAGCAGTTTGTTGTGCAAAAATAATGAAAGCGGCAGGGTGAAAAAGAACTACACAACTCAGTACATACCCATAAGATGCCCTATTCCAGAAAAGTCTGGGCTATTCTGTTAAATAATGATCCATTAAACAACAAGGGCTTTGAGTAATTAATGGAGCTAATATTGCCGGCAATATAATAAAGAAATTTTAAGTTGCAAATGCTAAAATTTTAACAATTTGGATATATGGAGTTCAGTACGGCAGTACTTGAACATAAAGATGAGCATTGTGCCTGTATCGTAACTTGCAGTTTGTCCTGTTTTCCATCACACCTGCACTTTATGACTAATATTGATTTCAGTTTGAACAACTATCTTGAGTTTAAATTCAACGTCCTTGTTTTAAAACCCTCCATGGAATCACCCCTCCCTATTTCTCTAATCTCCCACAATCCTACAACTGTCAAACTCTCTCCTGACCTTCCATTTCTGACCAAATTCTTGGCCATCTCTCTACATCTCATATGTTTAATAAAAATTCCTGTGAAGAACACATTACCAATTAACCTGCCATGACATCACAAACAGCTGTATAATGACCAAAGTGTCATACCATGCAAGCACAGGCTACATTGTTCAGATTAAATGGAGCCATGTCTTTACTATCACATCATAAAACTGTTGCTAAAGGCAAAGGCTCTGGCTATTAAGAATTTGCAGTTTGATTCAGGAACTTCACAAATTGGAATGCTCTAGGCAGTTTCAGCTTGCAGCACTGAAGTCACGGCATGATAAGAAATGGGGTTGTAGTGATGCAGAATTTTAACTCATACTGTGTGCCAGTTACAAAACTCTGGTATCACTGATAGATTTGCATTTCTGAGCTCATGAGGATGACAGTACAATTGCACAATTGTGTTGGCCTAAATCACATTTTGGAGCGGAAAGGAATTTTTTTTTATCTCGCAAAGAGTTTTTAGGGTGCAAATCTCAATAAAGTATTGGAGGCTAAGTCATTCAACTTACCCAAGGTTGAGTCAGAGAGGTAGAGACAAGGGAGTCAAGGGTTCACTGCAGACAGTAAAGTGGCATGGAGACCGCAACTAGCTCAGCCACTATTTTATTGAATGGTGGAATAGACTTCAAGAGCCTAGTCCTCCTCCTTGGTCTATGTTCCTTTCCCTCAATTATTAAGTCAAGAAAGTCTTTGCCTTCCAGGTGACACAAGGCCACCTGGAAAGAAGAAAAAAGGGTAAGCCCTCAGATTTTTTTTAACATCAAGGCCAATTATTTTTGGGAGGTGTGGTGGTTGGTGGGCAGTGTAAAAATAAAAGTGTGGAATACTTCTTTTTGATCTCAGACATCAGACAGACAAACAAAATGAGCACAAGAGATGACATGGGTCAGTGCAAAAGTATTAAAAATATTCTAGGAAAACCTTCACCCTTGGTGCCCCTCACCTCACAGTTAAGTTGTGGAAATAAATAGCGTGCGTTAGTACAAATAAATAATATATGCTGCATTTATAATTACTGATTTTACAACATAAAACAAAGATATAATACTGATAGAAAAGATGAGAATTTCAATGCCTTTCATAGCTTGAGAAGAATACTACATTATGATGTAGTACTGTGTACCTACAAGAGTTACGAGAAATAACTGGGCAATTCATACAATTAATTTATGATCTTTTATATTATTTACTGGGCTGTAATTTTGGAATGGATATGTAGCTGTACAAATGTGTACAATTGTCACATAAACAGCATGAAGTACAGGAATATTCGGAAATACAGCACTATAAATACATGGAAATTTGTATACATGTGTTTGGTGTATCAGTTGATTCAGATGCTTCATTCCTGCTGCTGATTCCAGAGTACTTATTTATTAATGAAGTTTCACAAATAGTGCATTCGGCTTTTTGCCTCCATCCAAAATTTGGCACTCTGGATGACCACCTAGACTGCCTAATGATTTCATCAGCCAAGAGCACGTTGATCATTATTTACATTAGTTGGCATCTTTCCTGTATGATACAACTCTACCCTGCAATTTCTTTAAACAGTTCAGATTAAATCAGTAGAAATGACACAAACTAGCAATTTGTTCAGAAAAGAATTGCCCAATGTCTCACCTACTCCTTTATGTGCATGATCCTCACCGTGCTATCAAACTGAAATAATTTTCCATCATAAAACCAAGTCAAATCATCCAGCATACTGCTCCTAAACGATACACAAACCAGATGACACACATCTAGGAATTGAAGTTACCCTCAAATAGGCATCATCTGGGATGAACCTGGCTGCAAAAGTGCAAATAATTGTCAACAGTCAGTGTCAACAATCTGAGTAATTCACATTAGCCATTGAAAAATCAAGGCCTCAATCATTGCTACAGCATGGATGGAGGAATCTGTGGAAGCCCCAGGTGTAACAGACTACAAAGGAATTCTCCTAGAAACTAAAGATTTGCATAAAGAATTTGGAGAGTCCCATTGCAATAGTTAGTCCATCAAATACTCAGTCAACTTTTGAGCAAAAGAGAAATGGCTGGAGTAACTTGCAGGTCTGGTAGCATCTGCTGACAGAAAGCAGAATTAACATTTTGAGTTTGGGTTCTTTAACCAAGGAATTCTGAAGAAGGATCACTGAACCCGAAACATTAACTCTGCTTTCTATCATAGATGTTGCCAGACCCACTGAGTTTCTCCAGCAATTTCAGTGTTTGTTTCAGATTTCCAGCATCTGTAGTTCTTTTTTTAAACTAACTCCTGAGGAACTGATCAACTGACCTCATGCCACATACCCTTTAATGCAGGCCCCTTATGCCCCACTACTTTGACCTGAAGCTCCCCTCCACCATCAATACCAATATTACCCCTCTCCCTCAAGCAGGCGAAGCCCACTCACCCAGCGACCAGATCCACTAACACTCCCCACCCCAGAGCGGCCCAACACCCCACACCCCACACCCCTTCTACCCTGCTTTACTCTCTCTGCACCATTTGACCCACCAACATCCAGCACTGGACCTGACACCCGAGCATACACTGAATGCTATCTACCTCGCACTCTATCCCTGTGACACATTACCACTGGCCACTCCACTTATTTTATGTACTTAGCTTTCACAGGAGCTGACAGAGTTAATTGTCTCTGATGCTGGACTTAGAATTGACTGACTGCCATGAAAAATGGGGCATGGTGACTAAGCTACTTTTGACGAAGAACATTCTGAAACTATCCCCTGAACATATTTGCAAGTTTCAATATCAGTCAACTCAAAGAGGACCAGAACTGGTTATACCATCCTACATGAGACAATACTAAGATCTTGGCCAAGAGCAAAATGATATATTTCATTAACCATTGAGAGTCCTAAGAAGGCCAGTGCACTTAAAGCTTTAACTGATAGAAAAATAGGAACAGTTTCAGGTGGTTGGAGGTAAAGAGATGGAAAGATTTTTATAAAAGGCCAGAAACAGGAGGAATAGGATTCGTTCTCAAGTTTCCTTTACGATCTGATAAGGTCATGGCCGATCTGACTGCAGTCTCATCTTTACTCTTCTGCATTATCCCCCTTCCCACTCCAGCCTCAGCGGGTGAGGGAGCACCGGAACAGCCAGATGGGTGGGGTGAAGGGTTCCAGACAGGCAAGTAGGATAGCAGGTTTTTTATCCCCCCCCCACTTCATTCATTAGCAGGATGTGGGCATCACTGGCTAGGCAGCATTTATTGCCTATTCCTAATTTGCCAGAGAGCAGTTCAGAACCAACCACAATGCTGTGGGTCTGGAGTCACATGTTGGCCGGACCAGGTAAGGATGGCAGTTTCCTTCCCTAAAAGACATTAGTGAGCCATATGGGTTTTTCTAACTGACAATGGATTCATGGTCATCATTAGATTTTTAATTCCAGACACTTACTGAATTCAAATTCCACCATCTGCCAGGGTGAGATTCAAACCCGGTTCCCTGGAATGTTATCTGGGTATCTGGATTAATAGTCCGACAATAATACCACCGGGCCATTTCCTAGGCTAAGGCCGCAGGGCACATGTGCGGGGGTGGTGGGGGCAATTGTTATCAACTGTTTGGTCAGGTCACCTCAGTTTGGTTGGGGAGCAGTGGAAAGGTGAAAGTTGCTAGTTGGGTTATCAGCTCCATGAAGGTATCAGGCTGGGGTGCTTGGAAAGATTAGTGGGGCAGAGGGCTTTTCAGTAAATGCAGCTGTTAATTTGCATTTGGTAAAGTTTCACAAAGATACCACAAAACATCAAAATAAAAGATAAGTGACAAGATAATTTTTTTTGGAATGGTTAGTTGAACAATAA
Source organism: Stegostoma tigrinum (assembly GCF_030684315.1). Classification (NCBI taxonomy): domain Eukaryota; kingdom Metazoa; phylum Chordata; class Chondrichthyes; order Orectolobiformes; family Stegostomatidae; genus Stegostoma; species Stegostoma tigrinum. Next base: position 28,748,870 of record NC_081370.1, on the reverse strand, counting down.
GATATCCTTGGCATTCAAATTAAAACAAAAACGTGTGAAAATTTAGGATTCACAATAAGATTTATGACCGGAAGGGACATATTTAGAAATGCCTTGAGGGAACAGAATGAGCTTTTTCTTTCAAAGCAGATCTTTTTCCTATTCAGTAGAATCTTGGTGTGTTATTAATGGGTCTATAAATAAAAACTGATATGGTCAGACACGTTTGGCCAAGATCTTAATATTGGAGTATATTGAATCAGATTTAGGAGGGCTAGGGATTTAAGTCTCAGTTACATCTAAGCCATGTTGAAGTTCCCCTCAGAGTCCTTACGTTGCATTCATTGATCTGTTTCCCTTGTGTTTTTGTCAAGTGAGATTCTCTTGTTCTCTCCAAAATGCTTTTTCTGTGATCAGAGTCATTAAAGAAAAAAAAACAACCCTTTTGAAGTCCCACAACCCCTACAAGCAGGAGAGACAAGAGCAGCAAAATTATGGAAACATCAATGCAACAACTCTCCAAAACACAGAATCCAGCCTTGGCATATTACCATTCTTGTTTCTCTATCATCTAGTCAAAACCCTTGAATTTTCTACTTAAAAGTCATTACAGGAGTGATGCAAAGGCTACAAAGAACATAAGCATACGGTTTACTATCATCTTAATAATTAGAGATATAGTCAAAAGATAGAGGTGACAGTTTTGCCAACATCCACAGATTTATTTTTAGTATATCCCTCTCATAAGCGCCATTTCCCTTGTAAACTATTTCGCAGTGCAAACTGTTCACCATCTGTAAAAAAAAGTTGGAACAACTGGATTATAATCTTTGGTACAGAGTAGACTTCCCCAGCCCAAACTTAACGGTATAACAGTAGTTCCAAAAGTGAGGATGTTGACCTTACAATGAACAGTACCCAATTTAGAAGGCATCAAAATCTGGGTGATGCTTAAGATCTGAATCGTTTGTACTTTAGACTCTTTTCTTCTAACTGTTACTACTGTACATGCAGATCCACTTACCAACACCACCATCTCCACTCTTTACTGCACACAATTAATGTCAAAACAGGGTTCAATGGACAGAACCTTGTAGTAGTAATCTAATGCCAACATACAAAACAACTGCCTTCCAAACAGTTCTCAGGAGGTGACTTGCCTACACAAGGAATGACGGGGCAAGCGTTTCTAGAACAAAGCCACATCTTCCTCAGCTGAAGGTATTGCTGGATAAAAACTTAAGCCTACTGTAACAAATCTTCATTACACCAAGATAAGGGAATTACCAAATGCAGCTGGTGATCACCTACTAAAAAGGTATTATTTATGAGAATTTCACCAAAGGTCTTTCCATGACACCTTCCAAACCCACAACCCCTTCAATCCCAAAGTCATGGCCAACAGATACACGGAAACACCACCACCTGCAAGATTCCCTTCTACCTGCTTATCATCCTGACTTGGACATACATTGCTGTTCTTTCACAGTCGCTGGGTCAAAATCCTGGAATTCCCTCCTGAAGGCGTTGTGAGTCAATCTACAGCATGTAGCTACAGCAATTCAAGAAAGAACCTCAATATTACCTTCACAAGGAAAACTAGGGTTGGGCAATAAATGCTGGACCAGCCAACAACACCCATAACCCACACGTGAACAAAAGTAAAAACTTGAATGAATGAATTTCATTTTAGGCAGCCTGTTAAATTTAACAGTTGGAACGAAACACACAAACATTACAAATGCTGTAAATAATGAACATCAGAAAAAAAAAGGAACATTCAGCAAGTGAGGTAACAACTGACAAGTTATTCATCCAGACCTTATTGGATAAATAATGGTGTGTTTGTAACCCTTGCAGTATTAATAGCAAGTTATTCAGAAAGTTCAGCAATTTAAATAAGCAATTAGCTACATAGCACCAAACATCACTGGTTGATTTACAATATTCTGCATATTGCTTGAGGTGAAAATCTTGCTTTTAACCATTTGCCATTATTAATAAACTACTGCTGAATTTGCACTTTAATTGTTTGTTACATAATGTTAGAGATAGTGTTATCAACATATGTATTTTTGTTAATACAATTCTAAATGAACTTCACTGGCTGGGAGTAATAATTTAAAACCTTTCCATGATTATTTTCATCTTTTTGCTTTATATCTCTCATTACCAAACCTACATTTGCTTTGTAATTCTTTCTTTGCACCAGATTTGACACTCTTTCTTAGTCATTTCTATGGTTCTTCCTGAATTCTTAAATTGAGCTGGTTAAGGCAATAAGTAATTGATCTTTACAGCTAAAGGAGAATTTTGATTATGAATTCTGACTTTAAGACACCATAAGATTAAATTGTAGCAGGCATAATTGATCAGTCTTAGATAGATTTATGCTAATTCAATGAAGACCTAACTCTAGAGAAAGCTATTCAAACGGTGAATGAAGCAAAAGTCAAGAAGCAACATAAAAGAGGAAAATACAACCTGACACAGCAGAACTATAGAATCCATGCACTTCTTTTAAAAGGCATAAAATACATGTCAAATAAGCCAATGCAGCAAGTTGGTCTGATACAAAGTCCTTGCCATTGCTTTAGGGCGAGGAAACCTCGTCGTGTGAATAATACCTGGGTTTTTAAAACCAGATGTCTTTAAATCGCAATAAGGTCACTTTCAGAAAATGCGCAAGAGCAAGTCATAGCTACAGAAATGCGAAAGACTGAAAACTACCCATTCGAAAGAGAGAGATAAATGAGGTAGAAACATCTCCCGTAGAAAATAAACCAAAAGCTTCTTTGGGAAATAAGCAACCAGTCCAAACATTGAGACATGCAGGCATTTATGTCAATAGGCATCTCACAAATTTCAAGTTAGGCATGGAAGCAACTAGCACTGTATTAGTCTTGGTTGACAAAAATGACATGGCTGACAGAAATTCAGCTGGACCTTTCTGGGGGCATCATGCACAAAAGTATATCGACAAGCAACTCTCAAACGCTGGGGACACCAAAACCTTCATGCGTTTTTAGTAACCAAGAATTCTCTTTCCCAAGTAGAAAGCATCTTATTCATTACAGACAAGAGAGTAAGCTACAAAATGGTCAAGAAAAACATAATAAAAAGTTTTGCTGGGCTCTATATGCCGATGGCAGAACCTAAACATAAAGCGGAACCTCCTGGGGTTAGTCTTGCTAAAATGAAAAAAATTGTTTCATACCAAAAAGCAACAGAAAAGAATTGACGTAGTGGTTTGGCTGAAGTGTTTTCCTCTACTATCAAAACATAAAAGTTCAGATTCCAAGTTGCAATAAAGCTAAAAATGAAATTCAAGGGAAAAGGCAACAAGGAGCTTTGTTTATCACTATGTATTGTCTTGTGCAGATACACAGTAGAAACACATGCAACTAAATTACATCAGATGACACACAGACAGTAAATAACTACTTATGGCAAATGTAATTCTGACTCTAGGTGCTGAGATGATTAAAAAGGAACAGGTTTGAGAGAAACATCTGATCTCTCAGCCTTCCACAGATTTTAAGGAAAGATTCCCAAGAACAATAAAGACTATCACCACAAGTAAGAAGCAACTTTCATGCAACATGATCCAGGAAGCAAACAAGCTAGTGTCACCAATAATTCGTAGAATCCCTACAATGTGGAAGCCAGGCCATTGGTCCATCAGTTCCAAGTGACTCCAAGAGAATCCCATCTAGACCCACACTCCCAATGTAACCCTGCATTTTTCATGGCTAATCCACCCAATCTGTACATCACTGAATATTATGGGCAATTTAGTATAGCCAATTCACCTAACCTGCACATCTTTGGACTGTGGGAGGAAACCACAGCACCCGAAGGAAACTCACACAGACACGGGCAGAATGTGCAAACTCCACACAGATGGTTGCCGAAGGGTGGGATCAAACCTAGGTCCTGGCATTGTGAGGCAGAAAAGCCACATTGCTACCCACAATTCAGTTCCTAAGAAAAAAGGAGAAAAACCAAAATATTCAACAGGTTGAAGTCCACCTACCTCAGCACAAATAGACAAATGAAAAATTGAGGGGTTAAAAATCCCCCAGTTCAAGAGAGAACTATAGACCTCAGGAAAAGAACAGACGTGGTCAATTATTTTCTATTTGACAAACAACCATCCAAATAATTATTTAGTAGACAGAATCTGGAGTATAACAAGATTAAAAAAAGAGTTTAGAAGCTTTTTGTCTTGCACTTAGATATGTTTAAGAAATAGCGACTTAAAGAGAAAACAATTTTGCTATATGATTCACTGGTAAGTAGATTTTAACTGGGGGAGGTGATGACCTAGTGGCACTAATTGCTGAACTGTTAATCCAGAGACCCAGATACCATTTTGGGCACTTGGGTTCGAATCCTGCCATGGCAGATGGTGGAATGTGAATTCCAAAAATATCTGGAATTAAGAATCTATATGATGACCGTGAATCCATTGTCGAAAGTTTTTTTCCAACAATCTAGTTCACTCATGTCCTTTAGCAGGGGAAACTGTCATCCTTACCTGATCTAGACTACATGTGACTCCAGACTCTCAGCAATATGGTTGATTCTTAACTATCTTCTGGGTAATTAGGGATGGGCAATAAATGCTGCCTCATCCCATGAATGAATAATTTTTAAAAATTGGCAGTGATGCCACAATGGAGAATGTACAAGTTTGATGAAGACAAAAATCTCAAAATGCTTGACCAACAGGTGAAACTAACTTTATGCCACTACAATGCTGTAGTGACACGACTGGTGGCCATTAGCTACTAACATGCTGCTGCAATCCATCTAAAAATACACATTCTGCCATCACAAAATAAGTAACATGATATACAAATTTCAGTGTCAGGTTCACATTAGATATATAGGCTGTACACGACCGAAACTGACAGATTATAAAAATCAAACAACATACCCCTCGGCTGTTCACACCAAGGTGGTCATCATGCTCAGTCAAACTATGTTTGCAATACTCAAAACAAGAAGTCTCCAACATTAGATGTTATTCAGCAACATTTGGTAAATAATCCTGAACTGAAAGAATTGGACTGACAACTGATTTAGGTTTGCCAGCTAGCTACACACCTGATTCTTTGCAGGCAGAAAGAACAGGTACACACACTACTCCTATTTCAACTCAACAAAATAAGTGACAGTCATTCATTCTCAGGTTCACTTCTCAGGGTAATGCCTTGACCAACCAGAATTTTAGTTTTTGGTTTTTCAAATTTAAATGGAATTTAGCTGTTAACAGAATCAGCCATCATCAAAATAGAGTATTCTCCATAACAACACCTCTAACAAATTCTATGTACTTCCTCATAGGTAGGTTGGGTGCCAGGGGGACCAGGTAAGCGATGCAGCAATAAGGGTTGATGAAAGAAATCAGATTCAGTTGCATGCTTTTGGGTGTGGGAGTACTAACTCAAGGGTTTGGTGGGGGTGGGGTGAGGTTTGACTTGCCCACCACAACAGGTCAAATATGGAGTGAGGTCACAGTAGGGGCGGAAATCGGCTCCCAGGGAGTGCAAATGGTCTCGATGAGATGTAGTTGGGGATCTGTGAGGAAAGTAGAAAGCCAGTTGAATACTTAGTCAGGAATTTGGCTATGTATTTAATAGTCTTCCTTCTCCTAGTAACTGTTTATTTCATTCATCAGAACCTTTCAAATTCACCAGTTTACATGGAGATGTTTCAGAAAATTCCATGTATACAGTAATTGTCCAGCAGAACTTTCAACCTTCTAAGCTATACATTCAAAGCGTAATCCATTGGAGATTCACATTGGAGGTCCACATGCACAGTTCCCATCAATGCTGCAGCAACAACACAGTCAGGCCAGTGAAAAATCCTGGCCAACAACGATGAAGGAAAAAAGACTTTAAGAGAAAATACTGGACATGAAAATATTGTAATCAATGTATTAACCCTTGTCTCAGTGAAGCAAACACCATGACAATGATTTCACAGGGACTTGGTCAAAGTAAAAAAGAACTTGGTAGGAGACAGGTATGAGGTTAATGTGCTCCTGATAGTCTCTATAGTAATACAGGTTATATTCAAGTAAATGGTTAATAGTTGCCATGATGCAGTAAACTGCATATTTATTCAACAACACTCTTCAAGGCCAGAAAGATAAACACCCAAAGCCATACGAGACCTTTCCTAGCTTGTAGGACCAAGATACAACACTCTACTTATGTACAAAAGTATCTCGATTTTTCAAAAGTAACTACTACAAAACTATTACCTAATATTTTATGATTGCAATTTCATATTATGTCACAATTGTTATTGATCAGTTATATCAAACAGTGATGGATTTTATGCTGAGTGCAGGTCTAGGAACAGCAGCATTAAATCAAGGGGCAAACCCATTTGTGCTTAGCAAGTTTGCTTGCTCTAATTATTCAGTTGATGGTACTTTAACGAGAAGGGGTTTGATGGAAGGTCTGTCTCCCAAAGGCCAATCCATCTCAGAGCTAGTCAACTGATGGCATGGTGGCTCAGCGGTTAGCACTGCTGCATCACAGCAGCAGGGCCCCGTGTTCAATTCCAGCCTCTGTGCGGAGTTTGCATATTCTGTATCAGTATGGGTTTGCTCTGGGTTCCTCCCATAGTCCAAAGATGTGCAGGTTAGGTGGATTGGCCATGCTAAATTGCCCATATATAATGTCCAGGGATGTACAGGCTAGTGGATTAGCCATGGGAAATGTAGGGTAATAGGGTTGGTGGATAGGTCTGAGTGCGATGCTCATTGCAGCATTGGTATAGGTCAAATGGCCTGTTTCTATACGTATGATTCGAAAAAGGTGCAGTGCAACGGCTCCATGGTTAGCACTGTTGCATCACAGTGCCAGGGACCTGGGTTTGATTCTGCCCTTGGGTGACTGCGTGGAGTTTTCATGTTCTTCCTGTGTCTGTATTGGCTTCCATCAGGTGTTCTGGCTTCCTGCCACAGTCCATAGATGTGCAAGCCAGGTGGATTGGCCATGGGAAATTGCCCATAGTATTCAGGGATATGTAGGTAAGTGTTAAGCCATTGGAAATGGTAGGGAGTCTGGGTGAGATGCTATTTGAGAGGGTCAGTGTGGACTTGTTGGGCTGAAGGGCCTGTTTACACGATGTGGGAATTCAATGGTAATTAGATACCAGCATGACCAAGCAGCAGCAGGCCATGTTGGTAAAGGTGGTGCTTTCAGGAGACCAAGGAGGTGGCAATCCACAATGAGTGCTGACATTGTGAGAAGTTAGACAACAAGCTGATGGTGATGGTGAAGCTAAGGCTAATGAGAGGCATGCTGCAGATGGAAAAGGATGGGTGGCTGGACAGGGTGGTGGTTTTGACATGGGAAGACGAAAACTACAGGAGTGAAGGCAGGGTCTTTAAGTGACGTAGGGAGTCCAGAAGGATAAACCATCCCATTCACTCACCAACAGCCCACATGTTGAGCACAAGCCACTTCAGATATTGGAGCCAGGGGAGTGGGAGTCAGGTGGGGGGTATGATTGGAGATGATGGTTGATTTGGGCATGCATAACACCTCCCCTGCAACCAGCACAAAAGTGGCAGGGATTTGGCAAATTAAATCAGTGGCATGTTTGCTGAAGGCTTGGTGATCCATAACATATTTGTTAAAAAAGCTACAGTTTTTGAGCAGCCTGGTGGTTCTCTGTTGCAACCAGTTAGGGTCGCTCAATTATGCTTTTTTTTAAAAATTCCCCCCCCACCCCATTGGCAGTTAAATAATATTTAATGTTGGCAGCCTGACTTTGCCACTTCCTTTGCAGGCTACACCCATGTTTGTCTGTTTGTATGTTTCTCTCTCTCTCTCTCTCTAACTAGACCAAGTTCCCATTTCTGACTATCCTTTCTCTAAACAAACCCCATTTCTTCTGAAGCTTGATACAATACTTGTGCTCCACCGCAGATGGTTAAAATTATACGACTGACATCTAGTCTGCAGTACGTAACACACTTAACAGAAAAAAAGCAGATTCCTTCACAGAACAGGCACCTGGTATCTTACTTCCTCTTAGCATGCAAATTCTACCATCAGTGGTTTCCTAAAATAAATCATATGAAATTTGTTGTTTTTCCCTTTGAAAACACTGAGAAATTAGAATCCTTCTTGTAAAGTTTTATACGTCTTCTTACATGCAAGTTAATTTTGTTTCCTCATATCTCTTCTCCTTATCACCTATAGGGTTTTAAAGCAAGGTTTGGAGTCAGCTAATCAATACCATGCAATTCATCACATGTATGAGGCTTTTCAACTTTTGTCTTGCTCATCTGTATTATGAACATCATTACGAACATCTTCATTTGAACTTCTGACCAAGATGTTTTTCCAAGATAAACCCATTTAGTTTTCTTTGAATGATGTCAGCTAAATTCGGACATCTAATCCTTACTAAAAATCCCACAATTAGAGCAGAATTGCAAGTTCACCTCCAACTCACACACCTTCTTGTCTTAGGACCACATCAATATTTCTTCATAATTCTGGGTTAATTCCTGGAACTCCATTCCTAATAGCATATTGGGTGTACCTACACAATGTGGGTCGCAGCAATTCAAGGAGGTAGCTCACCACCATTTTCTCAAGAGAAATCAATAACGTGCAATAAAATGCTGGCCTAGACCCCAATGTCCACATACTGTGAATAATTTTTTTTAAAAACAAAGCAATAATTAGTAACTTCCATACGGCACTAAAGGACACGGAATTACCCAATCCTCCTATTAAATAGCTTGTCCTTCACTTTATGATGAATTTGCGTGTCTCAAGTCATGCAATATAAAAATCTATTTCTAAAATATTAATTTCTAATAATTTAACAAAAGGTTGTGTAAATTTCAATCTTCATATCATAATTAAAATCATCAGCTCAGGAAGTTTTTGAATCTTGTACATAGCGGGAGTTAGCACTTTGTAGCAGAAGTTTCTTTTTAAATTTTAGTGCCAAAGAATCACAAACTATACAAATTATTAAAATGTATGCTTTCAAGTACCTGTAATAGCCCACAATCTCCTAAATTTGAATAACCAACTCAACAGCAATTCAAGTGGTCAGAATATCAATAGTGTTTAACAGAGCAGTATAAATTACGTCCAGAGATAATGGGAACTGCAGATGCTGGAGATTCCAAGACAACAAAATGTGAGGCTGGATGAACACAGCAGGCCAAGCAGCATCTCAGGAGCACAAAAGCTGACGTTTCGGGCCTAGACCCTTCATCAGAGAGGCTCTGATGAAGGGTCTAGGCCCGAAACGTCAGCTTTTGTGCTCCTGAGATGCTGCTTGGCCTGCTGTGTTCATCCAGCCTCACATTTTGTTGTCCTAAATTACGTCCACACCAGATTGGTTTTAAATGATAATTATTTCTGATGAGCACTTTGGTTTATCCACAAAAGTAACTGCTTTGAGTGCTAAGCACTGAAAAAGCAGCAAGTGAACATAATTAGTCATACAACTTAGATAGATACATTGAAACTTTGATATTGTCCTTAAGCATTTACTTTTTGCCATTGATTAGCTTAGAAATTAAACTGATTAAAGATGTCTTTAAAATAATAATCATATTTTGATTGGGAAACTTTTGAAACAAAAATTATTCAGGAAAATAAACAGTTACATACACTAATGAGAGTTAACGAAGGAAAACCATCTCAAACAAAACAGAAAATCATGCTTAACTAAATTGCTAGAGTTTTGCAAAGGTATAACAGAAGAGATGATCTACACAGATTTGCAGGAGGTATTTGATATAGTGCTGCACAACAGACATGTAAGCAAAGTTAGAATTCATGGAATAAAATTGGCTGAACGTTAGAAAGGAGACCGCATTGGTTAAATGGATGTTTCGGGCTGACAGAAGGTTTGTAGTAGAACTCCTCAGGGGTCAACGCAAGGGCCCTTGCTTTTTAATATATCAATGATCTAGACCTTAGTGTAGAGGGCATAATTTTAAATTTGCAGATAATATGAAACTAGAAAATATTTTAAACTGTGAGGAGGATAACACTTAAAATTTTAAAAAAGTTGGTTCAGTGGGCAGGCATGTGGTAGATGAAATTCAATAAGGAGGAGAAATGTGAGGGGATACATTTTTGGTAGGAAGATCATGGAGTGTCAATCTCAAATGAAGAGTACAACTCTAAGGCTGATGCGAGAGCAGAGGGACCTTGATGTATATATATGTGTGTAAAGCATCAAAAATGATACGACAGGTTGAGTGAGCAGTTAATAAATTTACAGTATCCTAGACATTATAAATAGGGCACAGAATTCAACAGCACGGAGGTTATGCTAAACTTAGACAAAATAGCACCAGTTTAGCCTCTGCTAGAGTAATTTGCCAAATTACTTTAAAAAGGGTGTGAAGGCTTTTGACAGAGTGCAGAACAGATTTAATGAAAAATGTTCAAGAGATGAAGAATTTCAGTTATCAAGATAGATGATAAAGTTGGAACTGTTTACCTTAGAGAAAAGAGGGCAAAGGGGAAATCTGATTGAAGTATTTAAGATCATGAGAGGTACAGATAGAGTAAATACGGAGTAATTTTAGGAACAAGAGGAGTCAGATTTGAAATAAAATGATGAGTAAAAGAAGCAAGTGTTATCTGTGGAAAAGCTTTTCACATAAATGGTTAAGGTTAGAACGCTCAATAGAACGTGATACAGGGAAGTTCAACTGAACAATTCAATGAGCAATTAAATCATTATTTGAAGAGGGGAGACGTTTTAAGAATGGTAACAAATAAGAGCTGGCATAGACATGAATGGCGTCCTTCTGGCAGTAATAATTCTGTAAATTCATTAGTAGTCAGAAATGCATTCTGTACATGCGGAGCCTGCAAAGTTCACTCAAAAATCAACCATCCTCCGTATTCAGTAGCAGGCTATTGAAGGTACTGTGATTGCATATGCAACCATATCAAAGGAGTTAAGCATTTTGCAAGTCATAAGTGCTATGCACAAAGAGTAGGAAACAAGTTCGTATCTGAAATATGTACATACAAAAATACAACACATGTCCCAAACATAGCAGCACTGCCTTGTGAAAACATTGAATGAAATCCTGGTGATCCCTGAAAAAGAAAGAAGAAAATCCTGAACCCACTCTTATATGTTGTTTGTGGAGAGCTTGATGAAAGCCTTGAACAAATTCACACAGCCATGTTCTCAAATATAATTAGTACTCAGACAAAAAGATAGGATTACAAAGACAGAGTCCCAATATGTTAAGTGAGCAGAAGAAATAAGAGTAAAAATCTGACATGCTTAGAGAAACTTGGAACAAAGTGGTGGGAGGCGAAAAAGACTTTTCAAATGTTTAAAAAAAAAGAGATGCTAAGCCTAAAGAACATTGGAGCAATTTTTGTCACAAAGGCAAACATCACTGATGATACTGATAAAGAAACTGAATTCATTTATTAGTGAAGGATTCAGGTGAAAAAAGGTGGTGTATGGTACAATAGGGGTCGGAAATTGTGCTTTAGGCATTGCAGGTCAAAGGCAAACTAAAAAACGAAAACCAAGAAGCTGACATTTTTAAAAATGTGTGTGTTAAATATTGGCAGGACACATTAGTATGAATGGCCCAAATACAGACTTTCTATGAAAACCGATTTAATATATCTCAAGAGACATTAATATATAAGGACAGCTACAGCACAGGAGGAAGCTCCTTGTCCCATTGTGCCCATGCCAATCAACAAAGATTAACTGCACTGTATTTTTTAAGTTGTTGGTCCACAGCTCGAGGTTTTGGCAACATAAGTGAGTATCTAAATGGTGGTTTAATATTACAAATGTTTCTGAATTACTGAGGTTTATAAAATCATGAGAGACACAGATAAGGTGAATAGCAAGTGTCTTTTCCCTAGGACGGGGGGTGGGGGGGTGTGTTTCAAAACTAGAGAGCATACGTTTATGGCAAGAAGAAAAAGATTTAATTAAGACACAATGGGCATTTTTAAAAACAGAGCGTGGTTTGTCTGTGGAATGAACTTCCAGAGGAAATGGTGGATGCAGGTACAGTTACAACATTGAAAAGACATTTGGATAAGTACATGAATAGGAAAGGTTTGATGGGATATAGGCCAGGAGCAGGCAGGTGGGACTAGTTTAGTTTGGAATTATATATGTCATGGACTGGTAAATTCAACTTAGAACATAGAAAAGTACAGCACAGTACAGGCCCTTCGGCCCACAATGTTGTGCCGTGGAATATTCCTAATCCAAAAATAAAATAACCTAACCTATATTCCCCTCAATTCACTGCTGGACATGTGCATGTCCAGCAGTCGCTTAAATGTCTCTAATGACTCCGCTGCCACGACTACCACTGGCAAACTATTCCATGCGCTCACAACTCTCTGGGGAAAGAACTTGGGAGGGGTGAAATGACAGCCATGAGAAATAGCCATCGCGAACTAATACACAGGTTATATAGGACTACAGGAACAGTATGGGCATTGGTTTGACAGGAGAAATAGCCCAAGGATTGAATATCTTCAATTATGAGAGAGCATATATTAAGAAATATGCAGGCAGTGGGAATTTGTGGGTGAAATCAAAAATGTGAAAAATATTTAAGACTAGTTGGAATTGGGTATAAGCCCCCAATAGTGGAAAAGTTATGGAATGTTAAAAATTCAGAGGTTAGCAAGCATATAGAAAGGCATAGTGATGTGAGGTGGAAGCAGAATATCTTCAGGACAGTTTTCTGTCAAAATTATGACCTGGATCGAAGGAACAGGTCATAAGTAACGAGTAAATCAGTCAGCCTTAATAAATAGTCTAACCGTACATGAAAATTTATCAAAGAGTGTCCATATGATCAAGTTCAACATGTGTTTGTATTTGAAAGGAAGAAATAGAACAGCAAATAATATTCCAACCTCAGATAAGGTTAACTTCATTGTGATAAGACAGAATCTTGTCCACAGATCTGTGAACCAAACAAATCCATTAATTGTTAAAATGACAGAAGACCAGTGAAAAATGTTTTAAAAAAGTGACACAGAATCACTTTATGCTCCCAGAGACTGTTAAAAAAATTGGCAGCAATAGATGGCTAAAAAAGTAAAAGATTAAACAACTAGCACAGATCCAATAAAACAAAACAGGTGAATAAATAATACCAAAGAGCTATTAAAGTAAAATAAGCATGAAAATAAACTTTAAGGACATCAAAATCTACCCAAAATATTGCAACTGTCTTTTTTGGAGCAAAAAGAATGAAGATTGCTACCACTGGTAATGTAAATGAAGATAAAAGGAAATGGGTGACACGCTGAGTAACTGTTTTATAATCAATATTTACAGTAGCCAAATATCTTAAGGAAACTAGTACCAAATCATAAACTAGAATTCACCATAATTAAAACTGAAGCAAAATAATAGCAATGAAAGAATGAATGGTACTAAAGAGGAACAAATCCCCAGGACCTTTGGTTTTCAAATGGAGTTTAAAGGAAATGGCTGAAAATAGCAACAGATATTTTATTCAACCTTATTCAATCTTATTAGGACACATATCTAGAGCTAATGAAATCCTTCAATCCAGCCTTCTGGTCCAAGGTATTAGCTACACTACCACTTGTACCACTGCAGCAGAAGAGCACCAAACCTATTGCACCTGATATTCCAGAGACTCCTGTCCAAGTACTTAGAGCTCTTGTGGTGCAGTGTCAGTTTTCCTACTGCTGGGCCAAAAAATCTGCTAAAAGACATTAGTTTTTCTAATCCCATTAACTGGCAGACATAACTATATACTTGAATACTGCATGTCATGAAATTATAGGCTTGATTTACAGCTCCTTTGTTGGCATGTTTGAAGGCAGAGAAGCTCATAAACTGCAGTGTTCAGCATCCCACTGCCTTCAATCTTTCTCCTATTTATGAAGGACAACAAAACATCATCATTAAGTGGCAATTTAAGTCATCATTGCACCGCTCCCACTATTTTACTACGGTAGCAGAGAGGCCCACAATAAGGAGCAATTCCAGCAGCTTTTACGGGTGGGCTGCTAGAAGGCCATTAGCAGGGGAGGGGGTAGTGAATGTGCGTGGCGGGGGGGGGGGGGGGGGTGGGGATTCCTCCTTGCTAAAACAGAACTTGCAGTGACCTCCTTCCTATTAGCAATAATACAGCAAGTGTTTAGCACTAGCCTTGCTATTACAAAATCCAAAATGAAATCATATACCTTATAATTCACTCAGAGTCTCTCTGTAAAAGGCTTCTGCCACTCTCTACCCCAAATAAAACCTCCTCGCTAAGATACTTCAGTGTACTCTGGAGATTTATTTTAAAAAGATTTGGACTCAGACACCAGAAAAATGGTGAAATCTGTACTCTCTTAGATAAGTTTTGAACACCTTTTCGTCAATCCAAGCTATCCAGGTTACTTTATATTCTCATCAGTAAATAAGTCAAATGGCCTACAACAATGTTTGTTGATATCAGGAAGCCTACATGTTCTCTGTATTGAATCAATTTCACTTAAAAAAAAAACACGTAGAAATTCACAAATGTTGAAAAACCTTGAAAAAAAAGGGGCTTAAATTTACTGATCTTAATTCATCTTATTTTGAATCTGGATTTTAATTGCACAATTATGTATAAATTGTGGAAATGAAATGCAGATATAACGTGTACTGACTGGTATCAAAAAGAATTCTTTGTGAAAAATGATTCATTACAAATGTACACCATTCAGAATGTAGAGATCATTTCTCTTTTGCCTAATTCTAATTCAGATTAATTCTATATCTATTATTTTTCAATAAAGCTCTAACTATGAAGAATTTTTCAGCCATAAGCATCTTTACATTTTATTCTACATAAAGGACAAAAACAACTTAAATCACTAATGCAGTAGCATGAAAGTTACAATCTCAACTTCTCAAACTACATTTAATTACATCCAAAACTTGCTATTTAAACAAAAGAAAGCTTGTATAGGATTTGATGTTATTGTCACATGTACAAAAGGTACAGTGAAAAGTTTTGTTTTGTGCGTAATACAGGCAGAGCATACCATACCAAGTACATAAGGGTACCAGGACACAGCGAGGGATACAATGTTAGGCTGAAAAGAAGCTGCACAGACAGCAAGATCTACATTATATTTAAAATTTAAGAGGTCCATTCATAAGTCTAATAAACAATGGGGAAGAAGTTGTCCTTGAAACAATTCATACTTGTATACAAAGGTTTATATCTTCTGCCTGTTGGAAGAGGGTAGAAGAGAATATAACTGGGGTGGGAGGAGACTTTGATTGCTTTCCTGAGGCAGTGGGAAGTATAGATTGAGTCAATGGTTGGAAGGGCTGGTTTGCACGATGGACTGGGGTGTGTTCACAACGCTCTATAGCTTCCTGTGGTCTTTGGAACAGCAATTGCCAAACCACAATATGATGCATTCAGATATAGATGCACTAAAGAAAACATTCTGAAAATCCTTATGGACAAGAAATTTTCCTTAGCCTCCTGGGGAAAGCACAGATGTTGTACTTTCTTGACTATTGCACTGAAATGTGATTTTTACACGCGCTTGAAACGTAAAAGTTGAAAACTCTCCAGGCATACCCAGTCTAGTGAATAAACAGAACAAATTATGTCTGCACGGAGTTAGCTTTTAATTAAACACAACCATCATGTAGTTATTGGGCAAAAATGCTGAAAGAATACCTCCAGAATTCCAAAAATGGACAAAGTAATGAATTTGAAAGATGTCTAGGTGTAAATGGCAACAAGACAACACTTGATCAAACATGAAAATATGTCCTAGCAAAAGTGAAGACATTAAAGAAGGGGTGAAAATACTCCACAAGTGTATTCATGTCTATTATTTAGCATGATGATGCTGTTCTCAGTGACTCACTATCTCAGATCAGCATATCACTTGAGGGCTCTACCCATATATCACTATCCTTGTCCTTCTGGATGGAAGTGATTGTGGGCTTGGAAAGTGCTATCTAAGGATACGTGGTGAGTTTCTGCAGTGCATCTTGTAGGTAGTACACACTGCAGCTACTGAGCATCAGTTGTGGCAGGAATGGATTTTTGAAGATGTGGTGTCAATCAAACAGACTGCTTTGTCCTGGATGGTGTCAAGTGTTGTTGGAACCACATTCATCCAAGCAAGTGAAGACTACTCTATGATACTTTTGACTTGTGCCTTGTAGAGGGTGAACAGGCTTTTGCAAAGGGAAAGCAGGGGTGGGGGGGGGGGGGGGTGTCAGGAGGCAAGATTCTCGTTGCAGTATCACTAGCCTTCAATCTACACTTATAGCTTTAGCAAGTTGAGTTTCTGATTAATGTTGACAGTGGGGAATTCAGTGATGGCAACACCAAAGGGGTGATGGTTAGATTCTATCTTGTTGAAAATGTTTATAAACTGGCACTTGTGTGATGTGAATGCTATTGGCCTCTTGTCAGCTGAAGCCTGGATAGCATCAGATTTTGTTGCATTTGAGCATGGACTGCTTCAGTAACTGAGGTGTCACAAATGGTGCTTCAGCATTTCTGAAGAAGGGTCCCAACTCAAAACATCCGTTTTCCTGCTCCTCTGATGCTGCCTGGCCTGCTGTGTTCCTCCAGCTCCACAATGTGTTCTCTCTAATGTGTGTTATAAAGTTGTGTTAAAATACATTGCAGACACACAGCAAAGGATGCTGTGTTACTCTTGAGATGAGGGCATTCAGTCACTGAAAACTAAAGATTCAAGACAATTTAATATTCTAATAATGATATAATTAGACTTCAAAAATACAAATAAAAGAAAAGTCAATAATTTATAAATGTTTCTTGTTATAAGCATCTTTAGGCCCAGATGCTCTCAACTTCAGGAATCAATTACAAAAGTAAAGATCATTCTGTTAAAACCGGGTTTGGTCAGGAATATATAATCAAATTTAACATAAATTTATACGGAGATAACAAGGTGTAGAGCTGGATGAACACAGCAGGCTAAGCAGCATCAGAGGGGCAGGAAAGCTGACGTTTTGTGCCTAGACCCTTCTTCAGAAGACCTGATTTTCTGAAGAAGGGTCTAGGCCCAAAACGTCAGCTTTCCTGCATCTCTGGTTCTGCTTGGCCTGCTATGTTCATCCAGCTCTATACCTTGTTATCTCAGATTTTCCAGCATCTGCAATTCCTACTATCTCTGAAATAAATTTATACAACACATTTTAGAACAAAATCTTCCACTTACCATGTCTTTTCTTTGATGACAAATGAACATATTAACAATCACCTCCCATCCTCATCTCACTTTCTTGATGAGAAAAGGCTTCAAAGCATTTTAACAGAAAGTGAACTGTGCTTATGTACTTTTTTTTATAAAACACAGAGCTACACAGAAAGAAAGAAAGAATTACCTGGAAGAAAATAAAGTATTGAGACTTCCAATGTATCTATCTCTAGAGACGTTCAACACAATGCAGAGTCCTCATCAACATTACTAAAAATAAACACACTTTGAAACAAAACAAAGACTAGAAAGCTTCTCCATTTAGCATTTTTTAAATGTTCTGTTGCTGTGAATTGCCCTCTCTTTTTCTCCCACGTGTACATCACATTGGCAGGTGTCACTTTTTGACTTGCAAAATTTTCATGCTGGACAGTCACTTTCAAGGCAAAAAAAAACTCTGCGGCAAAAAAAACCTGTCACAATATTTTTCATTTCTTAAAAAGTGCAAGATTATTTTAAATGCAGTGTTTGGAAAAGGCAAGATTTTATTTTCTAAATATGAAATATGAATGTATTATTCCAAATAACATTCACTCTGTTATGTTATAACACAAATATTTACAAAGGTGTAGTCACATATTCCTAAAATTTTTGATAAAGTATTTTTAAAATCATATCTTCTCTCACATTGCCCTGCAGGATGGAATTTTTTTCAATAATTAAGAATTCTGTCTTAATTAGGCCAAGTGAGGAATTAAATTAAATCCGACTGTATGTGGTTGGATGTAGAATATTTTTCTATAGGGAAGAAAGCCATATGCATGGGACCCAAGGTGTAGAGCTGGATGAACACAGCAGGCCAAGCCGCATCAGAGGAGCAGAAGGCTAACATTCGGACCTAGACCCTTTCTTCAGAAAAAAATTTTTGCTGTGTTCACCCAACTTCACACTTTGTTATCTTGAATTCTCCAGCATCGGCAGTTCCCATTACCTCTGATCGCAAATTCACTTGGCTGTCAGCATTTGTGGCAAAAAGCAGAGTTACCATCTCATGTCTACAAACTCTCCATCAGAGCTGGTAACAGCTAGGAAAAAGTGGTATTTATGGCAAAGAGTGTGCATGCGCGTGTGTGTGTCGGAACCAGGGTGTACAAGAGGGAACAGCCCCTCCAGAATGTTGACATTGAACTAAAGAAACCTGTGGATTTTAATTTTGAAATTTTCTATTGACCCAGTGGTCTCAACCTTTTGGGGAAGACACTTCCAAATGTCCATGACTTTTTGTGTAGAATAAATGCTTCGTAATTTCAACTTTAAAGTGGAAATTTTGATAATGGAACAGAACTAGAAATAGAGCCCCTGAGACCTGACAAGCAATTGTATATCTCCATCATCAGATTGAGGATTTCAAGAACTGAGGGGGGAAATGTTTATGAGGAGGCAAATTCAAATTCAGGGTCAAGAAAAGACCAATAAAAGAGAGGGAAAGAACAATAGGATTAAAGAAAGAGGAAAAATATGAACTAAAAAGTAATTTAAACTTAATTTTATTTTGGAATAAACAAGAATAAAAACCTGAAGGGATGAAGCTTCATACTTGTTCATTTAAAATTCCAGGGAGATTCTTATAACAGAGGCTGGAAGAGTGCCGCATCACTAGTTCAATTAATCCACAAGTGGCAACATAAGATAGTTATCTAGATGACCTTATCCATTTCAGGTTTTAAACAAATATTCACAAAACAGGTTTCTCATGGAAATAAGTTTTCAACTGTCAAAGGAAAAATTCCATAAATATGCAATAATTAGTTAACATACAGCGCAGGAATATAGAAGATTAAATACTTATCCTCCAACACACACACACACACACACACACACACACACACACACACACCCCCTCCTTCCCTGAAGAAGGTGTTATCTGGAGAAGAAAATAAAAAGGTTATTCAAGAAGAATGAAAAATTCAGGACAGGTCTGGTCAGCACTATTCATGCAAGATTGTGACAGAACTCTTGTATACAGTGTACTCCGGAAATGCAACCTGGAAACGTTTAAGAACAGGAGGTTTTTTTAAAAATTGCGGAAATGAGAGTCATCAGGTGGGTAGCTTGTTATTAGCGGCTTTCTTTCCAACTCAGTTACTTTCAAGCAGGTTTCCCTTCAACTAAACCAGATACAAGTAGAACATGCCAGTCACTTCAAAATCGCCCAGCAGGCGGTTGTCCCTAGTCATGTTAATTTGTTTCTAATTCATGCGTGGAATGTGGGCATCACCAAGTGGACCAGCATTTGTTACCCTTTTCTTCTCATTGGCCTTGAGAAGGTAGTGGTCAGCTGCCTTGTTGAACCTCTGCAATTCATGTACCGCAGGTAGACCCAGAGTACCATCAGGGACAGAGTTCTAGGAATTTGACCCAGTGACAGCAAATTCTAGAAAGTCTTGGTACACAAAATCTCCAATGTCCACAATTAACTTTCAATGATCGACTGAAAGAAACCACTTCAGATCTTTCCACGAAACATGAATTAAATTCATTTTCTACAATCCTTCAAAACTTAAGTCCCTAAGCAATATTAAATATAAATCAGGGCATGGAGTATAAAAGTTGGCATGTCATGATGCAGCTATATTAGATTTAGTCAGGCCTCAGTTGAAATGTTATGTGCAGTACTGCTTGCCACACTACAAGGAGGATGTGGATGCCCTGAAAAGGGTGCAAAAAAGAGGTTTACCAGGATGTTGCCTGGATTAGAATATATTAGCTGTAAAGGCAAGGTTGCACAAATTTGGATTATTTGCAGTAAAGAGTTGGAGGCTGAGGGGTGATTCGATAGGAGTATATAAAATTAGGAGGCTAGGATAGGTGGACAGTCATAGAACAGTACAGCACTGGAACAGGCCCTTCAGCCCACTATGACTGTACCAACCATGATGCTTTTCTAAGCTATTCCCATCTGCTTGTACATGCTCAATATCCAGCTATTCCCTGCCTGTTCAGGTGTTTGTCTAAATGCTTCTTAAGCTTTGCTAACAGATCTGCTTCTACCACCTCCTATGGCAGCTGGTTATAGGCACCTAAAACCCTCTGGTGTAGAAAACAAAATTTCCTCACACACATCCTTCAAATTTTCCGCTGCTCACCTTAAACCTGAGCCTTCTTAATACTTGACAGTACTGCTCATTTCTTTAAAATAAAGTCCATTCATAACAATATCAATTTTTTGAAAGATATTTAAAAAGACATTTTCCATTGTATGTTCCATTCCTTTAAAAATGTATCAACCATACAAATACAGTAACTTGTCTTATAATGCATATCAAATTTTAAGGCAGACAGAAAAAGATGCCATTTTTGCAAAAACACAATTGTCACTACATATCCTAGACAACATTTTAACTTGTGCTTTTAACCTCACGTCTTCCTTCACCTGAATTTGCTGTGGCATCTGCATATGAACTATCTTTCATGATTCCTACAGTAACTTACAGCTCAGTATATTTCAAGAAATATGAAATTAAACTTGTGAATATTGAAGATAAGAGAGTGATAACCCTTGATATCAAGCTTGCATTCGACCTAGTGTGGCATCAAGGAGAGCTAGGAAAACTGGCATCAATGGGTATCAGCGGTTGGAGTCATACCTGACACATAGGAACATGGTTATAGTTTTTAAGAGGTCAATTATCTGAGCTCCAGCACATTTCTGCAGGAGTTCCTCAGGATAGTGTCCTAGGTCCAACCATCTTCAGCTGCTTCATCAATGACCTTCCCTCCATCATACAGTCAGGGGTGGGCGTGTTCACCGAAGAATACACAATGTTCAGCACCAGTTGCAACTCCTCTGTCCATGTTCAAGCACAAGATCGGGACAATATCCAGGCATGGGCTGGCAAGTAGCAAGTAACATTTGTGCTACACAAATGTCAGTCTATGGTCATCACCAATAAGACAGAGGATCTAACCAATGCCCCTTAAATCTCCCACTATCAACATCCTGGGTGTTATCACTGACAAGAACCTCAATTGTGCTTACCACATAAACACAGTGGCTACAAGAGCAGATCAGAGGCTAGCAATACTGCTGCAAGTAACTCATCTCCTGACTCCTCAGTGCCAGTCCACCATCTATAAGGCACACAAGTCAGGAGTATGATGGAATACTTCCAACTTGCTGAATGTGTGCAGCTCCAACAACACTCAAGAAATTTGACACCATCCAGTACAAAGCAGCCCACTTGATTGGCACTACAAGCATCCACTCCCTCCACCACCAACAATGTATACTATCCACAAAATGTACTGCAGAAATTCACCGAAGATCCTCAGACAGCATCTTCCAAACCCACGACCATTTTCACGTAGATGGACAAGGGTAGCAGATATATGGGATCACCATCACAACCTTCAAGTGCCTCTCCAAATCACTCAACATCCTGACTTGGAAATATATCGCCATTCCTTCACTGTTGCTGGGTCAAAATTCTGGAATTCCACTGCCCCAATCACATTATGGGTCAACCCACAGTAGGTGGACTGCAGCAGTTGAAAAAGGCAGCTCACCACCACCTTTAAGGGCAACTAGAGATGGGCAATAAATGCTGGCCAGCCAGTGACCTACTTCCCACAAAAAAATTTTAAAAAAAGGCAAGTCAGTAACTAGCAGACAACGCCAAACAAGTTAATCTTCTGAATATCATTTAATATTAATAGCATGACAATCAAATGACATATGCCTAATCATACCTATGTTAAATGACTGAAGGCTGTCAATGAACTAGTAAGCAAAACACCACAGTGGTTACAGTGCAAGTACAGATCGAAACACCCCAGGTTTACAAAATTTAGTGAGGCAGCTACTCTCATTCGGAGGATGACTGGAACGATTAAAAGAATGGACATCAAAAATCTTGTTTAATTCAACGGCCTCTATTAAAAAAAGGCACAAATGCCACAGCAGAAAATGTACAGATGGCAGGGAATTTGCAGCAACTAGCTTTCATGTAATTGATGGCATTTTATACAAATTTCAATCTGCACAGTGACGAAATTCATTTAGGACTGCTGTTTGATGTTTTAAAGTCCCATTTGAATGATTATTCATAAAAATCAAAACAACAAACGTACGATTTAATCAGGCACAATTCACATCACTGTTAGAGTCCACTAAATCAAAATGGATTGTTCTGTTTGTGTTGGACCTTGTGACTGATGAGTAGATTTGAACTTTTGCTATCCAATTCTGTTATGCATGATGTAGAATATCTCTGTCCCCTAAAACAGAGTTCTTTAAAGACGCTCATTAAAAATCTTTGATCAAGCTTTTGGTCATCTATCTTTATGTCTCCCTATGTGCTTGATGCCATACTTTTTTAAAATATAAACGGCCAAAGAGCCTTAGAAAGTTTTATTATGTTAAATGTGTTAAATTAATAAAACATTGTAGCAGACAGCTCAGAATAAAAGTGAACGCCTCATGACATTCCAATTCATTCTTGTTCAGAACTAGTATGCCACAGTATTCAGCACATCTACACCAAAGCATTATATAGCAGCTCAGGACAAGGAGCAATTCTACTCCAGCCTTGACCAATCTCTCTCATGGATCTCTGCAGTGGACAAACTAATTGTCGTCAGTGACTTCAAAGCCAGAGTCAGCAAAATTGCAAACATTTGGGGCAACGTAAACCAGAAAGAGGGAATAGGGAATCAAAACTCTAACAGCACCCTTCTCCTAACCAACTGCCATGAATGCAACCTCCTCATCACCAACACACTGTATTTGTCCCTTCTGGCAGAACAAGACAACATGCAGCACCTGCGCTCCAAAACACTGGTGCCTCCTCAGCTACATCATCATCATCAGAGCGAGGGATCAGAAAAACATCATGACAGAAGCCAATAACTGCTGGTCAGACCACTGCCTGATCCAAGCCAGGATCTAAATAAATATAGCCTCACCGCAGGAGAGGCTACAGAAGGAGTGCCACAAAAAGGTCAACATTGACGCACCCAAAGATCTGGAAAGCAAAGCCATGTAAAGTCACCCTTACAACCTCATACAGTTAGCTCCTCTCCACAAACCGAGCACCCATCAGTGACACCTAGTCACAGGATATCAACAGCCTCTGGTCCACCCCCAAGACTGTCACCATCAATGCCTGCGAAAACTCGGTCAGCCATTCAACCAGAAAACACCAAGACCAGTTTGATGTGCATGATCAGGAGATCCAAGAACTATGAAGCTGGAAGTGTATGGCATTTCTGGGTGTAAAACAACAACTGCACTCAGAAGAGAAAAGGCAGATCTACAGGCAATTGAAGGCCAAGGTCCAACAACAAGCCTGTGACTAAAGAACAGGTGGTGGGTGAAGAAAGCAGGCCAACTGGAGGCCCAATGAATGGCCAAGAACTATGATATGCACAAACAGCTCGTCCTGTAGCTGCACACTCTTGTCTGCCGTATCTGAAAGGAGAAGGGCATGCCAGGAAAGCTCGGAGATGCCAGAGTCGTGAGCATTTTCATAAAAGGGTGCAAGTCCAACTGTGGTAACTACAGGGGAATCTCCCTGTTGTCGACTGTTGAAAGATTCATTGCCAAGGTCCTCCTCAACCGTCTCCTCAACCGTCAATCATGGAGGGGCACAAACGGATATGATTATTACCACATGACAGCTGCAGGAGAAATGCAGAGAAAAGAACCTACCCTTGTACAGGGCCTTCGACATTTGACAATCGAAGTATCATGGAGTATCCTCTTCCACTTTGGCTGCGCCATAAAGTTTGTCACCATCCTTTGCTTGTTCCATGATGACATGGAAGAATTAGAAATGACAAATGGCTCCACCAGTGACCCATTCCTGTTTGGCCCCATGTCAACAGGTCTGAATTATTGCCCCAACACTGTTCTCTACCTCGCTGCAATCATGCAGCTCACTGCCAACAAGCTTCTCCTGAAGTGATGCTAACTTACAGAACCTGCCAAATTCAACCTCCACTGCCTTCAAGCTAAAACCAAACTCACCCCAACCAGTGTCATCAAGGAACTAGAGTATGTGAAATCTCAGAGGATGTACTCCGCACCTTCATGGACACATATGAGAGCATAGGTCTCACCCCAAACATTCACAAGACAAAGGTCCTCTGACAACCTGACCCTGGCATTGTGCAACGAATCCAAATCATCAAGATCCACTGAGAAGCCTCAGAGAACATTGACCACTTTCAATACCTTGTCAATCAAAACAGCTTTTCAAAGAAATCCAGCACTACTTCCAGAGTGCTAGCGCAGCCTTTGGCTGCCTCAGGAAAAGGTTGTTCAAGGACAACAGCATCAGATCTGATACCAAGGTCTATAGCACTGGTTTATGGTTTATAGCACTGCGGTAGTTATGGCCCTCCCATAAGGCACTGAGATGTGGACTATCCATAAACACCTCAAGGCACTAGAGTAGTACCATCAGCAGTGCCTGTGCAAGATCCTGTGAATCCACTGGGAAGAAAGATGCACCAACAGCAGTATCCTCAACCAGGCCAACATCTACAGTATTGAGGCACTGACTACCCTTGAGTGACGTTGGGCTGGGCACGTCGTCCACATAACTGACGTGAGACACCCCAAACAGGTGCTCTACTCCCAACTACAAAGCGGCAGGTGAGCCCCAGGTGGATACAGAAAGCGCTCCAGTGATCCCCCAAGGCCTTGCTGGTGAAGTACTGCATTTCCACAGACACATGGGAATCACTGGTCCAAGACTGTCCAAAGGAGCATCCAGGAAGGCGTTGAGCACCTCGAGACTTGCTGTTGGAAAAAAGTGGAAGCTAGACAAAAACAGCAAACGAGTGGCCTGCCACACCAAAGCCACACCAACCCCCTTCCCACGACCACCTTCTGCCCCAAGGGTAACAGAGCCTGCAGTAGCCATATTAGTCTGTACAGCCACCTATGGACACACACTGAGAGTGGAAGAGATTCGCCATTGTCTGCGAGGAACCACCAATGATAAAATAAGGATGCTCCCAATCAAGCGAGAGGATAACATTCTTTTATCATTGAATCATATCATCCCTGCAATGTGGAAACAGGCCCTTCAGCTTAACAAGTCCACACTGACCCTTGGAACATCCCACCCAACACCATCTCTTTATAACCCACTTAAGCTGCGCATCCCTGAACACTACAAACAATTTAGCATGGCCAATCCACCTAGCCTGCACATCTTTGGACCGTGGGAGGAAACCGGAGCACCTAGGGGAAACCCACGCAGACCTAGGGAGAATGTGCAAACTCCACACAGACAGTCGCCCAAGGCTGGAATTAAACCAAAGTCCCTGGTGCTGTGACGCAAAAGTGCTAACCATTGAGCCACCCCTTTCTCAGAGGATCATAAATACTCGGAACTAATTTCCAGTGGGCAAGGCAAGCTGCATCACAGAGTTTGTTCAAGGCTGAGTTGGTCAAATCTTTGATTTATAAGGGAGACAAGCTTTCAGAGACATGTAGGCAAGTGAAATAGAGACCACAAGCAGATCAGCCACAATCTTATTGGGTGAAAGGCTAAATAGCTAACATGGTTTTTTTTTAAATCATGTGACGTAACACAGACTAAATAACCTAATATTTCAAGTCAACTTTTCTTCCCTCAAAATTTTGTGTACTATTTTGTTTACTGCTACTGAATAAGTCAGCCAGCCAGTTATATACCTATTGACTAATTCATAGACCAAAGTATATATTTTTAATAAATAAATTACACCTATTTTTACACACTTTTCTCGGAAGCTTCAGGGAGGCGTTATTTTGTCACTTGGGAGTTCAAGTGCACCAGTTCCTGAAACAACTTACTTTAAAAATTCCATTCAACATCAGCATGTTGGTCATTTGCAGACATTATGTACTGTAATGGATTTTTTTTTTATTTCCCCTCAGGTTATTTATATTAAATATTTTAAAATTCACAGTAATCACATCATTCACAATTCTGTTGATGAACATTTTAAATCTCATGAGTCACTTTACTAGATGGCACGTTCACTACAACCCTTTATTGCTTCATGTATTCTAATTTAGAACTGGCATAACGAGTATGCACTTGGATATAACAATCCATAGTCAAGGCTGTTTTATTCTGAATCCATCCTGATCCCATTACATAAGATGGATCAAGAGCTAAAAACAAAATTGGAAGGTTCAACAAATCTGGTTGTAAGCAATAAGCTTTCTTCCATGTTTATAATGTCACTGTACACTTTCTCAGAGATCAAGCACTAGTTTAAATCAAACCTATTTCGATTTTTAACCAATGTCACTGTGGGAGACAAATTTCAGTGAGATATTTCAAATGTGTAGATTCGCCCAGAGACATATAATGACATTCCATTTAGCTTATTCTAGTTTCGCGTATGCAAATCATCTGGCTCAAAAAAGTATTTTTTAAAGTGTAACTGACTTGAAACATGTAGATGACATGATAAGCACGAACGAAATTCTTGAATTTATCTTTGATCAGGAAGATCTTGCTCAGCAGGTGTGAAGCCCTAGTTAAAACATTGCCATTTCATTCAAAGCCAGGAAAAGTTTGTAGTATGAATAATAAATTATATCAAAGCTCTGCTGCAATAAGGATCATTGCATTTCACATAGACAACGCAAACGCTTTGACCCCAATATTTTTAGTTTTATTCAAATTACAAGCTACTGGACAGAGTCAAATCCATTTTGAAGTGTAATTTTGTCTCGCACAAACCTACTTATTTACGTGAAAAATCGAAACGGATGATCAAGTAAAACTGAAGCTTATTTACACATCCTGAACATGGGCGGGCAGGTGTGAGTATGTCTGGTAGGACTCCCTAGAGTTAACACTGGTTGTCTTTAACTAGTTAGTTACCTTCTTCGCTGCTCCTCTCTTGGCAGGCTGCGGTGGTGGGGCTGGGGCAGAGGCTGCGGTTTCGAGTCGGCACACAATCTCTACAGAACGAATGGAGACAGGGCAGCAATCTGGGCTGGCGATTTGTAAACTCCAATTTGCAAACCAGGCAGGTCTTGAACAGATCACATTCGCCTTCAGTAGAGTTACTCTTCCATTCATTGCCTGCTTCATTGCTGATAACGCAATCTGCGACACTTCGGTCCATATTTCCTCTGCTTTCAAAGCAAATGTTTGACCTTTTTCACCACCCCCTACGCGCAGTTGGAGGATCCCTGGATGGCAGTGATGTGAAGTACTGCTCTTTTAAATGACATCATTCCCCGAAAGAAAAAGAAAACAAGCCAGATCGTAAAAAAAAACATCGCGAAGATAAAGGCTTCACGGTACAGTAAAGCTCATTCTGTCACTGCGTATTCAAGGTCTCAATAAAATCGCCTTGCAAGCGTCATGTCAGCTACTGGGACTGGTTGAAATGTGAATGACGTATTCGATTGGTAATCGGCAAATGAACTGCAGCTCAGTAAATAACAATTAAAGCACACAAGTGCCGTCAGGCTTGTAAAGTCTAAGGGGCAAACTGTAACATTTGTTATGACGTGATCAACAAATGACACTGCCAAGAATAAAACTGTCTTTATTTTTGTATTTTTAAATATTGGCCCCATGAACTATTGTGAATGTTACATAAGTGTGTAGGGTTAATGCTGAGGAGTGCATTAATCACCATCCGATATGATTATGTGACATTGCCTGGGATAAGGGAACGGCTTTGATATTTCCCACATCTATTTGTCAAGAAAGGTGCCGACCCGAAACGTCAACTTTTCTACTCCTGCGATGCTGCCTGGCCTGCTGTGTTTCTCCAGCTCCACACTGTTATCATTTCACTTGTTTTCATGCAATAAACAATGTAGCGTTTCAGATAACAGACTCCCACAGGCTTTTCTCTGCCATACCAGATCAAACAGGCCCTGTAGACGCTTATCAGCAAAGAAGATGGTGGCAGCAAATCTACCTAATGGATTTTACACCACAACTAATTGTGGTAAGAATTCAACACAAAACAGTAAATAAAAGTTCATTAAAATAAAACAAAAACAAATATTTGTTTATGACTGGGAAATAGAATAATTCACTTTCTATATTTTCTGCTTCAATTGTTTGAGAGAATTTTCTTCAGAACACCAGGATTTTGATAATGTACTTCTGAGATATGGGAAATGCAGCTGTCAACTTGTCCACAACAATCTTCAACAACTATCTGTGTGACATTGCCCAGATAATCAACACAAATGAAACAGATTAAGAGATAAACATTGTCCAGGGCTCTAAGGATAACATGCCTGCTGTAGTTATCCAA
Organism: Stegostoma tigrinum; assembly: GCF_030684315.1. Taxonomy (NCBI): domain Eukaryota; kingdom Metazoa; phylum Chordata; class Chondrichthyes; order Orectolobiformes; family Stegostomatidae; genus Stegostoma; species Stegostoma tigrinum. The sequence continues at coordinate 28,720,359 of NC_081370.1, read as the reverse complement.
GAATATATTGCTAGATGCATGCTGTTTTAGATCCCCCAGTTCTTCTATATCTTACAGAAAGGAAACATGTCATTGGACCTTCAGTAGAATCATAGAATCCCTACAGTAGAGATTGCAAATGGTGTAGCAATAATGTCAATGGCCTGGATTTTGCTGGGGCAAAGGCAGCAAAATTGTAAGTAATCGCTAAAATTACACCACTGAAAACAAAAACAACTTTGGAAGTCCAGACATAGAATCAAGCAGTAATCCAGAAGTCACTGTTCATTAGTCTCAGCTCATCCCTAAGCATGTGCTGTGGTGGTTCTACACACTACTATCTCTCACATAATCACAAATTGTTGAGACCTTACATTCCATTATCATTAGTTATATTGCAAAAACCCTGGAAAATGTTTCAGCTGAGGTGGGTAGGGTTGGGGTTAGGGTTTTAATGGGTATACCTTGATTTTACCATCATACTAACTTTAGAGTGATCATGTCTAACAAATCTGAAGGAACATTTTAAGGGGTCACTAGGTGTGTGGATGAGAGTAATGCAGTTGAGACCATAGACCATGAGAAATAGCAACAAGTAAAGGCCATTTGCTCTGGCGCTCAATTGGATCATAGCTGATCCAACATTCTTCATATCCACCTTCATGCACTTTTTCCTGTAAACCTTGATCTTCCTTCTGATCAAGGTGTAGCTATCACAGTCTTAAATGTACACAGCTCTCTAAGGCAAGGAGATCAAAAAACTCATGACCCTCTGAGAGAAGAAATTCTCCACATGTCGGTCTCAAATTGCCAACCTTTTTTTCTGAGACTATGCCCTCTGGTCCTTGACTCTCCCAAGAGGAGAACTATCCTCTCAGCATTTACCCTGCCAAGGTCTTTAAGAATCTTATATGTTGCAAGAAATTACCTACCATTCTTCAAAACTCCAATGAGCAAGTCCCAACCCGTTTAGCCTTTGAGCCTATTTCATAAGAAATAGAAACAGGAGTAGCTTGTTTTGCCATTCAATAGGATCATGGCTGGTCTAACACACTCCTCATGTCCATTTTTCTGCCCCTTCTCCATAACGATTAATTTCTCTTCCAATCAAGAATCTAACTACCCTAGCCTTAAATACCCACAAGGAACATTTTTCCAACTCTTAAGACAAATCCTGTATACCAGGGATCACCCCTCTCTGAACTGCCCCCAATGATATCTTTCCTGAAATAAGGATACCAAAACTGCTCATAGTATGCCAGCTGTGGGTCTCAGCAGCACCTTGTATAGTTGCGGTAAGGGCCTTGAAATAAGGGCCTACATTCCATTAGTTTTCCTGACTACCTGCTCAACCTCTCTGTTAGCTTTCTATGTTTCATGCACAAGTATCCCCAAGTTAATTTATGTTGCAGCTTTCTACACTTTTTCTCCATTTTGTTTCTTTGTTCTCCCTTTCAAAATGAACAGCTTCACATTTGCCCACATTTTACTCCATTTGCCAACTTTTTGCCAATTGATCTACATAAACTTCAGTATAGGTTTTGACAAAGTCTTGCATGGCAGACTGATTAAGAATCCAAAAGCCCATGAGATCCAGGGTAATGTGGCAAATTGGATCCAAAATTGGCTTAAGTGCCAACAAGTGGAGGGCAATAGTCAAAGAGTGTCTGCTGAGTGAAAGCTTGTTTCCCGTGGCATATCACAGGGTTCACTGCTTAGGTCCCTTGTTGTTTGTTGCATACATTACAGATCTAGTCAATGTAGAAGGTATGATCAGTAAGTTTGTAAATGACATAAAAATTGGTGGTGTGATAAATAACAAGGAGGAAAGACATAAACTACAGGATGACATAAGTGAGCTGAATACTAGCAAGAGTATTTGATTCTGAAAAGTAAGACTTGATACATTTGGGAGTGCATGTTGAATGGTAGGACACCAGGAAGTACAGAGGATCAGAGGTGCATGCCCATAGATCTTTGAAGGCAGCAGAACAGATAGACCAGGTAGTTAACAATGCATATGGGATACTTGCTTTTATTGGTCCACATAGTGAATACAAGAACAAGGAGACTATGATGGAGCTGTTCATAATATTGGCTAGGCGACAGCTGGGGTACTCTGTGCAGTTTTGTTCACCATACTACAGAAAGATGTGACAGAAAAATAAAACAAATATCTGCTGGAGTTCTGAAACAAACATAAACAGAAATTGCTGGAGAAAATCAGGTCTGGCAGCATCTGAGGAAAGAACTCTGAGTCCTGAAGAAGGGTCACTGAACTTGAAAAATTAACTCTGTTTTCTCTTCAGACATGTGACCAGAACTGCAGATTTTCTCCAGGAATTTCTGATTTTGTCCATTTTCTAGCAAAGATGTGATTACACTAGACAGTATGCAGAAGAGATTCACCAGAATATTGCCTGAACTGGAGTGATTCAGCTATGAAAAGACAAGATATGGTGAGTTGTTTTTTGACAGCAAAGAAGTCTGAGACTGGATGTAATTGAGGTGTACAAAATTATAAGTAAATAGGGAGAAACTTTTCTCCTTAGTAAAGGGGTCAATAATGAGGGACCACAGTTTTAAGTAAGGAGCAGGAGGTTTAGAAGGAATTTCAGGTAATGTTTTGTTTTCTGGGTGGGGGTGGGTATCTGGAACTCACAGCCAAAAGGTTGTAGAGGTGAGAACCCTCAAGACATTAAAGGACCGTTTGGAATGGCACTTGAAATGCCATAGCATACAAGGCAATAGGCCAGCTGCTGGTAAATGGGATTAGAATAGATAGCTGATAATCCTTTCTCTGGTTTGACTAATATAATCTTCCATCATCATCTTAAACTTTATGATCCAATGAGCACTGTCCCCTAAAAATTCCTCCACTGTCACTTGATCTCCTTCATTCCCAAGGACCAGGTCAGCAATGCTTCCTTTCTTCATGGACTGGAAACATTTTGCTGTAGGAAATTCTCCTGAACGCAATCCAAGAACACTTGTCCCTCAGTGCCCCTTACATTAATTACCTGTAATAAGACTGGAATAGTGATGAAGTCCTCTGATTATAACTGTTCTAGGATGTTTACAACTTTTTGTAATTTGCTGGCCGATTTGCTCCTCTGTCTCCTTCCTACTAGTTGATGGTCTATGGATCACACCAAGCAGTGTAATTGCACCCTTTTTTTTTAGCTGTAGCAAAACTGACTCTGTCCTTGAACATGGTGTAGAGCTGGATAAACACAGCAGGCCAAGTGGCATCAGAAGAGCAGGAATGCTGACGTTTTGGGCCTAGTCAAGAAGGGTCCAGGCCCAAAACATCAGCCTTCGTGCTCCTCTGATGCTGCTTGGCCTGCTGTGTTCATCCAGCTCTACACCTTGTTATCTCAGATTCTCCAGCATCTGCAGCTCCTACTATCTCTGTCCTTGAACACTCTGAATCATCCTCTTTCTCCAGTATTGCAATGTTCTCCTTATCCAAAAATGTCACCTCAACTTCATTTTTTATCTATAATTTATAAACACTTTGTGCCAGGAATTTTTAACACCCAGCAAAAACAAAGTTGCTGGAAAAGCTCAGCAGGTCTGGCAGCATCCTCAGAAGGGTCACCAGACCTGAAACATTAACTGTTTTCTCCACCACAGATGCCACCAGACCTGAGCTTTTCTAGCAACTTTGTTTTTGTCCCTGATTTACAGCACTCAAAGTTCTTTTGGTTTTTATTCTTAACACCCAGACTAGTCCTTCCTTAAACCAGGACTATGCTACCCCTACAACATCATAATCCCACAAAGCAATCTGTGCTTGCAACTCCCCAATCTTATTAACCACACTCTGTGCAATTACAGAGATGCAGTCCGATTTAGACTTGATTACTTTCTGCCTTACTCCAACCCCACCTATTAATTTGTTTTCCCTAATTTAGTGCTATCTGCATCTCTCAGTACTTTGTGCACCCTGGGATTACTTTCTAATATTCTCCCATGATTCCCATGCCTCTGCTAATTTAGCTTAAGTGTTCCTCAGCAGCATTAGCAAAACACCGTGCAGGGAACTGGGTCTTGATTCTGTTCAGCTGCAACCCATCCAGCTTGAACAGGTGCCATCTCCAACAGACCAGCCCCAGTGTTTCAGTAATTTATAGCCCTCCCTCCTGCACCATCTTTCCAGCCATACATCCATCTAAATTCCTATCTCTGTACTTAATTACAAGTGGCACTAGGAGCATTACAGAAATTACTACTTTAGAGGATCTGTTTGCTAATTTTCAACCTAGATGTCTAAATTCCAATTGCAGAACTACATCCCACTCCCTACCTTTGTCATGAGTAAGAATTTGACTTCAGCTATTCCCTTTCACCAGTACAATGTCTGGCAGCCTCTCTCTGGGACATTTTTGAGCCTACTAGCAAGGAGACAAAAGCAATACTAGAGTTACATTGATGGCCACAGAACACCTGTCCATTCCTCAAACAAAAGAATCCCCTTTCAATATATCGCTGTAATTTTTCCTCCTTCCCCTCCTTTCGTGCGAAGGGCCTGGTTCTTGCTACACTCCTACAAGAATCCATCACCCTACTTAATATCCAGAACTGAATACTAGTTAGTAAACAGGACAACAAAGTGTGGAGCTGGATGAACACAGCAGGCCAAGCAGCATCTCAGGAGCACAAAAGCTGACGTTTTGAGCCTAGACCCTTCAACGGGGAGGGAACTGGAATAAATAGGGAGAGAGGGGGAGGCAGACCGAAGATGGAGAGAAAACAAGATAGGTAGAGAGGAGAGTATAGGTGAGGGGATAGGTCAGTGCAGGGAAGATGGACAGGGCAAGGAGGCAGGATGAGGTGGTAGGTAGGAAATGGAGGTGCGGCTTGAGGTGGGAGGAAGGGATAGGTGAGAGGAAGAACAGGTTAGGGAAGCAGAGACAGGCTGGGCTGGTTTTGGGATGCAGTGGGGGGAGGGGACGAGCTGGGCTGGTTTTGGGGTGCAGTGGGGGGAGGGGAAGAACTGGGCTGGTTTTGGGATGCAATGGGGGAAGGGGAGATTTTGAAGCTTGTGAAGTCCACATTGATACCATTGGGCTGCAGGGCTCCCAAGCGGAATACGAGTTGCTGTTCCTGCAACCTTTGGGTGGCATCATTGTGGCACTGCAGGAGGCCCATGATGGACATGCCATCTGAGGAATGGGAGGGGGAGTTGAAATGGAGACTGAGAGGTCCAGGAAGGTGAGGGACGTGTTGGAGATGGCCCAGGTGAACTTGAGGTTGGGGTGGAAGGTGTTGGTAAAGTGGATGAACTGTTCAAGCTCCTCTGGGGAGCAAGACGCAGCGCCGATACAGTCTATTTTTCCATCCCCACCCTTGTCTGCCTTCCGGAGAGACCACTCTCTCCACGACTCCCTTATCCACTCCACACTCTCCTCCAACCCCACCACACCCGGCACCTTCCCCTGCAACCGCAGGAAGTGCTACACTTGCCACCACACTTCCTCCCTCACCCCCATCCCAGGCCCCAAGGTGACCTTCCATATCAAGATGTTCACCTGCACATCTGCCAATGTGGTATATTGTATCCATTGCACCCGGTGTGGCTTCCTCGACATTGGGGAAACCAAGCGGAGGCTTGGGGACCGCTTTGCAGAACACCTCCGCTCGGTTTGCAACAAACAACTGCACCTCCCAGTCGCGAACCATTTCAACTCCCTCTCCCATTCCTCAGACGACATGTCCATCATGGGCCTCCTGCAGTGCCACAATGATGCCACCCGAAGGTTGCAGGAACAGCAACTCATATTCCGCTTGGGAACCCTGCAGCACAATGGTATCAATGTGGTCTTCACAAGCTTCAAAATCTCCCCTTCCCCCACTGCATCCCAAAACCAGCCCAGTTCTTCCCCTCCCCCCACTGCATCACAAAACCAGCCCAGCTCGTCCCCTCCCCCCACTGCATCCCAAAACCAGCCCAGCCTGTCTCTGCTTCCCTAACCTGTTCTTCCTCTCACCCATCCCTTCCTCCCACCTCAAGCCGCACCTCCATTTCCTACCTACCACCTCATCCTGCCTCCTTGACCTGTCCATCTTCCCTGCACTGACCTATCCCCTCCCTACCTCCTCACCTATACTCTCCTCTCTACCTATCTTGTTTTCTCTCCATCTTCGGTCCGCCTCCCCCTCTCTCCCTATTTATTCCAGTTCCCTCTCCGTTGAAGGGTCTAGGCTCAAAACGTCAGCTTTTGTGCTCCTGAGATGCTGCTTGGCCTGCTGTGTTCATCCAGCTCCACACTTTGTTGTCCTGTTTACTAACTAGTATTCAGTTCTGGATATTAAGTAGGGCGATGGATTCTTGTAGGAGTGTACTGCTTCACTGCTTCACCTGCTTCAGTCCATATGGAAAATGAGCTGAGTGGCCTCCTCTACAGTGGAGAGATGAAATGCAGACTGGGTAACCACGTTGTAGAACACCTACATTCTATCTGCAAAAATGACCCTGTGCTTCCAGTTGCCTGCCACTTCAACACACTATCAGGTTCCGGAGCCAAAATCTCTGGCTTGGGCTTGCCGCAGTGTTCCAGCAAAGCTCCGTGCAAGCTGGAAGAACAGCATCTTATTTTCCGCTTGGGGACCCTGCAGCCTTCAGGACTCAATATCAAGTTCAATAATTTTAGGGCCTGAGCATTTTTTTTTTCCATGCCCTTCCCCCAATCTCCCCACATACTAGGCTTTGTCATCACATGGGCTGCTACCACAATCAACCCGTTGTCAGCTATTAATGGTCCCCATTAGAATCTGCGCAACTGTTTTCTCTCTCTTGGCCCCATTTCCACCTATTGTTTACTACTGCACTGCACCCCCCACCACCTGTAATCATTCACATACATACCAAAATTTTTCTACGATCTTTTCTGTCGAAGGACCACTGAACTTGAAAGGTTGACTCTGCTTTCTCTTCACAAATACTGCCAGACTTGCTGAATTTCTCCAACAATTTCTGGTTTTGTGTTGGGCTTCTAACATCTATAGCTCTTTGACATTTTTTTAACTGTGTGAGTTGGTGTGCTTTTAATAGATTTTGGCGGATATCCCAGCCTTAGAAATTCAAAGTGTAGTCAAGGAATAAGGGGAAAAGTCAGAGTTGAACTAGGCGAAGTTAGGAGAAGATGGAAATTGAAAGAAAACTGATGAATTTTTCCCTGTTTCAGATGAGAGCCGGAAGTAGCACCGAAGACATCAACAATGTATTGGAGGAAGAATTGTACGTGGGTCCCAAATATGACTGGAACAAGGAATGTTCCACATGCCCCATAGAGATGCATGCATAGTTGGGATCCGATGGCCACACCTCTGACTTGGAGAAAATGAGGTGCATTAAAGGAGAGGTGGTTCAAAGTGATAACAAGATCAGCCAAGCGAACAAGGGTGGTGTGGATGGAGACTGTGCAGGTTTCTCTTCAAGGAAGATGTAGAGAGACAGATCATCCTGATGGGGGCGTGTGGATATGTAGAGGGATTGCATATTCCTGATGAAGAGGAGGTAGCTAGGGTCTAAAAGCTGGAAATTATGAAACTGACATAAAATGTCAGTTGTGAAGAATCACAAATGTCAAGTGGGTACAGATTGAACAAGGGAGAGAAAATAATCAAGGTAGGAAGAAGTAAATTCAGAGGGGCAGGAGCAGGCTGAAATGGTGGATTGGCCAGGGCAGTCCTATTTGTGGATGCTGGTTTTAGAACCACCCACCATCACTCCCTAAAGCAACACGAATAAATTGGAAGAATCAGCCCTTGATATTTTTTTCAATAATGGAAACGTGAAGAAAAATAATATTACCATTCTTACATAATGGAGGCAATGGGCAGCTATAGAAATCCTTTCGAATCCTCTGTTCGATGATAGCTTTACGTAATCTCACACAATCAAAAGCAGTTGGCAGTCTTATTTCTGAAATACTGAAGAATTGCCCTTATTGCAGCAATTATGCATCAAACAAATGTGATAAAGCTAATGAGCAGGTTGCAATGAACAATACTGGCCTCCAAAACTAAGACAAATAAAATTAATGGAACAAGCAACTAACATTTGTTATCAAAGAAAGTGCACTGAAAGCTTTGAAAAACAACCTTGGCCTTAAAAACACAGATCCTGGTAGCCACAGCTAATTTAACATAGCCCATCCTCAAATTTATATTTATTTTCTTGTTACCTTTATGTCTTCTGGTATAAAGTTATAAATTTTGCATTTAACACTGAATGTTTTCCATTAATGACATAACTGAAATCAGCAGTAAATGTCCAGAAGACATTTGTCTGGACGATAAACGTGTAGATGTTCATCTCTAGATCGGGTTAGATTGCTTAAATATAAATGTAGGTCCTCTCAATTTTGACAGCAGTGTAATATAAACTTTGAGTCCCAGTAGCAGCACTGACCCAGATTTTCAAGAATTTTGTGATCCACCATAGAATGCAATGCCTCTGTCCCTTTTGTTACAAATGTTATATTTTTCAAGACAATTTCATTTTAAAACGAATCCTTTTAACTTAAGGGGGAACACAATGTTTCAAAAATGGGAGAATGATTGTCACATTCAACCTCTTTCCAGAAACAGGCCCATGTGATTTGGTTGTTGTTGTTGGGAAAGAAATAAGTTGAAACTTATTAAAAATCAAATGTCAGCATTCACACCTTGAAAACGAACTGCAGACGCTGGAGTCAGAGATAACACAGTGTGGAGCTGGATGAACACAGCAGGAGAGGCAGCATTACAGGAGCAACTTTCCTGCTACTCTGATACTGCCTGGCCTGCTGCGTTCTTCCAGCTCCACACAAAGATTTAAGGCAGCTTTTTTTTTTCGAAATGTCTTAATGGAATGCGGGCATCATTTTATAAACCAAAATTTATTGCTCCAATTGCCTTGAAGAAGGTGGTGGAGAGCTACCTTCTTGAACCATTGCAGTCCTTGTGGTGTAAAAACATAGAATTATTATGGTGCAGAAGTAGGCCATTCAGCCCAATGTGCCTGCACTGGCTCTATTACTAGTGCCAATCTCCTGCCTTTTCCCATACGTCTGCACACCATTAATATACCCCCTTCAATGCCTCAATTGAATCTGCAAGTATATTTCCAGGCAGTGCATTCCATGATCTAACTTCTGTGTGAAAATATTACTTATCTGACATCACCCTTACTTCATTTGTATATCACTTTAAATCAATGCCCACTCATTCTTATTTCTTTTACAAGCAGAAGCAGCTTCACCCAATGTACACTACTGAGCGCACTCATGATTTTGAAAACCTCATTTACATGTTCTCTCAGTCTTCCTGTCTCCAAGGAAAACAGTCCCAACTTCCTCAATCTATCTTCATAGCTGAACTTTCTCACCCCTGTAACCATTCTAGTAAATTGCTTCTATATTCTCTCCAATGTGACAGACACTATAGTGCTGTTAGGAATGGAGTTCCAGGATTTTGGCCCAATAACAGTGAAGGAACGGTGGTACAGTTCCAAATCAGGATGGTTTGTGACTCAAAAGGGAAACTTGCAAGGTGATGCTCCCATGCATCCCTTGCTCTTGGCCTTCTAGACTATACAGAGCATGGATTTGGAAGGTATTGTAGCAGAATCCAGATAATCTGGTAGATGGCACACACTACTGCCACTATAAAGCAAGTGAATACTAAAGGCAATGGATGGGGTACCAATCAAACAAGTTGGCAGCTTTTCTTGGATGGTGTCACATTCATTGAGTGTTACTGTTAGAGCTGTACTCATCCAGGCAAATACAGAGAATATTTCATTACACCCCCAACATGTGTCCTGTAGATGGTGGACACACATCTGGAGGATAGGAAATGCAGGATCACCACAGAATCCCTCGCCTCTGACATGCTCTTGTATGTATGTGCTGGTCCAGTTCGGTTTCTGTTAATGTTAATACCCATGTTTTGAACACTTAAGTGTGGGTAAACAGATATGATTTAATTGCAATTAAAGGGGCACTGCTACTAGATGACTGAGATTGGATTTTGTGCTGTGTAACAAGGGCATTTATCAAAATTGCTGTAAAGGAATATTTCGGAAATAGCAACTATGGTATGATTGAATTTTATGTGAAGTTTGAATGCAATAGCTAATTCTGAAATCAGGGTCTTAAATCTGGGCAAAGGAAACTACAAGATGTGTGTTGGCTACAGTAGATTGGGAAAATACAAAAGAAAAGGCAGACAAAAATGCTTCATATTTGAAGAAATGTTGCAAGGTGTACAACAATTATACATTTCTTTAAGGCACAAACACTTAAACGTAAAGGTGTTTCAACTATTGTTAACAAAAAAAATTAAGGCTCATTTTTGATCAAAAGACATAGCTTATAAGAATGCCAGACATGATGAGAATTAGGAGTAACTGGGGACCCAGCAAAGGAGAGTTAAGAAATAGATAAGGAAAGGGAAAACAGTAGATGAATTCCAGCAGTAGGGAATATAAACACTGACCTGTAAAAGCTTCTGTGTGAAAGGAAAAAGATCAGTAAGGATAAATGTGAGCTACTTATTGGTGGGAGCAGGAGAATTTATAGTGAAGAACAAGGAAATGGAATAACAAAGCATTAATTTGCATTGTCTTCAGCAAAGAAGTCAAAGGATATCTCCCAGAAATATTTAGCAAACAAATGGACTGTGGAACTGAAGAACCAATAGAAATGAACACTAATAAAGTCATGATACCTGGACAAATGGGCTGTAGTAAAAATTGATAAATATCCTGGACACAGTTGAGTTTCATCTCAGACTGTTGAAAGACTTTGCAAAAGATAATGATGTATTCATGGTCTGCATTCATAATTCTACAGATTCTAAAAAAAAAATCCTGCTACTAGGAGGGTTGAAAATGTAACCTCACTTTTTAAAGAAGGAGGAAGGAGAGTGGAGAACTACAGATCTATTAATTTTGTTGTCGGTAATAGGAAAAATGTTAGAATTTAATAAAAAGAATGTGATAACTTAATATTTAGAAAACAATGGAAAAATTGAGCATTGTTAAAATGGATTTATTCAAGGGAAATCATGTTTGATAAACCTGTTGGAATTTTTTGAAGACGTAACTCATAGCATAGACAAAGGAAAATGAATGAATATGCTGCATTTGGGTTTTCAGAAGGCTTTTGGTAAGACTAGTAAATAAAATTAGAGTTCATGGGATGCAGAGTATGTACAAGTATGGATTGAGAATTTTTTAACAGATAGAAAGCAGACAGCATGAATAAGTGAGTCTCTGTCAGGATATTAGGCTGTTACTACTAGAGAGCCACAAGGGTTAGTGCTAGGTCTACAATGAAAACTATATAAATGATTTGTGTCTGGAGGTCAATTGCCATATTTCCAAATTTTCTAATGACACCAAACTGGTGAGAATGCAAATTGTGAGAATGGTCAATGAGGCTTTAGGAGCACTTAACTAATGGATGAAAACATGACAGCTGGAATATAACGTAACAAATTGTGAAGTTAATTACTTCGGTAGAGAAAGGAAAGAAAAGCAGAACATTTCTTAAATGGTGAGGGGTTGGAGAGTGTACGTATCCAGAGCAATTTGGATATCCTTTCCAGTCAGTCACTAAAGGCTAGCATACATGTTCAGGATGCAACTAAAAAGGCAAGTTGTTTGTTGGCATTCATTTGAAGGGAATTTGTTTACAGAGATAAACATATCTTGCTGCAGTTGTACAGAGCCTTGGTAAAATTTACATTGAGAATGTGTACAGTTCTGGCCTCCTTACATAAGGAGGAATATACTTGCCATAGAAAGTGTGCAATGGGATTTCACTGGATTAATTCCCTGGGAAGATGGGACGAAACTTATGTGGAAAGATAGAGGAAAGTGGATCTGTATTCAAGGGAGGCAGTGCCTAATGATATTTTCACTGGACTGTTAACCCAGGTAATGTTCTGGGGATCTGGGTTTGAATCCCACCAAAGCAGGTGATGAAATTTGAATTCAATAAAAAAAATCTGGAATTAAGAGTCCTAGCAATGACCATGAATCCATTGTCAATTGTCAGAAAAACCCATCTGGTTCACTAATGTCCTTTAGGGAAGGAAACTGTCATGCTTACCTGGTCTGGTCTCAATCTGACTCTAGACCCACTGCACTGTGGTTGACTCTTAACTATCTTGTGGGCAATTAGGGATGTGCCCAGCCGGAGATGCCCTCATCCTGTAAATGAATTTTAAAAAGTCTCTACAAATTCAAAGAACGAGAGATGGTCAATTGAAAATTTAAAAATTTATTCTCTTGTTTCTACACTCATTTAGCAATGGTATTGTCATTAAAAAGAGTAATTATCAGATTTTCTCTAGCTGGAAATTATCCTTGCCTGGCATTTTTATGGTACAAATATTATTTGCCACTTTTCATTCCAAGTCTGGATGTTGTCAACATCTTCATAGAATACCTACAGAGTGGAAGTAGGCCATTTGGCCCATAGGATCATCACCAATCCTCTGAAGAGCATCCTACCCAGACCCCCCCCCCCCCCCATCCCTGTAACCCTGCATTCCCCATGGCTAATCCACCTAGCATGCACACCCCTGACACCATGGGCAATTTAGCATGGCCAATCCACGTAAGCTGCACATCTTTAGACTGTGGGAGGAAACTGGAGCACATGCAGGAAACCCACACAGAGACAGGGAGAATGTGTAAGCTCCACACAGTGACAGACAGCCTTGGACTTTCTACATGGCATGAAATTAATTAAGTACAGAGGATGTCCAAAGAGATTTGGGGGTTCCGGTGCACAGATCTTTAAAATGTCACAAACAGGTGCAGAAAATAATCAAGAAAGCTAATGGAGTAACTGCCTTTACATCTGCAGGAGTTATGCTAAAATTAAACAAAACCATGTTTATGCCCCACTTGGAATACTATAAACAGATCCTTAGAGAGGATATATAATGTAGGTTTAGGAAAATGATACCCAAACTTCAGGATTTATGTTATGAGAGGCATTATAAAAATTAGGCCTGTTTTCCTTAGAATTTTGAAGGTTAAGGAGTGATCTGATCAAAGTCTTCAAGATATAAGATGAGGATTGATAAGCAGGGTTGATAAAGATCGACTATTTCCACTTGTTGGTGATTCTAGAACCAGGATGCATAGTCTGAGAATTAGACCCAGACATTCAGGAGAGATGTTATGGAGCACTTCTACACACAAAAGGTGGTAGATGGTTGACATTCTCTTCCACAAACATCAGCACATGCTGGATCAGTTGTTAATTTTAAATCTGAGATAGTGAAGATGATTTATTAAGAGATATGGGCCAAAGGCAGATATGGAGACAGGCTACAGATCAACCATGATCTCATAATGGAACAAGCTTAGGGGGGTGCTGAATGGTCTACCCCTGTTCCGATGTTCCTGTGCCACTTGGTATGCTGTTGAAGACCCCTTCCATCATTTTCCTAATTACTAATATTAGGCTGCTAAGTTGTAATTGGCTGGATTTGTCCTGCTTTTAATGCACAGGACATACCTGGGCAATTTTCCACATTGTTTGGTCATTAGTAGTGCTGTCGTACCAGTGGAATGGCTTGGCTAGTTGTGCCAGTATTTATGGAGCGCAAATCTTCAGTATCAATGTAAGGGCCAAGAACCTTTGTCACATCGAGTGTCTTCAGCTGCTTCCTAATATCACATGAGGCTGAATCCTATGGATTTTTGACTGAATGCAAGTCGCATTGAGTTTGGTGAAGAGAATCTCTATGTGAAACTAAGCAAGTTTTGTCCTCAAACCTTACCAAATGTGCTGCATGCATTGCTTTTCCTTCTCCTAAAAAGTGTATCATGTTCAATTTCCAGGCCAACTTACCACACACACACACATACACAAACACACATATACCACACTTGTCACTCACCAGATATCCTGGATTTTACCACCATCTCTCCGCAGGCACCATTTTCAAAAGGCTATTTGCAGCTGGATAAACACTGACTTTAGCCTTGGACATGGCATACATGGGGAGAATCTGTACCCAACACTGTGAGCAAGTTCCTAGAGTTCCTACTGAATGGGTGAGACTTCATGTTCCCTCAGGATCAGCAGTGGATGCCATGACATGAGACCATGCCAGCCTCATCCAAGGTTGCTGCCTGGCTTAAAGCAGTCTTAGCCATGTGGAGGAATTTCCAACACTGTAGGAAGAAGATTAATGAACTTCTCCACTCCCCCAGTGAAACTACCACCATCCATTCTCTCATACCTCACACTCTCTCTATGTCTGCTACTAGACCCACTTCCCACCAAAGTTCATGCCCCACCATTATCATTATTTCCTGCAAAATGTTTCCGACTCAACCCACACCCAACCTATAACACTACTTTCCCTATATGCCCTATGCATGTCGCTGAGCACACAGCGTCTTTGCTGCAGCATAGAAATGATACTGCCAGTGTAGCCTGATGTGCAGAATTGAAGCATTGAAGCATCCTCTAAGTGGATCGAAATGGACCATGAAAGTTCTTAGAGGCCAGCACATGTTGAATGCCGATATCTTTGTGCAGTTCTGCTCACTGCACTATAGGAAGAATATGGCAACTTGGAAGGTATGCAAAAGTCGTTTACCAGTATGATGCCCAGATTGGATTGTACTAGAAATAAGGAGAGCTTGGACAAACTTGGAATGTTTTTGCTACTGTTGGAGGCTGAGGGGCAACCTGGTAGAAGTGTATAAAATGATGAAAGGCATGAATAGGGTGGATAGTTGGGGTCTTTTTCCCAGGATGGAAATGTCAAATATTAGGGGGCGAAGGTTTAACATGAGAGTGGAAATTTAAAGGAGGTACGTGAAGTAAGCTTATTATACAGGAGGTGATCAGTGTCTGGAACATGCTGCCAGGAGATGTGGTAGAAGCGGATATGATAGCAACATTTAAGAAGCATTTAGACTGACACATGAATGGGCAGAGAATAGAGGGACACAGACCATGTGCAGGCAGATGGGATTAATTTAGAGTGGCATCATGGCTATCACAGACTTGGAAGGCTGAAAGGCCTGTTTCTGTACTGTTCTATGTTCCATGTTCTATCTATGGACATAAGGTGCATATGGTCAATGCCCATTGAGTATGCCTTGAGAAGTTGGCTCCTGGTGTCCAACATGGTGGTCATACTAGGGCAGTACAATGGTTCAGTAGTTAGCACTGCTGCCTCACAGCACCAGGCACCTGGGTTTGATTCCAGTCTTGGCCAACTGTGTATGTGGATTTTGCACATTCTGCCTACGTTTGTGCGGATTTCCTCCAGGTGCTCGATTCCTTCCACCAAAAATATGCGGGTTAGGTGGCTTGGCCATGCTAAATTGCCTCTGGTATCCAGGGATGTGGAGGCTAGGTGGGTCAGCCAGGGGAAATAAAAGGTTACAGGGATAGGGCAGGGGTTGAGTCTGGTTGAGATGGTGTTTAGAAGGCCAGTGTGGATTCAATAAACCAAATGGCATGCTTCCGCACTGCAGGGATTCCATTATTCTATGATTTGGAGCTAGTGGCAACCCTAAATGCTAAGCACCCAATCTGATTTCCATGTTGGATTTCATTGATGAGTAGTTTTTTGGGCATTTGTGGAATTGCAACTGGAATATAAATCAGATAGTTTGGTTGTCAACAAGTACCTTAGGAAGCATTAATCACCATCAGTTGGCAACTCACCACTATCCAGTGAGAATCTCACAACATCATTTATAAAAAACATAAAACATGCAGTGAGACGGTATTAACATCAGGATATGCCTCACAAGGTTACTTACCCAATTCTACCAACCATCTCACCATAGCCCCTGTTGCTCAGACTCCTGTAAGTCAAGCCCATGGAGTTAACTGAACTGGTTGAACACTTGCATGCTGAGGATCTCAGGAGGAAGGCAAGATAGAACTTCGACTCAGCACATCTGGTTGAAGAAATTTCAGTTTGAAGCTCCACCTCCTATTAGTTGTTTTATTATTTGTAGTAGAGAAAGATAGAGCCACAGAGTGAAAAAAGGAAAAGGCTGATTTTAAATCACCGAACCAGCAAGATGGTGAGAACTGCTTCTCTGTTCAAAAATAAAAAAAAACAGAACAGGCCTGGAGTTTTAAGAAATAAAAAGTTATCAGGATGGGCCTAGCTGATGGAAGTCAATACTTGATACTCACGCTGAGTGGAAACATTTCTAAATGACAGTGGAAGATTTCACCTGACAAGTCAGACAAAAGTGAACCTTCGGTCATCTTGTCTGCCTCAGCACAGAGGCAAGTAACATGTTTTGTATCTCAGGATTTTTAATTACAGTTCTATGTTTATAGAGTGCTGTTAGTAAAGACTCTTGTGGTGCAGTGGTAATATTCCTACCTCTGGGCCAAGAGATGGGAGTTCAAATCCCATCTGCTCCAAAGACATGATAAAAGATCTATGAATAGATTGATTAGAAAATATAATATATGCACATTGTTTTGGGTGAGAAGTCACCATGTGTCCAACAGTTCCCTCATTAATATTATAGTTCCTCTCTATGTCGGCCTATTCAACTGGTTATACGAAGTGTGATTCACAGCAAAAAGCGTTCTGAAATGTATCATGGTTGCATAATTTAGTTCATGCTAAGCTAGCTTTTCTTTAATTTGGTGTATTAATTGCCTGGTAAGGAATACCTGGTTATGCTGAAGTTGGTTTGTTTGTCACAGTAAAAATCATAAATTATTAAATATTTTCATTAATCACTTGGAAAATTGCTCATTATAAAAATTATTTATAAAATAGGACTCTACAAGGATCATAACACTATCCCATTACAGACGTGGAACCGGCCTATGCATTTGGGTGCCTCTGTACAAATACATGCAAATACACGAAACCTGTTTCATATTCGCTAGCAACAATACAAAAAGTTGCAGAGTGGTTGAACATCTGATACAACGGTTGTCTATTCTTTGCACATCCTTATTTTACGAGCTACATATGTTCCATTGCTCCATTTTCACAGAAACCTCCAATAATGCTGACAGATAGCAGAAACATAACATAAATGAGGGAGACTGTTAGCACATGGTGGCTTCTCACCCACACATACAAGAAATTAAACTTTTTATTTGCCTCTGTTCTAAGACAAACAAAATGACAAGG
This sequence comes from Stegostoma tigrinum, assembly GCF_030684315.1. Taxonomy (NCBI): domain Eukaryota; kingdom Metazoa; phylum Chordata; class Chondrichthyes; order Orectolobiformes; family Stegostomatidae; genus Stegostoma; species Stegostoma tigrinum. Next base: position 28,703,226 of record NC_081370.1, on the reverse strand, counting down.
CAATCTTGCACTTACAATTCTGACTGCAAAACCACTTTTGCCTGGAAATTAGAAGTGGCAAAAAAACATGCCCCCTAGCAGGCTGATGCAATCCTGCTCAGGAATGGATGCACAGTTACTTTTGTGTCTCAAATGAAAGTTAAGATTTTTTTTAACATACGCTCATGTTAGTGACAGCAAAATTACTTTTGTCTCTCCCTTTAAAAAACAAGTTGTTTACAGTGCTATTTTACTAGTCACTTTTCAAATTGGTAGGGACATTGCTTAGCTGTGCCTGATGCTGAAACCAGTTCAGATAAAAGTCAAGAACACACCAGTCAATCATCACAATTATGGTACATTTCTTTTTTGCTGCCTCTTTTGTCCAGTTAGTTGTTAAAAGCATATTGTAACGTTGGGAAGGTGGTTTAGCAGCAGCTCAACAGCCATGAAATCAGATCTGTAGGACATTTCTTGAAGTTAGTCTACAGCATGACAGTGAACTATCTATTGATTTTAAATCTTGACATTTCTATCTGGCATTGTGCAGCAGGAATCTAACACTAAGATCACGTTATTTAATTGATTGATATATTGCATGAAAACAGGTTAATCTATATCAGGTTAGAAAATCTGAAACTAAAGGAAATGAATGCATCATTCTCTGACAATTACCAGAAGACATAGAAGCAGAAGTAGGCCATCTGGCCCATTGAGTCAACTCTGCCATTCAATGAAATCTAGCTGATTTGATAACACTCAATTCCATTTTCCTGCCGTTAACACATAATCCTTTATTCCCTTACTGGTTAAAAAAAAATCTATCTCAACCTTAAATATACTTAACGACACAGCCTCTCCAGCTCTCTGAGGTTCCAGTAATTTGTGACAAAGAAAGAACTGCTGTGCACTTGCAGTGCCACTTCTTTTCCTGCTCAGATACCTTAAATCTTCACACTTGTTAATTGGGCTTAACAACACACTTTGCAAGTTATTTCACTTTAAACACACAGCATAGAAATTGTCTTGCACAGATTCATTAGAAATTCTGTATCCCAAATTTTCAAGAATTTTATACGACGGTTAAAAAAGTGAATCTATGAGTCAGAACATGCTCAATGTGATTAGAAGGCTGTAAGTTATCTGCTCAATCTGTCTGACAAACTCTGCAAACTCATATTTTGTCATGTCAAATTTTTACCCCATCATGAACTTTTGAGCAAAAGGTCTAAGAAATTGTGTTTTTTTGAAGTGATCTAAGTTGTGACTGATCACATTCTAGCTAATATCTATATTCATTATACAGTATGATTTTCAAATCCATTAAAAGATTCCTCTTTATTTTACTATACTGTTCAATAATTTTCCTGCATGGTCTTGGCCTTGGGTGAACTCCTGCATCCCTGAACTGTTGCACCCTCACAGAGGTGACATAGCTGTCCAGGTTCATTATGGAGCATTATCCTGATTCGGTGTCATTGGGAGAAGGTAAGTCAAGAAGCTCCAATTCCACATCAGACAGATGTGTTGTCGTGCTGTGCTCCTGGTTCGTAGCTTTGCTCCTCCCAGTTGGCTGACAGGGGTGGGGTTTTGCCAGATCACTTGCGTTGACTGGCGTTTCCAGGCTGGGAGGAATTCTCCAATCCTTCCCCCAGCTTAATCTTTCTCTCTTTTGCTTATGGCCGACCTTCCACATGTCTTTGTCGTCAGAGGAGCTGCTGGTGTGTCCTTCATGTAGCTGCCTTTCTCCTTTGTGCTGTTGGGCCCTGTATGGTTTCCCTTAGTAGTTTCTCCACCCCAAGTGCCACGTGACCAACTCCTCCACTGCCTCCTTCCCCCATTGACTCTGGTTGTTCAGGTAGAGGTTGAGTTTGAATAGGCTGTAACATTTTTCCCTGGAGTGTAGGAAACTGAGGGGTGATTTTATAGAGGAAATTAAAATCATGAGAGGCATAGATAAAGTAGATAGCCAACAGCTTTTCTCTATGGTAGGGAAATCTAAAACTAGAGGGCATGGGTTTACGATGACAGGGGAGAATACAAAAGGGTTCGAAGGCTCATTTTTTCACACAGAGGGAGGTGAGTGTCTGGAATGGGCTAACTGAGGTAATGATGGAAGTGTGTAAAATTTCATCATTTAAGAAAAATTTAGACAGGTACATGGATGGGAAAGGTATGGAGGAATATGGACCAAATGCTGACAAATGGGGCTAGTTTAATTGTGGAAAGTGGACAGCATGGGCAAGTTGGGCCAAAGGCCCTGTTTCCATGCTGCAGACCTCTGTAACTCTACACCATCATAGATAAAGAAAAATGTTTAATTTTATAGTTTTCCTCACTGACATTAAACATAATAAGTGTAACTCCTTTCTTTTCCCTATGATTTACCAAGAAGTAAAAAGGTTACACAAAAAAGAAACAGGTCATTTGACCAACCCAGTCTATGCTGGTGCTTATACTCCAAACAAGTCTCTTCCTATTTCATCTATTTCATCTCAATCTTCCAACATATTTTTGTATTCACTTTTGTCTCAAATGTTTGCCTAGTTTCCTTTTGAAAGCATTTTAGAAATTTAACTCAACTAGTTCCTGTTCAACAGGTTAACTATCTGTGTGAAGTTAATTCTGCTAGTTTCCTTAAAGAATTTAGCAACTATATTTTATTTGCATATTCTGGTTTTGGATTGGCTGCACTTCTACTTTATCCAATGCATTCATAATTTTAGAAGAAAATATCCAGTGACCTTCTCCAAGTTTTTTCTTTTCCAAAGTAAAAAACTGATAGCAGTTTTCCAACAACTGCAATCTCTTTGTTCTGGTACCATCCTCATAAAACTTAGTATCTTTAATACTATATGTCCTTGTCTCAGAATGAAATCAGAGCTGGTATATCACTTCAAATGCAATTTGATAACAACCCTATACAAATTTAAATTAACTTCACCACTTTTTAAATTTGATACCCATGGAAATAAATCAAGATTTTGCTGGTATTTTTCATTGTTTTGTTTAGCTGAGTTGTTAATTTTAATAACGTATTCATCTCTATCTCTAAATCCCTATGCTTTTCTATCACAGTCAGCTTCTTATTTTTGAAGATGTAAGTGAGATTTCTGTTTTGCTTTGGACAGTTATTCCTTCAATATCGCTAGGTTAGTGCCCTACGTGACATAATCACAAAAACTGCTGCAGTTTAACAAGGCCCACCACGAGATAGGACATAAATGTAATTTAAGACAAAAAAAACAAGAAAAGTCCATCTGGCTCAACTTTCTCTATCCTGATTGTCCCATAATACGAAACTACACTGACGTTAAACTTATTAAATGCCTTCAAACTAACTGAAGACAAACAGCATCAACAAAGTATCCAATCTAAGCTTAAAAGTATGCCTGTTGCAAATAACTGTGCAGATTCATCTCTGATTAACAGATTGAAGACTGCATTCACTTTGGAATATACAAAAATAAATGATTTAACAACCATGTTTAGGCAGATTGGTGTGAATCTGTCCACTAAGACCATCATATCTTGATAAAATAGGTATCTTTTCTATTTCAGAGGATAACAATGAGAAGATAATGGAGCAGGTTGCAGGTTAAAAATCAAGTTCAAATTTATCAACAAGCACAGCAACAACTTGCATTTACATAGTTTCATTAAAATAGTAAAAAGGTTTCAGGACACACGGGAATATTATCATAGATTTGGTATCAAGCCATGAAAGGAGATCTGGTGACAGATGTATAAGGATTGACTTAAGGAAGGAGAAAGAGAAGTTAAGAGGCAAAAATGTCTAAGGAGAGAGTTCCCTAAAGCTGTTGAGGCCCAAAGCAGCTGAAGACATAGGCATCACTCATGAAGCGATTAAAAATGAAAATCAAGAATGTGCAAGAAGTCAGAATTGAAAGAAAAACTGGCATTCCGCAGAGTATAGAGCTGAGGAGATGCAGAGATAGAGAAAATGCTATGATTTGAAGACATGGATGAAAATTTTAAAACTGAGGCATTTGCATTGCAGGAGCCAATGTGAGTCAGCAGGAAATGCGTATTGGAGAAATTAGACTTCAGGTAACTAAGAGTACAAACAGCAAAGATTTGGTGGAGCTAAACGTTAGGGAAAAAAGTGGCACTGAATAATTTCCAGGCCTGTGCTGTAAAAGTTCTGTGAAATAGTGAATGAGAATGAATGGAAAATGAAGAACTTATTATATTCTCAAAGGCAAACTACAACAGCTACTGGAAAGTAAATGAAAATAGCTAAACTTTTACCAACATGGATTAAGTTGCAATGTCTGGACTAATGTGGATCCCAAACATGCACTAGTCAGCTGTGGAAGAGCAGCAGCCGCAGTTGTCCCTGCAGCAGTGACTTAATTGGGTACTCTATTGGCTGGCTCACAATGCTGCAGGCTCAAAACAAAGATCAACATCTCTAAAGCCTCACCAAAATGGTTGCTGTTGCTGAGGCTGCAAGGAGAATAAGAAGGCATCTCCACTTTGAGGTACCTACTCAGTTAAGTTAGTGCTCTTACTCTCTGTATGGACCAGGCAGAGAAGCCTATCTAGGTCCAGGCAGCAGCACTAGACTTTATCTGCAGGTGACCCCTCTCCTTGTGTCACAGAGCTTCCAAATTCTCTCTTTCTCTCCTCACACCCCAATTCTACCCATACTCCACAAACCATTTCCATGTCTGTGGCTATCTATGATGTCATGGCCAGGTGGGAGCATTGAACCACAAGTAAATTGGTCCTTAAATAGGCATTTAATGGTATAAATTGTCAACCCTTGAATGGTCACCAGGTGGCCAAGTCACTGCCATATCTGCACATAAAACACCCCAGCACTGGGATTTTACTGGGGACTCCACACAACTCATCACTCCAGTAGCTGTCGCCATCCCTCCACACCCTAAGCACTGCTTCAGAGTCATGCTCTTAATTTTACCTCATCCTTTCCCATAACTACCCAAAATATACCATGTTCTGAATACAATGTCCCCAAAGAGATCTTCATTGAAATATGTTCCATTTCATGTTGAACACCCTGTGTAGAATTTTCTTTTTGGAGACTAAGTCTGGGTGCAGGCACAAAAGTAGGAGGGACTTTGTCTGGGTGAGTTGAATTTTCCTTTGTGGTTACATTCTTTTCAGCTCATTGTATATTCATGTTCAGTTAAAATGCCAGATTTTATAGACAGACAAGCAGTTCATTCTGAAATGAAGCAAAAAAAATTGTATGTGCTAGAAAATCTGAAAACAAAAACAGAATATGCTGGAGAAGCTCTGCCAGTCTGGCAGCATCTGTGGCAAGAGAACACAGTTAATATTTTGGATCCAGTGATATTTCTTCAGAACTGAAGCCCACCCTAACCTTCTGGGCACCAATCTCCAGGCACTGCATTTAAAAGGCACCTAGACAGCGCTTTAGCTCTCTACAACTCAATATTAATCAATTCGATACAGCTCTGGAAATGTCAGAAATCAGTGATATCTCCTTAGGAGATAATAAGAACTATCGATGCTGGAGTCAGAGACAACATAGTGTGGAGCTGGAGGAATACAGCAGGCCAGGCAGCATCAGTGGAGTAGGAAAGTTGACATTGTGGTTTGTGACCCTGCTTCAGAAAGATCCCTACCTGAAACGTCAACTTTTATACTCCTCTGGTGCTACCTGGCCTGCTGTGTTCCTCCAGCTCCACACTATGTCATCTAGTGATACGTTCCTAGCTGTCTTCTGCAGATCACCCAGTAAAGAAGGAATGTTACAATTCCATGTAATGGCGACAAGATGTCATTGTGAATGACTAAGGCAGTCTAAAATAAGATAGCCACAGACGTCTTTGCCTGTGGGACGGTCAGAGTGACTGGATTCATGCTGCAAGATGATGTGTGATCTGCTGCACAATGGGAGGGCATTTGTACTGCTGTCTACTCAATATGCCATGCCCCTCCAGGGGTTTGTTAGCATTGTAAAGTTTCTATTGCAAAGCACTGTAACACATAAGATTGGGTACCAGGCAACTCTTTGGTGTAATTAATGTCTGTAATTTTACTGATGATTGAGAGTAGACTGATGGGGCAGGAATTGGCTGGGTTGGATTACAAGACATACCCAGACACTTTTCCACTTGTCAGGTAGATTTTAGTGTTGTAACTGTACTGGAGCAGCTTGGCTAGGGGAGCAGCAAATTCTGGAGCACAAGTCTTCAGTACTACTGCCAGAGTGTCGTCAGAGCCCGTAGCATTTGCAGTATCCAGTTTCTTGATATCACATGGAGTGAAACAAATTGGCTAAAGACTGGTATCTAACATGCTGGGGATGACTGGGGGAGGCTGAGATGCACTCGGCACTTCTGGCTGAAGGCTGGCACAAAAGCTTCAGCCTTATCTTTTGCACAGAAGTGCTGGCTCTTCCATCATTGAGGATGGGGGTATTTGTGAAGCTTCCTCCTCCAATGAATTGGTTAACTGTCCACAAACATTTATGATTGGATGTGGCAGGACTGCAGAGCTGATTGGTTGTAGGATTACTTAGTTCTATCATTGCTGTTTATTCTGTTTGGCATGCAAGTAGTCCCGTTTGGTAGTTTCACAAAGTTGACACATCATTTTTAGGTATGCTTAGTGCTGTTCCTGGCATGTCTTCCTACAATCTTTATTGAACCAGTGTGGATCCCCTGACTTGATAGTGATGGCTGTGTGGGTGATATACCAGGCCATGAGGTTACAGATTGTGCTGGAATATAATTCTGCAGGTGTTGATCGCCTGCAGCGCCTCCTGGATGCCCAGTCTTGAGTTGCTAGATCTGTTTGAAGTCTGTTCCATTTAGCATGGTGATAGTGCCACATAACACGTTATTCGCAAAGTCAAGGCAATGGTCACTCTTACTGATACTGTCATGGACAGATACATCTGCAGCTGACAGATTCGTAAGGATGCGGCCAAGTATGTTTTTCCCTTTTGTTTATTCCCTCATCACTTGCTGCAGACCTCACCCAGAGGCTATGTCCTTTAGAACCCAACCAGTTCAATCAGTAGTACTGTTGATGAGTCACGCTTGGTGGTGTACATTGAAATCCCCCATCCAGAGTATATTTTGTGCCTTTGCCACCTCAGAGCTTCCTCCATGTGTTGTTCAGCATGGAAGAGTACTGATTCATGAGACAAGGGAAGAAGGTACTTGGCAATCAGGAGGAGGTTTCCTTGCCCATGTTTAACCTGAAGCCACAAGGCTTCATGTGGTCTGGTGTCAATGTTGAGGAGTCCCAGGGCAGCTCCCTCCTGATTGTATATCACTGTGCTGCCACCTCTGCCCTGTCAGTAGAACAGGACATTTCCTGGGATGTTGATTGTGGTGTCTGGGACATTGTCTGTGAGGTATGATTCCAGTTACTAGGTCGATGCCAGATGATCTGTCTGGTTCCATTTCTTTGTGACTTTTGTCACAATTGAATGGCTTGCTGGGCCATATCAGCTTACCAGCTGGGCTGGTAAGGTTTAACCACATTGCTGGCATCTGGAATCACATGCAGGCGAGATCAGATGAGGATGGCAGATTTCCTTCCCTGAAGGTCATTAGTGAGTCAGATGGGTTTGACAATTGACAATGGTTTTATGAATTTAAATTCCTCCATCTGCTGCTGTGGGATTTGAACACATCCCCAGAACATTAGCTGAGTTTCTGGATAAATAGTGCAGTGATAATACCACTAGGCCATCACCTTCCCATGATCTTATCATCTTTTCAACAAAGGCTTGCATTGGACAAAGTCACAACCACAACAAGGTACCTGCTGTGTTTGCAGGTGCTCATATACCCACCCTAAATTTGCTTAATGCCTATCTCAAGGAAAAGCGTACACAGCCCCAGAAAGGGGTGTTCAAATAAAGTAGAAGAGTTGGCTTGGAACTGCTAGAGAATTGGCCTATGTTGAGCCCAATATTTTGTCATGCCTCTGTCCTCTACCTTTAATGAGATAACAGAGATGCAGAGACAAGCAGGGGAACATCTGACAGGTGTTATGAATATTCATGAATTTTCTTCTAAGTCCTGTAATATTCATATTGAAATGTTTCTATTATGCTTTTCTCTATTCATAAAATTTGTAAAGTATATTTTTTAGGGAAAAAACACAACAAAATATTCTGACCTGTAAAATACAGATCACCAGAAAGTCTCAAAAAAGAAATGAAACCAGGTGGACCACCTGGCGTCGACCAAGGCATCAGAAACACCAAAGGCAGAAATAACCCTGTTAATCCTCTTAAGTCCTCCTCATTAAGTGGTCCACAGGGTTTCATTTCTCTTTTGAGACTTCCTAGCAATGTGTATTTTATAGGTCAGGGTATTTGTTGTGCTTTTTTTCCTCAAAAATATACTTTATTCATAAAATGTATAAAGAAAAACATAACAAAAACATTTCAGTTTAAATATTACAAAACATGGAAGAATAGTCATGATGTATGATTGTAACAGTCTTCAAACTTAGCAAACAAATTCCATGCACAATATATAGCCCAAGGGCAAAATATTTCAAATTACAAATTACCCTGGGAGTGCAATAGATATAAAATTCTCAAAAGCACATGTTTCACTCAGAAGTGTTTTCATACATTTTCAATATTATTCATTTATGTAGTAGATTATTTGTAACACACACAAAGGATATCTAAGATAGTAGGAACTGCAGATGCTGTTGGGAAGGCTTCAAAGAGGGGTCTAGGCCCAAAACATCAGCCTTCCTGCTCCTCTGATGCTGCTTGGCCTGCTGCATTCATCCAGCTCTACACCTTGTTATCAAAGAATATCCAAGAGAGTATTACAGTTTCCAGCCAATTTGCTTTCTCCATTGCACTGTTTGCAGTAGCTTCCCAGGTTTTAATGCATCCCTCAACACACAGTCTTGGACCTTAGAATCTGCCAGTCTGTTACTTTCAGTGGAGACGATTCCATATACTAGAGAGCCAGCAAGATTCAAGCAGACCAAAGAACAAGTGTCTTCCACTGGGTTGATGGTCTTCCAGCTGCAGTTTATGTTTCTCTCAGTTTGCGTCCCTGGGAACAGTCTATTGAGAGTTCAGGATGAATCTCAGCATTGTAGTAAACAAAAAAAAACAAAAGAACCTTGGATGCTGGATATCAGAAACAAAATTAGAAATTGCTGTAAAAACTCAGCACGTCTAGCAGCATCAGTGGAGAAAAATCAGAGTAAACATTTCAAGGCCACTGCCCCTTTTTCAGAACAGATGACAGCTAGGAAAAGGTTGGTATTTAATCAGAAGATGGGGTAGGGGGAGGGGAGATAGTAAATGATAGTTGGAAATAGAGCCCAGAGAGACAGGGAAACATTTGAACAGATAAAGGAGTTGAAATTACTCCACAAAGTCCAGTATTCTGCATGAGTCACCTCTTATTTACAGTTGGAGAGTCCTTAACCCTGACCCAGCTCTGTTAGAATCAGCTCTGAGAGCGAGCAGGACATCTGACACTCTTGTTTTTATCTGTCAGGCAGGGCTCCCTGATTGGACCAGATTAACAGATGTAATCAGGGAACTCATATTCTATGAGGTCCACCTAGCTGACATTGTTACAACCACTACAGAGTGAGTAAAGAACAGTCTGGGGAATGAATTGCTGCTAATGTAGACTATTGTTAGCTGACAATAATTTGTGTGTGGTGGGTGCCCATGTGATGACAACGCCTCATGTACGGTAGTTGAGGTAAGGACATGGGAGAAGCACATAAATGAAAGTAATGCATTTGGCTGAAAAAAAAGTGATATGAGAATAAAATAAGTGGCTTCCTCACCAGCAACAACAACATCCAGTTCTGAGGAAGAGTCACTGGACCTGAAACATTAACTTTGTTTTGTCCTTCACAGGTACTGTCAGACCTGCTGGGCTTTTCTAACAACCTTTTTTTTGTTCCTGATTTACTGCATCCACAGTTCTTTTGGTCTTCCTCACCAAAGTGGGTCCAGCTGCTTTTGAATTGGTATCCAACCAAAGTTGGCCATGAGACTTTATTTCTTTTCTGGATCAATTACAAGACTAAAAATAAAGCTGTACCGATATAGAAGGAAGCAATTGCCTACTGACACTGATGTGGATTACATTTTCAAATTCGAGCAACTCTCCCACTACTATGGATATGATGCAAATTTAGAAATGAACTCTAGAGCTACCTATGTACAAGATCTATGGGACCTGACAACAGTCTGGCAATTGTACTGAAGACCTATGCACGAAACCTTGCTGCACTCCTAGCCAAACTCTTCCCAGTGCAGTTACAGTACTGGCATCTATCTGACAATGCAGAAAATTGTCCAGTTATGTCCTGCACACAAAGACAGGACAAATCCAATTCAACCAACTACCGCCCCATCAATCTACCATTCATCATCACTAAAAGTGTCATCAACAGTGCTATCAAGCAGCACCTCCTCAGCAATAACCCATCACTGATGCCTATTTTGGGTTTTGCGAGGGCCGCTTAACTCCTGGCTACACCTCAGCTCTTTTGTGCATGTTTAAACCAAGGCTGTATTCCAGAGATGAGGTGAGAGTGACAGCCCTTGACATCAAGACCAGATTTGACCAATTGTCAGCTTAAGGAGCCATACGAAAACTGGAATCAAAGGGTATCAGGTGCAAACTCTCTGCAGGCTGGGGTCATACCTGGCATATACAAAGATGCCACTATCCCTTGACATTCAATGGTTTTGCCATCACTGAATTCCCCCACAATCAACATCCTTGGGGTTGCTATTGAGCAGAAACTCAATTGGACTCAACTGCATAATAGTGACTGCAAGAGTCGGTCAGAGGCTAGAAATACCCTGGTAACTCATCTCCTGACTCCACGAAGCCAGTCAGCATCTACAAAACACAAATCAGGAGTATGATGGAATAATTCCCCACTGGCCTGGATGGATACAGGTTTCAACAACACTCAAGAAGCTCAACACCATCCAGGGTAAAGCAGCCTGCTTGAATGGCACCACCGCTACAAATATCCAGACACCCCACCCCCAACGCTCAGTAGCAGCATTGTATTCTATCTACAAGATGCACTGCAGAAATTCCCCGAAGATCTTTAGACAGCACCTTTCAAACCTATGACCAGTTCCATCGAAAAGAACAAAGCAGCAGATACATGGAAACACCAAGACCCGCAAGTTCCCTTCTAAGCCAGTCTCCATTCTGAGTTAGAAATATATTGCTGTTTATTAACAGGCACTGGGTCAAAATCCTGGAATTCCCTTCCCAAGGGCATTGTAGGTCAACCTACAGCATGTGGACTGCAGTAGATCAAGGATGCAGCTCACCTCCACCTTCTAAGGGCAGTTAGGGATGGGCAATAAATGCTGGCCCAGCCAGCAATACCCACATCCCAAAAATGAATTTAAAAAAGCCTAAAGGACATTAAAATTCAGGCCCTGATTTAGAGCAAACGTAATAAGCTGACTAGGAAGGCAGTCTACAATGAAGTCACAGACATAGAAATGGGGCACATGCAAATTGCAAGGAGCTTATTTTCTTGACCAATACATGAGCTTCACTGGATTTCAGCAGGACCCAGGCGTGGTAGTCAAGCTCTTACAGCCACAGTAACTACTAACTATTTAAATCCCCTCATTTCCAGACCTGTGTAAATATCTAATTGACATGCAGGAGTAAATGAAACAGGAATATTGTTGCAGTAAAATTCCATGGTTAAGTCAGGAACTTCTTCATGAGGTTACAAGGATAGCTGTAGCAAGAAGGTATTTAGTACAAGACAGCAATATTGAAGGGCTGGTGAAAAGTATTGAAGTGTATCACAGATGAGGAAACAGCCAAGGAAGATTCCATTCATTTGATAGTCAAAACAAGAACATAATCAAAACAAGTGCATGTTAATTATTTTGAAGTGGAAGGAGAAGATTACTTTGTTTTGGCTGATAGCTGAAGCTGGAGGATAAATGTCATGTGATGCCCAATACTCAAGAGCCAAAACTATTAAAGTTTTGAGAAGTAGTTTGTGATTTATGCATTGTCAGAAGTATTGGTGTAAAAGTGGTCCACAGTTTAACATCAGATGAATTTGAAATATTTCCAAACAAGAGATTTTGTGGTCAGGATCGGGATTCCCGGAAGGTATGTTGCCTCCTTGGTGCCAGGGTCTGGGAGGTCTCCGATCGGGTGTATAAGGTTCTGAAAGGGGAGGGCGAACAGCCAGAAATCGTGTTACATATTGGTACTAATGATATAGCCAGAAATAGGATTGAGGATATAAAAAGTGATTTCAGGGAGTTAGGATGGAAGCTGCAAAGCAGGACGAACAGAGTAGTGTTCTCTAGTTTACTACCGATGCCACAAGATAGCGAGGCGAGGAACAGGGAGCGGGCGCAGCTTAACACGTGGCTATGCAGCTGGTGTAGGAGGGAGGGCTTCAGATATGTAGATAATTGGGATGCCTTCTGGGGAAGGTTGGACCTGTACATGCAGGACGGGTTGCATCTGAACTGGAAGGGGACCAATGTCCTGGGTGGAAGGTTTGCTCGAGTAGTTCGAGAGGGTTTAAACTGGTATGGCAGGGGGGTGGGAACCTGAGCTGTATACCGGAGGTGAGAGTTGATGCAGGTGAGGCAGTAGCAGGAGGTAGACCAGCTAGTGGGAAGGATTTTCCTGGGAAGGAACCAAGGGATCAGTTAAAGTGTGTTTGCTTTAACGCAAGGAGTATCAGGAATAAAAGTGATGAACTGAGAGCATGGATCAGTACCTGGTGCTATGATGTTGTGGCCATAACAGAGACATGGGTTTCTCATGGACAGGAATGGTTGCCGGATGTTCCAGGGTTTAGAACGTTTAAAAAGAATAGGGAGGGGGGGAAAAAGAGGAGGGGGTGTAGCACAACTAATCAGAGAGGGTATCACAGCTACAGAAGCTTCCATTGTCGAGGAAGATCTGCCTACTGAGTCAGTATGGGTGTAAATTAGGAACAGCAAGGGAGTAGTCACCTCGTTAGGGGTTTACTACAGGCCCCCCAATAGCAGCAGGGAGATTGAAGAAAGCATAGGTCACCAGATTTTGGAAAAGTGTGGACGTAGTAGGGTTGTTGTAATGGGTGACTTTAACTTTCCCAATATTGATTGGAACCTCCTTCAAGCAGAAGATTTGAATGGAGCTGTTTTTGTAAGGTGTGTTCAGGAGGGTTTCCTAACTCAGTACGTTGACAGGCCGACGAGGGGAGAGGCCATTCTAGACTTGGTGCTCGGAAACGAGCCAGGGCAGGTATCAGATCTTGTGGTGGGAGAGCATTTTGGTGATAGTGACCGTAACTGCCTCACATTCTACATAGCTATGGAGAAGGAGAGGATTAGGCAAAATGGGAGGATATTTATTGGGGAAGAGGAAACTATGACGCGATTAGACATGAGTTAGGAAGCATGGACTGGGAGCAATTGTTCCATGGTAAGGGCACTATAGACATGTGGAGACTGTTTAAGGAACAGTTATTGTGAGTGATGAGTAAATATGTCCCTGTGAGACAGGCAAGAAGGGGTAAGATAAAGGAACCTTGGATGACGAGAGCGGTGGAGCTTCTTGTGAAAAGGAAGGAGGTAGCTTACATAAGGTGGAGGAAGCTAGGGTCAAGTTCAGCTAGACAGGATTACACGCAGGCAAGGAAGAAGCTCAAAAATGGTCTGAGGAGAGCCAGGAGGGGGCACGAGAAAGGTTTGACAGAACGAATTAGGGAGAACACAAAGGCATTTTACACTTATGTGAGGAATAAGAGAATGGTCAAAGAAAGAGTAGGGCCGATCAGGGATCGCATAGGGAACTTGTGTGTGGAGTCTGAGGAAGTAGGGGAAGCCCTAAATGAGTTTTTTGCTTCTGTCTTTATGAAAGAAACAAACTTTGTAGTGAATGAAACCTTTGAAGAGCAGGTGTGCATGCTGGAATGGATAGAGATTGAGGAAGCTGATGTGCTGAAAATTTTGTCAAACATTAAGATTGACAAGTCGCCAGGCCCGGACCAGATTTGTCCTCAGCTGCTTTGGGAAGCGAAAAATGCAATTGCTTCGCCACTTGCGAGGATCTTTGCATCCTCGCTCTCCACTGGAGTCGTACCTGAGGACTGGAGAGAGGCAAATGTAATTCCTCTCTTCAAGAAAGGAAATAGGGAAATCCCTGGCAATTACAGACCACTAAGTCTCACGTCTGTCATCTGCAAGGTGTTAGAAAGGATTCTGAGGGATAGGATTTATGACCATCTGGAAGAGCATGGCTTGATCAAATGCAGTCAACACGGCTTTGTGAGGGGCAGGTCATGCCTCACAAACCTTATCGAGTTCTTTGAGGATGTGACTAGAAAAGTTGATGAGGGTCGAGCTGTGGATGTGGTGTATATGGACTTCAGTAAGGCATTTGATAAGGTTCCCCATGGTAGGCTCATTCAGAAGGTCAGGAGGAATGGGATACAGGGGAACTTAGCTGTCTGGATACAGAATTGGGTAGCCAACAGAAGGCAGCGAGTGGTAGTAGAAGGAAAATATTCTGCCTGGAAGTCAGTGGTGAGTGGTGTT